>NC_091287.1:426591006-427791006 GCF_032444005.1 Ranitomeya imitator | reverse complement strand
TTATACTATTTCTATTGTGGTGAAATTGATGCCCCTTCTGTGGTGAATGCCAAAAATTTTTGGAAATGTGAATACTCCTGGTTGGGTGTCCATCTGCTGGATCGGGTGTAGTGAAAGACCCGTCGGTCCCTATTATACTATTTCTACTGTGGTGAAATTGATGCCACTTCTGTGGTGTAAGGTCCTCATTTCTTTAAATGTGAACACTCCTTGTTGGGTGTTCATCTACTGGATTGAGTGTAGTGAAAAACATGTTTGTCCTTTTATACTATTTTTACTTTGGTGAAATTGATGCCACTTTTGTGGTGTCTGCCAATAATATTTGGAAATATGAACACTCCTGGTTGGGTCACCTTCATGTGTGTTGCCTGTAGCAGTAGGTCTCCGAGACCGTCATGCCTCCACTCCTCTTAGGCTACGTTGACATTAGCGTTTTGCGTGTTTGCGTTGGGCGACGCAGCGGCGACGCATGCGTCATGCGCCCCTTTATTTAACATGGGGGACGCATGGACATGAGTTGTGCTGCGTTGTGCGACGCATGCGTTTTTTTTGCCGCAAGCGTCGGGCGCAAAAAACGCAACAAGTTGCATTTTTCTTGCGTCCAAATTTCAGCAAAAAACTACGCATGCGTCGCAAAACGCAGCGTTTTTGCATGCGTTTTGGTGCGTTTTTATTTGCGTTGTGCGTTGCGTCGCCGACGCAGCGGCGCACAACGCAAATGTGAACGTAGCCTTAGATAGTGTGCCTGAGCAACACTCTTAGCCCTCACAATTTACATTAGCAAATAGGGCCTCCTGATTCCTGACTACAGCACAGTTTTAGACCAAACGATTTGGATTAGCAAATAAGGCATCCTGGCTGAACTCCAATATTAGTACTAATAATTTTGATTAGCAAATGGGACCTCCTGATTCCTGACTGCAACTCAGGTTTAGCACAAACGATTTGGATTAGTAAGTAAGGTTTCCTGGCTGAACCCCAATATTAGTCCTAAGGAAAATTATAGCTCTCAAAATATGGCAATGAAAAACTCGTTTTTGCCAAAAATGTCTTTGTGTGACAGCTGCCAAACATTAAGAAAACGATTTAAATTTGGTATCACTTTAATCACACCGACCCGAAGGATAAAGTTATCTAATCACTTATACTGCATGAGGAACGATGTAAAAAAAATAAAACCAATTTTGCACCTGCTGTTGATTTGTTCACTCTGTCTCATAAAGATCACAATAAGGATCGTCTCAAATTTATCCTGTGCTCTACACTGGGATTTCTGGGTAAATCTCTGAAATATGTGATTCTAATGGAATTCCCTGAGGAAGATTCCCTAAAATGAAGCAGGTGGAGGCTCTGTGGATGCTGTCTGACCTGTGATCCAGTATTTTTAAGCGTTCATAAAAGTGCAGTCGGCCGCAGTTTTGTGTATTTCTGAAAAGAAAGACAACTCTGAACAGAGGTCAGACAGAATCCAGAGTAACTGTGCTGCCTGATTATAATGTGTGACTTTTTTGGGGGTTTCATCTGAATCATGTCACTCATAGATTTAAGTGGAAACCCCGATATACCGTATTTTTCGGACTATAAGACGCACCGGACCATAAGGCGCACCCCAAATTTGGGGTGAAAATTGCAGAAAAAAAGATTTTTTATAAGATGGGGGTCCGTCTTATTGTCCGAATTTACAGTATCTTACCTGAGGGCTGGCGGTGGCAGAGCAGGGTCACAGGAGGCAAGGTGTCGGCAGAGGTGGGGTGATGCTGGGATGAGAAGGTGCTGGGATTAGAAGGTGCTGGGATGAGGAGGTGCTGGGATGAGGAGGTGCTGGGATGAGGAGGTGCTTGGATGAGGAGGTGCTGTGATGAGGAGGTGCTGGGATCAGGAGGTGCTGGGATGAGGAGGTGCTGGGATGAGGAGGTGCTGGGATGAGGAGGTGCTGGGATGAGAAGGTGCTGGGATGAGGAGGTGCTGGGATGAGGAGGTGCAGGGATGAGGAGGTGCTGGGATGAGGAGGTGCTGGGATCAGGATGTGCTGGGATGAGGAGGTGCTGGGATGAGGAGGTGCTGGGATCAGGAGGTGCTAGGATCAGGAGGTGCTGGGATCAGGAGGTGCTGTGATGAGGAGGTGCTAGGATCAGGAGGTGCTGGGATCAGGAGGTGCTGGGATCAGGAGGTGCTGGGATGAGGAGGTGCAGTGAGAGGTATGGCGTGAGAGGGGTCCCAGGCTTACCGTGCAGGCAATGCAGGCTTACCGTGGCGGCAGAGGTGCGGTGGCAGAGGTGCAGTGGCAGAGGTGTGGCGGCAGAGGAGGCGCAGTAAGCAGGGTCCCTTTCCCCGGAATGGTGATGCAGCAGCCCGGTAAGCAGCAGAGCCGGTTGAATCATGTTGTTATCGGTGGGGGCGGCCATCTTCCTGAGGCCGCGCGTGTGCAGATGAAGCGCTCTGCTTCCCGGGGCTTCAGGAAAATGGCCGCGGGAGGCCGCGCGTGCGCAGATGGAGATCGCGGCGGCCATTTTCCTGAAGCCCCGGGAAGCAGAGCGCTCCATCTGCGCACGCGCGGCCTCAGGAAAATTGCCGCCACCACCGATAACGACAGGATTCACCTGGCTCTGCTGCTTACCGGGCTGCTGCATCACCTCACTGGAGAAAGGGACCCCGCTTACTGCGCCTCCTCTGCCGCCACACCTCTGCCGCCACACCTCTGCCGCTGCACCTCTGCCACCGCACCTCTGCCACCACGGTAAACCTGCATTGCGACTATTAGACGCACCCCCCATTTTCCCCCCTTTTTTGGGGGGAAAAAGTGCGTCTTGTAGTCCGAAAAATACGGTAAGCGCTCAGCGTTGAGCACCAGATATATGTGATCTCAAATGTTATGTAAAATGTTCCTAACAAAATATTCAAATCAATCCACAAAAAAGCAAGTCCCCACTTAGGTCTGTCATCTGTCAATGGAAATATAGGGGCTTTCACATTACTGGCAGCACAAAGTCTCTGCAAAAGAAATCCAGCAAATTCTGTGTTCTCAAATTCAAATTCTCCCTCCCTTCTGAGCACCATAGTGTGCCTAAACCACAGGTAGCGTCCACATGTTTGGCATTTTTGTAGCGATGAGAGCTTGCCTAATTTACAGGTGCATGTCTCCAGTAGCAAAGCTGGGCACAATGCACTGGTTACTACAATGTACTGGTCACTATAGCGAGCTGATCACTACAACAAACTGGTCTCTACAATGCAATACAGTTTGCAACATCCACTGTTGCTTGTTTCTGAAAAACACCCAAGGAGTCAAAATCGTAATTACACCTGTAGACAAATTCTCAAAAGGGTATCATTTTCAAAATGGGGTCACTTGAGGGGGTTTCTTCTTTTATAACACTTAGTGGTTCTGTATATGGTGGTTCCGTATATGGTGTCCTCACACTATTTTAGGAAAATCTACACTACAGGAGAAATTGTCGGGCATATTTTGGTGTTATTTTTACTCATTTCCCACAGTGAAATTGTGAAATCTGGGGCTAAAACAACATTTTTGATAATAAAAATGTAATTTCTTCTTCACTGCCCAATCGTATAAAATTATTTCACCCACCTATAGTGTCAATATGATCACTGTACCATTAGATGCCTTAGATGAATTCATTGAGAGGTTTAATTTTAAAAATTATTTTTTTTTTTGCTGTTCTGACACCTCAGAGACATGGCATCCTCATACCACTCCATCAAAATGTAAACTTCAATATGGTGATTCTTCCCTTCTGAGCTTTACTCAAAAGTAGTTTTTGAGCACATATGGGGCATCGGGGTACTCAGGAGAAATTGCACAACAAATTTTGGGTTCTATTTTCTCCTGATGTCCTTGTGATAATGCCAAATTGAGACTAAAAAACAATTTTGTGGGGGAAAATGTGATTTTTTTTATGACTCATTGTTATAAACTTGGGGTTCAAGTTGCTCACAACACATCTAGTTTAGTTTGCTGAGGGGTCTAGTTTCCAAAATGGTGTCACTTGTGGGTGGTTTCATTGTTTAGGCACATCAAGGGCTTTCCAAACGCAACATTTCATCCGCTAACTATTCCAGAAAATTTTGCATTCTAAAAGTCACTAATTTCCTTCCGAGCCCTTCCATGTGGCCAAACAATGGTTTCCTCCCACATATGCACATATGGGGTATCAGCATACTCAGGAGAAATTTCACAACAAATCTGAGGGTCCATATTTTCCTGTTACCCTTGTGAAAATTAAAAAGATTAGGTATAAATTACCATTTTTGTGAAACAAAAGTTAAATATTAATATTTTCCTTCCACTGTCTAAAAATTCCTGTAAAGCACCTGAAGGGTTAATAAACTTGAATGTGTTTTTGAGCACCTTGATGGGTACAGATTTTAGAATGGTGTAACTTTTGGGTATTTTTTGTCATATAGACCCCCTCAAAGTCACTTCATGTAGTATGGTCCCGAAAAAAATGGTTTTGTATTTAAAAATAAAAAGAAATCGCTGGTCAAGTTTTAACTAATATGTTCAGAACAGAAAATCATGTTTCAAAAATTGTGTTGATGTAAAGTGGACATGTGAGAAATATTATTTATTAACTATTTTGAGTAGCACCAGTTATACCACTATCATGAATTACAATATGTCAGGAAAATCTCAGAATCAGTGAGATTTTTTTGAAGCGTTCCAAAGTTATTACCACACAAAGTAACTTTGGTCAGAATTGTAAAATTTGGCCTAGTCATGAAGGTACAAACAGCCTTGTAGGCGAAAGGAGTTAATATTAAAATTAAAGGGAACCTGTCAACCCCAAAATCGAGGGTGAGCTAAGCCCACCGGCATTCTGTAATGCTGTAGATAAGCCTAAAAGATGAGAAAAAGAGGTTATATTATACTCATCTGGGCGGGCGGTCCGATCCAGTGGGCATCACGGTCTGGTCCGAGGCCTCCCATCTTCATAGGATGATGTCCTCTTCTGGTCTTCACGCTGCAGCTCTGGCGCAGTTGCCGGGAAAGGTCAGAGAGGCCCGGCGCCTGGGCACTGCAGTACTTTGCTCTGCTCTCAACAGGGCAGACAAAGTACGCCTGCGCCAGAGCCGCAACGTGAAGACCAGAAGAGGACGTCATCTGATGAAGATGGGAGGTGCCGTAACACGACACCCATCGGACCGGGACCGCCCCTGGGTGAGTATAATCTAACCTCTTTTTATTATCTTTTAGGATACATTGGGGGTTTATCTACAGCATTCCAGAATGCTGTAGATAAGCCCCTGACGCTGGTGGGCTTAGCTCACCCTCGATTTTGGGGGTGACAGGTTCCTTTTAAGGCTATGTGCACACGTTGCAAAATTGCCGTGGAAATTTCCGCTGCAATTCTGCAACTCCATGCCATGAGTATAACTCATGCGGAATTGGCATGCATACACTGTGTGCAGGATTATTAGGCAAGTTGTATTTTAGAGGATTATTTTTTATTATTGATCAACAACTATGTCCTCAATCAACCCAAAAGACGCATAAATATCAATGCTTAATATTTTTGGAAGTTGGAGTGTTTTTTCTATATTTGGCTAGCTTAGGAAGATATCTGTTTGTGCAGGTAACTATTACTGTGCAGAATTATTAGGCAACTTAATAAAAACCAAATATATTCCCATCTCACTTGCTTATTTTCACCAGGTAAACCAATATAACTGCACAAAATATAGAAATAAACATTTTTGACATGTAAAAACAAAACTCCCAAAAATTAGTGACCAATATAGCCACTCAACAGCCTTCCATCCATAGATTGTCAGTTGCTTGATCTGTTTACGATCAACATTGCGTGCGTGCAGCAGCTACCACAGCCTCCCAGACACTGTTCCGAGAGGTGTACTGTTTTCCCTCTCTGTAGATCTCACATTTTATGAGGGACCTCAGGTTCTCTCTGGGGTTCAGATCAGGTGGACAAGGGTGTCATGTCATTACTTTTTCTTCTTTGAGACCTTTACTGGCCAGCCACGCTGTGGAGTAGCTGGAGGCATGTGATGAAGCATTGTTCTGCATGAAAATCATGATTTTCTTGAACTATACCGACTTCTTCCTGTACCACTGCTTGAAGAAGTTGTATTCTAGAAACTGGCAGTAGGTCTTGGAGTTGAGCTTTACTCCATCCTCCACCCGAAAAGGTCCCACAAGGTCATCTTTGATGATACCAGCCCATACCAGTACCCCACCTCCACCTTGATGGCGTCTGAGTCAGAGTGAAGTGCTCTGCTCTTTACTGATCCAGCCTCTGGCCCATCCATCTGGCCCATCAAGAGTCACTCTCATTTCATCAGTCCATAAAACCTTTGAAAAGTCAGTCTTAAGATATTTCTTGGCCCAGTCTTGACGTTTTATTTTATGCTTCTTGTTCAAAGATGATTGTTTTTCAGCCCTCCTTACCTTGGCCATGTACCTGAGTATCGCACACCTTGTGCATTGTGTTACTCCTGTAACGTTGCAGCTCTGAAATATGGCAAAACTGGTGGCAAATGGCATCTTGGCAGTTTCACACTTGATTTTCCTTAATTCATGGGCAGTTATATTGCGCCTTTTTTGCCCAACACACTTCTTGCGACCCTGTTGGCTATTTGCCATGAACGCTTGATTCTTCGGTGATCACGCTTCAAAAGTTTGGCAATTTCAAGACTGCTGCATCCCTTTGCAAGACATCTCACAATTTTGGACTTTTCAGAGCCCGTCAAATCTCCCTTCTGACCCATTTTGCCAAAGGAAAGGAAGTTGCCTAATAATTAAGCACACCTTATATAGGGTTTTGATGTAATTAGACAGCACCGCTCCTCATTACAGAGATGCACATCACCTGATTTACTTAATTGGTAGTTGGCTCTCACGCCTGAACAGCTTAGAGTAGGACAACATGCCTATGCAGCATCAATAGTAAATAGATATGTTAAAAATAATAATTAAAATAAAGAATCGTTATATACTCTCACCTTCCGGCGGCCCCCGCAGCCTTCAGCTCCTCGCGATGCTCCCGGCAGCTCCTGTTCCCAGTGATGCCTTGCAACAATGACCCCAGATGATGTAGCATCATGCGAGACCGCTACATCATCACAGGTCATTGTCACAAGGCATTACTGGGAACGGGACCTGCCGAGAGCATCGCTAAGGCCTGGGCTGCATTCGGGGGCCGCCGGAAGGTGAGTATATAACTATTTTTTATTTTAACTCTTTTTTTAACAGGGATATGGTACCAGGGCCTGGAGGAGAGTCTCCTCTCCTCCACACCGAGGTACCATCCGCACATGATCCGCTTACTTCCTGCATGGTGGGCATAGCCCCATGCGGGAAGAAAGGGGATCAATGCATTCCTATGTGTGCGGAATCGCCACAAAGAATGAGCATGCTGCGTATTTTTCTGCAAAGCGATTCTGCCGTGGATATACGCAGCATTTACACAGCATTGCGGAATCCCATTGAATTCAATGGACTGTGTTGTGTATGCGTTTTCGCAGCGATTTTGCGGTGAAAAAACACAGCAAAAATGCATACAATCTGCAACGTGTGCACATAGCCTAAGAGGGGAAACTTTAAAAATTGTTAAACTTATTAACCTAAGCATTTTGCATTGTGAAATCTGGTAACAGCTCATCATAGATATCTGTTGAAAACAAGAACACCTCATTAGCTGTTTCCATAGCTGGGCTAACCTTGCCACTATCTGACACTATAACCCTGGCAATGATTAGCATTGACACAAGGTTCAATGAATTGGTCATTAATTTAGTTGAAAGTCTTTACCTTGAAGGTATCTCCTATAAAATTGTAATGGTAGGTTCAACAATTCCAGTAAAGTTTCAATCCTGACAATATTTCATTCTTTTATATATTAATTTGTATGCATTGTATTGTAAATCCACCAGAATCGTGAAGTTTTACCTTGGCAGAGGGCAAGTTGGAAGAAAATGCTTAATCATGTGTCTTATAAAATTTCTATTGAATTGATTTATTACATACTGAGTCTGAAATACTAATAAGTAGGTTAAAGGCATAGACATATATACCCACAGGATGATGTAGATAGATAATGTAGTGACCCTAAATATAAGGTCATGACTGTTACAGACCTGAATAAAGAAATGTAAATATGATGTTCGTATAATTTCATACGTATGCTTAATTTAATTCTTATACCTTAAGAAATCTATTTGTCTGTTGACACAGGTGAAATAGCACACGGCAATTCAACCTCTGATAATGGAGTGTCTAAAGCAACAATGGAAGGTTCTAGTCTAAACGGTCACCCACCATAATTCACATTTTCTAATGTCATAAGTCATATTTATTCCAGAAAATATAATTAATGCATAACAGTAATGCTAAATAAGATAAGCATCAAAGAAGTAGCTTATTTGGTTTGTTAAACAATAGCGGAGATTTTTATCTTTTATTTTAAAATGGAAGGAAATGATCAATAAAAAGAAAGGTATAGGTCTGTAATGGTATGAAAAACCCACTCTGTAAATTCCAATACTGATTAAAGCACAAAATAATGGAAAATACAGTGGCTTGCAGAAGTATTCTCCCCCTAGGCTTTTTGCTTATTTTGTTACATTACAACCTGTCTTTCAATAAATTTGGATTCTGATTTGTGTGTGATGCATTAGCACTAAATAGTCTCAGTTGAAGAATTAAAATGAGAAAAATATTGGCATAAATTAAATTTATGGGATCAAATAACCAAAAATTGGCAAGTACACATGTATTCACCCTGCAATTACCTTCTTAAAGGGAACCAGTCAGCAGGATTGTGCTGAGTAACCTACAGAAAGTGTCAGTTTGGCGCCTGATTGAAATAATACCTTGGTTGATGGGGGGGGGGCGGTCTTTATGTGGTGCTCTGCTTAGCTATTCATTTGTGTGGCTTATGACAGGTCACTTATCTCTCAGTGACCTGCCCCCTATTTTACATAATGAATCTTCTAAATATTGAAAAAAAAACACCTTCAGCAGGCAGACGCCTGTACCAGCGCTTTTGCTGCAGCATAACCACATGTAAAATGTGCATATACAGTGCCTTGTGAAAGAATTCAGCTCCCTGAAACTTTTGCCAAAATACCAAAAATTTACATTTGGTATCTTTATGTTTGAAGCATTATCTGTGGGAAAAGTTTGAAAAGTTCCAGGGAGCCGAATACTTTCGCAAGGCACTGTAATTCTTTTATTTGATGCTAGAAATAAATTCACTAAAAAAAGCCTCAAAATGGCATCGGACGCACTTGTACAGTAGCAGCTATCAAAGATTCAATAGATGCTACTGGGCAGGTGCTGACGCCACCATCGTGCTTGAGAAAGAAAATTGTCTCCACTAAGATGGCACTCTGTATGCACACATGGATTTTTCCTCTCTGAACCCTGTTCACACAGGTTATATACAGATGATCAGGTTTTTAAATACATCAGATAGGGATTGCATACATTAGTTAGGACTGCTCTGATAAGGGTATACCGTGAAGATTGGTAGAGCAGCTTAGTATACATTTTTTGCAAAAAACGTATCAACCAAATACCCTGTTTTTTACATCTTTTACTAGCACTTGCGGATTACTGCAACATTTTTTTCAAACTGAGTGTTTTTGGTTTTACTATTCTCTTTTGTGTCTTCAGGTTTCTTGGTGGTGTGTGAACATGATCCTACAGACTTGTTCACTGTGCAAGTAGCCCATGTGTTCATGTTTCCATAAGATGGCACTGACCGCGTCTGCGCAATAGCATCTATCGGCAATCTGATAGATGCTACTGCACAGGCACTGGTGGCGCAATCTTGGAGGAGGCAATTTTTTTCTGATAGCAGCTACTGTGCTGGCACAGCCGGCACCATTTTCAGACATTTTTTTAAAATTTATTTATTTATACCATCAACTAAATAATTATGTGCGCATTTTACATGCGATTATGCTGCAGCGCAGGAATTGCCGCCGGCATCTGCCTGCTAAAGGTGTATTTTTTTTAATCAATATATACAATATTCATTATGTAAATTAGGGGGAAGGTCACTGAGGGATCAGTGACCTGTCATAAGCCATATAGATGAATAGCTAAGCAGAGCACCACATGAAGACCCCCACAGGCCCAGGAGTACGAGCATATCATTAACTCAAATCTGAAAATAAAGATTAAACAACAAACACAAGATGGATTTCATCAACAAAGGTATAATTTTAATCAGTATAATGGCACCAACCTGACAGTGTATGTAGGTTACTCAGCATAATAGTGCTGACAGATTCCCTTTAAGGCACATGCTTAGTGAAAAGAAGTCCACCTGTGCGCAATCAAATTATCAAATTGTTACATGGTCTGTCAGTATTTACACACCTTTTCTGAAAGGCCACAGAGGCTGCAACACCATTAATCAAGAGGCATTAACCAAACCACACCATGAAGACCAAGGAGATCTCCAAAGAAGTCAGGGACAAAGTTGTTGAGAAGTAATAGTCAGTACTGTCCCAATCTCTGTTGATCCCCCAGAGCACCATCAAATCCATTACCATCAAATGGAAAGAACATAGTGCTACAACAAACCTGTCAAGAGAGGACCGCCCACAAAGACTCTCAGCCCTGGCAAGGAGAGCATTAATCAGAAAGGCAGCACAGAGACCAAAGTTAACCCTGGAAGAGCTGCAGGGTTCCCAAGCAGAGAATGAAGTATCTGTCCATATGACCACAATGGGCTGATCTTGCATATCAGAGCAGAGGAGAGAGAAATGGGGTCCCGGTACCTCCGCCATCCCCAGATCCTCCTGCTTTGTTCCCTGGCTATCCGTGTCATCTTCTTGGAAGAAAAAGGTGGGCACATATGCAGTGGGCCTGCCGAGATATGCCGGCCAGTACTCAGCATAAATAGGAGATTTTTCCTATTGGTTCATTTTGATCACTGTGATAGACCCTATCACCACAGTGATCAAAATAAATAAAATAGTAAATCAACCATTCCTTTGTTACTCCCTTAGTTACATAAAATAATAAAATGAAAAAAATGAAAAAATATCTAATTTTATTCATTATTTGCAGGTAGGGTTGGTTGGGGATGGGGTTAGGATTGGGTTTAGGGCTGGGGTTAGGATTAGAGTTGGGTTGGTATTAAGGTTGGATTGGAGTTAGTATTGGGGTTGTGTTGGAGTTAGGGTTGTGCTGGGGTTACAGTTTTATTGGGGTTGTGTTGAGGTTATGGTTATGTTGGGGTTAGGGTTGTGTTGAGGTTAGGTTTCTGTTTGGTTAGGGTTGTGGTTAGCATTAGGGTTGCGTTTTGGTTAGGGTTGGGTTTAGGGCTGTGTTATGGTTGGAGATAGAATTGGGGTGTTTCCACTGTTTAGGTACATCAAGTGGTCTCAAAACATGACATGGTGCCTGCCATCGATTCCAGCCAATTTTGCGTTCATAAAGTCAAACAGTGCTCCCTCTCTACTGAAACATGCCACGGGCTCAAACAGTGGATTTACCCCACTTGTGGGGTATCGGAGTACTCAGGAGAAATTGCACAACAAATTATGGGGTCCATTTTCTCCTGATATCCTTGTAAAATTAAAAAAGTTTGGGTCTGAAGTAAATTATTTGTGAAAAAAATTAAATACATTGTGTGCATAATTATTAGGCAAGTTGTATTTTAGAGGATTATTTTTATTATTGATCAACAACTATGTTTTCAATCAATCCAAAAGACTCATAAATATCAAAGCATAATATTTTTGGAAGTTGGAGTGAGGGTTATTCTTTAGATTTGGCTATCTTAGGAGGATATCTGTTTGTGCAGGTAACTATTACTGTTAAGAATAATTTATATATATATTATATATTAGGCAACTCAATAAAAACCAAATATATCCCCATCTCACTTGTTTATTTTCACCAGGTAAACCAATATAACTGCACAAAATTTAGAAATAAACAGTTCTGACATGCAAAAACAAACCCCCAAAAATTAGTGACCAATATAGCCACCTTTCTTTATGATGACACTCAACAGCCTTCCATCCATAGATTCTGTCAGTTGCTTGATTTGTTGTCAACATTGCGTGCAGCAGCCACCACAGCCACCCAGACACTGTTCCGAGAGGTGTACTGTTTTCCCTCTCTGTAGAGCTCACATTTTATGAGGGACCACAGGTTCTCTATGGGGTTCAGATCAGGTGGACAAGGGGGTTATGTCAAGAGCCACCACAGCCTCTCAGACCCTCAAAGTATTGACTTTAGTGGAGTTAATAGTTATGCACACTGAAGTATTCAGTTATTTTGTCCCATTTTTTTGCTTCATGGTAAAAGGAAAACCAAATGTTCACAGTAGGCATGTTCTTTGCATGAATTGATGCAAAAAACAATTGCAATTCCAGGTTCTGAGGTAGCAAACAAAAAATTCAAATGGAAATGGGGTGAATACTTTTGCAAGCCAGTGTGTAGAGAGCACAATGGGTAAAAAAGCATATAATATGAAATTCGAGAACAAGAAAACATTTCCCTGAAGCAGGGTAATACAACAGGTCTTCTGTGGCACAGTAGTGTTGAATTTTGTAAATTGTGCCAGCATGACACTGCACTATTCCAGCAGTCTATTTTAGTTTTTGTCACAGGTAATGATACAGGAAAGATATATATCTTGGTACCATGTTAGCCAGTAGATAGAAAAATATTTAGAAAAATATTTAGAATTGAGAGTCCTCAGTGGTTGATACCTTTTAATGGCTAACTGAAAAGATGGTAAACAGACAGGGCAAAAGCTTAGAACAAGAATAAATTCTCACTGCCACACAATAAAAGAAAAAAAGAATGTATCTACCTGTGGCAATACATTTTTGTCTCCCAAATCATAACATTATGGACATGAAATTACTTGTATTAAAAGGTAGCTTCAAATCTAAGAGACAGAAGAGTATGGGAATATAAACTGATGACGACCTTTGACAGTCTTAGTGCAGGAATGAATGTGCCGCATGGATTTATATCTTTTTACATCAACTAAGCAACTTGCCCCTCAGACTATGTGGGGTCATCACAACAGAACCAGACCCCAATCAGAGGACAATAAAACATTCCTTATCTACTGTAAGAACTGCTCCAATATTTATGGACATAACTGTTTATCAATCATGGAAATTCTGCTTCATGTCACCTGTCTTATCCATGGTTTTTGTTTGTTTTTCTCTGTGCTATATTGTGCATAAATATATGATTCTTCAGAATTCCTTTTAGTCTTTGCCTGATGAAGAGACCTGTGTAATCTCGAAAACTTGCAATTTGTTACCATCTTTTCAGTTAGCCATTAAAAGGTATCAACCACCGAGGACTCTCAATTTTAAATATTTTTCTGTCACGGGTAAAACATTATACTTGTAGTAAATCCCCCAATCCCACTCTATTAAATATGGTAACACTGTAGCCTTTTATACCAGTGTCTTTCAGGAAATTTATACTGTGTAGCTTTGGCTGATGGTTTTAATCACTTCCAGTAATGTGCAACATCTGGTTTTATAAGTTTTATATGGCCTGTGGATATGTTTACGAAACGTGCGTCGGAGCAGAGGGAAGCATGAACTCAGACCTTGCTGCAGTTCATGGGAGGTCCATTCATTTAATCACCATTAAGTAATGTTTTGTTAAAAAACTTCTCTTATAGACTATTAAGTTAGTGCTTATATTAACATAGTGGTGGCCACATGGCTTGTAATTGGGGAGAAATGTAAACCCTATTCATATACACTTGCACTTTGACATTGTGAATGTATATGGAGTTGTACTTTAAATGTGCTCAATTTCACATTGACTAATGCTACATTCCTATAATTATTAATTATATTACTTGATAGGGTTTTCTCTATTTTGAGTTGGATTTTCATAAAACCTGTGAATCGACTAATTACTGCTATCATATGCAGAGTTTGTTGCGCAATCCCTCACATAAGAGCCATTTTCTGTTTTATGAAACTATATGTTGTTTTGTTTCTTTTTAATAATTTGGATATTTTTTTTTTAAATAATTACGTTGAAGTGGTCACCTATATTTGCCTGCTCCCATTAATGTGGGACGATTATGGACAACATTTTGACTTACTTAATTGTTTGTGATGCCACCTTTTCGGACCCTTTTCTTTCATCGTACAGTATATGTTCTTTACATGAACTGATACAAACTCTTAAAAAACAGTACAATTCCGGGTTGTGAGGTTATAAAATGCAAACGATCTTAAGGGGGGTGAATACTTTTCAAAGCCACTGTATTACATAAAAATAACATTAAAATGAAATACAGTATAGACATATACTATATAGTATAGTGAATTTTTTTTAGGAAGGTGTAAAAAAATGCTGCACAGGAAAAATGCTTTAAAAAATAAAAATGTAACAAAATGAATAAAGAAAAGAGACATTTAAATTAAATTAATATTTGTAAGGACTGTCCCTTTACCTTCAAAACAGCCTCAATTCTTATAGGTTCGCTTGCACTTTGTTCTTGAAGGAACCTGGCAGAGAGCATGGTTGTCAACTTGACTTTTTATTTTTTTCTGGACAGCTTGTCAAGAAATCATGGACAATTTTTTTTACGGACGCATTGGAAAACTATAACAAATAATTATCATTATAAGTGTCTCCTGTCCATAATTCTGATAAGAAAACATTTGCTGCATTCATTGTAAATTCTAAAATGATGATAATTACAGTCGTAATAACCTGTATAAGTTTATTCAGCATCAAAAAATCAGACATTTAAAAAATTTTTTAGAGACATGGAATAAAAATCCTATTTTTATGTACTGTATTGGAATTTCTGGACAACTGGAAACCCTGGCAGAGAGGTTGTTCCAAACATCTTAGAAAAATAAACACAGATCTTCTGCAGTTGTAAGCTTGTGCAAATCTTTCCGTCTCTCATGTAACCCACACAGACTCCATTATATTGAGATCAGGGCTGTGTGATGGTATTGTCATAATTTCTAGGACTCCTTGTTCTTCTTTCTACTGAAGATAGTTATTACTGACATTAGATGAATGTTGGGAGCTGTTGGTCTGCAGCAGAATAAATTTAAAGCTAAGCAGACGCTTTGATACCGAAATGTTGTCACACTGATTATTGATGTGATTTAAATTTCTCATTTGATTTCTCTTGTCTTCTCTTATTGTTAATTGATAAAAAAAATTGTAAACATTTCTATTTCTGAACACCTTTTTACTTTGTAGCAGTTTTTTCCGCACCCACCTAAAACTTGTATGTATAAAATTATACAGGGTGAGCCATGTATATGGATACACCTAAATAAAATGGGAATGGTTGGTGATAGCAACTTCCTGTTTTAGGCACATTAGTATATGGGAGGGGGAAAACTTTTTAAGATGGGTGGTGACCATGGCGGACATTTTGAAGTTGGCCATTTTGGATCCAACTTTAGTTCTTCCAATGGAAAGAAGGTCATGTGACACATCAAACATATGGAGAATTTAACAAGAAGAACAATGGTGTGCTTGGTTTTAGCATAAAATTATTCTTTCATGAGTTATTTACAAGTTCCTCTTTGCTTACAGCCATTGACATGTCACAGAGGTTAACACGTGAGGAGTGGATAGAAATTGTGTTGATATCTGAAT
Source organism: Ranitomeya imitator (assembly GCF_032444005.1). Classification (NCBI taxonomy): domain Eukaryota; kingdom Metazoa; phylum Chordata; class Amphibia; order Anura; family Dendrobatidae; genus Ranitomeya; species Ranitomeya imitator. The sequence goes on along the minus strand of NC_091287.1, from coordinate 427,775,387 downwards.
GCAGTACACAGGTCATTGCAGCAGATTTCAAATGCAAGACACCCTAAGCAAGAAAACTGTCACTATTCCCATGTTATTTAGGCTTTGCTTTGCCCATTCTGCAAATTCAGAGCGCTGATCTGGGTCATCCTCGTTGAGATGCTGCAGCAGCCGGATTTTATAAGGGTGCCATTCATGAGTAACTAATATCCGCCGAAGGGATGTTTGACTGATGCCAGATCGGTGTGCTGAATTTGCAGAATGGGCAAAACAAAAATTGGAACAGGACCCTCAGTTTACACAGAACATCATGTTCAGTGATAAGGCAAACTTTTTTGGGTGAGCCATTTATATGGATACACCTAAATAACATGGGAATGGTGACAGTTTTCTTGCATAGGGTGTCTTGCATTGAAATGTAAAAAACATACCAGGAACATAATAAATGAACTATTGTGATCCGCAAAAGTGCAGCAACAATATATTAAAAACATATTCTTTTATTAACAATAAATACAATACATAACATACATAAAATATTAAGGTGCCTCTATACAACCTAAACCACAAGAGACGGACAGCTAGAGTAAGACACTAAAAATAAAGAGCAAAACAAATGGGCACACGGGCATATGTAGATCTTACAAAACAAATATCACAATTCACAGGAGCAAAAAATAATAATGATTTAGTAATATATCCAAATGACTACGTAATGTCTGTTAGGAGTCGAGTTTCCTCTGCTGCACAGGGGGAATCTCGATCCGTCTCCGCTGCGGTCTCCCATTCCCCTCCAGCCGCAGTGGAGTCTGCTCAGCAGGGACGTCGATCCCAGCGTCTCGCTCAGTCTGACTCTGTGAGAAGAGTTATTGCTGCTTCTCCAGCTTCTGCCTTTGAAGCCTATTCTGGTCAGCAGTGAGCGGACTTCTCTGGGACTAAGTCCTTATCTGCACACACTGAGCATGCCCAGGGCAAGATCTCCCGTTGGAGATCGAGGGTCATGTGCTCAGGCTCTGCGGCACATTCCATTGGTCCTCTTGGCAGGTCCTAGAAGGGCAAAAGTTCTGTAGCCATTTCCTGTGCTGCAGCTATATAAACTGCGCATGACCGCACGGCCATGCGCTAGTATTGTCTTACAATTGATATGTGTGTATGTGTGAGTGCAAGTCGTTCTTGGTTACCCCTTCCCTATTGAATGTCTGTTCGCGGAAGGTGTACGGTTGCTATCTAGCGCCCGACTTAGCCTACTACACTAAACACACATCACAGCGTCCTGTAGCTGTGCCTGCCAGTACGGCGCCGTGCGCCTGCCTTGCGCTTTCCATACCCAAGTCTGGGTGGTTAGTGGCGTCCGTTAGTGCGGCATCGCTCGCGCACTTGTGCGCTTATATTTCTGAAGGTTCTCTACACACCCAGTTGCGGTGTTGTGCCAGCAAGGGCCTAATCGGGCTTCAATCCCTTCTGGGGTTAAGTCCGCTGGCCACTTGCTCGCTCTCTAGTGCGGTATTGCGGTCCTGTGAATTAACAGGATCGCTTTCCTCACGCTGGGTGAGGTTTAACCCACGCGTGTTTACTTTAGTGTACCGCTATAGAGTCTGCAAATTGCTAGCAGCAGGTTCTCACCTGCACGGTGGACCCCGGACTGCGAACGCACCTTCGTCACCTGTCTTGGTGCGTTCCGCCAGTCCTAACATAATACTAGCGCCAGGGTCTGGCTAGTAAATGGCAGACGGTCAGCGTCTACAGCAGTACATCCAGCAGCTGGAGGGTAGGTTGGCGGCTCTCGAGCGCACAACCTCAGCTGTGGACGTTACTGCTGTCGCTGTTCAGGCTGCAAGTGCAGCTGCAGCCAGTTTGTCCGCTGCCACCCCTGCTCCGACCTTATCCCGTCTCCCGCTTCCAGACAAGTTTGCTGGTGACAGTAAGCCATGTCGGGGATTCGTGAGCCAGTGCTCCATACATCTCGAGCTGCTGGCTGCACGTTTTCCTACGGAACGGGCGAAAGTGGGATTCATTATATCTCTCTTGTCGGGCAGGGCGTTGGAGTGGGCAACGCCGCTTTGGGAACGTGGTGATCGTGTGGTGCAGAGTGCTCCTATCTTCCTGGACGCTCTGAGGCAGGTCTTTCTGGGACCTCGTGTCACCCACGATACCGCGCTCCAATTGTTGGCAATTACTCAGGCTTCGTCCATGGTCAGCCAGTTTGCCATCCTATTCCGGACTCTAGCTTCTGAGCTGGAATGGCCGGATAAAGTCCTTATTCCGGTGTTCTGGAGAGGACTGGCAGATCATGTGAAGGACGCCTTGGCCACCAGGGAGATTCCCGCCACACTGGAGGAGCTTATTACTATAGCTACCCGCATCGATCTCCGTTTTAACGAGCGGAGGTTGGAGCGGACCCAGTGTAGGCAGAGGTTTCGGCTGGCTCCCATCTTTGCCAAACCTCTAGAATCTCCTGTTATGGCGTCCGACTCCCATGAGGCCATGGAGGTTTCTCGAGCGGGATCTAGGTCTCAGACCGCTCGAGTACCTGTGCTATGTAAAAATTGCCAGCAACCGGGACATTTCGCTAATAAATGTCCACGGCGGTCGGGAAAACGTTCGCGTCTAGTGTCCATTGGAGGAGGTTCACTGGACACCGCGGCATTTTCCTCAAAATTGTCCTTTAAAGGGACAATCCTGTTAGGCACATCCACTCTTACAGTAGAGCTTTGTGTGGATTCAGGAGCAGAGGGAAATTTTATGTCTTCTGCTTTTGCTCAGCGCCACGCAATACCTCTGGCTATGCTAGCCAAACCAGTAACCGTGAGAGTGGTGAATGGGTCGACACTTCCATTACAGATCACACATCAGACTGTCCCTTTCACGTTAGCCATGTCCCCATCCCACCAGGAGACTATTTCCCTTCTTGTCCTTCCCGAGGGAATGGATGAGATTCTGCTGGGAATGCCCTGGCTTCGTTTCCACTCCCCACATATTGAGTGGACCTCTGGGAGGATATTGGGTTGGAGTGAATCCTGTAAGGGCAGATGTGTGAAAGAGTGCGTTCAGGTTTCCACCACTGAGATACCCGCAGATCTCTCTACTCTCCCCAAACACTATTGGTCTTATGCAGACGTCTTTTCCAAAAAAGCCGCGGAGACCCTTCCGCCTCACCGTCCCTATGACTGTCCTATAGATCTCTTGCCTGGAGCAGAACCTCCTCGGGGACGTGTCTATCCCCTCTCTCTCCCGGAAACGGAGGCTATGTCCCAATACATCCAGGAGAATTTGGCAAGAGGATTTATTAGGAAGTCAGTGTCACCAGCTGGGGCAGGGTTCTTCTTCGTACAGAAGAAGAATGGAGAGTTGCGTCCTTGCATAGACTACAGGGGTCTTAACGCCATCACCGTTAAAAATAAGTACCCGCTGCCCCTGATTTCTGAGCTTTTTGATAGGCTACGGGGAGCTAAGGTATTTACCAAATTAGACCTGCGGGGAGCTTATAACCTGATTCGCATTCGTGAGGGGGACGAATGGAAGACGGCGTTTAACACCAGAGATGGGCATTATGAGTATCTGGTGATGCCCTTCGGGCTCTGTAATGCCCCAGCCGTTTTCCAAGACTTTGTCAACGACATCTTCCGGGATATGCTTTCCACCTCGGTCGTAGTCTATCTGGATGATATTCTCATCTTCTCTCCAGATATTGACTCCCACCGGAGAGATGTTGGCAGAGTCTTCGACCTCTTACGGGCAAACTCTCTTTACGCAAAGTTGGAGAAGTGTGTGTTTGAGCAGGAGTCTTTACCTTTCTTGGGCTATATCATCTCTGCCCAAGGATTGGCTATGGATCCTGCCAAACTACAGGCTGTGATGGACTGGCAAGAACCCCATTCACTTGAAGCGGTGCAGCGCTTTATGGGGTTCATTAATTATTACCGCCAGTTCATCCCCCATTTCTCAACTTTGGTAGCTCCCTTGGTAGCCCTCACCAAGAAGGGAGCAAATCCCAAAGTGTGGTCTGAAGAGGTCTCCAGGGCCTTTTCTTCTACTAAGTCTCATTTTGCTAGCGCTCCCATCCTACATCGTCCCGATGTCGATAAGCCGTTTATAATGGAGGTGGATGCCTCTTCCGTTGGTGCTGGAGCAGTCCTCTTCCAGAAGGATGCTCAAGGTCGGAAGCATCCGTGCTTTTTCTTCTCCAAGACCTTCACACCAGCGGAGAGGAATTATTCCATCGGGGACAGGGAGTTGCTAGCGATGAAATTGGCTTTCTCTGAGTGGAGACATCTCTTGGAGGGGGCTCGTTTTCCCTTTCAAGTATTTACAGACCATAAAAATTTGCTATATTTGCAAACAGCCCAGAGGCTAAATTCTCGCCAGGCCAGATGGTCCTTATTTTTCTCCCGATTCCACTTCACCCTCCATTATGTCGCTGGGGAGAAGAACATTCGAGCTGATGCTCTTTCTCGCTCTGTTGTGTCATCTGAGGAGGAGGAAGGAGAGCCTCGGCTTATTGTTCCTTCTGAGAGCTTGAGAACCGTGGCTCCGGTGTCGCTTGAGTCTGTGCCTCCAGGCAAGACTTTTGTGCCCATAAATTTGCGACCGGAGGTTCTCTCTTGGGCTCATTCCTCCAGGGTGGGTGGACACTTTGGGACTAAAAGGACATCTGAGCTGCTGGCGAGGACGTACTGGTGGCCGCATATGCTGCGAGATGTCAGGGATTACGTTCTGGCGTGTGTCTCATGCGCCAAAAATAAGTCTCCTCGACAACGGCCGTCTGGGTTACTCTATCCCTTGCCGGTGGCAGACAGGCGCTGGGAGATGGTCGGGATGGACTTTGTAGTGGGTTTGCCCAAGTCTCGCGGCTGTACCGTCATTTGGGTAATTACCGATCATTTCTCGAAAATGGTGCACTTGGTGCCGCTCCCACGGTTACCTTCTGCACGGGCCTTGGCAGCGTTGTTCATAAGACACATCTTCCGCCTACACGGCATGCCAGACAAAATTGTCAGTGACCGGGGTCCCCAGTTTGCGTCTCGGTTCTGGAGAGAGCTTTGTCGTCTTCTCAGCATTGAGTTAAATCTCTCTTCCGCATATCATCCCGAGACGAATGGGTTGGTAGAGAGGGCCAATCAGACTCTGGTCACATATCTGCGACATTTTGTTTCTGCCAGGCAGGATGACTGGGCATCTTTATTACCATGGGCAGAGTTCGCCCTTAATAACGCTGTAGCCGATTCCACCGGTCAGACTCCTTTCCTCCTTAATTACGGCCAGCATCCGCGGGTTCCTGTGCCTATGCCCGTGTCCTCTGCTGACTCCAGGGTGGCAGACTGGGCAGTGGAGGCACGGGACATTTGGGACCGCACTCAGGATGCCATTCGGGCCTCGAAGGAGAGAATGAGGTCCTCCGCCGATGCACATCGGCGCCCTGCCCCGGCCTTTGCTCCTGGCGACTTGGTGTGGCTCTCCGCCCGTAACATCAGGCTGCGAGTTGAGTCCACTAAGTTTGCTCCTCGCTACTTGGGCCCATTCAAGGTCCTCGAGCAGGTTAATCCCGTGGTCTACCGCCTGGCTCTTCCTCCACGCTTGGGTATCACCGACACCTTTCATGTGTCCCTCTTGAAACCCGTATACATGTCCCGGTTTTCCGAGTCATCTGCCGGGACATCGGGTTCGTCTACGGACGATTACGAGGTGAACGCTATTTTGGGGTGCAAGGTGGTACGCGGCAAAAAGTTTTATTTGGTGGATTGGAAGAGTTATGGTCCAGAGGACAGGTCTTGGGAGCCTGCTGAAAACATTCGGGCCCCACAGCTCATTGCTGCCTTCGAGCGTAGCGAGGCCCAAGGAGGGGGGGGCCCTAGGAGGGGGGGTAATGTTAGGAGTCGAGTTTCCTCTGCTGCACAGGGGGAATCTCGATCCGTCTCCGCTGCGGTCTCCCATTCCCCTCCAGCCGCAGTGGAGTCTGCTCAGCAGGGACGTCGATCCCAGCGTCTCGCTCAGTCTGACTCTGTGAGAAGAGTTATTGCTGCTTCTCCAGCTTCTGCCTTTGAAGCCTATTCTGGTCAGCAGCGAGCGGACTTCTCTGGGACTAAGTCCTTATCTGCACACACTGAGCATGCCCAGGGCAAGATCTCCCGTTGGAGATCGAGGGTCATGTGCTCAGGCTCTGCGGCACATTCCATTGGTCCTCTTGGCAGGTCCTAGAAGGGCAAAAGTTCTGTAGCCATTTCCTGTGCTGCAGCTATATAAACTGCGCATGACCGCACGGCCATGCGCTAGTATTGTCTTACAATTGATATGTGTGTATGTGTGAGTGCAAGTCGTTCTTGGTTACCCCTTCCCTATTGAATGTCTGTTCGCGGAAGGTGTACGGTTGCTATCTAGCGCCCGACTTAGCCTACTACACTAAACACACATCACAGCGTCCTGTAGCTGTGCCTGCCAGTACGGCGCCGTGCGCCTGCCTTGCGCTTTCCATACCCAAGTCTGGGTGGTTAGTGGCGTCCGTTAGTGCGGCATCGCTCGCGCACTTGTGCGCTTATATTTCTGAAGGTTCTCTACACACCCAGTTGCGGTGTTGTGCCAGCAAGGGCCTAATCGGGCTTCAATCCCTTCTGGGGTTAAGTCCGCTGGCCACTTGCTCGCTCTCTAGTGCGGTATTGCGGTCCTGTGAATTAACAGGATCGCTTTCCTCACGCTGGGTGAGGTTTAACCCACGCGTGTTTACTTTAGTGTACCGCTATAGAGTCTGCAAATTGCTAGCAGCAGGTTCTCACCTGTACGGTGGACCCCGGACTGCGAACGCACCTTCGTCACCTGTCTTGGTGCGTTCCGCCAGTCCTAACAATGTCCAGTTGAAAAAACTACCCAGCCATGCCGATAATTCCATATTCAGTGTAGATGTCACCGTAATATACACTTAATTCCATATGCATAGCTGGCAGGATAATATCCCCTGTATTTCAGCTGGATCACTCTAAATCACCGACTTTTATCCTCTTGTAATAATCGATATAGATAACAGTTGCTATATGCCTCTGACAGGGCAGTGCGCTTACATAACATACGCACCGCTTACAATAGAACCGCGGCTTGAATTAGCCCGCAATTTGCCAAAGTGCAATGTCCGCTGTAGCTGAATGCTACTGTATATGTCTAACAAACCAGCGCAATAAATTTATGACATATATCCTCCTATACTAATCGATATAGATAAAAAATTACTATGTGCCCCTGATACAGCAGTGCGCTTGCATATCATGCGCACCGCTTGCAATAGAACCGCGGCTTAAATTAGCCCGCATTTGCCAAAGTGCAATGTCCGCTGTAGCTGGCTGCTACTATATGTATCTAACAAACCAGCGCAATAAACTTGTGATCTAATACATATTACCTGTACAAGCTGCCATGCGCCTTCACAAATGAAGCCATAATAAGCCCCCTGTCCCACACGTATTACCTGCTCCGTGTCTCCTCGTGGAATCCCTAGCCAGAGTGGCGTGCTGCCTCTGCCTGCCCCGACGCGCGTTTCGCGTGATGCTTCTTCCTGGGGGTGTGTCTAAAGCGGTGAGTCTCACAGGTCTTATACCGGCAACATCCAATCAGATGGTAATAGGCAGGACTTTCTCATACTCGCTACACTACACCTGGCCTCCGGTCTCAAAATATCAGCCGTATAATGAATCCTAATGATTAGTTTAATTACTATCGTGAAAATTCCCGATATCCCTCCAAGAAATCACTGCTATTACAATACTAAAAAATCCTTCCAGAAAGCTAAGATAAATCTATGTAACTGCATACATCATCTCTAATCCAAATACCTCCAGCCAAAGACTATATTTTTCAAAGAGGAACGCTGGCTGCGATAATGCCTAAATAAAATAATTAGTGAGTTAAAAAGTGACTAAAAATAAATTATAAAGTGAGAGATAATGAAAGGAAAAATTCTGTAGATAAAAATGCACCAAATAAGTATATGCCGTGCAACAATAAGGGATGTCGATATAAGAACCCACGGCCTTAAGTGTCTATAAAAGATTAATTTGTGACCTATATAACCATATAGGACCATGTGCTTGTTTATAAAGTGATACGGTTCACATATTGATGCAATATACATATCTATTATACTGGTTACAATGTTCCAGGTGCGATATAGGGCAAACCCCGCCCCTCCTGCAGATAGGGGACGGGCCATGCCACCACCAGCCACCATTGGAACACAGCCAGAAAAGTGCACCCAGTTATATTAAAGTGCAAACCTATCTGTTACCCGTGAGAGTGACAAAATCCTGAAACATCTAAATAAGACGCTATATAAGCAGTTAATATCCCGAAAGGTGACCAACCCCTCCATATATTTGATATATCTGATATTCACATTATCTACAATCTAATTAAAACGTAAAACATACAAAAAAAAAAAAAAAAAGGCATAATATAGAATGCAGTCACAACTCCGCACAAAATCTTCTATCATGACATTATACCTCTCCAATCTATAGAGTGGGAGATATATACATCTCTTCAAAATATGAAGTCCAAAATAGTCCATAGATGTCACTCTTCTTCGTACATAGTCCTGTCCCGATATTTTCCATAGATAGATCAGTACTTGGAGTCAGCTTTTTGAAGGAACATGTCCATCAATTTCCACATTTATCCTCAACATCTCAGCCATAGTGGATTTAATAGGTCAGATGTTATTGCCATTAGTTCTTTCTTTCTTTATTTTTTCTCCAGATTCATCCAACAGCTCAATAAAGCAAGGAGTGTAGCCCAGACCCGGTGTTGACCGTATATATGACCGAAACATACCTTAAATAAACAAATTAGAATTAAAAATTGCACCATATAACAAGAAAATAAAACTACTATGGGAAAACCCACCGTACCAAGTAAAACCGATGCTACACAAACACAAAGAGAGATCCACTACACCTACAAAATCACAGTAGTATATGAACTACCTCACAAGAATGCACTGAAACCCAGATTCTCGTTCAGGCCTTGTGGAGTCAATGTACCTAATCTGTAGATCCATCTACTTTCGACCTGGGCAAGGACTTTGCCCAGGTCACCTCCTCTCGGTCCCAATGTAACTACATCAATACCCTTTATTTTCATGAGATAGGGATTAGAATCATGAAACCTCTTATAGTGTCGAGGAATGGTCTTCAGGGTGGAAATGTCATCTATCGTTTTTGCCTTAGCTATATCAAGGTGATGTTCCCGAACTCGAATTCTCAGTTCCCTGGTTGTGAGGCCTATATATATCTTGCCACATGGGCAAGTTAGATGGTAGATGACCCCTTTAGTTGTACAAGTGATAAGCTTTCTAATGTCATAGCTTCTAGACCCATCAAAATTGGTAAATGTCTTAGCTTTGGTACAATTGGCACACGCCTTACAAAGGCCGCACGGAAAGAAACCCCTGATATTTTGGTCCTGTCTTTTTGTCATTTTTCCATTGGCCATATAATGGCTGTGCACCAAAATATCGCCAAGGTTTCTAGATCTCTTGGCCACTATAGATGGGGCAGCAGGTAAACATAGTCTCAGAGTAGGATCCGTATGTAAAACTGACCAATGTTTTTGAATTATACGTCTAAATTCAAACCATTTATTATGATGTCCCGTGATATACCGAATCTGATTGTCATTATCCTTCTTAGTTTTAATCTGATTTTTATACAAAAGCACATTCCTAGGCGTATTCTTGGCCCTAATATACCCTTTCCGTATCATTCTGTGACTGTAACCCCGCTCCTTGAATCTATCGGTCAGTTCCCTGGATTGTTTTTCAAAATCATTTGTATCTGAACAAATTCGTTTAACACGCAGAAACTGACCGATAGGGATGCCCTGTACAGTAGATTGTAAATGGGCTGAGTGTGCGTGTAATACAGAATTCGTGGCCGTCTTTTTACGGAAGACATCAGTAGTGATGTCCCCGTTGGGCAAGGCACGTATCCGCAGATCCAAGAAATCCACCATCCTGCCACTCACAAATGTGAGCTTGATATTAAGACAGTTCTGATTGAGACTATTCATCATAATATTAAGGTCCTCTGCGCCTCCCTCCCACACGAACCAGATGTCATCAATATATCTCATCCACTCTTGGATGAGACACATCTGGGGGATGGGATTACAGAGGAAAATATCCCTTTCCCATGCCCCCAGAAACAGGTTCGCATAGGAGGGGGCACAGCAGGCACCCATGGCGGTTCCCTGCATCTGCAGATACGTGCCCCGCCCAAAAACAAACACATTATGGGTCAACACAAACTCCAGAAGCTTCAGAAGCAGTTGAATAAGATCTCTGGCTAAATTGTTCGACTCCAGAAATGATGCCACCGCCTTAATACCATCCGCGTGTCTAATGGATGTGTACAAGGCCTCCACATCGGCCGTTACCATGACACTTTTGGGGCCCAGATGTAAATTGTCCAACCTACGCAATGCTGCGGTGGTATCCTTTATATATGATGGGAGTTCGCTCACTAAGGGTTTGAGATAATGATCCAAGATCTGTGTAATGACCTCACATAGGCCCCCATTCCCAGAAACTATGGGTCTCCCAGGTGGGTCACTTGGATTCTTGTGAATCTTGGGAATTAAATATAATGTTGGCATACGCGGGTGCATTTTTTCAATTAAATCAACCAATCGTTTGGGAATAATCCCATCAGCAAAAGCTTCTTCCAAGATACCACACAATTCATCCTGGAATGTTTTGATGGGATTAGTACTCATCTTTTTGTAGCACTCCTTATTGTCCAACAATATATATGCTTGTTTCTCATATAAATGATGTGGCCACACGACAAGGTTACCACCCTTATCGGCGGGTTTGAAAACCACATCATCCCAACTTTTTAACGTTTCCAAAACTTCTCTATCTGATTTGGTCATGTTAGAATGACCAAACCCTTTCTGAGAAATTTGTTCAATATCCCTAGACACTAGTTTTGTGAAAATATCTACCGCTGGGCAGATATTTAAAGATGGAAATTTTTTTGATTTACCTATTAAATGGTTAGGGAAATTGCTTACCTTGCCAAGATTATTTTCTAAAATCAAAGCCTCCAAATCGGCCAAGGCTTCCTTCTCCTCAACAGTAGTAAACTCATCATCACCTTGACCTTTGTAATGAAGTTTCTTCAAGATTAATTTTCGTGAAAAGAGGTGTAAGTCCTTAATCAATGTAAATTTGTCTGGGGAATATGAAGGACAAAAAGTAAGACCCTTTTCAAGAATACCAATCTGTTGTTCCGATAATATATGTGATGACAAATTAATCACCTTATATTGATCATTTCTTTTAGATGTTTTCTTTTTAAAGAAGTCATTGGCTTTGGGATTGCCTCCATGTCTGGTACGTCCATTCCAAGATGTCATTTCCCCTGTATGTTTTGATGGCCCAACGTCTGACATAGACGATACTGAGCTGAAAGAGGCACTTCTAGATAGTTTGTCTGCATCACCTATTTTAAGTCCTTGCCATTTATATACTCTATTATTCTCATAATCTGAGACATCTCTTTGATATTTTTTACTTTTAATAGAGCATATATCTTTTTCCCATTTTTCCAAATCATTACCAACATCTTTGAGGAAAGCATCAACATTCTCTTTTTTCATATCCTTCTTGAACGTATCTTCCAATTTTTTTTAGCTCCTCCTCAATATTTTTGATAGATGTGGTATTGCTATCAATAATTATTTGGAGAAATTCAAGTGAACACACGGTGGCAGCCCTAGTCCAGCGATCTATCAATCCTTGTTCCCCAAGATCAAAGGTTGGAAATAATTGCACCCTCAAACCCCTAGGAATAATCTTTTGGCTAACATAATTTTCCAATGCAGTTTTAGTCCACCAAATCTTTGTTTTCTTATGTACAAAGTTCTTATATTGTTTCATTAGATCTCTCTCTGTGTGTGTAGCATCCATTGAAGGTTGTGAGGCACCTGCACAAAACATATCCGACGCTTTTTGTCGCCATGAGGATTCTCTGGCGGAAAAGTCCATTCTAGTAACGTGGGCCAACTGTCTAAAGACAGAAACACAAACTGTAAGCATAACGCCCAATCCTATAACCCCTAAACAAGGGGAGTAGGCAACACTTTATATAGATCAAAAACATACCAGGAACACAATAAATGAACTATTGTGATCCGCAAAAGTGCAGCAACAATATATTAAAAACATATTCTTTTATTAACAATAAATACAATACATAACATACATAAAATATTAAGGTGCCTCTATACAACCTAAACCACAAGAGACGGACAGCTAGAGTAAGACACTAAAAATAAAGAGCAAAACAAATGGGCACACGGGCATATGTAGATCTTACAAAACAAATATCACAATTCACAGGAGCAAAAAATAATAATGATTTAGTAATATATCCAAATGACTACGTAATGTCCAGTTGAAAAAACTACCCAGCCATGCCGATAATTCCATATTCAGTGTAGATGTCACCGTAATATTTTTATCTACAGAATTTTTCCTTTCATTATCTCTCACTTTATAATTTATTTTTAGTCACTTTTTAACTCACTAATTATTTTATTTAGGCATTATCGCAGCCAGCGTTCCTCTTTGAAAAATATAGTCTTTGGCTGGAGGTATTTGGATTAGAGATGATGTATGCAGTTACATAGATTTATCTTAGCTTTCTGGAAGGATTTTTTAGTATTGTAATAGCAGTGATTTCTTGGAGGGATATCGGGAATTTTCACGATAGTAATTAAACTAATCATTAGGATTCATTATACGGCCGATATTTTGAGACCGGAGGCCAGGTGTAGTGTAGCGAGTATGAGATAGTCCTGCCTATTACCATCTGATTGGATGTTGCCGGTATAAGACCTGTGAGACTCACCGCTTTAGACACACCCCCAGGAAGAAGCATCACGCGAAACGCGCGTCGGGGCAGGCAGAGGCAGCACGCCACTCTGGCTAGGGATTCCACGAGGAGACACGGAGCAGGTAATACGTGTGGGACAGGGGGCTTATTATGGCTTCATTTGTGAAGGCGCATGGCAGCTTGTACAGGTAATATGTATTAGATCACAAGTTTATTGCGCTGGTTTGTTAGATACATATAGTAGCAGCCAGCTACAGCGGACATTGCACTTTGGCAAATGCGGGCTAATTTAAGCCGCGGTTCTATTGTAAGCGGTGCGCATGATATGCAAGCGCACTGCTGTATCAGGGGCACATAGTAATTTTTTATCTATATCGATTAGTATAGGAGGATATATGTCATAAATTTATTGCGCTGGTTTGTTAGACATATACAGTAGCATTCAGCTACAGCGGACATTGCACTTTGGCAAATTGCGGGCTAATTCAAGCCGCGGTTCTATTGTAAGCGGTGCGTATGTTATGTAAGCGCACTGCCCTGTCAGAGGCATATAGCAACTGTTATCTATATCGATTATTACAAGAGGATAAAAGTCGGTGATTTAGAGTGATCCAGCTGAAATACAGGGGATATTATCCTGCCAGCTATGCATATGGAATTAAGTGTATATTACGGTGACATCTACACTGAATATGGAATTATCGGCATGACTGGGTAGTTTTTTCAACTGGACATTACGTAGTCATTTGGATATATTACTAAATCATTATTATTTTTTGCTCCTGTGAATTGTGATATTTGTTTTGTAAGATCTACATATGCCCGTGTGCCCATTTGTTTTGCTCTTTATTTTTAGTGTCTTACTCTAGCTGTCCGTCTCTTGTGGTTTAGGTTGTATAGAGGCACCTTAATATTTTATGTATGTTATGTATTGTATTTATTGTTAATAAAAGAATATGTTTTTAATATATTGTTGCTGCACTTTTGCGGATCACAATAGTTCATTTATTGTGTTCCTGGTATGTTTTTGATCTATATAAAGTGTTGCCTACTCCCCTTGTTTAGGGGTTATAGGATTGGGCGTTATGCTTACAGTTTGTGTTTCTGTCTTTAGACAGTTGGCCCACGTTACTAGAATGGACTTTTCTGCCAGAGAATCCTCATGGCGACAAAAAGCGTCGGATATGTTTCGTGCAGGTGCCTCACAACCTTCAATGGATGCTACACACACAGAGAGAGATCTAATGAAACAATATAAGAACTTTGTACATAAGAAAACAAAGATTTGGTGGACTAAAACTGCATTGGAAAATTATGTTAGCCAAAAGATTATTCCTAGGGGTTTGAGGGTGCAATTATGTCCAACCTTTGATCTTGGGGAACAAGGATTGATAGATCGCTGGACTAGGGCTGCCACCGTGTGTTCACTTGAATTTCTCCAAATAATTATTGATAGCAATACCACATCTATCAAAAATATTGAGGAGGAGCTAAAAAAATTGGAAGATACGTTCAAGAAGGATATGAAAAAAGAGAATGTTGATGCTTTCCTCAAAGATGTTGGTAATGATTAGGAAAATGGGAAAAAGATATATGCTCTATTAAAAGTAAAAAATATCAAAGAGATGTCTCAGATTATGAGAATAATAGAGTATATAAATGGCAAGGACTTAAAATAGGTGATGCAGACAAACTATCTAGAAGTGCCTCTTTCAGCTCAGTATCGTCTATGTCAGACGTTGGGCCATCAAAACATACAGGGGAAATGACATCTTGGAATGGACGTACCAGACATGGAGGCAATCCCAAAGCCAATGACTTCTTTAAAAAGAAAACATCTAAAAGAAATGATCAATATAAGGTGATTAATTTGTCATCACATATATTATCGGAACAACAGATTGGTATTCTTGAAAAGGGTCTTACTTTTTGTCCTTCATATTCCCCAGACAAATTTACATTGATTAAGGACTTACACCTCTTTTCACGAAAATTAATCTTGAAGAAACTTCATTACAAAGGTCAAGGTGATGATGAGTTTACTACTGTTGAGGAGAAGGAAGCCTTGGCCGATTTGGAGGCTTTGATTTTAGAAAATAATCTTGGCAAGGTAAGCAATTTCCCTAACCATTTAATAGGTAAATCAAAAAAATTTCCATCTTTAAATATCTGCCCAGCGGTAGATATTTTCACAAAACTAGTGTCTAGGGATATTGAACAAATTTCTCAGAAAGGGTTTGGTCATTCTAACATGACCAAATCAGATAGAGAAGTTTTGGAAACGTTAAAAAGTTGGGATGATGTGGTTTTCAAACCCGCCGATAAGGGTGGTAACCTTGTCGTGTGGCCACATCATTTATATGAGAAACAAGCATATATATTGTTGGACAATAAGGAGTGCTACAAAAAGATGAGTACTAATCCCATCAAAACATTCCAGGGTGAATTGTGTGGTATCTTGGAAGAAGCTTTTGCTGATGGGATTATTCCCAAACGATTGGTTGATTTAATTGAAAAAATGCACCCGCGTATGCCAACATTATATTTAATTCCCAAGATTCACAAGAATCCAAGTGACCCACCTGGGAGACCAATAGTTTCTGGGAATGGGGGCCTATGTGAGGTCATTACACAGATCTTGGATCATTATCTCAAACCCTTAGTGAGCGAACTCCCATCATATATAAAGGATACCACCGCAGCATTGCGTAGGTTGGACAATTTACATCTGGGCCCCAAAAGTGTCATGGTAACGGCCGATGTGGAGGCCTTGTACACATCCATTAGACACGCGGATGGTATTAAGGCGGTGGCATCATTTCTGGAGTCGAGCAATTTAGCCAGAGATCTTATTCAACTGCTTCTGAAGCTTCTGGAGTTTGTGTTGACCCATAATGTGTTTGTTTTTGGGCGGGGCACGTATCTGCAGATGCAGGGAACCGCCATGGGTGCCTGCTGTGCCCCCTCCTATGCGAACCTGTTTCTGGGGGCATGGGAAAGGGATATTTTCCTCTGTAATCCCATCCCCCAGATGTGTCTCATCCAAGAGTGGATGAGATATATTGATGACATCTGGTTCGTGTGGGAGGGAGGCGCAGAGGACCTTAACCCTGCTGTTCTGTTGGTCAAAAATGACCGACTTTGAACTTCAATATTCTTTAAAATATTCAAGATGCGGCTCTGAAACCGTGGCCGACCGACCCATCCTCATTTAAGTCAATCAACCACAAGTTTCAGAACCGCATCTTGAACACCCCAAAAAATACCAAAGTTCAAAATAGGTCTCCCCAGACCGAACAGAACAGCAGGGTTAATATTATGATGAATAGTCTCAATCAGAACTGTCTTAATATCAAGCTCACATTTGTGAGTGGCAGGATGGTGGATTTCTTGGATCTGCGGATACGTGCCTTGCCCAACGGGGACATCACTACTGATGTCTTCCGTAAAAAGACGGCCACGAATTCTGTATTACACGCACACTCAGCCCATTTACAATATACTATACAGGGCATCCCTATCGGTCAGTTTCTGCGTGTTAAACGAATTTGTTCAGATACAAATGATTTTGAAAAACAATCCAGGGAACTGACCGATAGATTCAAGGAGCAGGGTTACAGTCACAGAATGATACGGAAAGGGTATATTAGGGCCAAGAATACGCCTAGGAATGTGCTTTTGTATAAAAATCAGATTAAAACTAAGAAGGATAATGACAATCAGATTCGGTATATCACGGGACATCATAATAAATGGTTTGAATTTAGACGTATAATTCAAAAACATTGGTCAGTTTTACATACGGATCCTACTCTGAGACTATGTTTACCTGCTGCCCCATCTATAGTGGCCAAGAGATCTAGAAACCTTGGCGATATTTTGGTGCACAGCCATTATATGGCCAATGGAAAAATGACAAAAAGACAGGACCAAAATATCAGGGGTTTCTTTCCGTGCGGCCTTTGTAAGGCGTGTGCCAATTGTACCAAAGCTAAGACATTTACCAATTTTGATGGGTCTAGAAGCTATGACATTAGAAAGCTTATCACTTGTACAACTAAAGGGGTCATCTACCATCTAACTTGCCCATGTGGCAAGATATATATAGGCCTCACAACCAGGGAACTGAGAATTCGAGTTCGGGAACATCACCTTGATATAGCTAAGGCAAAAACGATAGATGACATTTCCACCCTGAAGACCATTCCTCGACACTATAAGAGGTTTCATGATTCTAATCCCTATCTCATGAAAATAAAGGGTATTGATGTAGTTACATTGGGACCGAGAGGAGGTGACCTGGGCAAAGTCCTTGCCCAGGTCGAAAGTAGATGGATCTACAGATTAGGTACATTGACTCCACAAGGCCTGAACGAGAATCTGGGTTTCAGTGCATTCTTGTGAGGTAGTTCATATACTACTGTGATTTTGTAGGTGTAGTGGATCTCTCTTTGTGTTTGTGTAGCATCGGTTTTACTTGGTACGGTGGGTTTTCCCATAGTAGTTTTATTTTCTTGTTATATGGTGCAATTTTTAATTCTAATTTGTTTATTTAAGGTATGTTTCGGTCATATATACGGTCAACACCGGGTCTGGGCTACACTCCTTGCTTTATTGAGCTGTTGGATGAATCTGGAGAAAAAATAAAGAAAGAAAGAACTAATGGCAATAACATCTGACCTATTAAATCCACTATGGCTGAGATGTTGAGGATAAATGTGGAAATTGATGGACATGTTCCTTCAAAAAGCTGACTCCAAGTACTGATCTATCTATGGAAAATATCGGGACAGGACTATGTACGAAGAAGAGTGACATCTATGGACTATTTTGGACTTCATATTTTGAAGAGATGTATATATCTCCCACTCTATAGATTGGAGAGGTATAATGTCATGATAGAAGATTTTGTGCGGAGTTGTGACTGCATTCTATATTATGCCTTTTTTTTTTTTTTTTGTATGTTTTACGTTTTAATTAGATTGTAGATAATGTGAATATCAGATATATCAAATATATGGAGGGGTTGGTCACCTTTCGGGATATTAACTGCTTATATAGCGTCTTATTTAGATGTTTCAGGATTTTGTCACTCTCACGGGTAACAGATAGGTTTGCACTTTAATATAACTGGGTGCACTTTTCTGGCTGTGTTCCAATGGTGGCTGGTGGTGCCATGGCCCGTCCCCTATCTGCAGGAGGGGCGGGGTTTGCCCTATATCGCACCTGGAACATTGTAACCAGTATAATAGATATGTATATTGCATCAATATGTGAACCGTATCACTTTATAAACAAGCACATGGTCCTATATGGTTATATAGGTCACAAATTAATCTTTTATAGACACTCAAGGCCGTGGGTTCTTATATCGACATCCCTTATTGTTGCACGGCATATACTTATTTGGTGCATTTTTATCTACAGAATTTTTCCTTTCATTATCTCTCACTTTATAATTTATTTTTAGTCACTTTTTAACTCACTAATTATTTTATTTAGGCATTATCGCAGCCAGCGTTCCTCTTTGAAAAATATAGTCTTTGGCTGGAGGTATTTGGATTAGAGATGATGTATGCAGTTACATAGATTTATCTTAGCTTTCTGGAAGGATTTTTTAGTATTGTAATAGCAGTGATTTCTTGGAGGGATATCGGGAATTTTCACGATAGTAATTAAACTAATCATTAGGATTCATTATACGGCCGATATTTTGAGACCGGAGGCCAGGTGTAGTGTAGCGAGTATGAGAAAGTCCTGCCTATTACCATCTGATTGGATGTTGCCGGTATAAGACCTGTGAGACTCACCGCTTTAGACACACCCCCAGGAAGAAGCATCACGCGAAACGCGCGTCGGGGCAGGCAGAGGCAGCACGCCACTCTGGCTAGGGATTCCACGAGGAGACACGGAGCAGGTAATACGTGTGGGACAGGGGGCTTATTATGGCTTCATTTGTGAAGGCGCATGGCAGCTTGTACAGGTAATATGTATTAGATCACAAGTTTATTGCGCTGGTTTGTTAGATACATATAGTAGCAGCCAGCTACAGCGGACATTGCACTTTGGCAAATGCGGGCTAATTTAAGCCGCGGTTCTATTGTAAGCGGTGCGCATGATATGCAAGCGCACTGCTGTATCAGGGGCACATAGTAATTTTTTATCTATATCGATTAGTATAGGAGGATATATGTCATAAATTTATTGCGCTGGTTTGTTAGACATATACAGTAGCATTCAGCTACAGCGGACATTGCACTTTGGCAAATTGCGGGCTAATTCAAGCCGCGGTTCTATTGTAAGCGGTGCCTTATGTTATGTAAGCGCACTGCCCTGTCAGAGGCATATAGCAACTGTTATCTATATCGATTATTACAAGAGGATAAAAGTCGGTGATTTAGAGTGATCCAGCTGAAATACAGGGGATATTATCCTGCCAGCTATGCATATGGAATTAAGTGTATATTACGGTGACATCTACGCTGAATATGGAATTATCGGCATGGCTGGGTAGTTTTTTCAACTGGACATTACGTAGTCATTTGGATATATTACTAAATCATTATTATTTTTTGCTCCTGTGAATTGTGATATTTGTTTTGTAAGATCTACATATGCCCGTGTGCCCATTTGTTTTGCTCTTTATTTTTAGTGTCTTACTCTAGCTGTCCGTCTCTTGTGGTTTAGGTTGTATAGAGGCACCTTAATATTTTATGTATGTTATGTATTGTATTTATTGTTAATAAAAGAATATGTTTTTAATATATTGTTGCTGCACTTTTGCGGATCACAATAGTTCATTTATTGTGTTCCTGGTATGTTTTTGATCTATATAAAGTGTTGCCTACTCCCCTTGTTTAGGGGTTATAGGATTGGGCGTTATGCTTACAGATTGCATTGAAATGTGTAGGTTTGGATTTCTTGTTTCCTTAATAATAAAGACATTAATTTAAAAATTGCATTTTATGTTTACTTTTGTTATATCGGTCTAAAATTGTAATTTGTTTGGTGATCTGAAATATTTAATTGTAGCAAACATGCAAATAAATATTTAATTAGAAAGGGGGCAAACACTTTTTTATAAAAAAGTATATACATCTGAACATATATAGTGATGATGAGTAAATTTGTTTGGAAAATGATCACCAAACATAAATTCGGCACGAATATGGCACATTCGGATTCGTGATCGGAAACACAAGCAAAATTTTATCAAATTGGGAAAAATCAGTACCATTTTGTAAAAAGTGGAGGAAAATATTTGCGTTGACACACAAATATTTTCAGCACTTTTGCAACGATAATAGTGGTGCATCATGTGTGTTTGGTGTTTGATAAGGGAAGTGGGTTGCAGTGAGGCGCAGTGTACTTGTAAACTGTAAAATAAAAAATTCCTAACTTTGTGTGCACATTGCGGCTAGCCAATCAGGGTACAGGAAACATCCACAATGTCCTGGTACAATCGTGAAAACATTTTGTTTTAGTGCCATTTTGACACTGTAATAGCACAGAGAGGCTGCTCCTGAATGCTGACGGTGTTAGAAGCTAGATTTTAGCAAGTTAGCTAGGCGGTTGTTTCTTACTTAGGTAGTTTAGATAGGAAGTGTACTGGGTGGCTGTGAAATTGACTTTCCAGTATTTTTTTGCCATTACAGAGGTCCACAAAGACACCAGTGCACATGGCATACAAGTGTGTTGCGCACTGCTTCTATTATGCTCCATGCATGAGTATAGCGTTCTAAATCCTATTTTTCACTAGAAAAATGTGAAACAGCATGCCATGTCCCACATTGTCATTTAGTGCTGTAGTGACATAGTTCTGTGATATGAACTGTTGCGCATAAAGATAAATTTTTGGGGGCCAGTTGCTAGTGTGATTCATCATGCCATATCTCAACTTCTCAGTGCCATTGGCTGCAATAGAACCCTAAGGCATGATTGTTCCACCTTCAAACTTAATGGTTGGCAAGATTTTTGGTTCCTGAAATTCTGTGCCTTTTTTTCTCCACACATACTTTTGATTATTATGGCCATTGAGTCCTATTTTCAGATTTTAATATCCTACATAGTTTAGTGTTGTCAGCTAAGACTGACACTTTACTCTCAATCCCATCAACAAGGATATTAATAAAGAGGTTATAAGAATTGGTCCTAGCACAGATCCCTGTGGTACCCCACTGCTGACTATATAAAGTCAATAAGTCTGCAGTCACTCTGTATTACTACAGACTTATGAATCCCCCTTTTTTAATAAAATGGTGGTGCTTCTTATTATCCGATCTTACTGTAGTTTACTGGTGGGTGCAGCTGTGGGGGAGCGGGGTCCTAAGAGCAGTATCACTGCTGCAGAAAACTGATGGCGGCAGCAGGAGTGGGGCGATGTTGTGGGCCCTGGGCTCATAGTAGAGGATGTTTGGTGGTGCGAGACTGATGGGGGCCCTTGGGCTTTCCCTTTCCCAACATGTCGAGAGCCAAGGTATCAATCTGCACATGTGTCACCTCTGAGAGCCATTTTCTCCAAGTGCACTGCAGTGAAAAGGATTGGAAGTGCAGGGACTGTAGCCATTTTGTGAAAGCTCAGAGCCCACAGCAGCCACACATTGCTGAACACCCCCTCCTCACAGCCTGGGGCAAACAGCATCACCCTACTCCTGCTGCTGCCACCAGCTTCCTGAAGCAGTGACCCTGCTTTCTGTGACTCTGTTCCACCTCAGCCGCCCCTCCGTCCCCAAGGAAAGCTACATTTGAATTATAAGACGCACCCCATTTTCCTCCAAAGTGGTGGAAAAATAGTGCATCTTATACAGTAGTCCGAAAAATACGGTATGCACTTTTTATGAAATTATTTTTTGTGTGATTGCATCTTGTATGAATTCTAGAGATGTAATTTTCTTATTTTGTTTTACAAAATGTTATTGCCTTATCGTCTTTATTTTTTAAAATATTAATACATTTTAGGGTATGAAATTCCAGTAAAATATTGGGCAGGATTTTTTCCCATGCCCAGACACTCAAAGTCTATGCTACATACAGCTGGTTGTGCAGGAGTGGGGAAGAGCAGCAGATTAATGTGTAAGAGGAACATTGAATTGCCACAGTCAGGGGATGAAGCTGACAATGATAATGACTATAACAAAGATGGTATTGGTCATTATGTCCAACAATTGCATTGAGGTATGAACAGGAGGCTTTAAGGAACCTAGAGGGGTTGGCAATTGAACATGATACTCCTGAAAATGGTAAGATTCCTACTACCATACTTCCTAAATCCCCAAAATTTCCAGCACTGGCCAAATATTCAAATGTGGATTTAATTGTACAACTTGTCTCTAAAGATTTTGAAGCGATTCCCAATAAAATAAGACATGACAATCTTTCTCTTGAATAGGCTTGAGCGAAATGGATCGGACAAATTCAAAAGTCGCCGACTTTTGGCAAAGTCGGGTTTCATGAAACCCGACCCGATCCTAGTGTGGGATCGGCCATGCGGTCGGCAATCTTCGTGCCAAAGTCGCGTTTCGTATTATGCGCTTGGTGCCATTTTTTCAGCCAATGAAGCAGCGTGGGCAGAGTGATGACATAGGTCTTAGGGGCGTGGACGCCTATCGCCATCTTGTCGCTTGTGCGCTGTAGCGATTTGCAATGTGTAACACCAGCTTTCCTGTTCAGGGACGGAGGAAAGAGAGAGAGAGAGAGAGAGAGAGAGAGAGAGAGAGGAAAAAAATAAAAATTACCCATTGACTTTGCATTGGGTTTCGTGTTTCAGTCGATCCCCGACTTTTCGCCATAATCGGCCGATTTCACTCGACTCGACTTTTGAGATAGTCGGTTTTCGCAAAACCCAACTCGACCCTAAAAAAGTAAAAGTCGCTCAACCCTACTCTTGAAGAATGTGCTTCTATAAAAAAAAACTCCAGAAATGGAATGATGTGGTCTTTAAGCCATCTGACAAGTGCGGTAACATTGTTATTTGGCCCACTAATCTACAGTTAGGTCCATATATATTTGGACAGAGACAACATTTTTCTAATTTTGGTTATAGATATTACCACAATGAATTTTAAACAAAACAATTCAGATGCCGTTGAAGTTCAAACTTTCAGCTTTCATTTGAGGGTATCCACATTAAAATTGGATGAAGGGTTTAGGAGTTTCAGCTCCTTAACATGTGCCACCCTGTTTTTAAAGGGACCAAAAGTAATTGGACAAATTCAATAATTTTAAATAAAATGTTCATTTCTAGTACTTGGTTGAAAACCCTTTGTTGGCAATGACTGCCTGAAGTCTTGAATTCATGGACATCACCAAATGCTGTGTTTCCTCCTTTTTGATGCTCTGTCAGGAATTCACTGCGGTTGTTTTCAGTTGCTGTTTGTTTGTGGGCCTTTCTGTCTGAAGTTTAGTCTTTAACAAGTGAAACGCATGCTCAATTGGGTTGAGATCAGGTGATTGACTTGGCCATTCAAGAATATTCCACTTCTTGGCTTTAATAAACTCCTGGGTTGCTTTGGCTTTATGCTTTGGGTCATTGTCCATTTGTAGTATGAAACGACGACCAATCAGTTTGGCTGCATTTGGCTAGATCTGAGCACACAGTATGGCTCTGAATACCTCAGAATTCATTCGGCTGCTTCTGTCCTGTGTCACATCATCAATAAATACTAGTGACCCCGTGCCACTGGCAGCCATGCATGCCCAAGCCATCACGCTGCCTCCGCCGTGTTTTACAGATGATGTGGTATGCTTTGGATCATGAGCTGTACCACGCCTTCGCCATACTTTTCTCTTTCCATCATTCTGGTAGAGGTTGATCTTGGTTTCATCTGTCCAAAGAATGTTCTTCCAGAACTGTGCTGGCTTTTTTAGATGTTTTTTGCAAAGTCCAGTCTAGCCTTCTTATTCTTGATGCTTATGAGTGGCTTGCACTGTGCAGAGAACCCTCTGTATTTACTTTCATGCAGTCTTCTCTTTATGGTAGATTTGGATATTGATATGCCTAGCTCCTGGAGAGTGTTGTCCACTTGGTTGGCTGTTGTGAAGGGGTTTCTCTTCACCATGGAGATTATTCTGCGATCATCCACCACTGTTGTCTTCCGTGGGCGCTCAGGTCTTTTTGCATTGATGAGTTCACTAGTGCTTTCTTTCTTTCTCAGGATGGACCAAACTGTAGATTTTGCCACTCCTAATATTGTAGCAATTTCTCAGATGTTTTTTTTTCTGTTTTCACAGCTTAAGGATGGCTTGTTTCACCTGCATGGAGAGCTCCTTTCACCGCATGTTTACTTCACAGCAAAACCTCCCAAATGCAAGCACCACACCTCAGATCAACTCCAGGCCTTTTATCTGCTTAATTGAGAATGACATAACGAAGGGATTGCCCACACCTGTCCATGAAATAGCCTTGGAGTCAATTGTCCAATTACTTTTGGTCCCTTTAAAAACAGGGTGGCACATGCTAAGGAGCTGAAACTCCTAAACCTGTCACCCAATTTTAATGTGAATACCCTCAAATGAAAGCTGAAAGTCTGAACTTCAACTGCATCTGAATTGTTTTGTTTAAAATTCATTGTGGTAATGTATATAACCAAAATTAGAAAAATGTTGTCTCTGTCCAAATATATATGGACCTAACTGTATATGATCAAGAAGCTTTCCGTCAACTTGGCAATAAAAACTGTTATAAAAAATTGAAATATAATCCATCAACTAGTTTTTATGCTCAATTCGTGATCTTTTGGCACATGACAAAGATGAGGGCACAATATCAAAGGAACTACATTTGGCATTAGTGGTCAGTGAACCTATAATTCTGACATTTTACCTATTACCAAAGATACATAAGAACAAAGAAATACCACCTGGAAGACCTATTGTTTCTGGTATGAACAGCTATTTGGAATATGTGAATAAGTTCATTGATGCCAAGCTCCAGCCATTAGTGGAATGCCTCCATTCTTATATGAAGGACACCATGGATCTTTTGAAAAAGATCAATGGATTACATATTGGTGACGACACACTGCTTGTCACTAGGGTTGAGCGACTTTTACTTTTATAGGATCGGGTCGGGTTTCACGAAACCCGACTTTTTCAAAAGTCGGGTCGAGTGAAATCGGCCCATCCTATAAAAAAGTCGGGGTCGGGGTCAGCCGAAACTCGAAACCCAATGCAGTGCATTGGGTTTCCAATGGTTCCCAGGGTCTGAAGGAGCGGAAACTCTCCTTCAGACCCTGCGATCCATATTTAAGTGTAAAATAAAGAATTAAAATAAAAAATGTTGCTATACTCACCCTCGGACGCGCCCTGGTGCTAAACCGGAACCTTCCTTCCTTCGAATCAGCACTTGCAGGACCTTGCGGTGATGTCGCGGCTTGTGATTGGTCGCGCGACCGCCCATGTGACCGCTCGCGCGACCAATCACAAGCCGCGACATCACCGCAAGGTTCTGCAAGCGTTGATTCTTAGGAAGGAAGGCTGCCGGAAAGAAGCAGGGCGCATCCGAGAGTGAGTATATTCCTATTAGGTATATATAGGGCGCATCCGAGGGTGAGTATATTCCTATTAGGTATATACTCACCCTCGGACGCGCCCTGCTTCTTTCCGGCAGCCTTCCTTCCTAAGAATCAGCGCTTGCAGGACCTTGCGGTGATGTCGCGGCTTGTGATTGGTCGCGCGAGCGGTCACATGGGCGGTCGCGCGACCAATCACAAGCCGCGACATCACCGCAAGGTCCTGCAAGTGCTGATTCGAAGGAAGGAAGGCTGCCGGTTAGTACCAGGGCGCGTCAGAGGGTGAGTATAGCAATATTTTTTATTTTAATTCTTTATTTTACACTTAAATCTGAATTCTGATACCTATTCCCGATATCTTAAACATATCGGGAATCGGTATCGGAATTCCGATACCAGATTCAGAAGATCGCCGACTTCATGGCCGACCCCACACAGGGGTCGGGTTTCATGAAACCCGACTTTGCCAAAAGTTGGCGACTTCTAAAAATGGCCGACCCATTTTGCTCAACCCTACTTGTCACCTGTGACATCGAATCCTCATATACCAACATTAGGCATGGTGATGGGATAAAAGCAACTAAATATTTTTTGGAGTCTTCTGATATTTCTATCACTATGACATCATTTATCATCCAACTTCTTTAATTTACTCTATCACACAAATTTTTTACTTTTAAGGGGTCCTTCTACATGCAGCTCCAGGGCACAGCTATGGGGGCGGCCTTTGCGTCCTCATATACTAACTTATTCCTGGGGCTGTGGGAGAGGGACCTCTTTATGTCAGGTTGGCTGTCAGTGGTGAATCATGTCCTCTTTTGGGCACGGTACATCGATGACATCTTTTTGATCTGGCAGGGTACCATGGAATCCTTAATGTCATTTATTTCCAATAGTAATGGCAATAACTTTAACATTCATTTGACATACTGAGTGCATCATAACTCAGTAGACTTTTTGGATATTAATATTAAGCAGGATACCACAAACACTCTGCAAACAGACATTTTTTGCAAAGCTATATCACTTAATTCCTTATTACATGCCACGTCAGTACACCCATGTTCAGTCATTAGATCGGTTCAAAACGGCCAGTTCATCCGACTTCGTAGGATTTGTTCCTCCAATAGAGATTTTGAGAGGCAGGCTCACAAACTGAAATTGAGGTTCTATGACCGTGGGTATAGCCACTGCATGGTTTAGAGGGCATATCATAGAGCAAAACATTTATCTCGCAATGAACTCTTATACTCAAGCGAGAAATCTGTTATCAAGAACAAAGTGAGATTCTTTTCAGAATATAATGCACAGGCCAATACTATGAACAATTCATGGCCTAGCCTTCATGCTGACCCGGTCTTGGCTGAATACTTACCTGAACAACCACAGATTATATTCTGTCGTGCTAAGAACCTGCAAGATCGCCTTGTCGAAGGTCATTATGTGGCAGTTGTTACATCCACTTTTGTGAATAACTTTCCTACTTTGGAACCAGGCTTTTGTCCATGTGGGAACTGCGTGGCATCCCCCAACGTGGAACATATTGACACTTTTACCAATCATGACGGTATCCTATTGACTCATAATAATGCACAGCATCCTAAAAGACCAGAGCCTCAGGAAAAAGTTAGGAACAAATCTTGCTGAAATCATATAATGTCAATAATTAATACTAACCATGGGTCTGAATGTTACACTGGCAGGACTCTACATGTTTTATTCCCAGATTTCTTCAAACAGAGTTATAATCGGCCCATCAATTATTTTTATATCAATGTCTATTGTTAAATTTATGCATGATATTTTAGACTTCTGCTGTCACAGAATCAATAGCTAATACAGTGGGGCAAAAAAGTATTTAGTCAGTCAGCAATAGTGCAAGTTCCACCACTTAAAAAGATGAGAGGCGTCTGTAATTTACATCATAGGTAGACCTCAATTATGGGAGACAAACTGAGAAAAAAAAATCCAGAAAATCACATTGTCTGTTTTTTTTAACATTTTATTTGCATATTATGGTGGAAAATAAGTATTTGGTCAGAAACAAAATTTCATCTCAATACTTTGTAATATATCCTTTGTTGGCAATGACAGAGGTCAAACGTTTTCTGTAAGTCTTCACAAGGTTGCCACACACTGTTGTTGGTCTGTTGGCCCATTCCTCCATGCAGATCTCCTCTAGAGCAGTGATGTTTTTGGCTTTTTGCTTGGCAACACGGACTTTCAACTCCCTCCAAAGGTTTTCTATAGGGTTGAGATCTGGAGACTGGCTAGGCCACTCCAGGACCTTGAAATGCTTCTTACGAAGCCACTCCTTCGTTGCCCTGGCGGTGTGCTTTGGATCATTGTCATGTTGAAAGACCCAGCCACGTTTCATCTTCAATGCCCTTGCTGATGGAAGGAGGTTTGCACTCAAAATCTCACGATACATGGCCCCATTCATTCTTTCATGTACCCGGATCAGTCATCCTGGCCCCTTTGCAGAGAAACAGCCCCAAAGCATGATGTTTCCACCACCATGCTTTACAGTAGGTATGGTGTTTGATGGATGCAACTCAGTATTCTTTTTCCTCCAAACACGACAAGTTGTGTTTCTACCAAACAGTTCCAGTTTGGTTTCATCAGACCATAGGACATTCTCCCAAAACTCCTCTGGATCATCCAAATGCTCTCTAGCAAACTTCAGATGGGCCCGGACATGTACTGGCTTAAGCAGTGGGACACGTCTGGCACTGCAGGATCTGAGTCCATGGTGGCGTAGTGTGTTACTTATGGTAGGCCTTGTTACATTGGTCCCAGCTCTCTGCAGTTCATTCACTAGGTCCCCCCGCGTGGTTCTGGGATTTTTGCTCACCGTTCTTGTGACCATTCTGACCCCACGGGGTGGGATTTTGCGTGGAGCCCCAGATCGAGGGAGATTATCAGTGGTCTTGTATGTCTTCCATTTTCTAATTATTGCTCCCACTGTTGATTTCTTCACTCCAAGCTGGTTGGCTATTGCAGATTCAGTCTTCCCAGCCTGGTGCAGGGCTACAATTTTGTTTCTGGTGTCCTTTGACAGCTCTTTGGTCTTCACCATAGTGGAGTTTGGAGTCAGACTGTTTGAGGGTGTGCACAGGTATCTTTTTATACTGATAACAAGTTTAACAGGTGCCATTACTACAGGTAATGAGTGGAGGAAAGAGGAGACTCTAAAAGAAGAAGTTACAGGTCTGTGAGAGCCAGAAATCTTGATTGTTTGTTTCTGACCAAATACTTATTTTCCACCATAATATGCAAATAAATTGTTAAAAAAACAGACAATGTGATTTTCTGGATTTTTTTTTCTCAGTTTTTCTCCCATAGTTGAGGTCTACCTATGATGTAAATTACAGACGCCTCTCATCTTTTGAAGTGGTGGAACTTGCACTATTGCTGACTGACTAAATACTTTTTTTCCCCACTGTATATGCATTTCTAAGTCTTGGAATGCCTTAACTTTTATTGTCTGCTGCTTCACTTAAAGATTTCATACTAGAAACACAGAATATATATAGAGATGAATGCCACATTTAAAAGTTTGCAGTAATACTTTTGGAATGCTGTCTTAAAGAGGTAATTCAGCATTTTTTCCATCACTGACCAGAGAAACCAAAGGCAGCTAACGCATAGACTCACTCAAATAATAATACAGTCAATATGGCTATCAAATAGGAGCTTATCAAATATGCTTATGCTCATATATAAATATAATAATTATGCTACACCAGATAGCTCCCAATTATAAGCCAAAAAAAAATCCAAAAACCAATTACATAGTTATGATGTAAATGTGCTGTGCAAAAGCATCAAAAACTATTATAGTGTATAGTGTATAGGCACTTATACTAGACTAAAACAGATGGTCCATTTGCATATAGATAATATTGCCCTAATGCAGGGTCACAGATAAATGCTATTAAAAATCATATTTTAATAGAATAATGTACCTGTGGCCATAATAAGAGGAATCTGCACTGCCACTGCCAGAAAAAAAGGACCTCGACGCCCGTTTCACCGCCTCTGCTGCTTCGTCCGTATGAGGCTATGCAACTGGGGGCTATCTGGTGTAGCATAATTATTATATTGATATGTGAACATAAGAATATCTCATGAGCTCCTATTTGATAGCCATGATTCTATGTTGTTTTGTTAATTTTGTCAATATTTATTTAATAATATTGGCACTTTTATTAAGATTTATGATCATTGTTCCCTCTTCTTTCCTTGCATTTTTTGTAACAATTTTTTTTTTTTGAGGGGATCCAAATTACTTTGTATGATGAACTCTATTGGCTTTAGCTACTCCAAATCGTTTATGATAAAACTGTTTTAGTGGAAATCAGAAGGTCAGATTTCCACGTAAAAATCATTAGGTCTAATATAGTGGTGCAGCCGCGGGGGCCAATTAGGTACTCCAAAAGGTTTGCAATAAAACTGTGTTTCAGATACAAATCAGAAGGCCAGATTTCCAATTAAAAAGGTATAACAGTGTTGTTCAGGCACACTATCTAATAAAATAAATAGTGATTGTTCATCTAGTGACAGGTAACTATCAGCTGTGGGCCTAAGATTGTGAAACAGGAGGTAAAAAGAGGGGAAGGCTACTTACAACATGAGTGGGGAGAGCGAGTTCATGGTGGAAGGGGGAATAGGCTTTGTTTTAGATGTGGGTTAGGTTTTAATGTGAATAAAAGGTCAACTGAACAAACACTGTCTCGTTCTATCCAAAGAACACTTACAACATCTGTTACTGTTCAGGTTACTCGACTCCCTTTCTTTGGCAGCCGCAAAGCGGTATGCCTTGTAGATGAGGCTCAGAAAAAACATGTGCTACAGTGAATGGCAAGCCCTGCATCAAGTAGCCTCTCCTCATCTTCCTCCACCTCAACATCACACACAGAACAATCCTCAGAGGTAGCACCCCAATACCCCAATACCCCAATAATTTACAAACGTCAAACTGACTGTGAGGATTAGTGATGAGCGAGCACTAAAATGCTCGGGTGCTCGTTGCTCATTGATGTAGGGCCCGCAATCCTCGGCATGGGGAGGATGTGTTCCATCCCAAGGTCCGACTGGGTTCCAGCTTCCATTATGTTAACCCAGTGTGCCATCAGTGAGATGTACCATCCCTGACCACAAGCACTTGTCCGCGTGTCCATGGTTAGGAGGACTTTCCCTGTAACAGCATTGTTGAGGGCACGGGTAATGTTGTGGGACACATGCTAATGTAATGCCGGTATGGCACACCAGGAGAAATAGTGGCGACAGGGGACTGAGTACCTTTGGTCGGCCACCACCATCAGGTTGCGGAAAGCTTCCATCTCAACAAGCCTAAAAGGCAACATTTCGAGCACAAGCAGAAGAGAAATGTTAGAATTTAGGACTGTGGCCTGTGGGGCGTTGGCTGGGTATTTCTGCTTGTGTTCCAATGACTTGGATATAGACAACTGAAGGCTGTGCTTTGACAAGGACATGGACGGGCTTGATGATGGTGCTGCTTGACTGTGAGCAACAACAGGTGCAGGGATAGAGGCATCTTCACATGCACAGTGTACTGGGGATTGGCAACAATGTAAAACAGTGGAAGAAGCATTGGTGTCACCTGCAGACAGTGTTCCTGGAGTTCGGCCCACAAAGTCGGGTGCTTTGCTGCCATGTGCCTGATCATGCTGGTGGTGGTCAGGTTGGTAGTTTTGCTACCCCTGCTGATGCAGGCATGGCAGGTGCTGCAAATGGCCTGTGTGGGGTATCAGCAGAGTCTTTAAAAAATAACCAGACTTGGGAAGATCTAACAGTTGGAATGGCAACGTCCCTCATGTTGGTATTACGGGGAACGGATGCACACCTTCTGTCTGTGTCCACCACACTGCTTCTTCCTGGCTGTTGGGGTGATATGCCTCGTTCCCCCATGTGTGCTGCTGTACTCGGTCTGCATGTCCTCCTGCCAGGTTGGGTCAGTCACTATGTCATCCACCACCTCATCTTCCACATCAGCAGCCTGCTCCTCCTCCTGACTTTCTGACAATTGTGTCTCATCTTCGCCCCCCTCTTGTGACACTTTCCCACCATTGCCTTCGTGTGACCGTGGCTGGTCAAAGCTTTGGCCATCACTGCATGTGATCTCATCTGTCCCCACTTCAATTTGACCGGCCAAGAGTCCTGAATCTTGAAATGGAAAACTGAACAGCTCTTCGGAGTGTCCAAGTGTGGGAACAGTTGTCTCAGTGCACTCGGCATGGTGGGAGAAAGGAGGATCAGGGTGAGGAATATCCGGGCCACACTCACGACTACTCAGACTTGACCGTGTGGAAGACATGGTGGTGGTGGTGATGGCTAAGTGACTGGAAGCATTATCCGCTATCCAACCAACAACCGCACACTGCAATGGCTTCAATAGTGGTGTGCTGCGGTCACCTAGAAACAGGGACAGGAAGGTCAAGCGAGAAGATGTGGGTCTTTGTTGTGGCCCACTTTCAGCTTGGCCACGGCCTCATCCTCTGCACCATCAGCATCACGTCCACTTGGAGCTAAATTACATATGATCAGTATGCCTGCAGAGGTGCGATTTTTCAAACCCAGGAACACAAGGCCTCAGCCTGACATAACAGACTTTATTTAAAAAAAATGTGGCCTTTTTGGTGAATTTAACCCCCTCCCCCAAAAAAAACAAAAGTGTGGCACAAGGTTTGCACACAGAACTAGGCTACGTATGCCTGCGGAAATACTATTTTTCAAAAACAGATACACCAGAGTCAAGGACTCAGCCTGACATAGACTGTATTAATATGTTTTTTGGTGAATTAACCCCAAAAAATTGACCAAGGCTAGCACACAGAACTATGCTACATATGCCTGAGGAAATACAATTTTTCAAAAACAGATACACCAGGATTCAGCCTGACATAACAGACTGTATTAATGTGTTTTTTGTTTTTTGGTGAATTAGCCAGGAAAAAAATTGGCCAAGGCTAGCACACAGAACTATGCTACATATTTTTAGTCTGCTGTGTGATTCCTATAAGTGTGTCCTAGAAGTGTGAAGATTAATTTAGAATTAAATTCTAAACTGTGCCCTGTTATCTGCCACCAACACACTCTAACCACTTGACTGAAAAAAACTGAAATGTAGAAATTTGTGCAAATTTATCAAAAAAGAAAAGCTGAAATATCTCGTGGTCATAACAATTCAGACCCTTTGCTCAGACACTCATATTTAAGTCACATGCTGTCCATTTCCTTGAGATCCTCCTTGAGATGGTTCTACTCCTTCATTAGAGTCCAGTTGTGTTTAATTAAACTGATAGGACTTGATTTGTAAAGGCACACACCTGTCTATATAAGACCTCACAGCTCACAGTGCATGTCAGACCAAATGAGAATCATGAGGTCAAAGGAACTGGCCAAGGAGCTCAGAGACAGAATTGTGGCAAGGCACATATCTGGCCAAGGTTACCAAGGAATTTCTGCAGTACTCAAGGTTCCTAAGAGCACAGTGACCTCCTTAATTTTAAATGGAATGGAATGGATCTTGGGAGAACCCCATGATCACTGTGGCTGAGCTCCATAAATGCAGTCGGGAGAGTGGCACGACGGAAGCCTCTCCTCAGTGCAAGACATATGAAAGCCCGGATAGAGTTTGCAATAAAACACATGAACGACTCCCAGACTATGAGAAATAAGATGCTCTGGTCTGATGAGATGAAGATAGAACTTTTTGGTGATAATACTAAGTGGTATGTGTGGAGAAAACCAGGCACTACTCATCACCTGCCCAATACAATCCCAACAGTGAAACATGGTGGTGGCAGCATCATGCTATGGGGGTCTTTTTCAGCTGCAGGGGCAGGAAAAGTGGTTAAAATTGAAAGAAAAATGAATGTGGCTAAATGCAGAGATATCATGCATGAAGACCTCTTCCAGAGTGCTCTGGGCCTCCGACTTGTCCGAAGGTTTACCTTCCAACAAAACATTGACCCTAAGATGCTAAAATAACAAAGGAGTGGCTTCAGAACTACTCTGAGACCATTCTTGACTGGCCCAGCGAGAACCCTGACCTAAGCCCAATTGAGCATCTCTGGAGAGACCTGAACATGGCTGTCTACTAACGTTCACCATCCAACCTGACGGAACTGGAGAGGATCTGCAGGGAAGAATGCAAAGGATCCCCAAATCCAGGTGTGGAAATCTTGCTACATCATTCCCAAGAAGTGTTGTGAGTTCTGTTTTTGGGCTCCCTCTGGTGGTTACTGATGGTACTGGGTGACTTGTCTTTCCTGGGTCTCTGGGTTCCACCTGTTCCATCAGGATATGGGAGTTTCCTATTTAACCTGGCTTTGCTGGCATTTCCTCGCCGTTATCAATGTATCCAGTGTGTCTTGTTACCTCTGCTCCCTGCTCCTAGAATCTTCTGGTCAAGCTAAGTTTGGATTTTCCTGTTTTGGTGTTTTGCTTTATTTGGTTTTTAGTCCAGCCTGCAGATATGTGATTATTGCTGCTGGTTGCTCTAGTGGGCTGAAATTGCTCCTCATGTACCATGAGTTGGCACATGAGTTCAAGTAATTTCAGGATGGTTTTTTGAAGGGTTTTTCGCTGACCGCGCAGTTCACTTTTGTATCCTCTGCTATCTAGCTTTAGCGGGCCTCATTTTGCTGAAACTGTTTTCATACTGCGTATGTGCTTTCCTCTCATTTCACCGTCATTATATGTGGGGGGCTGCTATTTCTGTGGGGTATTTCTCTGGAGGCAAGAGAGGTCTGTGTTTTTTCTAATAGGGGAAGTTAGATCTTCGGCTGGAGCGAGACGTCTAGGATCATCGTAGGCACGTTCCCCGGCTACTTTTATTTGTGTGTTAGGTTCAGGGTCGCGGTCAGCTCAGGTTCCATCGCTCTAGAGCTTGTTTGTATCTGTGCTTGTCCTTTAGTGATCCCCTGCCATTGGGATCATGACAGTATAACCGGCCCACAAAGTGTTAATTGTATTGGCTGAAGTAGGAGGCTAAGTAGTCTGAGGAAGTTTTTTTTTTTTTTTTTTTTTTTTTTTCCCCTCAGAGTTTGCTGCCTAGCCTTATTGCAGCCTGGCTACTTCCTCCTCCTCTTAATCTTTGAATGGCTCTGATCCCAGCTGTTTATCATGGACGTCCAGAGTTTGGCTTCCAGCCTGAATAATCTTGCCGCTAAGGTTCAAAATATACAGGATTTTGTTGTACATGCTCCTATGTCTGAACCTAGAATTCCTGTCCCAGAGTTTTTTTCTGGAGATAGATCTCGTTTTCTGAATTTTAGGAACAATTGCAAGTTGTTTCTTTCTTTGAAATCTCGCTCCTCTGGAGACCCTGCTCAGCAAGTCAAGATTATTATATCTTTCCTGCGGGGTGACCCTCAGGATTGGGCATTTGCATTGGCACCAGGGGACCCTGCGTTGCTTAATGCGGATGCGTTTTTTCTGGCATTGGGTTTGCTCTATGAGGAACCTAACCAAGAGATTCAGGCTGAAAAAGCTTTGTTGGCCCTCTCTCAGGGGCAAGATGAAGCAGAAATTTATTGTCAAAAATTTCGGAAGTGGTCGGTGCTTACTCAGTGGAATGAGTGCGCCCTAGCTGCAAGGTTCAGAGATGGCCTTTCTGAGGCCATTAAAGATGTTATGGTTGGGTTCCCTGCGCCTACTGGTCTGAATGAGTCTATGACTATGGCTATTCAGATTGATCGGCGTTTACGGGAGCGCAAACCTGTGCACCATTTGGCGGTGTCGTCTGAACCGTCACCTGAGATAATGCAATGTGATAAAATTCAGTCCAGAAGTGAACGGCAAAATTATAGGCGGAAAAAAAGGTTGTGCTTTTATTGTGGTGATTCAGCTCATGTTATATCAGCATGCTCTAAACGCACAAAAAAGGTTGATAAGTCTGTTGCCATCAGTACTTTACAGTCTAAGTTCATTCTGTCTGTGACTCTGATTTGTTCATTATCATCCATTTCCGTCGATGCCTATGTGGATTCAGGCGCTGCCCTGAGTCTTATGGATTGGTCATTTGCCAATCGCTGTGGGTTTAGTCTGGAGCCTCTGGAAGTCCCTATTCCTTTGAAGGGAATTGACTCTACACCTTTGGCTATGAATAAACCTCAGTACTGGACACAAGTGACCATGCGTATGACTCCTGTTCATCAGGAGGTGATTCGCTTCCTGGTACTGTATAATTTGCATGATGTCCTAGTGCTTGGTCTGCCATGGTTACAAACTCATAATCCAGTCCTTGACTGGAAATCGATGTCTGTGTTAAGCTGGGGTTGTCAGGGGGTTCATGATGATGCACCTCCGATTTCTATCGCTTCATCTACTCCTTCTGAGATTCCTGTGTTTTTGTCTGACTATCGGGATGTTTTTGAGGAGCCTAAGCTCAGTTCGCTTCCTCCTCACAGGGATTGCGATTGTGCTATAAATTTAATTCCAGGCAGTAAATTTCCTAAAGGTCGTTTGTTCAATCTGTCAGTGCCAGAGCATACTGCTATGCGGGATTATGTTAAGGAGTCCTTGGAAAAGGGACATATCCGTCCATGTTTGTCCCCTTTGGGAGCAGGTTTTTTTTTTCGTGGCCAAAAAAGATGGCTCCTTGAGGCCTTGTATAGATTATCGTCTTTTGAATAAGATTACCGTAAAATATCAGTATCCTTTGCCATTGTTGACTGATTTGTTTGCTCGAATTAAGGGGGCTAAATGGTTCACTAAGATTGATCTTCGGGGTGCGTATAATCTTATACGAATAAAGCAAGGTGATGAGTGGAAACCGCATTTAATACGCCTGAGGGCCATTTTGAGTATTTGGTAATGCCTTTCGGACTTTCTAATGCTCCTTCAGTCTTCCAGTCCTTTATGCACGATATTTTCCGTGAATATCTGGATAAATTTATGATTGTGTATTTGGATGATATTTTGGTTTTTTCTGATGACTGGGAGTCTCATGTTCAGCAGGTCAGGAAGGTGTTTCAGGTCCTGCGGGCCAATTCCTTGTTTGTAAAAGGCTCAAAGTGTCTCTTTGGAGTCCAGAAGATTTCTTTCTTGGGGTATATTTTTTCCCCTTCTACTATTGAGATGGATCCCGTCAAGGTTCAGGCTATTTGTGACTGGACGCAGCCTACATCTCTTAAGAGTCTACAGAAGTTCTTGGGTTTTGCTAATTTCTATCGTCGTTTTATAACTAATTTTTCTAGTGTTGTTAAGCCTTTGACGGATTTGACTAAGAAGGGTGCTGATGTTGCTAATTGGTCTCCTGCGGCTGTGGAGGCCTTTCAGGAACTTAAGCGCCGGTTTTCTTCTGCTCCTGTGTTGCGTCAGCCAGATGTTTCGCTCCCTTTTCAGGTTGAGGTTGATGCTTCCGAGATTGGAGCGGGGGCGGTTTTGTCACAGAGAAGCTCCGATGGCTCAGTGATGAAGCCATGCGCGTTTTTTTCTAGAAAGTTTTCGCCGGCTGAGCGGAATTATGATGTTGGTAATCGGGAACTTTTGGCCATGAAGTGGGCATTTGAGGAGTGGCGTCATTGGCTAGAGGGTGCTAGACATCGTGTGGTGGTCTTGACTGATCACAAAAATTTGATTTACCTTGAGTCTGCCAGGCGTCTGAATCCTAGACAGGCTCGTTGGTCACTGTTTTTCTCTCGTTTCAATTTTGTGGTTTCATACCTGCCAGGTTCAAAGAATGTGAAGGCGGATGCTCTTTCTAGGAGTTTTGTGCCTGACTCCCTTGGAAATTCTGAGCCCTCTGGTATCCTTAGGGATGGGGTGATTTTGTCTGCTGTCTCCCCAGACTTGCGACGTGCTTTGCAGGAGTTTCAGGCGGGTAAACCTGATCGTTGTCCGCCTGAGAGACTGTTTGTTCCGGATAATTGGACCAGTAGAGTCATCTCCGAGGTCCATTCTTCTGCGTTGGCAGGTCATCCTGGAATATTTGGTACTAGAGACTTGGTGGCCAGGTCTTTTTGGTGGCCTTCCTTGTCGAGGGATGTGCGTTCTTTTGTGCAGTCTTGTGAGGTTTGCGCTCGGGCTAAGCCTTGCTGTTCTCGGGCCAGTGGATTGTTGTCACCTTTGCCTATCCCGAAGAGGCCTTGGACGCACATTTCCATGGACTTTATTTCGGATCTCCCTGTCTCTCAAAAAATGTCCGTCATCTGGGTTGTGTGTGATCGCTTTTCTAAAATGGTTCATCTGGTACCCTTGCCTAAGTTGCCTTCCTCCTCTGAGTTGGTCTGCATTCCATCCTCAGACGAATGGCCAGACTGAACGAACTAATCAGACCTTGGAAACTTATTTAAGGTGTTTTGTTTCTGCTGATCAGGATGACTGGGTTACCTTTTTGCCGCTGGCCGAGTTTGCCCTTAATAATCGGGCTAGTTCTGCTACCTTGGTTTCTCCTTTCTTTTGTAATTCGGGGTTTCATCCTCGTTTTTCCTCTGGTCAGGTGGAACCTTCTGATTGTCCTGGAGTGGACATGGTGGTGGATAGGTTGCATCGGATTTGGAGTCATGTGGTGGACAATTTGAAGTTGTCCCAGGAGAAGGCTCAGCAGTTTGCTAATCGCCGTCGCCGCGTGGGTCCTCAACTTCTTGTTGGGGACTTGGTGTGGTTGTCTTCTCGTTTTGTTCCTATGAAGGTCTCTTCTCCTAAGTTCAAGCCTCGGTTCTTCGGTCCCTATAGGATCTTGGAAATTCTTAACCCTGTGTCGTTTCATTTGGATCTCCCGGCATCGTTTGCTATTCATAATGTATTCCATCGGTCGTTGTTGCGGAAGTATGAGGTACCTGTTGTTCCTTCGCTTGAGCCTCCTGCTCCAGTGCTGGTGGAGGGAGAATTGGAGTATGTTGTGGAGAAGATCTTGGATTCTCGTGTTTCCAGACGGAAACTCCAGTATTTGGTCAAGTGGAAGGGTTATGGTCAGGAGGATAATTCTTGGGTGGTTGCCTCGGATGTTCATGCTGATGATTTGGTTCGCGCTTTTCATAGGGCTCATCCTGGTCGCCCTGGTGGTTCTCGTGAGGGTTCGGTGACCCCTCCTCAAGGGGGGGGTACTGTTGTGAGTTCTGTTTTTGGGCTCCCTCTGGTGGTTACTGATGGTACTGGGTGACTTGTCTTTCCTGGGTCTCTGGGTTCCACCTGTTCCATCAGGATATGGGAGTTTCCTATTTAACCTGGCTTTGCTGGCATTTCCTCGCCGGTTATCAATGTATCCAGTGTGTCTTGTTACCTCTGCTCCCTGCTCCTAGAATCTTCTGGTCAAGCTAAGTTTGGATTTTCCTGTTTTGGTGTTTTGCTTTATTTGGTTTTTAGTCCAGCCTGCAGATATGTGATTATTGCTGCTGGTTGCTCTAGTGGGCTGAAATTGCTCCTCATGTACCATGAGTTGGCACATGAGTTCAAGTAATTTCAGGATGGTTTTTTGAAGGGTTTTTCGCTGACCGCGCAGTTCACTTTTGTATCCTCTGCTATCTAGCTTTAGCGGGCCTCATTTTGCTGAAACTGTTTTCATACTGCGTATGTGCTTTCCTCTCATTTCACCGTCATTATATGTGGGGGGCTGCTATTTCTGTGGGGTATTTCTCTGGAGGCAAGAGAGGTCTGTGTTTTTTCTAATAGGGGAAGTTAGATCTTCGGCTGGAGCGAGACGTCTAGGATCATCGTAGGCACGTTCCCCGGCTACTTTTATTTGTGTGTTAGGTTCAGGGTCGCGGTCAGCTCAGGTTCCATCGCTCTAGAGCTTGTTTGTATCTGTGCTTGTCCTTTAGTGATCCCCTGCCATTGGGATCATGACAAAGAAGGCTCATGGCTGTACTAGCTCAAAAGGTGCTTCTACACTATACTGAGCAAAGGGTCTGAATACTTATGTGATATTTCAGTTTTTATTTTCTATTAAATTTGCAAAAATTTCTACTTTTCTGATTTTTTCAGTCAAGATTGGGTGCAGAGTGTACATTAATGAGAAAAAAATTAACTGTTTTGAATTTACCAAATGGCTGTAATGAAACAAAGTATTCAAACCCCTTTACATTTTTCACTCTTTAAGTACCAACTGTATATTGTAAATAAATACAAACCCAGATGAAATTCCTTTAATTGAAATAATAACACAAACTTCTTTAATTAATCTAAATTAAAACATATATCATAACCGAGTCCATAGAAGCCATGGTCTCCTGTAGCAGAATTAAAAATAATAAACAGCAATATTACTTACCTGTCCGCTGAGAAGATAATAATCCATTTGTCCCATGGCGGGTCTAGCTCTGCTACATCTAGATAGCAAGGTTGCATTGTTGCATGATACCTATACATGCCTATACAGCCTGCTATCCAGCAGATGCGCTGAGCAGCGTGTGCTACTGCTACTCAGTGTCTAGCTGTGAAGGTCTATGACCTGACTGACACGAGCGCAAGCATGAGGCTTTTTTCAATTACTTTTTTAATTGTCAGCAAGAACAGTCAGGTCACCTGAGTTCATAGAACTTGTTACTCTTGCTTTGCAAATGCAAGTGCTGGACTGATGAATGGCAGTGAGACCGGCAATCGGCATTCCAGAACTCAACAGTCCAGCACTGGAACTACTGTTAGACCTGGTGGCTTGAACTCAGATAACCTTTCAGGTTACCACAGTTCACAGCCACTGGGTCTCCCAGCAGCTGCAGGGCCCAGAAACCTCATATGAAACTTTGAGGGACATTTTAACCCCTTCATGACCCAGCCTATTTTGACCTTAAAGACCTTGCCGTTTTTTGCAATTCTGACCAGTGTCCCTTTATGAGGTAATAACTCAGGAACGCTTCAACGGATCCTAGCGGTTCTGAGATTGTTTTTTCATGACATATTGGGCTTCATGTTAGTGGTAAATTTAGGTCAATAAATTCTGCATTTATTTGTGATAAAAACGGAAATTTGGCGAAAATTTTGAAAATTTCGCAATTTTCACATTTTGAATTTTTATTCTGTTAAACCAGAGAGTTATGTGACACAAAATAGTTAATAAATAACATTTCCCACATGTATACTTTACATCAGCACAATTTTGGAAACAAAATTTTTTTTTGCTAGGAAGTTATGAGGGTTAAAATTTGACCATCGATTTCTCATTTTTACAACGAAATTTACAAAACCATTTTTTTTAGGGACCACCTCACATTTGAAGTCAGTTTGAGGGGTCTATATGGCTGAAAATACCCAAAAGTGACACCATTCTAAAAAAATGCACCCCTCAAGGTACTCAAATCCACATTCAAGAAGTTTATTAACCCTTCAGATACTTCACAGCAGCAGAAGCAACATGGAAGAAAAAAATGAACATTTAACTTTTTAGTCACAAAAATTATCTTTTAGCAACAATTTTTTTATTTTCCCAATGGTAAAAGGAGAAACTGAACCACGAAAGTTGTTGTCCAATTTGTCCTGAGTACACTGATACCTCATATGTTGGGGTAAACCACTGTTTGGGCGCACGGCAGGGCTTGGAAGGGAAGGAGCGCCATTTGACTTTTTGAATGAAAAATTGGCTCCACTCTTTAGCGGACACCATGTCACGTTTGGAGAGCCCCCGTGTGCCTAAAAATTGGAGCTCCCCCACAAGTGACCCCATTTTGGAAACTAGACCCCCCAAGGAACTTATCTAGATGCCTAGTGAGCACTTTAAACCCCCAGGCACTTCACAAATTGATCTGTAAAAATGAAAAAGTACTTTTTTTTCACAAAAAAATTCTTTTCGCCTCAATTTTTTCATTTTCACATGGGCAATAAGATAAAATGGATCATAAAATTTGTTGGGCAATTTCTCCCGAGTACGCCGATACCTCATATGTGGGGGTAAACCACTGTTTGGGCACATAGCAGGGCTCGAAAGGGAAGGCGCGCCATTTGACTTTTTGAATGGAAAATTAGCTCCAATTGTTAGCTGACACCATGTCGCGTTTGGAGAGCCCCTGTGTGCCTAAATATTGGAGCTCCCCCACAAGTGACCCCATTTTGGAAACTAGACCCCCCAAGGAACTTATCTAGATGCATATTGAGCACTTTAAACCCCCAGGTGCTTCACAGAAGTTTATAACGCAGAGCCATGAAAATAAAAAATAATTCATCTTTCCTCAAAAATGATTTTTTAGCCTGGAATTTCCTATTTTGCCAAGGGTAATAGGAGAAATTGGACCTCAAATGTTCTTGTCCAGTTTGTCCTGAGTATGCTGATACCCCATATGTGGGGGTAAACCACTGTTTGGGCGCACGGCAGGGCTCGGAAGGGAAGGCACGCCATTTGGCTTTTTAAATGGAAAATTAGCTCCAATCATTAGCGGACACCATGTCACGTTTGGAGAGCCCCTGTATGCCTAAACATTGGAGATCCCCCACAAATGACCCCATTTTGGAAACTAGACCCCCAAAGGAACTAATCTAGATGTGTGGTGAGGACTTTGAACCCCCAAGTGCTTCACAGAAGTTTATAACGCAGAGCCATGAAAAAAAAAAAATTATTTTCTCAAAAATGATCTTTTAGCCTGAAATTTTTTATTTTCCCAAGGGTAACAGGAGCAATTTGA
The DNA here is from genome assembly GCF_032444005.1 of Ranitomeya imitator. Classification (NCBI taxonomy): domain Eukaryota; kingdom Metazoa; phylum Chordata; class Amphibia; order Anura; family Dendrobatidae; genus Ranitomeya; species Ranitomeya imitator. The sequence continues at coordinate 427,733,438 of NC_091287.1, read as the reverse complement.
CCCCAAAAGTTGTTGTCCAGTTTCTCCTGAGTACGCTGATACCCCATATGTGGGGGTAAACCACTGTTTGGGCACATGCCGGGGCTCGGAAGTGAAGTAGTGACGTTTTGAAATGCAGACTTTGATGGAATGCTCTGTGGGCGTCACGTTGCGTTTGCAGAGCCCCTGATGTGGCTAAACAGTAGAAACCCCCACAAGTGACCCCATTTTGGAAACTAGACCCCGAATGGAACTTATCTAGATGTGTGGTGAGGACTTTGAACCCCCAAGTGCTTCACAGAAGTTTACAACGCAGAGCCGTGAAAATAATAAATACGTTTTCTTTCCTCAAAAATAATTATTTAGCCCAGAATTTTTTATTTTCCCAAGGGTTACAGGAGAAATTGGACCGCAAAAGTTGTTGTCCAGTTTCTCTTGAGTACGCTGATACCCCATATGTGGGGGTAAACCACTGTTTGGGCACACGTCGGGGCTCAGAAGGGAAGTAGTGACTTTTGAAATGCAGACTTTGATGGAATGGCCTGCGGGCGTCACGTTGCGTTTGCAGAGCCCCTGGTTTGCCTAAACAGTAGAAACCCCCTACAAGTGACCCCATTTTAGAAACTAGACCCCCCAAGGAACTTATCTAGATATGTGGTGAGCACTTTGAACCCCCAAGTGCTTCACAGACGTTTACAACACAGAGCCGTGAAAATAAAAAATCATTTTTCTTTCCTCAAAAATGATGTTTTAGCAAGCATTTTTTTATTTTCACAAGGGTAACAGGAGAAATTGGACCCCAATAATTGTTGCGCAGTTTATCCTGAGTATGCTGGTACCCCATATGTGGGGGTAAACCACTGTTTGGGCACACGTCGGGGCTCGGAATTGAGGGAGCACCATTTGACTTTTTGAATACAAGATTGGCTGGAATCAATGGTGGTGCCATGTTGCGTTTGGAGACCCCTGATGTGCCTAAACAGTGGAAACCCCTCAAATCTAACTCCAACACTAACCCCCCCCACACCCGTAACCCTAATCCCAACTGTAGCCATAACCCAAATCACAACCCTAACCCCAACCCTAACCCTAAGGCTATGTGCCCACGTTGCGGATTCGTGTGAGATTTTTCAGCATCATTTTTGAAAAATCCGTGGGTAAAAGGCACTGCGTTTTACCTGCGGATTTTCCGCGGATTTCCAGTGTTTTTTGTGCGGATTTCATCTGCGGATTCCGCACGGTATTTTCCGCACCATGGGCACAGCGGATTTGGTTTTCCATAGGTTTACTTGGTACTGTAAACCTGATGGAACACTGCTGCGAATCCGCAGCGGCCAATCCGCTGCGGATCCGCAGCCAAATCCGCACCGTGTGCACATGGCCTAATTCTAAAGGTATGTGCACACGCTGCAGAAAACGCTGCGGATCCGCAGCAGTTTCCCATGAGTTTACAGTTCAATGTAAACCTATGGGAAACAAAAATCGCTGTACACATGCTGCAGAAAAACTGCACGGAAACGCAGCGGTTTACATTCCGCAGCATGTCTCTTCTTTCTGCGGATTCCGCAGCGGTTTTACAACTGCTCCAATAGAAAACCGCAGTTGTAAAACCGCAGTGAAATGCGCAGAAAAAATATTGGTAAATCCGCCATAAATCCGCAGCGGTTTAGCACTGCGGATTTATCAAATCCGCAGCGGAAAAATCCGCAGAGGACCAGAATACGTGTGCACATACCAAAACCCTAACCCTAGCCCTAACCCTAGCTCTAACCCTAACCCTAACCCTAGCCCTAACCCTAACCCTAGCCCTAACCCTAGCCCTAACCCTAGCCCTAACCCTAACCCTAGCCCTAACCCTAGCCCTAACCCTAGCCCTAACCCTAGCCCTAACCCTAACCCTAGCCCTAACCCTAGCCCTACCCCTACCCCTAACCCTACCCCTAACCCTAACCCTATTCTAACATTAGTGAAAAAAAAAAAATTCTATATTTTTTTATTGTCCCTACCTATGGGGGTGACAAACGGGGGGGGGGTCATTTATCATTTTTTCATTTTGATCACTGGGATAGATTATATCTCAGTGATCAAAATGCACTTTGAACGAATCTGCCGGCCGGCAGATTCGGCGGGCGCACTGCGCATGCGCCCGCCATTTTGGAAGATGGCGGCGCCCAGGGAGAAGACGGACGGACCCCGGCAGGATCGGTAAGTATGACGGGGTGGGGGGGGAGCACGGGGGGGGATCGGAGCATGGGGGGTGGATCGGAACGCGGGAGGGGTGGAACGGAGCACGGGGGGGTGGAACAGAGCACGGGGGGGGTGGAACGGAGCACGGGGGGTGGAACGGAGCACGGGGGGGTGGATCGGAGTGCGGGGGGGGGGGGTGATTGGAGCACGGGGGGCTGATTGGAGCACAGGGGTGAGCGGACAAGAGCACGGGGGGGAGCGGACAAGAGCACGGGGGGGAGCGGAGCACAGGACGGAGGGGAGCGGGGCAGTGTACCGGGCAGATCGGAGGGCTGGGGGGGGCGATCGGTGGGGTGGGGTGGGGGCACATTAGTATTTCCAGCCATGGCCGATGATATTGCAGCATCGGCCATGGCTGGATTGTAATATTTCACCCGTTATAATAGGTGAAATATTACAAATCGCTCTGATTGGCAGTTTCACTTTCAACAGCCAATAAGAGCGATCGTAGCCACGGGGGGGTGAAGCCACCCCCCCGGGCTAAACTACCACTCCCCCTGTCCCTGCAGATCGGGTGAAATTTGAGTTAACCCTTTCACCCGATCTGCAGAGACGCGATCTTTCCATGACGCCACATAGGCGTCATGGGTCGGATTGGCACCGACTTTCATGACGCCTACGTGGCTTCATGGGTCGGGAAGGGGTTAAGGTTACTGAAGTTTCCAGCTGTTGGAACACCTGTAGGCTATGGACTAAGGCTACCTTGGGTGTGTATTTTACTTTACTTGTTAATAAATATAAAATAAATGAAAAAAACAGTGATGTTCCCTGTATTTTCGTTAAAAAAAAGGGAAAACCGACCACTGAGCTAATTTTAATTTTAATATTCCGGGAAAGAGATAATATTCATAAAGGTTCCCAGGCTATTAACATCACCTCACAGCTGTATACTTAGCCATTCCTGGTTATTATAATACACTCCCTGACAGAAGTTATGTCACTTATCCATGTTATGTAAATAAAAGCTTATAACTTGATGTTAAATTCATCCATTGGTTGTATAAATTATTCTTTTGAAAGCTGAAACCCTTTGAAATGTTTAGGTTAAGAAAATAAATTGGCATCAATGCAGAAATATTGATCAGTTAGTGGACACAGAATGGTCAGGTCAACCAATGAATGAATTTAACGTCCGGTTATAAGCTTTTATTTACATAACATGGATTAGCGACATAACTTCTGTCAGGGAGTATAGCACCAGATTGTGCCTGGGCATGGATGGTACTATCTATACTGCGTTTAACCAGCAGTGACCGCCAGTGCGGTGCTGTACGCACTCTGTGCAGCTATCTCCAGCTTCTCCTGACAATCCGTCAGTGTAAGTTGGGAACGCCCACTTAATCCCAGCATCTGACTCAGGGTGTACTCAGGCGTGGGCTCAAAAGCCACCGAGGGTCAGAGCGGGATCACTCACCAGCATAGTGGGGGTGAATTGCAGGGATTTCACTAGTATCCATTTGCTGCACCCTGTGACTGCTAACAGGGCACAGCGTTACCTTTATTCCCTGCGACTCTGTGAAGCAGCACAGTTTGCTCCTATATAGACAGGGTGACGGAACCCTTGTCTATTCTGGCGTAGTACCGCCATATAGTGCCTCCATTAACTAGCAGCAGGTTCCACTCCTGCAAGGTGGACCCCGGGCTGCGAATGCACCTTTACTATTATTATAGTTAATCGGTGCATTCCGCCAGCCCCAACACCCTCACCCCGATGTTTTGCCTCAAACTGCTCCAGTCTGCTCTCTGGCACCAACTGTACAATTCGCCCAACTGCCTAGCAACTAACTCCTCCCGACCAAAGAGAGAGCAGCTTCCCTGATTTTGGGTGTAGAGCTCCCCCTTCTGTCCTGAAGTCAGAACGGTGCTGTATGTGCTAATTACCTGTTAAAAGGAATCCTCCATCGCTTCCAAGCGTGACATCACTCTCCCCATGAGGAAAGCAATGCCACTGTGACAATCAGGATCCTGGGGCGTCACACTACCAAGTCAATCCCAATTGATATTTAGAAAGGCACATAATCTTGGCACCCACAGTACAAAAAACTAAATCTAATAATGGTATCATCACCCCTTATATTAACATGTAAGGTTTGTATCCCTGTAGAAAATGTAAATTGTGTCATACATTATCTCTGAAGAAAAAAACAGACTTCAACAATGGGAAAGAGACATTCACCATACAGGATTCTTTTTCTTGTCACACTAAGAGAGTTATTTACTGTTTAGAGTGTCCCTGCCTCAAAAAAAAAATGTGGGATGAACGAAGAGGCCCATCTCAAAGAGAATAGGGGAACACATTAGCAATATCCTAAAAAAATTGATGGGCACCCTTTATCTAAACTTTGCACTGAAAAACATGGGGGTAGTATAAGGGGCACACAGGTATGAGGTTTTCAAATAGTGATGGAGGACTGGAGATGTGGTGATTTTATCAAAAAGATGTCCTTCTAATGAAACAGAGTGGATTTTTAACATGAATACTATACTATGAATACCTAGTGGCCTTAACCATGAAGTTGATCTAGTCAGATTTCAATGATACTCATTTTCCCTGATACATAGGGGAAGAAAGTTGAGCTACTCTTTTAACTCACATTTCTTCTTAAGCAGCAATACTTTATGGTTCTCTATCCTTTCCAGTACTGCTTAATATATTTTAAACATTTTAGTGTATTATTTTTAAATCAATTATATTAATAAAACTAGCTAAAGTGCCTCCATTCCATAGTCCCGAGCACTTATACCCATCATACACATCCTCCATCCTATAGTCCCGTGCCCATATACACATCATACACATCCTCCATCCCATAGTTCCGTGCCCATATACTCATCATACACATCCTCCATCCCATAGTTCCGTGCCCATATACCCATCATACTTATCCTCCATCCCATAGTCCCGTGCCCAAATACCCATCACACATCCTCCATCCCATAGTTCCAAGGCCATATACCTATTATACAGTCAAAAAAATAAGGCAGCACACTGCGGCGCTAAAACATGCAAACATGAAACATGAAAATTGAACTGCATTACTGCATTAGAAATATTAAAAAATGAGAGCGTTTTGCCCATAAATTGGCCAATTCATGTATACCTGGGAGGCGGCGTTAAGGCATCTCTCATATACCAGGACCTAGACATTCCTTTCCTCACTGAGAATAAACGTAAATGTCTTCATCTGAATGGGAACCTACTGTGAATCCTCTTCTTAGACTATAATCTCTCTCTCTCTGTGGAGGGGTAATGGTCCTGCAGCGATTAAAACACCTGTGGCTAAAAGGCGGAGTGCTCAGTCAGAAGGCTAATGAATACAAATTTAAAAAAAACTGACAGTCACATCCAAACATAGAATAAGTGTGAACAGGTGCTGAACCTAGAGTCACCAACTCGTATACAGTCAAATAAATAAGGCAGTAATGCAGTTCAATTTTCATGTTTCATGTTTGCATGTTTTAGCGCCACAGTGTGCTGCCTTATTTATTTGACTGTATATGAGTTGGTGACTTTAGGTTCAGCACTTGTTCACACTTATTCTATGTTTGGATGTGACGGTCAGTTTTTTTAAATTTTTTAATTCAAATACCTATTATGGCATCATCTTCACCATGGCAACCATTCTGACATCATCGTCGCCATGGCACCCATTATGACATAACCATCACCATTACAACCTATTACGACATAATCGACACCATGGCAATCATTATGACATCGTCTTCGCCATGGCAACCGTTATGACATCATCGTCACCATGGCAACCATTATGACATCATCGTTGACACACACACATGCACTCGTTTTTATATCTATATATATATAGCTTATTTTTTAAAATTAATTTTACTATTTTAATAGTTTGATAAATATATTCATCTGCATGTGCACATGCACTTCTACTACATCTTCACTTTTACATTTATTCTTATTTTCATTTTTTTACTATTGGGTTGGATTAATTATTCATATCAATTGTACATTTTTAGGTAGCCCTATTAATTTAACTTACAATCTTCTTCAATATGTCAGTATTTTTTACCTAATTATGTACTTCTAATAAGGGAAGAATATGCACGCTATGTATCTTCATTTCTTTTCTTCTTAGAGATGCCTGGTGTCACTGCCAGTCATATGACCATCTAAGCTGATTGACTCCATTATTTATAAGGTTACCAGAGTGAGGCTGCGACCTCCCTGACGAAGAAAGGCATATGCTTTCGAAACGGGTTGGATTTATACTGTTCTGTTAGCAGTAGTGTTGAGCATTCCGATACCGCAAGTATCGGGTATCGGCCGATACTTGCGGTATCGGAATTCCGATACCGAGTTCCGATACTTTTGTGGTATCGGGAATCGGTATCGGATCCATAGTGATGTGTAAAATAAAGAATTAAAATAAATAATATTGATATATTCACCTCTCCGGCGGCCCCTGGACATCACCGCGGGTAAACGGCAGGCTTCTTTGTTTAAAATGAGCGCGTTTAGGACCTGAGAATGACGTCGCGGCTTCTGATTGGTCGCGTGCCGCTCATGTGACCGCCACGCGACCAATCACAAGCCGCGACGTCATTCTCAGGCACTAAACTCCTCATTCTAGGAATTTAGGACCTGCAAATGACGTCGCGGCTTCTGATTGGTCGCGTGGCGGTCACATGAGCGGCATGCGACCAATCAGAAGCCGCGATGTCATTCTCAGGTCCTAAACGCGCTCATTTTAAACAAAGAATCCTGCCGGTTACCCGCGGTGATGTCCAGGGGCCGCCGGATAGGTGAATATATCAATATTTTTTATTTTAATTCTTTATTTTACACATTCATATGGATCCCAGGGCCTGAAGGAGAGTTTCCTCTCCTTCAGACCCTGGGATCCATCAGGATACCTTCCGATACTTGGTGTCCCATTGACTTGTATTGGTATCGGATATCAGTATCGGCGATATCGGATACTTTTCGGGTATCGGCCGATACTATCCGATACCGATACTTTCAAGTATCGGATGGTATCGCTCAACACTAGTTAGCAGTCTAACTTGAATTTGCAAAACAAGTGCTGTCACTTACTACATTCTGGCAGCAGCACCACACTGCTGAAGTGAACCCGCAGTGATGGTTCCAATGTACGCCACCAGTCGGGGTTGCGCTGTTACTTTTGGATCACCGCTCAGCTAATCCACATCTGACTTTTGGCAGTCCTGTGCAGGGGTGGATTAAGGGTAGCCAGGGCCCCGGGCTGTTCAGACACTGTGGGCCCCCCGGTCATGTGTTAAGGGGTCATGTGATGGGGTCATGCTACGGGGTCATCATATACCTGAACCAGATTATTCCAGAAAAATAGTTGCTGTGTGAAACTAAAACCTTTCAAACATCCATTGATCTAGTCAATTTACCCTTCAGTTCAGTATACAGTATACAGTGTATAGTGTCAGTGTATAGGTAACACTGACTCACCAGTGACGTCTCTAGGTGAAGTCCTTCATCTTTCATCCAGCACAGACCGCCATCACTTTATCCAGCCAGGACTCGTCTCTGCAGGGAATAACACAGTTATCTCGAGCTCCGCTTGTAGAACACATTACTTAATTTTTCCCAACTTCTACATTACTCTACATGAAGAAAAAGAGGCGACATAGTGTCACTCTACACAGTAACAGGACTGCCCTCCATTTAAAACAGTGTCCTCAAAAAATAAAATAAATACATCACTGCAGTAATAATATCCCTTAAATAGCCCCTATGGTAATAATAATATCCCCCATCCTGGCCCCATGTATCTCATTCCTGGCTCCAGTCATATGTTCTCCCATCCTGCCCACATGAGTAACCATCCTGCCCCATATGATCTCCCCATCCTGCCCCATCAGTCTCCATCGTATCCATCCTGCCTCATGATCCTGCACGATCTGTCTCCAATCCTGCCCCATGTCTTTCATTCTGCCCGTGTCTCCAATCATGCCCCGTATCTACATTCTGCCCATGTCTCCAGTCCTGCCCCAGTGTGTCCAGCATCTCTGCCCCCAGTGTCCAACATCTCTGCCCCCAGTGTGTCCAGCATCTCTGCCCCCAGTGTCCAGCATCTCTGCCCCCAGTGTCCAACATGTCTGCCCCCAATGTGTCCAGCATCCTGCCCCCAATGTGTCCAGCATATTGCCCCCAGTGGGTCCAGCAATCTGCCCCAGTGTGTCCAGCATATTGCCTCAGTTTGTCCAGCATATTACCCCCAGTGTGTCCAGAAATCTGCCCCAGTATGTCCAGCATATTGCCCCAGTGTGTCCAGCAATCTGCCCCAGTGTCTGACTCCAGCATATTGCCCCAGTGTGTCCAGCTATCTGCCCCAGTGTCTCCAATATTGCCCCAGTGTGTCCAGCAATCGTCCCCAGTGTGTCCAGCATATTACCCCCAGTATGTCCAGCAATCTGCCCCAGTATGTCCAGCAATCTGCCCCAGTGTCTGACTCCAGCATATTGCCCCCAGTGTGTCCAGCAATCTGCCCCAGTGTCTCCATTATTGCCCCAGTGTGCCCAGCAATCTGCCCCAGTGTGTCCAACATTGCCCCACAGTGTGTCCAGCAATCTGCCTCACTGTCTCCAGCATTGCCCCCAGTGTGTCCAGCAATCTGCCCCAGTGTCTCCAGCATTGCCCCCAGTGTGTCCAGCAATCTGCCCCAGTGTGTCCAGTAATCTGCCCCAGTGTGTCCAGCATATTGCCCTACGCCCCCCGGATTGCCGTTCGCAAAAAAACCCCGAGTTCTCCTCACCTGACCGGTGCTCCAGCGGCGAGCTTTCTCCAGCAGTGCGGACTCGCTGGCGACTGATAATGACATCAGACGCTGGCGACGTGTGAGCTGCGCCTGCGGCCGACTTCAGCTGCCAGCCACCAATTGGCTGGTGGCTGCTGTTAACTATTGATGTGTAGGCGCGCGCCCGCACGTCAATAGGTGAAACTGCCGCAGCGCTGGTAGGGGCCCGGTCAGCAGATGAGACGGGGCCCGATGCAGGCCCCCTCTGCCTCCGGGCCAATGCGCCAGTCAGGGCAGTAATGCCCTGATGGTGGTGGGCAATCTGAGCGGTAGCCCAGGGCCCCCCACACCACTGGGCCCTGGGCTACCGCCCAGATTGACCCTATTATAATCCGCCCCTGGTCCTGTGAGAACCAGACACAAGTTCAATGTATAAAGGTACCCTCATTTCCCTTGAAGACTTGCAACAGAGACCACAAATGACACACACCTCTAGCAGATTACAGCAGGCATCAGCTCTTATCTCCTGCTTATAGCTGAGGCTGCGGAGCTTCCTCAGACTTGCTTCATACTTACCTGAACTTTCCAGGTCAGACTATCATTCCAGAAACTACGAACGGCATGCACCTCTTGCAGCTCAAAGTAGGCACCGACTCTCATCTCCTACTTGCAACTGATGTTGTGGCGCTCTCTCAGACTTGCTGTATACTCCACTGAATTCCGCGGGTTGGATCATCGATACCTGCATCATTACTGATCACACCTCTATCTGTGACCAAAGTATTACGGCAAGCTTCTTTTTACCATCTTGGAAGATTTATACTTAAGTCAACGCAAACAATGGACGCTACACATCTCTGACAGCAACAGGCATTAGGTAAAAATTACACCTTTTTCTTTTTTATTGCAACTGTCAATTACTATACAGTACATATTCTATTTTGAGTACTAATTTCATGTGTAACTCTCCCCCAATCTTGGGGTTTTTCCCTGAGTGACAACACAACAGGATTTAACTGATATAATTTGTGATTGTCTGAATCCTGCTATTGTTAGCTGTTCAGTTGTATTGCCAATTTGTTTTTTGGCATTTCATACCATATTGATTTCATTTTACAGTATATATATATATATATATATATATATATATATATATATATATACATATATATATATATATATATATATATATATATATACTGTATATGCAAACCTTTTCACTTACAGTATTTGGAAGTTCTATCTCAAGTGCCGTTATAAGTGCACACTTTTCCTGACCCCTAGCACCATTTTGGAATGATTAAATTTTATATTTAACTTTTCTTGTACATACATACAAAATAAATGAAAAAAAAAAACAGAGTGGGGTCAAAAACAGTTGAGGGAAAACCAACCTCTGAAAGCTGATGTTAATATTATGGGAAAGAGATTGTTAGGTATCGAGTTCCCGCCACTGCACAGGGGGAATCTCGAGCCATGTCTGCTGCAATCTCGCATTCTCCTCCAGCCACAGTGGAACCTGCTCAGCGGAGACGTCGGTCCCAGCGTCTGGCTCAGCCTGATACTGTGTGAATGGTTACTGTTGCCTCTCCTGGCTCTGCCCTTGTAGCCAGCACTGGTCAGCAGTGAGCAGGCTTTTCTGTGTCTAAGTCCTGCTTTTCACGCACTGAGCATGCCCATGAGAGGACCTCTCATTGGAGGTCGGGGGTCACAGGCTCAGGCCCTGTTGCAGCTCCTATTGGTCCACTAGGAAGGTTCTGTATAGCTGCAACTATAAATGGTTCGCATGGCTGCACGGCCATGCGCTAGTATCAAATGTGTTTGGCTTATACCAGTGGAAAATATACCCCTCTATACTTATGTAGCTTTGGTACTGTACAGTCAGGTAGGCAGCTAGCATCAGTGGGGGCAATTAGCCTTGGCTTAGCATATGGTTCCTTCATGTGTGCGGTTAGCACAGAAGAGTTCCAGAGCAAGCACAAGCCTTAGTTAGGGTAACAGTTTGTGTACAACGCGACTCTGTGAGTCAACAGAGATCGCTTCCAGTTCACACTGGTTGAATCTTAACCCATGTGTGAGCTCAGAGGTTATCCGCCATTACTTTGCAGCAGATATCTCTGCACGGTGGACCCTGGGCTGCAAACGCACCCTGTAGCTACCTATTTATACTCGGTGCTTTCCACTAGCCCTAACAGAGACAATATTCATATAGGCTCCCATGCTATTAATATCAGCTCACAGCTGTATACTTAGTCTTTCCTGGTTATTAAAATAGAGGACCTCCCATAAAAAAGACGTGGGGTTTCTTTGTATTTTTGATAACCAGCCACTCAAAACTGATAGCAAGCAACTTCCACCCTCAGATATCAGATTCAGCAAAGCTGGTTATCAAAAATAGAAGTATACCCATGCTGAGTTTTTTTAATTATTTGAATAAATAATTAAAAGAAATCATGTGGGTCCCACCCATTTTTTGATAACCAGTCAAACTAAAGCTGACAGTTTGGGGCTGGTATTATAGTTTTTTTTTAAATAATTTATTTAAATAATGTGCAGTTTGCTTTGATTTATAGCTTTGATAACACCATCTCTCATGGCCAGGAATTAGAGACAGTTATTCGCTTCTAAGCCAAGAAAGACACTAATGTGAATAACTCTTTAAATAGCAAAACATGGAACATTGTAACAGAATAGACATTAGACACTTCTGCTTCAATCTTTTCAGAACCGGCAGAGATGCTCATTTATTGGGTTGTTATTTTCTCTTCATACTTGACTACTCTTTGAGATTAATGCTTTCTCTTCCACTCTGATTTTGACTTCAGACTGTTGAGTCTTCATTTATCTTTCTACCTGCTCATACTGGATTCCATACTAAACAAACCAAACAAGAGAGAAATTATCACCTCAAAAAGTAAAGTATATACCCAGAGTATACTGTAGAGAATTATAAATAATTACGAGGGATCAATGATAATCACTTTATACTAAATACTCTAGCAAGCAGTAATTTTAAATAGTTTAAATTTAACCAAATCTGCATTGTGCACAAAAGCAAACACTAATAAATAATTCATATGACATAATGCCATTCTACTATGGAATCAATAGCATTTAATGTTCTAGCTAGATTAATTTTAAAACGAATGGTTTCCTTATAATAAGAAGCCTAAGGCATGGACTTTGAATAAAACATTGAAAAAGCAATAACCCGCAGTGGATTCAAAATATCTGTCACATAATGTAAATGTTGATACTACTTATATGTAAAAATGTTTAGTGCACATAAAGTCAGGGGTGAATTAAGGATAATCAGGCTTTCATGCATTTTAAAGTGCCTGGACTTCCCAGCATTTGATATATCATGTGTCATATCAAATGATGTTTTGGGAATTCATGTCATACATCACCTGAGGTAAGGAGAAAGATGGAACTTCACTAATGTACAAGGTTATACTTACAATAGTGAGTACTATTTAATAAGTGTTAGTGGAACGCCCGCCAGGGTCATGGGGTACTCGGTACCGGGTCAAGTCATTATTAAAAGGGGAGGTCACGGTGACGGCGACCCGGTCCGTGTCCCTGGGCCCAAGCTAAAGGGACGGTCTTTAAAGGATTGTGAAAATAATAAATGTTTGTGATGCCACCTGTGGTACTTGGTCAGAGGTGACCGACGCTGCTTAATGGGGTCCTCTGGGGCTCCCAGTGTGTTTGGCCAGAGTGGTCCAATGCCAGAATAAACAGAGGACACAGGATTACAGTCTCTTTACCTGGTTTACTGGTTGTAGTAAGCTACAGTCCAGGGTACCAGCAACAGGTGGTGATGTGGTCTGGCCGGCCTGGAGGCAATGGTGGATCCCTCTCCCAGGTGAGGTTTGCAAGCCTTCCTGCTTGCGCTCTTATGCGAGCTCCCTTACAAAGTCCTCTCTCTCCTGTCCTGGAACAGTACCCCGTATAGTGGGCAATGCGAACCTCTTTATGGGGTCTCTATTACGACCCAGGCTCTCCGTGTACTGCTGCACCTTCAGGTGTGGGTGCGGGCAGATGACATATAATCTTCTGTCCTTCCGGTTCTGCAGTGAGACTTTGAGCACAACACATGCTCTGGCTCTCAATGCCCGGTTTCTGCGCTCTAACTTAGAGGGTGCCCGGTCACAGTTCCCTGTTGTGAATTCCGCTCTTGGGCTCCCTTCGGTGGTTGTAAGTGGCACTTTTGTGAGTTCTGCTCTTGGGCTCCCTCCGGTGGTTTTAAGTGGAATGGCTGCTCCTTGGATTTAGCAGTCTGCAGCTGCTTCCACTAATTGTCTTCCTGCTCGGCTATTTATGCCTGGCTCTCTCTTCAGCCAGTGCCACTTGCAATGGTTCCTGGTTGGATTCACATCTTTGCTTGGATTTCCCTGATATCCTGACCAGTTCAGCAAAGATATGTCCTTGCATTGCTCTTTTCTGTCCACATGTTGTGGACTTATTCGTTCTGTGCATTCTATGTTTTGTCCAGCTTGTCAGTATGGATTAATTCAGTTAAGCTGGAAGCTCTGGGAAGCAGAGTTACCCTCCACACCTTTAGTCAGGTGTGGAGATTTTTGTAAACTCTGTGTGGATTTTTATAGTTTTTAATACTGACCACACAGTATTCTATCCTGTCCTATCTATCTAGCTAGACTGTCCTCCTGTGCTACATCCTGGTTTCATTCTGTGTATGTCTTTTCCCTCTCCACTCACAGTCATTATTTGTGGTGGGCTACCTATTCTTTGGGGATTTTCTCTGAGGCAAGATAGCTTTCCTGTTTCTATCTTTAGGGGTAGTTAGTTCTCAGGCTGTGACGAGGTGCCTAGGGAGTGACAGGAGCATTCCACGGCTACTTCTAGTGTTGTGTTGAGCTTAGGGACTGCGGTCAGTATAGGTACCACCTCCTTCAGAGCTCGTCCCATGTTGCTCCTAAACCACCAGTTCATAACAGCTCCCCTCCAAGCTCCTTTCTTCTCCTTTGCTTCTCCCCTCAAGTGCTCACCATCACTGCAACCCTTGTTCTATTCCATCCTGGAGCTGCAGCTTCACACGTGGCTGCACGGCCCAACTCTCCTCACAGTCCTCTCTTCTCTTACATCTGCTACCATCTGCCTAACTCCTCCTCCAGGTCAGAAAATATATATCTGGGGAAAGCTCCCCTGAATCTGAGTTTAGAGCTCCCCGTTCTGTCCTGGATTCAGAATGTGTTGCATGGCATGACATCACCCTCCACGAATGGAAGGCAACATTACGGTGACAACCGGTTACCTGTGGTGGTACATTAGCACTATACATAACAAGAGAGGGTGCTTGTTATGATCCGGTGTCCTTGGAGCAGCATGAAAACTTTCACTGGAGTAGGTGGTAACTATACTGACCGCAAATCCTGATCTTAACACCGAAACTAGAAGTAGCCGTGGGGTGTACCTAATAAACCCTAGACACCTCGTCACAGCCGGAGGACTAGATACCCCTATAGATGGAAATAGGAATACTACCTTGCCTCAGAGCAGAACCCCAAAGGATAGGCAGCCCCCCACAAATATTGGCTGGGAGTAGGAGAGGAAAGACAAACACAGGCAGAAAACTGGATTTAGCACAAGAGGCCGCTTTAGCTAAAATAAGAAAGGATGGGACAGAGTTCTGTGCGGTTAGTATTAAAACCCTTCCAAAAATATCCACAGCAGATTATACAAAAAATTCCTCCATCTAACTAAAGACGTGGAACGTATATCTGCAACTCCAGAGACTTCTACACTCAGAGCAGGAATACAATCAAAAAACAAGCACACAGATTGTGTGCCATAGAAAAAGAAACAGACACTTATCTTTGCTGAATTGGCAGCTAAGCAGGAGAAGCCAGACATAGATCCAACACTTCCCAAGAAACATTGACAACTGGCAAGGACTAATGAGTCCTGCAAACCTAAATACCCCAGTCAGAGTTGCAATCAGCAGATACACCTGTCCAGGACTGCAAGCCAGGGACAACTGCATTACCACCTACAACCACCGGAGGGAGCCCAAAAGCAGAATTCACAACAGGTGCTATATAAGAAAGGATGGTGCTACAGTTGTGTGAAAACTTCCTGATATCTATTCGTTTGCATGCTTGTCACACTTAAATCTTTCATATCACCAAACAAGTGTAAATATTTAACAAAGATCACAAAAGTAGACAAAAAATGCAGTTTTTAAATGAAGGCCTTTATTAATAAGGGTAAAAGTAATCCAAACCTACAGTGCTCTGTGTTAAAAAGTGATTGCCCCCTTAACCTAATAAGTGGGTGGGCTGAATTTAGTAGCAACAACTGCAATCAAACGTTTGTGATAACTGGTAATGAGTCTTTTACAACGCTCTGGAGGAATTTTGGCTCAGTCATCTTTGGAATTTTTTTGTAATTCAGCCACATTGGAGGCTTTTTAAGCATGAAAAGCTTTTTTAACCCCTCAACCACCGAGGGTGGTTTGCATGTTAATGACAGGGCCAATTTTTACAATTCTGACCACTGTCCATTTATGAGGTAATAACTCTGTAACGCTTCAATGGGTCTCAGTGATTATGAGATTTTTTTCTCATGATAAATTGAACTTAATGTTAGTGGTAAAATTTATTTGACATGACTTGCATTTATTTGTAAAAAAAAAAAAAAGGAAATTTGGCAAAAAATTTGAAAATGTCGCAATTTTCCAACTTTGAATTTTCATGCCCTTAAATCACAGAGATATGTCACACAAAGTAGTTAATAAATAATATTTCCCACATGTCTACTTTATATTAGCACAATTTTAGAACCAAAATTTTCCTCACAAAATATTTTTCTGCAGAAATGTGGCATTCTTTCTGGAGTACAGAAGTCTCCTGAATGGAGCAAAAATATCAGCACAAAATGATTAGACACAGAAATATCCCTTATTTTAGGGAGCACTGTATTAGAACAGATAATTTAGATTTTTAAATGTGGACTCTTGGACGGAGCAAAAATATGAAGAAAAGATTATTAGATACTGAAATGTGACCTGCTTTCTGGAAGATTTTATTACAACAAAAAAATAGATTCTCTAATATGGCCTTCTGGCTCAAGCACAATATTAGCAGCACAAAAGAGTTATAAGTAGAGTTGAGCATTCCAATACTGCAAGTATCGGGTATCGGCCTATATTTGCTGTATCGGAATTCCGATACCGAGTTCCGATATTTTTGTGATATCGGAAATCAGAATCGGAAGTTCCCAGTTATCTTCGGCATGTGCGGTGCTTATGGTTCCCAGGGTCTGGAGGAGAGGAAACTCTCCTTCAGGCCCTGGGATCCATATTCATGTAAAAAATAAAGAATAAAAATAAAAAACATGGATATACTCACCCCTCCGGCGAACCCTGGCTGTCACCGCTGCAAGCCTCTGCCTCCGTTCCTGAGAATGCTGT
Organism: Ranitomeya imitator; assembly: GCF_032444005.1. Classification (NCBI taxonomy): domain Eukaryota; kingdom Metazoa; phylum Chordata; class Amphibia; order Anura; family Dendrobatidae; genus Ranitomeya; species Ranitomeya imitator. Next base: position 427,717,034 of record NC_091287.1, on the reverse strand, counting down.
GAGTGAATGACCTTCGATGACGTCGCGGTTAGGTGAGCGGTCACGTGAGCGGTCAGGTGACCGGTCACCTGATCGCAACATCATCGAAGGTCCTTCACTCACAGCATTCTTAAGGATGGAGGCAGACGCTCGCAGCGGTAACAGCCAGGGTTCTTCGGAGGGGTGAGTATATCCATATTTTTTATTTTTATTCTTTATTTTTTACATGAATATGGATCTCAGGGCCTGAAGGAGAGTTTCCTCTCCTTCAGACCCTGGGAACCATCCAGGATACATTCCGATATTTGTGTCCCATTGACTTGCATTGGTATCGGGTATCGGTATCGGCGAGATCTGATATTTTGCCGGTATCGGCCGATACCATCCAATACCGATACTTTCAAATATCGGAAGGTTTTGCTCAACATTAGTTATAAGCTGAAATGTGGCCTGGGGTCATACACAATTAGCAAAAATGATTGATCTGCTGGAAGGTCGGTTTCACAGCTGCACAGGATCCTATGTATCTGCACTAGCTGACTGTCAATCATCCACCTAGATAATTTTCTGACTATCCTGTAGCAGCAGTAGGATCAGCCTTTCTGCGCTGCTACACTGACAAAATCTCCACTTTATATGGAGAGGGACATGTAACATCAGCAGACAATGACACAAGCACTTGTGTCTGGACAGTGTGGAAGGTTTCTGTGCCCTGATTGGCTGCTGTAATCAACACACAGAACAGGGGTTACTGTTATGATTCTTCCGCTTAGTGAATGATTGCTATTTTATTATATGGAAACTGTCCTGCTGAGCTGTCTGTGTTTTGATTGACAGCTCTGCTTTCCAATCTGTGACAGGGATGTGCGGGACTTTCTGCAGGGGTTCAGTGTTCTGGTGATCGCATAGCTACTTAATGTTGCATAGTTTGGTCAGAGAAGAAACTTGTGAGAGTAGATTATATGGGGTAATTCAACTTTTATCTTCACAGAACATTAGGCACATGCATCAGCTTCTTAATACAGCATAACAGGAAGTCCGAAGGACCTTTTACCAGAGAGAAAGTGAAACCAAAGTACAAAAGTATATGCATTACATTCAACTAAGCATTTATCCCCAAACACCATCGCCATCTACTGTCAGAAAAGTGTAAACTCCTCCTGCACACAAATAAGTCTGTATTTGTTGCATATCTGCCAACACCCCTTCTCAACAGTAAGGCCTTATTCACTTAAGCCTAATTTCTTCATCAGTCTCTGATGTCTTTCAACATTCAATGTCTTTATGAAAATATCCGCTGTCATATATTCAGCTGGGCAGTACTCTAAATTTAGGATTCCTTGTTCCTGGTGATATATCAAGAAGTGAAACTTCGCATCAATGTGTTTAGTTTTAGGATTAACTCTTTCCATCTGAGCAAGAACTAGACATCCTTCATTGTCCTCATACATCTTTGTTGGTCCCAGTTGTTTTTATCCTACATAGTAACATAGTAACATAGTTAGTAAGGCCGAAAAAAGACATTTGTCCATCCAGTTCAGCCTATATTCCTAAGTCTGTAAGTTGTCTTAAACATAGAACTTCTTGACTGTCATGTGCTGTGGCAACATTGTTAAGGACCGGCAGAACGCACCAAGTATAGATAATATGAAACTAGGTGCGTTCGCAGTCCGAGGTCCACCGTGCAGGTAAAAGACCCTGCTGCTAGTAAGACGGACTATATGGCGGTACTAAGTATACACACATGGGTTAACTTCACCCTGCGTGAAGGAAGCGATCCTGTTGCGTCACAGGACCGCAGTACCGCACATAGAGCGCGAGCAAGAAGTCAGCTAACTCAACCCCTACACAGGATTGAAGTCCGATTAGACACTTGCTGGCACAACACCGCAACTGGGTGTGTAAGGAAACTTATAAAATAGAATCTATAGGCACGAGAGTGCGTGCGGTGCCGCACTGACGGACGCCACTAACCACCCAGGCTTGGGTAAGGAAAGCGCAGAGGAAGCGCACGGCGCCGTACTGGCGGGCACAGCAACAGGACGCTGTGATGTGTGTTACATGCAGATGGCTAGTCGGGCGCTAGATAGCTACCATCATCCGCGAGCAGTCAACAACTCTAGGGAGGGATACTTAGGAGCTTTCATCCATCGACATACATCCATCTACACACACACATAATATCAAGACAATACTAGCGCATGGCCGTGCGGTCATGCGCAGTTTATATAGCTGCAGCACAGGAAACAGCTACAGAAGTTTTGCCCTTTCAGGATCTGCCAAAAGGACCAATGGGATGTGCTGCAGTACCTGAGCATGTGACCCTCGATCTCCAACGGGAGATCTTGCACTGGGCATGCTCAGTGTGTGCAAATAAGGACTTAGTCCCAGAGAAGCCCGCTCGCCGCAGATCAGTGCAGGGTACAACAGGAGAGCCAGAAAAGGCAGCAGTAACCCTTTGCACAGAATCAGTCCCAGCAAGCCGCTGGGAGCGACGCCTCCGCTGAGCAGAGCCCACTGCGGCCGAAGCAGAATGGGAGACCGCAGCAGACACGGATCGAGATTCCCCCTGTGCAGCAGAGGAAACTCGACTGCTAACATTACCCCCCCCCCTAGGGCCCCCCTCCTTGGGCCTCCCTACGCTCGAAGGCAGCAATAAGCTGCGGAGCCCAAATGTGCTCAGCAGGCTCCCAGGACCTATCCTCAGGACCGTAACCCTTCCAGTCCACCCAAAAAAATTTTTTGCCACGTACCACCTTGCACCCCAAGATAGCGTTCACCTCGAAATCGTCCGTAGATGAACCCGATGTCTCGGCAGATGACTCAGAAAACCGGGACATGTATACGGGCTTAAGGAGGGACACATGAAAGGTGTCGGTGATACCAAGGCGTGGAGGAAGGGCCAGACGGTAGACCACAGGATTAACCTGTTCGAGGACCTTGAAGGGGCCCAAGTAGCGAGGAGCAAACTTAGTGGACTCAACTCGCAGCCTGATGTTACGGGCGGAGAGCCACACCAAGTCGCCAGGAGCAAAGGTCGTAGTGGGGCGCCAATGAGCATCAGAGGAGGACCTCATTCTCTCCTTAGAGGCCCGAATGGCATCCTGAGTGCGGTCCCAAATATCCCATGCCTCCACAGCCCAGTCTGCCACCCTGGAGTCTGCGGAAGACACGGGCATAGGCACAGGTACCCGTGGATGCTGACCATAGTTGAGAAGGAATGGGGTTTGTCCAGTGGAGTCGGCTACAGCGTTGTTCAGCGCAAACTCTGCCCATGATAGCAAGGATGCCCAGTCATCCTGCCTGAAACAAAATGTCGCAGGTATGTGACCAAGGTCTGGTTGGCCCTCTCTACCAACCCATTCGTCTCAGGATGATAAGCGGAAGAGAGATTCAACTCGATACTGAGAAGACGACAAAGCTCTCTCCAGAACCGAGACGCAAACTGGGGACCCCGGTCACTGACAATTTTGTCAGGCATACCATGTAGGCGGAAGATGTGTTTAATGAACAATGCTGCCAAGGCCCGTGCAGAAGGTAACCGTGGTAGCGGCACCAAATGCACCATTTTTGAGAAATGATCGGTGATGACCCAAATGATGGTACAGCCGCGAGACTTGGGTAAACCCACGACAAAGTCCATCCCGACCATCTCCCAGGGTCTATCTGCCACCGGCAAGGGATAGAGCAACCCAGCTGGCCTTTGACGCGGAGATTTATTTTTGGCGCAGGAGACACATGCCAGAATATAATCCCTGACATCCCGGACCATATGCGGCCACCAGTACGTCCTCGCCAGTAGCTCAGATGTCCTTTTTGTCCCAAAGTGTCCACCCACCCTGGACGAATGAGCCCAGGAGAGAACCTCCGGTCGCAAATTAATGGGCACAAAAGTCTTGCCCGGAGGCACAGACTCTAGCGAAACCGGCGCGACGTTTCTCAGGCTCTCAGAAGGGACAATAAGCCGAGGCTCCTCTTCCTCCTCCTCAGTTGACATAAGGGAGCGAGAGAGAGCGTCGGCACGAATATTCTTCTCCCCGGCGAGATAATGCAGAGTAAAATTGAACCGGGAGAAAAATAAGGACCATCTGGCCTGACGAGAATTCAGCCGCTGGGCTGTATGTAAATACACCAAATTTTTGTGGTCCGTGAAAACCTGGAAGGGAAACCGTGCACCTTCCAGAAGATGTCTCCACTCTGAAAAGGCCAACTTCATTGCTAGCAACTCCCTATCCCCGATGGAGTAATTTCTCTCCGCTGATGTGAAGGTCTTAGAGAAGAAGAAGCATGGATGCTTCCGACCTTGAGCGTCCTTTTGATAGAGGACTGCTCCAGCACCAACGGATGAGGCATCCACCTCCATTAGGAATGGCTTATCCACATCGGGGCGATGTAAGATGGGAGCACTAGCAAAATGAGACTTAACAGAAGTGAAGGCCTTGGAGACCTCTTCCGACCACAATTTGGGATTCGCTCCCTTCTTGGTGAGGGCCACCAAGGGAGCTACCAGAGTTGAGAAGTGGGGAATGAACTGGGGGTAATAATTAATGAACCCCATAAAGCGCTGCACCACCTTAAGAGAATGGGGCTCTTGCCAGTCCATCACAGCCTGTAGTTTGGCAGGATCCATAGCCAATCCCTGGGCGGAGATGATATAGCCCAGGAACGGTAAAGACTCCTGCTCAAACATACACTTCTCCAACTTTGCATAGAGAGAGTTTGCCCGTAAGAGGTCGAAGACTCTGCCAACATCTCTCCGGTGGGAGTCAATATCTGGAGAAAAGATGAGAATATCATCCAGATAGACTACAACCGAGGTGGAAAGCATATCCCGGAAGATGTCGTTGACAAAGTCTTGGAAAACGGCTGGGACATTACAGAGCCCGAAGGGCATCACCAGATACTCATAATGCCCATCTCTGGTGTTAAACGCCGTTTTCCATTCGTCCCCCTCACGGATGCGAATCAGGTTGTAAGCACCCCGCAGATCTCATTTAGTAAACACTCTAGCTCCCCGAAGCCTATCAAAGAGCTCGGATATAAAGGGCAAAGGATACTTGTTCTTAACGGTGATAGCGTTAAGACCCCTATAGTCTATGCATGGACGTAGTTCCCCATTCTTCTTCTGCACGAAGAAGAACCCTGCCCCAGCAGGTGACACTGACTTCCTGATGAACCCTCTTGCCAGATTCTCCTGAATGTACTGAGACATGGCCTCCGTCTCCGGGAGAGATAATGGATAAACTCGACCCCGTGGAGGCTCTGCACCAGGCAAGAGATCGATAGGACAGTCATAAGGGCGATGGGGTGGAAGGGTCTCCGCCACCTTTTTGGAGAACACGTCTGCATAAGACCAGTATTGCTTGGGGAGAGAGGAAAGATCTGCGGGTACCTCAGTAGTAGCAACCTGAACACACTCTCGGTAACACCTACCCCCACATGATTCACCCCATCCCAGAATTCTGCCTGAGGACCACTCGATGTGAGGAGAGTGGAACCGTAACCAAGGTATCCCCAACAGGACCTCATCAATCCCCTCGGGAATGATGAGCAGAGATATAATCTCCTGATGGGATGGTGACATGGACAGAGTAAAAGGGATGGTCTGATGTGTTATCTGTGCGGGGAGTGTCGACCCATTCACCACTCGTACCGTTACTGGTTGAGATAGCATAACCAGGGGTATTGCGTGACGCTGGGCGAAGGCAGAGGACATGAAATTGCCTTCCGCCCCAGAATCCATGCAGAGCTCTACCGAGTGGGAGGATGAGCCAAAAGTTATTGTCCCCTTAAAGGACAATTTGGAGGCAAACGTCGCCGTGTCTAGTGCACCTCCACCTACTACCACTATACGCTGACGTTTCCTCGACCGCTGGTGACATCTGGTGGCAAGATGTCCTGACTGTTGGCAAACATGGCAAACCTGGAGTGCACGAGCGGTCCGGGACTTAGTTCCCGCTCGAGACACTACCTTAGGTTCATGGGACTCAGGAGCCTGGACTGGAGATTCCAAAGGTTTGGCGAAGGTGGGAGCCAGCCGAAACCTCTGCCTACACTGGGCTCACTCTAACCTCCGCTCATGAAAACGGAGGTCAATACGAGTAGACACTGTTATTAATTCTTCCAGTGTGGCAGGAATCTCCCTAGTGGCCAGGGCGTCCTTAACGTGGTCAGCCAGCCCCCTCCAAAATATAGGAATAAGAGGTTTATCCGACCACTCCAGCTCAGATGCTAGAGTGCGGAAGCGGACGGCAAAATGGCTGACCAAGGACGAGCCCTGAGTCAATGCCAACAGTTGGAGCGCCGTATCATGGGTGACACGAGGTCCTAAAAAGACCTGTTTCAGAGTGCTCAGGAATAACGGAGCACTCTGCACCACATGATCGCCACGCTCCCACAGCGGCGTAGCCCACTGCAACGCCCTGTCCGACAGTAAAGATACGATAAAGCCCACCTTAGCCCGCTCTGTAGGGAAACGAGAGGCCAGAAGCTCGAGATGTATTGAGCACTGACCCACGAAACCCCTACAGGACTTACTGTCACCAGAAAATTTCTCTGGTAGCGGGAGGCGAGATAGCGTCGGTACAGGGGCGGTAGTGGACAAGGTAGCTGCAGCCACACTTGCAGCCTGAACAGCGACAGCAGTAACATCCACAGCTGAGGTTGAACGCTCAAGAGCCGCCAACCTTCCCTCCAGCTGCTGGATGTACCGCTGTAAATGCTGATCGTCCGTCATTACTAGCCAGACCATGGCGCTAGTATTATGTTAAGGACCGGCAGAACGCACCAAGTATAGATAATATGAAACTAGGTGCGTTTGCAGTCCGAGGTCCACCGTGCAGGTAAAAGACCCTGCTGCTAGTAAGACGGACTATATGGCGGTACTAAGTATACACACATGGGTTAACTTCACCCTGCGTGAAGGAAGCGATCCTGTTGCGTCACAGGACCGCAGTACTGCACATAGAGCGCGAGCAAGAAGTCAGCGAACTCAACCCCTACACAGGATTGAAGTACGATTAGACACTTGCTGGCACAACACCGCAACTGGGTGTGTAAGGAAACTTATAAAATAGAATCTATAGGCACGAGAGTGCGTGCGGTGCCGCACTGACGGACGCCACTAACCACCCAGGCTTGGGTAAGGAAAGCGCAGAGGAAGCGCACGGCGCCGTACTGGCGGGCACAGCAACAGGACGCTGTGATGTGTGTTACATGCAGATGGCTAGTCGGGCGCTAGATAGCTACCATCATCCGCGAGCAGTCAACAACTCTAGGGAGGGATACTTAGGAGTAGAGTTGAGCGACCTTTACTTTTATAGGATCGGGTCGGGTTTCACGAAACCCGACTTTTGAAAAAGTCGGGTCGAGTGAAATCGGCCGATCCTATAAAAAAGTCGGGGTCGGGGTCGGACGAAACTCGAAACCCAATGCAGTGCATTGGGTTTTCATGGTTCCCAGGGTCTGAAGGAGCGGAAACTCTCCTTCAGGCCCTGCGATCCATATTTTAGTGTAAAATAAAGAATTAAAATAAAAAATATCGCAATACTTACCCTCTGACGCACCCTGGTACTAATCGGGAACCTTCCTTCCTTAGAATCAGCCTTCCAGGACCTTGCGGTGACGTCGCGTCTTTGATTGGCCGCGCGGCCGCCCATGTGACCGCTCGCGCGGCCAATCACAAGCTGCGACGTCACCGAAGGTCCTGGAAGGGCTGATTCTTAGGAAGGAAGGCTGCCGGAAAGAAGCAGGGCGCGTCCGAGGATGAGTATATACCTAATAGGAATATACTCACCCTCGGATGCGCCCTGCTTCTTTCCGGCAGCCATCCTTCCTAAGAATCAGCCCTTCCAGGACCTTCGGTGACGTCGCGGGTGACGTCGCGGCTTGTGATTGGCCGCGCGAGCGGTCACATGGGCGGCCGCGCGGCCAATCACAAGCCGCGACGTCACCTGTTATGGCTGGCAATCAGGCAACACAGCGTGCAGTAATCAGCGCACATACAGAGATCTGGCAATAACCAAAAACAATAGGACGAGCTCTGAGACGTGGAATCTCTGTAGACTGCAGTACCTGATCTATCCTCACACAACTATAAGCAGCAGTGGATTGCGCCTATCACTACCTATGCAACTCGACACTGCCTGAGGAGCTGACTAGCCTGAAGATAGAAATACAAGCCTGACTTACCTCAGAGAAATACCCCAAAGGAATAGGCAGCCCCCCACATATAATGACTGTTAGCAAGATGAAAAGACAAACGTAGGAATGAAATAGATTCAGCAAAGTGAGGCCCGATATTCTAGACAGAGCGAGGATAGCACGAGAACTATGCAGTCTACAAAAAACCCTAAAACGAAAACCACGCAAAGGGGCAAAAAGACCCACCGTGCCGAACTAACAGCACGGCGGTGCACCCCTTTGCTTCTCAGAGCTTCCAGCAAAAGTTAATAGCAAGCTGGACAGAAAAAACAGAAAACAAACTAGAAGCACTTATCTAGCAGAGCAGCAGGCCCAAGGAAAGATGCAGTAGCTCAGATCCAACACTGGAACATTGACAAGGAGCAAGGAAGACAGACTCAGGTGGAGCTAAATAGCAAGGCAGCCAACGAGCTCACCAAAACACCTGAGGGAGGAAGCCCAGAGACTGCAATACCACTTGTGACCACAGAAGGGAACTCAGCCACAGAATTCACAACAGTACCCCCCCCTTGAGGAGGGGTCACCGAACCCTCACCAGAACCCCCAGGCCGACCAGGATGAGCCACATGAAAGGCACGAACAAGATCTGGGGCATGGACATCAGAGGCAAAAACCCAGGAATTATCTTCCTGAGCATAACCCTTCCATTTGACCAGATACTGGAGTTTCCGTCTAGAGACACGAGAATCCAAAATCTTCTCCACAATATACTCCAATTCCCCCTCCACCAAAACAGGGGCAGGAGGCTCCACAGATGGAACCATAGGTGCCACGTATCTCCTCAACAACGACCTATGGAATACATTATGTATGGAAAAGGAGTCTGGGAGGATCAGACGAAAAGACACCGGATTGAGAATCTCAGAAATGATATACGGACCAATAAAACGAGGTTTAAATTTAGGAGAGGAAACCTTCATAGGAATATGACGAGAAGATAACCAAACCAGATCCCCAACACGAAGTCGGGGTCCCACACGGCGTCTGCGATTAGCGAAAAGCTGAGCCTTCTCCTGGGACAAGGTCAAATTGTCCACTACCTGAGTCCAGATCTGCTGCAACCTGTCCACCACAGAATCCACACCAGGACAGTCCGAAGACTCAACCTGTCCTGAAGAGAAACGAGGATGGAACCCAGAATTGCAGAAAAATGGAGAGACCAAGGTAGCCGAGCTGGCCCGATTATTAAGGGCGAACTCAGCCAACGGCAAAAATGACACCCAATCATCCTGGTCAGCGGAAACAAAACATCTCAGATATGTTTCCAAGGTCTGATTGGTTCGTTCGGTCTGGCCATTAGTCTGAGGATGGAAGGCCGAGGAGAAAGATAGGTCAATGCCCATCCTACCACAAAAGGCTCGCCAGAACCTCGAGACAAACTGGGAACCTCTGTCAGAAACAATATTCTCAGGAATGCCATGTAAACGAACCACATGCTGGAAGAACAAAGGCACCAAATCAGAGGAGGAAGGCAATTTAACCAAGGGCACCAGATGGACCATTTTAGAAAAGCGATCACAGACCACCCAAATGACCGACATTTTTTGAGAAACGGGAAGGTCAGAAATGAAATCCATCGAAATATGTGTCCAAGGCCTCTTCGGGACCGGCAAGGGCAAAAGCAACCCACTGGCACGTGAACAGCAGGGCTTAGCCCTAGCACAAATTCCACAGGACTGCACAAAAGCACGCACATCCCGTGACAGAGATGGCCACCAGAAGGATCTAGCAACCAACTCCCTGGTACCAAAGATTCCTGGATGACCGGCCAGCACCGAACAATGAAGTTCAGAGATAACTTTACTAGTCCACCTATCAGGGACGAACAGTTTCTCGGCCGGACAACGATCAGGTTTATTAGCCTGAAATTTCTGCAACACTCTCCGCAAATCAGGGGAGATGGCAGACACAATGACTCCTTCCTTGAGGATACTCGCCGGCTCAGATAACCCCGGAGAGTCGGGCACAAAACTCCTAGACAGAGCATCCGCCTTCACATTTTTAGAGCCCGGAAGGTATGAAATCACAAAATCAAAACGAGCAAAAAATAACGACCAACGGGCCTGTCTAGGATTCAAGCGCTTGGCAGACTCAAGATAAGTAAGGTTCTTATGATCAGTCAAAACCACCACGCGATGCTTAGCACCCTCAAGCCAATGACGCCACTCCTCGAATGCCCACTTCATGGCCAGCAACTCTCGGTTGCCCACATCATAATTACGCTCAGCAGCAGAAAATTTCCTGGAAAAGAAAGCACATGGTTTGAACACTGAGCAACCAGAACCTCTCTGTGACAAAACCGCCCCTGCACCAATCTCAGAAGCATCAACCTCGACCTGGAACGGAAGAGAAACATCAGGTTGACACAACACAGGGGCACAGCAAAAACGACGCTTCAACTCCTGAAAAGCTTCCACGGCAGCAGAAGACCAATTAACCAAATCAGCACCCTTCTTGGTCAAATCGGTCAATGGTCTGGCAATGCTAGAAAAATTACAGATGAAGCGACGATAAAAATTAGCAAAGCCCAGGAATTTCTGCAGACTTTTTAGAGATGTCGGCTGAGTCCAATCCTGGATGGCCTGAACCTTAACCGGATCCATCTCGATAGTAGAAGGGGAAAAGATGAACCCCAAAAATGAAACTTTCTGCACACCGAAGAGACACTTTGATCCCTTCACGAACAAGGAATTAGCACGCAGTACCTGGAAAACCATTCTGACTTGCTTCACATGAGACTCCCAATCATCTGAGAAGATCAAAATGTCATCCAAGTAAACAATCAAGAATTTATCCAGATACTCACGGAAAATGTCATGCATAAAAGACTGAAAAACAGATGGAGCATTGGCAAGTCCGAACGGCATCACCAGATACTCAAAATGACCCTCGGGCGTATTAAAAGCCGTTTTCCATTCATCTCCCTGCCTGATTCTCACCAGATTATACGCACCACGAAGATCAATCTTAGTAAACCAACTAGCCCCCTTAATCCGAGCAAACAAGTCAGAAATCAATGGCAAGGGATACTGAAACTTAACAGTGATCTTATTAAGAAGGCGGTAATCAATACACGGTCTTAGCGAACCATCCTTCTTGGCTACAAAAAAGAACCCTGCTCCCAATGGCGACGACGATGGGCGAATATGTCCCTTCTCCAGGGACTCCTTCACATAACTGCGCATAGCGGTGTGTTCAGGTACGGACAAATTAAATAAACGACCCTTAGGGAATTTACTACCAGGAATCAAATCGATAGCACAATCACAATTCCTATGCGGAGGTAGAGCATCGGACTTGGGCTCTTCAAATACATCCTGAAAGTCCGACAAGAACTCTGGGATGTCAGAAGGAATGGATGACGAAATAGACAAAAATGGAACATCACCATGTACTCCCTGACAACCCCAGCTGGTTACCGACATAGAGTTCCAATCCAATACTGGATTATGGGTTTGTAGCCATGGCAACCCCAACACGACCACATCATGCAAATTATGCAGTACCAGAAAGCGAATAACTTCCTGATGTGCAGGAGCCATGCACATGGTCAGCTGGGCCCAGTACTGAGGCTTATTCTTGGCCAAAGGTGTAGCATCAATTCCTCTCAACGGAATAGGACACCGCAAAGGCTCCAAGAAAAATCCACAACGTTTAGCATAATCCAAATCCATCAGATTCAGGGCAGCGCTTGAATCCACAAACGCCATGACAGAATACGATGACAAAGAGCACATTAAGGTAATGGACAAAAGGAATTTGGACTGTACAGTACCAATAACGGCAGAGCTATCGAACCGCCTAGTGCGTTTAGGACAATTAGAAATAGCATGAGTAGAATCACCACAATAGAAACACAGTCTGTTCAGACGTCTGTGTTCTTGCCGTTCTACTTTAGTCATAGTCCTGTCGCACTGCATAGGCTCAGGTTTACTCTCAGACAATACCGCCAGATGGTGCACAGATTTACGCTCGCGCAAGCGACGACCGATCTGAATGGCCAAGGACATAGACTCATTCAAACCAGCAGGCATAGGAAATCCCACCATTACATCCTTAAGAGCTTCAGAGAGACCCTTTCTGAACAAAGCCGCTAGTGCAGATTCATTCCACAGAGTGAGTACTGACCACTTCCTAAATTTCTGACAATATACTTCTACATCATCCTGACCCTGGCATAAAGCCAGCAGATTTTTCTCAGCCTGATCCACTGAATTAGGCTCATCGTAAAGCAATCCCAGCGCCTGGAAAAATGCATCAACATTACTCAATGCAGAATCTCCTGGTGCAAGAGAAAACGCCCAGTCCTGTGGGTCGCCGCGCAAAAAAGAAATAATAATCAAAACCTGTTGAATAGGATTACCAGAAGAATGAGGTTTCAAGGCCAAAAATAGCTTACAATTATTTCTGAAGCTCAGGAACTTAGTTCTGTCACCAAAAAACAAATCAGGAATCGGAATTCTTGGTTCTAGCATCGATTTCTGATCAATAGTATCTTGAATCTTTTGTACATTTACAACGAGATTATCCATTGAGGAGCACAGAGCCTGAATATCCATGTCCACAGCTGTGTCCTGAAGCACTCTAATGTCTAGGGGAAAAAAAAAACTGAAGACAGAGCTAAGAAAAAAAAATGATGTCAGGATTTCTTTTTTCCCTCTATTGGGAATCATTGGTGTGGCTCCTTGTACTGTTATGGCTGGCAATCAGGCTACACAGCGTGCAGTAATCAGCGCACATACAGAGATCTGGCAATAACCAAAAACAATAGGACGAGCTCTGAGACGTGGAATCTCTGTAGACTGCAGTACCTGATCTATCCTCACACAACTATAAGCAGCAGTGGATTGCGCCTATCACTACCTATGCAACTCGACACTGCCTGAGGAGCTGACTAGCCTGAAGATAGAAATACAAGCCTGACTTACCTCAGAGAAATACCCCAAAGGAATAGGCAGCCCCCCACATATAATGACTGTTAGCAAGATGAAAAGACAAACGTAGGAATGAAATAGATTCAGCAAAGTGAGGCCCGATATTCTAGACAGAGCGAGGATAGCAAGAGAACTATGCAGTCTACAAAAAACCCTAAAACGAAAACCACGCAAAGGGGCAAAAAGACCCACCGTGCCAAACTAACAGCACGGCGGTGCACCCCTTTGCTTCTCAGAGCTTCCAGCAAAAGTTAATAGCAAGCTGGACAGAAAAAACAGAAAACAAACTAGAAGCACTTATCTAGCAGAGCAGCAGGCCCAAGGAAAGATGCAGTAGCTCAGATCCAACACTGGAACATTGACAAGGAGCAAGGAAGACAGACTCAGGTGGAGCTAAATAGCAAGGCAGCCAACGAGCTCACCAAAACACCTGAGGGAGGAAGCCCAGAGACTGCAATACCACTTGTGACCACAGAAGTGAACTCAGCCACAGAATTCACAACAGTCACCGCGACGTCACCGCAGGGTCCTGGAAGGCTGATTCTAAGGAAGGAAGGTTCCCGGTTAGTACCAGGGAGCGTCAGAGGGTAAGTATTGCGATATTTTTTATTTTAATTCTTTATTTTACACTTAAATCTGAATTCCGATACCAATTCCCGATATCTTAAACATATCGGGAATCAGTATCGTAATTCCGATTCTAGATTCAAAAGATCGCCGACTTCATGGCCGACCCCACACTGGGGTCGGGTCGGGTTTCATGAAACCCGACCTTGCCAAAAGTCGGCGACTTTTGAAAAATTTCGACCCGTTTCGCTCAACCCTACTTAGGAGCTTTCATCCATCGACATACATCCATCTACACACACACATAATATCAAGACAATACTAGTGCATGGCCGTGCGGTCATGCGCAGTTTATATAGCTGCAGCACAGGAAACAGCTACAGAAGTTTTGCCCTTTCAGGACCTGCCAAAAGGACCAATGGGATGTGCTGCAGTACCTGAGCATGTGACCCTCGATCTCCAACGGGAGATCTTGCCCTGGGCATGCTCAGTGTGTGCAAATAAGGACTTAGTCCCAGAGAAGCCCGCTCGCCGCAGATCAGTGCAGGGTACAACAGGAGAGCCAGAAAAGGCAGCAGTAACCCTTTGCACAGAATCAGTCCCAGCAAGCCGCTGGGAGCGATGCCTCCGCTGAGCAGAGCCCACTGCGGCCGAAGCAGAATGGGAGACCGCAGCAGACACGGATCGAGATTCCCCCTGTGCAGCAGAGGAAACTCGACTCCTAACAAACATTATCTGCTTCTGTCGACGTCAGTGTTACTGTAGATTGATTCTTACTAGTCCAACTAATTGGTATGCCTGAGAGCAAGAAAAGATAGCCACTGGTAAAATTTCCTGTCAGTTGGATCCCCCTGACGAAGGAACTTTTTGGGTCCGAAACGCACGTCGGGATGCACATAGTCCTACACTGGCGGTCCTGGAGATATATACCCTATCTGATTATATGTAAGTAATATTGGATCATACATTTATTAAGCCTGTTCCCTTCTCATGGAAGGAGACCTTGCTGGGCACATACTATAAACCCTACTTAATATATAATGGCACATTGCACTTTTTGACTTATTTAGTGCACACTTTATATGCCTACAGCACTTTATTACTAGCACGCAGCACCTTCTATATGTATCAAAGTACATGATTTATATCACGTTATTTGTGAGGTAACTTGTACCTCTATTAATTTGATAAACACTCTTATTATTATTTTTTCCCCTATTTTTATCTATATATATATTTTTTTTTACACACTTTCGTACACCTTATTAGTCATTTTTTCAATATTAGTGTTTTTTTGTGCTTTCCCTTATATATATATTTTTTGTTTTTAGTTATACATATTTTATTATATATTTTTTCTTTCTTTCCATCTATGATCCATTTTTATACTATATATATATTTTTTTTTACTTACTAATCCATTGTGGGGTGTCCAGTTATCAATTTTTATTATAATATATATTGTTTGACCAGCCTTGTACGAACCATTTGTTATATGTCCTTTTGACATGTGCACGCAAAAAAAGCGTATTTTATGAGTATACATATACATTATTTTAACATATATAATAAATATATTTTTTTGTTGCTGTTTGTTACACATAAATAAAAGTGATCTATTCCACGTACTCCCTGATATCCGTTTTTCTTTCCTGGCTTGATCCATATTCGGTGTATGCTTTTCCCCAGCCCCGTCTACATCAACGTATCCCATTAAAATGCATTTCTCACAGGCAGGTAGTTTCAGTTTAACACTGCTAGTCCCTTTCAAATAACAGATTACTCTCTTCACTGCATTCCAATCCATTTTGTTTGGCTTTGACACCTTCCTGTTCAAAATTCCCACTGCTGCTGCAATATCTGGCCTTGTAACAGTCGCACGATATAATAATTTTCCCATTACCTTTCTGCATTGTTCATTATTCGGTAACAGATTCTGTTCGCTATTTATTTCCTTCAGATAGTTGGTTTCCATTGGAGACTTTACTGGTTTTGCAACTTCCAATCCAAATGTTTTGATTATGTCTTGAATCATGTGATTTTGATTAAGAAGGAAACTCCTGTCTTATTCTGTTTCTATATGTATTCCTAGGTACTGTTTCACATTATCCAGATCTTTGATCTCAAAGTGTTGATCCAAAGTTTTCACTATCTCCGCTTCATCCCTTTCTTTTTCAAGAGAAACTAAAATAGCGGCTACATATATCAGCTCATAGATCCATCTGTCTGTCCGTCTCTTTGTATATAAACAAGGATCCGCTTTGCTTCTTTGAAAATGTTCATTTATGAGTACTTCTGTGATTTTATAATTCCATGCTTTAGAGGCTTGTTTTAAACCATAAATACTTTTCTGCAGCTTACAAACCATGGTTGGTTCCTTATATCCCTGAATCATGGGGGTTGCTCCATGTAAATGTCTTCTGTTAAGTCTCCATTCAGAAATGCTGATTTTAAATCCAGATGTTTCAACTGCATTTGTTTTGTTGCTGCAACTGCAAACAAAGTTCTGATTGTGGTGTGTTTGACAACTGGAGCAAACGTCTCATCATAGTCTGCTCCATATTTCTGAGAATAGCCTTTATCTACGAGTCTTGCTCGGTATCGATCAGCTGTGCCGTCTGCTTGGTATTTTACTTTAAAAACCCAGTTACATCATATAGCCTTTTTTTCTTTTGGTAGTTGTCAGTGTCCATGTCTGTGAATCATGCATGGATTTTATTTCTGTTTCTGCAGCCTTTATCGATTTGTTGACCTCTTCTGTAAGTTGAGATATGTCCTTCCAAGATGTAGGTTCATAAATTGTATTTGTACTTGCTGTTACGGAGAAGCGGGGTCAGTGGGTGCTCTTGTCCGCTGGCCCGGCTGTTTTTAGCAAGACTGCATGGACCACGGCTCATACCACTGAACGCCCGCTCTATCTCCCAGTGGGCAATACACTACACAGACAACACAGGGTTAAGGTAAAACAGGGTGGCAATACTTTATTGAACCACAGCACACAATAGCAAACAGAACAATCCCAACATGGCTGCAATTGCTTGATTACATGGGCGCATATAAAATATCACTGCGTCTCCACGTATTTCCAGTATGACATGATGTCAGAGCTCCAAGGGTCACATGGGCGCATATAAAAGATCACTGCGTCTCCATGTATTTCCAGTATGACATGATGTCAGAGCTCCCAGGGCCGCTACTCCATCTGTGGATGAATGCACAGAGAAGGGGTAACGACAAGCATAGGGAGATGACCAAGAACTGTCCATAGAGTCCATACAAGGTCCATAAGCTAGTTGATATGATGTCAGAGCTCCCAGGGTCGCTACTCCATCTGTGGATGAACACACAGAGAATGGGTAACGACAAGCACTTCTGACTCCCCCAGGATGTGATCTCTGAGTCAATTTATACCCAAGGCATGTAAGCTATTTTTAGAATTACCCAGTGTCCTTTAGTTCAACATCAAGATATGGCAAACAATGGTGATGAGATTAAGTAGCACTATTAGCATATAAGCACACATCAATAAACAAAGCTTAACCCACTCAATGTACAGTCACTATTACAGAGAAAGCATATACGAAAAAATGCGTATCTAGAACAAATCTTTATTAGAATAAGATACATGTATCATTTAAAACCAATAGAAACATACATGATAAAAAATCTGGTAGCCAAAAAAGATATTCGAAATGTGAGCCAAACAAGTATGGGTGGCACCACTAATGAACAGACAGCATTATTAGGACATGGTAATATACATAGCCGTACATTAAAAGGGCTAACAAAGTTCTAGTTGGGAGTCAGGAAACAAAGCCTCGGATACTCCGTAAGGGACATCAAGCCATAGTGGCATACCTGACTCTTACTACCCAGTATTATTAATAGCCATGAAAACGGTGTGTATCAGAGTACTCACATAAATGTATCAGTCCTTGCTGGTGTTCAGGAGATGGTGCCACAGCCCCTACGCGCGTTTCGGCAGCGTGCCTTCGTCAGGGGAAGTGGCATCATACTCCCAGAATGCTCCTTTTAAACTCACTTTGACCAATCGCACTGATAGTCGTGCGCGTCACGTGATCTTACTTAGGGAGGATGTCAATACACAGAACAAGGGCATGTGATCCGGCCGAATAGAATGTCGGTATTTGTAGTCTCATCTCACAAACATACCCCACACAGCACTCACAAACTGCGGCGCACACGCCGTCGGCGATCCCAGGGAATGCCAGGAAAACAGGCACGTCCACGGCAGCTGACGACATGATGGGCGCAGGGTCCTCAACCGCACGGCCGCATACAGAAGGAGACCCGGCCCACCAGTCCGCCCACCGCATGTGACAAGCACCGCTGCCGGCCACTCCCCCGGAGCGCCGAAGCGCAGGCGCCGCAGCCATATCTACACATCCACGGACTACACACATCTAAAGGGATTGTCCGTATCGCTTCCACCAAACGGACATCAAACATCCCCACATCCCGGATCCAGGTAGAATGTATGTCAGACCATATTTACAATAGATCGGTACAGTAAATAAAGAAACATGTAAACAATCATATTACTCTTAAGAGTCGATATGACACAAAATATGTCACAAAATTATATACATAGTGGTGGTAGCAGACTCATGTATGATAGGGAAAAAAGAAAAAAGAAAAATAAGTGCAAGGGGGAGTGCAGAGACCCAAGTAAATCAAGACCAGTTTAGATGCTTTACTAAGTATAGCATCCAATGGTCCTATATTCCTATACCTCAAATAAACTATATGTGTAGGTCTCTGAAAAAATATATTGTATGACTAAAGGTGACCCCCACCAATAATGTAGACTAAGTGTATAAAACATTGATACCTACACATATACATACACCGACATACATGCGTACATATATACATATGCGGTAAGAAGTGCAAGTATTATATTCCCAACCTGGAAAATACAAGTGGGAACAGTGCAAGGTGTGAAAGTATAAATATTTAATAGATATAGCCATATAGACCAATATAGCGGTCACATATGTTACAAATTCAATACATAGCTACCATGTCTCAGTAGAGACCAAAAGTTAAAGTGCAAAAAGTGCCAGTGCAAAGAACCACGACCTCTCCACTATCCCTATAGTCACCACAGGTCTATAAATATTGGCAAGAATGTTATTATAGAGATAGTTCCTTCTAAAATAAGCATCAAATATGTCATATATACAGATATTATTGCAAATCTCAATCTTTAAGTAAAAAAGTCTCTCTTGTCTCATAGATCACATTCCAACCGACAGATGATTAGTCCATGCTGGTATGTTTGATGATTCATACTAGGTATAATTTGTCCAAATTTCACAGAAGCAATCACTCCCCTTGGGATCCTATTCGTCTGAAGCCAGCAGAGAAGCGGGAAGAAGCGAGATTGGTAAGTATTATAGGATGATATGCAGTAACACCATCCCTCAATAACGGTACACTAAGGAGCATAGGAGACTGTTGCACTTGGGCACCTGTTTATGCAGTGAGCTGATATAACCCCCCTATTTAGAATATCCACCTCGCTGTGTAAGTATTACTACCTCTATGGTTATTTGCACCCGGACACTTTGAATGTAGTATGCTGCTGTAACTCTCCTATTAAAATATCTATCTCATTGTGTTAGCACCATTGTTGTTAACGGACACTTTATTTATATCCCTTTATTGGGCACTGTTTTCACATTTTTTTACAAATAATATTTTTAGTATGCACATATTTTTATCTTGCTGTTTTAGATTTTTTTCACTAGTCTAGTGTTGAAATTGAATTCCACACAATTTCCATATATGGATCCTGTATAACTTACTTTTATATATAGACTTTTTTGGTCTATTATAGATCTTTTTTATTTTTTTGCTAATTTTTATATATACTTTGATTTTCTTACTTTCTCTGGCACAGCGAGTAAAGGAATTATCACTCTCTTTGGGGAGTTATTTATATTATTTTTTCTAGGAGTTTCTGGGTACCATATAATATTGTTCCTGTGTTTTTTTTGTTTTGCTTTATTTTTAAAATAACATATTTTATGTACAAATTGCCAATATATTTAATAAAGGCATATTATTGATCCCAGTGCTTTGTTACTCTCTGGTGACTTCTTATCCTGTGGTGGTCAGGTGCAGGGCCGGCGTCAGCACCCGGCGTACCGGGGCAAATGCCGGGGCCCTGAACAAATGGGGGGGCCCACTCGTGGCCGGGATACCAGGGAGCCCGGGCTGCTCCCCCAGCAGCTTCGCCACTACTTGAGCTCAGCCATCACTTAAATAAACATGGCCGCGCACAGTGCACTCTGCAGCGATGTCTCTGCTTCTGCTAGTAATGACGCGGCCGGGCGGACACACAAGCAAAGTTAAAGGCACAGTGTCTGCCTGACCGCATCATTAGTAACAGACACAACTGCAGCGTGCACTGTGGGTGGCCATGTCTGTTTAAGTGACGGCCGGCCATCGATCAAGCAGCGCTCCCTCCACAGCCACATGCGAGAGGAGCCTGATGGGTGACAAGCCTGGGGGAGGTGAGTGAGGCATGTGTGTTGTGTCTGTCTGTATGTCTGTGTATGCCTGTATGATGTGCATATCTGTGTATATCAGTGTGTTCGACTGTACATATTAATGTATTTTTGTGAATTTGTCTTCAAATATATGTATGTAAATATCTGCGTATTGTATGTGTATATCTGTGTATTGTATTTGTGTGCATTTCTGCGTATTGTATTTGTGTGCATGTCTGCGTATTGCATGTGTATGTCTGCGTATTGTGTGTGTGTGCATGTCTGCGTATTGTGTGTGCGAATGTCTGCGTATTGTGTGTGTGTGCATGTCTGCGTATTGTGTGTGTGCGCATGTCTGCGTATTGTGTGTGTGTGCATGTCTGAGTACTGTATGTGTGTGCAGCATGTCTGCGTACTGTATGTGTATGTCTGCGTATTGTGTGTGTGTATGTCTGCGTATTGTGTGTGTGTGTGTGCGCGCATGTCTGCGTATTGTGTGTATGCATGTCTGAGTGCTGCGTGTGTGTATGCATGTCTGAGTACTGTATGTGTGTGCAGAATGTCTGCGTACTGTATGTGTATGTCTGCATATTGTGTGTGTGCATGTCTGCGTATTGTGTGTGTGCATGTCTGCGTATTGTGTGTGTGTGCATGTCTGCGTATTTGTGTGTGTGTGCATGTCTGCGTATTGTGTGTGTGTGTGTGTGTGTGTGAGTGCGCATGTCTGCGTACTGTAGATGTGTGAGTATGTCTGCGTATTGTGTGTGTGCATATCTGCCTATGTGAAGGATGAGGGGGAAGGCTAGGCCCTATGTAGTATATCTATATTTCTCCTCCGTATCTGTGCATCATGAATCGTGGTATGTGGGCCCACTGAGACTCTTTTGCCCGGGGCCCACAAAATCCTGGAGCCGGCCCTGGTCAGGTGTTTTGGTCTCTTCATTTCAGTGGTTCATTCACTGAAGCTTTCACAGTGCACCCTAATCCAATGAGACATATTCTATACGAATTGGATTTCTGTATGAGTTAGAATTGTGGTTACAATAGGGGTTCACTGTGTCTTCCCCTCTTGTTCAGGTGTATATTATTATTTATTATTATTATTTATTTATATAGCACTAGGGTTGAGCGACCTTGACCTTTTTAGAGTCGAGTCGTGTTTCGCGAAACCCGACTATCTTAGAAGTCGAGTCGAGTGGAATCGGCCGATTATGGCGAAAAGTCGGGTATCGCCCGAAACACGAAACCCAATGCAAGTCAATGGGGGAGCATAGTCGGCAGTGAGTGGAGGCCAGGAAAACACCTACACTGCCCATTTTAATGGCAAAAACATCCATTCTTGTTACAGAAGCTTGTCAATCGTAATTTAGCTTATAATAATTGGAAGGCATTTGAAATTGGTGGTCATTTGGCTAAAGTTGTGGGGGGTAGGGCTGGTTCAAGTAATTAGTGGGCCCAGTAAATCTGGACCACGTCACGGCAGTGGAGCAGGGAGAGGTAAGTATTTCAACTTTGCAAGTGCTGTGATCCTGAGCAAGCAGGGGGGGCCCACTCGTTGGCATTGACACTGGCACAGGGCCCCTCAAAGTACAGCGGTGTGTTTGCACGGCGGGGGCGCCTCCCACCGGCAGCAACACTTTTGCGTACTATGAGAGGCCCTGTGCCAGTGACGTCGCCAACTAGTATTCCTCCCCCCACCTGATGAAGGAACCTGCACTTTCATCTGCACTTTCCTCTTTGTCCCCGTGTAAGGTGGTATGGTATGCGGGAAGAGGAACCTGACTTTCAGCAGGGTCACAATCTTGCTGTGTAGCGTGCACGGGGAATTTTGCGTTATGGGTCAATGTACCAGCAGACTCATCTATCACTGGCTGGGCAATGGGCAGGATGAGGAGAAAACACAGATATAGGCCCAAAGAATAAAGTTGGCTAAATGCAGTTCAAAATTGGTAACACAGGACTAACCAGGGGGCATTGCAGTGGAGGACAACTGGAATGAGAGGATGACACAGAGAGTAGGCCCAAATCAGTAAGTAGTCGAAATGCAGTTCAAAATTGGCAACCGTAGTAAACAGGCGGCACAGCTTTGTTCAGTGGAGCAGAACAGCAAGGAGTGGCAGACACCGATAGTAGGCCCCAACCCAACTAGTAGGCCAAATGCAGTCTAACATTAACAACTACTTAACGAGAGCCTGAAAATGGAATTTCAGGACAGGAAACCAGGAGAACAGCAAGGAGTGGCAGACACCGATAGTAGGCCCCAAACCAACTAGTACGCCAAATGCAGTTGTTCCATTTAACCACAATTTAATGAGAGCCTGAAGATAGAAGTTCAGGAAAGGCAACCTGGAGAACACCTTGGAGTGTAACACACCATCTCTCTACACCCCATACCCAATTTGTAGGCCTAATGCAGTGTAGTTTTCAACAACTACTAAACGAGAGTCGGAAGATCGAAGCAATGTGGACGAAACCTGGGGAACACCTTGGAGTGTAACACACCGTCTCTCTACACCCCATACCCAATTTGTAGGCCTAATGCAGTGTAGTTTTCAACAACTACTAAACGAGAGTCGGAAGACCGAAGCAATGTGGACGAAACCTGGGGAACACCTTGGAGTGGAACACACCATCTCTCTACACTCCATACCCAATTTGTAGGCCTAATGCAGTGTAGTTTCCAACAACTACTAAACGAGAGCATGAAGATCGAAGCAATGGAGAGGAAACCTGGGGAACACCTTGGAGTGGAACACACCATCTCTCTACACCCCATACCCAATTTGTAGGCCTAATGCAGCGTAGTTTCCAACAACTACTAAACGAGAGCCAGAAGATCGAAGTTCAGGAAAGGCAACCTGGAGAACACCTTGGAGTGGAACACACCATCTCTCTACACCCCATACCCAATTTGTAGGCCTAATGCAGCGTAGTTTCCAACAACTACTAAACGAGAGCATGAAGATCGAAGCAATGGAGAGGAAACCTGGGGAACACCTTGGAGTGTAACACACCATCTCTCTACACCCCATACCCAATTTGTAGGCCTAATGCAGTGTAGTTTCCAACAACTACTAAACGAGAGCCGGAAGATCGAAGCTCAGGAAAGGCAACCTGGAGAACACCTTGGAGTGGAACACACCATCTCTCTACACCCCATACCCAATTTGTAGGCCTAATGCAGTGTAGTTTCCAACAACTACTAAACGAGAGCATGAAGATCGAAGCATTGGCGAGGAAACCTGGGGAACACCTTGGAGTGGAACACACCATCTCTCTACACCCCATACCCAATTTGTAGGCCTAATGCAGTGTAGTTTCCAACAACTACTAAATGAGAGCATGAAGATCAAAGCATTGGCGAGGAAACCTGGGGAACACCTTGGAGTGGAACACACCATCTCTCTCCACCCCATACCCAATTTGTAGGCCTAATGCAGTGTAGTTTCCAACAACTAGTAAACGAGAGTATGAAGATCGAAGCAATGGAGAGGAAACCTGTGGAACACCTTGGAATGTAACACACCATCTCTCTACACCCCATACCCAATTTGTAGGCCTAATGCAGTGTAGTTTCCAACAACTACTAAACGAGAGCATGAAGATCGAAGCAATGGAGAGGAAACCTGGGGAACACCTTGGAGTGGAAGACACCATCTCTCTACACCCCATACCCAATTTGTAGGCCTAATGCAGTGTAGTTTCCAACAACTACTAAACGAGAGCATGAAGATCGAAGCATTGGCGAGGAAACCTGGGGAACACCTTGGAGTGGAACACACCATCTCTCTACACCCCATACCCAATTTGTAGGCCTAATGCAGTGTAGTTTCCAACAACTACTAAACGAGAGCATGAAGATCGAAGCAATGGAGAGGAAACCTGGGGAACACCTTGGAGTGGAACACACCATCTCTCTACACCCCATACCCAATTTGTAGGCCTAGTGCAGTGTAGTTTCCAACAACTACTAAACGAGAGCATGAAGATCGAAGCAATGGAGAGGAAACCTGGGGAACACCTTGGAGTGGAAGACACCATCTCTCTACACCCCATACCCAATTTGTAGGCCTAATGCAGTGTAATTTCCAACAACTACTAAACGAGAGCATTAAGATCGAAGCAATGGCGAGGAAACCTGGGGCACAACTTGGGGAGGCAGACACCGTTAGTAGGCCCTACCAAAGTTGTACCCCCAATGCAGTTTTAAAATTCCTAGAGGCTGAAAAC
The DNA here is from genome assembly GCF_032444005.1 of Ranitomeya imitator. Taxonomy (NCBI): domain Eukaryota; kingdom Metazoa; phylum Chordata; class Amphibia; order Anura; family Dendrobatidae; genus Ranitomeya; species Ranitomeya imitator. The sequence continues at coordinate 427,692,604 of NC_091287.1, read as the reverse complement.
AAGACTATTGACGCTCAGCTTTTTTCAAAGGAACACAGCTGAATTGAGTGGCGCAGACAGACACAGGTAGTAGGACTTAAACCAAAAATGTGGCTCACTGCAGCTTAAAAAAGTTACAGGGGTACACAAGCAGCAGTGCTCTGGGCAGTGGAGGACAATTTCAATAGTGGACCGCAGACAGACTTTGTACGCCTACTATTAAAAAAAGGATGCTCTATGCAATTAAAAATAGGTTCCAGGGGTCCACGGGCAGCAGTGGTGTGGTCAGTGGACGAGTATTGGAAGGAGGGACCGCAGACAGGCGTAGTAGGCCTAACATAACAAAATTAGGCTGTAGACACTGTAAAATTGGTTCCAGGGGTACACGGGCAGCAGTGGTGTGGTCAGCGGAGGAAAATTGGAATTAGGGACTGCAGACAGACTTTGTAGGCTGTCCCCTGTGGACCATGCATCCAACACATTAACCCAATGCGCCATAATGGACACGTAACTTTTTGTGGACATGCCTACTGGTCCATGCGTCTCTTGTCAGGTGCACCTTTCTACTGTTTGATTGCCTGAGTGCTATGACAATGCAGTCTTTTTCATGCCGCTGGAGGGCTGGGATGGCTTTTCTCGCAAAAGAAATGTCGACTGGGTAGCTTGAACCGTTGCACAGCGTAGTTCATCTGGGCTTTCTAAATATAAAACAAAGAAAAAAAGGAGGCTACATGCACTTTCAGCTGGGTTCCAGGGGTACACGGCCAGCATTGGTCTGGTCAGTGGAGAACTATTGGAAGGAAGGACCGCAGACAGGCTTCGAAGGCCTAACATAATAACAGATGGCTGTAGGCAATTTTAAATTGGTTCCAGGGGTACACGGGCAGCAGTGGTGTGGTCAGTGGAGGCCTAGTGGAAGGAGTGACCGCAGACAGACATCGAAGTCCTAACATAATACCAGATGGCTGTAGGCAATTTTAAATTGGTTCCAGGGGAACACGGGCAGCAGTGGCCTGGTCAGTGTAGTAGTAGTAGTAGAAAGAACGGACCGCAGACAGGCTTCGAAGGCCTAACAAAATAAAATTGGGCTGGCTGTAGGCAATTTTAAATTGGTTCCAGGGGTACACGGGCAGCAGTGGTGTGGTCAGTGGAGGCCTAGTGGAAGGAGTGACCGCAGACAGTCATCGAAGGCCTAACATAATAACACATGGCTGTAGGCAATTTTAAATTGGTTTCAGGGGAACACGGGCAGCAGTGGCCTGGTCAGTGTAGTAGTAGTAGAAAGAACGGACCGCAGACAGGCATCGAAGGCCTAAAATAAAAAAATTGGGCTGGCTGTAGGCAATTTTAAATTGGTTCCAGGGTTACACGGGCAGCAGTGGTGTGGTCAGTGGAGGCCTAGTGGAAGGAGTGACCGCAGACAGACATCGAAGGCCTAACATAATAACAGATGGCTGTAGGCAATTTTAAATTGGTTCCAGGGGTACACGGGCAGCAGTGGTGTGGTCAGTGGAGGCCTAGTGGAAGAAGTGACCGCAGACAGGCATCGAAGGCCTAACATAATACCAGATGGCTGTAGGCAATTTTAAATTGGTTCCATGGGTACACGGGCAGCAGTGGTGTGGTCAGTGGAGGCCTAGTGGAAGGAGTGACCGCAAACAGGCATTGAAGGCCTAACATAATAACAGATGGCTGTAGGCAATTTTAAATTGGTTCCAAGGGAACACGGGCAGCAGTGGCCTGGTCAGTGTAGTAGTAGTAGAAAGAATGGACCGCAGACAGGCTTCGAAGGCCTAACATAAAAAAATTGGGCTGGCTGTAGGCAATTTTAAATTGGTTGCAGGGGTACACGGGCAGCAGTGGTGTGGTCAGTGGAGGCCTAGTGGAAGGAGTGACCGCAGACAGGCATCGAAGGCCTAACATAATAACACATGGCTGTAGGCAATTTTAAATTGGTTCCAGGGGAACACGGGCAGCAGTGGCCTGGTCAGTGTAGTAGTAGTAGAAAGAACGGACCGCAGACAGGCTTCGAAGGCCTAACAAAATAAAATTGGGCTGGCTGTAGGCAATTTTAAATTGGTTCCAGGGGTACACGGGCAGCAGTGGTGTGGTCAGTGGAGGCCTAGTGGAAGGAGTGACCGCAGACAGTCATCGAAGGCCTAACATAATAACACATGGCTGTAGGCAATTTTAAATTGGTTTCAGGGGAACACGGGCAGCAGTGGCCTGGTCAGTGTAGTAGTAGTAGTAGAAAGAACGGACCGCAGACAGGCATCGAAGGCCTAAAATAAAAAAATTGGGCTGGCTGTAGGCAATTTTAAATTGGTTCCAGGGTTACACGGGCAGCAGTGGTGTGGTCAGTGGAGGCCTAGTGGAAGGAGTGACCGCAAACAGGCATCGAAGGCCTAACATAATAACAGTTGGCTGTAGGCAATTTTAAATTGGTTCCAGGGGAACACGGGCAGCAGTGGCCTGGTCAGTGTAGTAGTAGTAGAAAGAACGGACCGCAGACAGGCTTCGAAGGCCTAACATAATAAAATTGGGCTGGCTGTCGGCAATTTTAAATTGGTTCCAGGGGTACACGGGCAGCAGTGGTGTGGTCAGTGGAGGCCTAGTGGAAGGAGGGACCGCAGACAGGCTTCGACGGCCTAACATAAAAAAATAGGGCTGTTGGCAATTTAAAATTGGTTCCAGTGGTACAAGGGCAGCAGTACAATGGTCAGTGGAGGCCTAGTGGAAGGAGGGACCGCAGACAGGCTTCGAAGGCCTAACATAAAAAAATAGGGCTGTTGGCAATTTAAAATTGGTTCCAGGGGTACACGGGCAGCAGTACAATGGTCAGTGGAGGCCTAGTGGAAGGAGGGACCGCAGACAGGCTTCGAAGGCCTAACATAAAAAAATAGGGCTGTTGGCAATTTAAAATTGGTTCCAGTGGTACAAGGGCAGCAGTACAATGGTCAGTGGAGGCCTAGTGGAAGGAGGGACCGCAGACAGGCTTCGAAGGCCTAACATAAAAAAATAGGGCTGTTGGCAATTTAAAATTGGTTCCAGTGGTACAAGGGCAGCAGTACAATGGTCAGTGGAGGCCTAGTGGAAGGAGGGACCGCAGACAGGCTTCGAAGGCCTAACATAAAAAAATAGGGCTGTTGGCAATTTAAAATTGGTTCCAGGGGTACACGGGCAGCAGTACAATGGTCAGTGGAGGCCTAGTGGAAGGAGGGACCGCAGACTGGCTTCGAAGGCCTAACATAACAAAAATGTCAATACAATGGTATTGTCAGTGCCAGGCATTGAAGGATGTCAGCGCATAGACTAAACATTGGTGGAGCTGTGAGAGATAATTTTGCAAGTGGTAGAGCACTGTTTGAGCTGGGGGGGGAACTGTCTTGTGGCCGGTGGTACAGGCCCAGGGCCCCTCATATTACAACGGTGTGTCTGACGTTGGGTGCGCACCACCACCGCCAGAGACAATTTATTGTACTATGAGGGACCCAGTGGCAGTGCCGTCGACCAAAAGCGGGCACACCCACCTCTTCAGACAAACAGCACTCTCACGGGTGCTGGCGCCAAGTGGCGATACCACGGCCCCGTGTGGGGAGTTTGGCCATTTAGTGAGGTGTAAACATGTCGTATGCTGGACAATCAGGTGCAGAAAATTACGAGATTGGAAAAGTCATTCAGAATAGTCCACAGGCAAGACCTTTTCATAGGAAAGCTAGGTGTCAGCCGGGCAAGGTGGGGCAAAAGATTTCGAAATCCAGTTGTGGTTCATTTTAATGAAGGTTAGATCATCTACATTTTGGGTAGCCAGACGAGTCCTTTTTTCTGTTAGTATTGAACCTGCAGCACTGAATACTCTTTCTGATAGGACACTTGCTGCCGGGCAAGCAAGCTCCTGCAATGCATATTCTGCCAATTCTGGCCAGGTGTCTAATTTGGATGCCCAGTAATCAAATGGGAATGACGGTTGAGGGAGAACGTCGATAAGGGATGAAAAATAGTTTGTAACCATACTGGACAAATGTTGTCTCCTGTCACTTTGAATTGATGCTGCAGTACCTGTCCTGTCTGCGGTCATAGCAAAATCACTCCACAACCTGGTCAGAAAAGCCCTCTGGCCAACGCCACTTCTGATTTCTGCCCCTCTAACACCTCTGGTCTGCTGGCCCCTGCAGCTCGTGTGAGAACGATCATGGGCGCTGTGTGCAGGGAATGCCAGAAGTAAACGGTCAACAAGAGTTGATTGTTTGGTTGCTAATATTATTTCCAAGTTGTCATGTGGCATTATATTTTGCAATTTGCCTTTATAGCGAGGATCAAGGAGGCAGGCCAACCAGTAATCGTCATCGTTCATCATTTTAGTAATGCGTATGTCCCTTTTGAGGATACATAAGGCATAATCCGCCATGTGGGCCAAAGTTCCAGTTCTCAAATCTGCGGTTGTGCTTGGTTGAGGGGCAGTTTCAGGCAAATCCACGTCATTTGTGTCCCTCCAAAAACCAGAACCCGGCCTTGCCGCGCCAACAATTTCCAGTGGCCCCGGAAAAGCTTCCTCATTAAAAATATAATCATCCCCATCATCCTCCTCGTCCTCCTCCTCCTCTTCGCCCGCTACCTCGTCCTGTACACTGCCCTGGCCAGACAATGGCTGACTGTCATCAAGGCTTTCCTCTTCCTCAGCTGCAGACGCCTGATCCTTTATGTGCGTCAAACTTTGCATCAGCAGACGCATTAGGGGGATGCTCATGCTTATTATGGCATTGTCTGCACTAACCAGCCGTGTGCATTCCTCAAAACACTGAAGGACTTGACACATGTCTTGAATCTTCGACCACTGCACACCTGACAACTCCATGTCTGCCATCCTACTGCCTGCCCGTGTATGTGTATCCTCCCACAAAAACATAATAGCCCGCCTCTGTTCGCACAGTCTCTGAAGCATGTGCAGTGTTGAGTTCCACCTTGTTGCAACGTCTATGATTAGGCGATGCTGGGGAAGGTTCAAAGAACGCTGATAGGTCTGCATACGGCTGTAGTGTACGGGCGAACGGCGGATATGTGAGCAAAGTCCATGCACTTTGAGGAGCAGGTCGGATAACCCCGGATAACTTTTCAGGAAGCACTGCACCACCAGGTTTAAGGTGTGAGCCAGGCAAGGAATGTGTTTCAGTTGGGAAAGGGAGATGGCAGCCATGAAATTCCTTCCGTTATCACTCACTACCTTGCCTGCCTCAAGATCTACAGTGCCCAGCCACGACTGCGTTTCTTTCTGCAAGAACTCGGACAGAACTTCCGCGGTGTGTCTGTTGTCGCCCAAACACTTCATTGCCAATATAGCCTGCTGACGTTTGCCAGTAGCTGCCCCATAATGGGAGACCTGGTGTGCAACAGTGGCAGCTGCGGATGGAGTGGTTGTGCGACTGCGGTCTGTGGACGAGCTCTCGCTTCTGCAGGAGGACGAGGAGGAGGAGGAGGGGGTGCGAACGGCTACAGCCAACTGTTTCCTAGACCGTGGGCTAGGCAGAACTGTCCCAAACTTGCTGTCCCCTGTGGACCCTGCATCCACAACATTCACCCAGTGTGCCGTGATGGACACGTAACATCCCTGGCCATGCCTACTGGTCCATGCATCTGTTGTCAGGTGCACCTTTGTGCTCACAGATTGCCTGAGTGCATGGACGATGCGCTCTTTAACATGCTGGTGGAGGGCTGGGATGGCTTTTCTGGAAAAAAAGTGTCGACTGGGTAGCTCGTAGCGTGGTACAGCGTAGTCCATCAGGGCTTTGAAAGCTTTGCTTTCAACTAACCGGTAGGGCATCATCTCTAACGAGATTAGTCTAGCTATGTGGGCGTTCAAACCCTGTGTACACGGATGCGAGGCTAAGTACTTCCTTTTTCTAACCATAGTCTCATGTAGGGTGAGCTGGACTGGAGAGCTGGAGATCGTGGAACTAGCGGGGGTGCCGGTGGACATGGCAGACTGAGAGACGGTGGGAGATGGTATTGTTGCCGCCGGTGCCCTAGATGCAGTGTTTCCTACTACGAAACTGGTGATTCCCTGACCCTGACTGCTTTGGCCTGGCAAAGAAACCTGCACAGATACTGCAGGTGGTGCGGAAAATGGTGGCCCTACACTGCCGGAAGGGATGTTGCGTTGATGACTAGCTTCATTGGCCGAGGGTGCTACAACCTTAAGGGATATTTGGTAGTTAGTCCAAGTTTGCAAATGCATGGTGGTTAAATGTCTATGCATGCAACTTGTATTGAGACTTTTCAGATTCTGCCCTCTGCTTAAGGTAGCTGAACATTTTTGACAGATGACTTTGCGCTGATCAATTGGATGTTATTTAAAAAAATGCCAGACTGCACTCTTTCTAGCATCGGATACCTTTTCAGGCATTGCAGACTGAGCTTTAACCGGATGGCCACGCTGTCCTCCAACAGGTTTTGGCTTTGCCACGCGTTTTGGGCAAGATACGGGCCCGGCAGATGGAACCTGTTGCGATGTTGATGCCTGCTGCGGCCCCTCCTCCTCCGCTTCAGAACTGCTGCCGCCTGCACCCTGTTCCCCCAATGGCTGCCAATCGGGGTCAAGAACTGGGTCATCTATTACCTCTTCTTGTAGCTCGTGTGCAACTTCGTCTGTGTCACCGTGTCGGTCGGTGGTATAGAGTTCATGATGGGGCAACATAGTCTCATCAGGGTCTGATTCTTGATCATTACCCTGCGAGGGCAATGTTGTGGTCTGAGTCAAAGGACCAGCATAGTAGTCTGACTGTGGCTGTGCATCAGTGCACTCCATGTCAGATTCAACTTGTAATGGGCATGGACTGTTAACTGCTTCACTTTCTAAGCCAGGGACGGTATGTGTAAAGAGCTCCATGGAGTAACCCGTTGTGTCGCCTGCTGCATTCTTCTCTGTTGTTGTTTTTGCTGAAGAGGACAAGGAAGCGACTTGTCCCTGACCGTGAACATCCACTAACGACGCGCTGCTTTTACATTTACCAGTTTCACGAGAGGAGGCAAAAGAGCTAGAGGCTGAGTCAGCAAGATAAGCCAAAACTTGCTCTTGCTGCTCCGGCTTTAAAAGCGGTTTTCCTACTCCCAGAAAAGGGAGCGTTCGAGGCCTTGTGTAGCCAGACGACGAACCTGGCTCCACAGCTCCAGACTTAGGTGCAATATTTTTTTTCCCACGACCACCTGATGCTCCACCACTACCACTACCCTCATTACCAGCTGACAATGAACACCCCCGGCCACGACCTCTTCCACCAGACTTCCTCATTGTATTTAAAAACGTAACCAAACTAACGGTATTTGTTGCTGTCACACAACTTACACGGTGAGCTATAACTTCAGTATGATTTAGCTACCCCTTTACAGGTGGGTGAGACCACAACGAAAATCAGGCACAATGTTACACACTCTGTTTTTGGTGGCACCAAATGAGAGATATGCCATACACGCAGGACTGTCACTGAAGCACAAATGTTAATATTAATCTCCCACTGTTCTTTTTTATTTTTTTTATTTTTTTTTCAGGGAGACTTTAGAAACAAAATAAAATAAAATAATTTTTCCAATGACAATTTAGAAACCAAATAAAAAATAAAATAAAAAAAAAAGGCTTTCTATGCCCTACTGAGTGAGAGATGCCACACACAGGAGTCAGGAGTGGCACACAAGCCCAGAGGCCAATATTTTTCTCCCAATGATTGATGTAGTGATTTTTTCAGGTAGATTTTGGAACCCAAATCAAGCAAAAAAAATAATAGGCTTTCTATGGCCCACAATTGGAGAGAGAGAGAGAGATGGCACACCCAGGAGTCAAGACTGGCACACAAGCAGAAAGGGCAATATTAATCTCCCACTGATTTTTCTTTTCTTTTTTTTTTCAGGGAGACTTTAGAAAAAAAAAATAATAAAAAAAAAGATTTTTTCAGGAAGAATTTAGAAACCAAATAAAACAAAAAATAGGCTTTCTATGGCCCACTGAGTGAGAGATGACGCACACAGGAGTCAGGAGTGGCACACAAGCCCAGAGGCCAATATTGTTCTCCCAATGATTAATGTAGTGATTTTTCAGGTAGATTTTGGAACCCAAATCAAGCTAAAAAAAATAATAGGCTTTCTATGGCCCACAATTGGAGAGAGAGAGAGAGAGATGGCACACCCAGGAGTCAAGACTGGCACACAAGCAGAAAGGGCAATATTAATCTCCCACTGATTTTTTTTTTTTTCAGGGAGACTTTAGAAAAAAAAATAATAGAATAAAATGATTTTTTCAGGAAGAATTTAGAAACCAAATAAAATAAAATGATTTCTTCAGGGAGAATTTAGAAAACAAATAAAACAAAAAATAGGCTTTCTATGGCCCACTGAGTGAGAGATGACGCACACAGGAGTCAGGAGTGGCACACAAGCCCAGAGGCCAATATTTATCTCCCACTGATTGATTTAGTGATTTTTTCAGGTAGATTTTGGAACCCAAATCAAGCAAAAAAAATAATAGGCTTTCTATGGCCCACAATTGGAGAGAGAGAGAGAGATGGCACACCCAGGAGTCAAGACTGGCACACAGGCAGAAAGGGCAATATTAATCTCCCACTGATTTTTCTTTTTTTTTTTTTTCAGGGAGACTTTAGAAAAAAAAATAATAAAAAAAAAGATTTTTTCAGGAAGAATTTAGAAACCAAATAAAATAAAACGATTTTTTCAGGGAGAATTTAGAAAACAAATAAAACAAAAAATAGGCTTTCTATGGCCCACTGAGTGAGAGATGACGCACACAGGAGTCAGGAGTGGCACACAAGCCCAGAGGCCAATATTGTTCTCCCAATGATTGATGTAGTGATTTTTTCAGGTAGATTTTGGAACCCAAATCAAGCTAAAAAAAATAATAGGCTTTCTATGGCCCACAATTGGAGAGAGAGAGAGAGATGGCACACCCAGGAGTCAAGACTGACACACAAGCAGAAAGGGCAATATTAATCTCCCACTGATTTGATTTTTTTTTTTTTTCAGGGAGACTTTAGAAAAAAAAAATAATAAAAAAAAATGATTTTTTCAGGAAGAATTTAGAAACCAAATAAAATAAAATGATTTTTTCAGGGAGAATTTAGAAAACAAATAAAACAAAAAATAGGCTTTCTATGGCCCACTGACTGAGAGATGGCACACACAGGAGTCAGGAGTGGCACACAAGCCAAGAGGCCAATATTAATCTCCCACTTTTTTTTTTTTTTCAGGGAAAATTTATAAACCCAATAAAAAAAATTATAAATAGGCTTTCTATGGCCCACTATCTGAGAGAGAGATGACACGCTTAGGACTGGCACACAAGCCCAAAGGCCAATATTAATCTCCCTTTTTTTTTGCAGGGAGAATTTATAAAACCAAAAAAAAAAAATAAATAGGCTTTCTATGGCCCACTATTTGTGAGAGAGATGGCACGCTCAGGACTTGCACACAAGCCCAGAGGCCAATATTAATCTCCCACTTTTTTTTTTTTTTTTCAGGGAAAATTTATAAACCCAATAAAAAAAATAATAAATAGGCTTTCTATGGCCCACTATCTGAGAGAGGGAGATGGCACGCTTAGGACTGGCACACAAGCCCAAAGGCCAATATTAATCTCCCTTTTTTTTCAGGGAGAATTTATAAAACAAAAAATAAATAAATAAATAGGCTTTCTATGGCCCACAATTTGTGAGAGAGATGGCACGCTTAGGACTGGCACACAAGCCCAAAGGCCAATATTAATCTCCCACTGATTGATTTATTGATTTTTTCAGGTAGAATTTAGAACCCAAATAAAGCAAAAAAAAAAAATAGGCTTTCTATGGCCCACTGAGTGAGTGATGATGCACACAGGAGTCAGGAGTGGCACACAAGCCCTGAGGCCAATATTTTTCTCCCACTGATTGATGTAGTGATTTTTTCAGGTAGATTTTGGAACCCAAATCAAGCAAAAAAATAAATAGGCTTTCTATGGCCCACTGACTGAGAGATGGCACACACAGGAGTCAGGAGTGGCACACAAGCCCTGAGGCCAATATTTTTCTCCCACTGATTGATGTAGTGATTTTTTCAGGTAGATTTTAGAACCCAAATCAAGCAAAAAAATAAATAGGCTTTCTATGGCCCACTGAGTGAGAGATGGCACAGACAGGGATGGCACTCTAGCAGAAATGCCAATCTTAATCTCCCACAAAAAAAAAAAAAAAAAAAAAAGGAACTGTCCTTCAATTACTATCTCCCTGCAGTAATCTCAGCCAGGTATGGCAGGCAGCAATAAGGAGTGGACTGATGCACAAATTAAATAAAAAGTGTGGACAAACAAACAAGATAGCTGTGCAGAAAGGAAGGAACAAGAGGATTTGTGCTTTGAAAAAAGCAGTTGGTTTGAACAGCGGCGTACACACAGCAATGCAGCTATCAGGGAGCCTTCTAGGGCAGCCCAATTAGCTACAGCGCTGAGGAAAAAAAAAAAATGTAGCTTCCACTGTCCCTGCACACCGAAGGTGGTGTTGGACAGTGCAAATCGCTACAGCACAAGCGGTTTGGTGGTTAATGGACCCTGCCTAACGCTATCCCTGCTTCTGACGAAGCGGCAGCAACCTCTCCCTAAGCTCAGATCAGCGGCAGTAACATGGCGGTCGGCGGGAACACCCCTTTATAGCCCCTGTGACGCCGCAGACAGCAAGCCAATCACTGCAATGCCCTTCTCTAAGATGGTGGGGACCAGGACCTATGTCATCACGCTGCCCACACTCTGCGTTTACCTTCATTGGCTGAGAAATGGCGCTTTTCGCGTCATTGAAACGCGACTTTGGCGCGAAAGTCGCGTACCGCATGGCCGACCCCGCACAGGGGTCGGATCGGGTTTCATGAAACCCGACTTTGCCAAAAGTCGGCGACTTTTGAAAATGAACGACCCGTTTCGCTCAACCCTATATAGCACCATTGATTCCATGGTGCTGTACATGAGAAGGGGTTGCATACAAGTTACAGATATCACTTACAGTAAACAAACTAACAATGACAGACTGATACAGAGGGGTGAGGACCCTGCCCTTGCAGGCTTACATTCTACAGGATTATGGGGAAGGAGACAGTAGGTTGAGGGTTGCAGGAGCTACGGTGTTAGTGAGGCGGTAGCTTTGGTAGGGATGAGGAGGCAGCGGGGTCAGTGCAGGCTGTAGGCTTTCCTGAAGAGATGGGTTTTCAGCTTCCGTCTGAAGGATCCGAATGTGGTTGATAGTCCAGAGGATGGGGAATATTCGGGAGAAGTCTTGGAGGCGATTGGATGAGGAGCGAATAAGTGTGGAGGAGAGAAGGAGGTCTTGGGAGGACCGGAGATTACATGAGGGAAGATATTGGGAGATTAGTTCAGAGATATATGGAGAAGACAGGTTATGGATGGCTTTATAGGTCAGTATTAGTAATTTGAACTGGATACTCTGAGGGAATGGGAGCCAGTGAAGAGATTTGCAGAGGGGGGAAGCAGAGGACTAGCGAGGAGAGAAATGAATTAATCGGGCAGCAGAGTTAAGGATGGACTGGAGAGGTGCAAGGGTGTTAGCAGGGAGGCCACAGAAAAGGATGTTGCAGTAGTCAAGGCGGGAGATGATGAGGGCATGCACGAGCATTTTAGTAGATTGACGGTTGAGGAAAGCACAGATTCTGGAGATATTTTGAGCTGGAGGCGACAGGAGGTGGAGAGAGCTTGGATGTGTGGTTTGAAGGACAGGGCAGAGTCGAAGGTTACTCTGAGGCAGCGGACTTCCAGTACGGGGGAAAGCATGATGTCATTGATTGCGATAGATAGGCCAGGTAAGGAAGATCTATGGGATGGAGGAAAGATGATGAGTTCAGATTTGTCCACATTGAGTTTGAGAAAGTGAGAGGAGAAGAAGGAGGATATGGCTGATAGGCGCTCTGGGATTCTGGACAGCAGAGCGGTGACGTCTGGGCCAGAGAGGTAGATCTGAGTGTCATCAGCATAGAGGTGGTACTGGAATCTAATAGACTTTATGAGTTGTCCCAAGCCAAGTGTATAGATTGAGAAGAGTAGGGGTCCTAGAACAGAGCCTTGGGGGACTCCAACAGAGAGAGGTTGGGACGAGGAGGTAGTGTGGGAGTGGGAGACGCTGAATGTGCGGTTGGAAAGATATGAGGAGATCCAGGATAGTGCAAGGTCTTTGATGCCAAAGGAGGAGAGGATCTGTAGTAGAAGGCAGTGGTCAACTGTGTCAAAAGCAGAGGACAGGTCTAGAAGGAGGAGTACAGAGGATTGTCCATTAGCTTTGGCAGTAAGTAGGTCATTAGTGATTTTGGTCAGAGCAGTCTCAGTTGAGTGATGGGGCGGAAACCAGATTGTAGATTGTCAAAGAGCAAGTTAGATGAGAGGTTGGAGGAAAGTTCAGAGTGGACGTGCTGCTACAGGAGTTTGGAAGTGAATGGGAGCAGTGATATTGAACGATAGCTGGACATAGCAGTTGGATCGAGGGTTGGCTTTTTAAGGATAGGCGTGATTGTGGCATGTTTGCAAGCAGAAGGGAAGGTGCCAGAAGATAGTGATAGGTTGAAGAGGTGGGTTAGGGATGGGATAAGTGTGGTGGTGAGGTTGGGGAGGAGGTGGGATGGGATGGGGTCGAGCGCACAGGTGGTGAGGTTTGGAGAGGAGACAATTAAGCCCCCTTCAGTGATGTTAGATAGGGAGGTTATGGCGTTTGGGCATTGGTCTGGTATACAAAGGGGTTGTGGTGGTTGAACAATGGAAACTTGCCTTGTCTGGTCGATCCTATTTTTAAAGTGTGTGGCAAAGTCCTCAGCAGAGATGAGGGAGGTTGGAGGGGGCAGTGGGGGGCGGAGGAGGCAGTTAAAGGTTTTGAATGACTGTTTGGGGTTGTAGGATAGGGAAGATACAAGGGTTGTGAAGTAGGCCTGTTTAGCAGAGGTGAGAGCAGATTTAAAAGTGAGTGTTGCATGTTTGAATGCAGTGAAGTCGTCTTGCAAGTGTGTTTTCTTCCAACGCCGCTCCGCAACCCTGGACACTTGCCGGAGCTTTTTAGTGGTGTTATTGTGCCAGGGTTGTCTATTGATACATCGTACTCTGCCATGAACGAGAGGGGCAACTGTGTCAATAGCTGATGCAAGAGTGGCATTGTAGAAAGCAGTGGCACTGTGTCGTGGAGTGAGGATATGGATGTCAGTGGTAGGATAGAGTCAGAGAGTGTGTGGGTAACTAGGTGTGCAAGGTTTCTGCGGGGGTGCACATTTTGCTGGATATGGATGACCAGTGAGGAGGACAGGGATGAGAAGGTGAGCAGATGGTGGTCGTATAGAGGGAGAGGGGAGGTGGTGAAGTTAGATAGAGAGCAGAGACGTGTGAAGACCAGGTCTAATGTATGTCCGTCTGTGTGGGTGGCTGCGAAGGACCACTGAGTAAGTCCAAAGGATGAGGTAAGGGACAGAAGTTTGGAGGCTGTTGACTGAAGAGTATCAATGGGGATGTTGAAGTCACCCATGATGGTGGTGGGAATGTCAGCAGAGAGAAAGTGAAGAAGCCAGGTGGAGAATTGGTTAATAAAGGCAATGGCCGGGCCTGGAGGTCGGTATATGATGGCCACTTGGAGGTTGGAGGGAGAGTAGATGCGGACAGAATGGACTTCAAAAGAGGGGAGGATAAGGGAGGGTAGAGGTGGAATTGGGTTAAAGGTGCAGTTAGAAGAAAGGAGAAGACCCACTCCTCCACCGTGTTTGTTGCTGGGTCGAGGGGTGTGGGTGAATTGGAGGCCTCCGTAACACAACGCAGCAGGGGAGGCGGTGTCAGAGGGTGTTAGCCATGTTTCTGTGAGGCCAAGAAAGGCAAAATTGCGAGAGAGAAAAAGGTTGTGAATCACGTGAAGCTTATTGCAGATTGAGCGGGCATTCCAGAGCGCTCCAGAGAGAGGGAGCAGGGGGTGGGCATCAGGGGCATGGGTTTTATGTTGGAAAGATTGCGGTAGTTCATATTAGATAGGGAGCAATAGGAGGGGGTAGTGGGAGGTATGAGCAGTGGGGGTCCCGGGTTGGTAGATATGTCTCCAGCAGTGAGGAAAAGCAGAGAAAGGGAGAGCAGGTGGGAGAAAGAGAGTGGCCGACTTGTTTTATGTTTTATTAGGACAGATTTGGGGTTGAGGAGCAGGTCAGCAGGGGAGGACAGGTGGGGAGGTAAGAGGGAAGGGGAGATGATTATTAGGTTAGAGAGTGCTGGATTTGTGATAGCGAAGGAGAGATAGGATTAGTGGAGCAGACACTGTAAAGGCCCCTTCACATTAAGCGACGCTGCAGCGATACCGACAACGATCCGGATCGCTGCAGCGTCGCTGTTTGGTCGCTGGAGAGCTGTCACACAGACCGCTCTCCAGCGACCAACGATGCCGGTAACCAGGGTAAACATCGGGTAACTAAGCGCAGGGCCGCGCTTAGTAACCCGATGTTTACCCTGGTTACCATGCTAAAAGTAAAAAAAAACAAACACTAGATACTTACCTACCGCTGTCTGTCCTCCAGCGCTGCGCTCTGCTTCTCTGCTCTCCTCCTGTACTGTCTGGGAGCCGGAAAGCAGAGCGGTGACGTCACCGCTCTGCTTTCCGGCTCACAGACAGTACAGGAGGAGTGCAGAGCACAGCGCTGGAGGACAGACAGCGTTAGGTAAGTATGTACTGTTTGTTTTTTTTTACTTTTAGCATGGTAACCAGGGTAAACATCGGGTTACTAAGCGCGGCCCTGCGCTTAGTTACCCGATGTTTACCCTGGTTACCAGTGAAGACATCGCTGGATCGGTGTCACACACGCCGATCCAGCGATGTCAGCAGGAGTCCAGCGACGAAATAAAGTTCTGGACTTTATTCAGCGACCAACGATCTCCCAGCAGGGGCCTGATCGTTGGTCGCTGTCACACATAACGATTTCATTAACGATATCGTTGCTACGTCACAAATAGCAACGATATCGTTAACAATATCGTTATGTGTGAAGGTACCTTAAGGGCATAGGTAAACATGGTGAAGGATTAAGATGGGTTAATAGAAAAGCTACATCCAAGTAATAAGAAGTGCTTATTCAGCAGATATACCTATAAGAGACAGATACATAGAGAGTGGGATCCTGACTCCTGCGGTGACTAACTGCCGTTGAAATAACTGTGGCGTCTTTATGCTTAGCTGCGTAATGCTTTGCTGCAGAAATGCACGTGCCTGACCCCACACGCGTGCACCCCTTAATATGCTACTAAATTTATAAGACTGAGTAAAGGATCAGGTGAGAGGGATTGTGGGTCCTAATTTGGGATAAATTAGGAAATGGCCAACACTAGTGTTGAGCGATACCGTCCGATATTTGAAAGTATCGGTATCGGATGGTATTGGCCGATATCCGAAAAATATCGGATATCGCCGATACCGATATCCGATACCGATACCAATACAAGTCAATGGGACACAAATATCGGAAGGTATCCGTAATGGTTCCCAGGGTCTGAAGGAGAGGAAACTCTCCTTCAGGCCCTGGGATCCATATTAATGTGTAAAATAAAGAATAAAAATAAAAAATATTGATATACTAACCCTCGGACGGGCCCTGGTTGTCACCACTGCAATCACCATGCTTTTCTTCCTAAGAATGAGCGCTTTAATGACCTTCGATTCTTAGGAATGAGCACGTTAAGTACTTTCGATGACGTCTCGGCTTGTGATTGGTCGCGTGAGCGGTCACATGACCGCTCAGCGACCAATCACAAGCCGCGACGTCATCGAAGGTACTTAACAAGCTCATTCATAGGAAGGAAAACATGGCGATTGCAGCGGTGACAACCAGGGCCCGTCCGAGGGTAAGTATATCAATTTATTTTACACATTAATCTAAATCCCGATACCGATTCCCGATATCACAAAAATATCGGAACTCGGTATCGGAATTCCGATACCGCAAATATCGGCCGATACCCGATACTTGCGGTATCGGAATGCTCAACACTAGCCAACACCCCAGGGGAGGTATATGGTACAGTGTTTTGATGCCCTATTCCATTCTGTCTTAAGTAGTTTTCTATTTGGTGTCCTGTAAATTCACCTCCATTATCACTTTTGTTGATGATTGGCTTCCTCGGAAACCTGTTATTTGACTTTGTCACATAGTCTTCTAATTTTTCAAAAACTTCATTTTTGTTCTATGTAGTATGTGACTGTGTATGTTGAGTAGTCATCTATGAAGGTCACCATATATCTATTACCTCCTGATGTGGTCACTTTCATGGGTCCACATACATCAGTGTGTACGAGGCCAAGTGATCTTGTGCTTTTTGTCTCACTGTCTTAAGGTATAGATAGTCTTGTAGCTTTAGATTTTATACAACATTCACATTTTACAGTAGTTAAGTAATCAGATATCAAATATCAATAGGTCTTTTGTCAAATTCATCTTTTGTAATGCCATTATACACTCAGGATGTCTATGTCCTAGACGTCTATGCCACATGTGAATACAATTCTTGTGATCATGTGTACATAACTTCATCTGTTCCTTTAATGTGTCTAGATGATATAATTGTTCACCTGCTTTGACATTAATTATTACCTTATCTCCCACTAGGATTGAACAATGATCATCTTTGATCTTAGATTATATGGGGTAATTCAACTTTTATCTTCACAGAACATGAGGTACATGCATCAGCTTCTTAATACAGCGCAACAGGAAGTCCGAAGGACCTTTTACCAGAGAGAAAGTGAAACCAAAGTACAGCAGGTATATAACAGTAACAACATCTCCATCTACTGTCAGAAAAATGTAAACTCTTCCTGCACACAAATAAGTCTGTATCTGTTGCATATATGCCAACACTTAACTGATTTGTCTGCCCCTGATCCTTTCCAGATGTAGTTTGTGTTTCTTGGTGAGTGCTAGCTTGATTCTTTTGCTCTGAGTTCTGATCTTCTGCTGCCTGACTTTTTATTCCTTTGTCTTGTCTTCTGGCATTTGATCTGCTATCTCTTGCTATTGACCCGGGATTGTGACCTGACTTATGCCTTCACCTTTTCTCTTGATTGTCTCTACGAACTCTCTCAGTATTGACTTCAGAACATCTGACTCTCCTGCCTCATGGCCTGTCTGTGAGTAGTGACTAGCATCACAATGATTCATATATGCTCCCAATCCAGTCTGGAACAAAAGAAAAAGACCTTTTATAATGAGATGGTCCAGTCCGATGGGCATTGCTGTCTTCATCCGGTACCTCCCTCCTTCTTACAATGCCATCCTCCTTCTGTACTTTGCATGGATGACTCATCTTATGTCATGCAAACAATGCAGCCAGCATCGCACTCCTGCGGAGGCGTACTTCTACTGCTGTGAGCAAGTGCCAAGTGTCTTTGACCTTTCTCAGTGGATGTGCCCTGCAAGAGGAAGAGGAAAAGTACACCTGCCCAAGAGCGCAATGCTGGAGACATTATGTGGATGACATAGGACATCATCCATATGAAGGTAGGCACTGGAGTAGGACAGCAACGTCGATCGCATTGGACCGTCCCATAGGTGAGTATAATAAAAGGTGTTTTTCTTTTCTTGCAGGTCAGATTGGGGGCATATACACAGCATATTAGAATGCAGTATATCAGGGCTGAAAAGTGGTGGCCTTATCTCACATTAACGGTGAGGGAATACACACTCATATCAGTCTTTGATACTTTCCACACATGACACCTGAAGAATCTGGTCAAGAGACAGTGAGGATATCAGGTCTCTGATATTATATAATCTGTGGGACAATTTCATTTTATACCTCTTATCTAAACTAATTAGTGTTAAAACTATTCAAGCTTATTCTGTTAGTTTTTTTTTTTTTAAATGTCCATTAATTACACCGTGTTACCTTTTCTTGTCACAGTCTACG
This sequence comes from Ranitomeya imitator, assembly GCF_032444005.1. NCBI lineage: Eukaryota > Metazoa > Chordata > Amphibia > Anura > Dendrobatidae > Ranitomeya > Ranitomeya imitator. Next base: position 427,674,687 of record NC_091287.1, on the reverse strand, counting down.
TGTGTGTGCTTGTTTCTTCAGACACCTTACATTTTCTTGAAAGATTGCTTTGTAACATCATTTAATATATTTTTGTTATCCACTAACCCCAACATATATATGACATGCCAGTATGTTATATGCCAGCTGCCTGACTTTGAAGTGGGCTCGTACGCTGAGCCTGCATCTTTCTCTGCAAATGATAGCTGATTTAGTCAGCCATCATCTGCCTTTTTCAGCTGCTTGTGGAGTGGAGCCTGCGACTGTTAACCTATTAAATGCCTCTGTCAATCTCTGACAATGGCCTTTAACACGCGCCGACAGGGGCGTGCGTTGTTCCACACTGTCATTTGCGCTCTCATTACATGGGTTGTCTTGACAGCCGGGGGTTTGCCGAAGACCCTTGTGCCTGTTATTACAATCCTCCTGTGAAAACCAGCATTTACAGTGCAGGAAATAAGTATTTGATCCCTTGCTGATTTTTTGGTTTGCCCACTGACAAAGACATGAACAGTCTATAATTTTAAGGGTAGGTTAATTTTATCATTGAGAGATAGAATGTCAAAAATAAAATCCAGAAATTCACATTGTATAAATTATATAAATATATTTGCATTTTGCAGTGAGAAATAAGTATTTGATTCCTCTGGTAAGCAAGACTTAATACTTGGTGGCAAAACCCTTGTTGGCAATCATAGCAGTAAGACGCTTATTGTAGTTGAAAATGAGGTTTGTGCACATGTCAGGAGGAATTTTTGGCCACTCCTCTTTGCAGATCATCTCTAAATCATTAAGATTTTGAGGTTGTCGCTTGGCAACTTGGTGCTTCAATTCCCTCCATAAGTTTTCTATGGGACAAGGTCTGGAGACTGGCTAGGCCACTCCATGACCTTAATGTGCTTCATCTTGAGACACTCCTTTGTTGCCTTGATTGTATGTTTTGGGGCATTGTCTGTTAGGAGTCGAGTTTCCTCTGCTGCACTGGGGGAATCTCGATCCGTCTCCGCTGCGGTCTCCCATTCTTCTCCAGCCGCGGTGGAGTCTGCTCAGCAGGGACGTCGATCCCAGCGTCTCGCTCAGTCTGACTCTGTGCGAAGAGTTACTGCTGCTTTTCCTGCTTCTGCTATTGAAGCCAGTGCTGGGCAGCGGCGAGTGGACGTTTCTGGATCTAAGTCCTGCTTTTCTCTGTCTGAGCATGCCCAGGGCAGGATCTCCCGTTGGAGATCGAGGGTCACATGCTCAGGTATTGCAGCACATCCCATTGGTCCTCTTGGCAGGTCCTGGAAGGGCAAAACTTCTGGAGCTGCTTCCTGTGCTGCTACTATATAAACTGCGCATGACCGCACGGCCATGCGCTAGTACTGTCTTGTAAATATGTGTGTGTGTTGTGAGTGAAAGTCGCTCTTTAAATAACCCTCCCTAATGAATGTCTGTTCGCGGAAGGTGTATGTTTGCTATCTAGCGCCCGACTTATCCAACAGCACGAAACACACATTACAGCTACCAGTTGCTGTGTCCGCCAGTACGGCGCCGTGCGCTTGCTCTGCGCTTTCCTGACCCAAGCCTGGGTGGTTAGTGGCATCCGTCAGTGCGGCACCGCACGCACTCTTGTGCCTTTATATTATTATTTATGTTCCTCTGACACACCCAGTTGCGGTGTTGTGCCAGCAAGTGTCTAATCGGACTTCAATCCTGTGTAGGGGTTGAGTCCGCTGACTTCTTGCTCGCGCTTTATGTGCGGTACTGCGGTCCTGTGACGCAACAGGATCGCTTCCTTCACGCAGGGTGAAGTTAACCCATGTGTGTATACTTAGTACCGCCATATAGTCCGTCTTACTAGCAGCAGGGTCTTTTACCTGCACGGTGGACCTCGGACTGCGAACGCACCTAGTTTCTTATTATCTATACTTGGTGCGTTCCGCCGGTCCTTAACATAATACTAGCGCCAAGGTCTGGCTAGTAAATGATGGACGATCAGCGTTCACAGCGGTACATCCAGCAGCTGGAGGGACGGTTGGCGGCTCTTCAGCGTTCAACCTCAGCTGTGGATGTCACTGCTGTCGCTGTTCAGGCTGCTAGTGTTGCTGCAGCCACCTTGTCCACTGCCGCTCCTGTCCCGACTCTAACTCGCCTCCCTCTTCAGAGAAATTCTCTGGTGACAGTAAGTCTTGTAGGGGTTTCGTGAGTCAGTGCTCTATCCATCTTGAGCTTCTGGCCTCTCGTTTCCTTACAGAGCGGGCTAAGGTGGGATTTATAGTGTCTCTTCTATCGGACAGGGCGTTGCAGTGGGCTACGCCGCTATGGGAGCTTAACGATCATGTGGTACAGAGTGCTCCGTTGTTTCTGAGCACTCTGAAACAGGTCTTTTTAGGACCTCGTGTCACCCATGATACGGCGCTCCAATTGTTGGCATTGACTCAGGGCTCGTCCTTGGTCAGTCATTTTGCCTTCCACTTCCGCACCTTAGCATCTGAGCTGGAGTGGTCGGATAAAGCTCTCATTCCAATATTTTGGAGGGGGCTGGCTGACCACGTTAAGGACGCCCTGGCCACTAGGGAGATCCCCGCCACACTGGAGGAATTAATAACTCTATCCACTCGTATTGATCTCCGTTTTAACGAGCGGAGGTTAGAACGAGCCCAGTGTAGGCAGAGGTTTCGGCTGGCTCCCACCTTCGCTAAACCTTTGGAATCTCCAGACCAGGTTCCTGAGCGCCATGAGCCTGTGGTAGAGTCACGAGCGGGATCTAAGTCCCGGACCGCTCGTGCACTCCAGATTTGTCATCTTTGCCAACAATTAGGACATCTTGCCTCCAGATGTCTCCAGCGGTCGAGGAAACGTCAGCGTCTAGTGGTAGTTGGTGGAGGTGCACTAGACACGGCGACGTTTGCCTCCAAATTGTCCTTTAAGGGGACAATAACATTGGGCTCATCCTCTCACTCGGTAGAACTCTGCGTGGATTCTGGGGCGGAGGGCAATTTTATGTCTTCAGCCTTCGCCCAACGTCACGCAATTCCTCTGGTCATGCTATCGCAACCAGTAACGGTACGAGTGGTGAATGGGTCGACACTGCCCGCACAGATTGCACATCAAACTATCCCTTTTACTCTGTCCATGTCACTATCTCATCAGGAGGTTATATCTCTACTCGTCATTCCTGAGGGAATTGATGAGGTTCTCTTAGGGATACCTTGGTTACGGTACCACTCTCCTCACATCGAGTGGTCCTCAGGCAGAATTCTGGGATGGGGTGAATCTTGTGGGAACAGGTGTCATCGAGAGTGCATTCAGGTTGCTACTACAGAGGTACCCGCAGATCTTTCCTCTCTCCCCAAGCAATATTGGTCTTATGCAGACGTGTTCTCCAAAAAGGCAGCGGAGACCCTTCCGCCCCATCGCCCCTATGACTGTCCTATTGATCTCTTGCCTGGTGCTGAGCCTCCCCGGGGTCGAGTCTATCCATTATCTCTCCCAGAAACGGAGGCAATGTCTCAGTACATTCAAGAGAATTTGGCAAGAGGGTTCATCAGGAAGTCAGTGTCACCTGCCGGGGCAGGGTTCTTTTTCGTGCAGAAAAAGAGTGGAGAACTACGTCCATGCATAGACTACAGGGGTCTTAATGCTATCACAGTTAAGAACAAGTACCCTTTGCCTTTGATATCTGAGCTTTTCGATAGGCTTCGGGGAGCTAGAGTGTTTACTAAACTAGATCTGCGGGGTGCTTATAACCTGATTCGCATCCGTGAGGGAGACGAATGGAAAACAGCGTTTAACACCAGAGATGGGCACTATGAGTATCTGGTGATGCCCTTCGGGCTCTGTAATGCACCTGCCGCTTTCCAAGACTTTGTCAACGACATCTTCCGGGATATGCTTTCCACCTCGGTTGTAGTCTATCTGGATGATATCATCATCTTTTCTCCAGATATTGACTCCCACCGGAGAGATGTTGGCAGTCTTCGACCTCTTACGGGCAAACTCTCTTTATGCAAAGTTGGAGAAGTGTGTGTCTGAGCAGGAGTCCTTACCTTTCCTGGGCTATATCATCTCCGCCCAGGGATTGGCTATGGATCCTGCCAAGCTACAGGCTGTGATGGACTGGCAAGTGCCCCATTCTCTTAAAGCGGTGCAGCGCTTTATGGGGTTCATAAACTATTACCGCCAGTTCATTCCCCACTTCTCAACTCTGGTAGCTCCCTTGGTGGCCCTCACCAAGAAGGGAGCGAATCCCAAATTATGGTCGGAAGAGGTCTCCAAGGCCTTCACTTCTATTAAGTCCCACTTTGCTAGCGCTCCCATCTTACATCGTCCCGACGTGGATAAGCCATTCCTAATGGAGGTGGATGCCTCGTCCGTTGGTGCTGGAGCAGTCCTCTATCAAAAGGATGCTCAAGGTCGGAAGCATCCATGCTTCTTCTTCTCTAAGACCTTCACACCAGCGTAGAGAAACTACTCCATCGGGGACAGGGAGTTGCTAGCAATGAAGTTGGCCTTTTCGGAGTGGAGACACCTTCTGGAGGGTGCGCGGTTTCCCTTCCAAGTTTACACGGACCACAAAAATTTGGTCTATTTACAAATAGCCCAGTGGCTAAATTCTCGCCAGGCCAGATGGTCCCTGTTCTTCTCCCAGTTCCACTTTTCCCTTCATTATCTCGCCGGGGAGAAGAATATCCGTGCTGACGCTCTCTCTCGCTCCCTTATGTTAACTGAGGAGGAGGAAGAGGAGCCTCGGCTTATTGTCCCTTCCGAGAGCCTGAGAACCGTAGCGCCGGTTTCGCTAGAGTCTGTGCCTCCGGGCAAGACTTTTGTGCCCATTAATTTGCGACTGGAGGTTCTCTCTTGGGCTCATTCGTCCAGGGTGGGTGGACACTTTGGGACAAAGAGGACATCTGAGCTACTGGCGAGGACGTACTGGTGGCCACATATGGTCCGGGATGTCAGGGATTATATTCTGGCATGTGTCTCCTGCGCCAAAAATAAATCTCCGCGTCAAAGGCCAGCTGGGTTGCTCTATCCCTTGCCGGTGGCAGATAGGCCCTGGGAGATGGTCGGGATGGACTTTGTTGTGGGTTTACCCAAGTCTCGCGGCTGTACCATCATTTGGGTCATCACCGATCATTTCTCAAAAATGGTGCATTTGGTGTCGCTACCACGGTTACCTTCTGCACGGGCCTTGGCAGCGTTGTTCATCAAACACATCTTCCACCTACATGGTATGCCTGACAAAATTGTCAGTGACCGGGGTCCCCAGTTTGCGTCTCGGTTCTGGAGAGAGCTTTGTCATCTTCTCAGTATTGAGTTGAATCTCTCTTCCGCTTATCATCCCGAGACGAATGGGTTGGTAGAGAGGGCCAACCAGACCTTGGTCACATACCTGCGACATTTTGTTTCAGCCAGGCAGGATGACTGGGCATCCTTGCTATCATGGGCAGAGTTTGCACTGAACAACACCGTAGCCGACTCCACTGGACAAACCCCATTCCTCCTCAACTATGGTCAGCATCCACGGGTACCTGTGCCTATGCCCGTGTCTTCCGCCGACTCCAGGGTGGCAGACTGGGCTGTGGAGGCACGGGATATTTGGGACCGCACTCAGGATGCCATTCGGGCCTCTAAGGAGAGAATGAGGTCCTCCGCCGATGCTCATCGGCGCCCCGCTCCGACCTTTGCTCCTGGCGACTTGGTGTGGCTCTCCGCCCGTAACATCAGGCTGCGAGTTGAGTCCACTAAATTTGCTCCTCGCTACTTGGGTCCGTTCAAGGTCCTCGAGCAGGTTAATCCTGTGGTCTATCGTTTGGCCCTTCCGCCATGCCTGGGTATCACCGACACCTTTCATGTGTCCCTCTTGAAACCTGTGTATATGTCCCGGTTTTCCGAGTCATCTGCTGGGACATCGGGTTCGTCTACGGACGATTATGAGGTGAACGCTATTTTGGGGTGCAAGGTGGTACGTGGCAAAAAAATTTATTTGGTGGACTGGAAGGGTTATGGCCCCGAGGACAGGTCCTGGGAGCCTGTTGAGCACATTCGGGCCCTGCAGCTCATTGCTGCCTTCGAACGTGGCGAGGCCCAAGGAAGGGGGGGCCATGTTAGGAGTCGAGTTTCCTCTGCTGCACTGGGGGAATCTCGATCCGTCTCCGCTGCGGTCTCCCATTCTTCTCCAGCCGCAGTGGAGTCTGCTCAGCAGGGACATCGATCCCAGCGTCTCGCTCAGTCTGACTCTGTGCGAAGAGTTACTGCTGCTTTTCCTGCTTCTGCTATTGAAGCCAGTGCTGGGCAGCGGCGAGTGGACGTTTCTGGATCTAAGTCCTGCTTTTCTCTGTCTGAGCATGCCCAGGGCAGGATCTCCCGTTGGAGATCGAGGGTCACATGCTCAGGTATTGCAGCACATCACATTGGTCCTCTTGGCAGGTCCTGGAAGGGCAAAACTTCTGGAGCTGCTTCCTGTGCTGCTACTATATAAACTGCGCATGACCGCACGGCCATGCGCTAGTACTGTCTTGTAAATATGTGTGTGTTGTGAGTGAAAGTCGCTCTTTAAATAACCCTCCCTATTGAATGTCTGTTCGCGGAAGGTGTATGTTTGCTATCTAGCGCCCGACTTATCCAACAGCACGAAACACACATTACAGCTACCAGTTGCTGTGTCCGCCAGTACTGCGCCGTGTGCTTGCTCTGTGATTTCCTGACCCAAGCCTGGGTGGTTAGTGGCATCCGTCAGTGCGGCACCGCACGCACTCTTGTGCCTTTATATTATTATTTATGTTCCTCTGACACACCCAGTTGCGGTGTTGTGCCAGCAAGTGTTGTGAATTCTGTGGCAGAGCTCCCTCCTGTGGTCACAAGTGGTACTTCGGCTGATTCTCTCTGGGAGCTTCCGTTTGTGGAGGAAACTGGTACTGCTGCTTCTGAGTTTCCTCCCTCAGGTGATCTGGTGAGGTCGTTAGGTGCTTCTCTACTTAACCCCACCTAATGCTTTGATTCATGCTTCCTGTCAATGTTCCAGTGTTGGACTTGTGTTTCTCTGGATTATTCCTGTGGCCTGCTGCTCTGCATAGCTAAGTGCTTCTTTGCTATTTGTTGCTATTTTTTCTGTCCAGCTTGTCTATTTGTTTTGCTGGAAGCTCTGGGACGCAAAGGGTATACCTCCGTACCGTTAGTTCGGTACGGAGGGTCTTTTTGCCCCTTTGCGTGGTTTTCTTTAGGGTTTTGTGTAGACCGCAAAGTTATCTTTCCTATCCTCATTCTGTCTAGAATATCGGGCCTCACTTTGCTGAATCTATTTCATCCCTACGTTTGTCTTTTCATCTTACTCACAGTCATTATATGTGGGGGGCTGCCTTTTCCTTTGGGGTATTTCTCTGAGGCAAGGTAGGCTTATTTTTTCTATCTTCAGGCTAGTTAGTTTCTCAGGCTGTGCCGAGTTGCATAGGTAGCGTTAGGCGCAATCCACGGCTGCCTCTAGTTGTGTTTGGAGAGGATCAGGGATTGCGGTCTGCAGAGTTCCCACGTCTCAGAGCTCGTTCAATTATTTTGGGTTATTGTCAGATCACTGTATGTGCTCTGACCTCCATGTCCATTGTGATACTGAATTGCCTTTCAGAACAGTACAGGAAGCCAAAAGTACTAATGATTCTCAATAGATGGAAAAAAGACGTTCTGAGACCATTTTTTTTTCTTGGCTTTGTGTTTTGTCTTTTTTTTCCCCTAGACATTTGGGTTGTTCAGTACACAGGTGTAGCGATGGACATTAGAAGTCTGTCTTCATTTGTGGATCAGCTCTCGGCAAGAGTACAAAAGATTCAAGACACTATTGATCAGAAATCTATGTTAGAACCAAGAATTCCTATTCCTGATTTGTTTTTTGGAGATAGAACTAAGTTTCTGAGTTTCAAAAATAATTGTAAGTTATTTCTGGCCTTGAAACCTCGTTCCTCTGGTGATCCAGTTCAACAGGTTTTGATTATTATTTCTTTTTTGCGCGGCGACCCTCAGGACTGGGCATTTTCTCTTGCGCCAGGAGATCCTGCATTGAGTAATATCAATGCGTTTTTCCTGGCGCTCGGATTGCTGTACGATGAGCCTAATTCAGTGGATCAGGCAGAAAAGAATTTGCTGGCTCTTTGTCAGGGTCAGGATGAGATAGAGGTATATTGCCAGAAATTTAGAAAATGGTCAGTGCTCACTCAATGGAATGAATCTGCGCTGGCAGCTATGTTCAGAAAGGGTCTCTCTGAAGCCCTTAAGGATGTCATGGTGGGATTTCCTATGCCTGCTGGTTTGAATGAGTCTATGTCTTTGGCTATTCAGATCGGTCGACGCTTGCGTGAGCGTAAATCTGTGCACCATTTGGCGGTATTACCTGAGCTTAAATCTGAGCCTATGCAGTGCGATAGGACTTTGACCAGAGTTTAACGGCAAGAACACAGACGTCTGAATGGGCTGTGTTTCTACTGTGGTGATTCCACTCATGCCATCTCTGATTGTCCTAAGCGCACTAAGCGGTTCGCTAGGTCTGCCACCATTGGTACGGTACAGTCAAAATTTCTTCTGTCCGTTACCTTGATCTGCTCTTTGTCATCATATTCTGTCATGGCGTTTGTGGATTCAGGCGCTGCTCTGAATTTGATGGACTTGGAATATGCTAAGCGTTGTGGGTTTTTCTTGGAGCCCTTGCAGTGTCCTATTCCATTGAGAGGTATTGATGCTACGCCTTTGGCCAAGAATAAGCCTCAATACTGGACCCAGCTGACCATGTGCATGGCTCCTGCACATCAGGAGGATATTCGCTTTCTGGTGTTGCATAATCTGCATGATGTGGTCGTGTTGGGGTTGCCATGGCTACAAGCCCATAATCCAGTATTGGATTGGAAATCCATGTCGGTGTCCAGCTGGGGTTGTCAGGGGGTACATGGTGATGTTCCATTTTTGTCAATTTCGTCATCCACCCCTTCTGAGGTTCCAGAGTTCTTGTCTGATTACCGGGATGTATTTGATGAGCCCAAGTCCGATGCCCTACCTCCGCATAGGGATTGTGATTGTGCTATCAATTTGATTCCTGGTGGTAAATTCCCAAAAGGTCGACTGTTTAATTTATCCGTGCCTGAGCACACCGCTATGCGCAGTTATGTGAAGGAATCCCTGGAGAAGGGGCATATTCGCCCGTCATCGTCGCCATTAGGAGCAGGGTTCTTTTTTGTAGCCAAAAAGGATGGTTCGCTGAGACCTTGTATAGATTATCGCCTTCTTAATAAGATCACTGTTAAATTTCAGTATCCCTTGCCTTTGTTATCTGATTTGTTTGCTCGGATTAAGGGGGCTAGTTGGTTCACCAAGATTGATCTTCGTGGTGCGTATAATCTGGTGCGAATCAGGCGAGGCGATGAATGGAAAACTGCATTTAATACGCCCAAGGGTCATGTTGAGTATCTAGTGATGCCATTCGGACTTGCCAATGCTCCATCAGTGTTTCAGTCCTTTATGCATGACATCTTCCGAGAGTACCTGGATAAATTCCTGATTGTGTACTTGGATGACATTTTGATATTCTCGGATGATTGGGAGTCTCATGTGAAACAGGTCAGAACGGTTTTTCAGGTCCTGCGTGCTAACTCTTTGTTTGTGAAGGGATCAAAGTGTCTCTTTGGTGTGCAGAAGGTTTCATTTTTGGGGTTCATCTTTTCCCCTTCTACTATCGAGATGGATCCTGTTAAGGTCCAAGCCATCCATGATTGGACTCAGCCGACATCTCTGAAAAGTCTGCAAAAGTTCCTGGGCTTTGTTAATTTTTATCGTCGCTTCATCTGCAATTTTTCTAGTATTGCCAAACCATTGACCGATTTGACCAAGAAGGGTGCTGATTTGGTCAATTGGTCTTCTGCTGCTGTGGAAGCTTTTCAAGAGTTGAAGCGTTGTTTTTCTTCTGCCCCTGTGTTGTGTCAACCTGATGTTTCTCTTCCGTTCCAGGTCGAGGTTGATGCTTCTGAGATTGGAGCAGGGGCTGTTTTGTCGCAGAGAGGTTCTGATTGTTCAGTGATGAAACCATGCGCTTTTTTTTCCAGGAAGTTTTCGCCTGCTGAGCGGAATTATGATGTGGGCAACCGAGAGTTGTTGGCCATAAAGTGGGCATTCGAGGAGTGGCGTCATTGGCTTGAAGGAGCTAAGCATCGCGTGGTGGTATTGACTGATCATAAGAACCTGACTTATCTCGAGTCTACTAAGCGTTTGAATCCTAGACAGGCTCGTTGGTCGCTGTTTTTCGCCCGTTTTGACTTTGTGATTTCATACCTTCCGGGCTCTAAAAATGTGAAGGCGGATGCTCTGTCTAGGAGTTTTGTGCCCGACTCTCCGGGTTTATCTGAGCCGGCGGGTATCCTCAAGGAAGGAGTAATTGTGTCTGCCATCTCCCCTGATTTGCGGCGGGTGCTGCAAAAATTTCAGGCTAATAAACCTGATCGTTGTCCAGCGGAGAAACTGTTTGTCCCGGATAGGTGGACAAATAAAGTGATCTCTGAGGTTCATTGTTCGGTGTTGGCTGGTCATCCTGGAATCTTTGGTACCAGAGAGTTAGTGGCTAGATCCTTTTGGTGGCCGTCTCTGTCGCGGGATGTGCGTTCTTTTGTGCAGTCCTGTGGGATTTGTGCTCGGGCTAAGCCCTGCTGTTCTCGTGCCAGTGGGTTGCTTTTGCCCTTGCCGGTCCTGAAGAGACCTTGGACACATAACTCTATGGATTTTATTTCAGATCTTCCCGTCTCTCAAAAGATGTCAGTCATTTGGGTGGTCTGTGATCGCTTTTCTAAGATGGTCCATCTGGTACCCTTGTCCAAGTTGCCTTTCTCCTCTGATTTGGTGCCATTGTTCTTCTAGCATGTGGTTCGTTTGCATGGCATTCCAGAGAATATCGTTTCTGACAGAGGTTCCCAGTTTGTTTCGAGGTTTTGGCGAGCCTTTTGTGGTAGGATGGGCATTGACTTGTCTTTTTCCTCGGCTTTTCATCCTCAGACTAATGGCCAGACCGAACGAACCAATCAGACCTTGGAAACCTATCTGAGATGCTTTGTTTCTGCCGATCAGGATGACTGGGTGTCCTTTTTGCCTTTGGCTGAGTTCGCCCTTAATAATCGGGCCAGCTCGGCTACCTTGGTTTCGCCATTTTTCTGCAATTCTGGGTTCCATCCTCGTTTCTCTTCAGGACAGGTTGAGTCTTCGGACTGTCCTGGTGTGGATACTGTGGTGGACAGGTTGCAGCAGATTTGGACTCATGTAGTGGACAATTTGACCTTGTCCCAGGAGAAGGCTCAACGTTTCGCTAATCGCAGACGCCGTGTGGGTCCCCGACTTCGTGTTGGGGATCTGGTTTGGTTATCTTCTCGTCATATTCCTATGAAGGTTTCCTCTCCGAAGTTTAAACCTCGTTTCATTGGTCCTTATAGGATTTCTGAGGTTATTAATCCTGTGTCTTTTCGTCTGACCCTCCCAGATTCTTTTTTCATACATAACGTCTTCCATAGGTCATTGTTGCGGAGATACGTGGCACCTATGGTTCCATCTGTTGACCCTCCTGCCCCGGTTTTGGTGGAGGGGGAATTGGAGTATATTGTGGAGAAGATTTTGGATTATCGTGTTTCAAGACGGAAACTCCAGTATCTGGTTAAATGGAAGGGTTATGCTCAGGAGGATAATTCCTGGGTTTTTGCCTCTGATGTCCATGCTCCCGATCTTGTTCGTGCCTTTCATGTGGCTCATCCTGGTCGGCCTGGGGGCTCTGGTGAGGGTTCGGTGACCCCTCCTCAAGGGGGGGTACTGTTGTGAATTCTGTGGCAGAGCTCCCTCCTGTGGTCACAAGTGGTACTTCGACTGATTCTCTCTGGGAGCTTCCGTTTGTGGAGGAAACTGGTACTGCTGCTTCTGAGTTTCCTCCCTCAGGTGATCTGGTGAGGTCGTTAGGTGCTTCTCTACTTAACCCCACTTAATGCTTTGATTCATGCTTCCTGTCAATGTTCCAGTGTTGGACTTGTGTTTCTCTGGATCATTCCTGTGGCCTGCTGCTCTGCATAGCTAAGTGCTTCTTTGCTATTTGTTGCTATTTTTTCTGTCCAGCTTGTCTATTTGTTTTGCTGGAAGCTCTGGGACGCAAAGGGTGTACCTCCGTGCCGTTAGTTCGGTACGGAGGGTCTTTTTGCCCCTTTCCGTGGTTTTCTTTAGGGTTTTGTGTAGACCGCAAAGTTATCTTTCCTATCCTCGTTCTGTCTAGAATATCGGGCCTCACTTTGCTGAATCTATTTCATCCCTACGTTTGTCTTTTCATCTTACTCACAGTCATTATATGTGGGCGGCTGCCTTTTCCTTTGGGGTATTTCTCTGAGGCAAGGTAGGCTTATTTTTTCTATCTTCAGGCTAGTTAGTTTCTCAGGCTGTGCCGAGTTGCATAGGAAGCGTTAGGCGCAATCCACGGCTGCCTCTAGTTGTGTTTGGAGAGGATCAGGGATTGCGGTCTGCAGAGTTCCCACGTCTCAGAGCTCGTTCAATTATTTTGGGTTATTGTCAGATCACTGTATGTGCTCTGACCTCCATGTCCATTGTGATACTGAATTGCCTTTCAGAACAAGCAAGTGTCTAATCGGACTTCAATCCTGTGTAGGGGTTGAGTCCGCTGACTTCTTGCTCGCGCTTTATGTGCGGTACTGCGGTCCTGTGACGCAACAGGATCGCTTCCTTCACGCAGGGTGAAGTTAACCCATGTGTGTATACTTAGTACCGCCATATAGTCCGTCTTACTAGCAGCAGGGTCTTTTACCTGCACGGTGGACCTCGGACTGCGAACGCACCTAGTTTCTTATTATCTATACTTGGTGCGTTCCGCCGGTCCTTAACATTGTCTTGTTGGAAGACCCAGCCACGACCCATCTTTAATTTCCTGGCGCTCAGGATTTTATGGTACATGGCTCCATCCATCCTTCTATTGATGCAGTGAAGTAGTCTTTAGCAGAGGAACACCCCAAAATATAATGTTTCCACCTCCATACTTGACAGTGGGGATGGTGTTCTTTGGGTCACCTTTTCTTTTCCTCCAAACACGACGAGTTGAATTAATGCCAAAGACCTCAATATTTGTCTCATCTGACCACAGCACCTTCTCCCAATCACTCACAGAATCATCCAAGTGTTCATTGAAAAACTTCAGATGGGCCTGCACATGCGCCTTATTGAGCGGTGGACCTTGCGAGCACTGCAGGATTTTAAACCTTTATGGTGTAATGTGTTACCAATAGAGTTGAGCGACCTTGACCTTTTTAGAGTCGAGCCGGGTTTCGCGAAACCCGACTATCTCAAAAGTCGGGTCGAGTGAAATCGGCCGATTATGACGTAAAGTCGGGATCGACCGAAACACGAAACCCAATGCAAGTCAATGGGGCAGCATAGTCGGCAGTGAGTGGGGGCCAGGAAAACACCTAGAGTGCCCATTTTAATGTCAAAACCATCCATTCTTCTTAATGAAGCTTGTCAAGCGTAATTTACCTTATAATAATTGGAAGGCATTTGAAATTGGGGGTCATTTGGCTAAAGTTGTGGTGGGTAGGGCTGGTTCAAGTAATTAGTGGGCCCAGGAAATCTGGACCACGTCACGGCAGTGGAGCAGGGAGAGGTAAGTATTTCAACTTTGCAAGTGCTGTGAACCTGAGCAAACAGGGGGGGCCCACTCGTTGGCATTGGCACTGGCACAGGGCCCCTCAAAGTACAGCGGTGTGTTTGCACGGCGGGGGCGCCTCCCACCGGCAGCAACACTTTTGCGTACCATGAGAGGCCCTGTGCCAGTGACGTCGCCAACTAGTATTCCTCCCCCCACCTGATGAAGGAACCTGCACTTTCATCTGCACCTTCCTGTTTGTCCCCGTGTAAGGTGGTATGGTATGCGGGAAGGGGGACCTGACTTTCAGCAGGGTCACAATCTTGCAGTGTAGCGTGCACGGGAAATGTTGCGTTATGGGTCAATGTACCAGCAGACTCATCTATCACTGGCTGGGCAATGGGCAGGATGAGGAGGAAACACAGATATAGGCCCAAAGAATAAAGTGGGCTAAATGCAGTTCAAAATTGGTAACACAGGACTAATCAGGGGGCATTGCAGTGGAGGACAACTGGAATGAGAGGCTGACACAGAGAGTAGGCCCAAATCAGTAAGTAGTCGAAATGCAGTTCAAAATTGGCAACAGTAGTAAACAGGCGGCACAGCTTTGTTCAGTGGAGAACAGCAAGGAGTGGCAGACACCGATAGTAGGCCCCAACCCAACTAGTAGGCCAAATGCAGTCTAACATTAACAACTACTTAACGAGCGCCTGAAAACGGAATTTCAGGACAGGAAACCAGGAGAACAGCAAGGAGCGGCAGACACCGATAGTAGGCCCCAAACCAACTAGTACGCCAAATGCAGTTGTTCCGTTTAACCACAATTTAATGAGAGCCTGAAGATAGAAGTTCAGGAAAGGCAACCTGGAGAACACCTTGGAGTGGAACACACCATCTCTCTACACCCCATACCCAATTTGTAGGCCCAATGCAGCGTAGTTTCCAACAACTACTAAACGAGAGCCGGAAGATCGAAGCTCAGGAAAGGCAACCTGGGGAACACCTTGGAGTGTAACAAACCCTCTCTCTACACCACGGAAGGGCTGATTCTTAGGAAGGAAGGCTGTCGGAAAGAAGCAGGGCGCGTCCGAGGGTGATTATATTCTTATTAGGTATATACTCACCCTCGGACGCGCCCTGCTTCTTTATTTGTAATGAATGTTTATTTGCAATGTGGTTTTGACTTACTCTATTTTTTTGGTACATAATGAATTTATTATTTTCATTGTTTTGCATCTTCTTGGCAATAATATAAAGAAGACGCGACAGGACAACACTCGGTGGATGCCATATCTGTGTTTAAAATTGAAAAAACCTTTCAGTTAACTACTTGCAGGAGAAAGTTATTGTAGCTGGTGGCCATTTTTAGTACTGTACCAGATTTTTGTTGTATGTGTTTGTTTTTAATGTTAAAATGTCTGCATTTGATATCTCTCCAGTATTTTCTTTTTTATAAGCAAAATACTTATTTTTATATTTTCTGATGTTGGTTCCAGGGGTACACGGGCAGTAGTGGTGTGGTCAGTGGAGGCCTAGTGGAAGGAGTGACCGCAGACAGGCATCGAAGGCCTAAAATAATAACACATGGCTGTAGGCAATTTTAAATTGGTTCCAGGGGTACACGGGCAGCAGTGGTGTGGTCAGTGGAGGCCTAGTGGAAGGAGTGACCACAGACAGGCATCGAAGGCCTAAAATAATAACACATGGCTGTAGGCAATTTTAAATTGGTTCCAGGGGTACACGGGCAGCAGTGGTGTGGTCAGTGGAGGCCTAGTGGAAGGAGTGACCGCAGACAGGCATCGAAGGCCTAAAATAATAACACATGGCTGTAGGCAATTTTAAATTGGTTCCAGGGGTACACGGGCAGCAGTGGTGTGGTCAGTGGAGGCCTAGTGGAAGGAGTCACCGCAGACAGGCATCGAAGGCCTAAAATAATAACACATGGCTGTAGGCAATTTTAAATTGGTTACAGGGGTACACGGGCAGCAGTGGTGTGGTCAGTGGAGGCCTAGTGGAAGGAGTAACCGCAGACAGGCATCGAAGGCCTAAAATAATAACACATGGCTGTAGGCAATTTTAAATTGGTTCCAGGGGTACACGGGCAGCAGTGGTGTGGTCAGTGGAGGCCTAGTGGAAGGAGTGACCGCAGACAGGCATCGAAGGCCTAAAATAATAACACATGGCTGTAGGCAATTTTAAATTGGTTACAGGGGTACACGGGCAGCAGTGGTGTGGTCAGTGGAGGCCTAGTGGAAGGAGTCACCGCAGACAGGCATCGAAGGCCTAAAATAATAACACATGGCTGTAGGCAATTTTAAATTGGTTCCAGGGGTACACGAGCAGCAGTGGTGTGGTCAGTGGAGGCCTAGTGGAAGGAGTCACCACAGACAGGCATCGAAGGCCTAAAATAATAACACATGGCTGTAGGCAATTTTAAATTGGTTCCAGGGGTACACGGGCAGCAGTGGTGTGGTCAGTGGAGGCCTAGTGGAAGGAGTCACCGCAGACAGGCATCGAAGGCCTAAAATAATAACACATGGCTGTAGGCAATTTTAAATTGGTTACAGGGGTACACGGGCAGCAGTGGTGTGGTCAGTGGAGGCCTAGTGGAAGGAGTCACCGCAGACAGGCATCGAAGGCCTAAAATAATAACACATGGCTGTAGGCAATTTTAAATTGGTTCCAGGGGTACACGGGCAGCAGTGGTGTGGTCAGTGGAGGCCTAGTGGAAGGAGTCACCGCAGACAGGCATCGAAGGCCTAAAATAATAACACATGGCTGTAGGCAATTTTAAATTGGTTACAGGGGTACACGGGCAGCAGTGGTGTGGTCAGTGGAGGCCTAGTGGAAGGAGTCACCGCAGACAGGCATCGAAGGCCTAAAATAATAACACATGGCTGTAGGCAATTTTAAATTGGTTACAGGGGTACACGGGCAGCAGTGGTGTGGTCAGTGGAGGCCTAGTGGAAGGAGTCACCGCAGACAGGCATCGAAGGCCTAAAATAATAACACATGGCTGTAGGCAATTTTAAATTGGTTCCAGGGGTACACGGGCAGCAGTGGTGTGGTCAGTGGAGGCCTAGTGGAAGGAGTCACCGCAGACAGGCATCGAAGGCCTAAAATAATAACACATGGCTGTAGGCAATTTTAAATTGGTTACAGGGGTACACGGGCAGCAGTGGTGTGGTCAGTGGAGGCCTAGTGGAAGGAGTGACCACAGACAGGCATCGAAGGCCTAACATAACAAAAATGTCAATACAATGGTATTGTCAGTGGCAGGCATTGAAGGATGTCAGCGCATAGACTAAACATTGGTGGAGCTGTGAGATAATTTTGCAAGTGGTAGAGCACTGTTTGAGCTGGGGTGGGGGGAAACTGTCTTGTGGCCGGCGGTACAGGCCCAGGGCCCCTCATATTACAACGGTGTGTCTGACGTTGGGTGCGCACCACCATCGCCAGAGACACTTTATTGTACTAGGAGGGACCCAGTGGCAGTGCCGTCGACCAAAAGCGGGCTCACCCACCTCTTCAGACAAACTGCACTCTCACGGGTGCTGTCGCCAAGTGTCGATACCACGGCCCGGTGTGGGGAGTTTGGCCATTTAGTGAGGTGTAAACATGTCGTATGCTGGACAATCAGGTGCAGAAAATTACGAGATTGGAAAAGGCATTCAGAATGGTCCACAGGCAAGACCTTTTCATAGGAAAGCTAGGTGTCAGCCGGGCAAGGTGGGGCAAAAGATTTCGAAATCCAGTTGTGGTTCATTTTAATGAAGGTTAGATCATCTACATTTTGGGTAGCCAGACGAGTCCTTTTTTCTGTTAGTATTGAACCTGCAGCACTGAATACTCTTTCTGATAGGACACTAGCTGCCGGGCAAGCAAGCTCCTGCAATGCATATTCTGCCAATTCTGGCCAGGTGTCTAATTTTGATGCCCAGTAATCAAATGGGAATGACGGTTGAGGGAGAACATCGATAAGGGATGAAAAATAGTTTGTAACCATACTGGACAAATGTTGTCTCCTGTCACTTTGAATTGATGCTGCAGTACCTGTCCTGTCTGCGGTCATAGCAAAATCACTCCACAACCTGGTCAGAAAACCCCTCTGGCCAACGCCACTTCTGATTTCTGCCCCTCTAACTCCTCTGGTCTGCTGGCCCCTGCAGCTCGTGTGAGAACGATCACGGGCGCTGTGTGCAGGGAATGCCAGAAGCAAACGGTCAACAAGAGTTGATTGTTTGGTTGCTAATATTAGTTCCAAGTTCTCATGTGGCATTATATTTTGCAATTTGCCTTTATAGCGAGGATCAAGGAGGCAGGCCAACCAGTAATCGTCATCATTCATCATTTTAGTTATGCGTGTGTCCCTTTTGAGGATACGTAAGGCATAATCCGCCATGTGGGCCAAAGTTCCAGTTCTCAAATCTGCGGTTGTGCTTGGTTGAGGGGCAGTTTCAGGCAAATCCACGTCACTTGTGTCCCTCAAAAAACCAGAACCCGGCCTTGCCGCGCCACCAATTTCCAGTGGCCCCGGAAAAGCTTCCTCATTAAAAATATAATCATCCCCATCATCCTCCTCGTCCTCCTCCTCCTCTTCGCCCGCTACCTCGTCCTGTACACTGCCCTGGCCAGACAATGGCTGACTGTCATCAAGGCTTTCCTCTTCCTCAGCTGCAGATGCCTGATCCTTTATGTGCGTCAAACTTTGCATCAGCAGACGCATTAGGGGGATGCTCATGCTTATTATGGCGTTGTCTGCACTAACCAGCCGTGTGCATTCCTCAAAACACTGAAGGACTTGACACATGTCTTGAATCTTCGACCACTGCACACCTGACAACTCCATGTCTGCCATCCTACTGCCTGCCCGTGTATGTGTATCCTCCCACAAAAACATAACAGCCCGCCTCTGTTCACACAGTCTCTGAAGCATGTGCAGTGTTGAGTTCCACCTTGTTGCAACGTCTATGATTAGGCGATGCTGGGGAAGGTTCAAAGAACGCTGATAGGTCTGCATACGGCTGGAGTGTACGGGCGAACGGCGGATATGTGAGCAAAGTCCACGCACTTTGAGGAGCAGATCGGATAACCCCGGATAACTTTTCAGGAAGCACTGCACCACCAGGTTTAAGGTGTGAGCCAGGCAAGGAATGTCTTTCAGTTGGGAAAGGGAGATGGCAGCCATGAAATTCCTTCCGTTATCACTCACTACCTTGCCTGCCTCAAGATCTACAGTGCCCAGCCACGACTGCGTTTCTTTCTGCAAGAACTCGGACAGAACTTCTGCGGTGTGTCTGTTGTCGCCCAAACACTTCATAGCCAATACAGCCTGCTGACGTTTGCCAGTAGCTGCCCCATAATGGGAGACCTGGTGTGCAACAGTGGCAGCTGCGGATGGAGTGGTTGTGCAACTGCGGTCTGTGGACGAGCTCTCGCTTCTGCAGGAGGACGAAGAGGAGGAGGAGGGGGTGCGAACGGCTACAGCCAATTGTTTCCTAGACCGTGGGCTAGGCAGAACTGTCCCAAACTTGCTGTCCCCTGTGGACCCTGCATCCACCACATTTACCCAGTGTGCCGTGATGGACTTGTAACGTCCCTGGCCATGCCTACTGGTCCATGCATCTGTTGTCAGGTGCACCTTTGTGCTCACAGATTGCCTGAGTGCATGGACGATGCGCTCTTTAACATGCTGGTGGAGGGCTGGGATGGCTTTTCTGGAAAAAAAGTGTCGACTGGGTAGCTTGTAGCGTGGTACAGCGTAGTCCATCAGGGCTTTGAAAGCTTCGCTTTCAACTAACCGGTAGGGCATCATCTCTAACGAGATTAGTCTAGCTATGTGTGCGTTCAAACCCTGTGTACGCGGATGCGAGGCTAAGTACTTCCTTTTTCTAACCATAGTCTCATGTAGGGTGAGCTGGACTGGAGAGCTGGAGATCGTGGAACTAGCGGGGGTGCCGGTGGACATGGCAGACTGAGAGACGGTGGGAGATGGTATTGTTGCCACCGGTGCCCTAGATGCAGTGTTTCCTACTACAAAACTGGTGATTCCCTGACCCTGACGGCTTTGGCCTGGCAAAGAAACCTGCACAGATACTGCAGGTGGTGCGGAAAATGGTGGCCCTACACTGCCGGAAGGGATGTTGCGTTGCTGACTAGCTTCATTGGCCGAGGGTGCTACAACCTTAAGAGACGTTTGGTAGTTAGTTGTCATGATCCCAATGGCAGGGGATCACAAAAATGACAAGCACAGATACAAACAAGCTCTAGGGCGATGGAACCTGAGCTGACCGCGACCCTAAACCTAACACACAAATAAAAGTAGCCGGGGAACGTGCCTACGATGATCCTAGACGTCTCGCTCCAGCCGAAGATCTAACTTCCCCTATCAGAAGAAACACAGACCTCTCTTGCCTCCAGAGAAATACCCCACAGCAAATAGCAGCCCCCCACATATAATGACGGTGAAATGAGAGGAAAGCACATACGTAGTATGAAAACAGTTTCAGCAAAATGAGGCCCGCTAAAGCTAGATAGCAGAGGATACAAAAGTGAACTGCGCGGTCAGCGAAAAACCCTTCAAAAAACCATCCTGAAATTACTTGAACTCATGTGCCAACTCATGGTACATGAAAAGCAATTTCAGCCCACTAGAGCAACCAGCAGCAGAGAATCACATATCTGCAGGCTGGACTAAAAACCAAATTAAGCAAAACACAAAACAGGAAAATCCAAACTTAGCTTGTCCAGAAGGTTCTAGGAGCAGGGAGCAGAGGTAACAAGACACACTGGATACATTGATAACCGGCGAGGAAATGCCAGCAAAGCCAGGTTAAATAGGAAACTCCCATATGCTGATGGAACAGGTGGAACCCAGAAACCCAGGAAAGACAAGTCACCCAGTACCATCAGTAACCACCAGAGGGAGCCCAAAAACAGAACTCACAACAGTACCCCTCCCTTGAGGAGGGGTCACCGAACCCTCACGAGAACCACCAGGGCGACCAGGATGAGCCCTATGAAAAGCGCGAACCAAATCATCAGCATGAACATCCGAGGCAACCACCCAAGAATTATCCTCCTGACCATAACCCTTCCACTTGACCAAATACTGGAGTTTCCGTCTGGAAACACGAGAATCCAAGATCTTCTCCACAACATACTCCAATTCTCCCTCCACCAGCACTGGAGCAGGAGGCTCAAGCGAAGGAACAACAGGTACCTCATACTTCCGCAACAACGACCGATGGAACACATTATGAATAGCAAACGATGCCGGGAGATCCAAACGAAACGACACAGGGTTAAGAATTTCCAAGATCCTATAGGGACCGATGAACCGAGGCTTGAACTTAGGAGAAGAGACCTTCATAGGAACAAAACGAGAAGACAACCACACCAAGTCACCAACAAGAAGTCGAGGACCCACGCGGCGACGGCGATTAGCAAACTGCTGAGCCTTCTCCTGGGACAACTTCAAATTGTCCACCACATGACTCCAAATCCGATGCAACCTATCCACCACCATGTCCACTCCAGGACAATCAGAAGGTTCCACCTGACCAGAGGAAAAACGAGGATGAAACCCCGAATTACAAAAGAAAGGAGAAACCAAGGTAGCAGAACTAGCCCGATTATTAAGGGCAAACTCGGCCAGCGGCAAAAAGGTAACCCAGTCATCCTGATCAGCAGAAACAAAACACCTTAAATAAGTTTCCAAGGTCTGATTAGTTCGTTCAGTCTGGCCATTCGTCTGAGGATGGAATGCAGACGAAAAGGACAAATCAATGCCCATCTTAGCACAGAACGTCCGCCAAAATCTAGACACAAACTGGGATCCCCTGTCAGAAACGATGTTCTCAGGAATCCCATGCAAACGAACCACATTCTGAAAAAACAGAGGGACCAACTCAGAGGAGGAAGGCAACTTAGGCAAGGGTACCAGATGAACCATTTTAGAAAAGCGATCACACACAACCCAGATGACGGACATTTTTTGAGAGACAGGGAGATCCGAAATAAAGTCCATGGAAATGTGCGTCCAAGGCCTCTTCGGGATAGGCAAAGGTGACAACAATCCACTGGCCCGAGAACAGCAAGGCTTAGCCCGAGCGCAAACCTCACAAGACTGCACAAAAGAACGCACATCCCTCGACAAGGAAGGCCACCAAAAAGACCTGGCCACCAAGTCTCTAGTACCAAATATTCCAGGATGACCTGCCAACGCAGAAGAATGGACCTCGGAGATGACTCTACTGGTCCAATTATCCGGAACAAACAGTCTCTCAGGCGGACAACGATCAGGTTTACCCGCCTGAAACTCCTGCAAAGCACGTCGCAAGTCTGGGGAGACAGCAGACAAAATCACCCCATCCCTAAGGATACCAGAGGGCTCAGAATTTCCAAGGGAGTCAGGCACAAAACTCCTAGAAAGAGCATCCGCCTTCACATTCTTTGAACCTGGCAGGTATGAAAC
Organism: Ranitomeya imitator; assembly: GCF_032444005.1. Classification (NCBI taxonomy): domain Eukaryota; kingdom Metazoa; phylum Chordata; class Amphibia; order Anura; family Dendrobatidae; genus Ranitomeya; species Ranitomeya imitator. Next base: position 427,652,605 of record NC_091287.1, on the reverse strand, counting down.
CACAAAATTGAAACGAGAGAAAAACAGTGACCAACGAGCCTGTCTAGGATTCAGACGCCTGGCAGATTCAAGGTAAATCAAATTTTTGTGATCAGTCAAGACCACCACACGATGTCTAGCACCCTCTAGCCAATGACGCCACTCCTCAAATGCCCACTTCATGGCCAAAAGTTCCCGATTACCAACATCATAATTCCGCTCAGCCGGCGAAAACTTTCTAGAAAAAAACGCGCATGGCTTCATCACTGAGCCATCGGAGCTTCTCTGTGACAAAACCGCCCCCGCTCCAATCTCGGAAGCATCAACCTCAACCTGAAAAGGGAGCGAAACATCTGGCTGACGCAACACAGGAGCAGAAGAAAACCGGCGCTTAAGTTCCTGAAAGGCCTCCACAGCCGCAGGAGACCAATTAGCAACATCAGCACCCTTCTTAGTCAAATCCGTCAAAGGCTTAACAACACTAGAAAAATTAGTTATAAAACGACGATAGAAATTAGCAAAACCCAAGAACTTCTGTAGACTCTTAAGAGATGTAGGCTGCGTCCAGTCACAAATAGCCTGAACCTTGACGGGATCCATCTCAATAGTAGAAGGGGAAAAAATATACCCCAAGAAAGAAATCTTCTGGACTCCAAAGAGACACTTTGAGCCTTTTACAAACAAGGAATTGGCCCGCAGGACCTGAAACACCTTCCTGACCTGCTGAACATGAGACTCCCAGTCATCAGAAAAAACCAAAATATCATCCAAATACACAATCATAAATTTATCCAGATATTCACGGAAAATATCGTGCATAAAGGACTGGAAGACTGAAGGAGCATTAGAAAGTCCAAAAGGCATTACCAAATACTCAAAATGGCCCTCAGGCGTATTAAATGCGGTTTTCCACTCATCACCTTGCTTTATTCGTATAAGATTATACGCACCCCGAAGATCAATCTTAGTGAACCATTTAGCCCCCTTAATGCGAGCAAACAAATCAGTCAACAATGGCAAAGGATACTGATATTTTACGGTAATCTTATTCAAAAGACGATAATCTATACAAGGCCTCAAGGAACCATCTTTTTTGGCCACGAAAAAAAAACCTGCTCCCAAAGGGGACAAAGATGGACGGATATGTCCCTTTTCCAAGGACTCCTTAACATAATCCCGCATAGCAGTATGCTCTGGCACTGACAGATTGAACAAACGACCTTTAGGAAATTTACTGCCTGGAATTAAATTTATAGCACAATCGCAATCCCTGTGAGGAGGAAGCGAACTGAGCTTAGGCTCCTCAAAAACATCCCGATAGTCAGACAAAAACACAGGAATCTCAGAAGGAGTAGATGAAGCGATAGAAATCGGAGGTGCATCATCATGAACCCCCTGACAACCCCAGCTTAACACAGACATTGATTTCCAGTCAAGGACTGGATTATGAGTTTGTAACCATGGCAGACCAAGTACTAGAACATCATGCAAATTATACAGTACCAGGAAGCGAATCACCTCCTGATGAACGGGAGTCATACGCATGGTCACTTGTGTCCAGTACTGAGGTTTATTCATAGCCAAAGGTGTAGAGTCAATTCCCTTCAAAGGAATAGGGACTTCCAGAGGCTCCAGACTAAACCCACAGCGATTGGCAAATGACCAATCCATAAGACTCAGGGCAGCGCCTGAATCCACATAGGCATCGACGGAAATGGATGATAATGAACAAATCAGAGTCACAGACAGAATGAACTTAGACTGTAAAGTACTAATGGCAACAGACTTATCAACCTTTTTTGTGCGTTTAGAGCATGCTGATATAACATGAGCTGAATCACCACAATAAAAGCACAACCCTTTTTTCCGCCTATACTTTTGCCGTTCACTTCTGGACTGAATTCTATCACATTGCATTATCTCAGGTGACGGTTCAGACGACACCGCCAAATGATGCACAGGTTTGCGCTCCCGTAAACGCCGATCAATCTGAACAGCCATAGTCATAGACTCATTCAGACCAGCAGGCGCAGGGAACCCCACCATAACATCTTTAATGGCCTCAGAAAGGCCATCTCTAAACTTTGCAGCCAGAGCGCACTCATTCCACTGAGTAAGTACCGACCACTTCCGAAATTTTTGACAATAAATTTCTGCTTCATCTTGCCCCTGAGAGAGGGCCAACAAAGCTTTTTCAGCCTGAATCTCTTGGTTAGGTTCCTCATAGAGCAAACCCAATGCCAGAAAAAACGCATCCGCATTAAGCAACGCAGGGTCCCCTGGTGCCAATGCAAATGCCCAATCCTGAGGGTCACCCCGCAGGAAAGATATAATTATCTTGACTTGCTGAGCAGGGTCTCCAGAGGAGCGAGATTTCAAAGAAAGAAACAACTTGCAATTGTTCCTAAAATTCAGAAAACGAGATCTATCTCCAGAAAAAAACTCTGGGACAGGAATTCTAGGTTCAGACATAGGAGCATGTACAACAAAATCCTGTATATCTTGAACCTTAGCGGCAAGATTATTCAGGCTGGAAGCCAAACTCTGGACGTCCATGATAAACAGCTGAGATCAGAGCCATTCAAAGATTAAGAGGAGGAGGAAGTAGCCAGGCTGCAATAAGGCTAGGCAGCAAACTCTGAGGGAAAGGGGAAAAAAAAAAAAAAAAAAAAACTTCCTCAGACTACTTATCCTCCTACTTCAGCCAATACAATTAACACTTTGTGGGCCGGTTATACTGTCATGATCCCAATGGCAGGGGATCACAAAAATGACAAGCACAGATACAAACAAGCTCTAGGGCGATGGAACCTGAGCTGACCGCGACCCTAAACCTAACACACAAATAAAAGTAGCCGGGGAACGTGCCTACGATGATCCTAGACGTCTCGCTCCAGCCGAAGATCTAACTTCCCCTATCAGAAGAAACACAGACCTCTCTTGCCTCCAGAGAAATACCCCACAGCAAATAGCAGCCCCCCACATATAATGACGGTGAAATGAGAGGAAAGCACATACGTAGTATGAAAACAGTTTCAGCAAAATGAGGCCCGCTAAAGCTAGATAGCAGAGGATACAAAAGTGAACTGCACGGTCAGCGAAAAACCCTTCAAAAAACCATCCTGAAATTACTTGAACTCATGTGCCAACTCATGGTACATGAAAAGCAATTTCAGCCCACTAGAGCAACCAGCAGCAGAGAATCACATATCTGCAGGCTGGACTAAAAACCAAATTAAGCAAAACACAAAACAGGAAAATCCAAACTTAGCTTGTCCAGAAGGTTCTAGGAGCAGGGAGCAGAGGTAACAAGACACACTGGATACATTGATAACCGGCGAGGAAATGCCAGCAAAGCCAGGTTAAATAGGAAACTCCCATATGCTGATGGAACAGGTGGAACCCAGAAACCCAGGAAAGACAAGTCACCCAGTACCATCAGTAACCACCAGAGGGAGCCCAAAAACAGAACTCACAACAGTTAGTCCAGGCTTGCAAATGCATGGTGGTTAAATGTCTATGCATGCAACTTGTATTGAGACTTTTCAGATTCTGTCCTCTGCTTAAGGTAGTTGAACATTTTTGACAGATGACTTTGCGCTGATCAATTGGATGTTGTTTAAAAAAATGCCAGACTGCACTCTTTCTAGCATCGGATACCTTTTCAGGCATTGCAGACTGAGCTTTAACCGGATGGCCACGCTGTCCTCCAACAGGTTTTAGCTTTGCCACGCGTTTTGGGCAAGATGCGGGCCTGGCAGATGGAACCTGTTGCGATGTTGATGCCTGCTGCGGCCCCTCCTCCTCCGCTTCAGAACTGCTGCCGCCTGCACCCTGTTCCCCCAATGGCTGCCAATCGGGGTCAAGAACTGGGTCATCTATTACCTCTTCTTGTAGCTCGTGTGCAACTTCGTCTGTGTCACCGTGTCGGTCGGTGGTATAGCGTTCGTGATGGGGCAACATAGTCTCATCAGGGTCTGATTCTTGATCAGCACCCTGCGAGGGCAATGTTGTGGTCTGAGTCAAAGGACCAGCATAGTAGTCTGGCTGTGGCTGTGCATCAGTGCACTCCATGTCAGATTCAACTTGTAATGGGCATGGACTGTTAACTGCTTCACTTTCTAAACCAGGGACGGTATGTGTAAAGAGCTCCATGGAGTAACCCGTTGTGTCGCCTGCTGCATTCTTCTCTGTTGTTGTTTTTGCTGAAGAGGACAAGGAAGCGACTTGTCCCTGACCGTGAACATCCACTAACGACGCGCTGCTTTGACATTTACCAGTTTCACGAGAGGAGGCAAAAGAGCTAGAGGCTGAGTCAGCAAGATAAGCCAAAACTTGCTCTTGCTGCTCCGGCTTTAAAAGCGGTTTTCCTACTCCCAGAAAAGGGAGCGTTCGAGGCCTTGTGTAGCCAGACGACGAACCTGGCTCCACAGCTCCAGACTTAGGTGCAATATTTTTTTTCCCACGACCAGCTGATGCTCCACCACTACCACTACCCTCATTACCAGCTGACAATGAATGCCCCCGGCCACGACCTCTTCCACCATACTTCCTCATTGTTTTAAAAACGTAAACAAACTAACGGTATTTGTTGCTGTCACACAAATTACACGGTGAGCTATAACTTCAGTATGATTTAGCTACCCCTTTACAGGTGAGTGAGACCACAATGAAAATCAGGCACAATGTTACACACTCTGTTGTTGGTGGCAACAAATGAGAGAGATGCCACACACGCAGGACTGTCACTGAAGCACAAATGTAAATATTAATCTCCCACTGATTTTATTTTTTATTTTTTTTGCAGGGAGACTTTAGGAAAAAAAAAAAATAGAATAAAATGATTTTTTCAGGAAGAATTTAGAAACCAAAGAAAATAAAATGATTTTTTCAGGGAGAATTTAGAAAACAAATAAAACAAAAAAAGGCTTTCTATGGCCCACTGAGTGAGAGATGACGCACACAGGAGTCAGGAGTGGCACACAAGCCCAGAGGCCAATATTTATCTCCCACTGATTGATGTAGTGATTTTTTCAGGTAGATTTTGGAATCCAAATCAAGCTAAAAAAATAATAGGCTTTCTATGGCCCACAATTGGAGAGAGAGAGAGAGATGGCACACCCAGGAGTCAAGACTGGCACACAAGCAGAAAGGGCAATATTAATCTCCCACTGATTTGTTTTTTTGTTTTTTTTTTCAGGGAGACTTTAGGAAAAAAAAATAGAATAAAATGATTTTTTCAGGAAGAATTTAGAAACCAAATAAAATAAAATGATTTTTTCAGGGAGAATTTAGAAAACAAATAAAACAAAAAAAGGCTTTCTATGGCCCACTGAGTGAGAGATGACGCACACAGGAGTCAGGAGTGGCACACAAGCCCAGAGGCCAATATTTATCTCCCACTTTTTTTTTTTTGTTCCAGGGAAAATTTATAAACCCAATAAAAAAAATAATAAATAGGCTTTCTATGGCCCACTATCTGAGAGACAGAGAGAGATGGCACGCTTAGGACTGGCACACAAGCCCAAAGACCAATATTAATCTCCCTTTTTTTTTTAAGGGAGAATTTATAAAACCAAAAAAAAATAAATAAATAGGCTTTCTATGGCCCACTATTTGTGAGAGAGATGGCACGCTCAGAACTGGCACACAAGCCCAGAGGCCAATATTAATCTCCCACTTTTTTTTTTTTTCCAGGGAAAATTTATAAACCCAATAAAAAAAAAAATAAATAAATAGGCTTTCTATGGCCCACTATCTGAGAGAGAGAGATGGCACGCTTAGGACTGGCACACAAGCCCAAAGGCCAATATTAATCTCCCACTGATTGATTTATTGATTTTTTCAGGTAGAATTTAGAACCCAAATAAAGCAAAAAAAAAAAAAATGGGCTTTCTATGGCCCACTGAGTGAGTGATGATGCACACAGGAGTCAGGAGTGGCACACAAGCCCTGAGGCCAATATTTTTCTCCCACTGATTGATGTAGTGATTTTTTCAGGTAGATTTTAGAACAAAAATCAAGCAAAAAAATAAATAGGCTTTCTATGGCCCACTGAGTGAGTGATGATGCACACAGGAGTCAAGAGTGGCACACAAGCCCTGAGGCCAATATTTTTCTCCCACTGATTGATGTAGTGATTTTTTCAGGTAGATTTTATAACCCAAATCAAGCAAAAAAATAAATAGGCTTTCTATGGCCCACTTAGTGAGAGATGACACAGACAGGGATGGCACTCTAGCAGAAATGTCAAACTTAATCTCCCACAAAAAAAAAAAAAAACAGGGAGTGTCCTTCAATTACTATCTCCCTGCAGTAATCTCAGCCAGGTATGGCAGGCAGCAATAAGGAGTGGACTGATGCACAAATTAAATAAAAAGTGTGTACAAACCAAAAAGATAGCTGTGCAGAAAGGAAGGAACAAGAGGATTTGTGCTTTGAAAAAAGCAGTTGGTTTGCACAGCGGCGTACACACAGCAATGCAGCTATCAGGGAGCCTTCTAGGGCAGCCCAATGAGCTACAGCGCTGAGGGGGAAAAAAAAAATGTAGCTTCCACTGTCCCTGCACACCGAAGGTGGTGTTGGGCAGTGGAAATCGCTACAGCACAAGCGGTTTTGTGGTTAATGGACCCTGCCTAACGCTATCCCTGCTTCTGACGAAGCGGCAGCAACCTCTCCCTAAGCTCAGATCAGCGGCAGTAACATTGCGGTCGGCGGGAACTCCCTTTTATAGCCCCTGTGACGCCGCAGACAGCAAGCCAATCACTGCAATGCCCTTCTCTAAGATGGTGGGGACCAGGACCTATGTCATCACGCTGCCCACACTCTGCGTTTACCTTCATTGGCTGAGACTTTGGCGCGAAAGTCGCGTACCGCATGGCCGACCCCGCACAGGGGTCGGATCGGGTTTCATGAAACCCGACTTTGCTAAAAGTCGGCGACTTTTGAAAATGAACGACCCGTTTCGCTCAACCCTAGTTACCAATGGTTTTCTTGATGAGTGTTGTGCATTAAGATCATTAACAGGTTCCCCCGGTGTAATTTTAGGCTGATATTTTACCTTCCTCATAATCAAGGATACCCCACAAGGTGAGATTTTGCATGGTGCCCCAGATTGATGTCAATTGACAGTCATTTTGTATTTCTTCCATTTTCTTACTATTGCACCAACAGTTGTCTCCTTCTCACCCAGCATCTTACTTATGGTTTTGTAGCCCATTCCAGCTTTGTGCAGGTCTTTGATCTTGTCCCTGATATCCTTATAAAGCTCTTTGGTCCTGCCATGTTGTAGAGGTTTGAGTCTGACTGATTAATAGAGTCTGTGGACAAGAGTCTTTTATAAAGGTGACTATGTAAGACTGCTGTCTTTAATGGAGGTAATGAGTTGATTAGGAGCGTCTCACTTGTCTGTAGGAGCCAGAAGTTTTAATGGTTGGTAGGGGATCAAATACTTAGACTTAGACTTATCAAAATTAGTCTAATTGGTAAACGTCGTAATAAGAAAATAATTTAAAAGCCAGAATTATGTTTTGTTGGCTGCCGCAACATTGCATTGAAATGCAATGAGAGGTGATGATCAAAACAATGTGTCTACCCCAAAATGGTATCAGTAAAAACATCTGCTCAGGGTGAAAAAAAAGCCCTCACACAGTTGACAATTTTACAGTATAGTGAACATGGTAAATAAGAAACTCATAAAACAATTGTGAAATTGCACTTTTTTGAAATATCAACGAACTTGGAATTTTTTTTCTCACTTTCCAGTGCATTACATAAAATTAATGGTGTAATTCAAAAATACAACTTGTCCTGCAATAAACAAGCTCTTATATGGCAATTTTGATGGAAAAATAAAAAAGTTTTGGCTCTTGGAAGAGAGGAAAAAATGGAAAATGGGCAACATTTATGGCAGATTAACATGATATACCATAAATCTCTGAACTACAGAGAAATAGTAAAGACGGAGAGAGTGTGCCCTAGTTTGCGGGAGCTATGAAACTTTCACACATTTTTATATCCCACATAAACTGCAATAATGATGGTTGCCTGCAATTGCGCCCATCTCATCTCCTACTCTGGTATCTTTCCTGAGAAAAGAGATTTCTGTAGTCATTAATCAGACAAAATAATATTTATAATCCTTAATGAAAAAGTTGAAAGTAATTTACCAATGTTGATCAAATCGATTATACACATATTTTTGGCTGAAAAAACATTGCACTCTATGGAATACAGTGTATACCGTAGTTCTCTGTAGTTTTGTATTATTGTAGTCAAGAGTTTTTCTCCCATATATTAGTTAAAAGTTAGATATAATTACTTTAGAAATATAGTGTACTGATTACTAAAGAACATTTGAGTCTAACCTGATCATTGAAGCACACCCTCAGAAATCCTAAATGCATTGTCAGCCTTTTACAACACTTTGTGCCAATACAAGAATGATTAATTCTAATCTTTAGAAATGGCTAATATATTCAATTACTTGGAATAATTATGAAAGCCTGTAGATATTTGAACATAATAAAAATAATTATACTCTACATTATGTCAGGCCTTAAGTCAAGGTAAAGTGCTTAAGCCTCATACTTTCACCCGACTGTGAAAATGAAATTCTTTTCAGATGTAATCGCTTTAGTCAGTAAAAGTTTATCATGCATGGTGTCCTATCACATATACTCTATAGGAAAGAAAAAGTAATTGAAAATTCTTGCTCTCAAAATATATCAAATTTGTGTCTGGAATTATCTGCTGTCCTCTATACAGCAAAAACTGTGACCTAAACCTTACTCATCTACAAATTATCTTGTTTTATAAATATACCAAAAGGTCCAAGCAAAAATGAGGAGGAAAGATTAAAACATTTTATTACTTTGTCACTGGATTAATATTCAAATAATATTCTGACAAAAACAGCTCTTGTATAAAGCAATAATGTTTTAAAAATAAACCCTCTTGTTACGTATTTTCTTCTCTCTCATTTATAAAATAGACATGATCAGCTGCACATAATGTGAGATTTCCTACAAAACTATTCGCAACACATAGGGCCTGATTCATTAATGCTGGCATTTTCTACACAGTCTTAACAATGGATGTGCAAAAGATGCACCTTATTCTTTTAGACCTAATGAACTCATACTTAATCAAATGACATGTAATGAATTAGGCACACCTTCTCACTGGCATTCGCCTCTCCACCTATATTACTTCATTTAGGGACTGAAGTACAATTCAGGCCTCTTTCAGACATCCAGATAATTCCGGTACCGGAGAAATCGGTATCGGAATTATCTGTGTCCGTGTGTCCGTGTGTCCGTGTGCTCACGTAGCACATCAGTGTGGCACACGTGCGGCATCCGTGTGCCGCCCGTGTGCTGCCTGACGACAACATGGACCGTGCAGGAGAGACAGCGCTACACTAAGCGCTGTCCTCCCAGTGTGGTGCTGAAGCCGCATTCATCTCTTCTCCCCCGCAGGAGAGAAGAGATGAAAGATCATTTCTTCTTTTTTTTGTTAAAAATAAAGTTTGCGTGTATCTCCCGCCTCCCATCCCCCGTGCGCCGCCCGGCCCCTTGCATAGAAATAATCACATAGCTCCCGCGATGTCTCCTCTCTCCTCTCAGCGCTGGCAGCTTCTCCTGAGTGAGCGGTCACGTGGGACCGCTAATTACAGTGAGGAATATGCGCATATTCCCCCACTGTAATGAGCGGGACCACGTGACCGCTCACACAGCACAGGCTGCAGCCGCTGAGAGGAGACATTGCTGGGAGCTGGGTGAGTATTTCCTGGCCAGCCGGTGGGGCGCACAGGGGATGGGAGGCGGGAGGGGGCGCATAAACTTTATTTTTAAGGGGAAAGAAAAAAAAAAAGATGATTCATCCCTTCTTTCCAGCAAATGCTGCTGGGAAGAAGGGATGAATTCTGGATTCAGCACCGCACGCAGGGGGGACAGCGCTTAACTGTAGCGCTGTCTCTCCTGCGGGCGGTACGTGCACACGGAGGAGAGTGCACACTGTTCTCCGTGTGCATGTGTGCGGCACGTATTGCGGTACGTGCTGCCGGTGAAAAACTGACATGTCTCTGTGTTTTCAACAGGGACACATGGTCCGTGAAAACACGGAGACATGTGCATAGACCCATTCATTTGAATGGGTCTACGTGTGTCAGTGTCTCCGGTATGTGAGAAAACTGTCACTACACATAGCGGAGACACTGACGTCTGAAAGAGGCCTTAGGTGGAAGTTAAGCTACTAAGGCGGAGTAATTATTGAAGAATTTATTAGGCAAGATTCATGATGTTCTGTCACACCCATGATCTTCGCACTTTGTAAGATCTGGCCAGAACTGCCGTGACAATGCCAAAAATTTATGCACAACTTTGAGTTCAAGGGTATTTTATGCCAGAAATCTGGAGAGAACATATTCATGAATCAGGACCATAATTTCATAAGTAGTATACTGTAACTGAAAAAAAAATCAAGATGATAGTTGTCTTTTGTGGATACTACTTCTTAAAATAGATGGATTTTCTGCTTTCTCTTTCTTAATTAACAGCTATGGATTTATATGAGCCAGGAAGGGGCAGATATAGATGAAAAAGGTAGGTGTCAAGGTGAACTAAGCTATTTTGCTATGACTAAGCCCAATGTGGATTGTTTTCAACAATTAAGAGAAAAATTAAGTACTCCCTCTTTGAAATGAATTCTCTGCTTTTATATAATAGGACATAATTAAAAAATAATGTTCCTTAGAAGGTCATAAATTTAGGAAGATCCAACCTCAGATGTACAACTACCAGGGCCGATGTTAAGGAAAACAAACTCAGCAATGTTAGGATCTCTTCCGAAAATGGCCCTCAAGCATTGGCATAGCTATCAGGGAGAAAGAGTGGGCTATCACTTCAAGCCCACAGATTGTATCAGTGTACACAGTTTTAGAGTATTGAACCATGGGAGCCTGTGGTCTACAGAATGCTGAGAATATGCACAGGATTCACAGTACCGCCACAGATGGTATTGGCAATGTCAGCACATCGTTCCACCCTTGCTGGGACACTAACTATGCTGAGATGTGGGCTCACCAGGATTAAGGATTAGGTGACTATAGAGAGTATATTTTTTATTTTAGGAGTCAATAATGGAAGAAAAATGTGGGCGCATTATACTACATGGTATTGGCTACTTAGGGGCCATCATATGGTGTGGGATTATTCTGTTTGTCCAAACAAGAAGAAAATAGCAGCACCACACAAGCCTTCCTGTAAAAAAACCTTTGTCCTTTATTTCAACAACGTGCTGTGGACATGGTTTCAGAGGGCAGGATAGTTGCAAGACGAACTGATTAGGTAAATGGACTACGGCTGTTTTGCATGGTATACACTTCAACGGGTCCAGATCATGATCTGGACCCGTTGAAGCGTATACCACGCGAGACGGCTGTAGTCCATTAACCTAACCAGTTCGTCTTGCAACTATCCTGCCCTCTGTAACCATGTCCACTGCACGTTGTTGAAATAAAGGACAAAGGGTTTTTTACTGGAAGACTTGTGTGGTGCTGCTATTTTCTTCCTGTTTGGATTTCTACTCATGTTTTTTCAAGCAAGCACGCCTTATTCCAGTGGATTACCATTTGGAGGGGTTGTCGACTCAGCTCATCCAACTGGACTCTTCTAGACTGCTCAAACAGTGAGCACTCACCTATTTCTTAGTGCCATTCAGCTTTTTTCTTGTTTTTTATGGACTGCATTATTCTGTATGTGAATGCTGTGAAATTCATCACATTATGAGGGGGTTATACGGACCATCATAGTGTGGGGGAGGGCTGTGGGGTCCATCATGATATGGGGGATCATAACATGTGGGGTTGCTGTGGGGAGATAATACTGTATGAGTGAGAGTGTGAGGTGAAATCACACTGGGTGGGGAACTGTGCAGGCCAGGTGGCCATCATACTTCATAGAGGTTTTATGAGCCATCATACTGTGCCCTCACACTTTCCCCATGCTTCGCCCTTTAAATAATGCAGCCCAAATTAATACCATGAAACTGTGTCATACCCCACACTATCCAGCCTCCATTTTGTGCCCACTTCTTAAACCTTAATAACCAAGCTATTCACTCACTCTGTCCCCTCACACGTAGTAACATAGTAACATAGTTAGTAAGGCCCCAAAAAAAAATGTGTCCATCCAGTCCAGCCTATATTCCATCATAATAAATCCCCAGATCTACGTCCTTCTACAGAACCTAATTGTATGATACAATATTGTTCTGCTCCAGGAAGACATCCAGGCCTCTCTTGAACCCCTCGACTGAGTTCGCCATCACCACCTCCTCAGGCAAGCAATTCCAGATTCTCACTGCCCTAACAGTAAAGAATCCTCTTCTATGTTGGTGGAAAAACCTTCTCTCCTCCAGACGCAAAGAATGCCCCATTGTGCCCGTCACCTTCCTTGGTATAAACAGATCCTCAGCGAGATATTTGTATTGTCCCCTTATATACTTATACATGGCTATTAGATCGCCCCTCAGTCGTCTTTTTTCTAGACTAAATAATCCTAATTTCGCTAATCTATCTGGGTATTGTAGTTCTCCCATCCCCTTTATTAATTTTGTTGCCCTCCTTTGTACTCTCTCTAGTTCCATTATATCCTTCCTGAGCACAGGTGCCCAAAACTGGACACAGTACTCCATGAGCGGTCTAACTAGGGATTTGTTCAGAGGCAGTATAATGCTCTCATCATGTGTATCCAGACCTCTTTTAATGCACCCCATGATCCTGTTTGCCTTGGCAGCTGCTGCCTGGCACTGGCTGCTCCAGGTAAGTTTATCATTAACTAGGATCCCCAAGTCCTTATCCCTGTCAGATTTACCCAGTGGTTTCCCATTCAGTGTGTAATGGTGATATTGATTCCTTCTTCCCATGTGTATAACCTTACATTTATCATTGTTAAACCTCATCTGCCACCTTTCAGCCCAAGTTTCCAACTTATCCAGATCCATCTGTAGCAGAATACTATCTTCTTTTGTATTAACTGCTTTACATAGTTTTGTATCATCTGCAAATATCGATATTTTACTGTGTAAACCTTCTACCAGATCATTAATGAATATGTTGAAGAGAACAGGTCCCAATACTGACCCCTGCGGTACCCCACTGGTAACAGCGACCCAGTTAGAGACTATACCATTTATAACCACCCTCTGCTTTCTATCACTAAGCCAGTTACTAACCCATTTACACACATTTTCCCCCAGACCAAGCATTCTCATTTTGTGTACCAACCTCTTGTGCGGCACGGTATCAAACGCTTTGGAAAAATCGAGATATACCACGTCCAATGACTCACCGTGGTCCAGCCTATAGCTTACCTCTTCATAAAAACTGATTAGATTCATTTGACAGGAGCAATTTCTCATAAACCCATGCTGATATGGAGTTAAACAGTTATTCTCATTGAGATAATCCAGAATAGCATCCCTCAGAAACCCTTCAAATATTTTACCAACGATAGAGGTTAGACTTACTGGCCTATAATTTCCAGGTTCACTTTTAGAGCCCTTTTTGAATATTGGCACCACATTTGCTGTGCGCCAATCCTGCGGAACAGACCCTGTCGCTATAGAGTCCCTAAAAATAAGAAATAATGGTTTATCTATTACATTACTTAGTTCCCTTAGTACTCGTGGGTGTATGCCATCCGGACCCGGAGATTTATCTATTTTAATCTTATTTAGCCGGTTTCGCACCTCTTCTTGGGTTAGATTGGTGACCCTTAATATAGGGTTTTCATTGTTTCTTGGGATTTCACCTAGCATTTCATTTTCCACCGTGAATACCGTGGAAAAGATGGTGTTTAATATGTTAGCTTTTTCCTCGTCATCTACAACCATTCTTTCCTCACTATTTTTTAAGGGGCCTACATTTTCAGTTTTTATTCTTTTACTATTGATATAGTTGAAGAACAGTTTGGGATTAGTTTTACTCTCCTTAGCAATGTGCTTCTCTGTTTCCTTTTTGGCAGCTTTAATTAGTTTTTTAGATAAAGTATTTTTCTCCCTATAGTTTTTTAGAGCTTCAATGGTGCCATCCTGCTTTAGTAGTGCAAATGCTTTCTTTTTACTGTTAATTGCCTGTCTTACTTCTTTGTTTAGCCACATTGTGTTTTTCCTATTTCTAGTCCTTTTATTCCCACAAGGTATAAACCGTTTACACTGCCTATTTAGGATGTTCTTAAACATTTCCCATTTATTATCTGTATTCTTATTTCTGAGGATATTGTCCCAGTCTACCAGATTAAGGGCATCTCTAAGCTGGTCAAACTTTGCCTTCCTAAAGTTCAGTGTTTTTGTGACTCCCTGACAAGTCCCCCTAGTGAAAGACAGGTGAAACTGTACAATATTGTGGTCGCTATTTCCTAGATGCCCAACCACCTGCAGATTTGTTATTCTGTCAGGTCTATTAGATAGTATTAGGTCTAAAAGTGCTGCTCCTCTGGTTGGATTCTGCACCAATTGTGAAAGATAATTGTTCTTGGTTATTAGTAGAAACCTGTTGCCTTTATGGGTTTCACAGGTTTCTGTTTCCCAGTTAATATCCGGGTAGTTAAAGTCCCCCATAACCAGGACCTCATTATGGGTTGCAGCTTCATCTATCTGCTTTAGAAGTAGACTTTCCATGGTTTCTGTTATATTTGGGGGTTTGTAACAGACCCCAATGAGAATTTTGTTACAATTTTTCCCTCCATGAATTTCGACCCATATGGACTCGACATCCTCATTTCCTTCGCTAATATCCTCCCTTAAAGTGGACTTTAGACAAGACTTTACATAGAGACAAACCCTTCCTCCTCTCCAATTTTTACGATCCTTTCTAACCCTCTGTATTTTGTCCCTCCATACTGCCCAGTCTCTACACAGTGCTCTCCCACACAATTCCTCACCTATACTCTCCCCTACATGAAAATCCTGTTTCTTTGACTTTATGAAGCACTTACCTTGTTGCAGTCCTCTACTTCTTTTTGGCATGTTTATTTGACCTCACCAAGTTGCTTTTTGTTACACCTTGACTCTACAACTGTTGACAAACATAGATTCAATTGTACTGTCATCTGAAAGAGCCAAGTATAACTTAATGCAGGGAGACAATATTTTACTTGTTTTCTGTCTGGCTGTCAGTTTAAAGGGACACTGTCACCTGAATTTGGAGGGAACAATTTTCAGCCATAGAGGCGGGGTTTTCGGGTGTTTGATTCACCCTTTCCTTACCGGCTGGATGCATGCTGGCTGCAATATTGGATTGAAGTTCATTCTCTGTCCTACATAGTACACGCCTGCGCAAGGCAAGATTGCCTTGTGCAGGCATGTACTGCGGAGGACAGAGAATGAACTTCAATCCAATATTGCAGCCAGCATGCAGCCAGCGGGTAAGGAAAGGGTGAATCAAACACCCCAAAACCCCGCCTCCATGGCTGAAGATTGTTCCCTCCAAATTCAGGTGACAGAGTCCCTTTAACAATCAGCTTGGAGAAGGGTCCAATCCCACATCCAGGGTGGGGGGGACAAAATGTCAGTCCTTAGGAAACATCTTAGACAGCCCCATGAGTTGGCGCAAAAGTGCCCCACTGCTAGCTGTGCCTGTGTCAAATATTACCCTGGCTGTAACCCCCGCCCCAGTTATGGCCCTGGTAATTATCTATTTAATAAAAACTAAGCTAAAATGAAGAAGCAGTGAGTAAAAAAATTAATAACATCCCATGAATCAAAACAATGTAAAATGGGAATGGTTGGTGATATGCATGCACGATGGCTCAGTGGTTAGCACTGAAGCCTTACAGCGCTGGAGTTCAAGTCCCACCAAGGACAACATTTGCAAGGAGTTTGTATGTTCTCCCCGTATTTTCGTGGGTTTCCTCCGGGTACTCCAGTTTCCTCCCACATTTCAAAGACATACTGATAGGGAATTTAGATTGTGAGCCCCATTGGGGACAGCGATGATTATGTGTGCAAATTGTATAGCGCTGCGGAATATGCTAGTGCTATATAAAAATAAAGATTATTATTACATCAACTTCCTGTTTGTGGCACACTAGTATATAGGAGGGGGGAAACTTTTCAAGATGGGTGGTGACCATGGCGACAATTTTGGAGTTGGCCATTTTGGATCCATTTTTATTTTTTCCAATGGGAAGAGGGTCATGTGACGTATCAAACTTATTGAGAATTTCACATGAAAAACAACGGTGTGCTTGGTTTTAACGCAACTTTATTCTTTCATGAGTTATTTACAAGTTTATGACAACTTATAAAATGTGTTCAAAGTGCTGCCCATTCTGTTAGATTGTCAATGCAACCCTCTTCTCCCACTCTTGACACATTGATAACTACACTGCAGAAGAAATGCTAGTCTAAGTGGATCAGATTCCTTGTAGGAATGCTCGGGCCTGACACCCATAATGTGGTGGAGCACCATCTTGCTGGAAAAACTCAGGGAACGTGCCATTTTCAGTGCATAAAGAGGGCAACACATCATCATGTAGCAATTTCAGATGTCCAGTGGCATTGGGGTTTCCATTTATGAAGAATGGTCCCACTATCTTTGTACCCCATATACCACACCATACCATCAATTATGGGTGTCAGGTCTGAGCATTCCTACATGAATAGTTTCCTGGAAAGTGAATTGGTCATCGTGGGCCAGTTGAATGGCCACCAAGGTCTCCCGATTTGACCCCCTTAGACTTTTATCTTTGGGGTCATCTGAAGGCAATTGTATATGCTGTGAAACAGATCTGCAGCATTTGAAACAACGCATACTTGAAGCCTGTACTAGCATTTCTTCTGTGGTGTTGCTATCAGTGTGTCAAGAGTGGGAGAAGAGGGTTGTGCTGACAATCCAACACAATGGGCACCAAAATGTTACCACAAAGAACTTAATACTCTATAGGTGACTAATTGAATTCAAAAGAAAATGTCAATGCATTTTTGGAGTGTTATATACACCTGAAATATAACAGAAAGCATGTAATACTCTGTGGATGAATAATTGAATCCAGAAATATTTTTCAACACTTTTTTAGAAAGTTATATGACACTGAAATGTACTGCAAAGCACGTAATACTCCATGGGTAATTGAACCCAGAAATATTTTAGAATGCTTTTTTTAAGTGTTGTATAAGCCCAAAATGTACCACAGAGCATGTAGTACTGTATGGGTGAGTAATTGAATCCAGAAATATTTTTCAACACTTTTTTGTACTGTTATATAACACTGAAATGTACCAGAAAGCATGTTGTTCTCTATGGATGAATAATTGATTACTGAAATATTTTTCAATGCTTTTTTTGGAGTTTTGCATACCACCATAATGTAACAATAACAGCATTAAACTGTAGGGATGACTAAGGCTAGGTTCACATTGCGTTAGTGGGTGTCCCCTAACGGAATCCGTTACATGGCAAAATTGGCGCAATTAACGCTATGTAACGGATCCGTTAGCGCACCCATTGACTGCAATGTGCTAAGGGATCGCTAACGCATCGCTATTGTATGCCTTTTTTTGCATGTATTAGCGATGTGCCGTTAGTTTCGGACGGAACTTGAATGCTGCTTGCAGCGTTCAGGGTCTGTTCTTCGCTAGCGCAGATCGGGCATCTGCGCTAGCGGGATTGCCAAATGCAATCCCTTTTTGGACATTGCGTTAGGACAATCCGTTAGTGTATCCGCTAAACGGATTGCACTGAAACAAAGCACAACAGCTGGCGCACTCCCAAATGCGTGTCAATGCAAAGTGGGTGGGGGTGCAGAACAAGTGGCTTAAATGTAATCACGAAAAACAAGAAGAAAAGAAGCCACTCAACAAATGTTCGCACACCACCTGGTACATATCAAAAAAGGAACAACTTTAATGGGTAGCACAACAATAAAAACATTTAAAAACAATACAACAAAACTCCCCCCGTCAGGTCCATAGAGCTCATGAATATACAGTATGTATACATGCTGCATAAGACATATGAATATAAAGCAGGCTGTGTTCAAAATAAAGTACCATATAGTATCACGTTAAACAATACAATCAAGAACCGGATATCCAAAAAGGTCTAAGCCCAAATGACCCTAAAAAAGAGCTGGGAGGGGGAGGGAGAAGGAGAACAACACTCCCTACCCCTTCAAATGGAAGCCCCTAGAGAGCCAAAATGACTATAGGGTCTGGCGTGCAAATACCTGGGACATATGATAGTGCCGCACTCACGCTGTAAGATGTGAGCAGGGGCAACAATACCAGGGCACACGCAGCGAAAGACCCCTTGGACCCCGTGAATGATCAAACAACAGCCATATAGTCACCTGGATAGAAACAACAAGCGCGCAGCCACATGTGGAGCAGGACCGACATGAGGGAGGACCCAACGCGTGTCGCGGTTACACAGACCGCTTCGTCAGGGGAAGTCCTGATCATTCACGGGGTCCAAGGGGTCTTTCGCTGCGTGTGCCCTGGTATTGTTGCCCCTGCTCACATCTTACAGAGTGAGTGCAGCACTATCATATGTCCCAGGTATTTGCACGCCAGACCCTATAGTCATTTTGGCTCTCTAGGGGCTTCCATTTGAAGGGGTAGGGAGTGTTGTTCTCCTTCTCCCTCCCAGCTCTTTTTTAGGGTCATTTGGGCTTAGACCTTTTTGGATATCCGGTTCTTGATTGTATTGTTTAACGTGATACTATATGGTACTTTATTTTGAACACAGCCTGCTTTATATTCATATGTCTTATGCAGCATGTATACATATATTCATGAGCTCTATGGACCTGACGGGGGGAGTTTTGTTGTATTGTTTTTAAATGTTTTTATTGTTGTGCTACCCATTAAAGTTGTTCCTTTTTTGATATGTATCAGGTGGTGTGCGAACATTTGTTGAGTGGCTTCTTTTCTTCTTGTTTTTCGTGTAAACGGATTGCACTAATGCAATGTGAACCTAGCCTAATTGAATCCAGAAAATTTTTTTGAACGAAAATATTTTGAAATTGTAGCTGATATACTTTTACACTTATTAAGGCTTTTCAGAAAGTGCAAAGCCAGGCAAAAATTATAAGGAGAGTCATCCAGTCATACATAGACCACTCAAAAGCAACAACTGGCGGACCTCTTTCAACTATTTTTAAAGTGTAGTTGCTGTACTACTACAGTCATATACAAAGTGCATAGCTAGGAAAAATTTACAAGGAGGGTCATCCATTGACCCCTGAAAGGCAAAAACTGTCCATTTTGGTGGGTTTCCTCTTCCTCTACCTCCTACATCAGTTCCTGAACTCCCTCCTGCTCCTCCTCATCCTCCATCTCTGATGTCTTATCTCAGAGCACATCACCCACATCAGCCCGGAAGCTGAATGCTCTGCAGCACTGCATCAGCAAAGCGGCCACAGGCTCTGCTTAAGCTAATTTGTCAAGGAGACAACCTGAACACCAAGACATAGTTACTTAAAGAGATAACAAACCAGACAGATCTGTGGCTTTTGCGGCTGAACCTCCAGTCAAACATGGTTGTGTGTAATAATGGCCGTAACCTGGTGGCTGTGAAGCCTGGCAAACTCACACAGCGCCATTTCTGTAAGTCAGCTCCAGCTGCCACCACACTGGCAGTGCTGCAGCAGCGCATGCTAGTGCCAGATCACTGACTGCTGTGCGACGTGCCCATGCACTGGAACTCCACACTGCACATGGTGGCAAGGCTTTGTGAGCAGCAGAGGTCAGTTGTTGCATGCCAACTCCAACACGCCGTTAGTATTCTGGTCATCCTCCACACATAACAATTGAAGTCTGGGCATGGATGTCTGACATTTGTGTGGTTCTCCAAGACTTTGAGGATTACACAATGATGGGGAGTGGTGATGATGCCATAGTTAGTGCAATCCCGCTTCTGTGCATACTTAAACTGTAGCTGCTCACAATTAAACATGAATCTTTGCATGCGATTTAGGTGATGTAGGAAGACATGAGACAGGGAGCTATTACCCAGGCTCATCTCATCTGCTCTGTGCAGATTGTGTAACAATGAGGAGGTGGAGACTGAGGAGAAAAAGGAGCTGGTAGCTAGCACAACAGAGGCTAGTACTCACACAACCTTCTCCCGATCTATCCTATGTGAATGGGCTTAGGATGGGAATGAGGAGGAGAGGGAGGAAGATGAGCAGGAGATGGAGCATTGTTATCATGGTGGAGACAGGGAAGTTTTGGCAGTAGAGAGATTGGCATATATGGCAGACTTTATGTACCATTTCCTTTCCCTTGACCCTCGCATTATATTCAATGGTGCTATACCAGAAGGCCATTGTGAATAATATGTTGAAAAAATTTCTATCAGACAATGCCAAGTTTCCTTGCCCAGGCAAGGAGAAGAGGCAAGGGAGATATATTGTACATTAGAGTCAGCGGTACATTTTCAAAGGCTTGGGCCAATTTGATGACACCAGCATCCAGGACCTGATAACCAGGTATTTTTGACGAGGAGGAAAAGTTTATAAAGATGGTCAAGCAATAGCTGGCTAATCAAATAGGCTTACTCCCTAATTCCTCTGCGACTTTAAATTATTGGGTCTCAAAGCTGTACACCTGGCATAAACTGTCCCTCTATGAATTGGAGATTTTATGCTGCCCTTATGCTAGCATCTTGTCTATACGAATTTTTAGTGTCTTTAGTGCTTGGAAGGGAAGGAGCACCATTTGACATTGGGAGTGCAAAATTGGCTCGAATAGATAGCTGATGCCATGTCGCATTTGCAGAGCCCCTAATTTGCCTAAACAGTGGAAAACCTCTACAAATCACCCTCAAGGATTTTATCCAATGGTGTGTTGAGCATCTGAAACCCACAAGTACTTCACAAAATGTTAAAACATTAGACCATAATAATAAAAAAATTAAGTGTTTTCCCCAAAAAGATGAGCAGGCTTTATATTGACATCATAGGTAGACCACAACTATGAGAGTCAAAATGAGAAAACAAATCCAGAAAATCACCTTGTCTGATTTGGCAAGATTTATGTCACGCTCACGCCCTGACTGGTGGGCGTGAGCTCGGGGGTTTGTGGCCCCACTGAGCCACAAACCAGACTACCCTTGAAGGGGCGTGACAATGACAGCTGCCTGGGTTTTCACTGGAGCCTCTGATGGTGAGGTCAGGCTTGTGCAGCAGGCAGCTGCCAGGTGCTACTCCAGGGTGGTGTCTGGCTGTGGCTGCTGATCCCACTTGGGAGACAGGAACACCAGGATTGGTGCAGGCATCAGGCAGGACTGGCAGAAGAGCACGGCTGAAACTCAGACAAGTAGGCTGGCACGGCTGAGACTCAGGGCTGGCAGAGACATGGCAGAGAACACAGGGCTGGCAGGAACACAGGACTGGCAAGGATGGCAGGAACACAGGACTCTCAAGGATGGCAGGAACACAGGACTGGCAAGGATGGCAGGAAACACAGGACTGGTAAGGATGGCAGGAAACACAGGACTGGCAAGGATGGCAGAAACACAGGACTGGAAGGCACGGCAGGACTGGTTGATGTTGTGTATGAATCAGGCTGCACTCAGGTGACACCCGAGTGCAGTCCTATTCTGAGTGTGATGGAGGAACAGGTAGGGACCTGTACACACAGAAGATGCAGGTACGGAAACAAGCCAGAAGGAAAGGAGAATGAAGGAATAGGTTTGGATCTGTTCACACAGAAAGAGAACCGCAAGGCTGCGGATAGGAATGGTAGAGCAGCAAGAGATAGCACAGCAATAAAAGCTAAGCAGAGCGGAGCCACAAGGAATGTGGAGAGGAGCTGCAACAAGAGATACTGCAGAAGCTAAGCAGAGTGGAACCGCAAGGATTTTGGAGAGGAGCTGCAGCAAGAGGTTTATGCAGCAATGGGAGTGGAGCAGAGTAGAACAGAGCAGAACCACAGGAGTGCGGAGCAGCAGTAAAGCCACTAAGATACAGAGCAGGCAGAGCCGCAGGAGTGCGGAGTGAAAGCAGACTGAGAACACAAGGAAAGATACAGCAGGGAAGGAAGCCACAGACAAGGAGACCGAGATAAGACTAAGTACAGACAAGGCAATGGAACAAGACACAAGCACAGAGAAAAGCCTCCAGAGAGGAAGTAACTCAGAAAAAGGCCAGGCAAACTCAGCAGCTAAACACTAACTGAGCTAACACATTGCACAGGCCCAGACCACAGGGTGGAGCTGCACTATATACAGGAGGCCTCCTGGTAATTGGTCAGGAACAGATTAGACAGATGCACCTGATTCCTATAAGAACCAGAGAGTTCAGGCACCGGCCCCCTATACACATAGCCATGAGGCATGCAGAGAGCAGAGAGACAGAATATGCAGCTGGCATGAAACAGAAACCACATCATGGCCTGGAGCAGTGGGTAAGATTGTGTGAGAAATGAGAGGCCATGGCGTGATGCCAGCAGAGTTGTTACAATTTATTTTGCAAATTATGGAGGGAAATAAGTATTTGGTCATCTAAAAACATGCAAGATTTCTGGCTCACAGACCTGTAACATTTTCTTTAAGGGGCTCATCTGTCCTGCACTCAGTACCTGTAGTAATGACACCTGTTTGAACGTGTTATTCATATAAAAGACACCTGTCCACAACCTCAGTCACACTCCAAACTCCACTATGGTGAAGACCAAAGAGCTGTCGAAGGACACCAGAAAAAAATTGTAGCTCTGCACAAGGCTGGGAAGACAATCTGCAATAGGCACGCAGTTTGGTGTGATGAAATCAACTGTGGGAAAAATAATAAGAAAATGGAAGACATACAAGACTACTAATAATCTCCCTCGATCTGGGGCTCCATGCAGGATATCACCCCGTGGAGTCAAAATGATCACAAGAACGGTAAGCATAAAACCCAGAACCACACGGGGGACCTAGTGAATGACCTCCATAGAGATGAGGCCACCGTAACAAAGGCTACCATCAGTAACACACTACACCGCCAGGGACTCAGATTCTGCAGTGCCAGACGTGTCCCCCTGCTTAAGCCCATACATGTCTGGGCCATCTGAAGTTTGCTTGAGTGCATTTGGATTATCCAGAAGAGTAGAACTGTTTGGTAGAAACAAAAGTCGTCGTGTTTGGAGGAGACAGAATGCTTAGTTGCATCCAAAGGACACCATACCTACTGTGAAGCATGGGGGTGGCAACATCATGCTTTGGGGCCGTTTCTCTGCAAAGGGACCAGGACGACTGATCCTTGTACATGAAAGAATGAATGGGGCCATGTATCGTGAGATTTTAAATGCAAACCTCCTTCCATCAGCAAGGGCATTTAAGATGAAACATGGATGGGTATTTCAGCATGATAATGATCCCAAGCATAATGATCCCAAGCATACTTTTTAAAAGCTTATGGAGCCTTTGCAGGTGTTTTTTGATAATTATTCAAATTTACTGAGATAATGACTTTGGGGTTTTCAATGTTTGTAAGCCATAATCATCAACATTAACAGAAATAAACACTTGAAATAGATCTCTCTGTAACCACTCTATATATTAAGAGTTTCACTTTTTGGATTGAACAACTGAAATAAATTAACTTTTTGATGATATTCTAATTTAGTGAGAAGCACTTATAAATATATCAATTTCATGACATGAGAATACCCTTTTAAATCTTGTAAGTTGTAAAGAAGGGCTTTTAGGAATCTGATCCATTTTTCCATCACATAATGCAGATGCTTGAGCAGAATTAGAATCGGGAAATTTGGAGGCCATGTCACTATCCTGATCTCTTTGTTATACACCTCAAATTATTCCTACACAGAACGGAGGCCACCGCTTGCAACGCTGAGAGCCAGGGGCCGTCAGAGGGTGAGTATATCCATATTTTTTATTTTTATTCCTTATTTTTTACATGAATATGGATCCCAGGGCCTGAAGGAGAGTCTCCTCTCCTTCAGACCCTGGGAACCTTCCAGGATCGCTCCCTGCACACGCCGTACCCAGCGTATAAGACAACCCCGACTTTTGAGATGATTTTCAGGGGTTAAAAGGTCATCTTATTCACCGGAAAATACGGTATATATTTTTTTTAAATGATATACTGTATGTATATACATACAGTGGGGCAAAAAAGTATTTAGTCAGTCAGCAATAGTGCAAGTTCCACCACTTAAAAAGATGAGAGGTGTCTGTAATTTACATCATAGGTAGACCTCAACTATGGGAGACAAACTGAGAAAAAAAAATCCAGAAAATCACATTGTCTGTTTTTTTATCATTTTTTTTGCATATTATGGTGGAAAATAAGTATTTGGTCAGAAACAAACAATCAAGATTTCTGGCTCTCACAGACCTGTTACTTCTTCTTTAAGAGTCTCCTCTTTCCTCCACTCATTACCTGTAGTAATGGCACCTGTTTAAACTTGTTATCAGTATAAAAAGACACCTGTGCACACCCTCAAACAGTCTGACTCCAAACTCCACTACGGTGAAGACCAAAGAGCTGTCAAAGGACGCCAGAAACAAAATTGTAGCCCTGCACCAGGCTGGGAAGACTGAATCTGCAATAGCCAACCAGCTTGGAGTGAAGAAATCAACAGTGGGAGCAATAATTAGAAAATGGAAGACATACAAGACCACTGATAATCTCCCTTGATCTGGGGCTCCACGCAAAATCCCACCCCGTGGGGTCAGAATGATCACAAGAACGGTGAGCAAAAATCCCAGAACCACGCGGGGGGACCTAGTGAATGAACTGCAGAGAGCTGGGACCAATGTAACAAGGCCTACCATAAGTAACACACTACGCCACCATGGACTCAGATCCTGCAGTGCCAGACGTGTCCCACTGCTTAAGCCAGTACATTTCCGGGCCCGTTTGAAGTTTGCTAGAGAGCATTTGGATGATCCAGAGGAGTTTTGGGAGAATGTCCTATGGTCTGATGAAACCAAACTGGAACTGTTTGGTAGAAACACAACTTGTCGTGTTTGGAGGAAAAAGAATACTGAGTTGCATCCATCAAACACCATACCTACTGTAAAGCATGGTGGTGGAAACATCATGCTTTGGGGCTGTTTCTCTGCAAAGGGGCCAGGACGACTGATCCGGGTACATGAGAGAATGAATGGGGCCATGTATCGTGAGATTTTGAGTGCAAACCTCCTTCCATCAGCAAGGGCATTGAAGATGAAACGTGGCTGGGTCTTTCAACATGACAATGATCCAAAGCACACTGCCAGGGCAACGAAGGACTGGCTTCGTAAGAAGCATTTCAAGGTCCTGGAGTGGCCTAGCCAGTCTCCAGATCTCAACCCTATAGAAAACCTTTGGAGGGAGTTGAAAGTCCGTGTTGCCAAGCGAAAAGCCAAAAACATCACTGCTCTAGAGGAGATCTGCATGGAGGAATGGGCCAACATACCAACAACAGTGTGTGGCAACCTTGTGAAGACTTACAGAAAACGTTTGACCTCTGTCATTGCCAACAAAGGATATATTACAAAGTATTGAGATGAAATTTTGTTTCTGACCAAATACTTATTTTCCACCATAATATGCAAATAAAATGTTAAAAAAACAGACAATGTGATTTTCTGGATTTTTTTTTCTCAGTTTGTCTCCCGTAGTTGAGGTCTACCTATGATGTAAATTACAGACGCCTCTCATCTTTTTAAGTGGTGGAACTTGCACTATTGCTGACTGACTAAATACTTTTTTGCCCCACTGTATATATGATAATATAAATGACACATTCTATACACTGCACAATATAAATTCTGCAAATCACTTCAAATCATGTTGAATGAGCATGCTATAAACAGTACACAAGACTTGCTGTAAATCACTTGTCTGTATCTCACATTTTTGATCATACCACTTTACCATACCATACCATTTTACACATATCAATCTTTCCTATTTTTCAACAAAATAACTTCAAAAACTCACTGTTCCCTCGCTCCCTAATACAACCCACCTCTTGAAAATGGCAATGAAACTAGATAATCAATATTATTCAACTCATCTATCGGTGGTTTAATAATATGGCTGACTCATGTTTTATATATGCCATGCAATTTTCCAATTAATTTGTTTTCTTGTTTTTTTTTTCAATTCCCTTTATTGTTAAGTAGCAACAATGTGGATATTATCTTTCTGAGGAATGTAGATGAAAGGAAAAAAAAGTGGAGAAAATGGGTGAAAAGGAAAATGCATACAGTACCTTGTCCTTCTGTCTAAGATATTAAAACTTGTGCCATAATGGGAGCCATATTTCAACTTTGCCCTTGCTTTTGCATAGTTAGCTTCATGTTTGGTGGCGATTCATCCTTCAGTCAAGAAATCTTATTAAAAATATTAAACGGTAATTTTTAGTACAATCATGCAAGATTATTTCTTGTCTATTTATTTGTGAACATTATATTATTTGGGTTACGTTTCTTGTAACAACTTGATTTCTTCCAGTAATCTCAATTCCAGCTAATGCATTTGTGCTTCATGTTTTATGACATTGGAGTATCATAAATCCCACATTACATTTACAACAGTATGGTACAAGAAAAGTGGCTGTGAGTCAAATTGGACAACTAGAGATTTATAAGAGTAATCTACTTCTACCAACAATTTATCTGCTCATGCGCTATATAGATCAAAAACAACTACTACTACCACCAAAAAGGTTTATCAAGTGGTCTTTGGAAGAGTATAGAAAAATTGGCAATAACCCTTATGATGAAAAGTCCCAGGACAAGTTTGTCCTAGAATAGGGCATGTCAGGAACACACAAGAGTAAAAATATTGCACCCAAAAAGCTGGGACGTAAAAATGACATTAGTCCCTTTAGCTAATTGAAAGGGCCAACAAAAGGTGATCTGATATAGTCTGCTCTAATACATACTCCTTTACCCCTAAAAGGAAACTATCATCAGAAATTGACAGGATAATGTGTAAAATGTATTTTTTTAAATGTATACGTAGCACAATCTGTAATAAAAATAATAAAAAAACTTACAATTTCCCCACTGACCTCTGGGTTTTTGTTTTGTTAACTATAACCTCATGTTGTCTCAGGAAACAACACATGAACATAGTGTCAGAACCCAAACCTATCTTTTGTATTGAAATATCTAATAAGCTTGTGGAAAGGGGATTATGAAAGGAGCTGTCTTGTGATGGTCTGGTAGATGGTGCATGGCAGCGGATCTCAGAAGGCAAATGGATGCCACAACATAGTTATATGGATTACTATACAAAACACATATACCAAATATGTACCAAACTATAATATAGCAACCTACAAAAAGGTACATGACCAGAAAATTGTCAAATTTATATATATATATAGATATATATATATATCTATATATATAATTGTCTAAGGGTTTTTCCGTCTGTCTGTCTGTCTGTCTTTCTCTGTCTGTCTGTCTGTCCTGGAAATCCAACCTCTCTGATTGGTCGAGGCTGCCAGGCCTCGACCAATCAGAGACCGGCACAGCATCGACGTAGAAATCCCGCGCCTATGATGTCATAAAGGATGTAGACATCTCACGTTTCTGATTCAGCGACGGGCACAGTATCGACGTAGATGTCATAATGGTTGCCATGGCGACGATGATGTCATAAAGGTTGCCTCGACCAATCAACGACGGGCACAGTCTGCCGCGAATTCTGGAATCATCATTGTCCATATACTACGGGGACATGCATATTCTAGAATACCCGATGCGTTAGTCCTCGACCAATCAGCGACGGGCACAGCATGACGACGATGATGTCATAAAGGTTGCCTCGACCAATCAGCGACGGGCACAGTCTGCCACTAATTCGCCTCGACCAATCAGCGATGGGCACAGTATCGACGTAGATGTCATAATGGTTGCCATGGCGACGATGATGTCATATAGGTTGCCTCGACCAATCAGCGACGGGCACAGCGACGATGATGTCATAAAGGATGTAGACATCTCACGTTTCTGATTCAGCGACGGGCACAGTATCGGGCCACAATCTAGTATATATATAATTGTCTAAGGGTTTTTCTGTCTGTCTGTCCTGGAAGTCCCGTGTCTCTGATGGGTCGAGGCCGGCAGGCCTCGACCAATCAGCGACGGGCACAGCATGACGACGATGATGTCATAAAGGTTGCCTCGACCAATCAGCGACGGGCACAGTCTGCCACTAATTCGCCTCGACCAATCAGCGATGGGCACAGTATCGACGTAGATGTCATAATGGTTGCCATGGCGACGATGATGTCATATAGGTTGCCTCGACCAATCAGCGACGGGCACAGTCTGCCGCGAATTCTGGAATCATCATTGTCCATATACTACGGGGACATGCATATTCTAGAATACCCGATGCGTTCGAATCGGGCCACAATCTAGTATATATATATATATATATATATATATATATACAGTGGGGCAAAAAAGTATTTAGTCAGTCAGCAATAGTGCAAGTTCCACCACTTAAAAAGATGAGAGGCGTCTGTAATTTACATCATAGGTAGACCTCAACTATGGGAGACAAACTGAGAAAAAAAAATCCAGAAAATCACATTGTCTGTTTTTTTTAACATTTTATTTGCATGTTATGGTGGAAAATAAGTATTTGGTCAGAAACAAAATTTCATCTCAATACTTTGTAATATATCCTTTGTTGGCAATGACAGAGGTCAAACGTTTTCTGTAAGTCTTCACAAGGTTGCCACACACTGTTGTTGGTATATTGGCCCATTCCTCCATGCAGATCTCCTCTAGAGCAGTGATGTTTTTGGCTTTTCGCTTGGCAACACGGACTTTCAACTCCCTCCAAAGGTTTTCTATAGGGTTGAGATCTGGAGACTGGCTAGGCCACTCCAGGACCTTGAAATGCTTCTTACGAAGCCACTCCTTCGTTGCCCTGGTGGATCATTGTCATGTTGAAAGACCCAGCCACGTTTCATCTTCAATGCCCTTGCTGATGGAAGGAGGTTTGCACTCAAAATCTCACGATACATGGCCCCATTCATTCTTTCATGTACCCGGATCAGTCGTCCTGGCCCCTTTGCAGAGAAACAGCCCCAAAGCATGATGTTTCCACCACCATGCTTTACAGTAGGTATGGTGTTTGATGGATGCAACTCAGTATTCTTTTTCCTCCAAACACGACAAGTTGTGTTTCTACCAAACAGTTCCAGTTTGGTTTCATCAGACCATAGGACATTCTCCCAAAACTCCTCTGGATCATCCAAATGCTCTCTAGCAAACTTCAGACGGGCCCGGACATGTACTGGCTTAAGCAGTGGGACACGTCTGGCACTGCAGGATCTGAGTCCATGGTGGCGTAGTGTGTTACTTATGGTAGGCCTTGTTACATTGGTCCCAGCTCTCTGCAGTTCATTCACTAGGTCCCCCCGCGTGGTTCTGGGATTTTTGCTCACCGTTCTTGTGATCATTCTGACCCCACGGGGTGGGATTTTGCGTGGAGCCCCAGATCGAGGGAGATTATCAGTGGTCTTGTATGTCTTCCATTTTCTAATTATTGCTCCCACTGTTGATTTCTTCACTCCAAGCTGGTTGGCTATTGCAGATTCAGTCTTCCCAGCCTGGTGCAGGGCTACAATTTTGTTTCTGGTGTCCTTTGACAGCTCTTTGGTCTTCACCATAGTGGAGTTTGGAGTCAGACTGTTTGAGGGTGTGCACAGGTGTCTTTTTATACTGATAACAAGTTTAAACAGGTGCCATTACTACAGGTAATGAGTGGAGGAAAGAGGAGACTCTTAAAGAAGAAGTTACAGGTCTGTGAGAGCCAGAAATCTTGATTGTTTGTTTCTGACCAAATACTTATTTTCCACCATAATATGCAAATAAATTGTTAAAAAAACAGACAATGTGATTTTCTGGATTTTTTTTTCTCAGTTTGTCTCCCATAGTTGAGGTCTACCTATGATGTAAATTACAGACGCCTCTCATCTTTTTAAGTGGTGGAACTTGCACTATTGCTGACTGACTAAATACTTTTTTGCCCCACTGTATATATATATACACACTTGGAGCAGTGACACCTAAGTTGGAAGAATGGGTACAACAGATCCCAGGAGCAACATTTGAGCTCTCTGTCCAGAAAAGCACAATGCTGCAATGCTGGGAACAACAAATACATTATATATACTGTATATATATTCAGCTGTGCTAAAAAGTAAAAAAATAAAAGTAGGGTCCAAACAATATGCATAGCATAAATTCAAGCAAATGTGTAAGTGTAATTTAGCATCAAATGGAAACAAACCAACAGGGGTATGTCCATAAAGTGCATCAGTGCATAAACAGATAGTATCACATCTATAGTCTCTGTACATGTCATAACAAAGTGAGACCAAATAAAATGCAGACCATAGATGAATATCAGTGTAAAGTTGAGAGATTAATAATCTATGCAGTGAACCATATATATGACATGATAACGTGTGTTGTAGTATAGTACTGACCAAAACCCAAGGCACTATTTCCCGACCTGTGTTTCGCCAGTGGCTTTCAAGAGGGAAGTGACTCAAGGATGTAAAGACTGGATATTTATATATTAATAGACCAATCCAAAAATGTTATCAGTAACACCTTTCACTGATCCATGCATGGGTAATGAGGCTGGCATATATCCATCTCCAGGAGCGCGTCTTGTGAAAAGCGCTTCCTCTAGACCAGATATGATGTCGGACCGGAAGTGCGTCGGGATCCACATTGGACCGGAAATGTCATATTCAAATTTGAAGTGCCGTGCATTCCAAAGTGGAACGCAAACATCTGGGCAAAAGCCCGAAGTGTAAAACATTGCCCAGTGAAACGCAAATGCGTTAACAAATCAACACATCATTACAGGTATCCTTCCAAAGTACAGAGACTATTCAATAATAGTAAGAAATAGTAATAGTAAGAGTAAGAAAAGAAAGTGTTCAGCACAATGTAAAAAAGTATTTCTGTGTGTGAATGTAAATATTAAGTACAAAGAAAGAAAAAAGCCAGCTCACCGATATGTGCAAGGAGCACGGAACTTCGTCCTGACTCGACGTAGTGCAGATCCAAGTAAAAGAGAAAAATGTTCCAGCTTCTTGATAAAATGTAAAACTTTAATCCATCATATAAAATAGTAGAAGACACACTCCTGCGACAATGCCAGATCACAAGTGAAGAAAGCTACGCGTTTCGACCATACGGTCTTTGTCACAGCTGATCTACTCAGCAGTCCATCCAGTATAAGAAGGACTGACCTACCAATGGAAAGGTAAAAAAAAAGGGGGGCTCACCTGACCAAGAGTACTTATAATCACAAAAACATTTAAACCATTGCCAGATATTCTAAAAAATATGAACAATATATATATACAATGGTAAGATACAATAAATCCCATATATACAAAAAAACAGAAAAAGACAGAAAAACACACAAAAAAAGGGCTAAAAAACATGCAATATATGAATACATGAATCTGTGCCTGCACTGCAATTTACCATATCTAATAGTGAAACATAAGTTCACTCTTTTTATTCAAACCATGCGGAAATCTAGTACCCAAATTGAACATCCAAAAGGCTTCCCGTGTGAGTAAAGACCTATGCATGTCTCCTCCCCGCGGAGGTTTTTTTATTTTTTCAATGCCCATTACTCTTAAGGAATCAGTGCTGCATGAATGCATTTCAATGAAATGTCTTGCTGCTGAGGAAACGGTACGATTGCTGTTAGTTGTACATTTGATATCGTACAAATGTTCAGAGATGCGGTTTTTTAGTTTTCTAATTGTGCAACCGATGTATGATTTGTCGCAGGAAATGCAATCTATTTTGTATACTACAAATCGTGTGTTACAATTAATAAAAGTTTTAATTTTATATTTATTTTCCATACTCCTGGTACCAAAACATTTTGCGTATGGTTCTAAGGGTCTGGAGGAGAGGAAACTCTCCTTCAGGCCCTGGGATCCATATTAATGTAAAAAATAAAGAATAAAAATAAAAAATATGGCTATACTCACCCCTCCGAAGAACCCTGGCTGTCACCGCTGCAAGCGTCCGCCTCCGTTCCTGAGAATGTAGTGAGTGAAGGACCTTCGATGACGTCGCTGTCAGGTGAGCGGTCACGTGAGACCCTGGGAACCATCGATGATACATTCCGATATTTGTATCCCATTGACTTGTATTGGTATCGGGTATCGGTATCAGCGAGATCCGATATTTTGCCGGTATCGGCCGATACCATCCGATACCGATACTTTCAAATATCGGAAGGTATCGCTCAACACTACTAATAACATGTAAGACCAAAAACGTGGTATATATCATATTCTGCCCCTGTTTATTTTGTTACATAGGCAAAACTATAAGATCGATGTTTGTAAGATTTCGTGAACATTTTCACTCTATTTCAACAGGCAAATGTTCACCTAGATTTATAAAACACATTCAGGAGGTACATGGTTCAAACCCCCAATGCCTGAGTTTTGCTGGCATATGGTTACATTTCCAAGAAATGGGGGCGACCATAATAAAATCCTCCTACGACAAGAAGCAAAAGGGATAATATAAACAAATGCACAGGGCCCTTTGGGACTTAATGAAAGATTAGATCTTTCCTGTTTTTTTATAATCAAACCTAAGAGAGCTTTTTTGCCTCCTGAAGTATGGTAGTATATAGAAGTTTGCATATAATAATTATCAACGGAAATTCGATGCAATGGTTTTGTTTTTACTTTTTTTCATGACTAGTGCATGTTTTTAAAATTGTTTTTAATCATATGTAAATGGCCTCAGGTGTTGATGGCTTGAAAAGGAAATGACATACCATCTGTTATACATGGACCCGTAGAAGCGTGTAATACGTGAAATGGCCGTAGTCCTCTCCTTGTACCGGCATTTTCTGCAAATGTACAGCCCTCTGTAACCATGTCCATACCACATTGAAAGAAATAAAGGACAAAGGTTTTTTAACTATACGGAAAGTTGTGCGGCTTTTTGAGTGGTGCGGCTTTTTTTCTTTTTTCTTTGGATATAAGTTGAGAATCTAGTTTTGTAAAGGAAAGTGTACTTCACTGGAGCGAATGTGTGAAGAAGATAGAGACAGCAGTGAAAGAAAGTAGGCAACTAAGAAGAACTCCATTTGTGGCAGCAGAATACTCTTAGCAGGAGAATGGGCAAAGGAAACATGTGGTCAGCACTTTTGATAGAGTCCCTAGGAGCCTGCTGGAGTGGGAAAATTTCAGCTAGGTCTTGAGGGCTGCATGTCCGAGAAAAGCTGAGTCAGCTAGGCTGGGACAAAGAACGTAAAAATAGTAGCCACAGGTGCTTCATTTGTGTGGTTCCTGAAAAGTGGGCTGAAGATAGTGGTCACTGGAAGGCTCAGCTAAAGTGTCATTAAAGCTGGGAAGATTGGAAGTTCCTAACAGTGTTCTGCATATTTCACCAATTGTGTTGCTGGAGACATGTCACTGTTTTGTAAATTAAATAATGATGTCAACAACTCCTGCTGTTTGCTGTGTGCTATTCCAACTGTTAAGGTACCGTCACACTAAGCGACGCTGCAGCGATGCCGACAACGATCCGGATCGCTGCAGCGTCGCTGTTTGGTTGCTGGAGAGCTGTCACACAGACAGCTCTCCAGCGACCAACTATGCCGGTAACCTGGGTAAACATCGGGTTACTAAGCTCTGCTTTCTGGCCGCTGTGCTTACACAGGGCAGAGAAGCAGAGCGCCGAGGGACAGACAGCGGAAGTTAAGTATGTAGTGTTTGTTTGTTTTTTTACTTTTACGCTGGTAACCAGGGTAAACATTGGGTTACTAAGCGCGGCCCAGCGCTTAGTAACCCGATGTTTACCCTGGTTACCAGCGAAGACATCGCTGAATCGGCTTCACACACGCCGATTCAGCGATGTCAGCAGGAAGTCCAGTGACGAAATAAAGTGCTGGACTTTCTGCAGCGACCAACGACATCACAGCCGGCGGTCCCAGTTGACAAAACGTTATGACAGGTACCACAATGGCCTGATTTATTTGAGTCCAAGACTGGGGAAAATCGCCAAGAACAGTGTGTATCATCTTCTCCTCTTCTACGGGCAGAGAAGTCCTGGGATCTGTTTCCCCATCTCTCAGCTTATCAGGGCATATTTTAAGGTGGTCTCTGGATATGGCCGTTGAGATTTCCCCTCCGTCTTTGCTGATGAGACAGACCTTCGTATTGTCAAAATCGGAGGACAGAATGGTATACGGTTCCGCTTCCCATTGGTCATCAAGCTTGTGTAGTCTCCTCTTTTGTTTGAGTACCTGCTCACCAGGTGACAATGGAGCCGCGGGAGCATACTGGTTGTAGTCCCTTTCTTGTTTTTGTCTGGCTTGGGCGAGACTTCTTTCTACACATTCCTGTACTTTGCGCTACCTTTGCTGCCTCTCGGTATCCCAATCCACATCTTGCGATATATCTTCGGGGGTCAGGACCCCCATGTCCAGATTGACGGGTAACTTGCTAGACCTTCCTCGCATCAGGTACGCTGGGGTGCAGTTGGTGGAATTCACCGGGATGTGGTTGTACATATCTACCAAGTCTGGTAACTTTGTGGGCCACAAGTTCCGCTTCTCTACAGGTAAGGTCTTCAGTAAGTCGATCACCACTTGGTTCATCTTGTCACACATCCCGTTGGTTTGTGGATGTTACGGCGTGGTTCTGATCTTCTTACACCCGTACAAATTGCAGAACTCCTGGAACACCTCCGCTTCAAATGCTGGTCTCTGATCGGTCAACACCTTCTCTGGGTACCCATGGGGTCTACAGAAGTACTGCTGGAAGGTTTTAGCAGCCGTCCTAGCCGTTAGATCTTTGACCGGCACGACTACCAGGAATCTGGAGTAGTGGTCCACAATGGTGAGAGCATAGATATAACCTGACCGGCTAGGTGTTAGCTTTACGTGATCCAGTGCGACCAACTCGAGCGGCCGTTTGGTGATGATGGGCTGCAAGGGAGCCCGTTGGCTGTCACGATCCTTCCGGCGTAGGCTACAGGGGCCACACTCTCGACACCACTTCTCGATGGCTTTCTTCATGCCGATCCAGTAGAACCTCCCACGGAGTAGTCTCTCCAGCTTCCTCCATCCGAAGTGTCCTGCCCCATCGTGGTATGCTCCCAGGACCATTGGCACATCTTGTCTTGGGACCACGATCTGCCATACCAATTCATGAGTGCGGGGGTTTGATGCTCCTTCGGCACAGCTTGCCATCGTGAATAAACAGTTTGCCCCTCTCCTTCCACAACTGTAATGCCTCTGGTGGATCTTCCAGGCCGGGATGCAAACCTGCCTGCGTCAGGAGCTCTTTCACCTGACGGACCGCAGGGTCACCATCCTGGTTCTCTGTCCACCCGTGATGAGGTAGGGGGTTCAACGGGGCGCCCTGTTTATTTCTGCGCCTGTTCTCCACTTGATGGGAACACTGGCTTGCCTTGGGGCGATGGAAAGCGGACAGCTCTACTTCTTCAAATGCTTCTGGATCTTCCCCTGTTTCGGGCAAGTGAGGCATTCGGGACAATGCATCGGCATTCGCATTCTTGTGCCCCGCCCAGTACTTGATGGTGAAGTCATAATTGGACAACCAGGCCATCCACCGCTGCTCCAAGGCACCGAGTTTTGCTGTGTCCAAGTGCGTTAGTGGATTATTATCCGTGAAGATGGTGAATTTTGCTGAGGCCAGGTAGTGCTTGAACCTCTCCGTCACGGCCCAAACGACGTCGAGGAACTCCAGCTTAAAGGAACTGTAGTTGTCTGGGTTCCTTTCAGTGGGGCAAAGTTTCCTGCTGGCGTAAGCGATTACTCTTTCCTTGCCCTTCTGGACCTGGGACAGCACAGCTCCCAGCCCCACGTTGCTGGCATCCATATACAATACAAATGGTTGGTCATATTCAGGGTAGAGTAGCACTTCTTCTCCCGTCAGTGCCGATTTTAAGCAAGTGAACGATCCTTCCAGTCCGTCGTTCCAATCAAATGGGTATTCTTACCCTTGGGTTTCTTGCGTTGGCCCACCAACAGGTCTTGCAACGGCGCGGCCTTCTTGGTGAAGTCTTTGATAAACCTCCGGTAGTAGCCCACCAACCCGAGGAACTGCCGGACTTCATGGAGGTTACCGGGCTGCGGTCAGTCCTTGATCACCGTGACCTTGTCGGGGTCTGGGGCCACTCCTTCGGCACTCACCACATGGCCCAGGTGCTGCACTTTGGGTTTTAGCAGATGGCATTTGGACGGTTTCACCTTTAAGCCAAAGTTGGACAGCACTTCAAACACCTTAGCCAGGTGCTTCACATGGTCTTCATAGGTCTTAGAGAAGACAATGACATCGTCCAGATACAACAGCATGGTCTTAAAGTTCTTGTGTCCCAAACAGCACTCCATCATCCTCTGGAACGTCCCTGGGGCGTTACACAATTCGATGGGCATGTAGTTGAACTCGCAGAGACCCATCGGCATCATGAAGGCCGTCTTTTCCTTGTCCGCCTCTGCCACGTGAACCTGCCAGTACCCACTGGTGAGATCCAAGGTAGAGAAGTAGATAGCAGACTTTAAAGCAGCCAAGGACTCCCCTATCCCAGGCAGGGGGTATGCGTCTTTATGTGTAATGCGGTTTAATTGCCTATAATCCACACACATCCTCATGGTGCCATCTTTCTTCCTAGCGAGGACTAATGGAGCTGCCCAGGGGCTACAGCTGTCTCTCACTACCCCAGCCTCCTTCATCTCTCGCAACATGTCCTTGGCACACTGATAATGTGCTGGGGGTACAGGACGGTATCTTTCTTTTATGGGTGGGTGATCTCCTGTGGGGATGAGATGTTGAATCCCTTTTACCCGCCTGAAATCAAGGGGGTGCTTGCTGAATACCCGCTCATACTCGTGAACCACCCTGTAGGCCCCCTGTATCTGGTGAGATGGAGTAGAATCAGTGCCCACATGTAATTCTTGACACCAATCTTTCGATTGCCCTGCAGAGCCGTTGTCCTCCCCCGGATTGGACGGAACCAAGGGCCCGGATGCCTGTATCACGCTATTATTAACAGTAAACAGCTTGGCAAGTGTGACATATTTGGTTAGGTGGACTTCTTTCTCCCCACAGTTAAGGACACGTACTGGCACCCTCCCCTTGTGGACGTCAACCACCCCTCTGGCTGTCAGGAGGGTAGGCCTATTATCCGAATACACAGGTTCTACCAGGGCCTGATAGTCTTTACCCCCGAGGCCTATGGCTGCCCGACACCATATTAACATTTCACTCCTGGGGGGTATTGCAATGGAGTTCGAATCACTCACTGTGACCCGGACAATTTCACCACCAGTCAGCTCCACCTGCTGTCTCCGCATTAGGGCTCTGATTTCTTTCTGCAAGGCACGTTGTTCACTGTAACCAGCTGTCTCTGCTACCTGCTGCAACAAGACAATCACTTCTGCAAGACAATTTTCTATGACATTAGTACCGATGGTCATCATGGGGTTACATTCACGTCTGTCAATATCAACAATGACAATTCCCTGGGCCTCAAATTCTACCCGCCCCACCTTAATAGTGACCTCTTTATACCCCACTTGCGGCAGCGGCTGACCGTTACTAGCTACTATGGTAAAATCATCGTTGGGGCCACGGGTAAGGTGGGTGTCTTCCCAATAATGTCTATAAAGAAAGTAGGGCATAGTTGTCACCTGGGAACCGGTGTCCAGCAAAGCGTTCATGGGGATGCCGTTGATCACGATGGGGAGAACTGGTCACCCTCCGATGTATTTGGCTCTCCAATTTTGCGGGCCTGACCGTTCTACTCCTGGGGGTTGGCCCTCTGCCCCAGGGGTTGCTCGTTTAACTGACAGTACCTTGCAAGATGGCCCACCTGGTGGCAGCGGCGGCAGATAGGTCATCCATCCCGATGAAAGCGATCATTGTCTCTGCCTCTGGTCGATGGAACTCTCCTTGGTCGCTGCCAGGGGACGTCTTCCGGTCTGGAAGCCAACTGGATCTTCTCCTTGGGGCCTCCTGTAGGGATTGGATGGTCCAGGCTAGGGCAGCAACGCTCTCGGTCAGCTCCTGTATCTGGAGGCGCAGTCCTGCAGGGGAGTCATCTTCCAGGATCTGGGCATCGGCCTCAGCGGAAACGGGTGCATACGGCGCCACCTCCTGGTGGTACGTGAGGGCTTGACGCCTGGGAAGTGTGGCACGGCTGGGCTGTCGCTCTGGTAGTGCCTGGATGGCTTTATCTTTGAATTGCGCAAAAGTCAGGTCTGGATTCTGCATGGCCAGG
Source organism: Ranitomeya imitator (assembly GCF_032444005.1). Lineage (NCBI taxonomy): Eukaryota > Metazoa > Chordata > Amphibia > Anura > Dendrobatidae > Ranitomeya > Ranitomeya imitator. The sequence continues at coordinate 427,614,339 of NC_091287.1, read as the reverse complement.
AAGTGTAGCTGGGCCCTTTGGTTACTGCACAGGAGCCCCTCGAAGAACCGCTCCTTCAGGAGTTTATCTTCATCTTGCATGCTGTTTGGGTCGCTGTGCTTGATGGCCCGCAGCGCCTCCTGAAGATTAAGGGCATAGTCCCGTAAGCTATCCTGCGGCCTCTGCTTGCACCCATAGAACGTCAATTTAATTTCCGTAGCGGTGCGGGTGTCAAAGGTGGTTTTAAGCTTTGCAAATACCTGTTGCGCAGTTTTCTTATCCGCAACGGGCCAGGACTTCACTTCCCTCAATGCCGCTCCAAAGAGTTGGCTGGTTATCATATGAACTTTCTGAGGCTCTGTCAAGGGATAAAACTTGAGCAGGCTACAAATCCCCTCTTTAAAGTCAGTTAACGTATGGGATTCTCCAGAGTATCGTGGGAGCCAGGCGGCTCCTGGTAGGTAAGGCATAGAGAAGGGCATTATGGCTGTTGTAGCTGCGGCAGTATCCGGCTGGTTGATGGGAGCGGCAAGCCCCGCGGCATCCGGTGGTGATACCACACCCGTGGCTGCGTCTACTACGGAATCTGGAAGTGCTCCCGAGTCTGCAGCTGTGGCCGCCGCTTTCTCTCTAACTTCCTATCCAACCCCCAGTTTTACCAGAGTGTAAGGAGTGGCCTAATACATAGAGCCTTTTGCTCCCCCTGGTGGCCGGAGTGTGAAGTGTAATGTGTGACTGTGATACCTGGTCAGGTGAACTCCTTTAGTGCAATCAGACATAACATCACTCCCCGTAGTGGCAGAGCAACATTACTGCAACGACCAGGAATCTGGGGCGCTGCAATTACCAAATACCAAACGGGTAGCAGTGAATAGTAGAGATGCCGGAGAGATGAGTGGTAAGGTAAGTATAAAGATTTATTCATTTTGGAATATATTAGAATAATTACAGTGAAGAGCGAAAGGGTAACAATGTTTTGAACTTTTGACTTTCAGGCTCCATATCTAACCATCCACCACTGCTCTGATCGTGAGACAACCATCATTTTATTAACAATCAACTTGGTATTTTATACAAAAATTTGACTTGCAACTATTTAGCATTATTTATTATTATTATTATTTATTTATATAGCGCCATTAATTCCATGGTGCTGTACATGAGAAGGGGGTTACATATAGAGTTATAGATATCATTTACAGTAAACAAATTTACAGTGACAGACTGGTACAGAGGGGAGAGGACCCTGTCCTTGCGGACTTACATTCTATTCATACTAGCATATGAGTAGTTATGCAGAATCTTGTCATGTCACTGCATTGTTACCGTTTTTGCTCCTGGTGGTGGAAAAATATTTGAATTAGAATCTGCAGAACAAAACATATGCTAAATAGTTGCAAGTCAAATTTAATTACGAAACAACCAAGATGAATGTCTATAAAATGATGGTAGTAACAATTGTAACAGTTAATCATGTTCTGCATATAGTTATATTCAGTAGGAGCTAGTGAAAAAAGCTTTTCAATTTTCTCTAGTTCAAGTAGCGAGCTTGAACCTACTCATTAAATATACATTGAGCCAGTTTTAGGAATCTGGAATGCCTGAGGAAATGTAAGCAGCTATAGTGAGTCATAAAAGTGATGCTGAATTATTACTCATGGACAAGCTGTGAGACAGGGTAGTCAAAAGGTCTGGTCAAATACCAAGAGAGAACTTCATAAACAGAGGGGGAAGACAATGGCATAGTGAGGTCGCAGTCCAAGGTCAGAATTCCAAGAAGATAGTTGATCAAGTCAAAGGGGTTAGGCAAACGGATGGTCAAAGGCAAGGTCCAAGTTCAGGCAGCAAAAGATCAGGCACAGAGGACTGGAAAACAAGGCACACACACCATCTAGCTAAGGCTATGACTGGCAATAATCAGACACTGACATCCAGCTAAATAGTCAGGCTTACCCAGAATGGGAGATATAACACCCCAGGCAACTGGTTGTTACAGTGGCATTGCTTTCTTCACGGGGAGAGTGATGTCATGCTTGAAGGGAAGGCTTTCAATTCCCACCTGGTTAGGGGGATTCCTGAGTCGCTTCCAGGCTGGCCAGACCACACCAGCACCCGTGATCTGGAATCTGGACTGTGGCTGCCTTGCAACAGTAAAGAGGGGAAAATTGTGTCCTCTGTTTCTTTCTTCACCACCTATCACCTGTCCCTACTACACTGGGAACCCTGGGGACCTCAGCTTCACCTGTGTGAAGCCATACCATCTTTGCTGCAGTGCCATCACCCCCAGAGGACCCCTTTAAGCCGCGTCAGTCATCCCTGACCGAATACCACAGGTGGTATCACAAATATTTCTTATTCTAAAAACCCCTTTAAAGACAGTCCCTTTTATTTGGTCGCCCAGGGCCATGGACCAGGTCGCTGCCACCATGACCACCCCTTTAATGATGACCGGACCCGGTCCCGAATAACCCCTAGGCCCAGGCAGGCGCTCCAGAGACACCTGGAAGAAACATTGCCATGATTAGCAGCTGGACTGTCACACACAATACTAATAGCTCAGCATGCCCCTGCCCCAGATTGGACGGTTTGAGCTGTAACTCAATGTGTGAAGGGCACTGAGTGGTGGAATTGTGACATATATTTTAGCATTTATTATCAATATTGAGGCACAAGCTGGTGAAGCATTAGTAGAAAGCTCAGTAACAGTGTGCTAGACCACATGTTGACTATATATTGATTTGTAGTCATCGAATAGTAGATCTATTAATATACCATGTCCAATTATTTAGTTATGATAAAAGCTAGTGTTGACATCTTAAGCAAAATTAATGTCATATTTTAATTCTCATTCCTGAAACACACAGAGCCATATTAATTATAAATGGGATCACTAGGTTTATTTATCCGTCCTCCTTACTACAATCGAATGCTTGAAAAGCTTACACTTAATGAGACATCTTCATTAGAGGGAGTCACAATTCCCTTGACCATGTTTTCCTCTTTACAAGATTATACACAGTACATAAAACAAACCAATTTATGATGGTCTTTTGTTTATTATGAGATATATGCACATTCCATGTCATTTACATCAAAGCAACAAGTATTGGTATATGTTGTTACCTTAGAACCATTCATCAAGAAGTATGAAAAAAGTAAATGTTTACATTATTATAAGAATGTCAAAGATTCCTATTTGAATGGCACAGTAACATATCATTTCTGAAGTCTTCTAAACCAGTAGCTAAGTACAAAGCAAAAAGATCTTCAAGGGAACCTGCAATCCAATTCCTACTGCCCAAAGCACAGGCAGCATGAATCAGAAACCAGCTGGTTTCTTACTTCCATGTATGTTTTAGTTTGCAGCATTTTAGAGGAGACATATTTTAACCAGCTGACCAGGGACATTGCGTCACATATGACTAATCACAGGCAGGTCCTCAGCAGCTTCTCCTCGCTGCGCTTACAATGACAAGCAGGTCTCTTCTTATGTGAGCGTATAGGAAAAAACTGTCAGTCATGGGGACTGGGTTGGGAAGAAGCCGTCAAGCCTTAGACTAGTTGTCAAAGACACATGGTCTCTGGCTGTTTTTTCAAAGTTTTATGTTCTTTGATTCTCTGAAATGTACTAGCATTTCAGAATAAATCATACAAAGAGGCAAAAATGAAGCAAGACTCCAATTCATGCTGCAGATGGTTCAGGCAGCAAACATTAGATGACTAGTTAGTAGTGATGAGCAAGTTTGCTCATTAGTCGAGATTTCCGAGCATGCTCGGGTGTTCTCCGAGTATCTTGGATGTGCTCAGAGATTTAGTCTGTGTCACCGCAGTTGCATGATTTGTGGCAGCAAGACAGACTGAATACATGCAGGGATTGACGGTTTCTTAGGGAATCCCTGCATGTGTTCAGGCTGTCTAGCAGCTGCAAATCATGCAGCTGCGGGAACTCAAACATAATATCTGAGCACGCCCCAAATACTTGGAGAACACCCGAGCATGCTCAGAAATCTCAAGTAATGAGCACACTTGCTCATCACTACTAACTAGTCATCTAATGTATGCTGCCTGAACCATCTGCGGCATGAATTGGAGTCTTGCTTAATTTTTGCCTCTGTGTATGATTTATTCTGAAATGCTAGTGCATTTCAGATAATCAATGAACACAAAACTTACAAAAAACAGCCAGAGACCATGTGTCTTGGACAACTAGTCTAAGGCTTGACGGCTTCTTCCCAACCCAGTCCCCATGACTGACAGTTTTTTCCTTATACGCTCACATAAGAAGAGACCTGCTTATCATGGTAAGCGCAGCGAGGAGAATCTGTTGAGGACCTGCCTGTGATTAGTCATATGTGACACCATGTCCCCGGTCAGCACACTCGCTCATCACTACTAGTTAGCTTAAAATAGCAATCACAGCTCTTTAACCCCTTACTGATGTCTTTTTTCGGTTTTGCTTTTTTTTCATTTTTCCCTCTTCTTCCAAGACCAAAACTTTTTTTTTTTTTTTAGGGTTGAAGGTTTGTTGTTTGCAAAACGACTTGTACGTTTTAATAACACCATTCATTTTATCATAGGATATACTGGAACGTGGGAAATAAAATTGCAATTGCGGCAAAATTGTGAAGAAAGTGCTGTTCTACAATGGTTTTGGAGGCTTTTTATTTACCATGTTCACTATATAGTAAAAATGACCTGACAATATGTTTTTCCAAGTCAATACAATTATAAGGAAACAAAACACGCATTTTTTTTTTTTTGTGCCAAAAATTGTTTTGGAAAGCTGTAAAAAAAATGTGCTTGTGTCGCCATTTTCCAACACCAGTAACATTTTACATTTTTGGTCTTAGTTATATAAGTGCATGTTTTTTGCACCCTGAGCTGGCATAGTCATTAGTATCATTTTGGGATAGAATACATTGATTTGATCGCATCTTACTTCATTTTTCTGAAGTGTTGCAGAGGATGAAAAACTGTAATTCTTTATATTTTTTTCTCATAATACCATTTACTGGTTAGGTTAATAAATTTTATATTTTGATAGATATTACTTTTAAGACTATAATGATACCACATACATGTATTTTTCTTTATAATTTTTTTTATTTCTTTATTTTTAATGAGACAAACTGGGGGTTGTTTGAACTTTTATATATTTTTTTTATATTTATGAAACATTTCTTTTAGTTTTTCACTGTATTTGTTAGTCCCCTTAGGAGGCTTGAACCTGCGATCATCTGACCGCTGGTGGTATATAAAGCAATACCACAGTACTGCTATAGATGGCAAAAATCAAGTCTCCTATGAACAACAGCTAGAAGATGGGATTCACAGGAGTAACATCATGACAGGCACAGTGGTCTTCACCACACCTCCAGCTGTCATGGCAACTCATGAACTCCCTGTAATCACACCATGGGGGGCAACAGATGCCGTAAAAGCCACTATCAGAGATTGACAGTGGCATTTAACAGATTACCAGCTGCAAGTGTTATCATCATAAAAATGAAAAATCCAATCTATCCATCACCTTCTCCACCACCTTTAATCCTCAATATCATAAAAATACAGCCATAATAAAAAGTATATCCCAATTTTATATCAAGTTGAAAAGCTCACTAATATTATAAAAAATTCTGACATTGCTATGTCTTTCTGATGCGACTAGTTCAACAGCAATTAACAAATCTACGGTTTCTAGACACAGCTCACAAGTTACATGGTGGTAATACCAATTGTCTCAAAGTTACAGGAATAGAAAAAATATTCAAGCACTCTAGAGGACTTGACCTTAACAGGAAGTCCTATTGAGTTTTGAAATTACAAACTAGATTTCCACAAGGTCTCAATAAGCGGCAAGATTTAATACTACAATATAACTGACACAATACATTCCATTTATCTCTTTTTGCACAATTTCAAGTTTCTATATTTGTTTTTATTTACAACAATGTGATGCTTTTCCTTGTATCCGTTACCCATGGACATTATAGGGTTAATTGTTTTTTTTTTTACTGATAAAAATCAGGCACAGCTACCACTATCTAGTCAAAACACACCATGCTTTCACCCCTGGGATTTACATTTTTGTACCCAATAGGTCTTATTTAATCGTCATAAAATAATTGAGGTTTTACCTTTGCTGTGCTGGAGAATCTCCTCTTTCCATTTCTGTTTATTTGTAACACTGATTACATCTTCCAGCATCTCCTTACCATTGTTAAGCACATACTGGGAGTCTCAAGATCATGCAATACAAGTGTATGGGTCTGACCTGACATTACATATCTGTACTAAGTTTGTTGCTGTATTCATGCACTGACAGTGGTTCTGGTACTGCATTCATGTACTGATGGTGATTTAGGTTGTGTACAGATGTAATCCATAACTAGTTAGATAACATGCTACATCGCTATGTTAAAACTCAAAACCTGACAAGTTGGAGAGTTTCTGTTTAATTTCTGTTCATAGAGCTTGCTGTAAGTTAAGGTGTCGTCACAGTTAGTTTTTGGAGCAGAAACTGAGCAGATGCTTTCCAAATCCTCCTCAAAAACTCCAAATTGGTTCTAGTTATGTATTCATGTACTGTTGGTGGTTCTGGTGTTGTATTCATGCAAGGACCCCACACATTTTTTGATGTACAGCCTCTGGGATAGGTTCAATATGGCCCTTGGACCAAAAAATGTTGGTTACCCCTGTCATACTGGCAACGATTCAAGAACCTGAGAGGAAATGGATTGAATTCAAGGAGGACTTAAAAGCCACTTTAGTAGCTCCACACTGTAAAAAAATGGAAAGAAAAGTGGAATTGCGTTTGTTTTTTTTCTATTTAATCATTAAAAATACTTATAACAAGTTAGTTGCAATAAAAAAAATTCAGCCTGCCTTTTCCATGAAAGGACCAGTCTTCATATGACTGACCGTAAAATAAAAAAGTTGTGACTTTCAGATTGAGACTATATTAAAATTACTTTTTTGCATAAACATTTTTGTACTTATAACAGTGCTTACATTTAAAATAAAAAAAATAAAAAAAGATTCTATAAACATATTTAGTACCAATAGTGAAATCTTACCAGAAATTCCTCATACAATTGTCAGTATAATGCTAGAAAAAATATGTAAAGAAAAGTCAAAATAAGAAACAAGTTTAAAACATGTCTGCTGTTCTTTGCATAGGTAATTGATAGAAGATTACTCAGCACACCCATCAATGACCTCTAGCAGTGCCCATATGTAAACTGTCTACAATATGGAATACCATGGCTCCATACAATGCTTAGTGACTTCTGACTGGTACTGCAGATCAGGACCTATGGAAGAGAATAGAAGATGATCTTCAGTAACTGACAACGACCACTAATGAGTATATGGAGCTGTGGTGCTCTGTACACTGTTCATATCTGGCCGTTGACAGAGATCATAACAGTTGATCAATGGAGATGCCAGTTGTTGGACCTCCACTGATTTTAAACTGATGACTTATTCTTTGGATAGGTCATCAATATGACAGTGGTGGACAACCCCTCTATCTTTGAGATAGATTTAAGTCATTGTTGCATATCTAAGAATTACAGAAAGACTGAGTAACGAACAGGTAAAAAAAAACATGAAAAAGAATCCAATTGAACTTCAATACTGTGAACATTATATTCATTGCAACACATTATGTCTCATACTGAACAATACCACAATGAGAAAATAAGACACATAGAAGATTATCTGTCCCTCACATCCAATCTGGAAAGAAGAGATATAAATTTAATCAATCTTACCCAGGGTTTATTAATAAAGCAGTTAAGATGAAGATGATATTGAGCTAAGTCATTTCTCTTTTGGAAAGGAACATTTTGCCACTGCCTGGATGCTTGCAGTTTTATTATTGCCGTATACATATTACATTCTGATTGCTAGTGTCTGAGCGAATTTTGTGCTTAACTCTTATGAGGCAAGTAGTGTGTTGGTTATTAGTAAAATAGACAAATTTCCTTTATAGTTCTGTTTTTATGTAAAAATATCATTATTACAACTCTATCAAACTTTAATTTCCTATATAATTGTCTAAGGGTCACTTCCGTCTGTCTGTCTTTCTGTCTGTCTTTCTGTCTGTCTGTCTGTCAGGGATATTCATTGGTCGCAGCCTCTGTCTGTCATGGAAATCCAAGTCGCTGATTGGTCGTGGCAAAACGCCCACGACCATTGCCACGACCAATCAGCGAGGGGCACAGTCCGGCGGCAACATAACCGCTCCTTCCTCCCCGCAGTCAGTGCCCGCTCCATATTCCCCTCCAGTCAGCGCTCACACAGGGTTAATGGCAGCGCTAATGGACCGCGTTATGTTGCGGTGTAACGCACTCCATTAACGCTGCTATTAACCCTGTGTGACCAACTTTTTTACTATTGATGCTGCCTATGCAGCATCAATAGTAAAAAGATCTAATGTTAAAAGTAATAAAAAAAAAAAAATCGTTATATACTCACCGTCCGTCGGCCCCTCGGATCCAGAACAATCCTTTCCCACTCCTCGCGATGCTCCGTTGACCAGTCCATGCATTGCGATCTCGCGAGATGATGACGTATCAGTCTCGCGAGACCGCTACGTCATCATCTCGCGAGACCACAATGCACTCTTGAGACCGGAGCGTGCGAGGAGCGTCGGTAAACGGTTCCTGGATCCAGGGGCCAACGGAAGGTGAGTATATAACTATTTTTTATTTTAATTCTTTTTTTAACAGGGATATGATGCCCACATTGCTATATACTACGTGGGCTGTGCAATATACTATGCGGGCTGGGCAATATACTACGCGGGCTGGGTAATATACTATGCGGGCTGTGAAATATACTACGTGGGCTGTGCAATATACTGCGTGGGCTGTGCTATATACAACACACGCTCGGCAATATACTACGCGGGCTGTGCAATATACTACGTGGGCTGGGCAATATACTACGCGGGCTGTGCAATATACTACGCGAGCTGGGCAATATACTATGCGGGCTGTGCAATATACTATGTGGGCTGTGCAATATACTGCATGGGCTGTGCTATATACTGCGTGGGCTGTGCTATATACTGCGTGGGCTGTGCAATATACTGCGTTGACTGTGCAATATACTGCGTGGGCTGTGCAATGTATTATGTGGGCTGTGCAATGTACTACGTGGGCTGTGTAATATACTACGTGGGCTGTGCTATGCACTACATGGCCTGTGTTACACACTACGTGGCCTGTGTTATACACTACATGGCCTGTGTTATACACAACATGGGCTGTGTTATATACTGTGTGCATGGGCTGTTATATACTGCATGAGCTGTGTTATATGCTATGTGGGCTGTTATACACTCCGTGGGCTGTGCTCTATACTATGTGGCTGTGCTATATACTCAGTGGGCTGTGTTATATACTATGTGGCTGTGCTATATACTACGTGGCTCTGCTATATACTACGTGGGCTGTGCTATATACTCTGTGGGCTGTGCTACATACTACGTGGCTCTGCTATATACTACGTGGCTGTGCAATATACTACGTGGCTGTGCTATTTACTACGTGGGCTGTTACAGTATATACTACGTGGCCGACCGTGAACAATCAGCGGCAGGCGCAGTCTGGTGAATTGGCGCGGGAGTTGAGCCGCGCTTCGCTAATTGGTCATGGCCGGCCAAATCCTGTGTATTCAATGTATTATTCTAAAATCTTCATAAATAAACTACATACATATTCTAGAATACCCGATGCGTTGGAATCGGGCCACCATCTAGTGTTTGATAAAATGTTGTTGGGGGGTGGAACACTTAATTGATTAACAGTGAGTCCCAGTGGAATGACTGAGCTGTTGGCCCAAAGGATCTGATGCTGCAAGATTTACTTCTGTATTACTACAGTTGCGCTTCTGTACTTAATGTGTTGTAGCAAAGAACTTGTAAGTCTTTTCTCCTTACTTATGAGACATAGCCAGTTAGCAGTAAACTATATAATAAAAATCTGTAAATTTTTTAGATTAATATTAGAAATCTACACTTCCCTTATGTCAATGAAGGTTTAGCAAGAAAAGGCCTCATAAATACCTCTTGCCGGGAGGAACTTGGAAATGACTTAAAAATCCGCATTCACAAAGAACCAAATATTTAGCCTATACTGGTTGATAAATATATACACTGAGATCAAGCTGTACAAAAATCTGATCCAGCAGGAACGAAAAAAAACTGCTCTAGAACACTCAGGCTGCCACACTATCGACGTGACAGTAGTGCCGAACACAATGCCAGACACCGAGAGCCGTAGAGGATTCTTGCTGATGCACTCAGGGAAGGTAAGTATAATGCGCTTTGCTTCTCTATAACAACCTGAAGCCAGAGACATTCATTTACTAAAAGGGAATAACCTCCTGAATTTCCTAAGATAAGTTGGCTAGATTTTAGACTTTGTTTCTCCAAAAGAGAAAATGTAAGATATTCTCTGTGTTTCTCATCTTCAAGCTAATGGATTTCAAGAAAGAATAGAATAGATCTAGAAATTGAATTCCTCATGAGGTGAAAGTTCTGTACAAACACAAAATAAACCAAAAGCCTAGCAAAGCATTACTCCAAGTCTACACTAGACAGAAAATAAAACCAAGGTGGAAGGGGCTAAGTGCCCTATAGCTCATTAGTGTTTCATTTGATTATTTAAAAATTCACTTTGTCCTATTAGTATACAGAAAAATAATTACCCTATTGTGCTGCTGGTTAGGATGTGAATGAAAACATTTTCCTTGCTAATGAAGATACACTTTCCTCCATATCAAAACTATAATTAAGCACTAAGGTAGCACAATCATGTTTTAAAAATATTTTTCCGCTGCACAAAATAGCAGAATATTCTAAATCAAGAGGCATAAAACAGAGCAAAACAGCAAGAGATTCTTAATGAAAACCTGCTCTATATTATCCTAGGCCTTAGAATTGAGCAAAGAATTGCACTAAGAACACAGGGAAGAAAATCCAGGAGACATGTGTATGAATGTCCTTAAGTGGCCCAGCCAAAATCCTAGTGTAAACCTTATCCAACCCTTCTGGATCAACCTGTAAATTGAGCAAAATGGCCTAAATACTAATGCAAGACTCCATTCGCACTTCTGAGTACTTGTTCCGTCCGAGGTGGGGCTGGGTGGGGAGTAGAGCTGGAGGGACAGAGTCTTCAGATCTACATATCTACATTCTTATTTGCGTACAAAATCAAACACTGATTTCTAAACAGTGGAAGAGCAGACTGGCCATGTAAAGAACTAAGTCACTTAAGTAAAAAAAACACACAAAAAAACTATTCATGTGTAGTATTACCATAATTGTAAGGATCTAGAACATTACGTTGGCAGGTAATTTTTACTACATAATAAACTCCGTAAAAAAACAGTTGGACTTTATTTCCTATTTCCTGAATATTGTGTGGTAAAATGAATGGTATTGGTCAAAATTTTAACATGTCCCACAAAAAAACAAGCCCTCATATGGCTATGTTGCAATAAAAATTTTAAATAGTTACGATTTTGGGAAAAAAGAAGCAATAAATTATAAATGAAAAACCTTGTTAGCCAAATAAACCTAGATACTTTGAAGTAGAAAAAAGCCAAAGGACCAGTTGAAGTGCAGACATGAGCAAAACGGCCGTCGGCCGTCACACGTGCCATTATTTCTCATGCTAACAGTTTTAAATCACACGTGTGAATAAAACTTTGGACTTTCAAAAAGAACCGATGAGTGCCATCATTTTATTATTTCTTCTATATTAAATATTCCACTATCTGACCCATCTACTGACTGGATTTCCCTTTGTAGACAAGACTGAATGATCCAGTTTATCTTTTAGCAATCAACAGAATTTACTGAAAAGACGAGTGCAGTTATCCCAGTAAGTTAAAACTATGTGGTGTTGAAATACACTAGAACAAATTTCACAGAAAGCAAATGGATGTACCCCATGTTACATTTTATTTGGAATGACCTTTAAGTTAAAGAAACCATCCCATCAAAGATTTTATCCTCTAAATATATTGCAATCATCATATTATACAGTATTGTACCGTGTACTTACAATTGCTCATTTTGCCTTTCTACCCAGTAAATTCTTGACCTCCTGTTTCTACATTGAGATTATAAGGATTCTGCACTTCAGTTTTTAATCATGTGATGTCATAGACTCAATGAAAAACAGAATTAACTGGGTAGAAGGGCAAAATGCGCAAGTGTAACTACACAGGGTTATAAATTTTGATGATTGCAATATATTGAGAAGATAAAAATCTTGGTGGTTGTGCTTCTTTAACTCTAACTTAAACTACCATGCACGGATAGCTGTATGCAGTACGCTGCACCTCGTGTGATGAAAAATTATGTCGATCAGAACTAGGGATGAGCAAACTTGTTCAGAAAATGATCGTCAATCTCGAATTCGGCATGAACATAGCACATTCGGATTCGTGTTTGTTTTCCCGAGCATGCTTCCTCAATGTCGGCAAAATTCGGTCACAGCATTTCCACCAATGCTTTTGTTTGGACTTTGTGTAGGATAGTGGTGCTGTATGATAGGCAGGAAGCACGTGATTTCTGAGGGAAGGGGGTGTGTCTAGGTGAGAGAAGCGGCGGAGTTTCATTTTTTTCTGTAATAACAATGTGTGTACATTCCGGAAGTCAATCAGGTCACAGAAACCATCCACAACTTCATGACACAAGGTCTTCTGTGATTAGCTGAAGAAGTCACATGTTCGTGTTCATATAAAGAGTGGACATCTTGCTTTTTTGGAGCCACTTTTTCAGTGTAAAAGTGCAGAGAATGCGCAAGTGAACTTGTCATTTAGTTAGATATGATCCTGTCCTGTGTGAAATCGATCTTCCAGCATCTAACTAGATTGTGACAAAAATGTGTTGAAGTCAGGAGTCCCCATTTGCTAAGTCAAATTGTTTGTGCTCAAACTGTGTTGCAGTGAAGAGTAAGGAAGCCCCATTTGCTCCTAAAAATCATTAGTCCTAATATAGGGGTCCAGCTAGAAGGCCCTATTTGCTAATCCAAATCACTTTGTGCTGCAGTGAGCAATAAGTAGATCCCATTTACTCTAAAAAATAATTAGACCTAATATAGGGGTTCAGCCAGGAGGCCCTACTTGCTAATCCAAATTGTTTGAGATAAAACTGTGTTGCAATGAGGAATCAGGAGGTCCTATTTGCTCTTAAAAATCATTAGGACTAATATAGGGGCTCAGCCAGGATGAACTATTTCCTAATCCAAATATTTTGGGCTAAAACTGTGTTACTGTGAGGAATCAGGAGGCCTCTTTTGCTCATCAAAATCATTAGGTCTAAGAGTATTGTTCAGGCACACTAGGAATATAAATAGTGATTGAGTGAAAAGTGACTAACAATGTGGGCCTAAGTTTGTAAAACAGCAGGTTAAAAGGGGGGAAGGGTACTTACAACATGAGTGAGAAATAGTGAGGTTGTGGTGGAAGGGGGAATTGGCTTGGTGTTCGACGTGTATCATCCTATCCAAAGACCACCCACTGACATCTGTTAATGGACAGGCTACTCGACTCACGTTCTTTGGCAGTCACCTAGCGGTACGCCTTGTAAGTGAGGATCAGAAAGTGGATGCGCTCCAGTGTATCGCAAGCGCTGCATCAAGTGGCCTTTCCTTCTTTTCCCCCACCTTAACATCACATACAGTACAATCCTCAGAGGTGGCACCCCAATCACCCTTGTTTCCTCCCGCTCCACAAATTTCCAAATGCCCAACTGACTGTGGGGAACCACAGATGGGCCATTCAAGCATGCTATTTTATGGGCATCGAGGTTTGGTTCAAAGATTCACAGAATCCAGAGGAAGAAAGTATCTGCACCAAAGCCAAGAAATTTTTTCATGTTAGATCCAGGGCCGGACAAACTAGAGTCAGAGCAGAAACCAGACCATCATCAAGAGATGTTACCACCGTGAGTGGAAGTGATATGGATGAGGCTCGGATACCAGAGGTGCACGCAGTCTGTACTGTGCTGTCAGGGTAGCCAGAGGAGGAGGGTGGCTCTCAGGCTGAGGAGTGGAAGGACAGAGAGGATGATGATGAGCTTGTAGATCCAACTTGGTGTGAGCCCAGAGGCATGCAGCTGAGTAGCTTGCGAAAGGAGGTGGAGGAGGAAGACGAGGATTACCACACATGAAGTGATGCAACCATGACAAACAATGCATCCTTAGCCACAATGAGTCTGCAGTTGCCTAGATTGGATTGCACAGCTTGGGCCTTTTTTGAGACCACAAAGGATGACCCAACTCACGTTATCTGCCAAATTTGAAAGAAAAACTCAGTAAGGGCAAAAATTACAATAATTTGACTACTAATTGCATAAACCGGCACATGCAAGGTCAACATGTCTTAGTCTGAGAATCTCACTGCACTAAAATGCGGACTAGCCAGCCTCACCAACTTCAGACCATCCCAACACCATATCTGCTGCTGCTTCCTCCTCCATCAACATGCCGTGTGTTCTCACACAGTGCTCTGGAGGCAGAATCTCCACTTATTTACCCTCTACAGTCACTGTAAGTGAGAGTCCATCAGCTGTTATTGAAGCGGACATGACTGCTATTTTTGTTTCACTGAGCACAACACATCTTTCTCAATCCACCATAACATTTCCACCTGAACCTCCGTCACAGTTCAGCAGTTTGTCCTGTTCACCCAACTCGACCCTCTCTAAGCAAAGCAGCCAGTCCTTAGTCCCACAGTTGTGGTCACATAAAATTCTTCCTACATATGCCAAGGTTAAGAGCTTGAACTCAACCATCTCCAATCAGTTGTCCACGAAAATGCTGCCTTTCCACCTGGTGGATACAGATGGTTTCCGAAAGTGGATGACATCACAGTCCCCAAGTACCAGTTTCCCAGCCACCATTACATTTCTAAGAAAGCTGTGCCTGCACTACACCAGCATGTCACAGACAACATCACCCGTTCCCTGAAAAAAATCTATGTCTGCCAGGTTGCATTTCACCACTTACACCTGGACTAGCAAACATGGGAAGGGGCATTACCTCTCGTTGACTGGGCACTGGATAAGTCTGGTTGCTATGGGGGTCAGGCGGTCAAATGGCTGCTCAACAAGTCTTGGAATGTCCAAGTCATGCGGGACAAACCTCTTTATCCAACACTTCCTTCACTACTTCTAGCTCCTCCACCTCCTCTAGGGCCTCCACCTGCACCCTGAAACTCTTCCTAAATGAGATACCTGGTAGCCAGCATTCTCTCAGAACGTGTGTTTAGTGCTGTTGGTGGTTTCTGACAAATAAGTGCATCCAGCTGTCCCCTGAACATGTAAACTACCTAAATGTCATCAAAATGAACAGGTATTGTATTTCCAATGACTTTTGCACCCAAGTCACAGACTGGCAAGATTAGGCGTTAGTGTAGTTTTTATTGCCATGCATTGATCTTGTGTTACTTCAGTCTGTGCCATATTTGTCATGGCTTTTGTGCCTGTTGTTGCTATTGCTGCTGATGTTACAAACATTTTTTGAAATGTGGAGACTCCAAGTTGGGTCTCCTTCATGTGTGTTGCCAGTAGCAGTAGGGCTCCCAGACCAGCAGGCCTGCACTCACTTCCACTCAGCTACCTGTGTTACTTTATTTGAATTTTTCTACCAATAATATTCTCTGAAATTGATGTTTGTGCCACCTGAGTGTGGCTGGGTAAAAAAAAAAATAATTGAGCTTTTGCTTGAGGTATAAGGGCTCCCAGCAAAGAAGGCTTACACTGCTCCCTTAACCACCACATCTTAATTGAAACTTTAATTTAAAGCTCTAAATGCTGGCCCAGACCCTGATACCTTATGCATGGACCATGGCTGATTGCTGTCATTTGTAAATTTGCACTGTGGGTCAATTGACTCCAATTTTCATGGTGTCTGCCCCTAATTTTAGCTGTTTGGGAAGCTTTTCGTCACCCTTTAAGGTGTTGTGTAGGGTTGAGCGAAACGGGTCGTTCATTTTCAAAAGTCGCCGACTTTTGGCAAAGTCGGGTTTCATGAAACCCGATCCGACCCCTGTGCGGGGTCGGCCATGCGGTACGCGACTTTCGCGCCAAAGTCGCGTTTCAATGACGCGAAAAGCGCCATTTCTCAGCCAATGAAGGTAAACGCAGAGTGTGGGCAGCGTGATGACATAGGTCCTGGTCCCCACCATCTTAGAGAAGGGCATTGCAGTGATTGGCTTGCTGTCTGCGGCGTCACAGGGGCTATAAAGGGGCGTTCCCGCCGACCGCCATGTTACTGCTGCTGATCTGAGCTTAGGGAGAGGTTGCTGCCGCTTCGTCAGAAGCAGGGATAGCGTTAGGCAGGGTCCATTAACCACCAAACCGCTTGTGCTGTAGCGATTTCCACTGCCCAACACCACCTTCGGTGTGCAGGGACAGTGGAAGCTACATTTTTTTTTTTTTTCCCCCTCAGCGCTGTAGCTCATTGGGCTGCCCTAGAAGGCTCCCTGATAGCTGCATTGCTGTGTGTACGCCGCTGTGCAAACCAACTGCTTTTTTCAAAGCACAAATCCTCTTGTTCCTTCCTTTCTGCACAGCTATCTTTTTGGTTTGTATACACTTTTTATTTAATTTGTGCATCAGTCCACTCCTTATTGCTGCCTGCCATACCTGGCTGAGATTACTGCAGGGAGATAGTAATTGAAGGACACTCCCTGTTTTTTTTTTTTTTTTTTGTGGGAGATTAAGATTGACATTTCTGCTAGAGTGCCATCCCTGTCTGTCATCTCTCACTCAGTGGGCCATAGAAAGCCTATTTATTTTTTTGCTTGATTTGGGTTATAAAATCTACCTGAAAAAATCACTACATCAATCAGTGGGAGAAAAATATTGGCCTCAGGGCTTGTGTGCCACTCTTGACTCCTGTGTGCATCATCACTCACTCAGTGGGCCATAGAAAGCCTATTTATTTTTTTGCTTGATTTTGGTTCTAAAATCTACCTGAAAAAATCACTACATCAATCAGTGGGAGAAAAATATTGGCCTCAGGGCTTGTGTGCCACTCCTGACTCCTGTGTGCATCATCACTCACTCAGTGGGCCATAGAAAGCCCTTTTTTTTTTTTTTGCTTTATTTGGGTTCTAAATTCTACCTGAAAAAATCAATAAATCAATCAGTGGGAGATTAATATTGGCCTTTGGGCTTGTGTGCCAGTCCTAAGCGTGCCATCCCTCTCTCTCAGATAGTGGGCCATAGAAAGCCTATTTATTTATTTTTTTTTTATTGGGTTTATAAATTTTCCCTGGAAAAAAAAAAAAAAAGTGGGAGATTAATATTGGCCTCTGGGCTTGTGTGCCAGTCCTGAGCGTGCCATCTCTCTCACAAATAGTGGGCCATAGAAAGCCTATTTATTTATTTTGTTTTTGGTTTTATAAATTCTCCCTTAAAAAAAAAAAGGGAGATTAATATTGGCCTTGTGTGCCAGTCCTAAGCGTGCCATCTCTCTCTGTCTCTCAGATAGTGGGCCATAGAAAGCCTATTTATTATTTTTTTTATTGGGTTTATAAATTTTCCCTGGAACAAAAAAAAAAAGTGGGAGATAAATATTGGCCTCTGGGCTTGTGTGCCACTCCTGACTCCTGTGTGCGTCATCTCTCACTCAGTGGGCCATAGAAAGCCTTTTTTTGTTTTATTTGTTTTCTAAATTCTCCCTGAAAAAATCATTTTATTTTCTTTGGTTTCTAAATTCTTCATGAAAAAATCATTTTATTCTATTTTTTTTTTCCTAAAGTCTCCCTGAAAAAAAAAAAAAAAAACAACAAATCAGTGGGAGATTAATATTGCCCTTTCTGCTTGTGTGCCAGTCTTGACTCCTGGGTGTGCCATCTCTCTCTCTCTCTCCAATTGTGGGCCATAGAAAGCCTATTATTTTTTTTGCTTGATTTGGGTTCCAAAATCTACCTGAAAAAATCACTACATCAATCAGTGGGAGATAAATATTGGCCTCTGGGCTTGTGTGCCACTCCTGACTCCTGTGTGCGTCATCTCTCACTCAGTGGGCCATAGAAAGCCTTTTTTTGTTTTATTTGTTTTCTAAATTCTCCCTGAAAAAATCATTTTATTTTAGTTGGTTTCTAAATTCTTCCTGAAAAAATCATTTTATTCTATTTTTTTTTTCCTAAAGTCTCCCTGAAAAAAAAAAAAAAAAAACAAATCAGTGGGAGATTAATATTGCCCTATCTGCTTGTGTGCCAGTCTTGACTCCTGGGTGTGCCATCTCTCTCTCTCTCTCCAATTGTGGGCCATAGAAAGCCTATTATTTTTTTTAGCTTGATTTGGGTTCCAAAATCTACCTGAAAAAATCACTACATCAATCAGTGGGAGATAAATATTGGCCTCTGGGCTTGTGTGCCACTCCTGACTCCTGTGTGCGTCATCTCTCACTCAGTGGGCCATAGAAAGCCTTTTTTTGTTTTATTTGTTTTCTAAATTCTCCCTGAAAAATTCATTTTATTTTCTTTGGTTTCTAAATTCTTCCTGAAAAAATCATTTTATTCTTTTTTTTTTTTTCCTAAAGTCTCCCTGAAAAAAAAAAAAAAAAACAAATCAGTGGGAGATTAATATTGCCCTTTCTGCTTGTGTGCCAGTCTTGACTCCTGGGTGTGCCATCTCTCTCTCTCTCTCCAATTGTGGGCCATAGAAAGCCTATTATTTTTTTAGCTTGATTTGGGTTCCAAAATCTACCTGAAAAAATCACTACATCAATCAGTGGGAGATAAATATTGGCCTCTGGGCTTGTGTGCCACTCCTGACTCCTGTGTGCGTCATCTCTCACTCAGTGGGCCATAGAAAGCCTTTTTTTGTTTTATTTGTTTTCTAAATTCTCCCTGAAAAAATCATTTTATTTTATTTGGTTTCTAAATTCTTCCTGAAAAAATCATTTTATTCTATTTTTTTTTTCCTAAAGTCTCCCTGAAAAAAAAAAAAAAACAACAAATCAGTGGGAGATTAATATTGCCCTTTCTGCTTGTGTGCCAGTCTTGACTCCTGGGTGTGCCATCTCTCTCTCTCTCTCCAATTGTGGGCCATAGAAAGCCTATTATTTTTTTAGCTTGATTTGGGTTCCAAAATCTACCTGAAAAAATCACTACATCAATCAGTGGGAGATAAATATTGGCCTCTGGGCTTGTGTGCCACTCCTGACTCCTGTGTGCGTCATCTCTCACTCAGTGGGCCATAGAAAGCCTTTTTTTGTTTTATTTGTTTTCTAAATTCTCCCTGAAAAAATCATTTTATTTTATTTGGTTTCTAAATTCTTCCTGAAAAAATCATTTTATTCTATTATTTTTTTTTCCTAAAGTCTCCCTTAAAAAAAAAAAAAATCAAATCAGTGGGAGATTAATATTTACATTTGTGCTTCAGTGACAGTCCTGCGTGTGTGGCATCTCTCTCATTTGTTGCCACCAACAACAGAGTGTGTAACATTGTGCCTGATTTTCGTTGTGGTCTCACTCACCTGTAAAGGGGTAGCTAAATCATACTGAAGTTATAGCTCACCGTGTAATTTGTGTGACAGCAACAAATACCGTTAGTTTGTTTACGTTTTTAAAACAATGAGGAAGTATGGTGGAAGAGGTCGTGGCCGGGGGCGTTCATTGTCAGCTGGTAATGAGGGTAGTGGTAGTGGTGGAGCATCAGCTGGTCGTGGGAAAAAAAATATTGCACCTAAGTCTGGAGCTGTGGAGCCAGGTTCGTCGTCTGGCTACACAAGGCCTCGAACGCTCCCTTTTCTGGGAGTAGGAAAACCGCTTTTAAAGCCGGAGCAGCAAGAGCAAGTTTTGGCTTATCTTGCTGACTCAGCCTCTAGCTCTTTTGCCTCCTCTCGTGAAACTATTAAATGTCAAAGCAGCGCGTCGTTAGTGGATGTTCACGGTCAGGGACAAGTCGCTTCCTTGTCCTCTTCAGCAAAAACAACAACAGAGAAGAATGCAGCAGGCGACACAACGGGTTACTCCATGGAGCTCTTTACACATACCGTCCCTGGCTTAGAAAGTGAAGCAGTTAACAGTCCATGCCCATTACAAGTTGAATCTGACATGGAGTGCACTGATGCACAGCCACAGCCAGACTACTATGCTGGTCCTTTGACTCAGACCACAACATTGCCCTCGCAGGGTGCTGATCAAGAATCAGACCCTGATGAGACTATGTTGCCCCATCACGAACGCTATACCACCGACCGACACGGTGACACAGACGAAGTTGCACACGAGCTACAAGAAGAGGTAATAGATGACCCAGTTCTTGACCCCGATTGGCAGCCATTGGGGGAACAGAGTGCAGGCGGCAGCAGTTCTGAAGCGGAGGAGGAGGGGCCGCAGCAGGCATCAACATCGCAACAGGTTCCATCTGCCGGGCCCGTATCTTGCCCAAAACGCGTGGCAAAGCCAAAACCTGTTGGAGGACAGCGTGGCCATCCGGTTAAAGCTCAGTCTGCAATGCCTGAAAAGGTATCCGATGCTAGAAAGAGTGCAGTCTGGCATTTTTTTAAACAACATCCAATTGATCAGCGCAAAGTCATCTGTCAAAAATGTTCAACTTCCTTAAGCAGAGGACAGAATCTGAAAAGTCTCAATACAAGTTGCATGCATAGACATTTAACCACCATGCATTTGCAAGCCTGGACTAACTACCAAACGTCCCTTAAGGTTGTTGCACCCTCAGCCAATGAAGCTAGTCAGCAACGCAACATCCCTTCCGGCAGTGTAGGGCCACCATTTTCCGCACCACCTGCAGTATCTGTGCAGGTTTCTTTGCCAGGCCAAAGCAGTCAGGGTCAGGGAATCACCAGTTTCGTAGTATGAAACACTGCATCTAGGGCACCGGTGGCAACAATACCATCTCCCACCGTCTCTCAGTCTGCCATGTCCACCGGCACCCCCGCTAGTTCCACGATCTCCAGCTCTCCAGTCCAGCTCACCCTACATGAGACTATGGTTAGAAAAAGGAAGTACTTAGCCTCGCATCCGCGTACACAGGGTTTGAACGCCCACATAGCTAGACTAATCTCGTTAGAGATGATGCCCTACCGGTTAGTTGAAAGCGAAGCTTTCAAAGCCCTGATGGACTACGCTGTACCACGCTACGAGCTACCCAGTCGACACTTTTTTCCAGAAAAGCCATCCCAGCCCTCCACCAGCATGTTAAAGAGCGCATCGTCCATGCACTCAGGCAATCTGTGAGCACAAAGGTGCACCTGACAACAGATGCATGGACCAGTAGGCATGGCCAGGGACGTTACGTGTCCATCACGGCACACTGGGTAAATGTGGTGGATGCAGGGTCCACAGGGGACAGCAAGTTTGGGACAGTTCTGCCTAGCCCACGGTCTAGGAAACAATTGGCTGTAGCCGTTCGCACCCCCTCCTCCTCCTCTTCGTCCTCCTGCAGAAGCGAGAGCTCGTCCACAGACCGCAGTCGCACAACCACTCCATCCGCAGCTGCCACTGTTGCACACCAGGTCTCCCATTATGGGGCAGCTACTGGCAAACGTCAGCAGGCTGTATTGGCTATGAATTGTTTGGGCGACAACAGACACACCGCGGAAGTTCTGTCCGAGTTCTTGCAGAAAGAAACGCAGTCGTGGCTGGGCACTGTAGATCTTGAGGCAGGCAAGGTAGTGAGTGATAACGGAAGGAATTTCATGGCTGCCATCTCCCTTTCCCAACTGAAACACATTCCTTGCCTGGCTCACACCTTAAACCTGGTGGTGCAGTGCTTCCTGAAAAGTTATCCGACCTGCTCCTCAAAGTGCGTGGACTTTGCTCACATATCCGCCGTTCGCCCGTACACTCCAGCCGTATGCAGACCTATCAGCGTTCTTTGAACCTTCCCCAGCATCGCCTAATCATAGACGTTGCAACAAGGTGGAACTCAACACTGCACATGCTTCAGAGACTGTGTGAACAGAGGCGGGCTGTTATGTTTTTGTGGGAGGATACACATACACGGGCAGGCAGTAGGATGGCAGACATGGAGTTGTCAGGTGTGCAGTGGTCGAAGATTCAAGACATGTGTCAAGTCCTTCAGTGTTTTGAGGAATGCACACGGCTGGTTAGTGCAGACAACGCCATAATAAGCATGAGCATCCCCCTAATGCGTCTGCTGATGCAAAGTTTGACGCACATAAAGGATCAGGCGTCTGCAGCTGAGGAAGAGGAAAGCCTTGATGACAGTCAGCCATTGTCTGGCCAGGGCAGTGTACAGGACGAGGTAGCGGGCGAAGAGGAGGAGGAGGATGAGGAGGATGATGGGGATGATTATATTTTTAATGAGGAAGCTTTTCCGGGGCCACTGGAAATTGGTGGCGCGGCAAGGCCGGGTTCTGGTTTTTGGAGGGACACAAGTGACGTGGATTTGCCTGAAACTGCCCCTCAACCAAGCACAACCGCAGATTTGAGAACTGGAACTTTGGCCCACATGGCGGATTATGCCTTACGTATCCTCAAAAGGGACACACGCATAACTAAAATGATGAATGATGACGATTACTGGTTGGCCTGCCTCCTTGATCCTCGCTATAAAGGCAAATTGCAAAATATAATGCCACATGAGAACTTGGAAATAATATTAGCAACCAAACAATCAACTCTTGTTGACCGTTTGCTTCTGGCATTCCCTGCACACAGCGCCCGTGATCGTTCTCACACGAGCTGCAGGGGCCAGCAGACCAGAGGAGTTAGAGGGGCAGAAATCAGAAGTGGCGTTGGCCAGAGGGGTTTTCTGACCAGGTTGTGGAGTGATTTTGCTATGACCGCAGACAGGACAGGCACTGCAGCATCAATTCAAAGTGACAGGAGACAACATTTGTCCAGTATGGTTACAAACTATTTTTCATCCCTTATCGATGTTCTCCCTCAACCGTCATTCCCATTTGATTACTGGGCATCAAAATTAGACACCTGGCCAGAATTGACAGAATATGCATTGCAGGAGCTTGCTTGCCCGGCAGCTAGTGTCCTATCAGAAAGAGTATTCAGTGCTGCAGGTTCAATACTAACAGAAAAAAGGACTCGTCTGGCTACCCAAAATGTAGATGATCTAACCTTCATTAAAATGAACCACAACTGGATTTCGAAATCTTTTGCCCCACCTTGCCCGGCTGACACCTAGCTTTCCTATGAAAAGGTCTTGCCTGTGGACTATTCTGAATGCCTTTTCCAATCTCGTAATTTTCTGCACCTGATTGTCCAGCATACGACATGTTTACACCTCACTAAATGGCCAAACTCCCCACACGGGGCCGTGGTATCGACACTTGGCGACAGCACCCGTGAGAGTGCAGTTTGTCTGAAGAGGTGGGTGAGCCCGCTTTTGGTCGACGGCACTGCCACTGGGTCCCTCCTAGTACAATAAAGTGTCTCTGGCGGTGGTGGTGCGCACCCAACATCAGACACACCGTTGTAATATGAGGGGCCCTGGGCCTGTACCGCCGGCCACAAGACAGTTTCCCCCCACCACAGCTCAAACAGTGCTCTACCACTTGCAAAATTATCTCACAGCTCCACCAATGTTTAGTCTATGCGCTGACATCCTTCAATGCCTGCCACTGACAATACCATTGTATTGAGATTTTTGTTATGTTAGGCCTTCGATGCCTGTCTGTGGTCACTCCTTCCACTAGGCCTCCACTGACCACACCACTGCTGCCCGTGTACCCCTGTAACCAATTTAAAATTGCCTACAGCCATGTGTTATTATTTTAGGCCTTCGATGCCTGTCTGCGGTGACTCCTTCCACTAGGCCTCCACTGACCACACCACTGCTGCCCGTGTACCCCTGGAACCAATTTAAAATTGCCTACAGCCATGTGTTATTATTTTAGGCCTTCGATGCCTGTCTGCGGTCACTCCTTCCACTAGGCCTCCACTGACCACACCACTGCTGCCCGTGTACCCCTGGAACCAATGTAAAATTGCCTACAGCCATGTGTTATTATTTTAGGCCTTCGATGCCTGTCTGCGGTCACTCCTTCCACTAGGCCTCCACTGACCACACCACTGCTGCCCGTGTACCCCTGGAACCAATTTAAAATTGCCTACAGCCATGTGTTATTATTTTAGGCCTTCGATGCCTATCTGCGGTCACTCCTTCCACTAGGCCTCCACTGACCACACCACTGCTGCCCGTGTACCCCTGGAACCAATTTAAAATTGCCTACAGCCATGTGTTATTATTTTAGGCCTTCGATGCCTGTCTGCGGTCACTCCTTCCACTAGGCCTCCACTGACCACACCACTGCTGCCCGTGTACCCCTGGAACCAATTTAAAATTGCCTACAGCCATGTGTTATTATTTTAGGCCTTCGATGCCTGTCTGCGGTCACTCCTTCCACTAGGCCTCCACTGACCACACCACTGCTGCCCGTGTACCCCTGGAACCAATTTAAAATTGCCTACAGCCATGTGTTATTATTTTAGGCCTTCGATGCCTGTCTGCGGTCACTCCTTCCACTAGGCCTCCACTGACCACACCACTGCTGCCCGTGTACCCCTGGAACCAACATCAGAAAATATAAAAATAAGTATTTTGCTTATAAAAAAGAAAATACTGGAGAGATATCAAATGCAGACATTTTAACATTAAAAACAAACACATACAACAAAAATCTGGTACAGTACTAAAAATGGCCACCAGCTACAATAACTTTCTCCTGCAAGTAGTTAACTGAAAGGTTTTTTCAATTTTAAACACAGATATGGCATCCACCGAGTGTTGTCCTGTCGCGTCTTCTTTATATTATTGCCAAGAAGATGCAAAACAATGAAAATAATAAAATCATTATTTACCAAAAAAATAGAGTAAGTCAAAACCACATTGCAAATAAACATTCATTACAAATAAAGAAGCAGGGCGCGTCCGAGGGTGAGTATATACCTAATAAGAATATAATCACCCTCGGACGCGCCCTGCTTCTTTCCGACAGCCTTCCTTCCTAAGAATCAGCCCTTCCGTGGTGTAGAGAGAGGGTTTGTTACACTCCAAGGTGTTCCCCAGGTTGCCTTTCCTGAGCTTCGATCTTCCGGCTCTCGTTTAGTAGTTGTTGGAAACTACGCTGCATTGGGCCTACAAATTGGGTATGGGGTGTAGAGAGATGGTGTGTTCCACTCCAAGGTGTTCCCCAGGTTGCCTTTCCTGAGCTTCGATCTTCCGGCTCTCGTTTAGTAGTTGTTGGAAACTACGCTACATTAGGCCTACAAATTGGGTATGGGGGGGTGTAGAGAGATGGTGTGTTCCACTGTAGAGAGATGGTGTGTTCCACTCCAAGGTGTTCCCCAGGTTTCCTCGCCAATGCTTCGATCATCATGCTCTCGTTTAGTAGTTGTTGGAAACTACGCTGCATTAGGCCTACAAATTGGGTATGGGGTGTAGAGAGATGGTGTGTTCCACTCCAAGGTGTTCCCCAGGTTTCCTCTCCATTGCTTCGATCTTCATGCTCTCGTTTAGTAGTTGTTGGAAACTACGCTGCATTAGGCCTACAAATTGGGTATGGGGTGTAGAGAGATGGTGTGTTACACTCCAAGGTGTTCCCCAGGTTTCCTCTCCATTGCTTCGATCTTCCGGCTCTCGTTTAGTAGTTGTTGGAAACTACGCTGCATTAGGCCTACAAATTGGGCATGGGGTGTAGAGAGATGGTGTGTTACACTCCAAGGTGTTCCCCAGGTTGCCTTTCCTGAGCTTCGATCTTCCGGCTCTCGTTTAGTAGTTGTTGGAAACTACGCTGCATTAGGCCTACAAATTGGGTATGGGGTGTAGAGAGATGGTGTGTTCCACTGTAGAGAGATGGTGTGTTCCACTCCAAGGTGTTCCCCACGTTTCCTCGCCAATGCTTCGATCATCATGCTCTCGTTTAGTAGTTGTTGGAAACTACGCTGCATTAGGCCTACAAATTGGGTATGGGGTGTAGAGAGATGGTGTGTTCCACTCCAAGGTGTTCCCCAGGTTTCCTCTCCATTGCTTCGATCTTCATGCTCTCGTTTAGTAGTTGTTGGAAACTACGCTGCATTAGGCCTACAAATTGGGTATGGGGTGTAGAGAGATGGTTTGTTACACTCCAAGGTGTTCCCCAGGTTTCCTCTCCATTGCTTCGATCTTCCGGCTCTCGTTTAGTAGTTGTTGGAAACTACGCTGCATTAGGCCTACAAATTGGGTATGGGGTGTAGAGAGATGGTGTGTTACACTCCAAGGTGTTCCCCAGGTTTCCTCTCCATTGCTTCGATCTTCCGGCTCTCGTTTAGTAGTTGTTGGAAACTACGCTGCATTAGGCCTACAAATTGGGTATGGGGTGTAGAGAGATGGTGTGTTCCACTGTAGAGAGATGGTGTGTTCCACTCCAAGGTGTTCCCCACGTTTCCTCGCCAATGCTTCGATCATCATGCTCTCGTTTAGTAGTTGTTGGAAACTACGCTGCATTAGGCCTACAAATTGGGTATGGGGTGTAGAGAGATGGTGTGTTCCACTCCAAGGTGTTCCCCAGGTTTCCTCTCCATTGCTTCGATCTTCATGCTCTCGTTTAGTAGTTGTTGGAAACTACGCTGCATTAGGCCTACAAATTGGGTATGGGGTGTAGAGAGATGGTTTGTTACACTCCAAGGTGTTCCCCAGGTTTCCTCTCCATTGCTTCGATCTTCCGGCTCTCGTTTAGTAGTTGTTGGAAACTACGCTGCATTAGGCCTACAAATTGGGTATGGGGTGTAGAGAGATGGTGTGTTACACTCCAAGGTGTTCCCCAGGTTTCCTCTCCATTGCTTCGATCTTCCGGCTCTCGTTTAGTAGTTGTTGGAAACTACGCTGCATTAGGCCTACAAATTGGGTATGGGGTGTAGAGAGATGGTGTGTTCCACTGTAGAGAGATGGTGTGTTCCACTCCAAGGTGTTCCCCAGGTTTCCTCGCCAATGCTTCGATCATCATGCTCTCGTTTAGTAGTTGTTGGAAACTACGCTGCATTAGGCCTACAAATTGGGTATGGGGTGTAGAGAGATGGTGTGTTCCACTCCAAGGTGTTCCCCAGGTTTCCTCTCCATTGCTTCAATCTTCATGCTCTCGTTTAGTAGTTGTTGGAAACTACGCTGCATTAGGCCTACAAATTGGGTATGGGGTGTAGAGAGATGGTGTGTTACACTCCAAGGTGTTCCCCAGGTTTCCTCTCCATTGCTTCGATCTTCCGGCTCTCGTTTAGTAGTTGTTGGAAACTATGCTGCATTAGGCCTACAAATTGGGTATGGGGTGTAGAGAGATGGTGTGTTACACTCCAAGGTGTTCCCCAGGTTTCCTCTCCATTGCTTCGATCTTCCGGCTCTCGTTTAGTAGTTGTTGGAAACTACGCTGCATTAGGCCTACAAATTGGGTATGGGGTGTAGAGAGATGGTGTGTTACACTCCAAGGTGTTCCCCAGGTTTCCTCTCCATTGCTTCGATCTTCCGGCTCTCGTTTAGTAGTTGTTGGAAACTACGCTGCATTAGGCCTACAAATTGGGTATGGGGTGTAGAGAGATGGTGTGTTCCACTCCAAGGTGTTCCCCAGGTTGCCTTTCCTGAGCTTCGATCTTCCGGCTCTCGTTTAGTAGTTGTTGGAAACTACGCTGCATTAGGCCTACAAATTGGGTATGGGGTGTAGAGAGATGGTGTGTTCCACTGTAGAGAGATGGTGTGTTCCACTCCAAGGTGTTCCCCAGGTTTCCTCGCCAATGCTTCGATCATCATGCTCTCGTTTAGTAGTTGTTGGAAACTACGCTGCATTAGGCCTACAAATTGGGTATGGGGTGTAGAGAGATGGTGTGTTCCACTCCAAGGTGTTCCCCAGGTTTCCTTGCCAATGCTTCGATCATCATGCTCTCGTTTAGTAGTTGTTGGAAACTACGCTGCATTAGACCTACAAATTGGGTATGGGGTGTAGAGAGATGGTGTGTTCCACTCCAAGGTGTTCTCCAGGTTGCCTTTCCTGAACTTCTATCTTCAGGCTCTCATTAAGATTGTGGTTAAACGGAACAACTGCATTTGGCGTACTAGTTGGTTTGGGGCCTACTATCGGTGTCTGCCGCTCCTTGCTGTTCTCCTGGTTTCCTGTCCTGAAATTCCGTTTTCAGGCGCTCGTTAAGTAGTTGTTAATGTTAGACTGCATTTGGCCTACTAGTTGGGTTGGGGCCTACTATCGGTGTCTGCCACTCCTTGCTGTTCTCCTCCACTGAACAAAGCTGTGCCGCCTGTTTACTACTGTTGCCAATTTTGAACTGCATTTCGACTACTTACTGATTTGGGCCTACTCTCTGTGTCAGCCTCTCATTCCAGTTGTCCTCCACTGCAATGCCCCCTGATTAGTCCTGTGTTACCAATTTTGAACTGCATTTAGCCCACTTTATTCTTTGGGCCTATATCTGTGTTTCCTCCTCATCCTGCCCATTGCCCAGCCAGTGATAGATGAGTCTGCTGGTACATTGACCCATAACGCAACATTTCCCGTGCACGCTACACTGCAAGATTGTGACCCTGCTGAAAGTCAGGTCCCCCTTCCCGCATACCATACCACCTTACACGGGGACAAACAGGAAGGTGCAGATGAAAGTGCAGGTTCCTTCATCAGGTGGGGGGAGGAATACTAGTTGGCGACGTCACTGGCACAGGGCCTCTCATGGTACGCAAAAGTGTTGCTGCCGGTGGGAGGCGCCCCCGCCGTGCAAACACACCGCTGTACTTTGAGGGGCCCTGTGCCAGTGCCAATGCCAACGAGTGGGCCCCCCCTGCTTGCTCAGGTTCACAGCACTTGCAAAGTTGAAATACTTACCTCTCCCTGCTCCACTGCCGTGACGTGGTCCAGATTTCCTGGGCCCACTAATTACTTGAACCAGCCCTACCCACCACAACTTTAGCCAAATGACCCCCAATTTCAAATGCCTTCCAATTATTATAAGGTAAATTACGCTTGACAAGCTTCATTAAGAAGAATGGATGGTTTTGACATTAAAATGGGCACTCTAGGTGTTTTCCTGGCCCCCACTCACTGCCGACTATGCTGCCCCATTGACTTGCATTGGGTTTCGTGTTTCGGTCGATCCCGACTTTACGTCATAATCGGCCGATTTCACTCGACCCGACTTTTGAGATAGTCGGGTTTCGCGAAACCCGGCTCGACTCTAAAAAGGTCAAGGTCGCTCAACTCTAGTGTTGTGTATACATTTTGGTTTGTCTTTCTTTAAATTTATTGGGGTTCTGGCACATTCGTCAAACTGTGCATCGAACATGTTCACTAAACATCGTGATGTTTGGATGTATATGCCGCAGTCCCATGTGTCCTGTGATGTATATGCCAGAGCCCCACATCTCCGATGACATCTATACCACAGTTCCATGTCTCCTGTGATGTATATGCTGAAGCCCCATATCTCTTGTAATGTTTATGACACAGCCCAGGGTCTCCTGTGATGTGTATGCTCCAGGCCCACATCTCCTGTGATGTGTACACCCCAGGCCCACATCTCCTGTGATGTGTATGCCCCAACCTCATGTCTCTTGTGATGTGTATGCCCCAGCCTCATCTCTCCTGTGATTTATATACAACCATCTCTGTGTCTCCAGTGTTATGCATGCTGCAGATCTCCCACTGCTTGATGTGTTTAAATGTAACATGAGCAGTGATGGATTCCCCACTGTAACTAGACATGCAGTGTAACATACGTCTGTTACACTGCATCTTGGTGGCTGCGGTGAAGTGGGGTCCCAGGGTCGCTGCTGAAGGAGGCAAGAGTGGAGCCTTGCTGCAGGCCACAGGCTGGGATAAGGGGATGTTTAGATTTGCGCCACTGTGGGTGTTCAGTGGTGTGGGGGCTCTGCCGGCATTTTGTGAAAGCCGGGGGTTGCACATGGATGGAGATCTCGGCACCAAGATCTCGGGGGATGAGCTCTCAGCACTGAGATACATGAGGTACATGGATGACAAAATGATGTGACACATGGACAAATGGACACACTGATACATGGACAGTAAACACAGACACATTGACTGCACACGGACTGAACACGGACTGCACACGAATGTCACATTGACACACTCGGATATGCACAACGGATCTCACCAGTACTGTTTTCTTTCACCAGGACATGTGAAGGAGTCGTCACACTTTGCATTTCAACTACAGCTGAAAAAATCTAGGTGACACCATCATTGCCACAAGTAAAATAATTATCCATTATAGCATCTCATTTTCAATTACACAAGTCTACAAAAAATATTTTTTGTAATCATCGCAGGTGGCTTTGTACTGAATCATCTTTTTGTCCTGATTTCAACACTGTATATAGTTTTTCTGTAGCACGTATAGATTCCATGGAGCAGCATTATTATATGGTGTAGGAAATATACTGGCAAGATTAAGAAAACACTGCAGTAATCTACATATCAAAAAAATGCTTCACCTTACAAAACAGTTTTTATTCAACCAAAATAATTTCACATGCAAAATAGAAACCAAAATATGAGCAGAACTTAAAAGTGCTTGACATTGGAGTGTCGTTGATAAGATTTTTCAGGGTTGTCCCTATATAACATCCAACAGTATTCTGCCATCATTGAGTCATTCCAAAAATCCTGGTAGCGGTGTTTCATTACTTTAATGTCCTGGTGAAACCGCTAATCTTGTTCATATCTTACATCTCCAAGATTTTGAGGGAAGAAATCTAAATGTGAATGCAAAAAGTGCATTTTCAGAGACATGTGACATCCATGACACTGGTATGTATTTAGCAGTTCCTCAACACCTTCAACATATTCTGGAGTTTCTTTATTCCTAAGAAGTTTTCACAGATCCACTTGAAGCTTTTCCAAGATCTCAATTCCTTGTCATTGATAGTTCCTTCAAACACATCATCTCTCATAAGCTCTCTGATCTGAGGACCAACAAATACCCCTTCCTTCAGTTTTGCTGGTAAAATGCTGGAGAATTTCTGTGAAATGTACTGGAACCCTTGTGAATTTGTCTTTGCCATGGCTTTCACAAAGTTTTTAATCAATCCCAACTTTAAATGTAGTGGAGTAAGAAGATTGTTTTTGGAGCAACTAAAGGATTATGCTGAACATTGTCAATACCTGGAGCATCGATGTTTCTGTGTCTCCAATCTCAATGAACAAAATGCTCTAATGTATTTCTACTGTCCCATAAACACAAGAAGCAACAATATTTTGTGAAACCTCCTTACCTTCTCATTAGCAGACCAATCACTTTCAAATCTCCACAGATATTCCATTGGTGATGCTTATATTGTATAGAAGTGTTCCCCAACTCCGGTCCTCAAGAGACACCAACAGGTCATGTTTTCAGTATTTCCTTAGTATTGTACAGGTGATAATTGCATCACCTGCACAGGCAATAATTCCATTACCTGTTCAATACTAAGGAAATCCTGAAAACATGACCTGTTGGTGGCTCTTGAGGACCTGAGTTGGGGAACACTGTTGCATAGCATCCAAAACAACTGACATATTTTTATTACTTTTCTTTAGATGACATGAGTAAGCAATAGGGATTGATGGTTTCATATTTCCATTGTGAAGCAACACTGCTTTCAAATTTCTCTGGGATGAGTCAACAAAATAATCGCCAATCTGCAACAAAATGTTCTTGACTCATTTCTTCAAAGAGGTCATTCACATGGCTATAGTACACCATTGGTCCATCAATTGTGAAAAATTGTGTTAAAGTGTTACTTCTCTTTCGGCAATAACACACGTTGACATCATCATGAAGATGATTCTTTTGTTTCCATCTAGATGCAAGAAATTCAGCTTTATCTTTTGACAATGAAAGGTCTCTGATGAGATAATTTCATTCATGCTGAGTTAATTGTTCTGGCTGTTCGGCTGCTCCATCAGGTACATACTCATCTTGACTTGTCTTGTCTCCATATCTTCGTCAGTAGCTTCAGTTCCATAGTCTTCATATTCTACTTCATTTTCATCCATTCCAGACAACGGTAGTACAGGAAGTACAGTAGTAGTACAGGAACATGCAAGGTACCATCATGTGGAACTGGCCTAATTGCAGATTCAAGTTCAGGGTAATTAATCTCATGTTTGTTCTTTGCAGAAAAGCCCTTCAGTTTGACAAAATAAAAGTAGCAGTCATCACTATGACAGCAAATGGCATAACCACTTTCCTCATATTCCAACAGTCACGAAGACCATTTGAACAACTTGAGCATATCACATGAGGAGCCCAGCTTTTGTCTTGACACAAAGTACATCTGCTACATCTTTTTAATATCATGAGTGATGGAAAGTACTTGGCCTTTTGGTGTAAAAGAACCGCACACAACAGAATCTGTTTGGATGATTGATACACTGTCGGGGCATTCTTCTCCTTTAAATCAGATCAAACAGTAGAGTAAGTTCAGTTCAATAGTGGTGACAAACTAAAAAAATGCAATGAGCCGGCCCGACTAAATGTAGATATTTTCCCAGAGATGACAGAGGCAGCTTGTTTGTGGAACTGATTTTACTGGAGGTAATCTGGTAAATAACTATATACAGTTGTGAGGTAAACTGGTCAGCCTATTTTTTACAGATGAACATTTGCAGACAGGTAGTTTCTCAGTGTGATATTGGCTGCTTTCAGGTTCTCTCTCTGTGGAGACCCTCAATCAGTTACACCTCAGTGGCTGAGCTACTTTCTTCCTTCTGAGGCAACTTGCCCTCCCAGATATGCCGTGAAAATCCTCTCACAATGGTGGCTGTCCGCTGCCTTCCCTTCTATCTCCCTGTGGCAGGGCTCAGATCCCTGTAAAGGCCTGTCTCCTGTCAGTCTCACATACCAGTCCTTACTGCCATCACCATGCTTTTCTGACTGACTTAAATCTTACTGCCTCATAACAGTCAGTTCCTCCCCATAATATGTGACTTTCCAAGAAGCAGTCATTGGTTGACTGCACTGTCAGTACTTATTACCATAAAATTCACTAAAACCTTTTCTGATGTAGTCCGTGTAAGAAAATTCACAATTAAGTAAGATAAACAAAGAAATTGGAATAACACAGGAAAAACCACATACATTGAAAATGCAGAACTAACGCAGTAAAAAAAAATACTTCTATCTGAGAAATTAAGCATATTTTGTCATTTGGCGACTTGGACCTTCAACTCCCTCCATAAGTTTTCTATGGGTTCAAGATCTGGACACAGGCTAGGCCACTCCATGACCTTAATATGCTTCTTTTTGAGCTTCCTTTGTTTCCTTGGCCATATGTCTTGCTGAAAAACCCAGCCATGACCAATTTTTAATTTCCTGGTGGAGGGAAGGATTTTACAGTACATGGCTCTATCCATTCTCCCATTCATGCGGTGAAGTATTTCTGTGCCCTTAGCAGAGAAACACCCTCAAAACATAATGCTTTCACCTCCATGCTTGACAGTGGGGATGGTGTTCTTTGGGTCATAGGCAGCATTTCTCTTCCTCCAAACATGGCGAGTTTAGTTAATCCCAAAGAGCTCAATTTTTATCTCATGTGACTATGGCACCTTCTTCCAATCACTCAGAATCTATCCAGGTGTTCATTGGCAAACTTTGAGCAGTGGGACCTTGAGGGCACTGTAGGATTTTAAACCTTTACGGTGTAATATGCTACCAATAGTTTTCTTGATGACTGTGGTCCCAGCTGCCTTGAGATCATTAACATGTTCCCCCATGTCGTTTTAGGCTGATCTCTCACCTTTTTCATGATCAAGGATACACCATGAGGTGAGATTTTGCATGGTGCCCCAGATTGATGTCGAATCGATTGAGTAATTTTGTATTTCTTCCATTTTCTTGCTATTGCACCAACAGTTGTTTAATTCTCACCCAGCGTCTTACTTATGGTTTTGTAGCTCATTCCAGCTTTGTACAGATCTATGATCTTGTCCCTGACATCCTTATAAAGCTCTTTTGTCTTGCCCATGTTGTAGAGGTTAGAGTCTGACTGATTAATTGAGTCTGTGGACAGGAGTCTTTTATAAAAGGTGACTATGTAAGACAGCTGTCTTTAATGAAGGTAACGAGTTGATCAGGAGCATCTAACTGGTCTGTAGGATCCAGAACTCTTATTTGTAATGACACATGGTGTGTGTCATGGTGTGTGAAATGAATGTGGGAATGAACACTAGGGGCAGTGAATGGGGAGACAGCAGTAACTAATAGAAGTGTGCAGCTGCTGTAGAAAGTGAGCTGCATTAACAGGACCTGAGACATGTGATCACAGGGGAAGGGGCTTGAGAAGGAGCTGAAAGAGAGAGAGAGGTCAGACAAGCTGGGTACAATAGCCAGAGGGCAATCCAGTATCCAAGGGCACAGACTAAAGAATGGTCAAATACAAGCCGAAGTCAGAAAAGCCAGACAGGAATGCAGTAACCAAAGGCAAAGACAAGTAGAGCAGTCAGAGAGCAAGCCAGAGATCAGAACCAGAGAAATAGCAGAGGTACAGAATAAGAGTACGGTATACACAGGTATAGCAAGGTAAGCTGCTCTGCCGAGGACAGAACTATCACTGATAACCCCCACAGGAAAGCAGGTTAATATAGCCCCAAACCAAAAGGAGGCCAGCAAAGTTAAGGCTGTACAGCCCAGGACAGGGAAAGGAATTCCCATCCAGAGCCATGACATTAATGGTTGGTAGGGGATCAAATTCTTATTTCTCACTGCCAAAATGCAAATAAATTTATGTAATTTATAAAATGTCATTTTCTGGATTTTAGTTTTGATATTCTATCTCTCAATGTTAAAATTAACTTACCCTTAAAATTAAAGACTGTTCATGTCTTTGTCAGTGGGCAAACTTACAAAATCAGAAAGGGATCAAATACCGTATATACTCGAGTAGAAGCCGACCCGAGTATAAGCCGACCCGAGTATAAGCCGACCCCCCCTAATTTTGCCACAAAAAACTGGGAAAACTTAATGACTCGAGTATAAGCTTAGGGTGGAAAATGCAGCAGCTACTGGTAAATTTCAAAAATAAAAATGGATACCAATAAAAGTAAAATTAATTGAGACATCAGTAGTTTAAGCGTTTTAGAATATCCATATTGAATCAGGAGGCCCATATAATGCTCCATACAGTTCACGAAGGGCCCCATAAGATGCTTCATACAAAATATGCCCCATATAATGCTCCATACAGTTTATGATTGGCTCCACAAGATGTTCCATATTAAAATATGCCCCATATAATGCTGCACAAATGTTGGTTATGACCCCATACGATGCTTCATAGACACATTTGCCCCATATAATGCTCCACAAATGTGGATATAATGCTGCACATGGCCTCATACAGATATTTGCCCCATATAATGCTGCACATAGCCCCATAAGATGCTCCATACAGATATTTGTCCCATATAATGCTGCACATGGCCCCATATAATGCTGCACATGGCCCCATAAGATGCTCCATACAGATAATTGCCCCATATAATGCAGCACAATGGCCCCATAAGATGCTCCATACAGATATTTGCCCCCATATAACGCCGCACATGGCCCCATAAGATGCTCCATACAGATATTTGCCCCATATAATGCTGCACATGGCCCCATAAGATGCTCCATACAGATATTTGCCCCATATAATGCTGCACATGGCCCCATAAGATGCTCCATACAGACATTTGCCCCATATAATGCTCCATACAGTTTACGATGGGCTCCATAAGATGCTCCATATTAAAATATGCCCCATATAATGCTGCACTAATGTTGGTTATGACCCCATACGATGCTCCATAGACACACTTGCCCCATATAATGCTCCACAAATGTGGATTATGGCCCCAGAAGATGCTCTATAAAGATATTTGCCCCATATAATGCTGCACATGGCCCCTTAAGATGCTCCATAGAGATATTTGCCCCATATAAAGCTGAAAAAACCAAAACAAACAAGGATACCTAAAAAATAACCTTTATTATGAATCACTAAAAAAATACTCTTTTCATAAATAAACAAAATACTAGCAAACATATAATTATGTACCTGTAAGGCCCTAGGAGAAGTCTACACTGAGACCTACCTATCAGTGGAGGTTGGCACCCTACGTTTCTGCGGTTGGCGCCCCCACTCCGCGTCGACTAACCCTAGGGAGTCCCTAGAGGACCCTAAATAGGGAACCCTAAAAAAGACCTAGCAGATCCCTAACGGAAGACCTGCCTAGCAGTGGGGGTTGGCACCCTAATGTGAAGCGGTAGGCGCCCCCACTCAACGTCGACTGACCCTAAAAGCCCTTAATTGTCCCTAATAGGAATAGAATAAAGAAAATGTCCCACAAACAAACCCAAACAACCCCCAAAAAAAGGAGAACAAAAATATAAATAAAACAAAAAAACAAGAAGATATAATAATCAAAAATATGTGAAGGATCTAATGCGTTGCTTGGATATGCATATATTACATATAGTAGACAATTATGTCTATAGTAATAATCATCAGCAAAAAAGATTCACAAAAATGGGGTGAATGAGAAAATATTATTGTCCATATTTAATATAAACATGCGATCCTTTTCTGGCTAAAGGAGTAAAGAAATACTTGAGGTATATATTCAAATGCTAAGGTATACAAGCATGGTCACCCGCTATACAAAAAGTCAACCACATAGTATACTATCATTAGAGACCTCAATTAAGTAACAAAATACAGCAACTAGAAAATCAGATGTATAACTCCTAAAACCCAAATAAAGAAACATCAATGCTTAATAAAGATTGCCCATAGTCACATTTGAAACAGTACTTAGAGATAAGTCGCACCAAATTTGCTTATGCTGTTATTATAATTACAATATATACCTCACAAGAGCAGGTGTTATTGTTTCAATGTGTATTTCAAAGTGACAGGTCCCGTCACAACCCACCACAAAACCTCCATGGGTACAACAGATAAATAATGGGGCAGGACACAATAATCCCCCTCACAGAAAGCAAAAACAGAGAGCAATCAATACTCATCTGAAAGCCCGTAATGGATATGGGGCGATGTTAGATAAATCCAAATAGCCTGGGTCCGTGGTGGCTATACGGTTTCCTCAGATGACACCGGACATCTAATTAAGCAGACAACAGCAGTCTCCCCGACCAGTGCCCGACGCGTTTCCCCCCCATGTAGATGGAACGGGGGTTCATCAGGGGTATTGTAGCCGCAAGCAAGAAGAAATATAGATGCTGTAGTGTACTCACCAGATATGCCCCTATAAATACACGTGGGTAAGTGTGGAGCACGCCAACTAAGGACTACCTCCGGAAATAACGTCATCCAGAGGAGTCTGCGCTAGGTGAGACGCATGATGCGTTCCATAATAAAAAATAGAACCGCGCATGCGGATCTGTGGCATTATGAAGCGGATACTCCGATAGTGGAGCGCAACAGTGCGTTCCATGTGGCGCATGCGTGATGTTTACAATGAATACCACGCAGGTACACAATGTGAGCCGTAATAGGAACAGACAGCGCATGCAATGTGAAAGCGCTGAATGAATGCGCCCTCGTGTAAAGCGTTATCAGAGCACAATGTGAGCCATAATAGGCACAGAGAGCGCAAATACTAGAAGCGCTGAATGAATGCGCCTACGAATACAATGCTGTCAAGGCACAGTCTTAGATAATAGGAATATAACCACCTAGGCAGCATATGTAAATACAGGGAAAAACCCTGTTATTAAAACTAAAACTAGAGTAAACGCCACATAGATTAAATGATAAGCACTTGTATATAGTAACCCACGTATAAGAAAAACCGGCCTGAATTGGCCATAATAGGAATAAATAAGTCCATATACCAAAGTGAGTAAATACTACAGCACACATTAGGACAACAAACAGAAAAAAACGAAAAGAGAAATAAATCAATATAATGTCCCAAAAATGAGACACACATTAGAAAATGTATAAATATACTTGGCTATAGCGCTAATATCAAAGGACTTGACAGGGGGCTAGAAAAAACCAGTAAAGGTCAGCTGTTCGTTGAGGCCCAGAGGGCTCATCGATCTCATTAAATAAATCCATCTTGTTTCACGCTGAACGATTTTTTTGTCCCAGTCACCCCGTCTTACCGAGGGAGGGATCACTTCAATAACCCTAAAGCTAAGGGAGCCTGGATCCCCACCATGTGTATTGATGACATGTCGTGCAATTGGAGTATCCCTGCAGTGCCGGATATCCCCAAGGTGTTCACCTATCCGAACTCTAAGTTCTCTTTTTGTTTTGCCCACGTAATCCTTGGGGCACGAACACG
Source organism: Ranitomeya imitator (assembly GCF_032444005.1). Classification (NCBI taxonomy): domain Eukaryota; kingdom Metazoa; phylum Chordata; class Amphibia; order Anura; family Dendrobatidae; genus Ranitomeya; species Ranitomeya imitator. The sequence continues at coordinate 427,576,048 of NC_091287.1, read as the reverse complement.
TGCAGAGATACACGACCCCTACTGTTTTGCAGTTCGCAAACTGTCTCATGGAGAAGATCCTATTTGAGGCTGAACTCTGAAAGGTGTTAGAGACGCACATAAATCTACAAAACGAGCAATGTCCACATCTAAATGTGCCGGTTGATCTATTTTCCAGCCAAGTACCCTGTTTTTTAGGGGGCACAAAGTGGCTATAGACGATGCTGTCTTTAATTGACCTTCCCCTTCTATACGTGATCGATGGATGTGGAGAGATAAACCCACTAACATCCGGGTCAGACCTCAATATTTGCCAGTGTCTCTTAAAGATGTCGAACACTTTTTTGGACTGGTCATCAAAGGTACCAATGAGACGTGTAGTAAACGTCGCATCAGTCTCAGTCTTTGGTACCAAGAGAGACGTCCTATTAGAGTCCAAGGCTGTCTTAAATGCGGAACCAATCACATCATCGGGGTAACCCCTATTCCTAAAGCGATGTTTAAGTTCAGTGGATCTACATTTAAAGTCACTAAGGGACGAGCAGTTTCTTCGTAAACGAAGAAACTGTCCCTTAGGGATACCACGTTTCAAAGGAAAGGGATGATGACTCTCCCATCTTAACAGGCTATTTGTGGCTGTTGGTTTTCGATAGATGGACGTACCGAGAGAACCGTCACCAAGCCTTTCAATGAGGACATCAAGAAAGGTGATGCTGTCACCCCCTATTTCGAAGGTGAAGTATAGACCTTCCAATGTGGTGTTTAGATACCTCAGGAAGTCAGAGAATGAACCAGCATCACCCTTCCACAGGACAAGGATGTCATCTATATATCTGCCCCAGAAAATAATCCTGGGGCACCATGTGACATCCTCGTCCCTAAAAACAAAGGTGTCCTCCCACCAGCCCAGGAGCAAATTAGCATATGTGGGGGCACAAGGGCTCCCCATTGCTGTGCCTCTGAGCTGGTGGTACCACTTCCCATTGAAGAGGAAATAGTTCCGTTGAAGTACAAACTCCAGAAGTTCAATCAAAAAGGCGTTATGTAACGCAAAATGGGTGCCTCTACTGCCAAGGAAGTATTTAACTGCTCTGAGGCCATCCTGATGGCGGATACTACTGTATAGTGCCTCCACATCAATGGAGGCAATGATGGTATCAGGTTCTATTACAATGCCCTCTAATTTCATCAGGAGGTCACTTGTGTCCCTGATGTAGGAGGGTAGAGCAGTAACAAAAGACCTTAGTAGTTTATCCACATATACACTCGAATTTTGTGAAAGGGCATCCGTCCCTGACACAATGGGGCGTCCTTTCAAGGGACTAAGGCCCTTATGTACTTTGGGGAGTGCATAGAAAGTTGCCACAGTTGGAAATTTAGGTAACAAGAAATTATGTTCATTGCTCGAAATAAGTTTGAACCCAATTGCTCGATTGAGGATGCTCTTCAGCTCCGAGGTATAACCCACAGTTGGGTCGTTTTTAAGAACCTCATAAGACGATCTGTCCGACAAGATGGAATAACACATGTCCACATATTGAGAGGAGTCTAAAATAACAATATTTCCGCCTTTGTCAGACGGTTTGATGACAATTAAATTGTTGTTTTTAAGATTGTCAAGTGATCTCCTCTCAGCTACTGTGAGGTTAGGGTGAGTAGGGTCCAGATCAGGAATGATGTTATTGATTTCCTGCGAGACCAGTTTTTGAAAGATCTCAATACTTCCATAGTCGCTAGGTGGCGGCAATCGTTTACTCGCTGGTTTCAGATCTGTGAATGGACCCTCACCAGCTGCTCTCACCCCTTCCTCACTAAGTTCAGTCAATATATCGACATCAGTCAGATCATCCATGGAGATACCCAATTGTTGGCATCTCTGGAGGTCATTCCTTTGAAAGAAACGTCTCCATTTAAGTTTCCTCGTAAAGAGGTCCAAGTCTTTGATCCATACAAATGGATCGAATCTCATCGTGGGGACGAAAGAAAGGCCTTTACCCAAAACCTGCTTCTCATTGTCTTTCAATTGATAAGTAGACAGATTAATAATCTGATTGCTGTCGTTCATGGCAGATAAATTCCTTTCTGTTAGTTCTTGGAATTCCGAGTCCGCAGGTGGTAAATACTTCCCCCCCGATCCTCTAAAAAAGAGGAAGATGAAGAAGTAGAGGGTTGATATCCCCTGTCTTGCCTTTGATTTTGCCATCGTCGCCCCCCTCTCTTGCCACGATTCCTAGGTTTCGTGAATTGTGTCGCCAAATAACCCCTTGATGCTGAGTCCACGTCTGAGGAGTCGATATCAGATGAAGATACGTCAGTAGTTGGTACTGAGGAGACTTGTAATGAAGGGTACGCTCTTTTCTCTTTAAACTCAGAACAATCCTTGATGAACCGTTTGTGTTTCCTCTCCTTTATTTCCAGGTGGAATTTTTCCACCGCGTTTTTGAGAGACTCTTCTCTATTATTAAATTCTGGATCGCTCTTAAATTTCAAGATGGAATCTATGTGCTCCTTGAGTTTAATCGAAGAGCTTTCCAAAGTCTTTTTTTCCTCCTCCAAAAGTATCTGCATAAAGCGCAATGAAGATTAAATTGATTCCTCCTCCCACTTACCAAGTAGTGTGGGGGAAACGCACCTAGGAGCTGGCAAGAGATGTATCCTGAGGCCACGTGGAACTATCCGATGTTTAATATAGTTGTCCAAAGACTGAACCTCCCACCAGGATTTAATATTATTTCTATAGATTGTCAAAAGATCAGCAAATAGGTTTCTCAAAGTGGGGGTAGATGATGAACCTCCCGTGCCCTCAACGTCCGAAAAGACCTCTCTAGCATCATCAAGCCACCTCTTATTGTCTACAGGTCCTGAAAGAAAGCTAGCCATGTCCTAAATCCAAAAAACAACCTAAATCCAAATATATGTGGAATCCTAGACCAACTCAAAAAACCAAAACAAACAAGGATACCTAAAAAATAACCTTTATTATGAATCACTAAAAAAATACTCTTTTCATAAATAAACAAAATACTAGCAAACATATAATTATGTACCTGTAAGGCCCTAGGAGAAGTCTACACTGAGACCTACCTATCAGTGGAGGTTGGCACCCTACGTTTCTGCGGTTGGCGCCCCCACTCCGCGTCGACTAACCCTAGGGAGTCCCTAGAGGACCCTAAATAGGGAACCCTAAAAAAGACCTAGCAGATCCCTAACGGAAGACCTGCCTAGCAGTGGGGGTTGGCACCCTAATGTGAAGCGGTAGGCGCCCCCACTCAACGTCGACTGACCCTAAAAGCCCTTAATTGTCCCTAATAGGAATAGAATAAAGAAAATGTCCCACAAACAAACCCAAACAACCCCCAAAAAAAGGAGAACAAAAATATAAATAAAACAAAAAAACAAGAAGATATAATAATCAAAAATATGTGAAGGATCTAATGCGTTGCTTGGATATGCATATATTACATATAGTAGACAATTATGTCTATAGTAATAATCATCAGCAAAAAAGATTCACAAAAATGGGGTGAATGAGAAAATATTATTGTCCATATTTAATATAAACATGCGATCCTTTTCTGGCTAAAGGAGTAAAGAAATACTTGAGGTATATATTCAAATGCTAAGGTATACAAGCATGGTCACCCGCTATACAAAAAGTCAACCACATAGTATACTATCATTAGAGACCTCAATTAAGTAACAAAATACAGCAACTAGAAAATCAGATGTATAACTCCTAAAACCCAAATAAAGAAACATCAATGCTTAATAAAGATTGCCCATAGTCACATTTGAAACAGTACTTAGAGATAAGTCGCACCAAATTTGCTTATGCTGTTATTATAATTACAATATATACCTCACAAGAGCAGGTGTTATTGTTTCAATGTGTATTTCAAAGTGACAGGTCCCGTCACAACCCACCACAAAACCTCCATGGGTACAACAGATAAATAATGGGGCAGGACACAATAATCCCCCTCACAGAAAGCAAAAACAGAGAGCAATCAATACTCATCTGAAAGCCCGAAATGGATATGGGGCGATGTTAGATAAATCCAAATAGCCTGGGTCCGTGGTGGGTACACGGTTTCCTCAGATGACACCGGACATCTAATTAAGCAGACAACAGCAGTCTCCCCGACCAGTGCCCGACGCGTTTCCCCCCCATGTAGATGGAACGGGGGTTCATCAGGGGTATTGTAGCCGCAAGCAAGAAGAAATATAGATGCTGTAGTGTACTCACCAGATATGCCCCTATAAATACACGTGGGTAAGTGTGGAGCACGCCAACTAAGGACTACCTCCGGAAATAACGTCATCCAGAGGAGTCTGCGCTAGGTGAGAAGCATGATGCGTTCCATAATAAAAAATAGAACCGCGCATGCGTCGCGCAACTCCACGCCTCCAAAAGAATCTCGGAGCTGTGGCATTATGAAGCGGATACTCCGATAGTGGAGCGCAACAGTGCGTTCCATGTGGCGCATGCGTGATGTTTACAACGAATACCACGCAGGTACACAATGTGAGCCGTAATAGGAACAGACAGCGCATGCAATGTGAAAGCGCTGAATGAATGCGCCCTCGTGTAAAGCGTTATCAGAGCACAATGTGAGCCATAATAGGCACAGAGAGCGCAAATACTAGAAGCGCTGAATGAATGCGCCTACGAATACAATGCTGTCAAGGCACAGTCTTAGATAATAGGAATATAACCACCTAGGCAGCATATGTAAATACAGGGAAAAACCCTGTTATTAAAACTAAAACTAGAGTAAACGCCACATAGATTAAATGATAAGCACTTGTATATAGTAACCCACGTATAAGAAAAACCGGCCTGAATTGGCCATAATAGGAATAAATAAGTCCATATACCAAAGTGAGTAAATACTACAGCACACATTAGGACAACAAACAGAAAAAAACGAAAAGAGAAATAAATCAATATAATGTCCCAAAAATGAGACACACATTAGAAAATGTATAAATATACTTGGCTATAGCGCTAATATCAAAGGACTTGACAGGGGGCTAGAAAAAACCAGTAAAGGTCAGCTGTTCGTTGAGGCCCAGAGGGCTCATCGATCTCATTAAATAAATCCATCTTGTTTCACGCTGAACGATTTTTTTGTCCCAGTCACCCCGTCTTACCGAGGGAGGGATCACTTCAATAACCCTAAAGCTAAGGGAGCCTGGATCCCCACCATGTGTATTGATGACATGTCGTGCAATTGGAGTATCCCTGCAGTGCCGGATATCCCCAAGGTGTTCACCTATCCGAACTCTAAGTTCTCTTTTTGTTTTGCCCACGTAATCCTTGGGGCACGAACACGTGCAGAGATACACGACCCCTACTGTTTTGCAGTTCGCAAACTGTCTCATGGAGAAGATCCTATTTGTGGCTGAACTCTGAAAGGTGTTAGAGACGCACATAAATCTACAAAACGAGCAATGTCCACATCTAAATGTGCCGGTTGATCTATTTTCCAGCCAAGTACCCTGTTTTTTAGGGGGCACAAAGTGGCTATAGACGATGCTGTCTTTAATTGACCTTCCCCTTCTATACGTGATCGATGGATGTGGAGAGATAAACCCACTAACATCCGGGTCAGACCTCAATATTTGCCAGTGTCTCTTAAAGATGTCGAACACTTTTTTGGACTGGTCATCAAAGGTACCAATGAGACGTGTAGTAAACGTCGCATCAGTCTCAGTCTTTGGTACCAAGAGAGACGTCCTATTAGAGTCCAAGGCTGTCTTAAATGCGGAACCAATCACATCATCGGGGTAACCCCTATTCCTAAAGCGATGTTTAAGTTCAGTGGATCTACATTTAAAGTCACTAAGGGATGAGCAGTTTCTTCGTAAACGAAGAAACTGTCCCTTAGGGATACCACGTTTCAAAGGAAAGGGATGATGACTCTCCCATCTTAACAGGCTATTTGTGGCTGTTGGTTTTCGATAGATGGACGTACCGAGAGAACCGTCACCAAGCCTTTCAATGAGGACATCAAGAAAGGTGATGCTGTCACCCCCTATTTCGAAGGTGAAGTATAGACCTTCCAATGTGGTGTTTAGATACCTCAGGAAGTCAGAGAATGAACCAGCATCACCCTTCCACAGGACAAGGATGTCATCTATATATCTGCCCCAGAAAATAATCCTGGGGCACCATGTGACATCCTCGTCAAAGCTGCACATGGCCCCATACAGATATTTGCCCCATATAATGCTGCTCATGGCCTCATACAGATATTTGCCCCATATAATGCTGCACATAGCCCCATAAGATGCTCCATACAGATATTTGCCCCATATAATGTTGCACATGGCTCCATATAATGCTGCACATGGCCCCATAAGATGCTCCATACAGATCATTGCCCCATATAATGCTGCACATGGCCCCATAAGATGCTCCATACAGATATTTGCCCCATATAATGCTGCACATGGCCCCATAAGATGCTCCATACAGATAATTGCCCCATATAATGCTGCACATGGCCCCATAAGATGCTCCATACAGATATTTGCCCCACATAATGCTGCACATACATACTCACCTCTCAGGCCCTCGGCACTTGCTATACTCACCTTTCCCGTTCCACCGCTGACCGCCGCTGTGTCTCCCCCGCCCTCTGCACTGACGCTCAGGAAGAGGGAGGCGCGCACTAATCGCATCATCGTGGCCTCTGACCTGCGCGTCACTGCAGAGGATGCGGAAGACGCAGCGGTACAGATGGTGGAATGGGGAGCACTGCCTCACCATACTCACCTGCTCCTCGCGAGTCCCTACACGTCTGTTCCCCAAACGTTGGCAGCTTCTTCCTGTAGTGAGCGGTCACATGGTACCACTCATTACAGTAATGAATATGCGGCTCCACCCCTATGGGAGTGGTGTCAGGTCCATATTCATTACTATAGTGAGTGGTACCATGTGACCGCTCACTACAGGAAGAAGCTGTCGGCGTCAGGGAAAAGACGTGCAGGGACTGCACCAGGAGCAGGTGAGTATTATTATACAGCTCCACTCCCCCTTACCTGCCGACCCCTGGGTATGACTCGAGTATAAGCCGAGAGTGTTACTTTCTGCCCAAAAAAGTGGGCTGAAAATTTCAGCTTATACTCGAGTATATACGGTACTTATTTCCCCAACTGTATGCACATGTCAAGCTTTAGTTACTTGATCCAATACATTAAATTTATGCCTATATTTTTCTCACTTCACCAACTGGGACTATTTAGTGCCGATGAATCACACACAAATCAGATTTCAAAAATTAGTTAAACGCAGGTTGTAATGTAACAAAATAAGTAAAAAGCCAAAGGGGTGCATACTTTCAAAAGCCATTGTATATAGATATAATAAACATGGGATTTGAAAGGAAATAATAGAAATTAGTCCCCCATTAGCTGGGGCATGCATACTTCAATAGTTAAAGGGGAAGTACATATCCAACTATAGACACCCTATCCACCCTACAATCCAATATTAACTATAACATTTGCTAGTTAGTATGGTATAAACCAACAATATCCTATCACATATGTAGAAAAAAATATAATAATTTTTATATATATATATATATATATATATATATATATATATATATATATATATATATATATAGGCATAATGTTTTATTAAAGCATTCAACCCTTCAAATATGTATGGTGGGATGAGTCACAATATACAATAAATCTTCTCTGTCATAGAATCTGTGAAACAGAAAAACAATATCAATATGATATCAAAGTGCATAAAATTACATACCACTATAATGCAGATTCAAAAGAAGATATCCTGCCAGCGACAAAAAAAATCATATAACAATATGTAATTTTAAATCTTCATTGATACCATTAGGATCTGGATTTAAGGAATTTAATGAATAAATGCACTCTAATTCTTTATTTCCATTTTCACTTATTCTGTATGCCCTAATTCTACAAAATGGCACAGGTAAATCCATTTTTTTTTGCTAATCGTAGATAGTGATTGATTCTTGTTTTAAAATACCAGGTAGCAGTGGGTGAACCCAAACAGTTAAGTTTTGGATCCGTACCGAACACCTACTGTTTGATCACGGACCTCAAACATGGACTTCTCCAGGAAGTCCATGCTGCTGTTTGGGTTCAGGACCTCGAACATCCCATGTTTACCACGCTGTCATCTGTGTGAAAGTGCAAAAAAACACTGGCGGCTCTGATCAGCAATAAGATCATTACCACCGGTCAGAGAGATACGATCTGACAGCCATCAGCTGGGACAGGCGGTAAAAAGATAACCTCCAGCTACAGAGGTGTCAGCTGATGAGAGAGTACTGTTCCCATCAGTCTATGTCTGCTGCCGCTAATAACAGCAAGAGCATGCGCGGCTGATGGGACTATTCATCAGCCGGTACCTGTGCTATAAATACATACATATTTTATAAAAGTTATGTGGGGTCTTTTTATTTTTGATTACCAGCATGGCAATACCGATAGCTGCAGGCTGCAACCCTCAGCAATCAGCTTCATCATGGCTGGTTATCAAGAAAAGAGGGGACCCCACAACATTTTTTTAAATTATTTAAAAAAAAATATGAAAAAAACTGCTTGGGGTCCCCCCTATTTTTGATAACCAGCCAAGCTAAAGCAGATAGCTGGTTGCTTCTATTCTCAGGTTGGTAAGGGGCCATGGATATTGACCCCCCAGCCTAAAAATAGCAGCCTGCAGCCATCCCAGAAAAGACATATCTGACAATTCTGGAGCTTTGTCCGCCTCTTGCCACTTGACTTGTGGAGGTGGCAAGTGGGGTTCATATTTGTGGGTTGATGTCACCTTTGTATTTTCAGGTGACCTCAAGCCCAGTACATGCAAGATACCTTATATATAAAACATTTAAGAGGTAGGAGGGAAATAAAGAGCATGGTTAAGTCAAGGAATGGAAAGGGAAGGGAAGAACATATGCAAAAAGAGGTGGAGAGACAATCTACTATATAATTGTCTAAGGGTCACTTCCGTCTTTCTGTCTGTCTGTCCTTCTGTCATGGATATTCATTGGTCGCGGCCTCTCTCTGTCATGGAATCCAAGTCGCTGTTTGGTCTCGCCTGTCATGGCTGCGCTACCAATCAGCGACGGCCACAATCCGATTAGTCCCTCCCTACTCCCCTGCAGTCAGTGCCCGGCGCCCGCTCCATACTCCATGCAGTCACCGCTCACACAGGGTTAATGTTAGCGGTAACGGACCGCGTTATGCCGTGGATAACTCACTCCGTTACCGCCACTATTAACCCTGTGTGACCAAGTTTTTACTATTGATGCTGCCTATGCAGCGTCAATAGTAAAAAGATCTGTTAAAGATAATAAAAAAAAATAAAAATCATTATATACTCACTAGTGTTGAGCGATACCGTCCGATACTTGAAAGTATCGGTATCGGATAGTATCGGCCGATACCCGAAAAGTATCGGATATCGCCGATACCGATATCCGATACCAATACAAGTCAATGGGACACCAAATATCGGAAGGTATTCTGATGGTTCCCAGGGTCTGAAGGAGAGGAAACTCTCCTTCAGGCCCTGGGATCCATATTAATGTGTAAAATAAAGAATTAAAATAAAAAATATTGATATATTCACCTATCCGGCGGCCCCTGAACATGACGCGGGTAACCGGCAGGCTTCTTTGTTTAAAATGAGCGCGTTTAGGACCTGCGGAATGACGTCGCGGCTTCTGATTGGTCGCGCCGCCCATTTGACCGCCACGCGACCAATCAGAAGCAGCGACGTCATTCCTCAGGTCCTAAATTCCTAGAATGAGGAGTTTAGTGCCTGAGAATGACGTTGCGGCTTCTGATTGGTCGCGTCGCGGTCACATGGGCGGCACGCGACCAATCAGAAGCCGCGACGTCATTCCTCAGGTCCTAAACGCGCTCATTCTAGGAATTTAGGGCCTGAGGAATGACGTCGCGGCTTCTGATTGGTCGCGTCGCGGTCACATGGGCGGCACGAGACCAATCAGAAGCCGCGACGTCATTCCGCAGGTCCTAAACGCGCTCATTTTAAACAAAGAAGCCTGCCGGTTACCCGCGTGATGTCCAGGGGCCGCCGGAGAGGTGAATATATCAATATTTTTTATTTTAATTCTTTATTTTACACCTCACTATGGATCCGATACCGATACCCGATACCACAAAAGTATCGGATCTCGGTATCGGAATTCCGATACTGCAAGTGATATGGAAATTTGGGTTGGATAAATCTACCCGTGTGTGCTGCGGCCGCTCCCAATTATTTCTGAGCCCTTAAAGAATGAATGAGTCTGACACGTGATGACAGCTTGACATTCAATCAAAGACTGGAGATTTATTTCCTGATACATAGTTTTTATAATAGCATATAGAAAGGTGTGGTTTGGGCGGTTAGTTAATTAACATACAATTCAGTTATTGGTTATCTGATATATATGGAATATTGTGATTAATGCTCATATGACTGCTGATTATGCAACTAAAATGTAGCTCTCGGTATGTAGGGCAAAGTTGAGGCATCTGACCAGGACTCAGTTGAAACAACTCATCAGCACTTAATACATCTGGAGTTCTTCTGCTTTTTGGGTGGAAAACACCGAACAGTCTGTCTGGCTTATATTAGTTTATGTCAGCCATTTTAAGCAATTGATTATAAAGTAGCTGAGTAGATAGATATATATATTTGCTTTGTGTAAGTATATGTGATTTATAGGAATATATATATATATATATATGATTTAAAGGCGTATACATGCAAGTGAGATCTACATGATATACATATTTCTATCACAAGCCCCCCTTAGATATCACTTGCCCTAAGCCTAGCCTCCTGTCCCAAAGCGCTGCAACTCTTTTGTGCTGCCAGCGATCCGACGCAAACCTAGTGTCTACGCCCTACACCGTACAGTCTTTCGCAATGAGCGATCAGGAGATCTGTCCCTAAACGGGGGTAGAAACATGCATGGTCTCATATTGGCGACTCTGTTCAATCAGTTCCACATATTCGTCGTCATCAGGATTGGAGGAGCCATCAGGTGGGTGAATCTGAATTCGGATAGGTTCGTCCAGGAGGAGATGCGACATCAGGTTTGTTGTTTCTTTGACTGTCTTTTCCATCATCCTGCGGATCATTCTGGCTTAGGCGTATCTTCTGGTATGGGAGCCTTCTTGCAGTGCGATGCGTGGATCCAAGTGGGCCTTCCCTCTAGTTTCACAGAGGTTGGTGTCATCAGCAGCACTTGGAAGGGACCGTCAAATCTGGGGTCGAGCGTTCTCCTCACAAACTTCTTCACCAACACCCAGTCTCCTGGTTTCAGGGAGTGCGAACCGGGTACCGATCCTGGATCTGGTAATGAAGAAAAAACTCGAGAATGGATGTTAGCAAGTTTCTTGGTGAGTTCAATTACATAAGCAGACAAAGTATCATATTGCATTGTCAACTGCTGGGGGAAAAATACCCCTAACCGAGGGCTGGACCCAAACAGAATCTCATGAGGTGACATCTTTTCTGGGCCCCGGGGAGTGTGCCTGACACTAAACAGTGCGATGGGGAGTGTTTCATGCCATGGTTTACGTGTCTCTTGGGCAACTTTTAACATCCTGTTTTTGAGTGTCCCATTCAGTCTTTCTACTTTCCCGCTACTCTGGGGGTGGTAGGGAGTGTGTAGGCCTAAGCCTGACCCTAATGCTGACCAGATCTCCCTTGTGAGGTTTGCTGTGAATGCGGGCCCCTGATCACTCTCTATCACTTCTGGGACCCCGTATCTGCACACGATCTCTGAGAGTAGCTTCTTTGCAGTAGTCTTTGCTGACTGATTCCTCACTGGGAAAGCTTCTGGCCATCCTGAAAACACGTCGACGACCACAAGGGCATATTCGAATCCTCTACTTGGCGGCATCTGGATGTGATCTATCTGGATCCTCTGGAAGGGGTACAGCGGTCTGGCAAGATGATGTGTGGGAACTTTCTCCATTCTTCCAGGGTTGCATTTGCCGCAGGTCAGACAGCTGCTAGTGAACTTGGCTGTTAGGGTGGAGATCCCTGGAGCGAACCAGTAAGCACCAATCAGATCATTCATCCGTGTCTTTGATCTGTGCATGGGCCCATGTGCCCACTGGACCACCATAGGGTACATGCTTCGGGGTAAACAGGGTTTGTAGTCCATTGAGTATACCCTTCCTTCTTGATGTGTTGCACCCTTCCGCATCCAATTCTCCTTTTCCTCCTTTGGGGCTTGTTCTTGCAACTTCTTGAATAGATCCCAAGACGTCATCTCATCTGGTGTCTTGTCCTCAGTTGCCACGTAGTAGCCGTCCGGCTCTACGACCTCTCCCATTTCTCCATACTGTCTTCCTTTGGCGGCTTCTTTGGCTGCCATATCTGCCATGTTGTTGCCCCGTGCCTCTACTGTGTTCAGTTTTCCATGTGCTTTGACCTTCAGTACTGCCACCATTTTTGGGAGTTGTAGTGCGCTCAGTAGGTCTTTAATAGCTCCATGATGCTTTACGGTTGTTCCGCTTGCTGTGATGAAGTCTCTTGCAGCCCAGATGGGTCCGAAGTCGTGTGCTATGCCATGCGAATACCTTGAATCAGTGTAAATGTTCGCAGTTTTGCCTTCTGCAATCTGGCAAGCCTTCGTCAGCGCTATCAGTTCTGCTTCTTGGGCTGACAGGCTAGGTGGCAGACTCCTGGACCACAGGATTTCTTGATTGCTGGTCACTGCACATCCCGTGTGAAATCTTCCTTCATCATCTGCAAATCTGGAGCCATCTACATAGAGGATCAACTCTGGGTTGGCCAGTGGCTCTTCTGCCACATTGGGTAGTCCTGCTGTTTCCTGTTGCATGATGCTGAAGCAATCATGATCATCTGGTCGGAGCAAATCCAGATCCTTGTGGAAGGTATCATGCAGATTTTGATCTGGAGGGTCCATATCTGTATCCCCCCTTGGGAGTGGGAGTAGAGTGGCTGGATTGAGGACTGTACATCTGGAGATGGTGACGTTGTCAGGCAGTAGTAGCGAGCACTGTAGACGAAGATGTCTTGCTGTGGAGAGATGTTTTGGCTGGGTTTGATTGAGAATTGCTGAGATGTCATGTGGAGCCAGGATTTCCAGTGGATGTCCAAGAATGATGTCAGCTGTTTTGTCCAGGAGGGCGTGTGCTGCAAATACTGCTCTCATGCAGGAGGGGGCTCCCCTTGCAACTGGATCCAGGCGAGCTGAAAAATAGCCTAGAGGTCTCTGTCTTCCCCCGTGAGTCTGTGTCAGGACTCCAGTAGCATGGCCTTCTTTCTCCATCAGGTAGAGACGGAATGGCTTCTCGTAGTCAGGTAGGCCTAGCGCTGGCGCTGAGACCACTGAGTCTTTTAGCTTCTTGAACGAACTGCAGGCCACATCTGTTAGCAGGAACGGGGTTACGTTAACGCAGTCATACAGAGGTTGCATTAGGACTGAAGCATCAGGGATCCAGGCTCTGCAATACGAAACTAGACCAAGAAAAGCTTGTAGTGCCTTTGGAGATGTTGGGGGAGCCATCCTCTCCACTGTGGTCTTCCGGTCATCTGTCAGGTGTTTAGTCTGGTGAGCAATGCAGTGCCCAAGGAATGTAACTCGCTTCAGACACCACTGGACTTTGTTCTTTGAGACCTTGCAGTGTTGTTTCGCCAGGTAGAGTAGGAGAGACACGGAATGTGCTTTACACGTGTCAAAGTCAACTGCACAAAGGAGTAGATCATCCACGTATTGTAGCAGGGTCACTTCTGCATGTTCTGTGATCCAGTTGGCGAGAACTGTGGACATTGCTTTGGTGAATTGCGAGGGGCTGTTCTGGGCCCCCTGGGGCATCACCGCCCATGTGTACTGTGCCCCCTGATGCGTGAAGGCAAACAGGAACTGGTCATCTGGATGGAGGGGAACACTGAAGAAAGCATTTGCCAGGTCGATCACCGTGAACACTGTTGCTGTGGAAGGCACATTTGAGAGCAGGGTGTGTGGATTCGGCACAATTGGAGTTTCAAATACTGTAGCGTCATTCACCGCTCTTAGGTCATGTACCATTCTGAACTTGGCTGGCTCTCCTTTTACAGTCTTTTTCTTGACAGGGATAAGCGGGGTATTGCAATGAGAGGTGCAGGGGACAACGACCCCTATTTCCAGGAACACCTTCAATTGGTCTGAGACGGCTTGACTCTGTGCAATGGACAAGGGATACTGGGCCTTACGAGGATATGGAGTACCTGGCTTGAGTGATACCCGCACCGGGGCAACTTGAAGTTTTCCCACATCTTGGGGTCCCTTAGACCATAGACTTTCTGGTAATACGTCCAGTACCTCCTTGGGTAGGCCTTCATGGGTTGTTTGAGGTTCCTGTAAGGCTGCCAGCATGACTGACTCTTCCTGGGTCAGAGGTGAAGAAAGGGTCACGGTCCCATCTTCCTGGAACACTATGGTTGCTTTTAGTTTCTGTAGAAGGTCTGCCCCCAGTAGGTTGAGTGGGCAGGTTCTTGACACCACAAACTGGGACAGGATAGAGTTTCCTGGCTGAGTGCACACGCTCAGAGGCTTTGTAAGCTGAGAATTTCTGACTTGACCGTCGATGCCTACGCAAGACACAGAGGATTCTGATAGGCAGGTAGGGTCAGGGAGTTCCACATGTCTCATCACACTTCTGGCTGCACCAGTGTCCACAAGAAAAGACCTGACAACGCCATCCACTTTCAGGGTAATTTGAGGGGTTGGTCCTGCTGAAGGGGTTTTGCATGTCAGGAGCATGGTGTCTTGCGGACCTGGCTTGCCCCTGTCCTATGGATGGGGCGCTTCACTGTCCACCTTGTCTGCTCCTCGGCTTGCTCCTCTGGGCAGGGTCTTGGGTTGTGATGGAGCTCTGCACCGGCTCTGGTAATGACCCAATTTGCCGCAGTTGAAACATCTGACGTTCCTTCTGTCTCGGTATTGCGGTGGCTCTTCAGAGTCTATGGCCGCCATAAGGGGTGTTGTCTTCCGCACTCCTGGTTGGGACTCGATCCCTTTGGCTACGGTGAGCAGGGTGTCCATTGCTATTGACCTGTACTCGGGTCTAGCCACTATCAGTGGCTTCTTGATTGGTTTTCTGAGTCCATGCACAAAGGCCTGTGCCAACATCTGTCTGTGTATCTGATTATGAATGGTGAAGCCCAGGTCCTGGAAAACCTGCATTACTCTGCCATGAAACTTCTCCACAGTCTCTGTCTTCTCCTGACTCATGTCATATAAGCTGAGGGCCTGTCCAGCCAGCCTGCCTTTGGCCCATTCTCTGAGTTGTTCAATCAGCTTCGGCCCTGACTCCCAGGCATGTACGTCTAAATCTGCTGAAAGCTTGAAGTGTTCTTTCATGATTGGCCAGAAGGCATCACCTGCCTTTATCTCCATCACTGCCCACAGATCATTCCAGGTGGCTGCATATGTGCGCTGGTTCTGCTGCATTCTTCTCTAGAATGGCATGGTGTGCATCTCTGGATCTGGAAGATTGTTGAGGATGCTGGTCACCTGACTTGGGGTGAAGTGCACATAGTGTAATGGTGGTGCTTCTATCTGCCCCTGTCTCCTAGGTGCCCGTGGGTTTTTCTTTCTAGTACTGGGAAGCATGTATGAAGTCCCCTCTTCATCCTCATCAGAGGAATAGTTGTGATAGGGTGCACTGGGGTCATGCAGTGGCTGATAAGCGGTCTTGGATATTGTCTTTTTGTGAGAGGGTGTGTTCCCACCCTGCTGAGGCTGTGGAGGATTATAGTTCCATTGTGGTGTGAATGTTGGCTGCTCTGACCGGGGATACTGATCAACATCTGATGCCTGTCTCTCCCCCCCTGTCCCCGGACGTGAGCTGCCTGCTGCTGGGTTTGCCTGGGGGAAGCCTGCTGCGGCTTGGGGGGTGCCTTCTACTGGGGGATCTCCACCCTCCTCCCCCGATACCATGACTGTCAGAGGCTGGGCTGTATTGGGAACATAGAATGTGCCTTGTGCTGTGAGCACTGGATACAGAGACACCACACTGCCTGGACTCGGCACCTGCCCGACAGGCAGCAGATCAGGAGAAGGAGAGTGTGGCCCAGAAAGCGGAGATGAAAGGTGGGAGGGAGCAACTGAGTGAGGAAAAGATGGGTGATTCAGAGGAGGGGGAGAGTGCTTCAGAGAGAGAGAGAGAGGAGGAGATGAAAAGTGTGAAGGAGGTGGGTGTGGTGTAGGGGGAGGAGGTGCGGAATAATGAGAAGGGTGAGGAAGAGAAAGAGGAGGAGAAAGAGGTGGAGATGAAAGAGGAGGAGGAGAGGAAAAAGATGGAGGAGAAAGACAAGAAGAGAATTCCTTCTTCTTTGATGCAGCCCGTGCCGGCATTGTCAGAGTAACAGTGCCATCTCCCTGTACCAAGTTTGGGCGCGGCGCACCACATGCTGAGCAAGTCTCCCTGTACAATGGATTCTGCTGGGTGCAGACTGCACACACCCAATATTTTTTATCCCCATATGGGGGAGGTGCTGATGGTTTAACCTCTTTCCCTACTTTGTACACATAAAAATCACTTCCTGACTCCTTCACATATCTTTCAGTGCTCCCCAAGCGTTGTAAGTCTGTAGCCACCTTATACCATGCTGTTGCAATGGGCAGCAAGTTAGTATCAACTAGCTTTCCTTTCTTTCTTTTTAAGACATCATGCCACTCTGCAGCTCTAAGTCTGCCTCCCTGATGGATTTCACATACTTTCATGAGCTGCCTGTAATTCTTCACATATCTGACACCTTCATGCTCCGCTACTATTTGAGGAGCCGTTTTCTCATCAGGAAGCAAGAGGCTCTCCTGTTGCTTGCCCAAATTATTCCCCATTGCAAAAAAAAGAAATAAAAAACACAACAATAAAAAATCTCAAGTAGGTAAGTATATAAAGACACGAAAAGTAGAAGAAAAAAGGGAGCTTTCAAAAAATTGATGCAAGATGTTGAAATCAAAACATAAAAGAACCATAAAAAACTGGGTACACGATCCAAAACTCAGGATCTTCACAGAGAAGGAAGAAAAATAAATAAATAAGACCCCTTTTAAACAACAAAAAAGTGAGGAGGCAGAAAAATAAAGAAACTTTGAAAAACTTAAAAAAAGGTCTAAAGACTTCAAAAAAGCAACAAAAAACAGAAAATAAAATAAAATTAAAACGGCTTCTCCTCTCCCCCCTCCTTTTTTTTTTTTTTTTTTTTTTTCTGTGTACGCTGCGCTCAAATGCAGTCAGAGACACACTTCCCCTTTTTATCAGCAGCTGCTATTATACCAAAAATCATGTATGTCACATCAAAAATGATAGATATCATTTAGTTTCACCTCTTCAAATAAATGTCATACATATGCAAAAACAGGAAACTTAGCAAGAAAAAGAATATGAAAAAAAACAACAACAAAAAAAAAAACGGTTGTGACTGTGTGATTTACAATGCATATATTTCTCCAAACTGCATGGAGGAGGGGAAGTTCTAAATAGAGAACAGACGGGGAGAGAGAAGAAAAAAAACTTATTTTTTAATTCTATGTAGTCAAGCAACAATACATGACATTAACAGACAAAGAACATTGACATCCAGGAGATTCGACACCCTCTTTATTATTTTGTGACACATGCAAGAAGCGCTGGGTAAACAGACTACTGCCAATCGCACTGGGCACACCTATGCCCGGGCCACCTGAGTGAAAAACACAACAGGTGGGATTTCTACCACCCCGGTCCAAGCTATCTAACTAGATAGTCGGCACTACGGGAATCTGCAGTAGCCCTCTAAGTTACCACTACCACGTGCCTGGAGCCTGGGGCCAACTGCCCCGGGATTAACTATCCCTCCTATGCACGGGAATCCTGCAATAACTTATCGAGCGATTTGACCTCCTGCGGTCTGTTACCCAGCAACCACAAACAGTCACTGTTCCTTTCTTCTCCCGGATGTTACACAAACACAGAACATATACACGGCACACAGCAGACACCTCGACTTATATCCCAGGGTTTAGGTTCAGGCTCGGACTTTTTACACTACCTGGGAATGCGGTGGTGACCACACCTGACCGGCTAAAGGTACAGACCCGGACTGGGCACAGGGGACATTCAGGTAAGATGATAGAATTTTCTTACCTTACTCTGATGGAGCTGCAGTCTCCGTCCCGTGGGCCAAGGCCGTGGCCCGCACCCTCGTCTGTGCGGTCAGCCGGATCCCCTCCTGTGATATCTTCGTCCGAGCCGTTGGGCGCCATTTGATATGGAAATTTGGGTTGGATAAATCTACCCGTGTGTGCTGCGGCCGCTCCCAATTATTTCTGAGCCCTTAAAGAATGAATGAGTCTGACACGTGATGACAGCTTGACATTCAATCAAAGACTGGAGATTTATTTCCTGATACATAGTTTTTATAATAGCATATAGAAAGGTGTGGTTTGGGCGGTTAGTTAATTAACATACAATTCAGTTATTGGTTATCTGATATATATGGAATATTGTGATTAATGCTCATATGACTGCTGATTATGCAACTAAAATGTAGCTCTCGGTATGTAGGGCAAAGTTGAGGCATCTGACCAGGACTCAGTTGAAACAACTCATCAGCACTTAATACATCTGGAGTTCTTCTGCTTTTAGGGTGGAAAACACCGAACAGTCTGTCTGGCTTATATTAGTTTATGTCAGCCATTTTAAGCAATTGATTATAAAGTAGCTGAGTAGATAGATATATATATTTGCTTTGTGTAAGTATATGTGATTTATAGGAATATATATATATATATATGATTTAAAGGCGTATACATGCAAGTGAGATCTACATGATATACATATTTCTATCACACAAGTATCGGCCAATACCCGATACTTGCGGTATTGGAATGCTCAACACTAATACTCACCTTTCACGATGCTCCGGTGACCACTCCATGCAAGTGGAAGGTTCCGGTGCTAAGGATGGTATGCGACAAGGACCTGCCATGACGTCACGGTCATGTGACCGTGACGTCATCACACCCTGGGACCGGAAGCTGCCGCATGCACCCCACACAGGTGACAGAACTACAAGGGGCCCTCGGATCGGAAGGTGAGTATATGTTCATTTTTTATTTTTTAACCTGTGACATACGTGGCTGGGCAATATACTACGTAGCTGGGCAATATACTATGTGGCTCTGTGCTGTATACTACGTCACTGGGCAATATACTACGTATCTGGGCAATATACTACGTGGCTGGGCAATATTCTACGTCACTGGGCAATATACTACGTGGCTGGGCAATATACTACGTGACTGGGCAATATACTACGTGGCTGGGCAATATACTACGTGGTTGGGCAATATACTACGTAGCTGTGCAATATACTACGTAGACATGCATATTGTAGAATACCCGATGCATTAGAATCGGGCCACCATCTAGTCATAAATAAATGCTAACTTTTAAATAATGTAAAATACTGTTTGTTGAATTCTATTAATGGGCGCTTTTTCATGACATCACATCCACTTTGCTTGGACAGTTAAACACAGCAGAATTTTTGTGCAAAAAAGTAGCAGAAAATATGCAGCATTTACGCAACATGTGAACACGGTCTAAATTTCAAAGTAGAGTGGTTATGATTCCATGAAATCTCCACTCTCTGTGGTCTGAAGACTTTGCTGAACTCTGCAGTTTTGTAGCATTTTTTCTCTATAGGCTTATTTAGAAAAAAAAGCAAGAAGAAAAAAACGCTGTTACATTTTTAAGCACAGAATCCAAGCGTTTCTCTACTGTTAAAAAATGCTTTCAAAACTATTTCATAACTGCTCCAAAAGTGCATCAAATGAGCAGGAAAATTAATTTTTCTACTTTTAGAAGAAAAAAATATATTTTTCTTCACCTCAGTACTGTTCATGCACTATAAAAATACATCCTTATACATAATGTATTTCTATGGATTTGTATAAGCTGTTCCTGGATTCACTGCCTGAGTAGCTCAGGGGTAGAGCAGCAGCTTGCAAACACTGAGGTCTGAATAAATGTGAGTTTGAGTGCCAGAAAAACCAGATCACAGGGAAAAGAAGAGGTGAGTACTAACATTTAATTTATACAGAGAGCAGCCCAGTCACCAGAGGAGGAGGAACTATGGATGAAGACTTCGGAGAGGTGAGTATAGTCGCCGGGACAAAAGCAGTAATGTAATGTGATGGGATGCGGGACTGGGTCCTCAAATCTGGGATGATTGGGAGCTATGTTGCCACTAGTTATTTCAGGGCCCCGGCTCAGCATCCAACTCTCGAACCTTCCACAGTCCCACTGCCCACTCATAGAAAAACTCCACATTTGCAACACGTCCTCATTAGGGTTGAGCGAAACGGGTCGGCCACTTTCAGAAGTCGCCGACTTTTGGCAAAGTCGGGTTTCATGAAACCCGACCCGACCCCTGTGTGGGGTCGGCCATGAAGTCGGCGATCTTCTGAATGTGGTATCGGAATTCCGATCCCGATTCCCGATATGTTTGCAATATCGGAAATCGGTATCGGAATCCATATTTAATGTAAAATAAAGAATTAAAATAAAAAATATCGCAATACATACCCTCTGACGCGCCCTGGTACTAACCGGAACCTTCCTTCCTTCGAATCAGCGCTTCCAGGACCTGGTGGTGACGTCGCGGTGACGTCGCGGCTTGTGATTGGTCGCGCGGCCGCCCATGTGACCGCTCGCGCGACCAATCACAAGCCGCGACGTCACCGCGACGTCACCGAAGGTCCTGGAAGGGCTGATTCAAAGGAAGGAAGGCTGCCGGAAAGAAGCAGGGCGCGTCCGAGGGTGAGTATATTCCTATTAGGTATATACTCACCCTCGGACGGGCCCTGCTTCTTTCCGGCACCCTTCCTTCCTAAGAATCAGCCCTTCCAGGACCTTCGGTGACGTCGCGGCTTGTGATTGGTCGCGCGAGCGGTCACATGGGCGGCGCCGGCCGCGCGACCAATCACAAGCCGCGACGTCACCGCGACGTCACCGCCAGGTCCTGGAAGCGCTGATTCGAAGGAAGGAAGGTTCCGGTTAGTACCAGGGCGCGTCAGAGGGTAAGTATTGTGATATTTTTTATTTTAATTCTTTATTTTACACTTAAATATGGATTGCAGGGCCTGAAGGAGAGTTTCCGCTCCTTCAGACCCTGGGAACCATTGGAAACCCAATGCACTGCATTGGGTTTCGAGTTTCGGCCGACCCCGACCCCGACTTTTTTATAGGATCGGCCGATTTCACTCGACCCGACTTTTGAAAAAGTCAGGTTTCGTGAAACCCGACCCGATCCTATAAAAGTAAAGGTCGCTCAACCCTAGTCCTCATCAATCAAACATTATCAGTTTCAATCTAACACCAGTTCATATACATGGCCAGCAACTTTTGTTTTGGCTAAGATATTTTTTTTAAGCTGCCACCAAGACAAGGTAGACTTTTTTGGCCCGGGCCCTACTCTACTCTAACCTATTAAATATTTGTTAAACTGTCCTCTACTCTTTTTAGGTATATATTTCTATTTATGTTTCTTTGAGGGAATGAGTCACATACATTTTTTAAAATTACCATTAATACCACATACAAGGTACAGATACCGCCACTCCATGGCCGGACCACATATTACTACCTTATAGTGACCAATAATACACATACAAGTGACAAATACTGTCACACTATGACCAGACCACATATTACAACCAAATATTGACTGAATACTACAATATTGATCATTAATAAAAAAACACAATACTAATTTTACCATAAGTGCCATTAAACACAGGATACTATACACAGTGTATAGTATCAGTATACACCTAATACAGTGATCACCAGTGACATTATGCATAGGAGTTCTGTATATAGTGTTAGTATACAGATACAGTGATCACCAGTGTCATACACAGGAGCTCTGTATATAGTGTATGTTGTACAAGTAATACAATGTTCACCAATGACATTATACACAGGAGCTCTGTACATAGGGTCAGTGTACAGGTAATACAGTGCTCACCAGTGACATTATACACAGGGGATCAGTATATAATGTCACTGCACAAATAATACATTCATCGCCAGTGACATTATACACAGGAGCACTGTATATAGTGTCAGTGTACAGGTAATTCAGTGATCACCACTGACATTATGCACAGAAGCTCTGTTTATAGTGTCAGTGTGTACAGGTAATGCAGTGATCACCAGTGACATTATGCACAGAAGCTCTGTTTATAGTGTCAGTGTGTACAGGTAATGCAGTGATCACCAGTGAGATTATGCACAGGTGCTCTGTATATTGTGTCAGTGTACAGGTAATGCAGTGATCACCAGTGACATTATACACAGGAGCACTGTATATAGTGTCAGTGTACAGATAATACAGTGATCACCAGTGACATTATGCACAGAAGCTCTGTTTATAGTGTCAGTGTACAGGTAATGCAGTGATCACCAGTGACATTATACACAGGAGCACTGTATATAGTGTCATTGTATAGGTAATGCAGTGATCACCAGTGACATTATGCACAGAAGCTCTGTTTATAGCATCAGTGTACAGGTAATGCAGTGATCACCAGTGACATTATGCACAGGAGCTCTGTATATAGTGTCAGTGTACAGGTAATGCAGTGATCACCAGTGACATTATACACAGGAGCTCTGTATATAGTGTCAGTGTACAGGTAATGCAGTGATCACCAGTGACATTATGCACAGGAGCTCTGTATATAGTGTCAGTGTACAGGTAATGCAGTGATCACCAGTGACATTATACACAGGAGCACTGTATATAGTGTCAGTGTACAGATAATACAGTGATCACCAGTTTATAGCGTCAGTGTACAGGTAATGCAGTGATCACCAGTGACATTATACACAGGAGCTCTGTATATAGTGTCAGTGTACAGGTAATGCAGTAATCACCAGTGACATTATACACAGGAGCACTGTATATAGTGTCAGTGTACAGATAATACAGTGATCACCAGTTTATAGTGTCAGTGTACAGGTAATGCAGTGATCACCAGTGACATTATACACAGGAGCTCTGTTTATAGTGTCAGTGTACAGGTAATACAGGGATCAGAGCTCGGTATATAATATACAGTGCATAATGTCAGTGTACTGGTAACACACTGACTCACCAGTGATGTCTGCAGTTGAAGTCCTTTATCTTCATCCAAATCATCATCACTTTTTCCAGCCAGGACTTGTCTGCAGAAAATAACACAGTCATCTAGAGCACATTCCCCAGCCTCTAAACTACACCAGATGAAGAAAAAAGCAACAGTGTCACCCTGTACAGTAACAGGAGCTCTTCTCACTCACACTGAAAACAGTATCTTCAAAAATAGTATCCTTTAATTAGCCCCTGCAGTAATAATATCCCACATTCTGCTCCCACGTGTCCTCCCATTCTGGACCCCACATGTCCACACATTCTGGACCACACGTGTCCACCCATCCTGGACCCCAAGTCTCTCCATACTGCCCCCAAAGTCATCCATAGCAGTATAATGCATCCCATCGTCATGTATAATAGTATTATGCCCCCACATAATAGTATAATGCACCCCCATAGTGCGGTTTTGCAAAAAAAAAAAGGTTTCTCCTTGCCTGGCTTAGGTCCAGCGGTGTCCTCTGCTAAATTCATCTGAGGCGCAGACATTTTTAAAATAAAAATAGATAATCTCCTCCCAATATTTATTTCTTCTTGACAATTTTATTCTATCTTTGTTTTCTGGACTTATACAAATAACTTTGAAAAGAAGAAAGATTAACTACGGGTGCACAAATTCAATTCTCACTACCTGCTGCTAAAAAATGAGAAAAAAAAATACAGTTTGAGATAAGGCTTTCTTGAAACATCTGATTAAAGTGTCTAGATATGTAAGGAGTAGGACTATTGAAAAGAGTTTGAAATTATTTCTGTTTTCCATTTGTCTACAAATGACATAGCAGCCTAGAATCGTAGTACAAAAGCCTAGCAAACTACGATAATGGTGATATTACGGTAGTTATGCTACTAACAAATGACCGATGTTGAAAAGCTGCCATTGGTAACGTTTTTTGTAAAGATTTTATTTTGATGATGTGCTCTAAGCATTTCCAATTTTGAAACTATAATGACTTTTGTTGCACATAGATTTGTTATCACCACTTACACAGCAGAAATAAAGCACATGAATACTTAACTATTGTTCCATACAGCACAGGAGAAAGAGGCTCTTTATTTTTCTTCTCTAACTCTTTTTGTACAAAAATAAAACTTAAACAGTAGTGATAACATGAATATTATGCCACATTTATATTTTATTTAGACAGCTATGCCAATCCAAAGTAAGGAAGAAAAATGCAGTCATAAAACAGAAATTCATAGATTGTTGCAACAATTTATAACATTCATACCTGATCAAGGGGGGATAATGGCTGAGACTTTACCAAGCACCGGATTAATGCAGCAACAAAGCGCATCTCCTGGGGGTTGTTCTCTATTTTTTTCTGTATTGCTGTATGGACTGTCATTCTAGTCAGATCTCTATTATATGGATTGATTAGACCTCAGGGACAGACATATCATTGGCGCAACCTGGACAGCCTCACAGAGGCTCAAGAGGTGAAGAGGCCCATTTCCAAAGCAGGTGATATTGTACATTTAGATGAGATCTCGGGTTGCAAAGGGTCCATATATTGTTGTTCCACAGGGGCTCTCTTCTGTCTGTGTCTACCAGTGTTGGGCCATAATGGTATAGCCTACAATATGACATCAATGTCTGACAAGACAACCCCTTTAAAAAGGCAAACTACTGTTAATGTAATTTTCTAAATATATTTCTGGATACAAAACTGATTCAAAAGTAACATTCTAGCTAACGAGGACCTACACAAATTTAGGTTATGAACACAGTTTTTTTTCTTTAACATAGGCTAGGGAGAAATACAGTGGCATGTAAAAGTTTGGATACCTCTGGAAAAAAATTATTGTTATTGTGAAAAGTTAAGCAAGTTGAAGATGAAATGATCTCTAAAAGTGCTAAAATTAAAGATGACATATTTCCTTTGTATGTAGGCAAAAATACTTTTGAAGGCATCATCACAGCTTGTAAATGCTTTTTTGTAGCCAGCCGAGAGTCTCACTTGTTTGAGGGATTTTCATCCATTCTTCCTTGGAAAATTCTTCCAGTTCTGTGAGATTTCTGGGTCATCTTGCATGCACTGCTATTTTGAAGTCTAGCCACAGAATTCCAATGATGTTTAGATCAAGGGAATGTGAGGGCCATTCTAAAATCGGGATCGTTGGTCGCTGGAGAGCGGTCTGTGTGACAGCTCTCCAGCGACCAAACAGCGACGCTGCAGCGATCCGGATCGTTGTCGGTATCGCTGCAGCGTCGCTTAATGTGAAGGGGCCTTTAGAGAAGTAAAATCCTGGCCAGATAAGGAAAATGGAACTGTGCAGCAGATATTTACCAAACTTAAAACCACCCCTTTAATTGCAACCGGACCCGGTACCGAGTACCCCACTGCCCTGCCGGACGACTCATTTGCATCAAGAATTAGTTACATTTCATTGTATCCATTCTTACCTCTACCTGTGAAATGTTCCCTGTGCCATTGTCTGCAACTCCAAAGCATGATTGATTCACCCCATGCTTAATAGTTAGTGAGATGTTCTTTTCCTGAAATTCTGTGCCCTTTTTTTCCTGCACCTAAACCTATGATCATTGTGGCCAAAGAATTCTATTTTATCTTCATCGGTCCATGAGACTTTTTCCAAAATGCATCAGGCTTGTTAAGATGTTCTTTTACATACTTCTGATACTGAATTTTATGATGAGGACACAGGAACTGTTTTCTTCTAATGAAATTCCCATGAATGCCACATGTGTGTAGGTGTCTCTGAACAGTAGAACTGTAATGCTGCTGCAATGCAGTATAGCGCAACCTCCACCAGGGGATGCTGGTGAGGGAAGAAAGGTTGCACACACAGCGCAACACCACTGGGCAACAGCACCAGGTGCGACCAAGTGGTGAAAGAGTTGTCATATGAGCCGAGTCAAAAACAGTCAGGAGCAGAAGTACCAGAGGTCACAGAAATACACATGGCCAAATACAAGCCAGAAGTCAGAGCCATATGGGAGCAGAGAAAACCGAGACGTGAGACAGTAAAACAGGTCAGAAGACAAGATACATGCCTAGAAATCCAAGCACAGTGAGTGAACACTAATACAAGGGGGTGGCAGGAAAGTAAAGTCAGAGGAACAGAGTAAACGGGCAGAGGACAAAAACATGGTATCAAGGGTTCAGCTGCTCTAGCCTGGGAGCATGATCAATCACTGACATTGTTCTGCATGCCATAGAAGACTGAAATAGCCCCACAGAACCCAAAACGAGGCAGAGAAGGTTAACCCCCACATAACCTGACCAGGGAGAGAGTAACAAGAAACAAACCCTGTGCTGGATCATGACAAAAACAATGTCCCACAACTCCAGAGTATGCTAAATCTTTCTGAAGGTCTTTTGCAGTCAAGCAAGGGTTGTGATTTGCCTCTCTATCAATCCTACAAGCAGTTCTCACTAAAATTTTGCTTGCTCTTCCAGACCTTATCTTGACCTCTACTGTTGCATATAACTGCCATTTCTTAATTAAATTAATTTCGAACTAAGGAAAGGGCAACTTGAAAATGCCTTGCTATCATTTTATAGCCATCTCCTCCTTTGTAGGCCTCCACCATTTTCATTTTCAGAGTTCTAAGCAGTTGCTTAGAAGAACCTATAGATGCTGTTTTTTGGCACAATGTTAAACGAGGCTGGGATTTTATAAAGCTGGGAAATTTGCATCACCTTGCCTTTCCTAATGATGATAGTGAACAAGCCATAACTCTAATAGGCTAATTAAGGTTTGAAACATTTGTCAAAGTTATCCGAGCACACAAATCTCCAAGGGTGCCCAAACTTTTGCATTAGACCATTTTCCTTTTTGCAATTTTTTAAGTGAAAAAAAAAATGACAGTATATAATTTTTCCGCCTAAAATGCAAAGGAAATGTGACATCTTTAACATATCTCCTGCCTCTGCATTTTGTTTAAAACTTTACTATACTGCTGCTGACGAGGGTGACCATGCCTGCATCTCATTGCCTGCCTAACTTTAATACTGAGTGGCTGCCAATGAGACTACCGATGTCCGGCCTGTCCATTGTGTTGTATTGCCACACTGTACATCTGCTGCCAGGACTGTCTGTCTATGTTGGCCGTACACAGCCTGACATCTCCTTACTTGTCAAATGCTGCCACTGCTACTTCTACTGACACAACTGATAGACAGATACATTCATCTCTTGTTTTTTAGTGGAAAAGTGGAGTGGTTGCAGTTTCTCACCCCACACCTGTTTACCTTTGTAAACATAAAAGATTTTATTGGTGTTTTAGCCATTTGATGGCAGCGGTTTGCAGATTCATAGGACTGTCACCTGTATGTCAGTTGGCGCACAGGGAGATAACCAGTTTGCGCCGCCCCCAGGGACAGCTGGAAACCTGAAGGACGAGTGAGAGATACATCTTGGAGTGCAGTTAGTAAGAGACAGATATGACAGAAGCACAGGAGAGCTAAGAAGAACAGATGTGTACAGTGTGCTAGGAGCTGGTCAGATTACTTTGGAAAGGTGCAACTGTTCCTGTGATTCCTGTCAGAGAAGAAGAATAACTTTGGGGAGACGATTACGGGTGGATACAGAGTTGGATTCCACCCAAAGCATCGGCTGTGACGTGAATGACTTTCTGCTAGTCTAGTCAGGCAAATACTGTGCTCCAGGTGACAATCCCAGGATCCACTCCACGGTCTCCCAGTTGAGCAGACGTTTGGATGATTGGACAGCCACTCCTGTGTTTAGTTAATGGCTGTTAAGTCGTAAGCTCAGACCCCACCACAGGGATCCAGGTGGGTGCATAAATGCAGACTTTGGAGAAAGTTTGGCACTAAACCTAAATTCTCAGCGACATTGTTTGCTGAGAGGGCTGTGTGAACCTTAGCGAGATACTCCCTTCAGTGGGTTAGCTTGTGTAAAGATAGCATAACAGAATTTTAATTTTAGAGAATTGTTAAGTTTGTGAATCTCTGCTGAACGGCTGCAGGGGCCGCCTCTTGCACTCATCTAATTACACCCTTGCTCTGGGTAACTCCTAGTTACCAGATTAGGCAGAACCACAGGTCAGGCAATAGAACATAGTGGGCCTATCGGTTGTGCAAGACAGGGGTCCTAGGTGATCCAGGCTAGGTATATGCGTGACAGTTAACTGTTTCTTTCTGGCTATTTCCGGTGTAACACAGTTTTCATTGTTAGTAAAAACCAGCTCCTTAACAAATTGCCTGGTCGTGTTCTTTGTCCTCAGCCCGCTGTATTCTGGGAGAGACCACCCCGGTACACGGTCTACAAAATCTACCCTGCACAAGGTAAATATAAGAAATCTGAAACTGCTCTCCAATAAAGAAGTAATTTTTGTCCAGCTTTTTCCCCCACTTGTGCCTCCAATATTCTTTCATATGTTTGCATTTTTCTCTCCCATTCTTACAAGAGCCATACTTTTTTTTTCTGCTGACATAGCTAATCGAGGGCTTGTTTTTGTGGTATGAGTTGTAGATTTTAATGACAATTCATTTTACCATGCAATTTCCTCTTTGGTTTTTAGGGTTTTACTTTTTCAGAATTCATTGTAGGTTTGAAATGACTTTGCAGCATGATTCTCTAGGTCATTACAATTCCAGTGATACTAAACTTGTATAAAATTGTTTTATTTAAGCTATTTAAAAAAATTAATTTGCAAAGTCGCTATTTAGTGAAACCCATAATGTTTTTTTTTTTTATTTTACCGTTAATTGAACTGTGAGGGTTTGCTTTTTGGGTGTCAAGCTGATAATTTTAATAAAAAACATTTCTCAAGTTTGATTATTTTTGTCATTATTGCACCTGCCTTATAGCTTAATTGATTTTTATATTTATATTTTTAATTTGGGAAAATTAGATAGATTTGAATCTTTATATTAAAAAAAAAAAAAACCTTTAACTTTTACCTCTATTTTTAGTCCCACTATGAAAACTTAGGGCAGTATTGCAGTATAAGATGAAAATTACCGTCTCCTATGATGCTAAGTCGGTGGCTGAGCTTCACAACAGTAGTGAGTTGCTAGGGATTGGGCCATGCAGCAGAGGGGCCGATAGGAGCTGGTGAATGCGAGCAATGTCAACAGCTGCATTTAAATGCCGCTCTTAGACATTGATAGTTACATTTACATGGTCAACAGCAATGATCAGAGCTCTGTTTAAGACATAGATGCCAGTTATAAGACATAAGTTTACACATAGCCATATATATTGAGATCATTCTGACAATACTACAATTGTGTCAAGAGCTTGAAAGAGGTTCGACACAGCCCTAGAAGAAGATCTCAGAGTACAATATGTTATTTTAAAGTGATTGAAGACTTTGCAATTTACTGTGAGTCCATTCAAAAAAATATTCAATGAAACCCAA
Organism: Ranitomeya imitator; assembly: GCF_032444005.1. NCBI lineage: Eukaryota > Metazoa > Chordata > Amphibia > Anura > Dendrobatidae > Ranitomeya > Ranitomeya imitator. The sequence goes on along the minus strand of NC_091287.1, from coordinate 427,546,496 downwards.
GGGTCACAAGTGCAGGGACTTTAAGGGTATGTTCACACGTTCAGGATTTCCATCCTTTTTTTTTCAGGACAGTTTTTTTAAAAAACTGCAGCTCTTGGCAGAAAACGCAGGTCCTTTTTTTGTCCTTTTTTGATGCGTTTTTGATGCGTTTTTTGATGCGTTTTTTGATGCGTTTTTTAATGCGTTTTTTTATCCTTTTTTTACTGTGTGTTTCCTAGGAAGCTTTTTAGGGCTAAAATGGCTGAAAATACCCTAACCCTACCCCTAACCCTACCCCTACCCCTAACCCTAACCCTACCCCTACCCCTAACCCTAACCCTAACCCTACCCCTACCCCTACCCCTAACCCTACCCCTAACCCTACCCCTAACCCTACCCCTAACCCTACCCCTAACCCTAACCCTACCCCTACCCCTAACCCTACCCCTAACCCTAACCCTACCCCTAACCCTACCCCTAACCCTAACCCTAACCCTACCCCTAACCCTAACCCTATTCTAACCTTAGTGAAAAAAAAAAAAAAAAAATCTTAATTTTTTTATTGTCCCTACCAATGGGGGTGACAAAGTGGGGGGGGTGTCATTTACTATTTTTTTATTTTGATCACTGAGATAGGTTATATCTCAGTGATCAAAATGCACTTTGGAGCGAATCTGCCGGCCGGCAGATTCGGCGGGCGCACTGCGCATGCGCCCGCCATTTTGCAAGATGGCGGCGCCCAGGGAGAAGACGGCCGGACGGACACCGGGACGCCGGGTAAGTATAAGGGGGGGAGATTAGGGCACGGGGGGGGCATCGGAGCACGGGGGGGGGCATCGGAGCACGGGGGGGGCATCGGAGCACGGGGGGGCGGGATCGGAGCACGGGGGGGCAGCCACACTCCGCCCACGCACTTCCGCCCGCTCCCCCGCACTTCCTGCTGCAGCGGTTCTGCACATCAAATCGCAGTAAAACCCGCAGATATATTTTTGATCTGCGGGTTTTACTGCGATTTTGACCTCACAATGGAGGTCTATGGGTGCAGAACCGCTGCGGTTCAGGAAGAAGAATTGACATGCTCCTTCTTTTTTCCGGGAGCTATTCAGCGCGGCTTTTTTTTTACAATTTCCGGACCATGTGCACAGTGTGTCCTGTTTTCCATAGGGTACAGTGTACTGTACCCTGCATGGAAAACAGCTGCGGAACCGCAGCGGCAAAACCGCCGCGGTTCCGCGGTAAAAAACGCACTGTGTGAACATGGCCTAAATATCAAAAGATTTGCTCATGTATAATAGCAGCCTCAAGGGCACTGCAATGCAAATTCAATATACCGTATATACTCGAGTATAAGCCGACCCGAGTATAAGCCGACCCCCCTAATTTTGCCACAAAAAACTGGGAAAACTTATTGACTCGAGTATAAGCCTAGGGTGGAAAATGCAGCCACTACCGGTGAATTTCAAAAATAAAAATAGATGCTCCATACCGTTCATTATGGCCCCATAGCTGTGCCATATAGTGCTCTGCACCGTTCATTATTGCCCCATAGCTGTGCCATATAGTGCTCTGCACCGTTCATTATTGCCGCATAGCTGTGCCATATAGTGCTCTGCACAGTTCATTATTGCCCCATAGCTGTGCCATATAGTGCTCTGCACAGTTCATTCTTGCCCCATAGCTGTGCCATATAGTGCTCTGCACTGTTCATTCTTGCCCCATAGCTGTGCCATATAGTGCTCTGCACCGTTCATTATTGCCCCATAGCTGTGCCATATAGTGCTCTGCACCGTTCATTCTTGCCCCATAGCTGTGCCATATAGTGCTCTGCACCGTTCATTTTTGCCCCATAGATGCTCCGTATAAAGCTGTGCCATTGCTGCTGCAATAATAAAAAAAAAAATGCCATACTCACCTCTTTTGCTTGCAGCTCCTCAGCGTCCCGTCCCGGTGTCTCTCTGCACTGACTGTTCAGGCAGAGGGTGGCGCGCACACTATATGCGTCATCGTGCCCTCTGACCTGAACAGTCACTGCAAGAGGACGCGAAGACAGAGCGGCGCCCGGCGTGTGGAACGCAGACAGGTGAATATAAAATATTCACCTAGTCCCGCCGCTCCTGACGCTGCCCCTACCTGTCACACTGTCTTCGGGTGCCACAGTTCTTCCTGTCAGCGGTCACTGGCACTGCTCAGAGGAATGAATATGCGGCTCCACCCCTATGGGAGCCACATATTCATTCCTCTAATGAGCGGTCCCACGTGACTGCTGAACAGGGGAAGAGCTGCGGCACCCGGAGACCGTGGACAGGCAGGGGGAGCGTCAGGAGTGCCGGGACTAGGTGAGTATGCCTCAGCACCCTCTCCCTCTCACCCGCCGACCCTGCCGCCCACCAGGACTCGAGTATAAGCTGAGAGGGGCACTTTCAGCCCCAAAATTTGGGCTGAAAATCTCGGCTTTTACTCGATTATATACGGTATGTTAAAAGAGAATACAAAGTAATATTCACCTTTATTCTAGGCTTTAGAGTAGTAGTGAGGTTGAAAATGAGCACAGGTCCATTCACCTTGACACATATTGCCATAAAAAAATGTCATACCAAACAAGGTCTTAGGCATGACAAGGGTCTTATTTATAGGTACTGAGAAGTAGTGCTTTAAAACTCTCATACATTTTAATGACTGTTAAGCAGCACTGCCAGCCACTTAGAAGTAAGGCTGTAAAGTTCACATGTGAAGAAAGACATTTATATGAAATATAGGATAACCATAAATATATATGGTATTGTATACATAGATGATAGCGGCCATTGACACATTTCATTTATTACTATCATTACAAGATAACAGTTGCCTGAATACCTAGGTTAACTCTTTAGCGGTCAGATTTTAGATTTTTGTGTTGTTGCGTTTGAAGAGCTATATATGTTTTATTTTTTCATTAACATAACTGGAATTTGGAATTTGCTATGGCCGATGAACAGAGTTCAGGACTGGCTTAGCTGCCGAAATAAGCAATCAGCTATTCCATAAAAACACATCTATATCTACATATACATCATGTGCCAATACAGGAATCACTGTTGTTTACATAAATACCGTATATATAGGTCCCGTATAACCCCATTAATTGGTCAAAATTGTGTGAATATTCAGTATAGACATTTCAATGTAATTTGGCCTTTCAAATGTGGTTATTAAGAAGGGAAAAATTATGAAAGACGAGACAGTGAAATTCCAAATGGACAAATAAGAAAAATAAAAACAAAGTCTATACACAGTATACCTGGACATTCTGAAGCTTGATATCACTAAGCATGTGTCAGTTAAACACAATCATAATCAGTAAAGAGTACATACTAAGAGTAAGAAAAGTATTAAAGACAAAATTAAGTGTTGGCAACATCATTAAAGCCATTAACACCTGGGCAGTTTCATATATATATATATATATATATATATATATATACTGTATGTTCCTGGGAAAATTAACTAGACTCAAGATGATTTGGACAATCTTGATTGAAAAATAAAAAAAAACATTGACCATTCTCTGTGCTTTATACCCTCATTGTAATGTCAATAAAAATCTGGTGGCAAAGGACTACGAGTCAGATAAACAGTTGATGAAGAAAAACATGCACTGAAAGTCTATATCAAGGGCAGCCAAGAGAATGCACTTACTGATGTTTAAAACAGACTTATTGAAAATTCAACAGACAAAACAAGAATATCAGAAACATGTAATCAAAACAAGAATGGACAAATGGGAAAAGAAGGCAATATATGGACAATATTAGACAAAATCAGCAAAAAAAAAAACAAGGCTATGGCTTACAAATGGAACTTTGAAGAAAGAAGCTTAAAGTTTAATAGTAGCTTCATCAGAGCACGCCATTTGAACAAATGCCATAAAAGCCAGAATTGATAAGTCTTCTGATAATGCTAAATGCAGACTAAACAGAAGACTCAATTTGCATAACATTTGCTCTGGACAAAATATTATAGCGCAACACACCCAAATTAATCATCATTAAGAAAAGGGTGTGTATTGCCCACATAGGGTGTTTACTGTCAACATAGTAATACTTGGAGGTAGTAGATTAGTAAAAAAAAAGAAATGGAAAATGATGAAAAATATCAAGACATAAAATTCAAAATTCAAAGACTATACCAAAAACTAACAGTTGTAAAACCATTGGTAGCCGGTACACTGGCCACTGTCCCAAAAAACTTTGGGAAGGATGATTCAATGTTTGTCTACATCCTCCAATACAGTACAACATGCTAGGTTCCAGGGAAGAACCCCATATATAATGAAGATCAACACCAACTAGTAATTTATAAGTTATGATTCTTAAAATATTAATATACTCTTCAGCACTGAAATTTCAACACAAAGAAGGAAAAGTCAAGGAATTAGGATGTGACAATAGATGAAGACGATCCATCATGAAAGTCTCTTCATGGCATTGCCCACTTGGCCTCCAGGCCAATCTCTGGCTCTCACTGGGTCCAATACAAAAGAGGGACACATCGCTGAAGAGGAAAGACCTCTTATCCATCGTCCATTGACATATTTCTCTGCACCTATCAAAGCGCTGGCATAAGGTCAATGAAACACCTTCACGATATAACCTCACAATGGTCCCACTCCCAGCATAATGGCGTATAGTGGCATAATGTATGGTAGACGGACCCCTCTAGTCTTCATTCCAGGTACACTAATAGCTCAGTATCACATTTATTTGTTCATGGGACCCGTAGTACAATCATTCCTTCAAAGTGTCTCAGGTGGCATTTTTCAACACAACAATGCCAGGCTGCATGTTGATTTTGCTATTATGAGAAGTCTTGTGGCCTAAACCTGTTACAAGTTCTGCAGTGTCTCAGGACATGGGATGTCATTGGTTACTAACTGCAAAGGTAGCTGCCAACAGAAGGTCTTAATGATCTGCGTGCCCAAGAGCATTCAGAGTAGCAGAATATTTCTCAGACAACCATTAAAAATCTCATTGATAGCAGCCAAGGTGAGTGAGTGTATTCTTTGCATGGCACTTATACTCAGTACTGAATACATTGAATAAATTTTGAAAACTTTTTTTCATCCTTAGCATATCAATATCATGTGTCTTCATTGTATGATTTCCATAATTCCACAACTTTACCTTCCTGGTGTTGCAATTTCAATGCTGGAGAATGTAATATAATGATAACAATAATCTCAAATGTTTATTATAAAAAAAAAAGTAAAAAAATTAGACATACAGGTCCTTCTCAAAAAATTAGCATATAGTGTTAAATTTCATTATTTACCATAATGTAATGATTACAATTAAACTTTCATATATTATAGATTCATTATCCACCAACTGAAATTTGTCAGGTCTTTTATTGTTTTAATACTGATGATTTTGGCATACAACTCCTGATAACCCAAAAAACCTGTCTCAATAAATTAGCATATTTCACCCATCCAATCAAATAAAAGTGTTTTTTAATTACAAACAAAAAAAACATCAAATAATAATGTTCAGTTATGCACTCAATACTTGGTCGGGAATCCTTTGGCAGAAATGACTGCTTCAATGCGGCGTGTCATGGAGGCAATCAGCCTGTGACACTGCTGAGATGTTATGGAGGTCCAGGATGCTTCAATAGCGGCCTTAAGCTCATCCAGAGTGTTGGGTCTTGCGTCTCTCAACTTTCTCTTCACAATATCCCACAGATTCTCTATGGGGTTCAGGTCAGGAGAGTTGGCAGGCCAATTGAGCACAGTAATACCATGGTCAGTAAACCATTTACCAGTGGTTTTGGCACTGTGAGCAGGTGCCAGGTCGTGCTGAAAAATGAAATCTTCATCTCCATAAAGCATTTCAGCCGATGGAAGCATGAAGTGCTCCAAAATCTCCTGATAGCTAGCTGCATTGACCCTGCCCTTGATGAAACACAGTGGACCAACACCAGCAGCTGACATGGCACCCCACACCATCACTGACTGTGGGTACTTGACACTGGACTTCAGGCATTTTGGCATTTCCTTCTCCCCAGTCTTCCTCCAGACTCTGGCACCTTGATTTCCGAATGACATGCAAAATTTGCTTTCATCAGAAAAAAGTACTTGGGACCACTTAGCAACAGTCCAGTGCTGCTTCTCTGTAGCTCAAAAGTGGCTTTACCTGGGGAATGCGGCACCTGTAGCCCATTTCCTGCACACGCCTGTGCACGGTGGCTCTGGATGTTTCCACACCAGACTCAGTTCATTGCTTCCTCAGGTTCCCCAAGGTCTGGAATCGGTCCTTCTCCACAATCTTCCTCAGGGTCCGGTCTCCTCTTCTCGTTGTACAGCGTTTTCTGCCACATTGTTTCCTTCCAACAGACTTACCATTGAGGTGCCTTGATACAGCACTCTGGGAACAGCCTATTTGTTGAGAAATTTCTTTCTGGGTCTTACCCTCTTGCTTGAGAGTGTCAATGATGGCCTTCTTGACATCTGTCAGGTCGCTAGTCTTACCCATGATGGGGGTTTTGAGTAATGAACCAAGCAGGGAGTTTATAAAAGCCTCAGGTATCTTTTGCATGTGTTTAGAGTTAATTAGTTGATTCAGAAGATTAGGGTAATAGGTCGTTTAGAGAATCTTTTCTTGATATGCTAATTTATTGAGACAGGTTTTTTGGGTTATCAGGAGTTGTATGCCAAAATCATCAGTATTAAAACAATAAAAGACCTGACAAATTTCAGTTGGTGGATAGTGAATCTATAATATATGAAAGTTTAATTGTAATCATTACATTATGGTAAATAATGAAATTTAACACTATATGCTAATTTTTTGAGAAGGACCTGTAATTGATTGATATCCATGTCAACTGGAATTGAATTAAATTGCATGCTAAAAAACTGAAAATAATTATTATTAGAGACTAAATGGAGACAGAGTGCATCATCATATAATAGTTGACTGCTGGCACTGTAATTATTGCTCTACTTATCATTAATTATTAAAATAAATCACACATAAAATGTGCAAATCTATCAAAATATTTAAGCCTCCTTTTGTTTCATTTTCTTAAGTGAGCTTCGAAAGATGGCAAAATATGTAACCATAGCAACTGATCATTTGTCCTCATTTTAAGTAATTTATATAAGTACTGCATGTATTGGCGAGTGTTATTTTAAACCTTTCCATGAAATAATAGAATGGTCTGCATATACCTGTGACTATGTAAGGAGATGAGCAAATGAAAGTTTGAGGCAACACTATTTGCTGGTCAAATATTACAGGACAAGAGAAAGTAGCAAGAACTGCATCAGCTATAACTGCAGGACAAAGTACATGGTTCCTGAGGGGAAGAGATTAGAGGACACACTAAGTAAGGTGACAGCTGTGGCACAGTTATTAATTATAAACAATCCAGGAGGGCAGAAAAGGGGAAGAGTTGGTGCAAATTTTTTAACGCTTGTTTGGACTCTTATAAACCAATGAAATATAACAGAAAACACCAATACTATAATGATGACTAATTGAAACCAGACAAATTTTTCAACTCTTTTTTGGAGTCTTACATACATGGTCAAAATTGTTGGTACCTCTCGTTTAATGAAAGAAAAACCCATAATGGTCACAGAAATAACTTGAATCTGACAAAATCAAATTAAAAATCTTTGAAAATGAACAAATGAAAGTCAGACATTGCTTTTCAACCATGCTACCACAGATTGTTTTAAAAAATAAACTCATTAAATAGGCCTGGACAGAAATGATGGTACCCCTGAAAAAAATGTGACAAAAGGGACATATTAAATCAAGGTGTGTCCACTAATTAGCATCACAGGTGTCTACAATCTTGGAATTAGTGAGTGGGCCTGTATATAGGGCTACAGTGAGTATCACACTCAACATGGACCAGAGGAAGTGAAGGAAAGAATTGTCTCAGGAGATTAGAAAGAAAATTGCAGGCAAACATGTTAAAGGTAAAAGTTATAAGACCATCTCCAAGCAGCTTGATGTTCCTATGACTACAGTTGCTCATATTATTCAGAAATTTAAGATCCATGGGACTGTAGCCAACCTCCCTGGACGAGGCCTCAGGAGGAAACTTGATGACAAATCAAAGAGACGGATAATACGAATGGTAAAAAAAGAGCCCAGAAAAACTTCTAAGCAGATTAAAGATGAATTTCAAATTCAAGGAACATCAGTGTCCGATTGCACTATCCAACGTTGTCTGAGCCAAATGGACTTCATGAGAGACGACCAAGGAGGACACCATTGTTGAAAAAAAAAAAATCAAAAAAAGCCAGACTGGAATTTGCCAAATTTCATGTTGACAAGCCACAAAGCTTCTGGGAGAATGTCCTATGGACAGATGAGACAAAAATGGAACTTTTTGGCAAGACACATCAGCTCTATGTTCTCAGACGGAAAAATGAAGCCTATCAAGAAAAGAACCCTATCCCTACTGTGAAATATGAAGGAGGTTCTGTTATGTTCTGGGGCATTCCAGAACAGTTTGCTGAAACAATGTCATACTGACAAATACCATGGTGGAAAGAAATAAATGCCAAGGTTATACTGGGAATTGAACTTATCTGATGCGAATGTGGGGTACATTCAGATCAGATAAGTTCAATTCCCAGTATAACCCTGGCATTTACAGTTAGGTCCATATATATTTGGACAGAGACAACATTTTTCGAATTTTGGTTATAGACATTACCACAATGAATTTTAAACAAAACAATTCAGATGCAGTTGAAGTTCAGACTTTCAGCTTTCATTTGAGGGTATCCACATTAAAATTGGATGAAGGGTTTAGGAGTTTCAGCTCCTTAACATGTGCCACCCTGTTTTTAAAGGGACCAAAAGTAATTGGACAATTGACTCCAAGGCTATTTCATGTACAGGTGTGGGCAATCCCCTCGTTATGTCATTTTCAATTAAGCAGATAAATGGCCTAGAGTTGATTTGAGGTGTGGTGCTTGCATTTGGAAGGTTTTGCTGTGAAGTAAACATGCGGTCAAAGAAGCTCTCCATGCAGGTGAAACAAGCCATCCTTAAGCTGCAAAAACAGAAAAACATCATCTGAGAAATTACTACAATATTAGGAGTGGCAAAATCTACAGTTTGGTACATCCTGAGAAAGAAAGAAAGCACTGGTGAACTCATCAATGCAAAAAGACCTGGGCGCCCACGGAAGACAACAGTGGTGAATGATTGCAGAATAATCTCCATGGTGAAGAGAAACCCCTTCACAACAGCCAACCAAGTGAACAATACTCTCCAGGAGGTCGGCGTATCAATATCCAAATCTACCATAAAGAGCAGACTGCATGAAAGTAAATACAGAGGGTTCACTGCACGGTGCAAGCCACTCACAAGCATCAAGAATAAAAAGGATAGACTGGACTTTGCTAAAAAACATCTAAAAAAGCCCAACACAGTTCTGGAAGAACATTCTTTGGACAGATGAAACCAAGATCAACCTCTACCAGAATGATGGAAAGAGAAAAGTATGGCGAAGTCGTGGTACAGCTCATGATCCAAAGCATACCACATCACCTGTAAAACACGGCGGAGGCAGTATGATGGCTTGGGCATGCATGGCTGCCAGTGGCACTGGGTCACTAGTGTTTATTGATGATGTGACACAGCACAGAAGCAGCCGAATGAATTCTGAGGTATTCAGAGCCATACTATATGCTTAGATCCAGCCAAATGCAGCAAAACTGATTGGTTGTCATCTCATACTACAGATGGACAATGACCCAAAACATAAAGTCAAAGCAACCCAGGAGTTTATTAAAGCAAAGAAGTGGAATATTCTTGAATGGCCAAGTCAGTCACCTGATCTCCACCCAATTGAGCATGCATTTCACTTATTAAAGACTAAACTTCAGACAGAAAGGCCCAGAAACAAATAGCAACTGAAAACCACTGCAGTGAAGGCCTGGCAGAACATCAAACAGGAGGAAACACAGCGTCTGGTGATGTCCATGAGTTCAACACTTCAGGCAGTCATTGCCAACAAGGGGTTTTCAACCAAGTACTAAAAATGAACATTTTATTTAAAATTATTGAATCTGTCCAATTACTCTTGGGCCCTTTAAAAACAGGGTGGCACATGTTAAGGAGCTGAAACTCCTAAACCCTTCATCCAACTTTAATGTGGATACCATCAAATGAAAGCTGAAAGTCTGAACCTCAACTGCAGCTGAATTGTTTTGTTTAAAATTCATTGTGGTAATGTCTATAACCAAAATTAGAAAAATGTTGTCTCTGTCCAAATACATATGGACCTAACTGTATTTCTTTCCACCATGGTATTTGTCAGTATGACATTGTTTCAGCAAACTGTTCTAGAAGGCCCACAGGTGTAGTAGTATCAAGGCCTAGAAGGGCATTTACATGATATGCATTATCGTGGAAAGTGCTTTTGGTGGGAGAAATATTAATGGTTGATCACGAATGATTTTTTTGTTGCATCTTTAATTTTGTCATACAATATTCCTGCTGAATTAAGTCTATTAAATGTATATATCTAAAAGACTCTCTTCATCCCTACTCTGTTTGCATATTGTTTTCCAACCTTGTGGCAAGGGTTGTGATAGGGAAGACAGTGATAGACTACGATGAGTGGGGGCGCCAGATCGCTCTCTAGGGTGCCAACCTCCACAGTTAGGTAGGCAATCAGCTAGGCCTATTGCAGGGAATTTGTAGGCAAATTTGTTGGTCATTTATTTATGGTATCTAACCTGTTAAGTAACACTGGGTGGGTGATTTTTTTTAAATATTTATAATAAAATTCAGTTTTATAGACATTTATGTTCACAGAGATTGTTATGTTGTTTGCTTTATGGCCTTGCGTAGAGAGGATAATTATTTTTTGGTGTATCAGCTACCTCCTTAGACAAAATTTGCCATTCCCCACCTTCATCTTCCTGTGACCGTGACTGCTCTAATTTTTGTCCATCACTAAACAGCATGTCCTCTTGTTCCTCTTGGAACATGCAAGGTGAGACACCACAATCAAAAAATGATGATGTAAATGGCTCCTTGGAGTGTTCTAGCATGGGATTACTGGTCCCCTGGGACTTGACATGGTAGGAGGACGGAGGATCAGAGAGAGATTTAAGTGATCCAGACTCTTGGCTGGTGAGACAGGACTGTGTGGAAGACTAGTTGGAGTGGTGTTGGCAAGCATACTGAAAGCATTATCTGCTATCCAACTGACCACCTATTCACACTGGTGTGGTTACAGAAGAGGTGTCTCATGCCTCCCTGCAAAATGGGACAGGAAGCTATGTGTTGTGGATGGGTGTGTTGCTAGTGCTTCAGCAACAGGCTCAGTCGCACTTGCCCCACATTCTCTTCACCTGCATGCACCATCAGCAGCACTTCCACTTCCACGTGCCTTACGACATACCTTGCATATTTTCTAATTGCTAGGTCTGTGGAAACCAGGTTTCCTTGAATAACTGAAATAAATTTTATTAAAATAACTTTTCACCTGAAGCAGACCAAGCTTTTTTTTTTTTTATTTCAAACCACCGTAATTTCACACAAAGCAGGTTAAACTGTATGGATGACAATACATTCAATTTGTTCACAAAAAAAATGTGGTCACCTGCAGCAGCTATATATTTAACAATAGATTGCAAAGCCCTAAGCCCTGCCTAGATGCTGTATTCAGCCACTCTCCCTACTCCAACTGTCACTAGGCTAAATGCAAAATGTATCACATAAAAACAGCAAAGCACAAGATTAGCCCTAAGTAGGACTTTTAGTATTATGGTTCAGCAAAGTATCAGCACTAGAGGACTGATTCATATAACTATGCACACAGGCCTGGAAAATTACTCTCTCCCTCCAATCAAAACTGTTCTTGAGCTGTGCATAGGTGTGAATGTGCCAAGTGTGGTGGTGCCTGTCCTTTTGTAACCTATGATGAGGTAATGCGGCTAGTTAATCATATTAATGCTACTACCTAGATGCCTATGACATTACAGTGACTGGCAGGCAATGCCCGCATGTTTATTGGCTGTGTAACAGGCACCAAAAATGCACGGTGGGGATTCAAGCATTTAATCTGAGCATCAGTGAATGGTCGTTAAGTGCCAAGCACATCCGAGCACCCAGATACTCGAGTATCACCAAGCATGTTTGCTCATCACTACTCGTCAACCATTAAGGATGGAGGTGGATCAATCATGCTTTGGGGTTGTGGTAAAGCCAATGGCACAGGGAACTTTTCACGGGTAGAGGGATGAATGGATTAAATGTAATTTCAACAAATTCTTGATGCCAACATAACACCATCTATAAAAAGTTGAAGTTGAAAAGAGGATGGCCTCTACAAATGGATCATGATCCTAAACATACATTAAAATCCACAACAGACTACCTCAAAATGCACAAGCTTAAGGCCGGCCTCACACTAGCGAGTTTTACGGATGTATGAGAGGTGTAGAAAATACGGATTGCATACGATAGAATGATTCTCTATGGCCCAGCTCCTATCTGCCGTATTTTACTGATCCGTATTATACGGTCTTCTACGGCCGTAGAAAATTGCAGCATGCTGCGTTTGTCACCATATTGCGCAAAAAATACGCCAATGAAAGTCTATGGGGGCAAGAAAAATACGGATTACACATGGACCAACAGTGTGACTTGCAAGAAATACGCAGCGGTGTTCTAGCGAAAAGCCGGCAATTCAGTGCGGTGTACAGTAAAATCACACTGACAGGTTAGAATAGAATAGCTAAAATAAATGTCTACACATAGTATAGGGTACATATATATATATATATATATATATATATCTATGTCAGTGAGACACATATATGTATATATATTAATATATCATACAGCGCTAGATAACTTAAAAGCTGGTAATTCAATTGCCGGCTTTTCCTATCTCCTTCTCAAACCCGACATGATATGAGACATGGTTTACATACAGTAAACCATCTCATATCCCTTTTTTTGCATATTCCACACTACTAATGTTAGTAGTGTGTATGTGCAAAATTTGGGCGCTCTAGCTATTAAATTAAAGGGTTAAATCGCTGAAAAAATTGGCGTGGACTCCCGCGCAATTTTCTCCGCCAGAGTGGTAAAGCCAGTGACTGAGGGCAGATATTAATAGCCTGGAGAGGGTCCATGGTTATTGCCCCCCCTGGCTAAAAACATCTGCCCCCAGCCACCCCAGAAAAGGCACATCTGGAAGATGCGCCTATTCTGGCACTTGGCCACTCTCTTCCCATTCCTGTGTAGCAGTGGGATATGGGGTAATGAAGGGTTAATGTCACCTTGCTATTGTAAGGTGATATTAAGCCAGATTAATAATGGAGAGGTGTGAATTATGACACCTATCCATTATTAATCCAATAATATGAAATGGTTAAAAACACACACACACTCACACACACATTATTACAAACAATTTTAATGAAATAAATACACCAGTTGTTGTAATATTTTATAATACTGGTAATCCACCTGAAGATCCTTGTCACCTGTAACAAATGTAAAAAACAAACAACAATATTACATACCTTCCGATGATCAGTCTCGTCCCACACTGTAAATCCATCTGAAAGGGATACCTAATTTTTCAAGCAGAAGCCTGCTTGTGCAGCTGTAAAAACCCAGGAATGAATGGAATGTAGGTCAATGACCTGTAGTTACCTCGAGTTGCGGTGATGGGCCCTCTGCTGGATGTCCTCATATGAACTCGAGCGTGGGAACTTTTCAGAATATTTTACCAGGCTCGAGTTCATATATAAAAACATGGCAACACAAGCCTCATTCATACATAAATAAACACATGACAAAGCTTTTTAATGGAAAAATAAGGCCATGATATTTATTTTTGGGTAACTCAGTAATAAATTAACAAACATTACCAAATAAATTCGTCAGGTATAATCCCAAATACTCCAAAACCAATACACCATCCACCCAGAGACTGGGCGATTTTCCCACAATATAAACATCACGACAAGGCAAAAAATTAAGGGAGGGAGGGCGGGGTCGGGAGGGCGGGGTCTTCTTTCATCAAATGGTACCTCACAGTGACTGAAACCTGCCAGGACATGGCCTTAAATATCTCGGCGACAGCACGGCAACGCGCTGACAACCAATAGTCAGCCGTTAAAAGACCGCCAAATCAGCTGATTGGAGCCGGATTTACCCACAGAAAATACATTAAACATAAACAACCACAGGATTAACCCCAAATTAACCATACAAAATTGACCATTAAGCTATAGAGTCTGTGTGGCCATGTGACCCCCCCCTATATCCCTACGTAAAGCAGGGGGGGCTTCCATGGCAACACAAGCCTCATTCATACATAAATAAACACATGACAAAGCTTTTTAGTGGAAAAATAAGGCCGTGATATTTATTTTGGGTAACTCAGCAATAAATTAACAAACATTACCAAATAAATTCATCAGGTATAATCCCAAATACTCCAAAACCAATAAACCATCCACCCAGAGACTGGGCGATTTTCCCACAAGCCTCGACTCACAGATTTGAGGCCCCCTGTTGTGAATTCTGTGGCCATGCTCCCTCCTGTGGTCGTGAGTGGTACTGCGGCTGGTTCTGTCTATAAGCTTCCTTTGGTGGATGAGAGTGGTACTGCGGCTTCTGAGTTTCCTTCCTTAAGTGATGAGGTTAAGTCGTTAGGTGCTGCTCTATTTAACTCCACCTGGTGCTTTGATCCTGGCCTCCAGTCAATGTTCTGGTATTGGTCTTGCTTCCTCCTGGATCGTTCCTGTGGCCTCTCTATCCTGCATAAGCTAAGTTCTGCTTGTGTTATTTTTGTTTGCTATATTTTCTGTCCAGCTTGCTATATTGGTTTTTTCTTGCTTGCTGGAAGCTCTGAGACGCAGAGGGAGCACCTCCGTACCGTTAGTCGGTGCGGAGGGTCTTTTTGCCCCTCTGCGTGGTTGTTTGTAGGTTTTTGTGTTGACCGCAAAGCTATCTTTCCTATCCTCGGTCTATTCAGTAAGTCGGGCCTCACTTTGCTAAATCTATTTCATCTCTGTGTTTGTATTTCATCTTTACTCACAGTCATTATATGTGGGGGGCTGCCTTCTCCTTTGGGGAATTTCTCTGAGGCAAGGTAGGCTTATTTTTCTATCTTCAGGGCTAGTTAGTTTCTCAGGCTGTGCCGAGTTGCATAGGGAGCGTTAGGCGCAATCCACGGCTACCTCTAGTGTGGTGTGTTAGGATTAGGGATTGCGGTCAGCAGAGTTTCCACGTCTCAGAGCTTGTCCTATGTTTTTGGTAAATGTCAGGTCACCTTGTGTGCTCTGAACTTCAAGGTCCATTGTGGTTCTGAATTACCTGTTCATAACAGCCCCCCCCCCAAACCGCACAGCCATTTTTCCACTATGCACTGCATAATTAGATTAAAAATGTCAAGCCCAATATTAGATAAGTGAACCAAGTCCTGCCGATAAAGTCCAGGTAAAAAACCTTCAAGATCAACGTGCCTGTAAGAAAAACCGTTAACCATCGGAAAAAATTTCTCCATATTTCGATTCACCCTTTTGCGAATTTTATCCATAAAACCGGATTCAGGTGAATTCCACACCAACCTAGGGACGATCTCGGAAAATACAAAACCCGGGTAAGGGAAGGATTGCCTGAGATTAACCATATCAGCACGCATATTAGCGAGCAAATCCAGAGTTCTAAACCTTCCGAGATCGTTACCGCCTACGTGAAAGATTACCAAATCAGGAAATGGAAACAAATTAAAACAATACTTAAACTCTAAAACCACATTATACCATCTCAATCCGCGAACACTGTGCAAAAATATTTGGACCAACGAGAGGTCGAAGGACAGATTCTCTGTGTAGCACCGTTGAGAAGCTTGCCTCTGGGCCCAGAAAACAAAAGAATGCCCGATTATCCAAACTATGGTTGGACCTGAAAATAAATCAAAAATTAGTATTCATACAGGTCATGCCAAACATATAATTGAAACCTCCCTGGTTCCCATCTGCCAATTTGCTTAATCTGAGAATCGCAGAGGCCAGCCCTAGAAGCTTCAGTTGCAGCACCAATCCTAAACGAGTGAGAGGAAAATTTGAGATGTTCTTTGCCTAGGACTTTCAAACAGCTTTTTAAAATGAAATTAAATTGAAAGACTGTAGCTGGCGAACCGTCTTTATGAATAAACAACTGTCCATCCGAGGATGCTCTGGCATTTAACCACTGACTAAGGCTCAAAACTGGGCAGATGACAGGATCAGGGAAGGAAACAATTTTGATACTGGTTCCTATCGCTAGCTGATCGGTCTTAGACTTCCTAATAAAAAGTGAGAAGAACCCATCAAACAGCTTTAAGTCGGACAACATCAGACCAGAAGGATGAGATTTTTTAGCAGATACCAACTCCCCTACTCTGAGAGCCCCGAAAAACGCCAAACAAAAGGCTGCATGAAACAACAAAACTTCGTCAGAGTTTATGCAAACCAGGCTTAAAGCCGAGCATAACTCTTTAAGGAGGGGTAAAGAAATCGGACATCTGGTGTCGGGTTGAAAAGTGCTTCTCTTAAGGCCCTTTAAAAACTGTTTGATAGGAAAAAATGATGACAAGGGCAATTCACCGAAAAGTTTAAGAAAAAATGAAATACCCGCTAAGTATTTGTTCACAGCAGAATAAGACAAACCTTTAACGACTAAAGACTCGGCGAATTTTAAACCAGCCATGGGGTCAGCCACTTTTGGGTTGAAAGCATGTAAATTACAAAAATTAATCCAAGCAAGCCATGCGGCCGAGTAGCTGGCCCATGATCTATCAAATAAAGATTTCTCAATAAAGTGAGGGATCAGATTGAAATCACATCCCAAATTGTATGCGGGCAAGGAGTCTCTTCTGAATCCGCCTCTGGTACCTGCAAACAAAAAATTGACCAATGATGATCGCACAAAGCATCAGATGCGGCATAATGTTTGCTCCTACAAGAGTTCACATTAATCCAAATGTTCAACTTAAGACACACCAGGACCAGTTGTCTTAGAATACTCGCAGCCCATTTGTTTTTGGATGACAAGGTGTTAATGGAGAAAATCACACCGGGGTCAAGAGATAAAATAACAATTCTAGAGTTTTGGATAAGTGAAGCCCAAGAGGAGATACCTAAAAAAATGGAAAAAAGTTCTAAAACCATCAGGTTGCTGGAAACGCCACCAGCAACCCAAGAATCAGGCCATTCTTGAGCGATCCAATGTGATGAAAATAAGACACCACAGCCAGTGGAACTCCGAACGGAGACAACAAACGGAAAAGAGTCCGAGGAAGTGAACGGGGTTTGCCAACATGATTTCCCATTATAATCCGCAAGAAAAGACAGCCAAATTCCGGCATCATCCTTCAAAGCAGAGCTGATTCTTACATGGGAATTAGGAGATGAAACACCTTTCGTGGCTTCATAAAGGCGGCGAGAAAATGCTCTGCCAACTGGGATAATTCTCACAGCGAAATTCAGAAGACCCAGTAACGACTGTAACTCCTTAAGGGTAGTTTTTGGTCTAGAGAGAAAATTATTCAATGCAGAGCGCAGTTTCACAATTTTCTCATCCGGGAGTCTACATTCCATAGCAGAGGAATCCAGAACAATGCCTAAAAATTCGATCGACCTAGATGGAAAAACAGTCTTTTCATGAGCAATGGGAACGCCAAAATGTCTGCACAAGTCAATGAAAGAATTCAGGGTAAAAAGAAGAGGGGCCTACAAAAAGAAAGTCATCCAAATAATGCAATATGCCCGCCCCAGGAGAATTTGATTCTAAAACCCAGTGCAAAAACGAAGAAATGCTCTCAAAGTAAAAACAGGACAACGAAAAACCCATTGGAAGACATTTATCAAAGAAAAAACGATCAAGGAAATGAAAACCCAAAGAAGAAAATCCGTCAGGGTGAACAGGGAGAAGCCGAAAGGCAGATTTAATGTCAGATTTTGCCATTAAAGCATCTTGACCAAAATCACGCAAAATATCAACAGCTTTGTCAAAAGAAGAATGCGAAACTGAACAGGCTGAACTATTAATCTCATCATTCAAGGAAGATCCAACAGGAAATGATAAGTGATGAATAATCCGAAAAGAACCGGGGTCTTTTTTTGGAACAACACCTAGCGGAGAAATTCTAAAATTGGGAAATGGAGGGGAGGAAAAAGGACGTGCTACCCTACCGAGTTTCAACTCGCTCAAAATTTTCTCTTCCACTACGTCAGGATAAACATCTACCGAGCGTAAATTCTTAACGATTTGGCAGCCAGAACCCTTGAAAGGCGGAATGTAGAAGCCAGAAGAAAACCCGTTAAAAAGCAAACTACTGATCGACTGGTCTGGGTATTGATTTAGCCACAAAACCATTTTTTCCACCTTCACTGGGGTCTGCGCTCTTTCCCATAGACTCTTTCGACAGGGACTGAGCTGATTGCTTTTTAAAACATTTAAAAGCGGGGTGTGCATTCCCACAAAAGGAGCACTCGTGACGGAACCGACAATTAGAACTCCATTTACAAGTAGACTCATTGAAGGCAAAACAAAAGCCTTTCCTAGGGAGAGGCGTGGTTGAAGATCTGTTAGAAAAGTGTTTTTGTGGAAGCATTAACTTCAACCACAAGCCGACATCTTTACTACCCCAGTGAACCTCGGGATGCATCGCTAGCTTTTGGCGGAAAGCTTCATCATAATGAAGCCACGCAACTCCACCAAAATTGCGATACGCTTCCAGAATGATATCAATGTGCTGGAACAATTTACTACACAGCTGAGGTGATTTTTCGCCAAGAACAGCGGAGTAAATAGAGAACGCTTGCAACCAATTATTAAAAGATTTAAAAGCACGCTTAGCATCATCTGAATCAGGTTTGTCATCTTTCTTATCTAATTTATTTGGCTGTTCTCTGCGAGGAAGTAGTGAGAACAAATCTACGTAGTGATTGTTCCATATGAGCTCCTTGGTAGCGGAGCTCAAATGGAAGCCTAGAGGGGATAATTCATAAGTTAAAGCTTCTTTAAATGTGTTCCTAGGGGTACTACCAGTCAAATCTATGGGGGCAATGGAAGGGGGGGCAGAAGGAAGAACACCACTTAAAGCCTCAAAAAGCACATTCTGAATAATGTGCTTTATATCAGAATTAATCAAAGATAAATGGGCATTACTAATCTCACCCCTTCCAGCGCTTCTGTCTTCCAGTGATGACTCAGGTGCGCAGCTTGCGCTCGAGCCCTCCATGTTGGGCGAGCGCACCTGCGTGGCCGTGGAGGGCACGAAATCCGGATCCCGGGAGAGTGGAGGCAGACCTCTGGAAGGCGGAGGCAAGGGAGAACATGCAGCCACTGAATGAAGTGACCCAGCATTTGAAATCGGCGCTCTCGTCGCAGGTTTCTTCCGTCCTTGAAGATCCTCAGCTCTGCCAGCGGCACCTGATGACGTGGACGGCAGCTCATGATGACGCCCCCGGAAATCTCGGGATGGACTGCGAGACCTCCTCAATGGAGGCTGACGCAACTTCCTGCTGCGCTCCGACGAAGGCTGGCTGACTGGAGATGGTGCCGGCGATGGGGAGTAGGCGGTCCAGGGCTTCCTCTTCCTGGTGCTGCCGCGGTAGCTCTGCGGTGATGTCTGAGGTGGGCTCGGAGGCTGTGGCACAACGCTGGGGTCCGACGGAGGAAGGACGGATTCTGGAGCAGAGGTAACAGGCCTTGTACTGAGGCAGGTCCTCAACCATTCGGCGCCGTCCTCTTCCCCAGCTCTCGCTAGAATCTGTTGAAGCAGGTTCTCCATCTAGCCGGGTGTCTTCTTTCTTCAAATGGTACCTCACAGTGACTGAAACCTGCCAGGACATGGCCATAAATATCCCGGCGACAGCACGGCAACGCGCTGACGACCAATAGTCAGCCGTTAAAAGACCGCCAAATCAGCTGATTGGAGTCGAATTTACACACAGAAAATACATTAAACATAAACAACCACAGGATTAACCCCCAATTAACCATACAAAATTGACCATTAAGCTATAGAGTCTGTGTGGCCATGTGACCCCCCCCTATATCCCTACGTAAAGCAGGGGGGGCTTCCATTACTTTTAGATTATAATGTATTAAAAGAACAAAACAAAGATGAGCACATTATACGTCCATATGTATAAAGTGTGCCAAACAGACAGCACATTAACCGATGCTTGTAAATTATGTAGTTGACATGATCATGATTATTTATGCTTAGGCTACTTTCACACTTCCGTTTTCTGGGGTCCGTCGTGGTGCAGTAAAATGACGTATCGACGGGCGTCATGAATAGGGTTGAGCGAAACGGGTCGTTCATTTTCAAAAGTCGCCGACTTTTGGCAAAGTCGGGTTTCATGAAACCCGATCCGACCCCTGTGCGGGGTCGGTCATGCGGTACGTGACTTTCGCGCCAAAGTCGCGTTTCAATGACGCGAAAAGCGCCATTTCTCAGCCAATGAAGGTAAACGCAGAGTGTGGGCAGCGTGATGACATAGGTCCTGGTCCCCACCATCTTAGAGAAGGGCATTGCAGTGATTGGCTTGCTGTCTGCGGCGTCACAGGGGCTATAAAGGGGCGTTCCCGCCGACCGCCATGTTACTGCTGCTGATCTGAGCTTAGGGAGAGGTTGCTGCCGCTTCGTCAGAAGCAGGGATAGCGTTAGGCAGGGTCCATTAACCACCAAACCGCTTGTGCTGTAGCGATTTCCACAGCCCAACACCACCTTCGGTGTGCAGGGACAGTGGAAGCTACTTTTTTTTTTCCTCAGCGCTGTAGCTCATTGGGCTGCCCTAGAACCCTAGAAGGCTCCCTGATAGCTGCATTGGTGTGTGTTCGCCGCTGTGCAAACCAACTGCTTTTTTCAAAGCACAAATCCTCTTGTTCCTTCCTTTCTGCACAGCTATCTTGTTTGTTTGTCCACACTTTTTATTTAATTTGTGCATCAGTCCACTCCTTATTGCTGCCTGCCATACCTGGCTGAGATTACTGCAGGGAGATAGTAATTGAAGGACAGTTCCTTTTTTTTTTTTTTTTTTGTTGGAGATTAAGATTGGCATTTCTGCTAGAGTGCCATCCCTGTCTGTGTCATCTCTCACTCAGTGGGCCATAGAAAGCCTATTTATTTTTTTGCTTGATTTGGGTTCTAAAATCTACCTGAAAAAATCACTACATCAATCAGTGGGAGAAAAATATTGGCCTCAGGGCTTGTGTGCCACTCCTTACTCCTGTGTGTGCCATCTCTCACTCAGTGGGCCATAGAAAGCCTATTTATTTTTTTGCTTGATTTGGGTTCCAAAATCTACCTGAAAAAATCACAACATCAATCAGTGGGAGAAAAATATTGGCCTCAGGGCTTGTGTGCCACTCCTGACTCCTGTGTGTGCCATCTCTCACTCAGTGGGCCATAGAAAGCCTATTAATTTTTTTGCTTGATTTGGGTTCTAAATTCTACCTGAAAAAATCAATAAATCAATCAGTGGGAGATTAATATTGGCCTTTGGGCTTGTGTGCCAGTCTTGACTCCTGGGTGTGCCATCTCTCTCTCTCCAATTGTGGGCCATAGAATGCCTATTAATTTTTTTGCTTGATTTGGGTTCCAAAACCTACCTGAAAAAATCACTAAATCAATCAGTGGGAGATAAATATTGGCCTCTGGGCTTGTGTGCCACTCCTGACTCCTGTGTGCGTCCTCTCTCACTCAGTGGGCCCTAAAAAGCCTATTTTTTTTTAATTTGTTTTCTAAATTCTCCCTGAAACAATCATTTTATTTTATTTTGTTTCTAAATTCTTCCTGAAAAATTCATTTTTTTGTATTTTTTTTTTCTAAAGTCTCCCTGAAAAAACAAAAAAAAATCAAATCAGTGGGAGATTAATATTGCCCTTTCTGCTTGTGTGCCAGTCTTGACTCCTGGCTGTGCCATCTCTCTCTCTCTCTCCAATTGTGGGCCATAGAAAGCCTATTAATTTTTTTGCTTGATTTGGGTTCCAAAATCTACCTGAAAAAATCACTAAATCAATCAGTGGGAGATAAATATTGGCCTCTGGGCTTGTGTGCCACTCCTGACTCCTGTGTGTGTCCTCTCTCACTCAGTGGGCCCTACAAAGCCTATTTTTTTTTTATTTGTTTTCTAAATTCTCCCTGAAACAATCATTTCATTTTATTTGGTTTATAAATTCTTCCTTAAAAAATCATTTTTTTTTATTTTTTTTATTTTTCTAAAGTCTCCCTTTTAAAAAAAAAAAACAAATCAGTGGGAGATTAATATTTACATTTGCGCTTCAGTGACAGTCCTGCGTGTGTGGCATCTCTCTCATTTGTTGCCACCAACAACAGAGTGTGTAACATTGTGCTTGATTTTCGTTGTGGTCTCACCCACCTGTAAAGGGGTAGCTAAATCATACTGAAGTTATAGCTCACCGTGTAAGTTGTGTGACAGCAACAAATACCGTTAGTTTGGTAACGTTTTTAAAACAATGAGGAAGTCTGGTGGAAGAGGTCGTGGCCGGGGGCGTTCATTGTCAGCTGGTAATGAGGGTAGTGGTAGTGGTGGAGCATCAGGTGGTCGTGGGAAAAAAAATATTGCACCTGAGTCTGGAGCTGTGGAGCCAGGTTCGTCGTCTGGCTACACAAGGCCTCAAACGCTCCCTTTTCTGGGAGTAGGAAAACCGCTTTTAAAGCCGGAGCAGCAAGAGCAAGTTTTGGCTTATCTTGCTGACTCAGCCTCTAGCTCTATTGCCTCCTCTCGTGAAACTGGTAAAAGTAAAAGCAGCGAGTCGTTAGTGGATGTTCACGGTCAGGGACAAGTCGCTTCCTTGTCCTCTTCAGCAAAAACAACAACAGAGAAGAATGCAGCAGGCGACACAACGGGTTACTCCATGGAGCTCTTTACACATACTGTCCCTGGCTTAGAAAGTGAAGCAGTTAACAGTCCATGCCCATTACAAGTTGAATCTGACATGGAGTGCACTGATGCACAGCCACAGCCAGACTACTATTCTGGTCCTTTGACTCAGACCACAACATTGCCCTCGCAGGGTGCTGATCAAGAATCAGACCCTGATGAGACTATGTTGCCCCATCACGAACGCTATACCACCGACCGACAAGGTGACACAGACGAAGTTGCACACGAGCTACAAGAAGAGGTAATAGATGACCCAGTTCTTGACCCCGATTGGCAGCCATTGGGGGAACAGGGTGCAGGCAGCAGCAGTTCTGAAGCGGAGGAGGAGGGGCCGCAGCAGGCATCAACATCGCAACAGGTTCCATCTGCCGGGCCCGTATCTTGCCCAAAACGCGTGGCAGAGTCAAAACCTGTTGGAGGACAGCGTGGCCATCCGGTTAAAGCTCAGTCTGCAATGCCTGAAAAGGTATCCGATGCTAGAAAGAGTGCAGTCTGGCATTTTTTTAAACAACATCCAATTGATCAGCGCAAAGTCATCTGTCAAAAATGTTCAACTACCTTAAGCAGAGGGCAGAATCTGAAAAGTCTCAATACAAGTTGCATGCATAGACATTTAACCACCATGCATTTGCAAGCTTGGACTAACTACCAAACGTCCCTTAATGTTGTAGCACCCTCGGCCAATGAAGCTAGTCATCAACGCAACATCCCTTCCGGCAGTGTAGGGCCACCATTTTCTGCACCACCTGCAGTATCTGTGCAGGTTTCTTTGCCAGGCCAAAGCAGTCAGGGTCAGGGAATCACCAGTTTCTTAGTAGGAAACACTGCATCTAGGGCACCGGCGGCAACAATACCATCTCCCACCGTCTCTCAGTCTGCCATGTCCACCGGCACCCCCGCTAGTTCCACGATCTCCAGCTCTCCAGTCCAGCTCACCCTACATGAGACTATGGTTAGAAAAAGGAAGTACTTAGCCTCGCATCCGCGTACACAGGGTTTGAACGCCCACATAGCTAGACTAATCTCGTTAGAGATGATGCCCTACCGGTTAGTTGAAAGCGAAGCTTTCAAAGCCCTGATGGACTACGCTGTACCACGCTACGAGCTACCCAGTCGACACTTTTTTTCCAGAAAAGCCATCCCAGCCCTCCACCAGCATGTTAAAGAGCGCATCGTCCATGCACTCAGGCAATCTGTGAGCACAAAGGTGCACCTGACAACAGATGCATGGACCAGTAGGCATGGCCAGGGACGTTACGTGTCCATCACGGCACACTGGGTAAATGTGGTGGATGCAGGGTCCACAGGCGACAGCAAGTTTGGGACAGTTCTGCCTAGCCCACGGTCTAGGAAACAGTTGGCTGTTGCCGTTCGCACCCCCTCCTCCTCCTCCTCGTCCTCCTGCAGAAGCGAGACCTCGTCCACAGACCGCAGTCGCACAACCACTCCATCCGCAGCTGCCACTGTTGCACACCAGGTCTCCCATTATGGGGCAGCTACTGGCAAACGTCAGCAGGCTGTATTGGCTATGAAGTGTTTGGGCGACAACAGACACACCGCTGAAGTTCTGTCCGAGTTCTTGCAGAAAGAAACGCAGTCGTGGCTGGGCACTGTAGATCTTGAGGCAGGCAAGGTAGTGAGTGATAACGGAAGGAATTTCATGGCTGCCATGTCCCTTTCCCAACTGAAACACATTCCTTGCCTGGCTCACACCTTAAACCTGGTGGTGCAGTGCTTCATGAAAAGTTATCCGGGGTTATCCGACCTGCTCCTCAAAGTGCGTGGACTTTGCTCACATATCCGCCGTTCGCCCGTACACTTCAGCCGTATGCAGACCTATCAGCGTTCTTTGAACCTTCCCCAGCATCGCCTAATCATAGACGTTGCAACAAGGTGGAACTCAACACTGCACATGCTTCAGAGACTGTGTGAACAGAGGCGGGCTGTTATGTTTTTGTGGGAGGATACACATACACGGGCAGGCAGTAGGATGGCAGACATGGAGTTGTCAGGTGTGCAGTGGTCGAAGATTCAAGACATGTGTCAGGTCCTTCAGTGTTTTGAGGAATGCACACGGCTGGTTAGTGCAGACAACGCCATAATAAGCATGAGCATCCCCCTAATGCGTCTGCTGATGCAAAGTTTGACGCACATAAAGGATCAGGCGTCTGCAGCTGAGGAAGAGGAAAGCCTTGATGACAGTCAGCCATTGTCTGGCCAGGGCAGTGTACAGGACGAGGTAGCGGGCGAACAGGAGGAGAAGGACGAGGTGGATGATGGGGATGATTATATTTTTAATGAGGAAGCTTTTCCGGGGCCAGTGGAAATTGTTGGCGCGGCAAGGCCGGGTTCTGGTTTTTGGAGGGACACAAGTGACGTGGATTTGCCTGAAACTGCCCCTCAACCAAGCACAACCACAGATTTGAGAACTGGAACTTTGGCCCACATGGCGGATTATGCCTTACGTATCCTCAAAAGGGACACACGCATAACAAAAATGATGAACGATGACGATTACTGGTTGGCCTGCCTCCTTGATCCTCGCTATAAAGGCAAATTGCAAAATATAATGCCACATGAGAACTTGGAACTAATATTAGCAACCAAACAATCAACTCTTATTGACCGTTTGCTTCTGGCATTCCCTGCACACAGCGCCCGTGATCGTTCTAACACGAGCTGCAGGGGCCAGCAGACCAGAGGTGTTAGAGGGGCAGAAATCAGAAGTGGCGTTGGCCAGAGTGGTTTTCTGACCAGGTTGTGGAGTGATTTTGCTATGACTGCAGACAGGACAGGTACTGCAGCATCAATTCAAAGTGATAGGAGACAACATTTGTCCAGTATGGTTACTAACTATTTTTCATCCCTTATCGACGTTTTCCCTCAACCGTCATTCCCATTTGATTACTGGGCATCAAAATTAGACACCTGGCCAGAATTGGCAGAATATGCATTGCAGGAGCTTGCTTGCCCGGCAGCTAGTGTCCTATCAGAAAGAGTATTCAGTGCTGCAGGTTCAATACTAACAGAAAAAAGGACTCGTCTGGCTACCCAAAATGTAGATGATCTAACCTTCATTAAAATGAACCACAACTGGATTTCGAAATCTTTTGCCCCACCTTGCCCGGCTGACACCTAGCTTTCCTATGTAAAGGTCTTGCCTGTGGACTATTCTGAACGACTTTTCCAATCTCGTAATTTGCAGCACCTGATTGTCCAGCATCCGACATGTTAACACCTCCCTAAATGGCCAAAGTCCCCACACGGGGCCGTGGTATCGCCACTTGGCGCCAGCACCCGTTAGAGTACTGTTTGTCTGAAGAGGTGGGTGTGCCCACTTTTGGTCGACGGCACTGCCACTAGGTCCCTCATAGTACAATAAAGTGTCTGGCGGTGGTGGTGCGCACCCAACGTCAGACACACTGTTGTAATATGAGGGGCCCTGGGCCTGTACCGCCGGCCACAAGACAGTCCCCCCCCCAGGTCAAACAGTGCTCTACGACTTGCAAAATTTTCTCTCACAGCTCCACCAATGTTTAGTCTATGCGCTGACATCCTTCAATGCCTGGCACTGTCAATACCATTGTATTGACATTTTTCTTATGTTAGGCCTTCGAAGCCTGTCTGCGGTCACTCCTTCCACTAGGCCTCCACTGACCTGTCTACTGCTGCCCGTGTTCCCCTGGAACCAATTTTAAATTGCCTACAGCCAGCCCAATTTATTATGTTAGGGCTTCGAAGCCTGTCTGCGGTCCCTCCTTCCACTAGGCCTCCACTGACCTGTCTACTGCCGCCCGTGTTCCCCTGGAACCAATTTTAAATTGCCTACAGCCCAATTTTTGTTATGTTAGGCCTTCGAAGCCTGTCTGCGGCCCGTTCTTTCCAATATTACTACACTGACCTGGCTACTGCCGCCCGTGTTCTCCTGGAACCAATTTTAAATTGCCTACAGCCAGCCCAATTTATTATGTTAGGGCTTCGAAGCCTGTCTGCGGTCCCTCCTTCCACTAGGCCTCCACTGACCTGTCTACTGCCGCCCGTGTTCCCCTGGAACCAATTTTAAATTGCCTACAGCCAGCCCAATTTATTATGTTAGGGCTTCGAAGCCTGTCTGCGGTCCCTCCTTCCACTAGGCCTCCACTGACCTGTCTACTGCTGCCCGTGTTCCCCTGGAACCAATTTTAAATTGCCTACAGCCAGCCCAATTTATTATGTTAGGGCTTCGAAGCCTGTCTGCGGTCCCTCCTTCCACTAGGCCTCCACTGACCTGTCTACTGCTGCTCGTGTTCCCCTGGAACCAATTTTAAATTGCCTACAGCCAGCCCAATTTATTATGTTAGGGCTTCGAAGCCTGTCTGCGGTCCCTCCTTCCACTAGGCCTCCACTGACCTGTCTACTGCCGCCCGTGTTCCCCTGGAACCAATTTTAAATTGCCTACAGCCCAATTTTTGTTATGTTAGGCCTTCGAAGCCTGTCTGCGGCCCGTTCTTTCCACTACTACTACACTGACCTGGCTACTGCCGCCCGTGTTCCCCTGGAACCAATTTTAAATTGCCTACAGCCAGCCCAATTTATTATGTTAGGGCTTCGAAGCCTGTCTGCGGCCCGTTCTTTCCACTACTACTACACTGACCAGGCCACTGCTGCCCGTGTTCCCCTGGAACCAATTTTAAATTGCCTACAGCCAGCCCAATTTATTATGTTAGGGCTTCGAAGCCTGTCTGCGGTCCCTCCTTCCACTAGGCCTCCACTGACCTGTCTACTGCCGCCCGTGTTCCCCTGGAACCAATTTTAAATTGCCTACAGCCAGCCCAATTTATTATGTTAGGGCTTCGAAGCCTGTCTGCGGTCCCTCCTTCCACTAGGCCTCCACTGACCTGTCTACTGCTGCCCGTGTTCCCCTGGAACCAATTTTAAATTGCCTACAGCCAGCCCAATTTATTATGTTAGGGCTTCGAAGCCTGTCTGCGGTCCCTCCTTCCACTAGGCCTCCACTGACCTGTCTACTGCCGCCCGTGTTCCCCTGGAACCAATTTTAAATTGCCTACAGCCAGCCCAATTTATTATGTTAGGGCTTCGAAGCCTGTCTGCGGTCCCTCCTTCCACTAGGCCTCCACTGACCTGTCTACTGCTGTCCGTGTTCCCCTGGAACCAATTGTAAATTGCCTACATCCCAATTTTTGTTATGTTAGGCCTTCGAAGCCTGTCTGCGGCCCGTTCTTTCCACTACTACTACACTGACCAGGCCACTGCTGCCCGTGTTCCCCTGGAACCAATTTTAAATTGCCTACAGCCAGCCCAATTTATTATGTTAGGCCTTCAAAGCCTGTCTGCGGTCCCTCCTTCCACTAGGCCTCCACTGACCTGTCTACTGCTGCCCGTGTACCCCTTGAACCAACATCAGAAAATATAAAAATAAGTATTTTGCTGATAAAAAAGAAAATACTGGAGAGATATCAAATGCAGACATTTTAACATTAAAAACAAACACATACAACAAAAATCTGGTACAGTACTAAAAATGGCCACCAGCTACAATAACTTTCTCCTGCAAGTAGTTAACTGAAAGTTTTTTTCAATTTAAAACACAGATATGGCATCCACCGAGTGTTGTCCTGTCGCGTCTTCTTTATATTATTGCCAAGAAGATGCAAAACAATGAAAATAATAAAATCATTATTTACCAAAAAAATAGAGTAAGTCAAAACCACATTGCAAATAAACATTCATTACAAATAAAGAAGCAGGGCGCGTCCGAGGGTGAGTATATACCTAATAAGAATATAATCACCCTCGGACGCGCCCTGCTTCTTTCCGACAGCCTTCCTTCCTAAGAATCAGCCCTTCCGTGGTGTAGAGAGAGGGTGTGTTACACTCCAAGGTGTTCCCCAGGTTGCCTTTCCTGAGCTTCGATCTTCATGCTCTCGTTTAGTAGTTGTCGGAAAGTAGGCTGCATTAGGCCTACAAATTGGGTATGGGGTGGAGAGATGGTGTGTTACACTCCAAGGTGTTCCCCAGGTTTCCTTGCCATTGCTTCGGTCTTCCGACTCTCGTTTAGTAGTTGTAGAAAACTACACTGCATTAGGCCTACAAAATGGGTATCGGGTGGAGAGAGATGGTGTGTTACACTCCAAGGTGTTCCCCAGGTTTCCTTGCCATTGCTTCGGTCTTCCGACTCTCGTTTAGTAGTTGTAGAAAACTACACTGCATAAGGCCTACAAAATGGGTATCGGGTGGAGAGAGATGGTGTGTTACACTCCAAGGTGTTCCCCAGGTTTCCTTGCCATTGCTTCGGTCTTCCGACTCTTCTTTAGTAGTTGTAGAAAACTACACTGCATTAGGCCTACAAAATGGGTATCGGGTGGAGAGAGATGGTGTGTTACACTCCAAGGTGTTCCCCAGGTTTCCTTGCCATTGCTTCGGTCTTCCGACTCTCGTTTAGTAGTTGTAGAAAACTACACTGCATTAGGCCTACAAAATGGGTATCGGGTGGAGAGAGATGGTGTGTTACACTCCAAGGTGTTCCCCAGGTTTCCTTGCCATTGCTTCGTTCTTCCGACTCTCGTTTAGTAGTTGTAGAAAACTACACTGCATTAGGCCTACAAAATGGGTATCGGGTGGAGAGAGATGGTGTGTTACACTCCAAGGTGTTCCCTGTTATGTTTGCTAATGACAGGTGTTATGAAGGCAATCCAGAAACACAGTGTGCTTAGCGATCAGAGCGCACACAGTGATCTGACAAATACCCAAAAATACAAGAACGAGCTCTGAGACGTGGAAACTCTGTAGACTGCACACCTGATCCTATCCTAAACACAACTAAAAGCGGCTGTGGATTGCGCCTAACAACTACCTAGGCAACTCGGCACAGCCTAAGAAACTAGCTAGCCTGAAGATAGAAAAATAGGCCTGACTTGCCCCAGAGAAATTCCCCAAAGGAAAAGGCAGCCCCCCACATATAATGACTGTGAGTAAGATGAAAAGACAAAACGTAGGGATGAAATAGATTCAGCAAAGTGGGGCCCGATATTCTAGGACAGAGCGAGGACAGTAAAGCGAACTTTGCAGTCTACAAAAAACCCTAAAGCAAAACCACGCAAAGGGGGCAAAAAAAACCCCACCGTGCCGAACTAACGGCACGGCGGTACACCCTTTGCGTCTCAGAGCTTCCAGCAAAACAAAAGACAAGCTGGACAGAAAAAAAGCAACAAAAAAGCAAAAGGCACTTAGCTATACAGAGCAGCAGGTCACAGGAACAATCAGGAGAAGCTCAGATCCAACACTGAAACATTGACAAGGAGCAAGGATAGCAGCATCAGGCGGAGTTAAGTAATGAAGCAGTTAACGAGCTCACCAGAACTCCTGAGGGAGGAAGCTCAGAAGCTGCAGTACCACTCGTGACCACAGGAGTGAATTCAGCCACAGAATTCACAACAGTACCCCCCCCTTGAGGAGGGGTCACCGAACCCTCACCAGAGCCCCCAGGCCGACCAGGATGAGCCGCATGAAAGGCACGAACAAGATCGGAAGCATGAACATCAGAGGCAAAAACCCAGGAATTATCTTCCTGAGCATAACCCTTCCATTTAACCAGATACTGGAGTTTCCGTCTAGAAACACGAGAATCCAAAATCTTCTCCACAATATACTCCAATTCCCCCTCCACCAAAACCGGGGCAGGAGGCTCAACAGATGGAACCATAGGTGCCACGTATCTCCGCAACAACGACCTATGGAATACATTATGTATGGAAAAGGAGTCTGGGAGGGTCAAACGAAAAGACACAGGATTGAGAACCTCAGAAATCCTATACGGACCAATAAAACGAGGTTTAAATTTAGGAGAGGAAACCTTCATAGGAATATGACGAGAAGATAACCAAACCAGATCCCCAACACGAAGTCGGGGACCCACACGGCGTCTGCGATTAGCGAAAAGTTGAGCTTTCTCCTGGGACAAGATCAAATTGTCCACTACCTGAGTCCAGATCTGCTGCAACCTATCCACCACAGAATCCACACCAGGACAGTCCGAAGACTCAACCTGTCCTGAAGAGAAACGAGGATGGAACCCAGAATTGCAAAAAAATGGAGAAACCAAGGTAGCCGAGCTGGCCCGATTATTAAGGGCGAACTCAGCCAACGGCAAAAAGGACACCCAATCATCCTGGTCTGCAGAAACAAAACATCTCAGATATGTTTCCAAGGTCTGATTGGTTCGTTCGGTCTGGCCATTAGTCTGAGGATGGAAAGCCGAGGAAAAGGATAGGTCAATGCCCATCCTACCACAAAAGGCTCGCCAAAACCTTGAAACAAACTGGGAACCTCTGTCAGAAACAATATTCTCAGGAATGCCATGCAACCGAACCACATGCTGAAAGAACAACGGTACCAAATCAGAGGAGGAAGGCAATTTAGCCAAGGGCACCAGATGGACCATTTTAGAAAAGCGATCACAGACCACCCAAATGACTGACATCTTTTGAGAAACGGGAAGGTCAGAAATTAAATCCATCGAAATATGTGTCCAAGGCCTCTTTGGGACCGGCAAGGGCAAAAGCAACCCACTGGCACGAGAACAGCAGGGCTTAGCCATAGCACAAATCCCACAGGACTGCACAAAAGTACGTACATCCCGTGACAAAGATGGCCACCAGAAGGATCTAGCCACTAACTCTCTGGTACCAAAGATTCCAGGATGACCAGCCAACACCGAACAATGAAGTTCAGAGATAAGTTTATTAGTCCACCTATCAGGGACGAACAGTTTCTCTGCTGGACAACGATCAGGTTTATTCGCCTGAAATTTTGGCAGCACCCGCCGCAAATCAGGGGAGATGGCAGACACAATGACTCCTTCCTTGAGGATACCCGCTGGCTCAGATAAACCCGGAGAGTCGGGCACAAAACTCCTAGACAGAGCATCCGCCTTCACATTTTTAGAGCCCGGAAGGTACGAAATCACAAAGTCGAAGCGGGCAAAAAATAACAACCAACGGGCCTGTCTAGGATTCAAGCGCTTGGCAGACTCGAGATAAGTCAAGTTCTTATGATCAGTCAATACCACCACGCGATGCTTAGCTCCTTCAAGCCAATGACGCCACTCCTCGAATGCCCACTTCATGGCCAGCAACTCTCGATTGCCCACATCATAATTACGCTCAGCGGGCGAAAACTTCCTGGAAAAGAAAGCACATGGTTTCATCACTGAGCAATCAGAACCCCTCTGTGACAAAACCGCCCCTGCTCCAATCTCAGAAGCATCAACCTCGACCTGGAACGGAAGAGAAACATCTGGCTGACACAACACAGGGGCAGAACAAAAACGACACTTCAACTCCTGAAAAGCTTCCACAGCAGCAGAAGACCAATTAACCAAATCAGCACCCTTCTTGGTCAAATCGGTCAATGGTTTGGCAATGCTAGAAAAATTACAGATGAAGCGACGATAAAAATTAGCAAAGCCCAGGAACTTTTGCAGACTTTTCAGAGATGTCGGCTGAATCCAATCCTGGATGGCTTGGACCTTAACTGGATCCATCTCGATAGTAGAAGGGGTAAAGATGAACCCTAAAAATGAAACTTTCTGCACACCGAAGAGACACTTTGATCCCTTCACAAACAAAGAGTTAGCACGCAGGACCTGAAAAACCATTCTGACCTGCTTCACATGAGACTCCCAATCATCTGAGAAGATCAAAATGTCATCCAAGTAAACAATCAGGAATTTATCCAGATACTCACGGAAGATGTCATGCATTAAAGACTGAAACACAGATGGAGCATTGGCAAGTCCGAACGGCATCACTAGATACTCAAAATGACCCTCGGGCGTATTGAATGCAGTTTTCCATTCATCTCCTTGCCTGATTCTCACCAGATTATACGCACCACGAAGATCTATCTTAGTGAACCAACTAGCCCCCTTAATCCGAGCAAACAAGTCAGATAACAATGGCAAGGGATACTGAAATTTAACAGTGATCTTATTAAGAAGGCGGTAATCAATACACGGTCTCAGCGAACCATCCTTCTTGGCTACAAAGAAGAACCCTGCTCCCAGTGGTGATGACGATGGGCGAATATGTCCCTTCTCCAGGGATTCCTTCACATAACTGCGCATAGCGGCGTGTTCGGGCACGGATAAATTAAATAATCGACCTTTAGGGAATTTACTACCAGGAATCAAATTGATAGCACAATCACAATCCCTATGCGGAGGTAGAGCATCGGACTTGGGCTCTTCAAATACATCCTGATAATCAGACAAGAACTCTGGGACCTCAGAAGGGGTGGATGACGAAATCGACAAAAATGGAACATCACCATGTACCCCCTGACAACCCCAGCTGGATACCGACATGGAATTCCAATCCAATACTGGATTATGGGTTTGTAGCCATGGCAACCCCAACACGACCACATCATGCAGATTATGCAACACCAGAAAGCGAATAACTTCCTGATGTGCAGGAGCCATGCACATGGTCAGCTGGGCCCAGTATTGAGGTTTATTCTTGGCCAAAGGTGTAGCATCAATTCCTCTCAATGGAATAGGACACCGCAAAGGCTCCAAGAAAAACCCACAACGTTTAGCATAATCCAAATCCATCAGATTCAGGGCAGCACCCGAATCCACAAACGCCATGACAGAAAACGACGACAAAGAGCATATCAAGGTAATGGACAGAAGGAATTTGGACTGTACAGTACCAATGACGGCAGACCTAGCGGACCACTTAGTGCGCTTAGGACAATCAGAAATAGCATGAGTGGAATCACCACAGTAGAAACATAGACCATTCAGACGTCTGTATTCCTGCCGTTCAACTCTAGTCATAGTCCTATCGCACTGCATAGGCTCAGGTTTAACCTCAGGCAGTACCGCCAAATGGTGCACAGATTTACGCTCGCGCAAGCGTCGACCGATCTGAATGGCCAAAGACAAAGACTCATTCAAACCAGCAGGCATAGGAAATCCCACCATGACATCCTTAAGAGCCTCAGAGAGACCCTTTCTGAACAAAGCTGCCAGCGCAGATTCATTCCACTGAGTGAGTACTGACCATTTCCTAAATTTCTGACAATATACTTCTATATCATCCTGACCCTGGCACAAAGCCAGCAAATTTTTCTCAGCCTGATCCACTGAATTAGGCTCATCGTACAGCAATCCGAGCGCCAGGAAAAACGCATCGACACTACTCAATGCAGGGTCTCCTGGCGCAAGAGAAAATGCCCAGTCTTGAGGGTCGCCGCGCAAAAAAGAAATAATAATCAAAACCTGTTGAATAGGATTACCAGAAGAATGAGGTTTCAAGGCCAGAAATAGCTTACAATTATTTTTGAAACTTAGAAACTTAGTTCTATCACCAAAAAACAAATCAGGAATAGGAATTCTTGGTTCTAACATAGATTTCTGATCCATAGTATCTTGAATTTTTTGTACATTTATAACGAGATTATCCATTGAAGAGCACAGACCCTGAATATCCATATCAACACCTGTGTCCAGAATCACCCAAATGTCTAGGGGAAAAAAAAAAGTGAACACAGAGAAAAAAAAAATGATGTCAGAACTTTTTCTTTCCCTCTATTGAGAATCATTAGTTTGGCTCCTTGTACTGTTATGTTTGCTAATGACAGGTGTTATGAAGGCAATCCAGAAACACAGTGTGCTTAGCGATCAGAGCGCACACAGTGATCTGACAAATACCCAAAAATACAAGAACGAGCTCTGAGACCTGGAAACTCTGTAGACTGCACACCTGATCCTATTCTAAACACAACTAAAAGCGGCTATGGATTGCGCCTAACAACTACCTAGGCAACTCGGCACAGCCTAAGAAACTAGCTAGCCTGAAGATAGAAAAATAGGCCTGACTTGCCCCAGAGAAATTCCCCAAAGGAAAAGGCAGCCCCCCACATATAATGACTGTGAGTAAGATGAAAAGACAAAACGTAGGGATGAAATAGATTCAGCAAAGTGGGGCCCGATATTCTAGGACAGAGCGAGGACAGTAAAGCGAACTTTGCAGTCTACAAAAAACCCTAAAGCAAAACCACGCAAAGGGGGCAAAAAAAACCCCACCGTGCCGAACTAACGGCACGGCGGTACACCCTTTGCGTCTCAGAGCTTCCAGCAAAACAAAAGACAAGCTGGACAGAAAAAAAGCAACAAAAAAGCAAAAGGCACTTAGCTATACAGAGCAGCAGGTCACAGGAACAATCAGGAGAAGCTCAGATCCAACACTGAAACATTGACAAGGAGCAAGGATAGCAGCATCAGGCGGAGTTAAGTAATGAAGCAGTTAACGAGCTCACCAGAACACCTGAGGGAGGAAGCTCAGAAGCTGCAGTACCACTCGTGACCACAGGAGTGAATTCAGCCACAGAATTCACAACAGTTCCCCAGGTTTCCTTGCCATTGCTTCGGTCTTCAGACTCTCGTTTAGTAGTTGTAGAAAACTACACTGCATTAGGCCTACAAAATGGGTATCGGGTGGAGAGAGATGGTGTGTTCCACTCCAAGGTGTTCTCCAGGTTGCCTTTCCTGAGCTTCTATCTTCAGGCTCTCGTTAAATTGTGGTTAAATGGAACAACTGTATTTGGCGTACTAGTTGGTTTGGGGCCTACTAACAGTGTCTGCCGCTCCTTGCTGTTCCCCTGGTTTCCTGTCCTGAAATTCCGTTTTCAGGCGCTCGTTAAGTAGTTGTTAATGTTAGACTGCATTTGGCCTACTAGTTGGGTTGGGGCCTACTATCGGTGTCTGCCACTCCTTGCTGTTCTCCTCCACTGAACAAAGCTGTGCCGCCTGTTTACTACGGTTGCCAATTTTGAACTGCATTTCGACTACTTACTGATTTGGGCCTACTCTCTGTGTCAGCCTCTCATTCCAGTTGTCCTCCACTGCAATGCCCCCTGGTTATTCCTGTGTTACCAATTTTGAACTGCATTTAGCCCACTTTATTCTTTGGGCCTATATCTGTGTTTCCTCCTCATCCTGCCCATTGCCCAGCCAGTGATAGATGAGTCTGCTGGTACATTGACCCATAACGCAACATTCCCCGTGCATGCTACACAACAACATTGTGACCCTGCTGAAAGTCAGGTTGCTCTTCCCGCATACCATACCACCTTACACGGGGACAAAGAGGAAGGTGCAGATGAAAGTGCAGGTTCTTTCATCAGGTGGGGGGAGAAATACTAGTTGGCGACGTCACTGGCACAGGGCCTCTCATAGTACGCAAAAGTGTTGCTGCCGGTGGGAGGCGCCCCCGCCGTGTAAACACACCGCTGTACTTTGAGGGGCCCTGTGCCAGTGCCAATGCCAACGAGTGGGCCCCCCCTGCTTGCTCAGGTTCACAGCACTTGCAAAGTTGAAATACTTACCTCTCCCTGCTCCACTGCCGTGACGTGGTCCAGATTTCCTGGGCCCACTAATTACTTGAACCAGCCCTACCCACCACAACTTTAGCCAAATGACCCCCAATTTCAAATGCCTTCCAATTATTATAAGGTAAATTACACTTGACAAGCTTCATTAAGAAGAATGGATGGTTTTGACATTAAAATGGGCACTCTAGGTGTTTTCCTGGCCCCCACTCACTGCCGACTATGCTGCCCCATTGACTTGCATTGGGTTTCGTGTTTCGGTCGATCCCGACTTTACGTCATAATCGGCCGATTTCACTCGACCCGACTTTTGAGATAGTCGGGTTTCGCGAAACCCGGCTCGACTCTAAAAAGGTCAAGGTCGCTCAACTCTAGTCATGAACATAGGTAAAAACGTGTGCGACGGATCCAGTGTAATGACGGATCCGTCGTACAGAAATTCCAGGAATTAAATGAGAGAGAGAGAGAAGTTTTTTATGGATCCTGCGTCCATAGGCTTCCATTGTAGCTGACGACAGGCAGCACAGGATGCGTCACTGACCGATTTTCTGACGTGCACAAAAAACATTACAATGAACGTTTTCTCTATCCAATCCATCGCTAATACAAGTCTATTGTAAATTCTCAAAAATGGATGGATTGTGACGGAAGTGTGAAAGTAGCCTTATTTGCGGAAAGATAGTGTGTAAAAAAAATAAAATTGCAGTATTCACTATTCTGTTCTGTTATGTTATATGAACACATTCGTATCCACTGTCGAAATTAACGGGAACCTGTCATCAGAAAAACTGCTATTAGGCTATGTGCACATGTTCCATATTTTTTGCGTTTTTTGTGCAGTTTTTCGGCGCCTCCTATCTTCTTACGATGACATCCTCTTCTTGTCTTCACGCTGCGGCTCCGGCGCAGGCGTACTTTGTCTCTGACCTTTCCTGGCGCCTGCACACTGCAGTACTTAGCTCTGCCCTCAACAGGGCATATAAAGTACACCTGCGCCGCAGCATGACTACAAGAGGATGTCATCATAAGAAGATGGGAGGCCCCGAACCGTAACGTGACGCCCATCGTACCGGGACCACCCCTGGGTGAGTATAATCTAACCTCTTTTTCTTATCTTTCAGGATACATCGGAGGCTTATCTACAGCATTACAGAATGCTGTAGATAAGCCCCTGATGCTGGTGGGCTTAGCTCACCTTCTATTTTAGGGGTGACAGGTTCCCTTTAACCTGCAGATATGCGGTTAACCCGCAGGTTAATAGTGTTATTAAGCTACCCAGCACCTGCACTTACCTGAATGCTGAGGAGAGAACATTAACTTTATTCCCTCTGCAGCGTTCCAGTTTTAGTCACGGGGCGGCACCTTTTCAGTCACTGCTCTGAATATACACAGTGGTGGCTGGAACCGTGCTCTCGGCCCTGGCTGACACTGGCTCTGCATTTGGGCCGGCTGTAGGTCAAGGCTGGGGGCGCAGTTAGAACCCTCACTCTGTAGTCTCAAATAGGTAACTGGATCCTTGCCGACGCCACCCCTGTGACTGTAACCAGGCTGCTGTAGGGGGAAAATGTTAATTTTCTCTCTGCAGCATGCGAGTAAGTGTGGGCGCCAAGTAGGTTAATAACGCTATTAACCTGCAGATTAACAGTGTTTTTCTGGGGACATGTTCCCTTTAACACATGACACGGTTTGGCCTTGTATAGTTTTTTTTTGGTGATGCACAAATATCTGTGCACTGCACTGTAACTGCAACGCCTTCAGCAAAGTCCTTATAGGGGATATGGGTAGCCCTAGCAGCCCTCCTCTCACTCACCTTGTGAAGACTGATATGAGGAGTCTGCATGCTGTGAAGTTTGGGACCCAAGGCAAAGAACTCTCCTCCCACCACAAGGCTGTGCAGAGAGAAAGACCCACACACTATGAGACTCTCTCCATGTTGTTAGTCTCCAGCATCAGAGAACCAGCATTGACGAGAAGAGAAAGGGGGCCCAGTCCAGTGTCTTTTGCTGAGTGCAGCAGAGCGTCCACCTCCTCTGTCTGCAACTAACTCAGATACAGCCCCCTTTCCTCTCAACTCATGAAGTTTCAGCAGCTGATTTGGACCACTCCCCTACAGACCCCTTTGCAGCTGCATCTACGGTATGTCCACCCCTGGTCGTGTTAGGCTAATTTCACACTAGCGTCATACGACGCACGTTGCAATGCGTCGTTTTGGTGAAAAAACGCATCCTGCAAAGTTGGCTGCAGGATGCGTTTTTTCCCCATAGACTAACATTAGCGACGCATTGCGATGCATTGCCACACGTCGCAACTGTTGTACGACGGTTGCGTCGTGTTGTGGCGGACCTTCGGAACAAAAAATGTTACATGTAACATTTTTTTGTGCGTCGTGTCTGACACTTCCGACCGCGCATGCGCGGCCGGAACTCCGCCCCCTCCTCCCCACAACTCACAATGGGGCAGCGGATGCGTTGTAATAATGCATGCGCTGCCCCGTTGTGCTGCGTTGTCACAGGATGCGTCGGTACGTCGGCCCGACGCACTGCGACAAGACGACGCCAACGCTAGTGTGAAAGTAGCCTCACTAAACTTTGAAAAAACTATATTGATGAAGTCATGTGTGGATTCCAGGTGTTTTTATTACTTCATTCCAATGAGAACTTCCCTGACAAAGCCACACTTAGTGGTGATACCCGCGGGGTTCCTCTCTCCACACACCATGCTGTGACCGGGTATTTGTATCTCTGCATCCACCTACAGGCTTTTTTGCTGCCTTTTCTTTTACCCCTAAAAGGTTACTACCATATGCTACAGTCCTTATATTTAAACCTATAGTTCAACTGACCTCATTGCTTAGGGTCTTTTGCATTTGCTCTATTGGGGTTCTCTCAGTGCAGCTTTAGCCACTGGACTTTAATATTTTGGGGTAATTTACTTCATTTAGACTATTGGTTGATCTTTATTTGTTCCATGTTGCATTATTTTTGATACGTCTGGTACACACAGTGGAGATAGCTGTAAAGTACCTAACCGCTCCTTCAGGTGTTATGGTTTATACCTTCAATAGTTTTTAACTGTTTTTGACCCCTTAATCCCATATTACGTACTATCCTATCAAGGTGACCTGGGACTTAATTCCCAGGGACGGGATATTACATCATAGCGATCGGCCGCGCTCATGGGGGGACTGCGGCCGATTGCGGCCGGGTGTCAGCTGACTATCACAGCTGACATTCAGCACTATGTGCCAGGAGCGGTCACGGACTGCCGCAGCACACTGTGATCAAACATGATCGCAGCGTTTCGGGGCATAGGGAAGCATCGCGCAGGGAGGGGGCTTCCTTGAGACCCTCAGTACAAGGCGATGTGCTCACCTTGTACCGAGTGACTACTTCCTGCAGGCCCCGGATCCAAAATGGCCGCGGGGCTGCATCCGGGTCCTGCAAGGAGGTGGCTTACCAAGCGCCTTCTCAGAGCAGGCACTGGTAAGCCAGGAGCAGTGCACGTCAGATCGAGTGCATTGCAAAGTGTCAGATC
Source organism: Ranitomeya imitator (assembly GCF_032444005.1). Classification (NCBI taxonomy): domain Eukaryota; kingdom Metazoa; phylum Chordata; class Amphibia; order Anura; family Dendrobatidae; genus Ranitomeya; species Ranitomeya imitator. Next base: position 427,506,637 of record NC_091287.1, on the reverse strand, counting down.
AGCAATCTGACCTTATAACATGATGCCCCCCTGAGGCAATGTTATAAAGTAAAAAAAAAAATATTTAGCTGTGTAAAAAAAAATATTTAGATGTGTCAAAAAAAATAAAAAAATCCTAAATAAAGAAAAATATATATATATTGCTCCCATAAATACATTCCTTTATCTAAATAAAAAAACAATGAAAGTACACATATTTAGTATCGCCGTATCCGTAACAACCCGACTTATAAAACTGTCCCACTAATTAACCCCTTCAGTGAACACCGTAAAAAAACGAGGCAAAAAACAACGCTTTATTATCATAACGCCGAACAAAAAGTGGAATAGCACGCGATCAAAAATACAGATATAAATAACCATAATACTGCTGAAAACGTCATCTTGTCCCGCAAAAAACGAGCTGCCATAAAGCGTCATCAGCGAAAAAATTAAAAAAGTTATAGTCCTCAGAATAAAGTGATGCAAAAATAATTCTTTTTTCTATAAAATATTTTTTATCATATAAAAGCGCCAAAACATAAAAAAATGATATAAATGAGGTATCACTGTAATCGTACTGACCCGAAGAATAAAACTGCTTCATCCATTTTACCAAACGCTTAACGGTATAAACGCCCCCCCCCCCCAAAAGAAATTCATGAATAGCTGGTTTTTGGTCATACTGCCTCACAAAAATCGAAATTAAAAGCAATCAAATAATGTAACGTGCACGAAACTGTTACCAACAAAAATGTCAACTTGTCCCACAAAAAACAAGACCTCACATGACTCTGTGAACCAAAATATGGAAAAATTATAGCTCTCAAAATGTGGTAACGCAAAAAAATATTTTTTACAATAAAAAGCGTCTTTTAGTGTGTGACAGCTGCCAATGATAAAAATCCGCTGAAAAACCCGCTATGAAAGGAAATCAAACCCCCCTTCTTAACCCCCTTAGTTAGGGAGAAATAAAATAAATAAATAAATGTATTTATTTCCATTTTCCCATTAGGGTTAGGGCTAGGGTTAGGGCTAGGGTTAGGGCTAGGGTTAGAGTTAGGGCTGGGGTTAGGGTTGGGGCTAGTGTTATGGTTAGGGCTAGAGTTAGGGTTAAGGCTAGGGTTAGGGCTAGGGTTAGGTCTAGAGTTAGGGTTAGGGTTGGGGCTAGGGCTGGGGCTAGGGTTGGGGCTAGGGTTAGGGCTAGTGTTAGGCTTAGGTTTGGGGCTAGGGTTGGGGCTAGGGTTAGGGCTAGGGTTAGGGCTATGGTTAGGGTTTGGGCTGGGGTTAGGGTTGGGGCTAGGGTTGGGGCTAGGGTTGGGGCTAGGGTTAGGGTCAGGGTTAGGGCTAGGGTTAGGGCTAGGGATTGGGTTAGGGCTACAGTTAGGGTTAGGGTTAGGGTTAGGGTTAAGGTTTGGATTACATTTACGGTTTGGATTAGGGTTAGGAGTGTGTCATGGTTAGGGGTGTGGTTAGGGTCATGGTTGGGATTAGGGTTAGGGGTGTGTTGGAGTTAGGGGTGTGGTTAGGGTTTGGGTTAGGATTTCAGTTAGAATTGGGGGTTTCCACTGTTTAGGCAAATCAGGGCTCTCCTAACGCGACATGGCGTTCGATCTCAATTCCAGCCAATTCTGCGTTGAAAAAGTAAAACAGTGCTCCTTCCCTTCCGAGCTCTCCCGTTTGCCCAAACAGTGGTTTACCACAACATATGGGGTATCAGTGTACTCAGGACAAATTGGACAACAACATCTGGGGTCCAATTTCTCTTGTTACCCTTGGGAAAATAAAAATTTGGGGGCTAAAAACCATTTTTGTGGTTCTCACAACACATCTAGATAAGTTCCTTGGGGGGTCTAGTTTCCAATATGGGGTCACTTGTGGGGGTTTCTACTGTTTAGGTACACCAGGGGCTCTGCAAATGCAACGTGATGCCTGCAAACCAATTCATCTAAGTCTGCATTCCAAATGTCGCTCCTTCTCTTCCGAGCTCTGCCATGCGCCTAAATGGTGGTTTCCCCCCACATATGGGGTATCAGCATACTCAGGACAAATTGGACAACAACTTTTGGGGACCAATTTCTCCTGTTACGCTTGGGAAAATCAATAACTGGGTGTTAACGATAATTTTTGTGGAAAAAAAATATTTTTTATTTTCACGGCTCTGCATTATTAACTGCATCTAGATAAGTTCCTTGGGGGGTCTAGTTTCCAATATGGGGTCACTTGTGGGGGGTTTCTACTGTTTAGGTACATTGGCGGCTCTGCAAACGCAATGTGACGCCTGCAGACCATTCCATCTAAGTCTGCATTCCAAATGTGGCTCCTTCCCTTCCGAGCTCTGCCATGCGCCCAAACGGTGGTTAACCCCCACATATGGGGTATCAGCGTACTCAGGACAAATTGCACAACAACATTTGGGGTCCAATTTCTCCTGTTACCCTTGGGAAAATACAAACTGGGGGCTAAAAAATAATTTTTGTGGAAAAGAAAAGAATTTTTATTTTCCCAGCTCTGCATTATAAACTGTAGTGAAACACTTGGATGTTCAAAGCTCTCACAACATATCCAGATAAGATCCATAGGGGGTCTACTTATCCAAAATGGTGTCACTTCTGGGGGGTTTCAATGTTTAGGTATATCAGGGGCTCTCCAAATGCAACATCGGTCCCATTTCAATTCCAGCCAATTTTGCATTGCCATGCACCCAAACAGTGGTTTACCCCCAAATATAGGGTATCAGCGTACTCAGGACAAATTGCACAACAAAGTTTGGGGTACAATTTCTTCTGGTAACCTTGGGAAAATAAAAAATTGGGGGCAAAATTTTCATTTTTGTGAAAAAATATTATTTTTTTAATGGCTTTACATTATAAACTTCTGTGAAGCACAGTTAGGAGTCGAGTTTCCTCTGCTGCACAGGGGGAATCTCGATCCGTGTCTGCTGCGGTCTCCCATTCTGCTTCGGCCGCAGTGGGCTCTGCTCAGCGGAGGCGTCGCTCCCAGCATCTTGCTGGGACTGATTCTGTGCAAAGGGTTACTGCTGCCTTTTCTGGCTCTCCTGTTGTACCCTGCACTGATCTGCGGCGAGCGGGCTTCTCTGGGACTAAGTCCTTATTTGCACACACTGAGCATGCCCAGGGCAAGATCTCCCGTTGGAGATCGAGGGTCACATGCTCAGGTACTGCAGCACATCCCATTGGTCCTTTTGGCAGGTCCTGAAAGGGCAAAACTTCTGTAGCAGTTTCCTGTGCTGCAGCTATATAAACTGCGCATGACCGCACGGCCATGCGCTAGTATTGTCTTGATATTATGTGTGTGTAGATGGATGTATGTCGATGGATGAAAGCTCCTAAGTATCCCTCCCTAGAGTTGTTGACTGCTCGCGGATGATGGTAGCTATCTAGCGCCCGACTAGCCATCTGCACGTAACACACATCACAGCGTCCTGTTGCTGTGCCCACCAGTACGGCGCCGTGCGCTTCCTCTGCGCTTTCCTTACCCAAGCCTGGGTGGTTAGTGGCGTCCGTCAGTGCGGCACCGCACGCACTCTCGTGCCTATAGATTCTATTTTATAGTTTCCTTACACACCCAGTTGCGGTGTTGTGCCAGCAAGTGTCTAATCGGACTTCTAATCGCGCTCTATGTGCGGTACTGCGGTCCTGTGACGCAACAGGATCGCTTCCTTCACGCAGGGTGAAGTTAACCCATGTGTGTATACTTAGTACCGCCATATAGTCCGTCTTACTAGCAGCAGGGTCTTTTACCTGCACGGTGGACCTCGGACTGCGAACGCACCTAGTTTCATATCATCTATACTTGGTGCGTTCCGCCGGTCCTTAACAAGCACTTGATGGGTCAAAGTGCTCATCACACATCTAGATAAGTTCCTTAGGGGGTCTACTTTCCAAAATGGTGTCACGTGTGGGGGGTTTCAATGTTTAGGCACATCAGGGGCTCCCCAACGCAACATGGCTTCCCATCTCAATTCCAGCCAATTTTGCATTGAAAAGTCAAACGGGACTCCTTCCCTTCCAAGCTCTGCCATGCACCCAAACAGTGGTTTACCCCTACATATGGGGTATCAGCATACTCAGAAGAATTTGCACAGCAAATTTTGTGGTCCATTTTCTCCTGTTACCCTTGGTAAAATAAAACAAATTGGAGCTGAATTAAATTTTCTGTAAAAAAAAAAAAATATTCAATTTTTTTTAAACATTCCAAAAATTCCTGTGAAACACCTGAAGGGTTAATAAACTTCTTAAATGTGGTTTTGAGTACCTTGAGGGGTGCAGTTTTTAGAATGGTCTCACAGTTGGTTATTTTCTATCATATAGACCCCTCAAAGTGACTTCAAAAGTGATATGGTCCCTAAAAAAAAATGGTGTTGTAAAAATGAGAAATTGCTGGTCAACTTTTAACCCTTATAACTCCTCAAAAAAATTTGTTTCCAAAATTGTGCTGATGTAAAGTAGACATGTGGGAAATGTTACTTATTAAGTTTTTTTTGTGACATATTTCGGTGATTTAAGGGCATAAAAGTTGGAAAATTGCAAAATTTTCAGAATTTTCGCCAACTTTCCATTTTTTTCACAAATAAACGCAGGTAATATCAAAGAAATTTTACCACTATCATGAAGTACAATATATCTCAAGAAAACACTGTCAGAATCACCGGGATCCGTTGAAGCGTTCCAGAGTTATATCCTCATAAAGGGACAGTGGTCAGAATTGTAAAAATTGGCCCGGTCATTAACGTGCAAACCACCCTCGGGCCTTGAGGGGTTAACTTGTGGCTTGTACCTTGTTTGTGTGATCCTGCGTAATTATGCTTTAATAAAATGTATTGTTTCTAATATTTTAAATTCATTCATGTGATCCTGGCCATTTTTTGTACACACTTCTTTTTTCTTAAGTATTAACATAGTCATATTTTAACACTAGAACTACTGATGGAGTCATTTTGACTCCTTTCGTTTTTTATTTCTCTTCTGTGACTACATTTTTCAGAATTCCGGCTTGAAACTCGGTGACTTTTCCTCAAATATGATGTGAAAAAAGATTTTGGGAGAATAAATAATTTTGGTAAAAAATTTGCGCGTTTTTTTCAAAATTTACCAAGAACTACTGAAGGGAGTCATTTTGACTCCCTACTATATTTTGAGGTCCTTTTGTCACTAAATGTTGCTATAAAGTTTTGTGCATAATTTTTTCACTCTTATTTACCCTGATGTTCATATAGATGTAGTTCAATTTACATGTCAACTTTTCACATTTTCCTTGTGTTTTACCTGCTTGTATTACTGTGTAATGCTGAACCAAATAGCTTGTTTACTCTAGGCTCTTATCTTATGCTAATGAAGGGTGGTGTTTTTCTAAGGTCCTAGCAGGAGACAGTATTCTGGATAGTAACTTTACTTTCAGTTCAGCTGAAGAGACAAAGTGAACAGACGCAGACATACGAGCTCTGAAGATTCATACAGGTATGAATTGTTATGAAATAGTTTAGCTGTCTGTCAATTGATTCAGCCCACCTACTTTTGAAGGTGGCAGAACAGTTATTATTTCTTTTAGTTTTCATTTCATTTCTATTTTTCAGCAGGGAACTATATAGAATTATGGAATTTGTGAGGAATATGGAGAGAAGACGTTTGATAAAGCCTCAGGATATTCTGGCTACTTTGCAATCCATACCGGAGGATGAATCGGAATCCGAATTGCAGGAACATGTATTTGATTCTGACAGTGATGAAGATTTCATTCCTCAGAACATATCAAGTGAATCTGAAGACTCAGAAGGAACAAATACAGAAGGTAAGTAGTTATGTGTATTTATTTGTTCTTCCACACACTGAGTTAGGGCCTGTGCACACTAGCAGAATTCTGGCTGAATAGCCATCTGGATATTCTTGCCGCAATACAGGCCGTACCTGCCCGCCCATGCCTGAAGCTCCGCTCCGAACCCCGGGCTGGAGCCGCTGTCAGGGACAGAGCAGCGCTTGCTTACGCGCGAGCACGGCTCCGTCCCAGACAGCGGCTCCAGCCCGGGGTTCGGAGCGGAGCTTCAGGTATGAAACTCCGCTCTGTACCTGAGCGGGCAGGTACGGGCCGGATTGTGGTGAGAATATCCGGTCGGATATTCCGCCGCTAATCCAGCCAGTGTGCACGGACCCTTACAAAACAAAAATTCTAAATATTCATCAACTTTTTTCCAGATATTCCAAGCACATCAACTGGGGATCGGGCTCATGCAGTTATGTTGCCTCGTGACCATCCTCCTGGTCGTGGACAGAAAAAAATCAGCAAAACGTCCCAGAAATGAAAGAACAACAGATAACGATGGCGGCGAAGGTAATGCAACAACAAACACCAGAGAAGGTGAATCTGAAGGAATACTAGTTTCAGCGGATGGTATTCAATGGAAACCTGTTGAAATTGGACAACACTTGCCTGGTAGGCGTTACAGCGAAAATATTCTTCGAGAAGCACCTGGCCCTACAGGATACGCCAGAAGAAATATCATTATCGATAGTCCTTTGAGGCCATGGCGTTTATTTTTTGATTCATATATATTGACACATATAAAGAACTGTACGCTTGCAGAAGCATGCAGGAACAATAATTTACAGTTTACTCTATCTGATGAGGAGCTAGATGCATTCATTGCGATATTCTATGCTCGTGGAATATCTGGCACGAACCGTCACTCGATTAGCAGTATTTGGTGTAATGACTGGGGAATACCGTTTTGCAAAGCGACAATGTTTAGGGACCGCTTTGTTGAAATTATGAGGTTTCTCAGATTTGATGAGAAATCTACTCGATCGGAGAGACTGCAAACGGACAAGTTTGCTCTATTTTCTACTGTGTGGGACAGGTTTATTGAAAATTGTATTGCGTGTTACAAACCTGGCCCATACATAACGGTGGATGAGCAACTTTTCCCAAGCAAAACTAGGTGTCCATTCACGCAGTACATGCCTTCCAAACCAGATAAATATGGCCACAAATATTGGCTAGCTGTTGATAAGGAGAGCAAATATCTGGCAAATGGCTTCCCTTATCTAGGCAAACATGACACACGCCGTGCTGAGGACCGTTTAGCTGACCATGTGGTAATGAAGTTATTGGACCCGTTTTTGAAAAAAGGTCGCAATGTTACAACCGATAATTATTTTACTTCATTAAAATTAGCTAAACGGCTAAAAAGCAAAGGAACAACCATCGTGGGAACACTGAATAAGATAAGGCGAGAAGTGCCTAAAGAAATAAAATCCATGAAAGAGGAATTGTACAACACTAAAGTGTTTAGAAATGAAGACAATTTTACACTTACAGTATATCAAGGAAAGCCCAACAAAAATGTTGTCATTTTGAGTTCCGTCCATCCAGATGTTGTTGTTGCGTCTGATTCCGCTAAAAAAACTCCAGAAACGGTAAAGTTTTACAATGAAACAAAATATGGAGTAGATGTAGTGGATCAGATGGCACGAAAATATACCACACGAACATCCACAAGGAGATGGCCTGTTCATGCATTTGAAAATGCCTTAGACTTTGCGGGTATAAATGCATGTATAATATTCAAGGAGATTACTGTTGTGAATTCTGTGGCTGAATTCACTCCTGTGGTCACAAGTGGTATTGCAGCCTCTGGGCTTCCTCCCTCAGGTGTTTTGGTGAGCTCGTTGGCTGCCTTGCTATTTAACTCCACCTGAGTCTGTCTTCCTTGCTCCTTGTCAATGTTCCAGTGTTGGATCTGAGCTACTGTATCTTTCCTGTGGCCTGCTGCTCTGCTAGATAAGTGTTACTTTGTTTTTGTTTCCGTTTTTTTCTGTCCAGCTGTGCTATTCTCTTTTGCTGGAAGCTCTGAGACGCAAAGGGTGCACCGCCGTGCCGTTAGTTCGGCACGGTGGGTCTTTTTGCCCCCCTTTGCGTGGTTCTGCTTTAGGGTTTTTTGTAGACTGCATAGTTCTCTTTGCTATCCTCGCTCTGTCTAGAATATCGGGCCTCACTTTGCTGAATCTATTTCATTCCTACGTTTTGTCTTTTCATCTTGCTAACAGTCATTATATGTGGGGGGCTGCCTATTCCTTTGGGGTATTTCTCTGAGGCAAGTCAGGCTTGTATTTCTATCTTCAGGCTAGTCAGCTCCTCAGGCAGTGCCGAGTTGCATAGGTAGTGTTAGGCGCAATCCACTGCTGCTTTTAGTTGTGTGAGGATAGGTTCAGGTATTGCAGTCTGCAGAGATTCCACGTCTCAGAGCTTGTTCTATTGTTTTTGGGTTATTGCCATATCACTGTATGTGCGCTGATTACTGCACACTGTGTTGCCTGATAGCACAGCATAACAGTACAAGGAGCCAAAACCAATGATTCTCAATAGAGGGAAAAAAGAAGTCCTGACATCATTTTTTTTTTCCTCAGCTCTGTCTTCAGTTTTTTTTTTTTTTTTTTCCCCCTAGACATTAGAGTGCTTCAGGACACAGCTGTGGACATGGATATTCAGGCTCTGTGCTCCTCAATGGATAATCTCGTTATAAATGTACAAAAGATTCAAGATACAATTGATCAGAAATCTATGCTAGAACCAAGAATTCCTATTCCTGATTTGTTTTTTGGTGACAGAACTAAGTTCCTGAGCTTCAAAAATAATTGTAAGCTATTTCTGGCCTTGAAACCTCATTCTTCTGGTAATCCTATTCAACAGGTTTTGATTATTATTTCTTTTTTGCGCGGCGACCCACAGGACTGGGCGTTTTCTCTTGCGCCAGGAGACCCTGCATTGAGTAATGTTGATGCGTTTTTCCAGGCGCTTGGATTGCTTTACGATGAGCCTAATTCAGTGGATCAGGCTGAGAAAAATTTGCTGGCTTTATGCCAGGGTCAGGATGATGTAGAAGTATATTGTCAGAAATTTAGGAAGTGGTCAGTACTCACTCTGTGGAATGAATCTGCGCTGGCAGCTTTGTTCAGAAAGGGTCTCTCTGAGGCTCTTAAGGATGTCATGGTGGGATTTCCTATGCCTGCTGGTCTGAATGAGTCTATGTCCTTGGCCATTCAGATCGGTTGTCGCTTGCGCGAGCGTAAATCTGTGCACCATCTGGCGGTATTGTCTGAGAGTAAACCTGAGCCTATGCAGTGCGACAGGACTATGACTAAAGTTGAACGGCAAGAACACAGACGTCTGAACAGGCTGTGTTTCTACTGTGGTGATTCCACTCATGCTATTTCTAATTGTCCTAAGCGCACTAGGCGGTTCGATAGCTCTACCGTCATTGGTACTGTACAGTCCAAAATCATTCTGTCCATTACCTTGATATGCTCTTTGTCATCGTATTCTGTCATGGCGTTTGTGGATTCAGGCGCTGCCCTGAATCTGATGGATTTGGATTATGCTAAACGTTGTGGATTTTTCTTGGAGCCTTTGCGGTGTCCTATTCCGTTGAGAGGAATTGATGCTACACCTTTGGACAAGAATAAGCCTCAGTACTGGGCCCAGCTGACCATGTGCATGGCTCCTGCACATCAGGAAGTTATTCGCTTTCTGGTACTGCATAATCTGCATGATGTGGTCGTGTTGGGGTTGCCATGGCTACAAACCCATAATCCAGTATTAGATTGGAACTCTATGTCGGTAACCAGCTGGGGTTGTCAGGGAGTACATGGTGATGTTCCATTTTTGTCGATTTCGTCATCCATTCCTTCTGACATCCCAGAGTTATTGTCTGACTTTCAGGATGTATTTGAAGAGCCCAAGTCTGATGCTCTACCTCCGCATAGGAATTGTGATTGTGCTATCAATTTGATTCCTGGTAGTAAATTCCCTAAAGGTCGATTATTTAATTTATCCGTGCCCGAACACGCCGCTATGCGCAGTTATGTGAAGGAATCCCTGGAGAAGGGACATATTCGCCCATCGTCATCACCATTGGGAGCAGGGTTCTTTTTTGTAGCCAAAAAGGATGGTTCGCTAAGACCGTGTATTGATTACCGCCTTCTTAATAAGATCACTGTTAAATTTCAGTACCCCTTGCCATTGATATCTGACTTGTTTGCTCGGATTAAGGGGGCTAGTTGGTTTACTAAGATTGATCTTCGTGGTGCGTATAATCTGGTGAGAATCAGGCAGGGAGATGAATGGAAAACGGCATTTAATACGCCCGAGGGTCATTTTGAGTATCTGGTGATGCCGTTCGGACTTGCCAATGCTCCATCTGTTTTTCAGTCTTTTATGCATGACATTTTCCGTGAGTATCTGGATAAATTCCTGATTGTTTACTTGGATGACATTTTGATCTTCTCTGATGATTGGGAGTCTCATGTGAAGCAAGTCAGAATGGTTTTCCAGGTACTGCGTGCTAATTCCTTGTTCGTGAAGGGATCAAAGTGTCTCTTCGGTGTGCAGAAAGTTTCATTTTTGGGGTTCATCTTTTCCCCTTCTACTATCGAGATGGATCCGGTTAAGGTCCAGGCCATCCAGGATTGGACTCAGCCGACATCTCTGAAAAGTCTGCAGAAATTCCTGGGCTTTGCTAATTTTTATCGTCGCTTCATCTGTAATTTTTCTAGCATTGCCAGACCATTGACCGATTTGACCAAGAAGGGTGCTGATTTGGTTAATTGGTCTTCTGCTGCCGTGGAAGCTTTTCAGGAGTTGAAGCGTCGTTTTTGCTGTGCCCCTGTGTTGTGTCAACCAGATGTTTCTCTTCCGTTCCAGGTCGAGGTTGATGCTTCTGAGATTGGAGCAGGGGCGGTTTTGTCACAGAGAGGTTCTGGTTGCTCAGTGTTGAAACCATGTGCTTTCTTTTCCAGGAAATTTTCTGCTGCTGAGCGTAATTATGATGTGGGCAACCGAGAGTTGCTGGCCATGAAGTGGGCATTCGAGGAGTGGCGTCATTGGCTTGAGGGAGCTAAGCATCGCGTGGTGGTATTGACTGATCATAAGAATCTTACTTATCTCGAGTCTGCCAAGCGCTTGAATCCTAGACAGGCCCGTTGGTCGTTATTTTTTGCTCGTTTTGATTTTGTGATTTCGTACCTTCCGGGCTCTAAAAATGTGAAGGCGGATGCTCTGTCTAGGAGTTTTGTGCCCGACTCTCCGGGGTTATCTGAGCCGGCGAGTATCCTCAAGGAAGGAGTCATTGTGTCTGCCATCTCTCCTGATTTGCGGAGAGTGTTGCAGAAATTTCAGGCTAATAAACCTGATCGTTGTCCGGCCGAGAAACTGTTCGTCCCTGATAGGTGGACTAGTAAAGTTATCTCTGAACTTCATTGTTCGGTGCTGGCTGGTCATCCAGGAATCTTTGGTACCAGAGAGTTAGTGGCTAGATCCTTCTGGTGGCCATCTCTGTCACGGGATGTGCGTGCTTTTGTGCAGTCCTGTGGGATTTGTGCTAGGGCTAAGCCCTGCTGTTCACGTGCCAGTGGGTTGCTTTTGCCCTTGCCGGTCCCGAAGAGGCCTTGGACACATATTTCGATGGATTTCATTTCTGACCTTCCCGTTTCTCAAAAGATGTCGGTCATTTGGGTGGTCTGTGATCGCTTTTCTAAAATGGTCCATCTGGTGCCCTTGGTTAAATTGCCTTCCTCCTCTGATTTGGTGCCTTTGTTCTTCCAGCATGTGGTTCGTTTGCATGGCATTCCTGAGAATATTGTTTCTGACAGAGGTTCCCAGTTTGTCTCGAGGTTCTGGCGAGCCTTTTGTGGTAGGATGGGCATTGACCTATCTTTTTCCTCGGCCTTCCATCCTCAGACTAATGGCCAGACCGAACGAACCAATCAGACCTTGGAAACATATCTGAGATGTTTTGTTTCTGCTGACCAGGATGATTGGGTGTCATTTTTGCCGTTGGCTGAGTTCGCCCTTAATAATCGGGCCAGCTCGGCTACCTTGGTCTCTCCATTTTTCTGCAATTCTGGGTTCCATCCTCGTTTCTCTTCAGGACAGGTTGAGTCTTCGGACTGTCCTGGTGTGGATTCTGTGGTGGACAGGTTGCAGCAGATCTGGACTGAGGTAGTGGACAATTTGACCTTGTCCCAGGAGAAGGCTCAGCTTTTCGCTAATCGTAGACGCCGTGTGGGTCCCCGACTTCGTGTTGGGGATCTGGTTTGGTTATCTTCTCGTCATATTCCTATGAAGGTTTCCTCTCCTAAATTTAAACCTCGTTTTATTGGTCCGTATAGGATTTCTGAGATTCTCAATCCGGTGTCTTTTCGTCTGACCCTTCCAGACTCCTTTTCCATACATAATGTATTCCATAGGTCGTTGTTGAGAAGATACGTGGCACCTATGGTTCCATCTGTGGAGCCTCCTGCCCCTGTTTTGGTGGAGGGGGAATTGGAGTATATTGTGGAGAAAATTTTGGATTCTCGTGTCTCTAGACGGAAACTCCAGTATCTGGTCAAATGGAAGGGTTATGCTCAGGAGGATAAATCCTGGGTTTTTGCCTCTGATGTCCATGCCCCAGATCTTGTTCGTGCCTTTCATGTGGCTCATCCTGGTCGGCCTGGGGGTTCTGGTGAGGGTTCAGTGACCCCTCCTCAAGGGGGGGGTACTGTTGTGAATTCTGTGGCTGAATTCACTCCTGTGGTCACAAGTGGTATTGCAGCCTCTGGGCTTCCTCCCTCAGGTGTTTTGGTGAGCTCGTTGGCTGCCTTGCTATTTAACTCCACCTGAGTCTGTCTTCCTTGCTCCTTGTCAATGTTCCAGTGTTGGATCTGAGCTACTGCATCTTTCCTGTGGCCTGCTGCTCTGCTAGATAAGTGTTACTTTGTTTTTGTTTCCGTTTTTTTCTGTCCAGCTGTGCTATTCTCTTTTGCTGGAAGCTCTGAGACGCAAAGGGTGCACCGCCGTGCCGTTAGTTCGGCACGGTGGGTCTTTTTGCCCCTCTTTGCGTGGTTCTGCTTTAGGGTTTTTTGTAGACTGCATAGTTCTCTTTGCTATCCTCGCTCTGTCTAGAATATCGGGCCTCACTTTGCTGAATCTATTTCATTCCTACGTTTTGTCTTTTCATCTTGCTAACAGTCATTATATGTGGGGGGCTGCCTATTCCTTTGGGGTATTTCTCTGAGGCAAGTCAGGCTTGTATTTCTATCTTCAGGCTAGTCAGCTCCTCAGGCAGTGCCAAGTTGCATAGGTAGTAGAGTTGAGCGACCTTGACCTTTTTAGAGTCGAGCCGGGTTTTGCGAAACCCGACTATGTCCAAAGTCGGGTCGAGTGAAATCGGCCGATTATGACGTAAAGTCGGGATCGACCGAAACACGAAACCCAATGCAAGTCAATGGGGCAGCATAGTCGGCAGTGAGTGGGGGCCAGGAAAACACCTAGAGTGGCCATTTTAATGTCAAAACCATCCATTCTTCTTAATGAAGCTTGTCAAGCGTAATTTACCTTATAATAATTGGAAGGCATTTGAAATTGGGGGTCATTTGGCTAAAGTTGTGGGGGGTAGGGCTGGTTCAAGTAATTAGTGGGCCCAGGAAATCTGGACCACGTCACGGCAGTGGAGCAGGGAGAGGTAAGTATTTCAACTTTGCAAGTGCTGTGAACCTGAGCAAGCAGGGGGGGCCCACTCGTTGGCATTGGCACTGGCACAGGGCCCCTCAAAGTACAGCGGTGTGTTTGCACGGCGGGGGCGCCTCCCACCGGCAGCAACACTTTTGCGTACTATGAGAGGCCCTGTGCCAGTGACGTCGCCAACTAGTATTCCTCCCCCCACCTGATGAAGGAACCTGCACTTTCATCTGCACCTTCCTCTTTGTCCCCGTGTAAGGTGGTATGGTATGCGGGAAGAGCAACCTGACTTTCAGCAGGGTCACAATGTTGTTGTGTAGCGTGCACGGGGAATGTTGCGTTATGGGTCAATGTACCAGCAGACTCATCTATCACTGGCTGGGCAATGGGCACGATGAAGTGGAAACACAGATATAGGCCCAAAGAAGAAAGTGGGCTAAATGCAGTTCAAAATTGGTAACACAGGAATAACCAGGGGGCATTGCAGTGGAGGACAACTGGAATGAGAGGCTGACACAGAGAGTAGGGCCAAATCAGTAAGTAGTCGAAATGCAGTTCAAAATTGGCAACCGTAGTAAACAGGCGGCACAGCTTTGTTCAGTGGAGGAGAACAGCAAGGAGTGGCAGACACCGATAGTAGGCCCCAAACCAACTAGTACGCCAAATGCAGTTGTTCCATTTAACCACAATTTAATGAGAGCCTGAAGATAGAAGCTCAGGAAAGGCAACCTGGGGAACACCTTGGAGTGTAACACACCATCTCTCTCCACCCCATACCCATTTTGTATGGCCTAATGCAGTGTACTTTTCTACAACTACTAAACGAGAGTCGGAAGACCGAAGCAATGGCAAGGAAACCTGGGGAACACCTTAGAGTGTAACACACCCTCTCTCTACACCCCATACCCAATTTGAAGGCCTAATGCAGTGTAGTTTCCAAGAACTACTAAACGAGAGCCGGAAGATCGAAGCTCAGGAAAGGCAACCTGGGGAACACCTTGGAGTGTAACACACCCTCTCGCTACACCCCATACCCAATTTGAAGGCCTAATGCAGCGTAGTTTCCAACAACTACTAAACGAGAGCCGGAAGATCGAAGCTCAGGAAAGGCAACCTGGGGAACACCTTGGAGTGTAACACACCCTCTCTCTACACCCCATACCCAATTTGAAGGCCTAATGCAGTGTAGTTTCCAAGAACTACTAAACGAGAGCCGGAAGATCGAAGCTCAGGAAAGGCAACCTGGGGAACACCTTGGAGTGTAACACACCCTCTCGCTACACCCCATACCCAATTTGAAGGCCTAATGCAGCGTAGTTTCCAACAACTACTAAACGAGAGCCGGAAGATCGAAGCTCAGGAAAGGCAACCTGGGGAACACCTTGGAGTGGAACACACCATCTCTCTACACCCCATACCCAATTTGAAGGCCTAATGCAGAGTAGTTTCCAAGAACTACTAAACGAGAGCCGGAAGATCGAAGCTCAGGAAAGGCAACCTGGGGAACACCTTGGAGTGTAACACAACGTCTCTCTACACGACGGAAGGGCTGATTCTTAGGAAGGAAGGCTGTTGGAAATAAGCATTGCGCGTCCGAGGGTGATTATATTCTTATTAGGTATATACTCACCCTCGGACGCGCCCTGCTTCTTTATTTGGAATGAATGTTTATTTGCAATGTGGTGTTGACTTTCTCTATTATTTTGGTAATTAATGATTTTATTATTTTCATTATTTTGCATCTTCTCGGCAATAATATAAAGAAGACGCGACAGGACAACACTCGGTGGATGCCATATGTGTGTTTTCAATTTAAAAAAACTTTCAGTTAACTACTTGCAGGAGAAAGTAATTGTAGCTGGTGGCCATTTTTAGTACTGTACCAGATTAGAGTTGTGTGTTTGTTTTTAATGTTAAAATGTCTGCATTTGATATCTCACCAGTATTTTCTTTTTTATAAGCAAAATACTTATTTTTATATTTTCTGATGTTGGTTCCAGGGGTACACGGCCAGCAGTGCCCTGGTCAGTGTAGTAGTAGTTGAAAGAATGGACCGCAGACAGGCATCGAAGGCCTAAAATAATAACACATGGCTGTAGGCAATTTTAAATTGGTTCCAGGGGTACACGGACAGCAGTGGTGTGGTCAGTGGAGGCCTAGTGGAAGGAGTGACCGCAGACAGGCATCGAAGGCCTAAAATAATAACACATGGCTGTAGGCAATTTTAAATTGGTTCCAGGGGTACACGGACAGCAGTGGTGTGGTCAGTGGAGGCCTAGTGGAAGGAGTGACCGCAGACAGGCATCGAAGGCCTAAAATAATAACACATGGCTGTAGGCAATTTTAAATTGGTTCCAGGGGTACACGGGCAGCAGTGACCTGGTCAGTGTAGTAGTAGTTGAAAGAATGGACCGCAGACAGGCATCGAAGGCCTAAAATAAAAAAATTGGGCTGGCTGTAGGCAATTTTAAATTGGTTCCAGGGGTACACGGGCAGCAGTGACCTGGTCAGTGTAGTAGTAGTTGAAAGAATGGACCGCAGACAGGCATCGAAGGCCTAAAATAAAAAAATTGGGCTGGCTGTAGGCAATTTTAAATTGGTTCCAGGGGTACACGGGCAGCAGTGACCTGGTCAGTGTAGTAGTAGTTGAAAGAATGGACCGCAGACAGGCATCGAAGGCCTAACATAACAAACTTGGGCTGGCTGTAGGCACTTTTAAATTGGTTCCAGGGGTACACGGGCAGCAGTGGTCTGGTCAGTGGAAGTCTAGTGGAAGGAGTGACCGCAGACAGGCATCGAAGGCCTAAAATAATAACACATGGCTGTAGGCAATTTTAAATTGGTTCCAGGGGTACACGGACAGCAGTGGTGTGGTCAGTGGAGGCCTAGTGGAAGGAGTGACCGCAGACAGGCATCGAAGGCCTAAAATAATAACACATGGCTGTAGGCAATTTTAAATTGGTTCCAGGGGTACACGGGCAGCAGTGACCTGGTCAGTGTAGTAGTAGTTGAAAGAATGGACCGCAGACAGGCATCGAAGGCCTAAAATAAAAAAATTGGGCTGGCTGTAGGCAATTTTAAATTGGTTCCAGGGGTACACGGGCAGCAGTGACCTGGTCAGTGTAGTAGTAGTTGAAAGAATGGACCGCAGACAGGCATCGAAGGCCTAAAATAAAAAAATTGGGCTGGCTGTAGGCAATTTTAAATTGGTTCCAGGGGTACACGGGCAGCAGTGACCTGGTCAGTGTAGTAGTAGTTGAAAGAATGGACCGCAGACAGGCATCGAAGGCCTAAAATAAAAAAATTGGGCTGGCTGTAGGCAATTTTAAATTGGTTCCAGGGGTACACGGGCAGCAGTGGTGTGGTCAGTGGAGGCCTAGTGGAAGGAGTGACCGCAGACAGGCATCGAAGGCCTAAAATAATAACACATGGCTGTAGGCACTTTTAAATTGGTTCCAGGGGTACACGGGCAGCAGTGGTCTGGTCAGTGGAAGTCTAGTGGAAGGAGTGACCGCAGACAGGCTTCGAAGGCCTAACATAACAAAATTGGGCTGGCTGTAGGCACTTTAAATTGGTTCCAGGGGTACATGGGCAGCAGTGTATGGTCAGTGGAAGTCTAGTGGAAGGAGTGACGGCAGACAGTCTTCGAAGGCCTAACATAACAAAATTGGGCTGACTGTAGGCACTTTTAAATTGGTTCCAGGGTAACACGGCCAGCAGTGGCCTGGTCAGTGTAGTAGTTGTAGAAAGAAGGGACCGCAGACAGGCTTCGAAGGCCTAACATAACAAAAATGTCAAAACAATGGTATTGTCAGTGCCAGGCATTGAAGGATGTCAGCGGCTAGACTACACATTGGTGAAGCTGTGAGAGATAATTTTGCTAGTGGTAGAGCACTGTTTGAGCTGGGGGGGGGAACTGTCTTGTGGCCGGCGGTACAGGCACAGGGCCCCTCATATTACAACGGTGTGTCTGACGTTGGGTGCGCACCACCACCGCCAGAGACACTTTATTGTACTATGAGGGACCCAGTGGCAGTGCCGTCGACCAAAAGCGGCCACACCCACCTCTTCAGACAAACAGCACTCTCAAGGGTCCAAGCGCAAAGTGGCGATAGCACGGCCCCGTGTGGGGAGTTTGGCCATTTCGTGAGGTGGAAACATGTCGTATGCTGGACAATCAGGTGAAGAAAATTACGAGATTGGAAAAGTCATTCAGAATAGTCCACAGGCAAGACCTTTTCATAGGAAAGCTAGGTGTCAGCCGGGCAGGGTGGGGCAAAAGATTTTGAAATCCAGTTGTGGTTCATTTTAATGAAGGTTAGATCATCTACATTTTGGGTAGCCAGACGAGTCCTTTTTTCTGTTAGTATTGAACCTGCAGCACTGAATACTCTTTCTGATAGGACACTAGCTGCCGGGCAAGCAAGCTCCTGCAATGCATATTCTGCCAATTCTGGCCAGGTGTCTAATTTGGATGCCCAGTAATCAAATGGGAATGACGGTTGAGGGAGAACGTCGATAAGGGATGAAAAATAGTTTGTAACCATACTGGACAAATGTTGTCTCCTGTCACTTTGAATTGATGCTGCAGTACCTGTCCTGTCTGCGGTCATAGAAAAATCACTCCACAACCTGGTCAGAAAACCCCTCTGTCCAACGCCACTTCTGATTTCTGCCCCTCTAACACCTCTGGTCTGCTGGCCCCTGGAGCTCGTGTGAGAACGATCACGGGCGCTGTGTGCAGGGAATGCCAGAAGCAAACGGTCAACAAGAGTTGATTGTTTTGTTGCTAATATTAGTTCCAAGTTCTCATGTGGCATAATATTTTGCAATTTGCCTTTATAGCGAGGATCAAGGAGGCAGGCCAACCAGTAATCGTCATCGTTCATCATTTTTGTAATGCGTGTGTCCCTTTTGAGGATACGCAAGGCATAATCCGCCATGTGGGCCAAAGTTCCCGTTGTCAAATCTGCGGTTGTGCTTGGTTGAGGGGCAGTTGCAGGCAAATCTACGTCACTTGTGTCCCTCAAAAAACCAGAACCCGGCCTTGCCACGCCACCAATTTCCCGTGCCCCCGGGAAAGCTTCCTCATTAAAAATATACTCATCCCCATCATCCTCCTCATCCTCCACCTCCTCTTCGCCCGGTACCTCGTCATGTACACTGCCCTGACCAGACAATCGCTGACTGTCATCAAGGCTTTCCTCTTCCTCTGGTGCAGACGCCTGATCCTTTATGTGCGTCAAACTTTGCATCAGCAGACGCATTAGGGGGATGCTCATGCTTATTATGGCGTTGTCTGCACTAACCAGCCGTGTGCATTCCTCAAAACACTGAAGGACTTGACACATGTCTTGAATCTTCGACCACTGCACACCTGACAACTCCATGTCTGCCATCCTACTGCCTGCCCGTGTATGTGTATCCTCCCACAAAAACATAACAGCCCGCCTCTGTTCGCACAGTCTCTGAAGCATGTGCAGTGTTGAGTTCCACCTTGTTGCAACGTCTATGATTAGGCGATGCTGGGGAAGGTTCAAAGAACGCTGATAGGTCTGCATACGGCTGGAGTGTACAGGCGAACGGCGGATATGTGCGCAAAGTCCACGCACTTTGAGGAGCAGGTCGGATAACCCCGGATAACTTTTCAGGAAGCACTGCACCACCAGGTTTAAGGTGTGAGCCAGGCAAGGAATGTGTTTCAGTTGGGAAAGGGAGATGGCAGCCATGAAATTCCTTCCGTTATCACTCACTACCTTGCCTGCCTCAAGATCTACAGTGCCCAGCCACGACTGCGTTTCTTGCTGCAAGAACTCGGACAGAACTTCCGCGGTGTGTCTATTGTCGCCCAAACACTTCATAGCCAATACAGCCTGCTGACGTATGCCAGTAGCTGCCCCATAATGGGAGACCTGGTGTGCAACAGTGGCAGGTGCGGATGGAGTGTTTGTGCGACTGCGGTCTGTGGACGAGCTCTTGCTTCTGCAGGAGGACGAGGAGGAGGAGGAGGAGGGGGTGCGAACGGCTACAGACAACTGTTTACTAGACCGTGGGCTAGGCAGAACTGTCCCAAACTTGCTGTCCCCTGTGGACCCTGAATCCACCACATTTACCCAGTGTGCCGTGATGGACACGTAACGTCCCTGGCCATGCCTACTGGTCCATGCATCTGTTGTCAGGTGCACCTTTGTGCTCACAGATTGCCTGAGTGCATGGACGATGCGCTCTTTAACATGCTGGTGGAGGGCTGGGATGGCTTTTCTGGAAAAAAAGTGTCGACTGGGTAGCTCGTAGCGTGGTACAGCGTAGTCCATCAGGTCTTTGAAAGCTTCGCTTTCAACTAACCGGTAGGGCATCATCTCTAACGAGATTAGTCTAGCTATGTGGGCGTTCAAACCCTGTGTACGCGGATGCGAGGCTAAGTATTTCCTTTTTCTAACCATAGTCTCATGTAGGGTGAGCTGGACTGGAGAGCTGGAGATCGTGGAACTAGCGGGGGTGCCGGTGGACATGGCAGACTGAGAGACGGTGGGAGATGGTATTGTTGCCGCCGGTGCCCTAGATGCAGTGTTTCCTACTACGAAACTGGTGATTCCCTGACCCTGACTGCTTTGGCCTGGCAAAGATACCTGCACAGATACAGCAGGTGGTGCGCTAAATGGTGGTCCTACACTGCCGGAAGGGATGTTGCGTTGATGACTAGCTTCATTGGCCGAGGGTGCAACAACCTTAAGGGACGTTTGGTAGTTAGTCCAAGCTTTCAAATGCATGGTGGTTAAATGTCTATGCATGCAACTAGTATTGAGACTTTTCAGATTCTGACCTCTGCTTAAGGAAGTAGAACATTTTTGACAGATGACTTTGCGCTGATCAATTGGATGTTGTTTAAAAAAATGCCAGACTGCACTCTTTCTAGCATCGGATACCTTTTCAGGCATTGCAGACTGAGCTTTAACCGGATGGCCACGCTGTCCTCCACCAGGTTTTGGCTTTGCCACGCGTTTTGGGCAAGATACGGGCCCGGCAGATGGAACCTGTGGCGATGTTGATGCCTGCTGCGGCCCCTCCTCCTCCTCTGCTTCAGAACTGCTGCCGCCTGCACCCTGTTCCCCCAATGGCTGCCAATCGGGGTCAAGAACTGGGTCATCTAATAACTCTTCTTGTACCTCCTGCGCAACTTCGTCTGTGTCACCGTGTCGTTCGGTGGTATAGCGTTCGTGATGGGGCAACATAGTCTCATCAGGGTCTGATTCTTGATCAGCACCCTGCGAGGGCAATGTTGTGGTCTGAGTCAAAGGACCAGCATAGTAGTCTGGCTGTGGCTGTGCGTCAGTGCACTCCATGTCAGATTCAATTTGTAATGGGCATGGACTGTTAACTGCTTCACTTTCTAAGCCAGGGACGGTATGTGTAAAGAGCTCCATGGAGTAACCCGTTGTGTCGCCTGCTGCATTCTTCTCTGTTGTTGTTTTTGCTGAAGAGGACAAGGAAGTGACTTGTCCCTGACCGTGAACATCCACTAACGACGCGCTGCTTTTACTTTTACCAGTTTCACGAGATGAGGCAAAAGAGCTAGAGGCTGAGTCAGCAAGATAAGCCAAAACTTGCTCTTGCTGCTCCGGCTTTAAAAGCGGTTTTCCTAATCCCAGAAAAGGGAGCGTTCGAGGCCTTGTGTAGCCGGACGACGAACCTGGCTCCACAGCTCCAGACTTAGGTGCAATATTTTTTCCCCCACGACCACCTGATGCTCCACCACTACCACTACCCTCATTACCAGCTGACAATGAACGCCCCCGGCCACGACCTCTTCCACTAGACTTCCTCATTGTTTTAAAAACGTAACCAAACTAACGTTATTTGTTGCAGTCACACAACTTACACGGTGAGCTATAACTTCTGTATGATTTAGCTACCCCTTTACAGGTTGGTGAGACCACAGCGAAAATCAGGCCCAATGTTACACACTCTTTTTTTGGTGGCTGCAAATTAGAGAGATGCCCCACACGCAGGACTGTCACTGAAGCACAAATGTTAATATTAATGTCACACTATTATTTTTTTTTTATTTTTATTTTTTTCAGGAACACTTTAGAAACCCCCCAAAAAAAAAAAAATAGATTTTTGCAGGGAGAATTTAGAAAACAAATGTAACAAACTATATGCTTTCTATGGGCCACTGAGTGAGAGATGACGCACACAGGAATCAGGAGTGGCACACAAGCCCAGAGGCCAATATTTTTCTACCAATGATTGATGGAGTTATTTTCTCTGGTAGATTTTGGAACCCAAATCAAGGAAAAAAAATGTAGGCTTTCTATGGACCACAATTGGAGAGAGAGAGAGAGAGAGATGGCACACCCAGGAGTCAAGACTGGCACACAAGCAGAAAGGCCAATATTAATCTCCCACTGTTTTTTTTGGTTGTTTTTTTTTTTTTTTTTTTCAGGGAGACTTTAGAAAAAAAAATAATAAAAAAAATATGATTTTATCAGGAAGAATTTAGAAACCAAATAAAATAAAATGATTTTTTCAGGGAGAATTTAGAAAACAAATAAAACCAAAAATAGGCGTTCTATGGCCCACTGACTGAGAGATGACGCACCCAGGAGTCAAGACTGGCACACAAGCAGAAAGGCCAATATTAATCTCCCACTGTTTTTTTTGGTTGTTTTTTTTTTTTTTTTTTTCAGGGAGACTTTAGAAAAAAAAATAATAAAAAAAATATGATTTTATCAGGAAGAATTTAGAAACCAAATAAAATAAAATGATTTTTTCAGGGAGAATTTAGAAAACAAATAAAACCAAAAATAGGCGTTCTATGGCCCACTGACTGAGAGATGACGCACCCAGGAGTCAAGACTGGCACACAAGCAGAAAGGCCAATATTAATCTCCCACTGTTTTTTTTGGTTGTTTTTTTTTTTTTTTTTTCAGGGAGACTTTAGAAAAAAAAATAATAAAAAAAATATGATTTTATCAGGAAGAATTTAGAAACCAAATAAAATAAAATGATTTTTTCAGGGAGAATTTATAAAACAAATAAAACCAAAAATAGGCGTTCTATGGCCCACTGACTGAGAGATGACGCACCCAGGAGTCAAGACTGGCACACAAGCAGAAAGGCCAATATTAATCTCCCACTGTTTTTTTTGGTTGTTTTTTTTTTTTTTTTTTTCAGGGAGACTTTAGAAAAAAAAATAATAAAAAAAATATGATTTTATCAGGAAGAATTTAGAAACCAAATAAAATAAAATGATTTTTTCAGGGAGAATTTAGAAAACAAATAAAACCAAAAATAGGCGTTCTATGGCCCACTGACTGAGAGATGACGCACCCAGGAGTCAAGACTGGCACACAAGCAGAAAGGCCAATATTAATCTCCCACTGTTTTTTTTGGTTGTTTTTTTTTTTTTTTTTTCAGGGAGACTTTAGAAAAAAAAATAATAAAAAAAATATGATTTTATCAGGAAGAATTTAGAAACCAAATAAAATAAAATGATTTTTTCAGGGAGAATTTAGAAAACAAATAAAACCAAAAATAGGCGTTCTATGGCCCACTGACTGAGAGATGACGCACCCAGGAGTCAAGACTGGCACACAAGCAGAAAGGCCAATATTAATCTCCCACTGTTTTTTTTTTTTTTTTTCAGGGAGACTTTAGAAAAAAAAATAATAAAAAAAATATGATTTTATCAGGAAGAATTTAGAAACCAAATAAAATAAAATAATTTTTTCAGGGAGAATTTAGAAAACAAATAAAACCAAAAATAGGCGTTCTATGGCCCACTGACTGAGAGATGACGCACACAGGAGTCAGGAGTGGCACACAAACCCAGAGGCCAATATTTTTCTACCAATGATTGATGTAGTTATTTTCTCTGGTAGATTTTAGAACCCAAATCAAGGAAAAAAAATATAGGCTTTCTATGGACCACAATTGGAGAGAGAGAGAGAGAGAGAGAGAGAGAGAGAGAGAGAGAGAGAGATGGCACACCCAGGAGTCAAGACTGGCACACAAGCAGAAAGGCCAATATTAATCTCCCACTGTTTTTTTGGTTGTTTTTTTTTTTTTTTTTTTTCAGGGAGACTTTAGAAATAAAAATAATAAAAAAAATATGATTTTATCAGGAAGAATTTAGAAACCAAATAAAATAAAATGATTTTTTCAGGGAGAATTTAGAAAACAAATAAAACCAAAAATATGCGTTCTATGGCCCACTGACTGAGAGAGAGAGAGAGATGGAACGCTTAGTACTGGCACACAAGCCCAAAGGGCAATATTAATCTCCCTTTTTTTTTCCAGGGAGAATTTCTGAAACCCAAAAAAAAAATAAAATAGGCTTTCTATGGCCCACTATTTGTGAGAGAGATGGGACGCTCAGGACTGGCACAGATGGCACGCTCAGGACTGGCACAGAAGCCCAGAGGCCAATATTAATCTCCCTTTTTTTCTGGGAGAATTTATAAAACCAAAAAAATATTTAAATAGGCTTTCTATGGCCCACTATTTGTGAGAGAGATGGCACGCTCAGGACTGGCACAGATGGCACGCTCACAACTGGCACAGAAGCCCAGAGGCCAATATTAATCTCCCTTTTTTTCTGGGAGAATTTATAAAACCAAAAAAATATTTAAATAGGCTTTCTATGGCCCACTATTTGTGAGAGAGATGGCACGCTCAGGACTGGCACAGATGGCACGCTCACAACTGGCACACAAGCCCAGAGGCCAATATTAATCTCCCTTTTTTCAGGGAAAATTTATAAAACCAAAAAAAAAATTAAATAGGCTTTCTATGGCCCACTATTTGTGAGAGAGATGGCACGCTCAGGACTGGCACAGATGGCACGCTCACAACTGGCACACAAGCCCAGAGGCCAATATTAATCTCCCTTTTTTCAGGGAAAATTTATAAAACCAAAAAAAAAATTAAATAGGCTTTCTATGGCCCACTATTTGTGAGAGAGATGGGACGCTCAGGACTGGCACAGATGGCACGCTCAGGACTGGCACAGAAGCCCAGAGGCCAATATTAATCTCCCTTTTTTTCAGGGAGAATTTATAAAACCCAAAAAAAAATAAAATAGGCTTTCTATGGCCCACTATTTGTGAGAGAGATGGCACACTCAGGACTGGCACACAAGCCCAAAGGCCAATATTAATCTCCCACTGTATTTTTATCAGGGAGAATTTATACACCCCACAAAAAAAAATACAGAAAAATGAAAAGGCTTTCTATGGCCCACTATGTGAGAGAGATGGCACACACAGGGATGGCACTCTAGCAGAAATGCCAAATTGCCAATCTTAATCTCCCACCAAAAAAAAAAAAAAAAAAAAAACAGGGAATGTCCTACAATTACTATCTCCCTGCCTGCAGTAATCTCAGCCAGGTATGGCAGGCAGCTACTATCTCCCTGCCTGCAGTAATCTCAGCCAGGTATGGCAGGCAGCAATAAGGAGTGGACTGATGCACAAATGAAATAAAAAGTGTGGACAAACAAAAAAGATAGCTGTGCAGAAAGGAAGGAACAAGAGGATTTGTGCTTTGAAAAAAGCAGTTGGTTTGCACAGCGGCGTACACACAGCAATGCAGCTATCAGGGAGCCTTCTAGGGCAGCCCAATGAGCTACAGCGCTGAGGGGAAAAAAAAAAAAAAAAAAACTTCCACTGTCCCTGCACACCGAGGGTGGTGTTGGACAGTGCAAATCGCTGCAGCACAAGCGGTTTTGTGGTTAATGGACCCTGCCTAACGCTATCCCTGCTTCTGACAAAGCGGCAGCAACCTCTCCCTAAGCTCAGATCAGCAGCAGTAAGATGGCGGTCGGCGGGAACGCCTCTTTATAGCCCCTGTGACGTCGCAGACAGCAAGCCAATCACTGCAATGCCCTTCTCTAAGATGGTGGGGACCAGGACCTATGTCATCACGCTGCCCACACTCTGCGTTTACCTTCATTGGCTGAGAAATGGCGCTTTTCGCGTCATTGAAACGCGACTTTGGCGCGAAAGTCGCGTACCGCATGGCCGACCCCGCACAGGGGTCGGATCGGGTTTCATGAAACCCCGACTTAGCCAAAAGTCGGCGACTTTTGAAAATGTTCGACCCGTTTCGCTCAACCCTATAGGTAGTGTTAGGCGCAATCCACTGCTGCTTTTAGTTGTGTGAGGATAGGTTCAGGTATTGCAGTCTGCAGAGATTCCACGTCTCAGAGCTTGTTCTATTGTTTTTGGGTTATTGCCATATCACTGTATGTGCGCTGATTACTGCACACTGTGTTGCCTGATAGCACAGCATAACAGATTACCCACCAAAAAATGTCACGCAAGTAGTGTTGAGCATTCCGATACCGCAAGTATCGGGTATCGGCCGATATTTGCGGTATCGGAATTCCGATACCGAATTCCGATACTTCCCGCTTATCGGATACCGGAATCGAAAGTTCCCAGAATTCAAACTGCACGCAGCAGCCAATGAGGAATGATTGGAAGTGTGGGCACATCCTGTTTAGCATGGTGGGCATGTAAGTACTGGCAAGGCTGTGATTGGCTGCTGAAATGATGTCACTCTGCACTATAAAAAACGCTGCCGCCATTTTGCGCTCACTCTGCTGTGATTTCAGTTAGGGACAGGACGCTGTGTTCTAACTGAGGGCCAGTTGAGCTAGCTAATTGCTTTATTTTCCTTTCCAAAGGCTAATTTAGCAAAACGCTGTGTGTTCTTCACTGTTCACCTTGCTCTTGCCTTGCAGCGCTGTTTTAACAGCGTTCTGCAAGGTCTCTGTGTGTGTGTGTGTGCAGCTCACTCTGTAGTCTGTGTGCAGCCATATACCCGGTTGTATTCAGCTCAGGGGGGGTTCACACTGCCTCACACAGTTGTCCTTTTTTGCTCATAGTGCAGCCTGCTGCACATTTTTTCTCGAATTTCCTATTAGTGTTTTTCCACCCGTCTCCAGCTAAATTGTGGAAAAACACTACATAGGATAACCTAGACGGGGGTTTTTGGGCCTTGCAGCACCGTTTACGGCTGTCTGCACGGTCTCCGTGTGAGCCCAGCTCGCCCTGTAGTCTGTGTGCAGCCATAGCCGGTTGGATTCAGCTCAGGGTTCGTTACTGGCTCATACCTTGAGAAAAATTTTCCTTTCTTTCAAATAGTGCAGCCTGTTTAAAAATTTAAAAAAAAATTCCCTATTAGTGTTTTTCCACCCGTCTCCAGCTAAATTGTGGAAAAACACTACATAGGATAACCTAGACGGGGGTTTTTGGGCCTTGCAGCACCGTTTACGGCTGTCTGCACGGTCTCCGTGTGAGCCCAGCTCGCCCTGTAGTCTGTGTGCAGCCATAGCCAGTTGGATTCAGCTCAGGGTTCGTTACTGGCTCATACCTTGAGAAAAATTTTCCTTTCTTTCAAATAGTGCAGCCTGTTTAAAAAATTTTAAAAAAATTCCCTATTAGTGTTTTTCCACCCATCTCCAGCTAAATAGTGGAAAAACACTACATAGGATAACCTAGAGGGGGTTTATTGGGCCTTGCAGCGCCGTTTACGGCTGTCTGCACGGTCTCTGTGTGAGCGCAGCTCGCCCTGTAGTCTGTGTGCAGCTCTAGCCGGTTGGATTCAGCTCAGGGTGCGTTACTGCCTCATACCTTGAAAAACAATTTCCTTTTTTTTCAAATAGTGCAGCCTGTTTAAAATTTTTTTAAAAAAATCCTATTAGTGTCTTTCCACCCGTCTCCAGCTAAATCGTGGAAAAATACTACATAGGATAACCTAGAGGAGGGTTTTTTGGCCTTGCAGCGCCGTTTACGGCTGTCTGCACGGTCTCTGTGTGAGCGCAGCTCGCCCTGTAGTCTGTGTGCAGCTATAGCCGGTTGGATTCAGCTCAGGGTGCGTTACTGCCTCATACCTTGAAAAACAATTTCCTTTTTTTTCAAATAGTGCAGCCTGTTTAAAATTTTTTAAAAAAAATCCTATTAGTGTCTTTCCACCCGTCTCCAGCTAAATCGTGGAAATATACTACATAGGATAACCTAGAGGAGGGTTTTTTGGCCTTGCAGCGCCGTTTACGGCTGTCTGCACGGTCTCCGTGTGATTTAAACTAGCTCTGTAGCCCGATCTGCACAAAAAAAAAGTAAAGTTCACCAAACACAACTTAACACTTGTGTAGGCCACATTTGAAAAATAATAAAGTTTAGTCCACACTTTACAACATTAGTGTTTCTTACACCTGTTAGGAGGAGCATTTCAGGAATAAGCACGCTAAGGCCTTAGTACTTTTCTGCTTATCTTTATCTGTCAACCAAGATGAAGAGGGCAGGGATTAAGGCACGTGGGCGTGGGCGCGGAGCAGGGAGAGGAGCAGGGAGAGGACGTGGTGATTCTGTGCCTGCTGTGGGCGCCGGTGACTCGTCGTCACTCAGTTTCAGCAGGGAACAGTCCTTCATGCGCAGCTTTGTCGGAGAGCGCCGTGCACCGCTGCTGCGTGAAAACCAAATTGAAGCCGTTGTCGGGTGGATGGCAGCTAACGCCTCGGCATCGACTTCAGTTAGTGCCACATCCTCTCAGGCACAGAGCACTGGAGAGCAGCCATCTGTCTCTTCACCACCTGCCAAATTGGCCAGGCAGTCAGGGAGCCCAGGACAGGAGCCATCTCTACTTCTGTTCTCTGAATCTCTTGGCTTGGAAACAGGGGGCCAGCCAAGCAGCATTGGAGAAATGGAAGAAGAGGCAGTGTGCAGTGATGCCCAACAGCTTTTTCTCTCTGACTCTGAAGAGGCAGGTGGGCCAGTGCCTCCGGTGACCACAGCGCAGTACGCATCTGATGATGAAACTCAGGTGCCGCTTTCTGATGCGTACTGTGCTGCCGAGACTACCCAGGAGGAGCAGTTGGTGGCAGAGGGTAGTGGAGATGATGAGGTCCTTGACCCATCGTGGCGTGAGGAACAGGAAGGTGGTGGGAGCAGCTCTGAGGAAGAGCTTCCCCTTACGGGCCAAAGAGGGAGAGGGAGGGGGAAGACTGCGGAGCCTGTAGCCTCCACTTTGGCACCCGTTAGGAGCCTGTCTCTTTCCAAAGCCAAAAAGGGCGCTCCCAAGACTTGCAGTGCCTGGTCCTTTTTTGACACAGTTGCAGATGACATTTGTTTTGTCAAATGCAAGCTGTGTCATCAGAAAGTAAAAAGAGGTAAAAGTGTCAGCAACCTCAATACCACAAATATGTGGAAACATGTGCGGACCAGGCACGCGGTGGAGTTACAGAAACACAGTGAAGACGTAGGCCAACCAACAGCGGCAGCTACCACCTCTTCATCTCGTGTTGCCTCTTCCTCCACTGTTGTCCAGAGACCTAGTGTAATTCCACCCACAGCACCACCTTCCCAGTCATCCTCACACTCCCAGTCTACTCTACAGCCATCGGTAGTACAGGCATGGGAGAAAAGGCGGGCATTCTCGGCCAACCACCCCCGAGCACAGGCTCTGAATGCAGGCATTGCCAAACTGTTGTCCCTGGAAATGCTCTCGTTCAGGCTGGTGGAGACTGACAGCTTCCGTGACTTGATGGCATTGGCAGTCCCACAGTACAAGGTGCCCAGCTGCTTTTACTTCAGCAGGCAGGCTGTCCCTGCCCTGCACAGGCATGTTGAGGCAAACATAAAACATGCGCTACTGAACGCCGTCAGTAGCAAGGTCCACCTCACCACCGATGCGTGGACCAGTCAGCATGGACAGGGGCGATATGTTTCCCTCACTGCCCATTGGGTTAATGTTGTTGAGCCAGGTACAGATGGTGCGAGTGGCGCAGGACGTGTCCTGCCCACTCCAAGGATTGCAGGAATCCAGTCTGTACGCATCGACTCCTCCTCTTACACCAGTTCCTCAGATTCCTCTCTGCAGGATCCGTCACAGTCCACCTCTACATGGACCCGTGAACGTTTACCTATGACCGACATGAGCACAGCCGTGGCCAAACGTCAGCAGGCCGTCTTGAAACTAGTTTCATTGGGGCATCGAAGCCACACAGCGCAGGAGCTCTGGAATGCCATCAAGCAGGAGAGCGATGTGTGGTTACTGCCAGCGAATCTCCAGCCAGGCATGGTAGTGTGTGACAATGGTTGAAATCTGGTGGCAGCTTTGGCCCTTGGCAACCTCACTCACATCCCATGTCTGGCACATGTGCTCAATTTGGTTGTGCAGAGTTTTCTGAGGGACTATCCGGATCTTGATGCCCTGCTGCACAAGGTCCGACTAGAGTGTGCTCACTTGCGGCGTTCCAGCTTGGCCAGATCCCGCATTGCTGCTCTGCAGCGCTGATTCCGCCTTCCAGAAAACCGCATCATATGTGACCTACCTACCCGGTGGAATTCCACGTTACATATGTTGGAGCGGTTGTGTGAGCAGCAGCAAGCAGTTATGGAGTACCAGCTGCATCAGGCGCAAAGAAGTCGCAGTCAGCGCCGATCAGACTTCACAACCACAGAGTGGGCCACTATGAAGGACGTCTGCCAGGTTTTGCGTCCTTTTGATTATTCCACGCGGATGGCAAGTGCAGATGATGCACTAGTCAGCATGACTGTCCCCCTTATCTGCCTGCTTCAGCAAACTTTGCAAGGGTTAAGGGATGATGTTGTGGAAGAGGTGGAGGATGAGGAGTCACCTTTTCCATCAGCTTCTGGACAGTCAGCGCCACGTGGTTCCTCACAAAGGGGTACGCAGGGGCCAATTTGTGAGGAGGATGAGGAGGAGTCAATGGAGGAGGAAGAGCTCCGTCCAGAGGAGGGAGCGACACAATTGTCCAGTGGTCAGTGTGTACAGCGAGGGTGGGGTGATGACGAGCGGGCAGAGATCATGTCTCAAGCAGGGGACAGCGTTTCTGGGCCAGTTGGCACTCTGCAGCACATGGTGGATTTCATGCTGCAGTGCCTGAGAAACGACCGCCGCATCGACCACATTCTCAACATGCCTGATTATTGGGTGTTCACCCTCCTCGATCCTCGCTACCGGGACAACGTCCAAAACCTCATCCCTGCGTTGACCCGGGAGCGTAAATTGCGGGAGTACCACGACACACTGGTGAATTCCATCATCTTCTCCTGTCCAACTGAGAGGAGTGCTGCTAGTGCTTTACAAAGCAGCTCAGTGCGTCGAGGCAGTGGGGGAGGCTCTGCCCAAAGAGGGAGCAGAAGCAGTGCCTCTGCCCAAGGCAAGCCCAGTATGGCACAACTCTGGCACACTTTTGTGTGCCCGCCCCAAATGTCTACACCATCACCGGCGGCTCCAGTCAGCAGGAGGCAACGGTTCCGTCAGATGGTGACAGACTACATGGCTTGCCCTCTTACTGTACTCCCAGACGGCTCTTCCCCGTTCAAGTTTTGGGTCTCTAAGCTGGATACATGGCCAGAGCTAAGCCAGTATGCATTGGAGGTGCTGGCTTGCCCTGCGGCTAGTGTCTTATCGGAACGTGTCTTTAGTGCCGCAGGTGGTGTACTAACAGACCGTCGCATGCGACTATCCTCCGATAACGTTGACCGGCTTACTTTCCTGAAAATGAACCAGGCCTGGATCTCGCAGGAATTTGCCACTCCTCTGCCTGATTAAGTAATTGGGTGTCATCCAGGTCTCCTGCTGTGTTCATCTTTCTACCACCTGAACTGCTATTCCTGGGCTCCAACACCGCCAGTTGCGGCTCAGAAGTGCAGGCTGCACAGTAAAAACATACGACCCAGTGTTATTGGGTTTCAGTAACGTCAGCTGATCCTCAGCTGTGTAGCCGGCAATGTGTCCTGCGACCGCCACGCTGGCACAACAACCTAAATGTAAGGGAACCTGTCCCCCCCCCCCCCGTCGTTTGTTACTGAAAGAGCCATCTTGTGCAGCAGTAATGCTGCACAAGGAAAAGGTAGCTCTTTTTTTTTAGCTCCTTGCACACGCAGAACTTAACACTTATAAAATGTGTTCACTGATACCGTTATACTGTCCCGGAGCTGGGACTTTCCTTCGCAATGTGACGCAGCACAGCCGTCATTCCTACCCCCTTGGTGCCATGCGCTGCCTCCTCAGCGTTGTTTTAAGCTGTCACGGAGCCTGCGCTGTTCTGTTATCCCTTGGGCATGCCCTATTTGCGCTGCCTGTCTTCTGACATAATTTGGTGTCAGGGTGGCTGCGCCTGTGCGGCCGCGCTGCCCGAGATCCCGCCTCGCTGTGTCTTCTGATTGAGTCACACTGCGGGCCTGGGATCCATGGGCATGCGCAGTGCATATCTTCCCCTCGGGCTCTCGCTCATTTCCCTCCGCCTTCTTTAGACTGTGCGCCGTCAGCTGATCCCTAATAGCATGCCACGGCCGTGACACCGCACAGTCTGAAGAAGAGGGAAGGAGGGGAGTGAGAGTCGAGGATATGCACTGTGCATGTCCATGGTTCCAAGGCCCGCAGTGGGATTACGTTGGACGAGACTGCGAGGTGGGATCTGGAGCAGCGTGGACGCACAGGCAGTGACAGCCTGACACCAAATTATGTCAGAAGACAGGGAGCGCTAATTGGGCATGGCCAAGGGTTAACTGAACAGCGCAGGCTCCGTGACAGCTTAAAACAACGCTGAGGAGGCAGCGCACGGCACCAAGGGGATAGGAATGACAGCTGTGCTGTGTCCCATTACGAAGGAAATTCGCACCTCTGTGACGGTTTGACGGTATAAGGGGACACATTTTTAGTGTTTACTTCGGTGTTTGCAAGGAGCATAATTAAAAGAACCACCTTTTCCTTTTGCATCGTTAGTGCTGCACAAGATGGCTCTTTCAGCTACAAACGTCTTGGGGGGGGTTAAAGGTTCCCTTTCAACTTGCTCCAATCAGGCTTCGGCCTACACTCTGTTCCTCTGCTCCTCCTGCTGTCCCTGGGCTCTAACACCGCCAGTTGGTGCCTGGAAGTGCTGTGTGCACAGTCAACAGTCGCTCCTCTGTTATTGGGGTTCAGTAACGTCAGCTGATCCCCAGCTGTGTGTGCGGCAATACCTTCAATCTGCTCCTCCTGCTGTCCCTGGGCTCTAACACCGCCAGTTGGTGCCTGGAAGTGCTGTGTGCACAGTCAACAGTTGCTCCTCTGTTATTGGGGTTCAGTAACGTCAGCTGATCCCCAGCTGTGTGTGCGGCAATACCTCCAATCTGCTCCTCCTGCTGTCCCTGGGCTCTAACACCGCCAGTTGGTGCCTGGAAGTGCTGTGTGCACAGTCAACAGTCGCTCCTCTGTTATTGGGGTTCAGTAACGTCAGCTGATCCCCAGCTGTGTGTGCGGCAATACCTCCAATCTGCTCCTCCTGCTGTCCCTGGGCTCTAACACCGCCAGTTGGTGCCTGGAAGTGCTGTGTGCACAGTGAACAGTCGCTCCTCTGTTATTGGGGTTCAGTAACGTCAGCTGATCCCCAGCTGTGTGTGCGGCAATACCTCCAATCTGCTCCTCCTGCTGTCCCTGGGCTCTAACACCGCCAGTTGGTGCCTGGAAGTGCTGTGTGCACAGTCAACAGTCGCTCCTCTGTTATTGGGGTTCAGTAACGTCAGCTGATCCCCAGCTGTGTGTGCGGCAATACTTCCAATCTGCTCCTCCTGCTGTCCCTGGGCTCTAACACCGCCAGTTGGTGCCTGGAAGTGCTGTGTGCACAGTCAACAGTCGCTCCTCTGTTATTGGGGTTCAGTAACGTCAGCTGATCCCCAGCTGTGTATCCGGCAACGTGTCATGCGACCGCCACGCTGGCACAACTAAAATGTAAGGGGACCTGTCCCCCCCCCCCTAGGCGTTTGTTACTGAAAGAGCCACCATGTGCAGCACTAATACTGCACAAGGGAAAGGTCGCTCTTGAAATTATGCTCCTTGCAAACGCTGAACTACACACTCATGTAATGTGTCCCCTCACACCGTCCAACCGTCCCGGAGGTGGGACTTTCCTTTGTAATGTGACGCAGCACAGCCGTCATTGCTACCCCCTTGGCACCGTGCGCTGCCTCCTTAGCGTTGTTTGATTCCGTCATGGACCCTGCGCTGTTATGTTATCCCTTGGCCATGCACAGTTTGCGCTGCCCGTCCTCTGACATCATTTGTTGTCGTCCTGGCTGTGCCTGTGCGTCCACGCTGCCCGAAATCACACCTCGCAGTGTCGTCTAATGTGATCCCACAGTGGGCCTGGTATCCATGGCCATGCGCCCAGCATCTACTAGCCTCTCACTCCCCTTCTTCACGCTTCTTCAGACTAGGGGGCGTCAGCTGATCCCTAATAGCATGCCACGGCCGTGACGCCGCACAGTCTGAAGAAGCAGGAAGGAGGTGGGTGAGAGGCGATGATATGCACTGCGCATGCCCATAGATCCCTGGCCCGCAGTGGGACTACATTAGATGACACTGCAAGGTTGGATCTCGGGCAGCTTGGACGCA
This sequence comes from Ranitomeya imitator, assembly GCF_032444005.1. Lineage (NCBI taxonomy): Eukaryota > Metazoa > Chordata > Amphibia > Anura > Dendrobatidae > Ranitomeya > Ranitomeya imitator. The sequence goes on along the minus strand of NC_091287.1, from coordinate 427,472,737 downwards.
CAGGCACTGCCAGCCTGACACCTACATGATGTCAGAAGACGGGCACCGCTAACTGTGCATGGCCAAGGGATAACATTACAGCGCGGGCTCCGTGACAGAACCAAACAACGTTGAGGAGGTGGCGCCCGGCACCAAGGGGGTTGGAATGACGGCTGTGCTGTGTCACATTACAAAGGAAAGTCCCACTTCCGGGATGGTTTGACGGTGTGAGGGGACACATTATATGAGTGTGTAATTCAGCGTTTGCAAGGAGCATATTTTTCGGAGCCACCATTTTCCATGTGCAGTATTACTGCTGTACAAGATGGCTCTTTCAGCAACAAATGCCTGGGGGGGGGGGTTAAAGGTTCCCTTTCAACTTGCTCCACTGCAGGCTTCGGCCTACACTCTGCTCCTCTTTGATTCCCTGGGTTTCAACACTGTCAGTTGCCACCTGGAAGTGTTGTCTACACAGAAAAAACACTAGGTGATGTGTCAGTGGGGTTCAGCACCGCCAGCTGTTCCCCTGCTGTGTAGTCGGCAACGTGTCCAGCACAAGCCACGCTGGCACAACAGAACAAAAGCTGCCACCAGTGCAGGCTTCGGCCTACACTCTGCTCCTCTCCTCCTCCTGCTGACCCTGGGCTCAAACACCGCTAGTTTTTGCCCGGAAGTGCTAGCTGCACAGAGAAAAACACCAGCCAATGTGTTAGTGGGGTTCAGCAACGCCAGCTGTTCCCCTGCTGTGTAGCCGGCAACGTGACCTGCAAACGCCACGCAGGCACATGAACTGAAATTAAAGGGAACCTGGCCCCACCCCCCCCAGGTGTTTCTATGTATAACAGCCACCTAGTACAGCAGTACTGCTGCATTTGTACAAGGTGGCTGACTTTTTCTCCTTGCCCACGTGGAACTCAACACGTACAAAATGTGTCTCATTGAGACCATTCCACTGTCCCTGAGGTGTGACTTTCCTTTCTAATGATACGCAGCACCCCCCTTGGTAGCGTTTCCCGTCTTTTGTCATCATGGTTAGCTGGCTGCGCCTGTGCATCCGCCCTGCTAGAAACAACGCCCCTCGTTGTCATATTTATTTTGTCAGCGAGGGTGTGGTTTATGGGCACGAGCAGTGCATATGTTCGCCTGTCTTAACTCATCTCCTTCCGCCTTCTTCAGACTGTGCGGCCTCCTGGCCATGGTAGGCGATAAGGGATCAGCTGAGGCCGCCCAGTCTGGAGCAGGTGTAAGGACATGTGTGAGCGGCAAACCTATTTACTGCACAACGCCACGAATCCCAGCCACGCAGTGTGATTTTTTGAAAACACACTGTGGGTCTGGGATTCATGTCCATCGCTAACCGCAACGGCCGACATGAAATGAGGTCAAAAGACAGGAAGCGCTCACAGCGCATGGCCAAGGGATCACAATAGCGCAGACTCCTGTACAGCAAATAACAACGCTCAGGAATCTGCGCCCTGTACCTAGGTGCAAATTTTGACACCTGTGCTACGTCTCCTTAAAAAGACAAGTCACGCCTAAACAACTGTTTGACAGTATAATGGGCTAAATAGTGTACGTGTTTTATTCAGCGTGTGCAAGGAGCAAACTAAATAGAGCAACCTTTTACTTGTGTAGCATTAATGCTGCACAAGGTGTGGCTCTTGTACCTTGCAACACCTGAGGGGGGGTTAAAGGTAACCTTTGAAATTGGTTCAACTAGGCTTCGGCCTACACTCTGCTCCTCTCCTCCTCCTGCTGACCCTGGGCTCTAACACCGCCAGTTTTTGCCCGGACATGCGATCTGCACAGAGAAAAACACCAGTCAAAGTGTCAGTGGGGTTCAGCAACGCCAGCTGTTCCCCTGCTGTGTAGCTTGCATCGTGTCCAGCACAAGCCACGCTGGCACAACCGACCAAAAGCTGCCACCAGTGCAGGCTTCGGCCTACACATTGCTCCTCTCCTCCTCCTGCTGACCCTGGGCTCTAACACCGCCAGTTTTTGCCCGGACATGCGAGCTGCACAGAGAAAAACACCAGTCAATGTGTCAGTGGGGTTCAGCAACGCCAGCTGTTCCCCTGCTGTGTAGCTTGCAACGTGACCTGCAAACGCCACGCAGGCACATGAACTGAAATTGAAGGGAGCCTGCCCCCCACCCCCAGGTGTTTCTATGTATAACAGCCACCTTGTACCGCAGTACTGCTGCATTTGTACAAGGTGGCTGACTTTTTCTCCTTGCCCACGTGGAACTCAACACGTACAAAATGTGTCTCATTGAGACCATTCCACTGTCCCTGAGGTGTGACTTTCCTTTCTAATGATACGCAGCACCACCCTTGTTAGCGCTGCCCGTCTTTTGACATCATAGGTTAGCTGGCTGCGCCTGTGCATCTGCCCTGCTCGAAACAACGCCCCTCGGTGTCTTATTTTTTTGGACAGCGAGGGTGTGATTGATGGGCATGTGCAGTGCATATGTTTGCCTGTGTTCACTCATCTCCTTCCGCCTTCTTCAGACTGGGTGTCCTCATGGCCGCGGCAGGCGATAAGGGATCAGATGAGGCCGCCCAGTCTGAAGCTGGTGTAAGGACATGTGTGAGTGTCAAACATATTTACTGCACAAGGCCACGAATCCCAGCCACGCAGTGTGATTTTTTGAAAACACACTGTGGGTCTGGGATTCATGTCCATCGCTAACCGCAACGGCCGACATGAAATGAGGTCAGAAGACAGGAAGCGCTCACAGCGCATGACCAAGGGATCACAATAGCGCAGACTCCTGTACAGCAAATAACAACGCTCAGGAATCTGCGCCCAGCAGCTAGGTGTAAATTTTGACACCTGTGCTGCATCTCCTTAAAAAGACAAGTCACGTCTCCACTACTGTTTGACAGTATAGTGGGCTAAATAGTGTACGTGTTTTATTCAGCGTGTGCAAGGAGCAAATTAAATAGAGCAACCTTTTACTTGTGCAGCATTAATGCTGCACAAGGTGTGGCTCTTGTACCTTGCAACACCTGAGGGGGGGTTAAAGGTAACCTTTGAAATTGGTTCAACTAGGCTTCGGCCTACACTCTGCTCCTCTCCTGCTGACCCTGGGCTCAAACACCGCTAGTTTTTGCCCGGAACTGCTAGCTGCACAGAGAAAAACACCAGTCAATGTGTTAGTGGGGTTCAGCACCGCCAGCTGTTCCCCTGCTGTGTAGTCGGCATCGTGTCCAGCACAAGCCACGCTGGCACAACCGACCAAAAGCTGCCACCAGTGCAGGCTTCGGCCTACACTCTGCTCCTCTCCTCCTCCTGCTGACCCTGGGCTCAAACACCGCCAGTTTCTGCCCGGAAGTGCTAGCTGCACAGAGAAAAACACCAGCCAATGTGTTAGTGGGGTTCAGCACCGCCAGCTGTTCCCCTGCTGTGTAGCCGGCAACGTGTCCTGCAAACGCCACGCAGGCACATGAACTGAAATTGAAGGGAGCCTGCCCCCCACCCCCAGGTGTTTCTATGTATAACAGCCACCTTGTACAGCAGTACTGCTGCATTTGTACAAGGTGGCTGACTTTTTCTCCTTGCCCACGTGGAACTCAACACGTACAAAATGTGTCTCATTAGAGACCATTCCACTGTCCCTGAGGTGTGACTTAACTTTCTAATGACACGCAGCACCCCCATTGTTAGCGCTGCCCGTCTTCTGACATCATTGGTTGGCTGGCTGTGCCTGTGCGTCCGCCCTGCCCGACACAACGCCCCTCGTTGTCTCATATATTTTGACTGCGAGGGTGTGATTGATGGGCACGAGCAGTGCATATGTTCCCCTGTCTTCACTCCCCTCCTTCCGCCTTCTTCTGACTGTGCGGCCTCATGGCCGCGGCATGCGATAAGGGATCAGCTGAGGCCGCCCAGTCTGAAGCAGGTGTAAGGACATGTGTGAGCGGCGAAAATATTTACTGCACAAGGCCACGAATGCCAGCACCGCAGTGTGACTTTAGGAAAAGGCACTGTGGGTCTGGGATTTATGGCCATCGTTAACCGCACCGGCCAACATGAAATGAGGTCATGAGACGGCCTGCACTAACAGGGTATTGCCAAGGGATAACACAAGAGCGCAGTTTCCTGTACTGCAAATAACAACGGTAAGGAATCTGCGCCCAGCACCTAGATGTAAATTTGTACACCTGTGCTGCGTCTCCTTTAAAAGACAAGTCACGCCTCCACTACTGTTTGACAGTATAATGGGCTAAATAGTGTACGTGTTTTATTCAGCGTGTGCAAGAAGCAAAATTAAGAGAGCAACCTTTGACTTGTGCATCATTAATGCAGTTCAAGGTGTGGCTCTTGTACCTTGCAACACCTGAGGGAGGGTTAAAGGTAACCTTTGAAATTGGTTCAACTAGGCTTCGGCCTACACTCTGCTCCTCTCCTCCTCCTGCTGACCCTGGGCTATAACACCGCCACTTGTAGCCTGGAAGTGCTAGCTGCACAGAGAAAAACACCAGCCAATGTGTTATTGGGGTTCAGCACCGCCAGCTGTTCCCCTGCTGTGTAGCCGGCATCGTGTCCAGCACAAGCCACGCTGGCACAACTGACCAAAAGCTGCCACCAGTGCAGGCTTCGGCCTACACTCTGCTCCTCTCCTCCTCCTGCTGACCCTGGGCTCAAACACCTCCAGTTTCTGCCCGGAAGTGCTAGCTGCACAGAGAAAAACACCAGCCAATGTGTTAGTGGGGTTCAGCACCGCCAGCTGTTCCCCTGCTGTGTAGCCGGCAACGTGTCCTGCAAACGCCACGCAGGCACATGAACTGAAATTGAAGGGAGCCTGCCCCCCACCCCCAGGTGTTTCTATGTATAACAGCCACTTTGTACAGCAGTACTGCTGCATTTGTACAAGGTGGCTGACTTTTTCTCCTTGCCCATGTGGAACTCAACACGTACAAAATGTGTCTCATTAGAGACCATTCCACTGTCCCTGAGGTGTGACTTTCCTTTCTAATGACACAGAGCACCCCCATTGTTAGCGCTGCCCGTCTACTGACATCATTGGTTGGCTGGCTGTGCCTGTGCGTCCGCCATGCCCGACACAACGCCCCTCGTTGTCTTACTTATTTTGACTGCGAGGGTGTGATTGATGGGCACGAGCAGTGCATATCTTCGCCTGTCTTAACTCATCTCCTTCCGCCTTCTTCAGACTGTGCAGCCTCATGGCCGCGGCATGCGAGAAGGGATCAGCAGAGGCCGCCCAGTCTGAAGCAGGTGTAAGGACGTGTGTGAGCGGCCAAAATATTTACTGCTCAAGGCCACGAATCCCAGCACCGCAGTGTGACTTTATGAAAAGGCACTGTGGGTCTGGGATTTATGGCCATCGTTAACCGCACCGGCCAACATGAAATGAGGTCATAAGACGGGCAGCTCTAACAGGGCATTGCCAAGGGATAACACAAGAGTGCAGACTCCTGTACAGCAAATAACAATGCTCAGGAAGCTGCGCCAAGCACCAAGGCGTTATTTGGGACACCTGTGCTGCGTCTCCTTAAAAAGCCAAGTCACGCATCCACTACATTTTGACTGTAGAATGGGCTAAATTGTGTACGTCTTTCATTCAGCGTGTGCAAGTAGACAAATTAATAGAGCAACCTTTCACTTGTGCAGCATTAATACTGCACAAGGTGTGTCTCTTGTACTTTGTAACACCTGAGGGGGGGTTAAAGGTTTCCTTTGAAATTGGTTCAACTAGGCTTCGGCCTACACTCTGCTCCTCTCCTCCTCCTCCTGCTTCACCACGGGCTCTAACATCGCTAGTTTTTGCCCGCAAGTGCTAGCTGCACAGAGAAAAACACCCGCCATTGTGTTAGTGGGGTTCAGCAACGCCAGCTGTTCCCACACTGTGTAGCCGGCAAAGTGTCCTGCAAACGCAACGCTGACACAAAGCTGCCTCCAGTGCAGGCTTCGGCCTACACTATGCTCCCCCTGCTTACCCTTTGCTCCAGCACCGCTAGTTGGGGCTCTAGGAAGACAATCTTTAATAGGCAACGCATCTGGGTTCCAGCACCGCCAGCTGGTTCTCGGCAGTGTTTTTGTCACTGGTACTCCCTCGTGCCAAACCTGGTTCCAGCACCGTCAGCTGTTTCCGGGTAGTGTCAAGCTCACTGAGACGCCTATGCTTGCCCCATTGTGGTGCGGTCGGGTTAGCCAACTCCAGGCTGCCTCCGGTTTAGGAGCTTCCTATGTGGGCTGCGTGAACTGGTAGTCAAGGCTGGTTCTGTAGTGCCAGTAGGCCCAGCTCCCCCTGTAGGACTGTTGGGGTTTGGTAACTGCGGCTGCCTCGCGGCCTAGCTGTTCTCTCCTCTCCTGTGGACCTTGGGGTCCACCACCTGGTTCCAGCACCGTCAGCTGGTTCCGGGCCGAGCCTTTGGCTTAGGTGCCTCCTCCTGGGTATCCGAGTTCTGCCAACGTCAGGCGGTCCTTGGTAGTGCTTTTAAGCGCGGGCACCTACAGCTTAGTAACCGGGTTCCAGCACCGCCAGCTGGTCCTCGGTCATGCCATTGGCTCTTGCACACTGGGGCAACGCATCTGGGCTCCAGCACCGCCAGCTGGTTCTCGGCAGTGTTCTTGACACAGGTACTCCCTCGTGCCAAGCCTGGTTTCAGCACCGTCAGCTGTTTCCGGGTTGTGTCAAGCTCACTGAGACGCCTATGCTTGCCCCGTCGTGGTGCTGTCGGGTTAGCCAACTCCAGGGTGCCTCCAGTTTAGGAGCTTCCTATGTGGGCTGCGTGAACTGGTAGTCAAGGCTGGTTCTGTAGTGCCAGTAGGCCCAGCTCCCCCTGTAGGACTGTTGGGGTTCGGTAACTGCGGCTGCCTCGCGGCCTAGCTGTTCTCTCCTCTCCTGTGGGCCTTCGGGTCTACCTCCTGGTTCCAGCACCGTCAGCTGGTTCCGGGCCGAGCCTTTGGCTTAGGTGCCTCCTCCTGGGTATCTGAGTTCCGCCAACGTCAGGCAGTCCTTGGTAGTGCTTTTAAGCGCGGGCACCTACAGCTTAGTAACCGGGTTCCAGCACCGCCAGCTGGTCCTCGGTCGTGCCATTGGCTCTTGCACACTGGGGCAACGCATCTGGGTTCCAGCACCGCCAGCTGGTTCTCGGCAGTGTTCTTGTCACAGGTACTCCCTCGTGCCAAGCCTGGTTTCAGCACCGTCAGCTGTTTCCGGGTTGTGTCAAGCTCACTGAGACGCCTATGCTTGCCCCGTCGTGGTGCGGTCGGGTTAGCCAACTCCAGGGTGCCTCCAGTTTAGGAGCTTCCTATGTGGGCTGCATGAATTGGTAGTCAAGGCTGGTTCTGTAGTGCCAGTAGGCCCAGCTCCCCCTGTAGGACTGTTGGCGTTCGGTAACTGCGGCTGCCTCGCGGCCTAGCAGTTCTCTCCTCTCCTGTGGGCCTTGGGGTCCACCACCTGGTTCCAGCACCGTCAGCTGGTTCCGGGCCGAGCCTTTGGCTTAGGTGCCTCCTCCTGGGTATCCGAGTTCTGCCAACGTCAGGCGGTCCTTGGTAGTGCTTTTAAGCGCGGGCACCTACAGCTTAGTAACCGGGTTCCAGCACCGCCAGCTGGTCCTCGGTCGTGCCATTGGCTCTTGCACACTGGGGCAACGCATCTGGGTTCCAGCAACGCCAGCTGGTTCTCGGCAGTGTTTTTGACACAGGTACTCCCTCGTGCCAAGCCTGGTTTCAGCACCGTCAGCTGTTTCCGGGTTGTGTCAAGCTCACTGAGACGCCTATGCTTGCCCCGTCGTGGTGCTGTCGGGTTAGCCAACTCCAGGGTGCCTCCAGTTTAGGAGCTTCCTATGTGGGCTGCGTGAACTGGTAGTCAAGGCTGGTTCTGTAGTGCCAGTAGGCCCAGCTCCCCCTGTAGGACTGTTGGGGTTCGGTAACTGCGGCTGCCTCGCGGCCTAGCTGTTCTCTCCTCTCCTGTGGGCCTTCGGGTCTACCTCCTGGTTCCAGCACCGTCAGCTGGTTCCGGGCCGAGCCTTTGGCTTAGGTGCCTCCTCCTGGGTATCCGAGTTCTGCCAACGTCAGGCGGTCCTTGGTAGTGCTTTTAAGCGCGGGCACCTACAGCTTAGTAACCGGGTTCCAGCACCGCCAGCTGGTCCTCGGTCGTGCCATTGGCTCTTGCACACTGGGGCAACGCATCTGGGTTCCAGCACCGCCAGCTGGTTCTCGGCAGTGTTCTTGTCACAGGTACTCCCTCGTGCCAAGCCTGGTTTCAGCACCGTCAGCTGTTTCCGGGTTGTGTCAAGCTCACTGAGACGCCTATGCTTGCCCCGTCGTGGTGCGGTCGGGTTAGCCAACTCCAGGGTGCCTCCAGTTTAGGAGCTTCCTATGTGGGCTGCATGAATTGGTAGTCAAAGCTGGTTCTGTAGTGCCAGTAGGCCCAGCTCCCCCTGTAGGACTGTTGGGGTTCGGTAACTGCGGCTGCCTCGCAGCCTAGCTGTTCTCTCCTCTCCTGTGGGCCTTCGGGTCCACCACCTGGTTCCAGCACCGTCAGCTGGTTCCAGGCCGAGCCTTTGGCTTAGGTGCCTCCTCCTGGGTATCCGAGTTCTGCCAACGTCAGGCGGTCCTTGGTAGTGCTTTTAGTAACCGGGTTCCAGCACCGCCAGCTGGTCCTCGGTCGTGCCATTGGCTCTTGCACACTGGGGCAACGCATCTGGGTTCCAGCACCGCCAGCTGGTTCTCGGCAGTGTTCTTGACACAGGTACTCCCTCGTGCCAAGCCTGGTTTCAGCACCGTCAGCTGTTTCCGGGTTGTGTCAAGCTCACTGAGACGCCTATGCTTGCCCCGTCGTGGTGTGGTCGGGTTAGCCAACTCCAGGGTTCCTCCAGTTTAGGAGCTTCCTATGTGGGCTGCGTGAACTAGTAGTCAAGGCTGGTTCTGTAGTGCCAGTAGGCCCAGCTCCCCCTGTAGGACTGTTGGGGTTCGGTAACTGCGGCTGCCTCGCGGCCTAGCTGTTCTCTCCTCTCCTCTCCTGTGGGCCTTCAGGTCCACCACCTGGTTCCAGCACCGTCAGCTGGTTCTCGGCAGTGTCTTTTGCTCTTGTACCTTCTGCTCCCCATCCTGGTTCCAGTACCGTCAGCTGGTTCCGGGCAGAGCCTTTGGCTTAGGTGCCTCCTTCTGGGTATCCAAGTTCCACCAACGTCAGGTGGTCCTTGGTAGTGCTTTCAGGCACGGGTACCTCCTGCTTAGTAACCGGGTTCCAGTAACGTCAGCTGGTCCTCGGTAGTTCCATTGGCTCTTGGACCTTCGGCTACCCATCCGGGTTCCAGTACCGTCAGCTGGTTCTCGGCAGTGTCTTTTGCTCTTGTACCTTCTGCTCCCCATCCTGGTTCCAGTACCGTCAGCTGGTTCCGGGCAGAGCCTTTGGCTTAGGTGCCTCCTTCTGGGTATCCGAGTTCCGCCAACGTCAGGTGGTCCTTGGTAGTGCTTTTTAGCACGGGTACCTCCTGCTTAGTAACCGGGTTCCAGTAACGTCAGCTGGTCCTCGGTAGTTCCATAGGCTCTTGAACCTTCGGGTAGCCATCCGAGTTCCAGTTCCATCAGCTGGTTCTTGGCATTTTCTCAGCTTTCTTGTACCTTCTGCTACATTTCCAAGTTGAAGACCCTAAAGTCGACGACCCGGAAGACCACCCCGATGATGACGACGACGACCCGGAAGGCCACCCCGATGACGACGACGACGGCGGAGACGACGACGGTGGAGACGACGACGGCGGAGACGACGACGGCTGAGACGACGACGGCGGAGATGACGACACTGGAGACGACGACACTGGAGACGACGACCCTGGAGACGACGACATGGAAGACCGAGAAGCAGAAGAACAAGAGGCTGCAGAACAAAGAGCAGAAGAACATTAAGCATAAGACTTAATATCAGAGCAAAAGATATTATCTAAATTATATGCAGAAGAAGACTAAGCAGTGTATGGGGGTGAGTCCGTTCCTCCTCGTGGTGCCCCTGGATAAAGCCTGATGCTGCAGGCCAAACTGAACGCGGACAAATGTAACTTTTGTGACTGGCAGAACGGAAGGTGTAATCTTCCAACTTTTATAGATAACAACTACGGGAATGCCTGTCACAAATGAGAATATGATGAAGAAGTAGAATAGGAAGAATAATAACAGTGGAATAAAAAGAATATGTAGAATAGGAAGAATAATAATAGTTGAATAAAATGAATATGAAGAATGTAATCAAAAAAAAAAAAAAAGGTAAAGGATGAAGAAGAAGATGAATAAGGTGAAGAAGAAGTTGATGTCAAAGATGCTGATGATGATGAAGATGAAAGTGTGGGAAAAGAAAAAAAAAAAAAGAAAAAAAAGAAGGGGAAGGGCGTGGAATAGTGAAACATCAATATCTGACAAATTAAAAAAAAAAATTTACATAGTCAATATCTTTGTCACTCCGAACGTCTTAAAAAAAAACAAAAAACATGATATTCTATTTGATTGGGATAAACCTCTATGACTTTAATGTCTCCGCCACCTCCCCAAATACATCCGGCATTATTCTTAGTTGTTTTCCTTCATGTAGAATGAACCTACAAGGCAAGAAAGGGTTTATTTTAATTCCGATATTTTGGTCCCATTGACTTGCATTGGGATCGGGTATCGGCGATATCCAATATTTTTTGAATATCGGCCGATCCAATCCGATACCGATACTTTCCGATATCGGAAGGTATCGCTCAACACTACACGCAAGGCATTTTTGCAAACGCTTGTGAGAGAGTTGAGTGGTCCTTATGTCACAGATAGGGAAAAGGGTTCCCCGTCCCAAGTTTCTACATGTTCAGAAGTGATGGTTCAAACAAAATTTTGCCAGATCAAAGAAAAGTGCAAGAAAAATAGATCTGTCGGCAATTGTAAGACTTGTGGTAAAGGTACCTTCACACATAACGATATTGTTAACGATATCGTTGCTATTTGTGACGTAGCAACGATATCGTTAATGAAATCGTTATGTGTGACAGCGACCAACGATCAGGCCCCTGCTGGGAGATCGTTGGTCGCTGAATAAAGTCCAGAACTTTATTTCGTCGCTGGACTCCTGCTGACATCGCTGGATCGGCGTGTGTGACACCGATCCAGCGATGTCTTCACTGGTAACCAGGGTAAACATCGGGTAACTAAGCGCAGGGCCGCGCTTAGTAACCCGATGTTTACCCTGGTTACCATGCTAAAAGTAAAAAAAAACAAACACTACATACTTACCTACAGCCGTCTGTCCTCCAGCGCTGTGCTCTGCACTCCTCCTGTACTGTCTGTGAGCCGGAAAGCAGAGCGGTGACGTCACCGCTCTGCTTTCCGGCTCACAGCCAGTACAGGAGGAGAGCAGAGAAGCAGAGCGCAGCGCTGGAGGACAGACGGCTGTAGGTAAGTATGTAGTGTTTGTTTTTTTTTACTTTTAGCATGGTAACCAGGGTAAACATCGGGTTACTAAGCGCGGCCCTGCGCTTAGTTACCCGATGTTTACCCTGGTTACCGGCATCGTTGGTCGCTGGAGAGCGGTCTGTGTGACAGCTCTCCAGCGACCAAACAGCGACGCTGCAGCGATCCGGATCGTTGTCGGTATCGCTGCAGCGTCGCTTAATGTGAAGGGGCCTTAAGTCTTTGTGTGGGCAATGTACTGCCATAAATCAAAGGCAATGCCTAAAATGCGAAACACCAAATGTTTAGAAGGTGAATTCTGCGCCATATTTTCATTTTTATGCTCCTCCACCTACATTTTCTCTGCTTTTTGTTCTTCAGTTGTTGTTTATATGTGTGCACTTGAATAAAAAAAAAGTTTGAAAAACGTCTATTATAATTATTGTTATTTTCTGTAGAAAAATAAGAAAAGCAGAAAAAAAACAATCAAAAGCATTACTGTTGGATCTCACAATAATAATACATTACAAAAAATATAATTATTAATAAATAACCACAAATGAAACTCTAAAAATAAACGAAAACAAGCAAGGAGTCAAAATGACTCCTTTCAGTAGTTCTAGGTGGGGTCACGAGTCCAGTAGTCCTAGTGTTAAGTGTGGGGCTATTAATCCCTAGTATTTTGTGGTGCCCTCAGACTTTTTTATGCATGCAAAAAAAAAACATGTGTACATTTTATCTGTGATCTTTCCTCATCTCATTCAAGTCTATGTGGAAAATTAAAAAATAAAGCACATATTTACTGTAAGTTAAATCGACATATTGCAGATTTCAAAATCATAAAGCAAATCAGTTTCTGCAGCATAAAAAGAGGAAAACAGCACAGTGAGCATGAGATTTATATAAATTTATTACACCTTGCTGTACCTGTAATACACTGCATTTTTTGCACTTGGAAATACAGAGTGTTAGTGTTATGCAGGTGTTTGGCTGCAACAAACAGATCACAAAGAGGGAACAGTCAGGGATTGATGTGACACAGTAACTTTAAAGGATTAGAGTTAGTAACTATGCAAATCAACAGTAGAATAAATAACAATAAGTTTGGAATAACCAAGAAAGTCTTTCACTATGTAACATTAATGTTATTTTCACAAAGGTGTGTGCCCAGTCATTGGAGTCACCACGTAAGTTCTCTTTGAAGCTCTGGCCCTATCAGGGGTCAATGGATTTTCCTGCTAGACTGCAAGTCACTTCCTGACGTAGTCTATTAGAGCTCTTTGAGCCTCCCACACACCAAAAGGCCTCCTCCCAACATGTAATCCTAGTCTCAGCCAAGCTCAGTATCGTAGGTGATAGCTGGAAGCAAAGACCTTGCTCACTCAAGCTGTTCCTCCTGTTGCAGTCTCCACATGGCTCTTCTCAGCTTGACCGTTGGTGGAAGTCTCTCAGGCTCGAAGCAGAGAGCACTGGGCCTCAGCTCTTGACAGGCATCATTGGGCCTCAGATGCTTGACCAGTGCTGCTCGCAGATCCTGGCTCTTACCAGCATAGGTGGTACTTGGAGATTTCCTCCGGGGAATACAGACTCTGCCTGGTGATGACCGGCATCTGGGTGGCGCAGACTTCCCACTGATGTCTATTACGTTGGTCTCAGCGATGTCTCTGGAGCACATCTGCTCCGCTCTCTTTCTTGATGTCAAATCTCCACATGTTGGGCACGGAGGGCTTTTATATCAGGGAACTTCTTCCTGTGGGTCACCTGATCCAGTCCAGCAGACAAGGCCACTCCCCCTGTAAATCTTCCAGCACACTTTGGTTCTGCTTGATTTTGGCTAAACGGCAGATGGCAGTCTCTCCTCATTAATGGCAAATGTTGCAAGCATTCTCCAGAGATGCCAAGGCTTTTCGTTGTAAGAACAAATGCACCAAATACTTATCATGGGAACTTATCCTAAGGGACTAAAAGCAATTATTAGAGCTTAACTCTGACTGATGCTGTTAGAGGTGGATGCCAACTGGGTAACACACTTGGCATCCACTGTGTGGAGGGAACTCAAAATACTGGGTCTGCTCCATACACAGGCACTAGAATAGATCATTTCAGTATATGTTATGTCAGAAGAGAGTCAATTTATGCTGTTGTAATCCAGAACAATAATATTCATAGAACTATCATGAATCTCTAGTGTATGGTCAGCTAAGGCCATTGTAATTTACTACGGCTCTATCAGACATCTAACTTTACTACAAGTAACTTTATTTGGTGCTTATATAGGAAAAAGGGTTTAACATGGTGCAGATCCCAGTTGTTTCCACTATCCAGACCCCAGGGGAAAAACTTACAACTAATGAAGTTTTACATAACATTTTTTCAATGCAAAAAAAGATGTGCAGGCTTTTTCATTCTCCAGTGTCCTTTCAGGCCCTGCAGCTCTTTGTTAAGCCAAAGGCAGGGGTTGTGACCCATGTCCTAAGTTCTTGAATGATTGCACTTTCTACAACAATCAATATGACTGTTTTTTTGGGGAAAAGGGCAATAAGTTATAATTGAAAATAGCTATGTTAATGGTCAGTGACAAAGCTTTGCTCTGCTGTTTCAGATAAGCAATCAAAAATGTGATATTACAACATAAATGTGTGACCTTGAACATGAAGTTAGATCTTAAACTTGAGGGTTAAATAGCAAAGAGGCACAAATAGGTTTCCCATACATAAACCAGTGAAAGAGAAAACCTTCATACACATCATTGAATAAGCATTATCATTAATGTTCACAGATAAAATGATGTTATTAGTACTTGCACTTCTCACTTTTTAACTATGAAATGATTTAATTATTTAAAATGTAAAATCTTTATGATGGGGGCAGTTCCAGTTTTATTGCAACTATGTCTAGATGCAATCAAAATGATAATTAGTAATAACTGCTTTACAGCACCATATTCAGCTAATGAATCAGCCAACACTTTAATGTAGAGTGTTGTGACCTAATAGATAATAGTGAATGTGGCTAGATGTTTACTGTGTTTTACAAGGACATCTTTTAATCTCACTGCCTTATTTCTCTCTTAAAATTAACTGGCAGGTTTTTACAACAGGTAACCAAATCTTCATATTCCTTTAAAAAAAATGTAAAAAATTATATATTAGATACAGCAATAATGTAGATATAGATATATACGGAAAGATTGAGAGCTAGATAGATGATCCATTAAATAAATTATGGCTAAGACATAAGAAAAAGTAATAGTAATGCAGTATAAAAGCCATTTAAATGGAACCTGTCATGTCATGAACCTGGAATGCTATTATGTACCCACACATATAGCAGCAATCTGCAGGTTTATGGAGTTAAAATCCCTGACTGCTTTACTATAATCATGGCTACAGGGAGGAAATTACCTTATTTCCTCCTTGTAGCCACTCATTTTCAATTATAATGATGGCGCAGGAAGTGTTTAACATCGCTGCTCACTAAACAGTGAGCCTTGCTGTAATCGCGCCTCAACAGTTTGATTGGCAACCAACTCTACAGTGTGTGTGTTCGGAGCAGGCTGTCAATCAGCGTGTTGGGGACACTGCTCCACCCCTATGACTGGAAGCGATCAGCAACCAGTAGGATATAAGTTAATTTTTTCCCTGTAGCCGTAATTTTAGTAAGCTAAAACAGCATGATTTTAATGTTTCTTATCTACAGATTGACCATTCCGGTAAGAAAAGGAACCTGACATGCCCAGAAATCTTAACTCATTCCCGACATGGACAATTTCCGTGTTTGTGTTTTCCTCCCCTTCTTCCGAGAGCAATAACATTTATAATGTTCCATCCACATAGATATGTGGGCTTCTTTTTATTTGCAGGATGAGTAGTACTTTTGAATGCCATTCATTTAACTGCACAGTGTACTGGAAAATGGGAAACAAAATTTTAAGTGTTGTGAAACTGCAAAGAAAACCCCTTACTATTCTTCCATTGTTATTTTGGAAATTGTTTTTACTGTGTACATTGTGTGGTAAAAAAAAATGACCTGGCATCATTATTGTCAAAGTCAATGTGATTTGTTGGGTTTTTAAAGTTATTTTTATGGTTAAAAAAACAATAATATTGGAAACAAAACATTTTTTGGACTGTATCACGATTTTCTAAATCCTGTCCTATAATGTCTTCATATTTTGGACAAGGTAGTTGTCTTAGAGCTTACTGTTTTGCTTTACAAGCCAATGTTTTTATTGATACCATTTAGGGATAGATATGATAATTTCATTGCCTCTTTGTATTGTTGTGGCAGCCTAAAAAAAAGTATAATTTTGGCCTTTTGATAATTTTTGGCTTACTTTGTGTTGGGATTCACTCACTTTCAGGCAGTTTTGTAGAAATCACACAGCCACAAAACTTCTTAGTGCAAAAGAATCTTTATTTGACTACATAAAACTCTCCAGGTAATGGAAAAAGAAATAAACAGAAATTTCTATATACAGGACATCCAGGCTTTGCAGTACCAGCCACGGGTCCTTCACGCAGACCTAAGATTCAGAGGTGCTCACACCTCCACAACCAGGAGGATATGAGCTGCTCCGCTGCCCTTTTACCTCCAACTGAATTGACGGATGGGAATGATTAATTCTGCCCATCACTTACCATTCCTGACACCTGAACCCATACTGCTCCACTAAACCAAAACCATATCAGTGGTGGAGATTTTTTCAGGTGTCACATCACCGATGCCAGGTGCCACCGTGACACATCCACTCAGTTCTGGATCTGTCGATTGCAAATGCCATCTTGCTGCCTGTGTACAAGTTGATTAATTTTATGTTTTGATAGATAAGATTATTATGGATATGGGAAATCACAAATGTATTTTTCTATTTTTTTAATATATTTATTTTTAGTGAGTGGGGTTGACTTTATCTTTTGTTTTTTTTGCCATATTTTTAAAAACTTTTTTTTTACTTTTTTGTGTATTTTTTAGCTCCCTCATTCAACTTGAACCTGTGAATTTGTATTACATACAGTACATCAACACTTAAGTTTTACTGTGCATAGTAAAAATAAGAGTGTTGACAGGGTTATACACTGCTCAACATCCTGACCACTAGTGATGAGCGAGTGTACTCGTTGCTCGAGTTTTCCCGAGCACGCTCGGGTGGTCTCCGAGTATTTGTAACTAGGGTTGAGCGAAACGGGTCGTTCATTTTCAAAAGTCGCCGACTTTTGGCAAAGTCGGGTTTCATGAAACCCGATCCGACCCCTGTGCGGGGTCGGCCATGCGGTACGCGACTTTCGCGCCAAAGTCACGTTTCAATGACGCGAAAAGCGCCATTTCTCAGCCAATGAAGGTAAACGCAGAGTGTGGGCAGCGTGATGACATAGGTCCTGGTCCCCACCATCTTAGAGAAGGGCATTGCAGTGATTGGCTTGCTGTCTGCGGCGTCACAGGGGCTATAAAGGGGCGTTCCCGCCGACCGTCATGTTACTGCTGCTGATCTGAGCTTAGGGAGAGGTTGCTGCCGCTTCGTCAGAAGCAGGGATAGCGTTAGGCAGGGTCCATTAACCACCAAACCGCTTGTGCTGTAGCGATTTCCACTGCCCAACACCACCTTCGGTGTGCAGGGACAGTGGAAGCTACATTTTTTTTTTTTCCCTCAGCGCTGTAGCTCATTGGGCTGCCCTAGAAGGCTCCCTGATAGCTGCATTGCTGTGTGTACGCCGCTGTGCAAACCAACTGCTTTTTTCAAAGCACAAATCCTCTTGTTCCTTCCTTTCTGCACAGCTATCTTTTTGGTTTGTACACACTTTTTATTTAATTTGTGCATCAGTCCACTCCTTATTGCTGCCTGCCATACCTGGCTGAGATTACTGCAGGGAGATAGTAATTGAAGGACACTCCCTGTTTTTTTTTTTTTTTTTGTGGGAGATTAAGATTGACATTTCTGCTAGAGTGCCATCCCTGTCTGTGTCATCTCTCACTCAGTGGGCCATAGAAAGCCTATTTATTTTTTTGCTTGATTTGGGTTATAAAATCTACCTGAAAAAATCACTACATCAATCAGTGGGAGAAAAATATTGGCCTCAGGGCTTGTGTGCCACTCTTGACTCCTGTGTGCATCATCACTCACTCAGTGAGCCATAGAAAGCCTATTTATTTTTTTGCTTGATTTTGGTTCTAAAATCTACCTGAAAAAATCACTACATCAATCAGTGGGAGAAAAATATTGGCATCAGGGCTTGTGTGCCACTCCTGACTCCTGTGTGCATCATCACTCACTCAGTAGGCCATAGAAAGCCCATTTTTTTTTTTTTTTCCTTTATTTGGGTTCTAAATTCTACCTGAAAAAATCAATAAATCAATCAGTGGGAGATTAATATTGGCCTTTGGGCTTGTGTGCCAGTCCTAAGCGTGCCATCTCTCTCTCTCAGATAGTGGGCCATAGAAAGCCTATTTATTTTTATTTTTTTTTAATGGGTTTATAAATTTTCCCTGGAAAAAAAAAAAAAAGTGGGAGATTAATATTGGCCTCTGGGCTTGTGTGCCAGTCCTGAGCGTGCCATCTCTCTCACAAATAGTGGGCCATAGAAAGCCTATTTATTTATTTTTTTTTGGTTTTATAAATTCTCCCTTAAAAAAAAAGGGAGATTAATATTGGCCTTTGGGCTTGTGTGCCAGTCCTAAGCGTGCCATCTCTCTCTCTCAGATAGTGGGCCATAGAAAGCCTATTTATTATTTTTTTTTTTTAATGGGTTTATAAATTTTCCCTGGAAAAAAAAAAAAAAAGTGGGAGATTAATATTGGCCTCTGGGCTTGTGTGCCAGTCCTGAGCGTGCCATCTCTCTCACAAATAGTGGGCCATAGAAAGCCTATTTATTTATTTTTTTTTGGTTTTATAAATTCTCCCTTAAAAAAAAAGGGAGATTAATATTGGCCTTTGGGCTTGTGTGCCAGTCCTAAGCGTGCCATCTCTCTCTGTCTCTCAGATAGTGGGCCATAGAAAGCCTATTTATTATTGGGTTTATAAATTTTCCCTGGAACAAAAAAAAAAAAGTGGGAGATAAATATTGGCCTCTGGGCTTGTGTGCCACTCCTGACTCCTGTGTGCGTCATCTCTCACTCAGTGGGCCATAGAAAGCCTTTTTTTGTTTTATTTGTTTTCTAAATTCTCCCTGAAAAAATCATTTTATTTTCTTTGGTTTCTAAATTCTTCCTGAAAAAATCATTTTATTCTATTTTTTTTTTCCTAAAGTCTCCCTGAAAAAAAAAAAAAAAAAAAACAAATCAGTGGGAGATTAATATTGCCCTTTCTGCTTGTGTGCCAGTCTTGACTCCTGGGTGTGCCATCTCTCTCTCTCTCTCTCCAATTGTGGGCCATAGAAAGCCTATTATTTTTTTAGCTTGATTTGGGTTCCAAAATCTACCTGAAAAAATCACTACATCAATCAGTGGGAGATAAATATTGGCCTCTGGGCTTGTGTGCCACTCCTGACTCCTGTGTGCGTCATCTCTCACTCAGTGGGCCATAGAAAGCCTTTTTTTGTTTTATTTGTTTTCTAAATTCTCCCTGAAAAAATCATTTTATTTTATTTGGTTTTTAAATTCTTCCTCAAAAAATCATTTTATTCTTTTTTTTTTTTTTCCTAAAGTCTCCCTGAAAAAAAAAAAAAAAAAAACAAATCAGTGGGAGATTAATATTGCCCTTTCTGCTTGTGTGCCAGTCTTGACTCCTGGGTGTGCCATCTCTCTCTCTCTCTCCAATTGTGGGCCATAGAAAGCCTATTATTTTTTTTAGCTTGATTTGGGTTCCAAAATCTACCTGAAAAAATCACTACATCAATCAGTGGGAGATAAATATTGGCCTCTGGGCTTGTGTGCCACTCCTGACTCCTGTGTGCGTCATCTCTCACTCAGTGGGCCATAGAAAGCCTTTTTTTGTTTTATTTGTTTTCTAAATTCTCCCTGAAAAAATCATTTTATTTTATTTGGTTTCTAAATTCTTCCTCAAAAAATCATTTTATTCTTTTTTTTTTTTTCCTAAAGTCTCCCTGAAAAAAAAACAAAAAAAAACAAATCAGTGGGAGATTAATATTGCCCTTTCTGCTTGTGTGCCAGTCTTGACTCCTGGGTGTGCCATCTCTCTCTCTCTCTCCAATTGTGGGCCATAGAAAGCCTATTATTTTTTTTAGCTTGATTTGTGTTCCAAAATCTACCTGGAAAAATCACTACATCAATCAGTGGGAGATAAATATTGGCCTCTGGGCTTGTGTGCCACTCCTGACTCCTGTGTGCGTCATCTCTCACTCAGTGGGCCATAGAAAGCCTTTTTTTGTTTTATTTGTTTTCTAAATTCTCCCTGAAAAAATCATTTTATTTTATTTGGTTTCTAAATTCTTCCTGAAAAAATCATTTTATTCTATTATTTTTTTTTCCTAAAGTCTTCCTTAAAAAAAAAAAAAATCAAATCAGTGGGAGATTAATATTTACATTTGTGCTTCAGTGACAGTCCTGCGTGTGTGGCATCTCTCTCATTTGTTGCCACCAACAACAGAGTGTGTAACATTGTGCCTGATTTTCGTTGTGGTCTCACTCACCTGTAAAGGGGTAGCTAAATCATACTGAAGTTATAGCTCACCGTGTAATTTGTGTGACAGCAACAAATACCGTTAGTTTGTTTACGTTTTTAAAACAATGAGGAAGTATGGTGGAAGAGGTCGTGGCCGGGGGCGTTCATTGTCAGCTGGTAATGAGGGTAGTGGTAGTGGTGGAGCATCAGCTGGTCGTGTGAAAAAAAATATTGCACCTAAGTCTGGAGCTGTGGAGCCAGGTTCGTCGTCTGGCTACACAAGGCCTCGAACGCTCCCTTTTCTTGGAGTAGGAAAACCGCTTTTAAAGCCGGAGCAGCAAGAGCAAGTTTTGGCTTATCTTGCTGACTCAGCCTCTAGCTCTTTTGCCTCCTCTCGTGAAACTGGTAAATGTCAAAGCAGCGCGTCGTTAGTGGATGTTCACGGTCAGGGACAAGTCGCTTCCTTGTCCTCTTCAGCAAAAACAACAACAGAGAAGAATGCAGCAGGCGACACAACGGGTTACTCCATGGAGCTCTTTACACATACCGTCCCTGGCTTAGAAAGTGAAGCAGTTAACAGTCCATGCCCATTACAAGTTGAATCTGACATGGAGTGCACTGATGCACAGCCACAGCCAGACTACTATGCTGGTCCTTTGACTCAGACCACAACATTGCCCTCGCAGGGTGCTGATCAAGAATCAGACCCTGATGAGACTATGTTGCCCCATCACGAACGCTATACCACCGACCGACACGGTGACACAGACGAAGTTGCACACGAGCTACAAGAAGAGGTAATAGATGACCCAGTTCTTGACCCCGATTGGCAGCCATTGGGGGAACAGAGTGCAGGCGGCAGCAGTTCTGAAGCGGAGGAGGAGGGGCCGCAGCAGGCATCAACATCGCAACAGGTTCCATCTGCCGGGCCCGTATTCTGCCCAAAACGCGTGGCAAAGCTAAAACCTGTTGGAGGACAGCGTGGCCATCCGGTTAAAGCTCAGTCTGCAATGCCTGAAAAGGTATCCGATGCTAGAAAGAGTGCAGTCTGGCATTTTTTTAAACAACATCCAATTGATCAGCGCAAAGTCATCTGTCAAAAATGTTCAACTACCTTAAGCGGAGGACAGAATCTGAAAAGTCTCAATACAAGTTGCATGCATAGACATTTAACCACCATGCATTTGCAAGCCTGGACTAACTACCAAACGTCCCTTAAGGTTGTAGCACCCTCGGCCAATGAAGCTAGTCAGCAACGCAACATCCCTTCCGGCAGTGTAGGGCCACCATTTTCCGCACCACCTGCAGTATCTGTGCAGGTTTCTTTGCCAGGCCAAAGCAGTCAGGGTCAGGGAATCACCAGTTTCGTAGTAGGAAACACTGCATCTAGGGCACCGGTGGCAACAATACCATCTCCCACCGTCTCTCAGTCTGCCATGTCCACCGGCACCCCCGCTAGTTCCACGATCTCCAGCTCTCCAGTCCAGCTCACCCTACATGAGACTATGGTTAGAAAAAGGAAGTACTTAGCCTCGCATCCGCGTACACAGGGTTTGAACGCACACATAGCTAGACTAATCTCGTTAGAGATGATGCCCTACCGGTTAGTTGAAAGCGAAGCTTTCAAAGCCCTGATGGACTACGCTGTACCACGCTACGAGCTACCCAGTCGACACTTTTTTTCCAGAAAAGCCATCCCAGCCCTCCACCAGCATGTTAAAGAGCGCATCGTCCATGCACTCAGGCAATCTGTGAGCACAAAGGTGCACCTGACAACAGATGCATGGACCAGTAGGCATGGCCAGGGACGTTACGTGTCCATCACGGCACACTGGGTAAATGTGGTGGATGCAGGGTCCACAGGGGACAGCAAGTTTGGGACAGTTCTGCCTAGCCCACGGTCTAGGAAACAATTGGCTGTAGCCGTTCGCACCCCCTCCTCCTCCTCTTCGTCCTCCTGCAGAAGCGAGAGCTCGTCCACAGACCGCAGTCGCACAACCACTCCATCCGCAGCTGCCACTGTTGCACACCAGGTCTCCCATTATGGGGCAGCTACTGGCAAACGTCAGCAGGCTGTATTGGCTATGAAGTGTTTGGGCGACAACAGACACACCGCGGAAGTTCTGTCCGAGTTCTTGCAGAAAGAAACGCAGTCGTGGCTGGGCACTGTAGATCTTGAGGCAGGCAAGGTAGTGAGTGATAACGGAAGGAATTTCATGGCTGCCATCTCCCTTTCCCAACTGAAACACATTCCTTGCCTGGCTCACACCTTAAACCTGGTGGTGCAGTGCTTCCTGAAAAGTCATCCGGGGTTATCTGACCTGCTCCTCAAAGTGCGTGGACTTTGCTCACATATCCGCCGTTCAGCAGCAGGGTGACAGCGACAGTAGGGAACTAGTGTCTGTTGGATGTTTGACACTAGGATGTCACTTGAGTATCTGGGTGGTCTGATGTGCCCGACACTCGGAGAGCAGTGGCTGGTTCTCAAAAATTGTGCTTGAATCCCCACCCCACATGTTTGGTGCCTTTAACACAGCCAATAAACATGCAGGATTGCCTGCCAGTCACTTTAATGCCTTAGCCATCTTGGTAGTGGCATTATTGTGATTGTAAGGTTGCATTAAAAGTTAAAAAAAATAATTCTGAATTCAATTAGTCATCCATACAGTTTAATGTGCTCCATGTAAAATTGCGGTGGTTTAAAATGCTTAAAAACCACTTGACCTGCTACAGTTGACCAAATTATTTGGTTCCAAAATTTGACACTTGTCATCCATACAGTTTAACCTGCTTGTGTAAAATTACAGTGGTTTAAAATTTAAAAAAATTGCTTAGTCTGCTTCAGTTGACCAATTTTTTTGGTTCATTAATAAAATTTAATTTGATTTAATAATGGAAACTTGTTTTCCAGAGACCTAGAATTTAGAAATTGCGTAAGGCGTGCTGTAATGGATGGGGAAGTGGAAGTGCTGATGATGTTGCATGCAGATGCCAAGAGCATGAGGGGAGGAGTGACTATGCCTGTTGCTGGAGCACAAGAAACATACCCATACACGACACACAGTTTCCTGTTCCACCTAGCAGGAAGGTACGGTACACCACTTCTAAAGCCAGAGCAGTGCAAACAGGTGGTTTGTTTTATAGCAGATAATGATTCCAGCATGTTTGGCAGCACCACCCAGGTGTCCACACTGTCCATTCTCAGCAGCCAACAGTCTGGATCACTTTGTTCTCACCCTGACCCTCCTTGCTCCTGCCATGTTGAATACCAGGAGACTAGTGTTCCCACACTAGGACACTTCAAGGAGGACTTTAGAACATCACATATTGATTGTGGCCCCTCACCCTGCATGTTCCTAGAGGGACAGGAGGAGAAGCTGCTTAGTTTTTCTTAAAACTTGGAGCAGCCACCGCCACAAGAAGACGATGGTGGGGAAGGACAAATTTTGTCAAGGGACGAAGATGATGAGAGACATTTGCCAATAAGTCAGGTTGTTGTTAAGTCAACAAGTCAGGAGGATCAGGGTGAGGTGGTGGAAGACGAGATGGTGGATGACGAACTCACAGAGGGAAGGTGGCCAGCAGTGCTGAGGGGTAGGGATTGGCAGTACCAAAACAGGCAGGAAGAGGCAGCGGGCTGACTAGAAGGAAAAGGCGGGCAACTGTTCCACAGAGCACTGACACTCCTGAATTTCTCCATTAAAGAGTTAGGTGTCCCCAGTCATGGGCCTGGCCACTTGGAGCCTAATCACTTCCAGTATGATCAGGCACATGTCATCTAAGCACCTTACTCGGTGGGTGGAATGCCTTGGTCCATGACTGGTGTCAGGGAGTGACACCACTTCCTCTTCCCCTGTGCTAGGTGCTTCTCAATGCCCTTTCCATGACACTGGCGCAGATGCCTCTTGCCTTGCGCTTGTCCTTGCACATTCTGATGCACCATCATCAGGCACTTACAAATTCTATTCCCTGAACAGCGTACAGCTCTCCCTACCCCAGGCCTTGGAATGAAAGAGAAAGTTTGCACCAATCCACATACAGGCCAAAGAACTAAATGGACACATTTCCAGACTGCTTGCTGTGGAAATGTTGCTATTTAGGCTTGTTGACAGTCAGGATTTCTGCTGACTCATGACAGCAGCCAACCCACAGTACTTGGTCCTCAGCCACCACTTTTTTTCCCGCTGTGGCATCCCCACCCCCACCCAAGCACATACCCAGTAACAACACCCGTGCCCTTACCAATGCACTTATTGGCATTGTCCACTTAACAATCGACATGTTGACTAGTGTTTGTGGCCAGCGATGCAACATTTCACTGATGGTACACTCAATGGACATTGTGGAGGCCAGGGCTGATTCCCACCCTGGCATGGCACATGTGCTCCCGACGCCGATGATTGCTGGCCCTAATTCTGTCAGGGTCTTTTTCACCTCATGCTGAACATCAATTCATGGACCACCTCCTGCTCTTCCTCATCCTCCATCTCCTATGTGTTACAGTGCCCTGCGAAATTATTCGGCCCCCTGGAACTTTTCAACCTTTTCCCACATATCATGCTTCAAACATAAAGATACCAAATGTAAATTTTTGGTGAAGAATCAACAACAAGTGGAACACAATTGTGAAGTTTAACAAAATTTATTGGTTAAAATCCTTAAGTTCGTTTTGCGCTATGCAAATGATCTCCACTTACACCTAGATAAACTCTAAATGTTCGACAGCTACTCTGCCAACTCTAATGGATAACTATGAGAAAACAAAGAGTCCTGATTTAACTCAGTATTCCCTACAACATGTCCCAAGTTCAATGTACAAGAGCGCTATTAAATACCTTTTAGTGTGGTGAAGTCAGTCTCCACGGTAGCGGTATGGTCCCAGCAGTTGTCCGGGAAGAATATAGAGTAAAAAAGAGAGAGTAGTAATAGTGTTGTTTCTTCAGGAGTGTGGTCCCGGCCGGTGACTCACACCCCCCTTTTCCTCGCGTCCTTCCTGGAAAAGGAAGCCGGTGCACGCTTGGAACCTGTGGCGCTGCAGACGCCGAAGCAGGACCTTGCGTGACGTAGGTCCATCGGTCTCAGCGTATCTAAATTAAAAATCCATCTGCTTTCGGCCCTGGACATTTTCTTGATGCAGTCACCTTTGCGCCAATCTGGTGGTATAATTTCTAGGCCAGTAATTATAATATCTTTCACCCGTCCTTCATGGTGATCAACAAAGTGCTTGGAGAGTGTGGATGTCCACAGAATTTCTTTTTAATATTTCTCAGATGTTCGTTCACTCCTACATTAAGGGGGCGTTTAGTCCGCCCCACATATAGTTTCCCGCAGGGACATTTTAGGGAATAAATAACCCCCGTATTGCATTCCCCAAGATTTAAATGCAATCCAAGAAAGGGACGCATCAGATAGTGAGACACTTAATGACCAAGGGGATCCCCCAACCCTAGAGTTGATCACATCAACTGCTATACAGAATAGATTCCAATGTCTCAGCAATTCAGAAGATCTGCCATCCACAAGTGATGCTGGTATTATCAATCCAGCACCGGAAACTAATAAAAATAATGGCAGATGTAAACAAGTGCGTAAAAGAGTAAGCAATGTTCCGTTTTTTCAGGTGGCTTCACGAAAAAGAGAAGGAGGGGGTGTAGAGGGGGGAAACTTACCAAAAAAAAGAACAACAAGAAAGAGCAAGAGAACGTAATAAATGAGGAACAAAAAATTTTTAATTTAAGTAACTACACTCTGGATCAAAATGAGATAAATTTATTGAATAAAGGATTGAAGTTTGCTCCAGCCATAAAATTTGACAAATTTCAGGCCTTTATTGGTATTAAGCTTTTCATGCGGAAACTGGCGATGAAAAAATATTTTCAAAAAAAGAATGTGACTGTATGCCATCACGAGGAAACTGAAACCCAGAAATATGCTCATACAAATTTACGTAAGAAATCCAACGTCAACCCTTTAAACGAATACTCAGAATCGTTTGAGGCCTTTCAGAGAACTGTCATAAAGGATATAAGAAAAGTTAGTGAAAAAAAGTGCTCCAATCTGAAATACAATTTAAACTTCAATGAGCGAAAGGCTATAAAAACCCTCCAAGCTAACAAGAACATAGTGATTCGACCAGCCGATAAAGGCGGTGGAATCGTGATCCTAGATACACTTGACTACCAGAAGGAAGCCATGAGACTCCTTTCAGATGGACAGACATATAAAAAATTAAAAGGGGATCCAACAGCATCATATATTAAAGAGATGCAAATTTTTATAAAAAAGGGATTAGACAGTGGAATACTGAACAAAAATGAATATGATTTTATCTATACCCCACACCCTAGGATTGCTATTTTTTTACTATCTACCTAAGGTTCATAAAAACCAAACAAATCCCCCCGGTCGACCGATAATTTCAGGCATTCAAAGCCTAACGGCAAATCTTTCTAAATACGTCGACACCCATCTACAAGGCATGGTACCCCCATTACCTTCCTATATAAAAGACAGAGCCCACGTTTTGAGAATTTTAAAAGGGGTGCAATGGCAAGAGCATTACATTTTGGGTACTTTAGATATAACTTCGCTCTACACGGTGATTCAGCATACAAAAGGTTGTGAGGCAGTATGGTATTTTTTAAATAAAATTGGTCTTTTTCCTCAGGAACAAATTTAGTTTATCAATGATTGCATTTATTTTATTTTAACCCATAAGTATTTTTATTTCGAGGTGGACTACTACTCCCAGCAGTGAGGTACTACCATGGGGACCAGGTTCGCACCCAGCTATGCCAACCTCTATGTTGGAGAGTGGGAGGACTCTGCCATCTATGGGGGTGGCGGGCTGCGCGAGAACCTGGTCCTCTGGCATCATTTTATCGACGATATTGTGTTTATTTGGTCTGGTGGCCCTGATTCTTTGAATGATTTTTTAATAGAAATTAATAAAAATTCATGTTTTTTAAAATTTACTGCAGCAATCAGCCAGCAATCTATAAATTTTTAAGATTTAATTTTTTTTATTGAGGATGGCACTATCCACACTCGCTCTTATTTTAAACCAACGGACTCAAAGAATTAAATATCTAGAGAGAGCTGTCACCTCCCTAGTTGGCTTTTAAATATGCAAAAAATCCAATTCACCCATCTACACAGGAATTGTTCAGGTCCACAGGATTTTGAATTAGAAGCGGTTACTCTTACAAAAAAATTTTTTAAAAAGGGATATGATGAGTTTCACGTCTCTAATACGAGAGAATTGGTAAAAAGTAGTGTTGAGCGATACCGTCCGATACTTGAAAGTATCGGTATCGGATAGTATCGGCCGATACCCGAAAAATATCGGATATCGCCGATACCGATATCCGATACCAATACAAGTCAATGGTACATCAAGTATCGGAATGTATCCTGATGGTTCCCAGGGTCTGAAGGAGAGGAAACTCTCCTTCAGGCCCTGGGATCCATAGTGAGGTGTAAAATAAAGAATTAAAATAAAAAATATTGATATGCTCACCTCTCCGGCGGCCCCTGGACTTCACGCTGGTAACCGGCCGGCTTCTTTGTTTAAAATGAGCGCCTTTAGGACCTGCGAATGACGTCGCGGCTTCTGATTGGTCGCGTGCCACCCATGTGACCGCCACGCGACCAATCAGAAGCCGCGACGTCATTCGCAGGTCCTCAATTCCTAGAATTAGGAGTTTAGTGAATGAGAATGACGTCGCGGCTTCTGATTGGTCGCGTGGCGGTCACATGGGCGGCACGCGACCAATCAGAAGCCGCGACGTCATTCTCAGGTCCTAAAGGCGCTCATTTTAAACAAAGAAGCCGGCCGGTTACCAGCGTGATGTCCAGGGGCAGCCGGAGAGGTGAGCATATCAATATTTTTTATTTTAATTCTATATTTTACACATCCCTATTGATCAGATACCGATACCCGATACCACAAAAGTATCGGATCTCGGTATCGGAATTCCGATACCGCAAGTATCGGCCGATACCCGATACTTGCGGTATCGGAATGCTCAACACTAGTAAAAAGTAAACCACGAGAAGAACTCATCCAGAGTAATAAAAGAAGCAAAAACAATACAGATGTCTTAATCGACATCCCCATTATAACCCAGTACAACACAAATGCCCACATTTAAAAAAAAATCATTGGTAAACATTGGAATTTGCTCAAAGGGGACAAAATAATTGGAGATCAAATACCATCAAATCCCAGGTTTATTTTTACTAAGAGTCAAAACTTGGGGAATGCAATTGCCCCGTCTATACCCATTTATAACCATGAAGGAGGTTTCTCCTCTGTACTATGGAAGAAGAAACCCGGTTTTACTTCATGTTTTAATTGCAAAGTGTGCAGATCACTTAAAATAATAAAACAAAGTACCATTTCAAATGGAAAATTAGAATTTAAGATTCATGATTCTATCACCTGCACTAATACGGGGGTTATTTATTCCCTAAAATATCCCTGCGGGAAACTATATGTGGGGCGGACTAAACGCCCCCTTAATGTAAGAGTGAACGAACATCTGAGACATATTAAAAAGAAATTCTGTGGACATCCACTCTCCAAGCACTTTGCTGATCACCATGAAGGACGGGTGAAAGATATTATAATTACTGGCCTAGAAATTATACCACCAGATTGGCGCAAAGGTGACTACATCAAGAAAATGTCCAGGGCCGAAAGCAGATGGATTTTTAATTTAGATATGCTGAGACCGATGGGCCTAAACAGTGAGGTTGAACTGTTTGCGTTTACATAATGAAGTCATTCTGTTTTAGAGTATATACAGAAATTCTATATAAGGAAGCTTACAACGATGGTGGACCATCCCTGACGAAGAAGACTGAGATCTTCGAAACGCGTTGGAATTAGTCCACACAGCGCTCCGTACCTCGGACGGTCACGTGATCACCTACGTCACGCAAGGTCCTGCTTCGGCGTCTGCAGCGCCACAGGTTCCAAGCGTGCACCGGCTTCATCTGTGCACCACCAGGAAGGATGCGAGGAAAAGGGGGGTGTGAGTCACCGGCCGGGACCACACTCCTGAAGAAACAACACTATTACTACTCTCTCTACTCACTACTCAACTGCTGGGACCATACTGCTACCGTGGAGACTGACTTCACCACACTAAAAGGTATTTAATAGCGCTCTTGTACATTGAACTTGGGACATGTTGTAGGGAATATTGAGTTAAATCAGGACTCTTTGTTTTCTCATAGTTATCCATTAGAGTTGGCAGAGTAGCTGTCGAACATTTAGAGTTTATCTAGGTGTAAGTGGAGATCATTTGCATAGCGCAAAACAAACTTAAGGATTTTATATATATACTCTATTGTGGACAACATTGGTGGTTGCTGTCCTGTTTCTGCAGCAGCAATAAGATCTCTAACATTGCCTGGTTTGCGCCAACCAAACTATATACTTTGTTTCTAAAATTTATTGTTTATTTTAAATTTTTGTGGAAATTCAAAAACTGAAAAGTGGGACGTGCAATATTATTCAGCCCCTTTACTTTCAGTGCAGCAAACTCACTCCAGAAGTCATTGTGGATCTCCGATTGATCCAATGTTGTCCTAAATGCCTAATGATGATAAATATAATCCACCTGTGTGCAATCAAGTCTCCATATAAATGTACCTGCTCTGTGATAGACCCGGCCGTCCCTCTAAATTTTTGTCTCAAACAAGGATAAGACTGATCAGAGATGCAGCCTAGAGGCCCATGATCGCTCTGGATGAACTACAGAAATCTATAGCTGAGGTGGGACAGTCTGTCCATCGAACAACAATCAGTCATACAATGCACAAATCTGGCGTTTATGGAAGAGTGGCAAGAAGAAAGCTATTTCTCAAAGATATCCATAAAAAGTGTTGTTTAAAGATTGCACAAGCCACCTGGGAGACACACCAAACATATGGAAGAAGGTGCTCTGGTCAGATAAATCCAAAATTGAACTTTTTGGCAACAATGCCAAACGATATGTTTGGCATAAAGGCAACACAGCTCATCACCCTGAACACACCATCCCCACTTTCAAACATGGTGGTGGCAGCATCATGGTTTGGGCCTGCTTTTCTTCAGCAGAGACAGGGAAGATGGTTAAAATTGATGGAAAGATGGTTGGAGCCAAATACAGGACCATTCTTGAAGAAAACCTGTTGGAGTCTGCAAAAGACCTGAGACTGGGATGGAGATTTGTCTTCCAGTAAGACAAAGATCCCAAACAAAAAGCAAAATCTACAATGGAATGGTTCACAAATAAACCTATCCAGGTATCAGAATGGCCAAGTCAAAGTCCAGACCTCAATCCAAATGAAAATCTGTGGAAAGAGCTGAAAACTGTTGTTCACAAACGATCTCCATCAAACCTCACTGAACTCGAGCTGTTTGCCAAGGAAGAATGGGCAAGAATTTCAGTCTCTCGATGTACAAAACTGATAGAGACATACCCCAAGCGACTTGCAGCTGTAATCACAGCAAAAGGTGGCGCAACAAAGTATTAAGGTAAAGGGGCCGAATAATATTGCACACTCCACTTTTCAATTTTTTAATTTCCACAAAAAAGTAAAATAACCAATAAATTTCGTTCAACTTCACAATTGTGTTCTACTTGTTGTTGATTCCTCACCAAAAATTTACATTTGGTATCTTAATGTTTGAAGCATGATATGTGGGAAAAGGTTGAAAAGTTCCAGGGGGCCGAATAATTTCTCAAGGCACTGTATCTCAGAGCACGTCATCCAAATTAGCCGTAAACTTTAAGCTCTTTAGCACTGGCTTAGTGAAGCATCAACAGGCTGTGTTGAAGCTAATTTGTCTAGGAGACAAACCCCATACCGTGGTATACTTAAAAGAATAACAGACAAGACAGATCTGTGGCTTTTGCAGCTGAACTTGCAGCCAGGCCTGGTCTTCTGTGATAATGTGCGTAACTTGGTGGTCGCTCTGAAGGTTGGCAAGCTCACACATGTACCATGCTTGGTGCACTTGCTCAATTTGAAAGTTTAGCGATTTCTGATATTTTGGCATTCAGGACCATGGCTTGTGGGTGGCTAGGGGGATATTTCCTCTTTCGCTCAAAGGTGTTTCACTTGGGTACGTAACAGACACAAAATGACCATGGCCTCTCCCTGCTGCAGTTCCACCATAATTTCCAGCAGCACCTTATTTGATGCTCTCCTCATATTTACGGGCACCATACACCATGTTGGAATTGGACTAGGCTGTATGGGCACTATAAAGAAATTATGGAAGTGGACTGTGCTCTAGGCTGTATGGGCAGTATGCATAACACTGGAAGTGCACTGTGCACAAGGTTGGATGGGCATTATACACAGCACTGGAAGTGCACTGTGCACCAGTTTAGACGGGCACTATACACAAGGCTTGATATTCACAGTGCACTAGGCTTTAATCAGGCTGTAAAAAGAGAATATAGGGGCTGTATGCACTAGGCTATACTGCACAAACTATAGTGCCTCACTCAAATATTGTGAATAAAGTGTGGTACTACAACCTACTTCTCATCTCTCATATCCTCCCTGTCTTACAACCCTAAACAGTTATTCAACTCCTTCAACTCTCTCCTCCGTCCCCCAGCACCTCCTCCCTCCCCACTCATCTCAGCTGAAGACTTTGCCTCATTTTTCAAGCAGAAGATTGAGAACATCAGAGACAGTTTTAGTCGACAACCCCCAGAGCCCTTCCTCCCAACTACCCAGCCTTCCACCTCCAAAACCAACTTCTCCACTATTACAGAAGATCGACTCTCCGCTCTACTCTCAAGATCGCATCTCACCACCTGTGCACTTGACCTGATCCCTTCCCACTTCATCCCAAACCTCGCCACAGACTTCATCCCAACTCTAACCCATCTCTTCAACCTATCACTAACAACTGGTGTTTTCCCCTCAAGCTTTAAACATGCCTCAATCACATCTATCCTCAAAAAGCCCTCTCTTGACCCATCCTCTGTATCTAGCTACCACCCTATATCACTTCTCCCCTATGCCTCAAAACTACTGGAACACGTCCATCTTATACTGTCCTCCCATCTATCTTCCTGCTCCGTTATCGACTGCTTACAATCAGGTTTCCAGTCACACCACTCCACTGAAACTGCCCTAACTAAGGTCACCAATGACCTATTAGCTGCCAAGAGCAAGTGGCACTACTCTATCCTCCTCCTCCTGGACCTGTTCTCTGCCTTTGACACAGTGGACCATTCCCTATTACTACAGACCCTCTCATCCCTTGGCATCACAGACTTGGCCCTCTCCTGGATCTCGTCATACCTAACTGACCGAACATTCAGCGTCTGCCATTCACACACCACCTTCTCACCTCGCTCCCTATCTGTCGGAGTCCCGCAAGGTTCAGTTCTAGGGCCCCTGCTCTTATGCATTTACACTTTTGGCCTGGGACAGCTCATAGAATCTCACAGTTTTTAGTATCATCTCTATGCTGATGACACACAGATCTACATCTGTGGACCAGATATCACCTCCCTCCTAACCAGAATCCCTCAATGTCTATCCGCTATTTCATCTTTCTTCTCTGCTAGATTTCTAAAACTCAACATG
This sequence comes from Ranitomeya imitator, assembly GCF_032444005.1. Taxonomy (NCBI): domain Eukaryota; kingdom Metazoa; phylum Chordata; class Amphibia; order Anura; family Dendrobatidae; genus Ranitomeya; species Ranitomeya imitator. Next base: position 427,440,198 of record NC_091287.1, on the reverse strand, counting down.
GACAAAACAGAATTCATTGTCTTTCCCCAATCTCACGCCACCCAAAACAACGAACCTATCCATTACTCAGTGGCGTAACTACAAAGTTATGGGCCCCGGTGCGAACTTTCAAATGGGGCCCCCCACCCATGCAAAAATATATAAGTGAATTAGAAATGGGGACGAACGAACACGATCTGCTAGTATATATGCACCATTACAGAATTAGTTATAGGCTGTGTTCACAAGAGTGAAGTTCACGGTCTGTATACAGACCACAACCTCCAACCTCGTGGAGGGTATCCTGATCCAAATTCACACCCTCGTCCTGGACTTCCTCTTCACGTTCAGTTTGTCCGAAGATGAAGACAGTGACACCAGCGCTGATTGGTGCCGGGAATCACAACAGCACATCACAGCCCCGAGGGGGTCATCACAGCCACTGTGGGAACGGCGCCGGCACAGGAGGTGAATATAGGCTTTATTAATTTATCAGGGCCGAACATTCAGTTTAAGACGAGGTTGTTCTAGTGGGAGACAATCACTTTAAACAGTGGACTCTTTATTAAACCATGTGGCAACATTTCAGTTTCATATCAGAGAATTGTTCAGTTATTGATCCGAAGCATTGCCACATGGGCCAATAAAGAGTCCGACACTTTTATCACAATCAATCAGAGTGCTGTGTGTGTGTATAAATTGTATAAATATATATATATATATATATATATATATATATATATATAGACAGACACACACACATACATTATATAGGTGAAACTGTGATGGCGGTATGTACGTTATATACTGTAGGTTATACCACTGTGTGTAATATACTGCTTCCGCTGTGTATACGTCATATAGGCCAGCCGCAGTGTGTATGTGTGTGTGTGTATATAACACTAGTGTTGAGCATTCCGATACCGCAAGTATCCATAGTAATGTGTAAAATAAAGAATTAAAATAAAAAATATTGATATACTTACCTCTCCGGAGGCCCCTGGACATCACCGCTGGTAACCGGCAGCCTTCTTTGTTTAAAATGAGCGCGTTTAGGACCTGAGAATGACATCGCGGCTTCTGATTGGTCGCGTGCCGCTCATGTGATTGCAGTGTATAGTCACAGTATACTGTATATAAATACACAGCAGTATCACGTATATACACATTAGTCACAGTGTCACCTATATAATGAATATAGACTTCTGTATATACATTATATAGGTGATACGGTGAATGTATACAGCAGTGTCACCTATATATTGTACATGCAGCAGTCTATACACAGTATACAGGTCAAACTGCAAATGCTGCGTATACATGAAAAGATTTCATGCTGGTACTCACCTGAGATGGAGGAGGATGAGGAGGGTCTACTGTCCAGCCAGCGTCGGAGGTGCTGAGGACTTGGAGCAGATGCCGGCCTGGGATCGGTGAGGAGTGCACTGTTCAGAGTGAGGCTCAGGCATCTGTATGGCCTTTTCTAACTTCTGCACTGGCCCTGGTGGGCGCACGCTCTCCTGTGTGCCCGCACTGACCAGGGCTGCAGACGCACGCCCAAGCACGAACGAGGGCCGCACTCACAAAGGGCACAGATATCACAGGGGGCACATAGCTGGGGGCCACAGGGATCACAGGGGGAACAGAGATCACAGGGGGCACATAGCTGGGGGCACAGGGATCGCAGGGGAAACAGAGATCACAGGGGGCACATAGCTGGATGGCACAGGGATCACATAGCTGAGAGGTACAGAGATCACAGGGGGCTTATAGTTGGGGGGGCATGTAGATCACATGGGGCACAGAGATCATATTGGGGCACACCAAGATCATATTGGGGCACACAGTGTGGGGGGGGCAGAGATCATATTGGGGCACACAGCAGGGGGGGCACAGAGATCATATTGGGGCACACAGCGGGGGGCAGAGATCATATTGGGGCACACAGCGTGGGGGCACAGAGATCATATTGGAGCACACAGCAGGGGGGCAGAGATCATATAGGGGCACACAGTGGGGGGGGGCACAGAGATCATATTGGGGCACACAGTGGGGGGCAGAGATCATATTGGGGCACACAGCGTGGGGGCACAGAGATCATATTGGGGCACACAGCGGAGGGGCAGAGATCATATTGGGGCACACAGCGGGGGGCAGAGATCATATTGGGGCACACAGCGTGGGAGGGCAGAGATCATATTGGGGCACGCAGCGTGGGGCACAGAGATCCTATTGGGGCACACAGCGGGGGGCACAGATCATATTGGGGCACATAGCGTGGGGGGCAGAGATCATATTGAGGGGCAGAGAGATCATATTCTGGCACACAGCGGGGGGCAGAGATCATATTGGGGCAAACAGTGGGGGGTGGCACAGAGCTGAGGGGCACAGATCACCTGCAGAGAGGCACAAAGCTGCAAGCACAGCAATCGCACTGGAGTCTCTGTGTCGGGCACCAGCTCCTATTTTGGGACAGGAGAGCATTGGGCGGTAACTCCGCCCACCCGGTAACCCCGCCCACCCCGAAGACATAATTCCTGTGCAGGACAGGCAGCGTTCTGTAGTGAACGCTGCTTACCCTGCACTCGGGGGTAAATGGATTGGCAGCCGGCACTATGCAGCAGGCTGCCACCGGAGCATTGGGGACCTGCCTGCCGGTCACATGAAAAGCCGCCCCCTGATTTAAAGGGCCAGCAGACAGTTTTGTAGCTCAGTGCTTAGGGGCCTGCCCAGTCTTTGCTGGACTGGCCGGGCCCCTAAGCACTCCAGGCCCAGTCGCAGCTGAGACCCCTGTGACCACGGTAGTTCTACCCCTGCCATTACTGTAAACGACTGCCCACTCTCCCCAGTCCCACAAGTTAGCTGTCTCGGGGTAATCTTTGACACCGATCTCTCCTTCAAACCGCATATCCAAGCCCTTTCCACTTCCTACCGCCTTCAACTCAAAAATATTTCACAGATCCGTACATTCCTAAACCAAGAATCTGCAAAAACCCTAGTCCATGACCTTATCATCTCACGCCTCGACTACTGTAACCTCCTGCTCTGTGGCCTCCCCTCGAACACTCTCGCAGACCTCCAATCTATTCTAAACTCAGCTGCCCAACTAATCCACCTGTCCCCCAGCTATTCCCCGACCTCTCCCCTCTGTCAATCCCTTCACTGGCTCCCCATTACCCAGATACTCCAGTACAAAAGCCTAACCATGACATACAAAGCCATCCACAACCAAAGCCATCCACAACCTGTCTCCTCCATACATCTGTGACCTCGTCTCCCGGTACTTTCCTGCACGCAACCTCCGATCCTCACAAGATCTCCTTCTCTATTCCACTCTTATCTCCTCTTCCCACAATCGCATACAAGATTTCTCTCGCGCATCACCCCTACTCTGGAACTCTCTACCACAACATATCAGACTCTCACCTACCATTGAAACCTTCAAAAACAACCTGAAGACCTACCTCTTCCGGCAAGCCTACAACCTGCAGTAATCACCGATCTACCAAACCACTGCACAATGAGCTCTATCCTTACCTACTGTATCCTCACCCATCCCTCTCGGGCAGGGTCCTCTCTCCTCCTGTACCAGTTGTGACTTGTATTGTTCAAGATTATTGTACCTGTTTTTATTATGAATACCCCTCCTCACATGTAAAGCGCCATGGAATAAATGGCGTTATAATAATAAATAATAATAATAATAATAAATGAAGCCAGCTCTAAACACTGTTGTTTGAGGCAAGTGCTGGCTGTAGTACACAACTGGCATCTGCATTGTGTGAAGAAGGCTCAGTTCCTTATCCTGCTCTATATGCCAATATGCACTAAATAACGCAATACAATGTAAAAAGGGAGTAGCAAATAATAGTAAAAAAGGGATGAATAAACTTTTTTGACTGAGAAACCTGTGCATCCTAAGAGATCATTGCTCACAGAAAATGCACTGATATCGATATTAGGGTATACCATAGATCAGTATAGTACTTGCCCTAACAGGAATTTAGACAGGACAGCTTTGGCATCCTTTGATAGACCAAAATTTCATAAAACTATTTCCCAATGTAGGATTGATAGAGGATAAATGAAAGAAGCCTGTTTTTTTCACCACAATAAGTACTATAGTTGCAAATACAGTTGTGCTCAAAAGTTTACATACCCCAGCAGAATTTTTACTTTCTTGATCTTTTTTCACAGAATATGAATGATAATACCAAAACTTTTTCTCCACTCATGGCTAGTGGTTGGGTGAAGCCATTTATTGTCAAACTACTGTGTTTTCTCTAAATCATAATGACAACCCAAAATTCTGCCGGGGTATGTAAACTTTGGAGCGCAACTGTACTGTCCTGACTGTGCCACAAATGTATGCGTGTGCATGCACATGTGTTTGAGTAGAGAGAGAATAGATATCATTTATTAGCAGCACTACTGGAGTTAAATCTATAAGTACTTTAAAAGGATTCCCTGTCGTGTACAAGTATATGGAATAGGGAACGGTGACTAAACATGTTTATTAGACTATGGGCTTTGTTTAGACTCAATGTTCTAAAAAAGAATTAGGAGGATACAACATTCTTTTCAATGAAATGCAAGCACGAGCGTCTATGCATCTTTAGCAAACAATAAAATGTTCCAAGTGGAAAAGGTAGTTTACCCAGGAGTCCAATTATGTTCTGAGAATTGCATTGTCTTGACTCAGAAGAGCTTTTCTGACAAGACGCTTGTCACATACGCATTGTGTCATCCTACCATTTGTCACTTCAGCACTAAAAAAAGACAAAACAGTATGGTAGTATTATAAACAAGGACGGGTATCTGTAATCCCACTGACATCAACAGATTAGGAAGTGTCAGACGAGATTTAAAGTTCAGTAATGGATAGACAACACAAGTAATGTCCCCGACCCCAAGTGAAATAATATATATCTTTAAAAAATTTAAAGAAATCCATCCTTATTTCATGTGATTCTGTCACTATATTTACCACTACAAGCTACATTTCATATATTTTCAAACAGATCTCTTATACCTGATGAGACTGGTTTATAAGTTGGTGTACATGCAGCATGTAGGCTCATGTTTACACTGGCCTCTAAAACAGACAAAACCTAACATAAAAACAAAATAAGAAAATGCCCTGCAGCAAATAAATATAAAGAAATAATGCATGAAAACAATATTGGGTAATTAGTTAACATAATTTTGATTAAAAAAATGTAAAACCCATCCCACCACGTCAGGATGTTCCTAACCTTTAGTATTAAAATCTTACCATATGTCAAGTGACGTAATGTAAATAAAGACTGAGATGGACTGAGACAGAGTGCAAAAATCCTGAGAGAAAAACCTAAATAGATGTGCTTGAAAATAATTTGTTGTGCATGTAGAGTGTAGGCATATGTTCACACTGGACACTAAACAGACAAAACCTAACATAGAAACAAAATAAGCAAAAACCCTGCAGTAAATAAATAATTATGTTTTTTGCTCTAAGTGCCAATAAGGCTGTGGCCTCCCTTTTCCTTGAGCTGAACATTACATTCATATAGATACTAATGGCTGGGTGTCGTTTAGACAGGTTTCAGTCCTTCTCAGCTCCCATTCACATTATGTGACTTGACATATGGTAAGGTTTTAACACCAAAGGTTAGGACTATCACAAATAGGGTCATCTTGAATAGGGTCACCTTGATGTAGTGGAGTGGCTTTTACATTTTTTTAATCAAAATTATGTTAACTAAGTACCGAATATATATTTTTTTCAAGCACTATTGCTATTTATTTACTGCAGGATATTTGCTTTGTTTTTTTTTTATCTTAGGTTATGTCTGATGAGACTGATGTATATACTTTGCATATCTATATCAGAATATAATGCATATATTATATGCGTCATATTAATACAAGCATTTTATAAGTTCAGCTTTAAAATAAAATAGAGCATGAGTCCAAATGAGTTTAGTCTCCACCCATCCAGCTTGTCTGGCAGCTGTAGCTTGTACTGAACTATTTGAGATCTCAATATGGAGTAGGGACACTGATGAGCTTTCAATAGCACTGGTTGGGCCTTTGATAGAGATTGAGTAAAACTTTCATAAAGGATTATACTGACATTCTAACATGGATTCTAAGAAAACCACTTTGAATACAGAGTACTTCCAAGGTGGCCCTAGAGTTCTAGTCCTCTTCCTCTCTAAAGAGAGAATTTGCATCTTTCCCAGAGGAGCATTGCGGCTTTAAGTCTTCTCATCTCGACATGCTTAACATGTCACTCTCCGCAAGGACAAACGATACTTCTTGGATCCCGGTCAGATGCCTCTCACTCAGCCAAACCATATCTTCACTTTGCACTGATGAGGGGCAGTACCCTAAAAACAGTGTCTGCAAGTTGAGATTCTGGTTTGGCTTTTATCCTAAGTCATGTGACAAGGCTCGTTAAAGGGTCGACATTGACTGTTAGGATTGCTACTTCCAATAGGTGGCCCTAGAGTTCTAGTCCTCTTCCTCTCTGAAGAGACAATTTGCGTATTAAAACATTTATTTTAGACCAGTTTTAGTAATTAAGCAGTGGTCCCACAAATGTCAGCGTGACACTAGTCATAGTCTTTATCTTTACTCATGAATTTGGTTTTTTCAAATGACTTCTGGTGTAAAGGTCTCCATATATATACAGTTCAGTTGCAGTTGATGAGAGTAAACTGAATCTTTTGAGGATTTTTGCAAGCCATGCAGGAGGGGGTAACTTGAGATATGGATACAACTGATGTAATCCCCCTCTTTATAATAACTTTGAGTAACTAGGCGGTTTTGGTCCGTAAAAAAAGTTAGGTCTAAAAAATTGACACTGACCTGACTGAATGTCACATGTCTGAGTGGGAGTACTAAGCCAAAAAGCAAGAATATACTCTGCACCAATATCTGTGTCAGTACTGTGCCTTTAAGCCTCTGTGTGTACTCTGCACCCCTGCCTGTTGGATTACTGTGCATTTTATCCTCTATGTTTACTCTGCACCCCTGCCTGTAGGAGTACTGTGCCATTAAGCCTTTGTGTGTACTCTCAAACTGCACTTGTGGGAGTACTTTGTGTTTAATACTCTGTGTGTACTCTGCAACAAGCCTGTGGGTGTCCTGTGCCTATAAGCCTTTGTGTGTATTCTGCTACCCCGCTTGTCTAAATAATGTTACAAAAAGCCTCTGTGTACTCTGAAGCCGTGTCTGTATGAGTAGGGCCATAAGAAATTCTACCCTGCAGACGTCTTTTCATGAGCAGTGTCTAAAACATTCTACTATGCAGCTGTGTCTTTCTCATTTGTGTGCCAAAAAATATTTAATTCTACTGCTATGTCTATATGAGTAGTGTTTCTACATAATTTTTCTACTCTGCAGCCATGTTTTTGTGAATAGTGTCTAAAAAATGTATTTTATGCAGCCGTCTATTTCCAATTTGTGGTTCAAAAAAATGCTCTACTGTACCAAAAAGCCTCTGGGAATACTGGGTCAAAAAGCCTCTGTTTGTACTGAATCAAAAGGCCTCTGGGGATAGTGTCAACAAACCTCTGTTTGTACTAAATCAAAAAACTTCTGGGAGAACTGTGCCAAAAAGTATCTGAGAATACTGTGTCAAAAGCCTCTGGGATTATTGTAACAAAAATCCTCTGTTTGTACTGTACAAAAAATTCTCTGGAAGTACTGTGTCAAAAGCCTCTTTACGGTAACAAAAAGTCTCTGGGAGCAATGTGCCAAAAAGAATCTGTGTGTACTATGCCAAAAAGCTTCTGTTTATACAGAATCAAAAAGCCTCTGGAAGCACTGTGCCAAAAAGCCTCTGTTTCTACTGTATCAAAATGCCTCTGGGAGTACGCTGCCAAAAAACCTCTGTATGTACTGTACCAAAAAGCCTCTGGGAGTACTGTGCCAAAAGCCTCTGTTTGTACTGTACAAAAAGCCTCTGGCAGTACTGTGTCAAAAAGCCTCAGAGTACTGCACCAAAAAGCCTCTGAGAGTACTATTCCAAAACGCCTCTGATTCTACTGTACCAAAAAGACTCTGGGAGCACTGTGCCAAAAAGCCTCTGTGTGTATTGTGCCAAAAAACCTCTGTGAATACTGGGCCAAAAAGTCTCTGGGAGTATTGTGCCAAAAAACCTCTGGGAGTACTGTGCCAAACAGCCTCTGTGTACACTATGCCAAAATACCTCTATGTGTACTGTGCCAAAAAGCCTCTGTGTGTACTGTGCCAAAAAGCCTCTGTTCGTACTGTATCAAAACACTTCTGGTATTACAGTGTCAAAAAACCTCTATTTGTACTGTGCCAAAAACCTCTGCTGATAATGTTACAAAAGCCTCTGCTTGTACTGTGCCCAAAAGCCTCTGCTTGTACTGTGCCAAAAAGCCTCCGGTAGTACTGTGCCAAAAACCCTCTGAGAATACCAAAAAGCCTATGGACGTACTGTGCCAAAAAGCTTCTGTTTCTACTGTACCAAAAAGCCTCTGTTTGTACTGTACAAAAAGCCTCTGGCAGTACTGCACCAAAAAGCCTCTGAGGGTACTGTGCCAAAAAGCCTCTGTTTTTACTGTACCAAAGAGCCTCTGAGAATATCGTGACAAAAGGCTTTGTGATAATTACAATTTGCTAAAAGGCAAGTAGACCCTAACTAAAGGTTAAGGTAAAACAAAACTTTTAATTCAACTATTAAAGAATAATAATAAAATTTACTAAGCTAGTGGGTGTCCACTATTAGGATATTATTATATGAACTAATCTAATCTTCTGGATTTATCTCCAATATGCCATCTATTATGAATTCTATAGAGTTGGTGTGGCCGCTACCACTACTCTCCTTGGGAGTTTACACACATTCCACTAGATAACTGTAAAAACAACTCCTAGACCTCCCCTAGCCTCTAACCCTGATGAAGCCAGGTTGACTGGTGAAACATGGAGGTCTAGGAGTTGTTTTTTGTGTTATTTTTAGTGTTGAGCATTCTGATACTGCAAATATCGGGTATCGGCCGATATTCGCTGTATCGGATTTCCGATACCGAGTTCCGCTATTTTTGCGATATCAGAATCACAAGTTCCTATAGTGCAATGATGCACTATAATGGAGTGTTGGTGGTACGTGGACGGAGACTGCGTCTGTGTGTACAGGCGGGGTCTGTATGTCACCATGGGGGGGGTCTGTGCAGGCTGCCGGGGGTCTGTGCGGGCCTTACAGGGGTCTGTATGGGCCTCTCGGGGGTCTGTGCAGCCTGCCGGGGGTTTGTGCAGCCTTCTAGGGGTCTGTACGGGCCTCTCTGGGGTCTGTGCGGCCTGCCGGGGGTCTGTGCGACCTGCCAGGGGTCTGTATGGGCCTCTCTGGGGTCTGTGCGGTCTTCCGGGGGTCTGTGTGGGTGTGCAGGCATCGTCTGATGGGACTACAAGTCCCATCGGGCTATGCCTGCTACAATGGCAGTGATTGACACATTAGCCAATGATGGGACAGGAGTAGTCCCATCATCCGGCTAATGTGTTGGATATAAAAAAAAATGTTACATACAACATACATACAACATACTACATACATACAACATACTACATACATACAACATACATACATACTACCTACATACATGCTACATACATACAACATACATACTATATACATACAACATACATACTACATACTACATACTACATTCATACAACATACTAGATACATACAACATACATACATACATACATACTACATACATATTACATGCAAACATATTACATACATACAAAATACACACTGCGGGAATATGTTTCAGCAGGGATCTTTTGCTTTGGCACAAACAGGTGGCTATGGAGTCACAAATAACAGGTTGGCGAGTTCCATATAGGCATGAACCAGGAGTATTTTATTGTGCACACTTGTCATACAATGTTGCACTTATCAAACATAAAATAAATGTCTAAGGCCGTCTGGCCACTAACTAACAAGAAGATTCTAACTACAAAATAAACCTACAAATAACAAAGAAGTTCATGCAGTCTTACTGTGTCAGCTCTCCCAGACCAGCGGGTCCGCTGAGTCTCCAGCAGTTCCTGATTATATCAGCTGAAAACAGTCAAAAGTCAAAACCTGGAATGTATGTGTGGAGGGGAGACACCAGTCCTTTTTCACGCTGATCACTAAAGAAACCTGATTACATTGAAAAAACAGCTTCACAACTAATACCTGGAAACATAGGAAATGAAACGGGGAGAAACATATCTGTTATCTAGTACTTCTCCCCTTGATACCTCACAATACATGCATACTACATACATACATACATAAATACTACATACAACATACATACATACAACATACATACTACATACATACACACTACATACATACTACATGCTACTAACATACTACTTACATACTGCGTACATGCTACATACTATGTACATACTACATACATACTACATACAACATACATGCAACAAAATACATACATACTACATACACACAACATACATACAGCAAACTACATATATACTACATACATACAAAATACATACATACTACATACATACTACATAGATACTACATACGTTCTACATACATACATACTACATACATACTACATACATACAACATACTACATACATACTACATACATACATTACATACATACTACATACATACAACATACATACTACATACATAATACATACAATACATTCATAAATTACATACAATACATACATACAGACATACAGTACATATACCATAGAATACATACTCACCATCACTTGTCATTTTGATCACCGAAGCCAGTGTCACCTGTAAAAAAGATTAAAATGACAAACAACCAATATACTCCCTGATCCGCAGAAATCCCCGAGTGTCCCACGACAGTGTTAGGAGTCGAGTTTCCTCTGCTGCACAGGGGGAATCTCAATCCGTGTCTGCTGCGGTCTCCCATGCGGTATCGGCCGCAGTGGGCTCTGCTCAGCGGAGACGTCGCTCCCAGCGTCTCGCTGGGGCTGATTTGGTGCCTACGGTCACTACTGCCTTTTCTGGCTTTCCTATGGTACCCTGCACTGATCTGCGGCGAGCGAGCCTCTCTGGGACTAAGTCCTTGTTTACTCACACTGAGCATGCCCAGGGCAGGGTCTCCCATTGGAGGTCGAGGGCCACATGTTTGGTCACATGCTCAGGTGCTGCAGTACATTCCATTGGTCCTTCTGGAAGGTCCTGAAAGGGCAAAACATGCTCAGGTACTGCAGCACTTTCCATTGGTCCTTCTGGAAGGTCCTGAAAGGGCAAAAACTTCAGTAGCAGCTTCCTGTGCTGCAACTATATAAACTGCGCATGACCGCACGGCCATGCGCTAGTAGTGTCTTATGTTATGTGCTTTGCGCCAGTGTGGTCACATGTATGTGTGTTCAGGGACCCGGCTGAAATAAGCCCCTAGAATGCTGGCTCCTCCGGCGAGGAGATTGAGTCTGAGTGTATTCAGGGACCCGGCTGAAATAAGCCCCTAGAATGCTGGCTCCTCCGGCGAGGAGTTTTGTGTGTTTGTGTGACCACTGACTGCTCTCTGTTTGGGCAGTTAGCCTGTGCCTCTGTGGAGTCTAACAGGGCACAGTGCTTTCCTTTCACGGCTAATCAGTGAATTAACTGAGTTAGTCTATACCGCCATATAGCTCCGCCGTTTGCTAGCAGCAGGTACTCCTGCACGGTGGACCCCGGGCTGCGAACGCACCAATATCAATAAACATCTCTATTTACTCGGTGCGTTCCGCTAGCCCTAACAGAATACTAGCGCCAGGGTCTGGCTAGTAAATGGCGGACATTCAGCAATCTTTGCGGTATATCCAGCAGCTGGAGGGTAGGTTGGTGGCTCTCGAGAGCTCAACCTCAGCTGTGGATGTTACCGCAGTTGCTGTACAGGCTGCTAGCGTGGCTGCAGCAACCTTGCCCACTGCCACCCCTGTTCCGACGTTATCTCGCCTCCCGCTGCCAGAAAAATTTTCTGGAAATAGCAAAACTTGTAGGGGATTCGTGAGTCAGTGCTCTATTCACCTCGAGCTCCTGGCTGCACGTTTTCCTACAGAGCGGGCTAAGGTGGGATTTATTGTGTCTCTTTTGTCGGACAGGGCGTTGGAGTGGGCTACGCCGCTGTGGAAGCGTGGTGATCATGTGGTGCAGAGTGCTCCGTTGTTCCTGAGCACTCTGAAAAAGGTCTTTTTAGGACCTCAAGTCACCCATGACACAGCGCTCCAAATACTGGCATTAACTCAGGGTGAGTCCTTGGTCAGCCATTTTTCTGTCCGCTTCTGTACTTTAGCTTCCGAGCTGGAGTGGTCGGATTAAGCCCTTATCCCCATATTTTGGAGGGGCCTGGCTGACCACATTAAGGACGCTCTGGCCACTAGGGAGATTCCTGCCACACTGGAGGAGTTAATAACTGTCTCTACTCGTATTGACCTCCATTTTAACGAGCGGAGGTTGGAGCGAGCCCAGTGTAGGCAGAGGATTCGGCTGGCTCCCACCTTCGCCAAACCTTTGGAATCTCCAGTCCAGGCATCCGAGTCACATGAGGCCTTAGAGGTGACACGAGCGGGATCCAAGTCTCAGTCTGCCCGTGCACATAAGGTCCGTCATGTTTGCCAGCAGTCAGGACACCTTGCCTCCAAGGGTCCTCAGCGGTCGGGGAAACGTCAGCGTCTAGTGGCAGTTGGAGGAGGTACACTAGACACGGCGACGTTTGCCTCAAAGTTGTCCTTCAAGGGGACAATTACCATAGGCCCATCCACTCTTATGGTCGAGCTAAGCGTGGATTCTGGGGAAGAGGGTAACTTTGTGTCTTCCGCTTTTGCCCAGCGTCACGCAATACCCTTGGTGATGCTCGCCAAGCCAGTAACCGTTCGAGTGGTAAATGGGTCAACACTACCTTCACAGATTACCCACCAAACCATTCCTTTCATGCTATCTGTGTCTCCATCACATCAGGAGATAATCTCCCTATTAGTCATTCCTGAGGGAATTGATGAGGTCCTGTTGGGGATACCATGGCTTCGCTACCATTCTCCTCATATTGAGTGGTCCTCTGGGAGAATTTTGGGATGGAGTAAATCCTGCGAGGGTAGATGTCTGAGGGAGTGCGTTCGGGTTGCTACTACACAGGTACCCGCAGATCTTTCCTCTCTCCCCAAGCACTATTGGCCCTATGCAGACGTGTTCTCAAAAAGAGCTGCGGAGACCCTTCCGCCTCACCGCTCCTATGACTGTCCTATTGACCTCTTGCCTGGTGCTGAGCCTCCCCGGGGTCGAGTCTATCCGTTATCTCTCCCGGAGACGGAGGCAATGTCCCAGTACATCCAAGAGAATCTGGCAAGAGGATTCATTAGGAAGTCAGTGTCACCGGCAGGGGCAGGGTTCTTCTTCGTACAGAAGAAGACTGGAGACTTACGTCCATGCATAGACTACAGGGGTCTTAACGCCATCACCGTTAAGAACAAGTACCCACTACCCCTGATATCTGAGCTGTTTGATAGGCTACGGGGAGTGAGGGTATTTACAAAGTTAGATCTGCGGGGTGCTTACAACCTGATTCGCATCCGTGAGGGGGATGAATGGAAGACGGCTTTTAACACCAGGGATGGGCACTATGAATATCTGGTGATGCCCTTCGGGCTCTGTAATGCCCCAGCCGTTTTCCAAGACTTTGTGAACGACATCTTCCAGGATATGCTCACCACCTCGGTCGTAGTCTATCTGGATGATATTCTCATCTTCTCTCCAGATATTGACTCCCATCGGAGAGATGTTCGCAAAGTCTTCGACCTCTTACGGGCAAACTCCCTCTACGCCAAGTTGGAGAAGTGTGTGTTTGAGCAGGAGTCCTTGCCTTTCCTTGGTTATATCATCTCTGCCCAGGGTTTGGCTATGGATCCTGCCAAGCTACAGGCTGTAATGGACTGGCAGGAACCCCATTCTCTTAAAGCGGTGCAGCGCTTTATGGGGTTCATTAATTACTATCGCCAGTTCATTCTACACTTCTCAACTTTGGTAGCTCCCTTGGTTGCCCTCACCAAGAAGGGAGCAAATCCCAAGTTGTGGTCAGAGGAGGTCTCCAAAGCCTTTCTCTCGATCAAGTCACACTTCGCTAGCGCTCCCATCCTACATCGCCCCGATGTTGATAAGCCATTTATCTTGGAGGTGGATGCCTCATCCGTTGGTGCTGGAGCAGTCCTTTTCCAAAAGGATGCTCAAGGGCGGAAGCATCCTTGCTTCTTCTTCTCCAAGACCTTCACACCAGCGGAGAGGAATTATTCCATCGGGGACAGGGAGTTGCTGGCCATGAAGTTGGCTTTTTCAGAGTGGAGACATCCCTTGGAGGGAGCTCGCTTTCCCTTCCAAGTCTTCACTGACCACAAGAACTTGGTGTATCTGCAAACGGCCCAGTGGCTGAATTCTCGCCAGGCTAGATGGTCCCTGTCCTTCTCCCGGTTCCATTTTACTCTCCATTTCCTCTCCGGGGAGAAGAACGTTCGTGCTGACGCTCTCTCCCGCTCCGTAGTGTCATCGGAGGAGGAGGAGCCTCGGCTTATTGTCCCTTCTGAGAGCCTGAGAACTGTAGCTCCGGTTTCGCTAGAGTCTGTGCCCCCAGGCAAGACTTTCGTACCAGCTAACTTGCGACCGGAGGTTCTCTCTTGGGCTCACTCCTCCAGAGTGGGTGGGCATTTTGGGACCAAGAGGACATCTGAGCTTCTGGCGAGAACATACTGGTGGCCGCATATGGCCCGAGATGTCAAGGACTATATTCAGGTGTGCGTTTCTTGCGCCCAGAATCGGTCTCCTCGGCAACGGCCTGCTGGGTTGCTTTACCCTCTACCGGTGGCAGACAGGCCCTGGGAGATGGTCGGGATGGACTTTGTGGTGGGTCTACCCAAGTCGCGTAGCTGCTCCATCATTTGGGTTGTCACCGACCATATCTCCAAGATGGTGCATTTGGTGCCGCTTCCTCGGTTACCCTCAGCACGGGCCTTGGCGGTGTTGTTCATTAAACACGTTTTCCGATTGCATGGTATTAAAATTAAAAAACACAGTAAGCACCTAAAAACACCATAGATCAAAACCTGAATAGGAGAAAATATGACGTAATATTTCTTGTAAAGTCAAGGTGCACTGTGAGAGCTTCAGTGGAAACCACTGATAAAGGAGAACCGAATCACCAAACCACCATAAGACAGGAAATCACCAGAGATTACCACAACATTAGGATCAATAATATGCCTTTATTAAATATATTGGCAATACATATATCAAAGAATAATTTTAAAAAACATATTTCTCTCAACTATATATAAAAAATTAATAACAAAACCGCAGGAATAATAATATATGGTACCCAGGGATCCCCAAATATACAGGTAGCAGCCTCCTAAGGAAAATAATGCCTTTACTCGCTGTGTTTCACAAAAAATTTTTTTTATATCAGAACAAAAGATATACCCAAGATTATATATCCTGGGATTATATATGTTAAAAAAAGGTGAAACCAAGCACAGCACAAACTATATATATGTGATTTCTAAAATAGTGTCAAAACCATATAAAAATATATCAAATCCTTCGTAGACAGCCGTGGTGCTAATTAATACAAAAATATATGAAAATATATATATAAAAGTTGTGAAAACATATATATAACAACAAAGTGATAGCAGCGTACTTTATACAAAGTGTCTGAGTGCATAAAGTGATAATAGCACAGCAAGGTAGGTGGCACAGCGAGGTAGATGGAGTTTATATGAGCTAACTACATATAAAGTGTCCTGAGTGCGTAAAGTAATGACATCATAGCCAAATATATAAGGGTTATATGTTTGTATATATGTGTGCCCAGTAGCAGTGATGACCCGTAGGTTAATAACCCTCTATATTAAAAGTTCACCATATATATATATATATGCCTATTTATTTAGTTAATGGCTAGATACAAAAGATTACCGCAAAGAGAACTTCCATAGGCCGGCTAATTAATAATTGGGCAGATAGAGCATCACCAAAAAATGAGCTTATAAACTACCTGTAGTGGGGAGCTGGGTCCGGGACCTGCGTGCGCCCGACGCGCGTTTCGGATGTCTTTCCTTCGTCAGGGGGTGATAGGTAATGATCCCAGGGAGGTTTATATAGAGCTCTCACCGAGCGCTGCGGCCCGGATAATGCCGGCGCATGCGCAGTCTGGAGGCCAGCGCCTTCCGGTCTCCGCGTCACATGATTCGTCACCACGGGAACGGAGTACCCGGCGTGACCAAGCAACCAAGGATGCAGAGCGCCGGAATACACAGGCACGGACTGCGCATGCGCACCCACAGAGGCGCAGCGTGAGTGGAATACTCCCTAGTTTACGTTCAGTGGAACGCAGATAGAACTGATTGCTCCTATAGACGGATATACCGGGACATAAAGAACATAATGGGGATAAAATAATAGTCCCCAGCTGTAAGTTAAATGGATAGTAGCCCTAAATAATAAAGGGAAATACTAACAGGGGCTAAATACATATAAAAAATATATATAATAATAGAGAAAATTAAATAAATAGACTACGGCTAAGACATATATATATACGTGTGAATAATAAAGCCGTACTAGGTATATCTATAATGAAATAATATACAAAATTGTCATTATCCGTATATCATTACCATATAAACTATAAGTAATAATAATTGATAAATATATGGCAAATAAAATTACAATATAATAATATATAGAGTTAGTCTTTCTCTTTTTTCTCTCTCCAGCTTCCATCCAGATGAACTTCAACGACGTTCAACATCCTGTCAGGTCATCCGACATTACAGCAGAAGTACCCAGCGTAAGATTCTAGTCCACCGAAGGTAAGTATATAGTGCTACAATTATAAATAAAAATTATTAATAAGGGATCATAATATCAAGAATAAAAATTAATAATAAAATATCTCCTAAAAATATTAAAATAGATTAAAAGCAAAAGTTAAAAGGTTACAGAGTATAAGTTATAAAATTGGTTACAAAAAAGGTGCAAAACTAAGATTCTCGTTCAGTCCTTTTGGTGCAACAGTATCCAAAGTCCATATCCATTTTGTTTCTTTTTTTGCTAAGGCCACACTTATCTCGCCACCTCTCTCATTTGTTTGTATCATGTCTATTCCAGTCACTTTCAATAGGGAGGCATCACATCCGTGATGCAATTTAAAATGTTTTGGGATTGTTTTTAAGGATAAAATATCCTCCGTTTCTTTAGCAGCTATAATTTCCAAGACATGTTCCCTGGTACGTACTTTGAGTTGTCTAGTTGTCATCCCTATATACACCAGGGAACACGGACATGTGGCATGATAGATAACCGCTTTGGAGGTACAATTAATCGCTTGTTTGATTTTGTATGAGGTGGTACCATTAAAATTGCAAAAGGTATTCGTTCTCCTAATATTACTACAGGCCACACACTGGCCACAAGGTTTGCATCCCGGCACAACCTTTGTATTGGTGAGAAAAGATGGAATTTCTGCCTTATAAGAATAATGGCTTCTAACCAATTGGTCTTTAAGATTTTTAGATCTACGGTATGTAATGCTACAACTTTCACCGATATATTGCGACAAAATGGGATCAGCTTTTAGTATAGCCCAAGATTTGTTAATATATGATCTCATTAATTCTGTTTGGCCATGGTACTGTGTAATATACCTCACTACCTTATTTGATTTATAAGGTTTCGTACCATATAGGGCCTGATGCCGTGTTACATGTTTAGCGCGGTTATATCCCTTTTTAACTGACCGTTTACTATACCCTCTTTCCAGAAATCTTTCTTTCATGTCATTGGCTTGTTCCTCAAAATCTACCTCATTTGAACAGATCCTCCGTAGGCGGAGAAATTGACCTGTCGGGATAGAATTAATCATAGGGGGAGGGTGTGATGAAGAAGCATGTAATAATGCGTTTACTGCCGTGGATTTCCGAAAGATGTTTGTATACAAGCATCCACTTTCATCCCTATGTATTCCCACATCCAGAAACTCCATGAATTCCATATCACATTTGTATGTAAGCTTAATGTTAAGCTCATTTTGATTAAGTTGCTCCATAAAGGTATGGAGTGAATCCACAGTACCCTGCCAGACAAAAAATATGTCATCGATGAACCGCACCCAAATCGGGATGCGGTCCATCGATGACTCAGTTCCGGCATGGAAGAGGTCCCTCTCCCACAGCCCCAGGAATAGATTAGCGTAAGACGGCGCAAAAGATGCGCCCATTGCTGTTCCCTGGAGCTGTAGGTAGAGGGACCCCTTAAAAAAGAAAAAAATTTTGGAAAGCAAAAATTCTAGCATTTGAACTATGAATTGTTTCATGGGTGTAGATGTGGATGAGGAGTTCAAGAAATATTCCGCGGCACGAATGCCGTCACTATGACGGATGTTGGTATATAGGCTTTCTACATCGCAGGATACTAAGAATGTATCCCTCCCAATATATAAGCCATCAATCTTTTTTAAAAATTCGTTAGTGTCTTTAATGAATGAGGGTAAATTCTCAACCAAAGGTTGAAGTTTAGAGTCAATGAATTTGTTGATTTTCTCAAGGTAATTGCCGCATCCTGATATGATGGGTCTGCCAGGTGGTATTTTTTGATTTTTATGTACCTTGGGTAATAGGTAGAAAGTTGGTACCGTTGGTTCCGACACTTGAAGAGCTAAAAATAGTTCTTTCGGGATAACTTCCTTTTCAAGAGCATCCTTCAAAATTACCGAGAGTTCAGTTCTAAATTTCCCCAAGGGGTTGAATGTCATTTTCTTATAGTACGTGCCGTCCCTCAACTGACGAAATACCTCGGATTCATACATCTGACTAGGCCAAATAACTATATTTCCCCCCTTGTCAGCCGGTTTAATTACCACATCATTCAATTGTCCCAGGTTCTTTAAAGCTATCTTTTCTTGATTATTGAGGTTCTCAGTGCATGGGAAGCGGGGAATCTTATCAAACTCCCGGCTAACCATTTTTACAAAAGTATCAATGACGGGACAGGCTGACAAGGGGGGAAATTTGCGAGACCTCGGTTTGATGGAGGATGGAATCTTACCTCCCAATGGCTCGTTATGTTCACGGGCTAGTTCGTCCAAAATCTCTAGTGTCTCCTGCTCCGCCTCTGTTGGGAACAATTTAAGCAATTCTTCGTTATGAAAATGTTTTTTAAAAATTAGCTTCCTGGCAAACAAATGTAGGTCTTTGATAGCTACAAACTTATCAAATTGTGCCGTGGGGCAGAAAGTAAGACCCTTCTTAAGAACGTCTAGTTCAAATTCTGTTAGAACATGATTACTCAAATTAATCACCTTAAGATTGTTGTCGGGATTTGGACGGTAATTCCGTTTGGCAGGTGTGTAACGAGGTTCCCGCTTACGTTTGGGCGTGGAAGCCATTGAAGCTAGAGTAGATACAGAGGCGGACGAGGAGGCACCAGAGACATCCACCGGAGCCACATTTGACGTTGCAGAGTCTATTCGATCACGTATATTACCCTCTTGGTGTTGTTTACGCCACCTATAGATTTTACCACTGGAAAAGTCTCTCTGGTCTCTTGTTAATTTACTCTTTTGTGTGGTCTGGATGTCTTTGATCCACTGATCCATTTGCTTTTCAAGCAAGCCATCAATAGATGACAATTGCTCAGCTGTTAAACAATTCTTTGCTTTCACATATATTTCATCCAATGATTTGTCAATGGTGATTATATTTTGAGAATTATATTTGACCAATAATTCCATTAGCTGCTTTGAAGCAATATTACATACTCCTTCCCAGCTTCTTATGAAATCCTCATCAGTGACAGCAAAGGCAGGTGTAACATTTATTCTTAGTCCCCTAGGGATTAATTGATGTTGGATATAGTTTTCTAAAAAGGCCTTACTCCACCAGGCCCTAGTTCTTTTGTATGTCAAATTCTTAATATTCTTAAAAAGATCATCATATTGCAAACCGTCTGTAACCACAATATTCGTGTTGCCATTTGAGAATACGGCATTGATCTGTCCTTGCCATGACACCTCTCTGGCTTTGAAATCCATATCCGGATGGTAAGAAAGACACCTGTGCAGAACACAGCAATATTCAAATTAAAAAACACAGTAAGCACCTAAAAACACCATAGATCAAAACCTGAATAGGAGAAAATATGACGTAATATTTCTTGTAAAGTCAAGGTGCACTGTGAGAGCTTCAGTGGAAACCACTGATAAAGGAGAACCGAATCACCAAACCACCATAAGACAGGAAATCACCAGAGATTACCACAACATTAGGATCAATAATATGCCTTTATTAAATATATTGGCAATACATATATCAAAGAATAATTTTAAAAAACATATTTCTCTCAACTATATATAAAAAATTAATAACAAAACCGCAGGAATAATAATATATGGTACCCAGGGATCCCCAAATATACAGGTAGCAGCCTCCTAAGGAAAATAATGCCTTTACTCGCTGTGTTTCACAAAAATTTTTTTTTATATCAGAACAAAAGATATACCCAAGATTATATATCCTGGGATTATATATGTTAAAAAAAGGTGAAACCAAGCACAGCACAAACTATATATATGTGATTTCTAAAATAGTGTCAAAACCATATAAAAATATATCAAATCCTTCGTAGACAGCCGTGGTGCTAATTAATACAAAAATATATGAAAATATATATATAAAAGTTGTGAAAACATATATATAACAACAAAGTGAGAGCAGCGTACTTTATACAAAGTGTCTGAGTGCATAAAGTGATAATAGCACAGCGAGGTAGGTGGCACAGCGAGGTAGATGGAGTTTATATGAGCTAACTACATATAAAGTGTCCTGAGTGCGTAAAGTAATGACATCATAGCCAAATATATAAGGGTTATATGTTTGTATATATGTGTGCCCAGTAGCAGTGATGACCCGTAGGTTAATAACCCTCTACATTAAAAGTTCACCATATATATATATATGCCTATTTATTTAGTTAATGGCTAGATACAAAAGATTACCGCAAAGAGAACTTCCATAGGCCGGCTAATTAATAATTGGGCAGATAGAGCATCACCAAAAAATGAGCTTATAAACTACCTGTAGTGGGGAGCTGGGTCCGGGACCTGCGTGCGCCCGACGCGCATTTCGGATGTCTTTCCTTCGTCAGGGGGTGATAGGTAATGATCCCAGGGAGGTTTATATAGAGCTCTCACCGAGCGCTGCGGCCCGGATAATGCCGGCGCATGCGCAGTCTGGAGGCCAGCGCCTTCCGGTCTCCGCGTCACATGATTTGTCACCACGGGAACGGAGTACCCGGCGTGACCAAGCAACCAAGGACGCAGAGCGCCGGAATACACAGGCACGGACCGCGCATGCGCACCCACAGGGGCGCAGCGTGAGTGGAATACTCCCTAGCTTACGTTCAGTGGAACGCAGATAGAACTGATTGCTCCTATAGACGGATATACCGGGACATAAAGAACATAATGGGGATAAAATAATAGTCCCCAGCTGTAAGTTAAATGGATAGTAGCCCTAAATAATAAAGGGAAATACTAACAGGGGCTAAATACATATAAAAAATATATATAATAATAGAGAAAATTAAATAAATAGACTACGGCTAAGACATATATATATACGTGTGAATAATAAAGCCGTACTAGGTATATCTATAATGAAATAATATACAAAATTGTCATTATCCGTATATCATTACCATATAAACTATAAGTAATAATAATTGATAAATATATGGCAAATAAAATTACAATATAATAATATATAGAGTTAGTCTTTCTCTTTTTTCTCTCTCCAGCTTCCATCCAGATGAACTTCAACGACGTTCAACATCCTGTCAGGTCATCCGACATTACAGCAGAAGTACCCAGCATAACATTCTAGTCCACCGAAGGTAAGTATATAGTGCTACAATTATAAATAAAAATTATTAATAAGGGATCATAATATAAAGAATAAAAATTAATAATAAAATATCTCCTAAAAATATTAAAATAGATTAAAAGCAAAAGTTAAAAGGTTACAGAGAAAGACTAACTCTATATATTATTATATTGTAATTTTATTTGCTATATATTTATCAATTATTATTACTTATAGTTTATATGGTAATGATATACGGATAATGACAATTTTGTATATTATTTCATTATAGATATACCTAGTACGGCTTTATTATTCACACGTATATATATATGTCTTAGCCGTAGTCTATTTATTTAATTTTCTCTATTATTATATATATTTTTTATATGTATTTAGCCCCTGTTAGTATTTCCCTTTATTATTTAGGGCTACTATCCATTTAACTTACAGCTGGGGACTATTATTTTATCCCCATTATGTTCTTTATGTCCCGGTATATCCGTCTATAGGAGCAATCAGTTCTATCTGCGTTCCACTGAACGTATGCTAGGGAGTATTCCACTCACGCTGCGCCCCTGTGGGTGCGCATGCGCGGTCCGTGCCTGTGTATTCCGGCGCTCTGCGTCCTTGGTTGCTTGGTCACGCCGGGTACTCCGTTCCCGTGGTGACGAATCATGTGACGCGGAGACCGGAAGGCGCTGGCCTCCAGACTGCGCATGCGCCGGCATTATCCGGGCCGCAGCGCTCGGTGAGAGCTCTATATAAACCTCCCTGGGATCATTACCTATCACCCCCTGATGAAGGAAAGACATCCGAAACGCGCGTCGGGCGCACGCAGGTCCCGGACCCAGCTCCCCACTACAGGTAGTTTATAAGCTCATTTTTTGGTGATGCTCTATCTGCCCAATTATTAATTAGCCAGCCTATGGAAGTTCTCTTTGCGGTAATCTTTTGTATCTAGCCATTAACTAAATAAATAGGCATATATATA
This sequence comes from Ranitomeya imitator, assembly GCF_032444005.1. NCBI lineage: Eukaryota > Metazoa > Chordata > Amphibia > Anura > Dendrobatidae > Ranitomeya > Ranitomeya imitator. Next base: position 427,417,304 of record NC_091287.1, on the reverse strand, counting down.
TATATGGTGAACTTTTAATATAGAGGGTTATTAACCTACGGGTCATCACTGCTACTGGGCACACATATATACAAACATATAACCCTTATATATTTGGCTATGATGTCATTACTTTACGCACTCAGGACACTTTATATGTAGTTAGCTCATATAAACTCCATCTACCTCGCTGTGCCACCTACCTCGCTGTGCTATTATCACTTTATGCACTCAGACACTTTGTATAAAGTACGCTGCTATCACTTTGTTGTTATATATATGTTTTCACAACTTTTATATATATATTTTCATATATTTTTGTATTAATTAACACCACGGCTGTCTACGAAGGATTTGATATATTTTTATATGGTTTTGACACTATTTTAGAAATCACATATATATAGTTTGTGCTGTGCTTGGTTTCACCTTTTTTTAACATATAAAATCCCAGGATATATAATCTTGGGTATATCTTTTGTTCTGATATAAAAAAAAATTTTTGTGAAACACAGCGAGTAAAGGCATTATTTTCCTTAGGAGGCTGCTACCTGTATATTTGGGGATCCCTGGGTACCATATATTATTATTCCTGCGGTTTTGTTATTAATTTTTTATATATAGTTGAGAGAAATATGTTTTTTAAAATTATTCTTTGATATATGTATTGCCAATATATTTAATAAAGGCATATTATTGATCCTAATGTTGTGGTAATCTCTGGTGATTTCCTGTCTTATGGTAGTTTGGTGATTCGATTGCATGGTATGCCTGATAAGATTGTCAGCGGACCCAAGTTCGCATCTCAGTTTTGGAGAGAGCTCTGCCGTTTACTCAGCATAGAGTTAAACCTCTCCTCTGCATACCATCCCGAGACGAATGGGTTGGTGGAGAGAACCAACCAGACTCTGGTGACATATTTGCGACATTTCGTTTCTGCTAGGCAGGATGACTGGGCATCTTTGCTACCTTGGGCGGAATTTGCCCTGAACAACGCCGTAGCCGATTCCACTGGTCAAACTCCTTTTCTCCTTAATTACGGCCAGCATCCGCGTGTCCCTGTGCCCATGCCCGTGTCATCCACCGATTCTAGGGTGGCAGACTGGGCGGTGGAGGCACGTGACATCTGGGACCGCACACAGGATGCCATCCGGGCCTCCAAGGAGAGAATGAGGGTTTCGGCTGATACACACCGGCGCCCCGCTCCGGTCTTTGCTCCTGGCGACTTAGTGTGGCTCTCCGCCCGTAACATCAGGCTGCGAGTTGAGTCCACTAAATTTGCTCCTCGCTGCATTGGCCCGTTTAAGGTTCTGGAACAGGTCAACCCTGTGGTCTACCGTTTGGCTATTCCTCCACGCCTTGGTGTCACCGATACTTTCCACGTTTCCCTCTTAAAGCCCGTTCATTTGTCCCGGTTTTCCAAGTCATCTGTTGGGACATCGGGTTCATCCACGGATGAGTTTGAGGTGAATGCTATTGTGGGGTGCAAGGTGGTACGTGGCAAGAAATTTTATCTGGTGGACTGGAAGGGTCACGGCCCAGAGGATAGAACCTGGGAGCCTGTGGAGCACATTCGGGCTCCGCTGCTTATCGCAGCTTTTGAGCGTAGTGAGGCTCAAGGAGGGGGGGGCCCTAGGAGGGGGGGGTAATGTTAGGAGTCGAGTTTCCTCTGCTGCACAGGGGGAATCTCGATCCGTGTCTGCTGCGGTCTCCCATTCGGTATCGGCCGCAGTGGGCTCTGCTCAGCGGAGACGTCGCTCCCAGCGTCTCGCTGGGGCTGATTCGGTGCATAGGGTCACTACTGCCTTTTCTGGCTTTCCTATGGTACCCTGCACTGATCTGCGGCGAGCGAGCCTCTCTGGGACTAAGTCCTTGTTTACTCACACTGAGCATGCCCAGGGCAGGGTCTCCCATTGGAGGTCGAGGGCCACATGTTCGGTCACATGCTCAGGTGCTGCAGTACATTCCATTGGTCCTTCTGGAAGGTCCTGAAAGGGCAAAACATGCTCAGGTACTGCAGCACTTTCCATTCATCCTTCTGGAAGGTCCTGAAAGGGCAAAAACTTCAGTAGCAGCTTCCTGTGCTGCAACTATATAAACTGCGCATGACCGCACGGCCATGCGCTAGTAGTGTCTTATGTTATGTGCTTTGCGCCAGTGTGGTCACATGTATGTGTGTTCAGGGACCCGGCTGAAATAAGCCCCTAGAATGCTGGCTCCTCCGGTGAGGAGATTGAGTGTATTCAGGGACCCGGCTGAGATAAGCCCTTAGAATGCTGGCTCCTCCGGCGAGGAGTTTTGTGTGTTTGTGTGACCACTGACTGCTCTCTGTTTGGGCAGTTAGCCTGTGCCTCTGTGGAGTCTAACAGGGCACAGTGCTTTCCTTTCACGGCTACTCAGTGAATTAACTGAGTTAGTCTATACCGCCATATAGCTCCGCCGTTTGCTAGCAGCAGGTACTCCTGCACGGTGGACCCCGGGCTGCGAACGCACCAATATCAATAAACATCTCTATTTACTCGGTGCATTCCGCTAGCCCTAACAGACAGTTTCCCATGGAGAATGGCAGCATCAGCTGATGCGACCGCTCTCTAGGGGCTCCAGGAATACAATGACGGGAGGAAGATATCCTTCCGCAATGTATTCCTCTGCCGCTGTGAAAAAAATAGTCCCTAGTCTCACTTTTGGTATTTTTGTGTGAGAAATTTTCCCACGCAGCAATTGCCATAAAATGTGACTTTCAACTCTAGTAACCTCTCAGTGATGCACTGCAGGAGCCATTGTCTCCTATCAGTGTGTTACTGAAGGTCCTACAGAGCAGTGACATCACCCTATGTCACTGTTCTATAGGTGAGATCGTCGTGGGACACTCATTATTAATTGGACTACGGTGGACAGGTAGTATACGGTTTATTATTTTACGTTTTTTGCAGGTGCTGAAGTATGGTAAGTATGGTTAAATGAAGAATATTAAAATACTTTCTTCCTAATGTGTGTGTGTTTTATTAACCCTTTACTAGTATTGGATTGATAATTGATAGGCGTCTTTTTGACGCCTCTCCGTTATTAACACTGCTTAATGTCACCTTACAATAGCAAGGTGACATTAACCCCTTATTACCCTTTATCCCATCGCTACACGGGAGTGGGAAGAGAGGGGCTAAGTGCCGGAATTGGCGCATCTTACAGAAGCACCATTTCTGGGGCAGCTGCGGACTGGTATTTGTAGCCGGGGGGCCTATATCCATGGCCCTTTTCTAGGCTATGAATATCAGCCCACAGCTGTCGGCGTAACCTTTCTGGTTATAAAATATAGGGGAACCCACGTAATTTTTTGGGTGGTCCCCCTATTTTAATAGCCAGTAAAGGCTACGCAGAGACAGGGCTGCCACTAGAAATTTCGGGGCCCCATACTGGCAAAATTTTCGGGGCCCCCTTGAAACTCCGCCCAGGCTCCACCCCAGCCCCGCCTCCAGGCTCCACCCCACGAACTGTCCACAGTCCCACCACTCTCTCTTGGAAAATCTCCACTTCTCACCTATCACACATTAACAGTTCCCATCACCAGATCACACATATAGCCGGCAGCTTTTGTTTTGGCCAAAAGATTTTTTAAGCCGCCACCACAACAAGGTAGACACTTTTGGCCGGGCCCTACTCTACTGTAAACTACTAAATATTTGTTAAAATATGCAATACAATTTAGGTATATTTTTATTTATTTTTCAATTTTTAAAATGACCTGTAATACTACATACAAGGAACAAATACCACAGCACTATGACCAGATGACATATTACCACCACAGTGACCGAATAATATCACATACAAGGAACAAATACCGCTACACCATGACCAGACCGCATATAACCAACAATGACTGAATACTACAATACTGATCAGTAATAAAAAAAAAACCCACAATACTATCACCATCAGTGCCATTATGCACAGGAGATCTGTAATTAGTAGGCATTGTCTGTGTACAGGTAATACAGTGATCACTGGTGACATTACACACAGGAGCTCTGTATATAATATATAGGTAATACAGTGATCACTGGTGACATTGTACACAGGACCTCTGTATATAGTATACAGTGTATAGTGTCAGTGTATAGGTAACACTGACTCACCAGTGACGTCTCTAGGTGAAGTCCTTCATCTTTCATCCAGCACAGACCGCCATCACTTCATCCAGCCAGGACTCGTCTCTGCAGGAAATAAAACAGTTATCTCGAGTTCCGCTTGTAGAACACATTACTTAATTTTCCCAACTTCTACATTACACCACATGAAGAAGGCAACATAGTATCACTCTACACAGTAACAGGACCGCCCCCCCATTTAAAACAGTATACTCAAAAAATAAAATAAATACATCACTGCAATAATAATATCCCTTAATTATCCCCTATGGTAATATTCGCCATCCTAGCCCCCGTGTGTCTCATTCCAGGCTCCAGCCATATGTTCTCCCATCCTGCCCTCATGAGTATCCATTCTGCCCCATATGATCTCCCCATCCTGCCCCATCTGTCTCCATCGTATCCATCCTGCCCCATCTGTCTCCAATCTTGCCCCATCTGTCTCCATTCTGCCCCATCTGTTTCCAATCCTGCCCAAATAATGTCCAGCACTCTGCCCCATCTGTGTACAGCACTCTGCCCAGCACTCTGCCCCATCTCTGTCCAGCACTCTGCCCCATCTCTGTCCAGCACTCTGCCCCATCTCTGTCCAGCACTCTGCCCCATCTCTGTCCAGCACTCTGCCCCATCTCTGTCCAGCACTCTGCCCCATCTCTGTCCAGCACTCTGCCCCATCTCTGTCCAGCACTCTGCCCCATCTCTGTCCAGCACTCTGTCCCATCTCTATCCAGCACTCTGCCCCATCTCAGTCCAGCACTCTGCCCCATCTCAGTCCAGCACTCTGCCCCATCTCAGTCCAGCACTCTGCCCCATCTCTGTCCAGCACTCTGCCCCATCTCTGTCCAGCACTCTGCCCCATCTCTGTCCAGCACTCTGCCCCGTGTCCAGCTTTCTGCCCCCCATGTGTCCAGCTTTCTGCCCCCTCTGTGTCCAGCTTTCTGCCCCCCCCATGTCCAGCTTTACTGCCCCCTCTGTGTCCAGCCTTCTGGCCCCCTGTGTCCAGCTTTACTGCCCCCCTGTGTCCAGCGGCCTTCTGCCCCCCTGTGTCCAGCTTTACTGCCCCCTCTGTGTCCAGCTTTACTGCCCCCTCTGTGTCCAGCCTTCTGCCCCCCCTGTGTCCAGCTTTACTGCCCCCCTGTGTCCAGCCTTCTGCCCCCCCTGTGTCCAGCTTTACTGCCCCACTGTGTCCAGCGGCCTTCTGCCCCCTGTGTCCAGCTTTACTGCTCCCTCTGTGTCCAGCTTTACTGCCCCCTCTGTGTCCAGCCTTCTGCCCCCCCTGTGTCCAGCTTTACTGCCCCCCTGTGTCCAGCCTTCTGCCCCCCGTGTCCAGCTTTACTGCCCCCCTGTGTCCAGCGGCCTTCTGCCCCCGTGTCCAGCTTTACTGCCCCCTCTGTGTCCAGCTTTACTGCCCCCTGTGTCCAGCCTTCTGCCCCCCTGTGTCCAGCTTTACTGCCCCCTCTGTGTCCAGCCTTCTGACCCCCCTGTGTCCAGCTTTACTGCCCCCCCTGTGTCCAGCTTTACTGCCCCCCCTGTGTCCAGCTTTACTGCCCCCTCTGTGTCCAGCCTTCTGCCCCCCCTGTGTCCAGCGGCCTTCTGCCCCCTCTGTGTCCAGCCTTCTGCCCCCCCTGTGTCCAGCTTTACTGCCCCCCTGTGTCCAGCGGCCTTCTGCCCCCTCTGTGTCCAGCTTTACTGCCCCCCTGTGTCCAGCGGCCTTCTGCCCCCTCTGTGTCCAGCCTTCTGCCCCCCGTGTCCAGCTTTACTGCCCCCCTGTGTCCAGCGGCCTTCTGCCCCCCCTGTGTCCAGCTTTACTGCCCCCCTGTGTCCAGCGGCCTTCTGCCCCCTCTGTGTCCAGCCTTCTGCCCCCCCTGTGTCCAGCTTTACTGCCCCCCTGTGTCCAGCGGCCTTCTGCCCCCTCTGTGTCCAGCTTTACTGCCCCCCCTGTGTCCAGCGGCCTTCTGCCCCCTCTGTGTCCAGCCTTCTGCCCCCCTGTGTCCAGCCTTCTGCCCCCCCTGTGTCCAGCTTTACTGCCCCCCTGTGTCCAGCGGCCTTCTGCCCCCTCTGTGTCCAGCTTTACTGCCCCCCTGTGTCCAGCGGCCTTCTGCCCCCCCTGTGTCCAGCTTTACTGCCCCCGTGTCCAGCGGCCTTCTGCCCCCGTGTCCAGCTTTACTGCCCCCTCTGTGTCCAGCTTTACTGCCCCCTCTGTGTCCAGCTTTACTGCCCCCTCTGTGTCCAGCCTTCTGCCCCCCCCTGTGTCCAGCTTTACTGCCCCCCTGTGTCCAGCGGCCTTCTGCCCCCTCTGTCCAGCCTTCTGCCCTCCCTGTGTCCAGCTTTACTGCCACCCTGTGTCCAGCGGCCTTCTGCCCCCCTGTGTCCAGCTTTACTGCCCCCCTGTGTCCAGCGGCCTTCTGCCCCCCTGTGTCCAGCGGCCTTCTGCCCCCTCTTTGTCCAGCCTTCTGCCCCCCTGTGTCCAGCTTTACTGCCCCCCTGTGTCCAGCGGCCTTCTGCCCCCTCTGTGTCCAGCTTTACTGCCCCCCTGTGTCCAGCGGCCTTCTGCCCCCTCTGTGTCCAGCCTTCTGCCCCCCGTGTCCAGCTTTACTGCCCCCCTGTGTCCAGCGGCCTTCTGCCCCCCCTGTGTCCAGCTTTACTGCCCCCCTGTGTCCAGCGGCCTTCTGCCCCCTCTGTGTCCAGCCTTCTGCCCCCCCTGTGTCCAGCTTTACTGCCCCCCTGTGTCCAGCGGCCTTCTGCCCCCTCTGTGTCCAGCTTTACTGCCCCCCTGTGTCCAGCGGCCTTCTGCCCCCTCTGTGTCCAGCCTTCTGCCCCCCCTGTGTCCAGCTTTACTGCCCCCCTGTGTCCAGCGGCCTTCTGCCCCCCCTGTGTCCAGCTTTACTGCCCCCGTGTCCAGCGGCCTTCTGCCCCCGTGTCCAGCTTTACTGCCCCCTCTGTGTCCAGCTTTACTGCCCCCTCTGTGTCCAGCTTTACTGCCCCCTCTGTGTCCAGCCTTCTGCCCCCCCTGTGTCCAGCTTTACTGCCCCCCTGTGTCCAGCGGCCTTCTGCCCCCTCTGTCCAGCCTTCTGCCCCCCTGTGTCCAGCTTTACTGCCCCCCTGTGTCCAGCGGCCTTCTGCCCCCTCTGTGTCCAGCGGCCTTCTGCCCCCCTGTGTCCAGCTTTACTGCCCCCCTGTGTCCAGCGGCCTTCTGCCCCCCTGTGTCCAGCGGCCTTCTGCCCCCTCTTTGTCCAGCCTTCTGCCCCCCTGTGTCCAGCTTTACTGCCCCCCTGTGTCCAGCGGCCTTCTGCCCCCTCTGTGTCCAGCTTTACTGCCCCCCTGTGTCCAGCGGCCTTCTGCCCCCTCTGTGTCCAGCCTTCTGCCCCCCCTGTGTCCAGCTTTACTGCCCCCCTGTGTCCAGCGGCCTTCTGCCCCCCTTGTGTCCAGCTTTACTGCCCCCCTGTGTCCAGCGGCCTTCTGCCCCCTCTGTGTCCAGCCTTCTGCCCCCCCTGTGTCCAGCTTTACTGCCCCCCTGTGTCCAGCGGCCTTCTGCCCCCTCTGTGTCCAGCTTTCCTGCCACCCTGTGTCCAGCGGCCTTCTGCCCCCTCTGTGTCCAGCTTTACTGCCCCCCTGTGTCCAGCGGCCTTCTGGCCCCCCTGTGTCCAGCGGCCTTCTGCCCCCCTGTGTCCAGCGGCCTTCTGCCCCCCTGTGTCCAGCGGCCTTCTGCCCCCTCTGTGTCCAGCTTTACTGCCCCCCTGTGTCCAGCGGCCTTCTGCCCCCCTGTGTCCAGCGGCCTTCTGCCCCCCCTGTGTCCAGCCTTCTGCCCAAACCCCCCCCCCCCGATCGCCGCTCTCAATAAAAATAAAAAAAAGTTCTACTTACCTGCCGCGCTCCTCTCTCCACGCAGCTGCACCGTGCACTCGCCGGCGACTGACAATGACGTCAGACGCCGGCGACCTGCACGCTGCGGCTGGCGGCTGTTAACTATTGACGTGCGGACGCGGGCCCGCATGTCAATAGCGTACAGCTGTAGCGCCGGCCGCCGCTAAGGGCCCGGTTCAGCCTGCGGCTGCCGGTAGGGGCCCGGTGAGCAGTTAAGGTGCGGGCCCCCTCTGCTCACCGGGCCCCTTACGCCAGTCACGGCTGTAATGCCCTGATGGCGGCCCTGCGCAGAGAGCTGCGGGCTGATATTCATACCCTGGGAGGGGCCATGGGTATTACCCTCTTCCCAGGCTACAAATATTGGCCCCGGCCGTCGGCTTTCCCCCTATGGCACAGAAAATTGCGCGGGAGCCCGCGCTGTTTTTTCCATTTTTTTTTTTATTAAACACTCATTAAGGCCTCTTTCATACTTACGTCAGTACTGGTCCGTCGCTATGCGTCGGGCCAACGTACTGACGCACGTTATGAAATTTGTGCACGACGTGGGCAGCAAATACCGTTTTTCAACGCATTCGCTACCCATTCTGAAGTCCGGGGAGGAGAGGGCGGAGTTTCGGCCGCGGATGCGCGGTAGAAAATGGCAGGCTTAAACATTTTTTCATGCCGACGGTGCGCCAAAACACGATGGATCCATTGCACAACGGACGCAATGTGTGGCCATCCATTGCAATCCGTCACTAATACAAGTCTATGGGTAAAAACCCATCCTGCAAGCACATTTGCAGGATCCGTTTTTTCTCATAGAGTTGTATTAGTGCCGGATTGCGCCTGATGGCCACACATTTCATCCATTTTTGCCGGATCCATCAAACAAAAAAGTGTGAAACAACTGAAATTATGTCTTATATTCTAGGTTCTACAAAGTAGCCACCTTTTGCTTTGATGACTGCTTTTCACACTCTTGGCATTCTCTTGATGAGCTTCAAGAAATAGTCCACATGTGTTAATTCATAGTTTTGATGCCTTCAGTGTGAATGTACAATTTTCATAGTCATGAAAATACACAAAAAATCTTTAAATGAGAAGGTATATCCAAACTTTTGGTGTGCACTGTACATGAAAATGATCAAAATGACTGAAAATCTTTTAACATATGTTGGTTAGAGCGCCTCCGTCATGCTCAAGCCCTCCTCATTACCTTGTGCAAAACCTGTGTGTGAAACTTTTCAATACAATTTTTTTTTTTCAGCTACAGCCGTGATGTATGGCTTGCTGCGCTGAAAACAAATACGTGATTCCTTCCATAGTTATTACAAAATATATTAAAGTTTGAAGCTGGCAAAAAAGTCTTATATAACCTGAAGACATATCAAAAGAAACATACACAGTGAAAGCCAGAGAACCAGCATCGATATTACATTCTCCCAGCTAAAATAATGACTTTGAAATTATTAACAATATATATATTTTTTTCATCCATGTTGGCCCTGGGTTTGCAAAAAAAAATCTTTATTACAAACATTGTATAAAGTTTTATTGTTACATTTATACTTTATGCTCTTTAACTGTCATCTTTTTATGATAAATTATAAAGCATATAAACAATTCACTTCTAGTTTTGGAAAAATGCCATATCTATTGTTTTACTGTAGGTTGTCATTTATTTTACACAAACCAAAAACTATTGGTGAACTTAATGCTTACACATATATGGTATATTGATGGGATATCCCCTTAAAGGGAACCTGTCATGTAAAATAACACTATTAACCTGCCGATATGGGGTTAATCTGCAGGGTAATAACATTCTGACACCGTGCAGTGCCCACACTTAGATCCATCTACAGGGGGAAATTAACTATATTCCCTCTCATTGGATTGCAGCTGTTGTGGCTTCAGTCACCGCTCTGTGAATATAGAGTGGTGGCTGTAATCATGCTCCTGGCATTAGCTGGCAGCCGACTCTAATGATGAGCCTGTGCTGGGGGTGCAATTACAGCCACTGCTTTCTATACACAGAGCGTTGACTGAAATAGTGCCATTGCCACTCCTATAACTGGAAGCTGAAGGCTGTTGGGAAGGAATAAAGTTTATTTCCTCCCGGCAGCGGAGCTTTCAATGCACTCTGACCAATCACAAATTATCTTTGAGACTAGCTACACATTCTTCATGTGTCATAGTGCATGCGAATTGCTATGACTGGGTGGACACTGTTCCTCTTACTAAGGCCAGTCTCACACGTCCAGATAATTTTGGTACCGGAAAAAATCTGTACCGGAATTATCCGTGTCCGTGTGCCCCTATGTTTCTGTGGCACACCAGTGTGGCACACGTGCGGCACACGTGTGCCGCCTTTGTGCCCACTGGGTACCACACGCACCGTGCTGGGTACCACACGTACCAGCATCTGGTGCTGAAGCCCCATTCATATCTTCCCTGCAGCAGCGTTTGCTGTAGAGAAGATATGAATAATTGTGTTTAAAATAAAGATCTATGTGCCCAACCTGTGCGCCCCCCCCACCCCCCGCTGTTCTGAAAATACTCACCCGGCTCGCTCCCTCGCCGGCGCGGCTTCATGTTCTGGCCGCATCTTCTCCTGTATGCGGTCACGTGGCGCCGCTCATTTACAGTAATGAATATGCGGCTCCACCCCTATGGGAGGTGGAGCCGCATATTCATGACTGTAATCGGTGGCATCACGTGACCGCTGATACAGTAGAAGATGCGGCCAGAACAGGAAGCAGCACCAGCGAGGGAGCCAGGTGAGTATTTTCAGAACAGCGGGGGGGCGCACAGGGGGTGGGAGGGCGGGGGGCACATAGATCTTTATTTTAAACACAATTATTCATATCTTCTCTACAGCAAACGCTGCTGCAGGGAAGATATGAATCGCGGCTTCAGCACCAGTGGGGGGGACAGCGCTTAATGCAGTGCTGTCTCCTGCACAGCACACGGACTGCACACGGACAACGTCAGTGTGCGGCACTTATTTTACACGGACCCATTGACTTTAATGGGTCCGTGTAATACGTGCGCTCCCACGAACACTGACATGTCTCCGTGTTTGGCACACGGAGACACGGTCCGCAAATAGTCAATGACATCTGAACAGATGCATTGATTTTAATGCGTCTACGTGTGTCAGTGGCTCCGGTACGTGAGGAAACTGTCGCCTCACGTACCGGAGCCACTGACGTGTGAAACTGGCCTAACACGGCGTGCAGCGGTTCCTCCACCCGCTACAAACAACCACTGGACCACCACCGGTATGTATTTAGTTTCTAATCAGTTTACTATTTAAACTACAGGGATCATATGGACTCCACTTTCTCTGGCGAAGCTGTGCTTCACGTGGTGATATGCATGGGGTATGCACTCTGCCTCACCATGCCTATTCACTCTGGGTATTTACAATAATTTCAGGGGGTTCTATATCATAGTATATAGTATCTTCTTCCCCCTTTTCTTTGTCTGGGTTATGTCTTTACCCCATGTGCATTTTTTATAACAATATTTTATATAGGGGATTCTTGGACAACAAAGGGCAATACATTTATCCCCTTATGTTCAGACTCTTGGTGTTTTCTGATATGCACTTATTTAGTTGGCAGACATTGCCACATATATATTTTTTCTACAAATGATTTAGGTGCAATAGTCTTTAACATGGGAGTCTGTTTACACCACTTATGTAATTTGGACTAATTTACTGTGCTCATTTCTATCCACTTTTTATATATGTATATCGGAATATTATCTTCACTGGGTTGTATACTAATCACTCTGTGTTCCAGTATGTATATATATAAGGTGCATCTCGCAAAATTAGAATATCATCAAAAAGTTAATTTTTTTTCAGTTCTTCACTACAAAAAATGAAACTCATATATTAATACGTCATTGCAGAGTGATCTATTTCAAGTGTTTCTTTCTGTTAATGTTGATGATTATGGCTTACAGTCAATGAAAACCCAAAAGTCATTATTTTAGGAAATTAGAATACTGTATAACACCAGCTTGAAAAATGATTTTAAAATCCGAAATGTTGGCCTACTGAAATGTACTGTATATTCAGTAAATACTTGGTCAGGGCTCCTTTTGCATCAATTATTGCATCAATGCAGCATGGCTGTTATGGACCTGGTGGTTAGGAGCACCCAGAGCGACCTGATGGTTAAACTCACACAGGACAAGCTCTGGGAAGTGGGAGCTCTGCTGACCGCAACCCCTAATTCTATCACACAACTAGAAATAGCCGTGGAGCGTACCTAACACGACCTAGACGCCTCTTCACAGCCTAAGAGCTAACTAGCCCTAAAGATAGAAAATAAAGCCTACCTTGCCTCAGAGAAATTCCCCAAAGGAAAAGGCAGCCCCCCACATATATTGACTGTGAGTAAAGATGAAAGTCACAAACGCAGAAATGAAACAGGTTTCAGCAAAGGGAGGCCCGACTTACTAAACATACTGAGGATAGGAAAGGTATCTTTGTGGTCAGCACAAAAAACTACAAAAGACCACGCAGAGTGTGCAAAAAGACCTCCGCACCGACTCACGGTGCGGAGGTGCCACTCTGCATCCCAGAGCTTCCAGCTAGCAAGGCAAAATCATGATAGCCAACTGGACAAGGAAACAATGAACAAATAATTAGCTAACAGGGACTTAGCTTCTGCTGGAGTAGACAGGTCACCAGAAAGATCCAAGAGAGAACTGAACCAGTACAAGAACATTGACAGCTGGCATGGAGTAACGATCTGAGTGGAGTTAAATAGAACAGCCAGCCAAAGAATAAACTACGTCACCTGTGGAAGGAACCTCAGAAGCAGCAGCTCCACTCACAGCCACCAGAGGGAGTCCATGGACAGAACTCGCCGAAGTACCATTCATGACCACAGGAGGGAGTTCGAAAACAGAATTCACAACAGTACCCCCCCTTGAGGAGGGGTCACCGAACCCTCACCAGAGCCCCCAGGCCGATCAGGACGAGCCAAATGAAAGGCACGAACTAGATCGGTAGCATGAACATCAGAGGCAAAAACCCAGGAATTATCTTCCTGACCATAACCCTTCCACTTGACCAGGTACTGGAGTTTCCGTCTCGAAATACGAGAATCCAAAATCTTCTCCACCACATACTCCAACTCCCCCTCGACCAACACCGGGGCAGGAGGATCAACGGAGGGAACCATAGGCGCCACGTATCTCCGCAATAACGACCTATGGAACACATTATGGATGGCAAAAGAAGCTGGAAGGGCCAAACGAAATGACACAGGATTGAGAACTTCAGAAATCTTATACGGACCAATGAAACGAGGCTTAAACTTAGGAGAGGAAACCTTCATAGGAACATGACGAGATGACAACCAAACCAAATCCCCAACACGAAGTCGGGGACCAACACAGCACCGGCAGTTAGCGAAACGTTGAGCCTTCTCCTGGGACAATGTCAAATTGTCCACCACATGAGTTCAAATCTGCTGCAACCTGTCCACCACCGTATCCACACCAGGACAGTCCGAAGGCTCAACCTGCCCTGAAGAGAAACGAGGATGGAAACCAGAATTACAGAAAAAGGCAAAACCAAAGTAGCCGAGCTGGCCCGATTATTAAGGGCGAACTCAGCCAAAGGCAAGAAGGACACCCAATCATCCTGATCAGCAGAAACAAAGCATCTCAGATAGGCTTCCAAAGTCTGATTAGTTCGTTCGGTTTGGCCATTTGTCTGAGGATGGAAAGCCGAAGAAAAAGACAAATCAATGCCCATCTTAGCACAAAAGGACCGCCAAAACCTCGAAACAAACTGGGAACCTCTGTCCGAGACGATGTTCTCAGGAATTCCATGCAAACGAACCACATGCTGGAAAAACAATGGCACCAAATCAGAGGAGGAAGGCAATTTAGACCAGGGTACCAAATGGACCATCTTAGAGAAGCGATCACAAACCACCCAAATGACCGACATTTTTTGAGAGACAGGGAGATCTGAAATAAAATCCATGGAAATATGCGTCCAGGGCCTCTTCGGGACCAGCAAGGGCAAAAACAACCCACTGGCACGAGAACAGCAGGGCTTAGCCCGAGCACAAGTCCCACAGGACTGCACAAACGAACGCAAATCCCGTGACAAAGAAGGCCACCAAAAGGATCTAGCCACCAAATCTCTGGTACCAAAGATTCCAGGATGACCAGCCAACACCAAACAATGAACCTCAGAGATAACTCTACTAGTCCATCTATCAGGGACAAACAGTTTCTCCGCTGGACAACGGTCAGGTCTATCAGCCTGAAACTTCTGCAGCACACGTCGCAAATCAGGGGAGATGGCAGACAAAATTACCCCCTCTTTGAGAATACCCGCCAGCTCAGGAACACCCGGAGAGTCAGGCACAAAACTCTTTGACAAGGCATCAGCCTTCACATTCTTAGAGCCCGGAAGGTACGAAACCACAAAATCAAAACGGGAGAAAAACAGCGACCATCGAGCCTGTCTAGGACTCAACCGTTTGGCAGACTCGAGATAAGTCAAATTCTTGTGATCCGTTAAGACCACCACGCAATGCTTGGCTCCTTCAAGCCAATGACGCCACTCCTCGAATGCCCACTTCATGGCCAACAACTCTCGATTGCCAACATCATAATTGTGCTCAGCAGGCGAGAATTTTCTAGAAAAGAAGGCACATGGTTTCATCACCGAGCCATCAGAACTTCTTTGCAACAAAACAGCCCCTGCTCCAATCTCAGAAGCATCAACCTCAACCTGAAACGGGAGCGAAACATCTGGCTGGCACAACACAGGGGCAGAAGAAAAATGACGATTCAACTCCTGAAAAGCCTCTACAGCCGCCGAGGACCAATTGACCACATCAGCACCTTTCTTGGTCAAATCAGTCAACGGTTTAGCAACACTAGAAAAATTAGCGATGAAGCAACGGTAAAAATTAGCAAAGCCCAGGAACTTCTGCAGGCTCTTCACAGATGTCGGCTGAGTCCAATCATAAATGGCCTGAACTTTAACAGGGTCCATCTCGATAGTAGAAGGGGAAAAAATGAAACCCAAAAATGAAACCTTCTGAACCCCAAAGAGACATTTCGACCCCTTCACAAACAAGGAATTCGCACGAAGGACCTGGAACACCATTCTGACCTGCTACACATGAGACTCCCAATCCTCCGAAAAGACCAAAATATCATCCAAATATACAATCATGAATCTATCCAGGTATTTTCAGAAGATGTCATGCATAAAGGACTGAAACACAGATGGAGCATTAGAAAGCCCGAATGGCATAACCAGGTACTCAAAATGGCCCTCGGGCGTATTAAATGCTGTTTTCCATTCATCGCCCTGTTTAATTCGCACAAGATTATACGCCCCTCGAAGATCTATCTTGGTGAACCAACCAGCCCCCTTAATCCGAGCAAACAAATCAGACAGCAGCAGCAAAGGGTACTGAAATTTGACTGTGATCTTATTAAGAAGGCGGTAATCAATACAAGGTCTCAAAGAGCCATCCTTCTTGGCCACAAAAAAGAACCCTGCTCCCAACGGTGATGACGACGGGCGAATATGACCTTTCTCCAAGGATTCCTTTATATAACTCTGCATAGCGGCGTGCTCTGGCACAGATATATTAAACAGTCGGCCCTTAGGAAACTTACTACCAGGAATCAAATTAATAGCACAATCGCAATCCCTATGAGGAGGTAAGGCACCGGATTTGGGCTCTTCAAATACATCCCGGTAATCTGACAAAAACTCAGGAACTTCAGAAGTAGTGGAAGGCGAAATTGACAGCAATGGAACATCACCATGTACCCCCTGACAACCCCAGCCGGACACAGACATAGATTTCCAATCCAATACTGGATTATGGACCTGTAGCCATGGCAACCCCAAAACGACCACATCATGCAGATTATGCAACACCAAAAAGCGAATATCCTCCTGATGTGCAGGAGCCATGCACATGGTCAATTGAGTCCAGTACTGAGGCTTATTCTTGGCCAAAGGCGTAGCATCAATTCCTCTCAATGGAATAGGATACTGCAAGGGCTCCAAGAAAAAACCACAGCGCCTGGCAAACTCCAAGTCCATCAAATTCAGGGCAGCGCCTGAATCCACAAATGACATAACAGAATAGGATGACAGAGAGCAAATCAGAGTAATGGACAAAAGAAATTTCGACTGTACCGTACCAATGGTGGCAGACCTAGCGAACCGCTTGGTGCGCTTAGGACAATCGGAGATAGCATGAGTGGAATCACCACAGTAAAAACACAGCCCATTTCGACATCTGTATTCTTGCCGTTCAGCTCTGGTCAAAGTCCCATCACATTGCATAGGCTCAGGCCTATGCTCAGAGAATACCGCCAAATGGTGCACAGCTTTGCGCTCACGCAAGCGCCGATCGATCTGAATGGCCAAGGACATAGACTCATTCAGACCAGCAGGCGTGGGAAATCCCACCATGACATCCTTAAGGGCTTCAGAAAGACCCTTTCTGAAAATTGCCACCAGGGCACACTCATTCCACTGAGTAAGCACAGACCACTTTCTAAACTTCTGACAGTACACCTCCGCTTCATCCTGACCCTGACACAAAGCCAGCAAGATTTTCTCTGCCTTATCCACTGAATTTGGTTCATCATAAAGCAATCCAAGCGCCAGAAAAAACGCATCTACATTTCGCAATGCAGGATCTCCTGGCGCAAGGGAAATTGCCCAGTCTTGAGGGTCACCACGCAACAAAGAAATAATGATTTTTACTTGTTGAACGGGGTCACCAGAGGAGCAGGGTTTCAAAGCTAGAAACAGTTTACAATTATTTTTGAAATTCAGGAATTTAGATCTATCCCCAGAAAACAAATCAGGAATTGGAATTCTAGGCTCTAACATTGGATTCTGAACCACAAAATCTTGAATGTTTTGTACCCTTGCAGTGAGATGATCCGCACAAGAGGACAGACCTTGAATATCCATATCTACACCTGTGTCCTGAACCACCCAGAGGTTAAGGGGAAAAGGAAGACAAAAAACACTGCAGAGAAAAAAAATGGTCTCAGAACTTCTCTTCTCCCTCTATTGAGATGCATTAATACTTTTGGCCAGCTGTACTGTTATGGACCTGGTGGTTAGGAGCACCCAGAACGACCTGATGGTTAAACTCACACAGGACAAGCTCTGGGAAGTGGGAGCTCTGCTGACCGCAACCCCTAATCCTATCATACAACTAGAAATAGCCGTGGAGCGTACCTAACACGACCTAGATGCCTCTTCACAGCCTAAGAGCTAACTAGCCCTAAAGATAGAAAATAAAGCCTACCTTGCCTCAGAGAAATTCCCCAAAGGAAAAGGCAGCCCTCCACATATATTGACTGTGAGTAAAGATGAAAGTCACAAACGCAGAAATGAAACAGGTTTCAGCAAAGGGAGGCCCGACTTACTAAACAGACTGAGGATAGGAAAGGTATCTTTGCGGTCAGCACAAAAAACTACAAAAGACCACGCAGAGTGTGCAAAAAGACCTCCGCACCGACTCACGGTGCGGAGGTGCCACTCTGCATCCCAGAGCTTCCAGCTAGCAAGGCAAAACCATGTATGCAAACTCGGCTTCAGGAAAATGGCCGCTGCGATCTCTTCTGCGCATGCGCAGCATCCCGCGGCCATTTTCCTGAAGCCCCGTGCAGCAGAGCACTCCATCTGCGCACGCGCGGCCCCAGGAAGATGGCCGCCCCCACCGAAGACAGTAATAGCGCAGATCGTGGCGCTGTTTCTTCACGTGCGCACAAGTGGATTCGGCACTGGGACATGCGCACACCACTACGCCACCAACGTAAAGCTGGGGAAGAAACAGTGCTGTGACCACGCCCACCCGGCCTGACCAGCCTGATTTGACCACGCCCACCCAACCTGACCAGCCTGATTGACAGGCAAAAACGACGACTTTGGTAATGTATTTCGCAGCATAGGTGGGGAATCAGGGTACACTACATACACTATTGTAACGCACAGCGCAGGCCCTATTTAACAGTATTTTTATCTCAATCTGAAAAAACAGGGTGACAGGTTCCCTTTAACTAGCAGGGACTTAGCTTCTGCTGGAGTAGACAGGTCACCAGAAAGATCCAAGAGCGAACTGAACCAGTACAAGAACATTGACAGCTGGCATGGAGTAACGATCTGAGTGGAGTTAAATAGAACAGCTAGCCAAAGAATAAACTACGTCACCTGTGGAAGGAACCTCATAAGCAGCAGCTCCACTCACAGCCACCAGAGGGAGTCCATGGACAGAACTCGCCGAAGTACCATTCATGACCAGAGGAGGGAGTTCGAAAGCAGAATTCACAACACATGGCATTGAGGTGATCAACCTGTGGCACTGCTGAGGTGTTATGGAAGTCTAGATTGTTTTGATAGCAGCCTTCAGCTTGTCTGCCTTGTTGGTCTGATGTCTCTCATTTTCCTCTTGACAATACCCTATAAATTCTCTATGGAGTTAAGGTCAGGCGAGTTTGCTGGCCATTCAAGCACAGTGATACTGTTGTTTTTAAAGCAGGTATTGGTACTTTGGCAGTGTGGATAGGTGCCAAGTCCTGCTGGAGAAAGAAATTTACATCTCCAAAAAGCTTGCTGGCAGAAGGAAGCATGAAGTGCTCTAAAATTTCCTGGTAGATGGCTTTGCTGACTTTGGTCTTGATAAAACACAGTGGACCTACACCAGCAGATGACATGGCTCCCCAAACCATCACGGATTGTGGAAACTTCACACTAGACCTCAAGCAGCTTGGATTGTGTGCCTTTCCACTCTTCCTCCAGACTTTGGGATCTTGATTTCAAAATGAAATGCAAAATTTACTTTCATCTGAAAACAACACCTTGGACCACGGAGCAACAGTCCAGTTCTTTTTCTCCTTGGCCCACGTAAGACGCTTCTGGTGTTGTCTATTGGTCATGAGTGGCATGACACAAGGAATGCGACACTGGATACATGTCTTGGATACATTTGTTGTGTGATGGCTCTGGAAGCAATGACTCCAGCAGCAGTCCACTCCATGTGAATCTCCCCCAAATTTTTGAATGACCTTTCTTAACAATCCTTTCAAGGCTGGTTTTAATTCCGGTTGCTTGTGAACCTTTTTCTACCACACTTTTTCCTTTCACTCAAGTTTCCATGAATATGCTTGGATACATCAATCTGTGAACAGCGAGCTTTTTTAGCAATATAAACATAAGGATGAACCTCAGGGAGATCAAAACATCCAACACCGCGGAGACACCATCACGTGTTTCTCAACGCAGTCATCCAGAACACTGCCCCATCCCTTATGGGGATTATGCAAATGCATGTGGAAAAGCCGCGGAGACACCATCACGTGTTTCTCAACGCAAGCAATGAATAGCCAGGTCTTTCCCCAGGAAGGACAACCACCTATGCCAAAACATGGTATCCATCCACAGACAGCTGTTTCGGGGTATTTGCCCCTCATCAGTGTGGAGTAGGAAACTGGCTATTAGGAGCAGTGCCTAGTAAAAGGACTATAAACATAAGGATGAATGACCTCCTGGAGATCAAAACATCCAACACCGCGGAGACACCATCACATGTTTCTCAACGCAGTGATCCAGAACACTGCCCCCATCCCTTATGGGAAATATGCAAATGCATGTAGAAAAGCCGCGGAGACACCATCACGTGTTTCTCAACGCAAGCAATGAATAGCCAGGTCTTTCACCAGGAAGGAACAACCACGGGAAGGGCAGCATCCAAAAGGAAAACCACCTATGCCAAAACATGTCTGTGGATGGATACCATGTTATGGCATAGGTGGTTTTCCTTTTGGATGCTGCCCTTCCCATAGTTGTTCCATCCCGGTGAAAGACCTGGCTATTCATTGCTTGCGTTGAGAAACACGTGATGGTGTCTCTGCGGCTTTTCTACAAGCTTTTTTAGCAATGACCTTTTGTGGCTTACCCTCCTTGTTGTGTCAATGACTGCCTTCTGGACATCTGTCAAGTAAGCAGTCTTTCCCATGAATGTGGACATTAACAGAAATAAACACTTGCAAAAGATCACTCTGTTTGTAATGACTCTATATAATATATGAGTTTCACTTTTCGTATTGAAGAACTGAAATACATGTAAATTAACTTTTTGATGATATTCTAATCTTGTGAGAAGCACCCATGTATAATATATTTATATATATATATATATGTATATATATATATATATATATATATAGATTTATAGATATAGATATAGATATATAAAGACATTCTCATATAGAAAATTAACCTTTGTTTTAATCCATTTGGAGAAAATGTTTTTAACATATGAATCCATTAAGCCTCCTTCAGGGGAGAACTGTTTTAATGATACCACCCCTGCTAGGAGCTACAACATGCTCTAACACTTGATATTTCAATTGTGCTATTGTATGATTCTTTTATTGAAAATGTGCTGGAAGTGGTTATGTAATATCTTCACATCTAATCGAAGCTGTCACAAACGGACACAAATATGTCCAGCAGACAACACAACATATACAGATCTGGCAAAAATTAAGTGACCACCACATTAACACCCTGTCATGGGCAGCCCATTCTCCAGACCTGAACCCCATTGAAAACCTCTGGAATGTAATCAAGAGGATAATGGATAGTCATAAGCCATCAAACAAAGAAGAACTGCTTAACTTTTTGCGCCAGAAGCAGTGTGAAAGACTGGTGGAAAGCATGCCAAGACACATGAAAGCTGTGATTAAAAATCATCGTTATTCCACAAAATATTGATTTCTGAACTCTTCCTCAGATTAAACATTAGTATTGTTGTTTCTAAATGATTATGAACTTGTTTTCTTTGCATTATTTGAGGTCTGAAATCACTGTTTGTTTTTTTAATTTTGACCATTTTTCTTTGTCAGAAAAAAAATACAAAATTTATTGCTTGGAAATTCGGAGATGTTGTCAGAAGTTTATAGACTAAAAGAACAATTTACATTTTTCTAAAAAAAATATACGTATAAAGAGAAAAATCAGACAAACTGAACATAGTAGCGGTAGGGATAGGGGGATGGAACATCTCCTGACACCAACCTGTGCCTCTCCTTAAGCTCCCCTATGCGGTTTCTTCCCGCCACTGCCATCACATGCCTAGTGTTAGGGCTAGCGGAACGCACCGAGTAATAGGTAGATAGCTACAAGGTGCATTCGCAACCCGGGATCCACCGTGCAGAGATATCTGCTGCTAAGTAAAGGCAGATGGACTCTGAGCTCACACAAGGGTTAGGCTTCACCCCATGTGAACTGGTAGCGAACTCTGTTGCCTCACAGAGTCACGCTGTACACAAAACTAATGCCCTAACTAGGCTAATTGCACCCACTGACGCTAGCTGCCTGCCTGAGTGTACAGTCCCAATGCTAACAGCTTCACACCACATAGAACTGAGTGGTATAGTATCCACTGGCATAAGCCAAAACACATTTGATACTAGTGCGGCCATGCGAGCCTTAAATAGCTGCAGCACGTACAGGAACCTTCAAAGAAGGACCAATGGGATTGCTGCAGTAACTGAGCATGTGACCCTAGATCTCCACTGAGAGATCTTGCCCTGGGCATGCTCAGTGTGCAAAGCAGAACTTAGACCCAAAAAAGCCTGCTCGCCGCAGATCAGTGCAGGGTACAATAGCAGAGCCTGGAGAGGCAGTAGTAACCCTTTGCACAGTATCAGTCTCAGTGAGATGCTGGGAGCGATGTCTCCGCTGAGCAGGCTGCACTGCGGCCGATGCAAAATGGGAGACCGCAGCAGACACGGATCGAGATTCCCCCTGTGCAGCAGAGGAAACGCGACTCCTAACATTACCCCCCTCTGAGGCGCTCCCCTCCTTGAGCCTCGCTGCGCTCAAAAGCCGCAATGAGCAGCGGAGCCCGAATGTGCTCCACAGGCTCCCAGGTTCTATCCTTTGGACCGTGACTCTTCCAGTCCACCAGATAAAATTTCTTGCCACGTACCACCTTGCACCCCACGATAGCATTCACCTCAGACTCATCCGTGGATGAACCCGATGTCCCGACAGATGACTCAGAAAACCGGGACAAATGAACGGGCTTTAAGAGGGAAATGTGAAAAGTATCTGTGATACCAAGGTGTGGAGGAATAGCCAAACGGTAGACCACAGGGTTGACCTGTTCCAGAACCTTGAATGGGCCAATGTAGCGAGGCGCAAACTTAGTGGACTAAACTCGCAGCCTGATGTTACAGGCGGAGAGCCACACTAAGTCGCCAGGACCAAAGGTCGGAGCGGGGCGCCGGTGTGTATCAGCCAAAACCCTCATTCTCTCCTTGGAGGCCCGGATGGCATCCTGTGTGCGGTCCCAGATGTCACGTGCCTCCACCGCCCAGTCTGCCACCCTAGAATCGGTGGATGACACGGGCATGGGCACAGGGACACGCGGATGTTGGCCGTAATTAAGGAGAAAAGGAGTCTGATCAGTGGAATCGGCTACGGCGTTGTTCAATGCAAATTCCGCCCAAGGTAGCAAAGATGCCCAGTCATCCTGCCTAGCAGAGACAAAATGTCGCAAGTATGTCACCAGAATCTGGTTGGTTCTCTCTACCAACCCATTCGTCTCGGGATGATATGCAGAGGAGAGATTCAGCTCTATGCTGAGTAAACGGCAGAGCTCTCTCCAAAACCAAGACGCAAACTGGGGACCCCGGTCGCTGACAATTTTATCAGGCATTCCATGTAAGCGGAAAATATGTTTTATGAACAACGCCGCCAAGGCCCGTGCAGAAGGTAACCGTGGAAGCGGCACCAAATGCACCATCTTGGAAAAATGATCGGTGACTACCCAGATAATGGTGCAGCTACGAGACTTGGGTAAGCCCACCACGAAGTCCATCCCGACCATCTCCCAGGGCCTGTCTGCCACTGTCATGGGGTAAAGTAACCCAGCAGGCCGTTGTCGCGAAGACCGATTCTGGGCGCAGGAGACACACTCCCGAATATAGTCCCCAACATCACGGTCATGTGACGCGACGTCATCACAGGTCCTGCTCTCATACCAACCCTGGGACCGGAAGCTGCTGTGTGCACCGCACACAGGTGACAGGACTACAAGGGGCCCTCGGAGGGTGAGTATATGTTTCTTTTTTATTTGTTAACTTGTTACATACATGGCTGGGCAATATACTACGTCGCTGGGCAATATACTACGTCACTGTGCAATATACTTTGTTGCTGGTCAATATACTACGTGACTGGGCAATATACTATGTGACTGGGCAATATACTATGTGGCTGGGCAATATACTACATCACTGGGCAATATACTACGTGGCTGGGCAATATACTACATGGCTGGGCAATATACTACGTGGGCTGTGCAATATACTACATCGACATGCATATTCTAGAATACCCGATGCGTTAGAATCGGGCCACCATCTAGTTCTTTATAATTGTCCTTTTTGAGATGATTAAAACGTTCTCCTTTAAACACATTATTTCACTGAGCACAACCTAGGCATGGGTATGTAACATTTATTTTACTAGAAATGAAAGTCTGTTTAGACATTTTCTCACTTCCCAAATCTGTAGGTACCAAATTTTTTTTATATTTGGTAATTTTGTGTTGCAAATCAAAGGGAGATTTCTAAACTCCATTATATCTGGGTTCGCTTGATGTAAAATGTACCAAGATTTTTTAATAATCTGATCCATTTTTACATTAATGAGGTGATATTTCCTAACAAAAGTAATCCTGATTGATTTATTCTCTACTAGATTCTTACTCTTCATAGAATCCAGTTTTGCTTTATTGTACCAGATAACTTCTTGCCATAAAGTTAGATTTCATTTCTGTGAGTCTGTGTTCATACATTGTGGGTTCAGACGCTATTTTTCAGACTCTTTGAAACTGTGATTTTGGAATTGCCCTCTTTAAAGAATAGGAATGTGCACTTTTAAAATGGAAAACACTATTTCTGTCTGTGTTTTTCTTATAAAGACCAAAGTCAAACATTTTTTTTTTTAGTAACAAGAGTATGAAGAAAATTAATTTCCCGCATATTGTGTGACATGGTGAATGTTAACTCACTCCTTATGTTAAAATATTTTCATAAACATATAATTATTCTAGTGGCCCCCTCCCATATGCATTGACTTTGTCAATATATCAATATATCTATACCAAGTTTTATCATATGTTCGAAACAAAACATGATTACATATTAATTTTTCCTCAAAAAAGGCCATGTATGCATTTGCTTATGGGGGGTACATTGGCACCCATATCTGACCCTCTTCTTTGACAATAAAAGACATCTTGTAAAAGAAAGTAATTTTCATTCAAGACCAATGTTAGCAGATCAATAATGAAATTAATTTCTGATTGTGTAAAATCATTCATATTCAAGATCCAATTAATAGCCTCCTGTCCTTTACAATGTTCTATAGAGGTATATAAGTTAAGCACATCTACAGTAACAAGAAAGGTATCCTGCCTAATGTTGTCAATTTAAAAAAATAAATAATTTGTAGCCAGTAAAAATGCTTTTGTTTTTTTAATTAATGGTATCAAGATTTTTTCCAACGTAATTGATGACAATATTAGTCAGTGGCACAGTTGGTGTTCCCTGGGGGTCAACAACAGTTTTATGCACCTTAGGAAATTTATAGAATACTGGTGTGAGGGGATCTACCTTCACTAAATATTCTGCCAATTTATCATCAATGATTTTTGAGTTTTTACATTTATCAACCACTTCCAATTTTTTTTTCTTAATTTTAGAATGGGGGTTAGTTATGGTTAATGGTGTATGACAATCTGAGAATTGTGTCAAAATTTCTTTCTTATATTTCAGATGATCCATTAAAATGATCGAACCCCCTTTATCAGCTGGCTTTATTTCAATAGAATCATCATACACCATCAAAAATATTTAGAATTGAGAGTCCTCAGTGGTTGATACCTTTTAATGGCTAAGTGAAAAGATGGTAACAAATTGCAAACTTTCGAGACTACACAGGTCTCTTCATCAGGCAAAGACTAAAACAAATTCTGAAGAATCACATATTCTTATATTCTTAGCCATTAAAAGGTATCAACCACCGAGGACTCTCAATTCTAAATATTTTTCTATCCACTGGCTAACACGTTACCAAGATATATATCTTTCCTGCATCATACACCATCAGACACCTCCATTACTAACACAGTAGTCAAAAGAAAAAAAACACGCACAAAAGTTCTTTATCTGAAAAAAACTCTCCCCGACAATGTCCCTCTTTATTAAAAAAATAATAATCCACACCAGTCTGTCGAAATACAAATGGAGTTCCCACGACGATCCCTGTCTTTTTTGTCCAGTACATGGAGCCTCATTCAGAGAACGAAGCTCCATAGACTGTGGCAGCAGCCACTGCCGGGTGTCGTGATGCACTCTGCAAGACTCAGCAACTGTGAACTGAGGTAATGTCATTAAGGTTACCACAGTTCACAGCCATCGGTTCTCATGGAGTGCAGTGCGAGAGCCAGAATCATGAGCAATGACGTCACCGCTCATCATCTCGGCTCTGGCGCTGGATTTGTGAAACTCGGCACCTGTTGCTTTTCAGAATTATTTATTTATTTTATACTCTCAGTCTGGGTCACATGGTGCGCTGGCCAATCACAGCCATGCCATTACTAGACATGGCTGTGATGGGGTGGGAAGATCCCACAGCCTTAAAGCATGTTGATTGACTGCTGTGCAGCTTTTCAACCAGCTTCATTAGGCTGCCAAACCATAACAGTAACAGGGAAGAACAGTGAGAAGTCCATGGTCGGGGTTTGACACCGGACACTAAGTGTTCGGTACAAACCCCAACCTTTACTGCTCTGGGTCGTTCATCCCTAAATATGATGATTACAATATATTAAGAAGATAAAAATTTGGATGGGAGTGCTTCTCTAAGAATAGTTGGAGTGGCAATGGGAAAGGTTGATTACTGCTTATTCACATGGGACTCTCCACAGCCCAGGTTCTCTTGACAGGTAGGAGTCCCAGCATTCGGAACTCTTATAAATGGAAAGTTTTCCTTTATCCAGTGAATAGGGGATAACTTTCAAATACGAGAATACCCTTTTCAGTTTCTGCTCAAAAACCATATCAAAGCATTGAATGAAGCGAATGAAAAATCTTTTTTTATCAATCAATGTACTATTTAGTGCACATTTAGAATTCTAAATGAATATTCTGCCTTACTTGTTGGTTAAAAATCAGAATTCATGTGGTTACTTTACATTTGATAAAGATCTTGTTTTCTTTGTACTGCACTCTGGGAATTGAAAGAAAATAAGCTCTCAATGTCTGCTTAAGTCTTCCATTTCACAATTACCCAAGTATATAACATCATAGATTCCTTCGTAGATTATTTTATGTCCCCTCAAGGAAAACTTGCCTGGCAACAAGGAAAAACGTAATGAATGCCACAATAAATGTCTTCAAGGATCAATTGTATCTCTAGATGGAAACCCTATAAAACAGAGTTATTGTTCTTTCCCACAAGTAAGAACTCCTCGGTTGACAGTTTAATTTAGATGACAGTAGGATGCTGATTAAGAAAGGATACAGCCACCGATAAATAAAGTAGCTACATATTCTACCTAGTTTAAAGGTGAAGGTTTCCTATGATTTATATAAGAGTACTCATACCTTAGACATTCATGGAACCCACACTTATCTGAAAAAAAGGGTCCGATGACCCTCAATTTGCATGGAAAAGTGGACAATGACTGCAACATCACCCAAATGCATGTGTCACTCTGTTTGCTTTTGAGTGAGTAATGAGACCTAGATTCTAGAGATTGTGGGTTCCAAAAGTCAGTTGAAATATCTCTTTATTATACCTTCTTACCTACCTTATGCTATGTATAAAACTAAATAAGTTTATAGGGAACCTTGCTTTCTAGGAAAAATATAAAATATCATGGGCATAATGGTGCAAAGTCCCAACCTCCTAGCACATGTTGCATTTCTGGAGAGATACCATCATAAGGCTAGGGTGACATGGCCACATAAAAGAAGAAAAATGTCAATGTACAATCTTTTTTTTTTATAGTATCAGCTATTAATCATCTACAAGACCATTTACAGTTTCCTATGTTAAAAAATTGCAACATATCCGTTAAAATATGGATGCTTTACTGTGGCATTTAATTTTTTCCTTGCACCCGTAAATTTAAATGGGTGAGTCTCACCTAATTTCAGAATCAAATCTCAGCATGCTGCAATTTTTTAACAGACAGATTCATCAGTGATAAAAAAATGGTCATCACCACTGCCCCATAGTATAATATGGATCAGTGTGGTCTGCTAGCTGATAAAAAAAAATCACACAAAACCTACAAGAAACAAAATGAGCAAAAAAATCCAGCAGTAACTAAATAAGTAAAAAAGCAAGTGAATTTAAATAACTCAGGGTTCTTAGTAATACTGGCAAGATAACCCTGATCGGGATGGTCCTACACTGTCTAATATTAAAAACCTTACCATGTGACAGAGTTGACCTCAGTGTGTGAATAAAAAACAAAAGGACCGGGTCCCAATCTATGTTTTTCTTTGTATTTTTGCATTTTGTGGTGGAGTGTGGCATTCCTTTTCTGAGCTGGTAATTACATTTAAAAGCTTCTCCAGACTGGTGTCCATAGATTGGGACCCGGTCCTTTTGTCTGCCCTGTTTTACTTTATTGTAGTACACTGATGAAGTTCGATACTGTTAGGGCTGGCGGAACGCACCGAGTAAATATAGATGTTATTATTGGTGCGTTCGCAGCCCGGGGTCCACCATGCAGGAGGAGAACCTGCTGCTAGGAATTGGCACTATATGGCGGTATAAGCAAGCTCTGTTACTTCACAGAGTCGCCATTATAGAAAAGCACTGTGTCCTGTTAAGCTCACAGGAGTACACAGCTAACTGCTGAGCTGATATCAGTCAGTCATCATGCAGTCAAAGAAGCACACAAACAATTCCTCACCGGAGGTACCGGTATTCTAGTGGCTTATTTCAGCCGGGACCTGAATACATGCAAACAATCTCCTCACCGGAGGTGACAGTATTCTACTGGCTTATTTCAGCTGGGCCTTAAGCACAAGCATACATGACCACACTGGCGCAAAGTTCATTACAAAGATTGATACTAGCGCTTGGCCGTGCAGCCATGCGAACCTTTTATAGTTGCAGCAACTTCAGGACCTTCCTAGAGGACCAATGGGAGTTGCTTCAGGACCTGAGCATGTGACCCCTGACCTCCAATGAGAGGTCTTCCTTTGGGCATGCTCAGAAGGGAGAAAGCAGGACTTAGTACCAGAAGTGAGTCCTCGCCGCTGACAAGTACTAGCTATAATGGCAGAGCCTGGAAGAACAGCAATAGCCAGACGCAGAGTATCTGCCTGAGCCTGATGCTGGGACCAACGTCCCTACTGAACAGGCTCCACTGCAGCTGGAGAAGAATGGGAGACCACAGTGGAGATGGCTCAAGATTCCCCCTGTGCAAAGGTGGGAACTCGAGCCCTAACATTACCCCCCTCCTAGGTCCCCCCTCCTTGGACCTCGCTGCGCTCGAAGGCCGCAATGACCTGCGGAGCTCGAATGTGCTCAACAGGTTCCCAAGACCTGTCCTCTGGACCATAACCCTTCCAGTCCACCAAATAAAATTTCTTGCCACGTACCACCTTGCACCCCAAAATAGTGTTCACCTCGTAATCGTCCGTAGATGAACCCAATGTCCCAGAAGATGACTCGGAAAACCGGGACATGTATACGGGCTTCAAGAAGGACACATGATAGGTGTTGGTGATACCTAGGCGTGGAGGAAGGGCCAGATGGTAGACCACAGGGTTAACCTGTTCGAGGACCTTGAAGGGACCCAGGTAATGAGGTGCAAACTTAGTGGACTCAACACACAGCCTGATGTTACAGGCGGAGAGACACACTAAGTCGTCAGGAGCAAAGATCGCAGCCAGGCACCAATGAGCATCAGCGGAGGACCTCATTCTCTTCTTGGAGGCCCGAAAGGCATCCTGAGTACGGTCCCAAATGTCCCGTGCCTCCACAGCCCAGTATGCCTCCCTGGAGTCAGCGGAAGACACAGGCATTGGCATAGGGACATGCGGATGCTGACCATAATTAAGGAGGAATGGAGTCTGACCGGTGGAGTCAGCTACGGCGTTGTTTAGTGCAAACTCCGCCGACGGTAGCAAGGATGCCCAGTCATCCTGCCTGGCAGAAACAAAATGACGTAGATATGTGACCAGAGTCTGGTTGGCCCTCTCTACCAACCCATTCATCTTGGGGTGATATGCCGAGGAGAGATTCAACTCAATGCTGAGCAGACGACAGAGATCTCTCCAGAATCGAGACGCAAACTGGGGACCCCGGTCACTGACAATTTTGTCTGGCATACCGTGTAGGCGAAAGATATGTTTGAAGAACAACGCTGCCAGCGCCTGTGCAGAAGGTAGCCGTGGAAGAGGCACCAAGTGCACCATTTTGGAAAAATGGTCGGTGATTACCCAAATAATGGTGTAGCTACGAGACTTGGGTAAGCCCACTATAAAATAAATCCCGACCATCTCCCAGCGCCTGTCCGCCACCGGCAGGGGGTAATGCAATCCAGCTGGCCGTTGATGAGGAGACTTGTTCTTGACGCAGGAGACACATGCCCGAAAATAGTCTGCGACGTCACGGGCCATATGCGGTCACCAGGGGTGAACCTAGCCTCTCTGCTGCCTGAAGCGAATGGCAAAATGGCGCCCCCCATAGTAAAATCAGTACAAATAAATCTGGTTTACTCTTTAGTAGCCTAACCTGACGCACATGGACAATACATACACTTTTAAATAGGAATATATTTGAAACATCGATCTTTACACTTCTTCAGGGACTAAATGCCACCTGAGGTGAAGTGATCAACTTGGTTCATTTTAAGTGTGCCCTTGGCCGGGGAACAGTGCTTACTGTAGCGCTTCTTCCCTGGCAGGCGTCCGTGTCATACAGATGCGGCACACAGTTGCCACACGTATTACACACACGGACACGAATATCTCCAGTACCGTTTTTTCCGGTATCGGAAATGTCAGGATGTGTGAAACCAGCCTAAAGCCACATTCACACGTTCAGTATTTGGTCAGTTTTTTACCTCAGTATTTGTAAGCCAAATCGGGAGTGGGTGAGAGATCCAGAAGTGGTGACTGTTTCTTTATACTTTTCCTCTGATTGCTACTCTCCTGGTTTTGGCTTACAAATACTGAGGTAACATACTGAACATGTGAACGTGGTCTGATAGCGTGTTTCTGTTACTTTTGACTTCCCGCAGACAGCTGTAGCTGGAGCGGACCGCGACACCCTTCTGACCCGTAATGGACCCGGACCGCCCCTGGGTGAGTATAATATAATCTTTATTTCTCATCTTTCAGGTTACATCGGGGGCTTATCTACAACATTACAGAATGCTGTAGATGATCCCCTGATTCCGGTGGCTGCAGCTCATATACGATTTTTGGGGTGACAGACGTCCTTTAAAAAGGTACTACTGGCCTCTCAGATCCTCAATATTAAAATGACCTGATAGCAAAATGACTATAGTTGCCCATAGGATATGTCCTCCACTTGACCAAGTAAGTCCCAATAACATGTATGGGTATAACATCCTTTTCTTATAAACACCACTTATTTGTACCATATAAATGAGATCATATGTATACTATTTATCCTATGGGCAAATATAGTCATTTTGCTATCAGGTCAGATTAATATTGAGGATCTGAGAGGCCAGTAGTACCTTTTTAACACCCCCGCCCCTCTTTTTCTGTTCGTTGGTTATAGGGAAAGGAAAAACAGAGAGAGAGAAAGAAAGAAAGAAAGAAAGAAAGAAAGAAAGAAAGAAAGAAAGAAAGAAAGAAAGAAAGAAAGAAAGAAAGAAAGGAGAGAGAAAGAAAGAAAGAACAGAGAGAGAAAGAAGGAGGGGAAAGAAAACAGAGAAAGAAAGAGGGGAAAGAAAGAGCAGAAAGAAAGAACAGAGAGAAAGAAAGAACAAAGAGAGAAAGAAAGAAAGAAAGAAAGAAAGAAAGAAAGAAAGAAAGAACAGAGAGAGAAAGAGAAAGAAAGGGGAATGAAAGAAAGAACAGAGAGAGAAAGAAATTGGGGAAAGAAAGAAATGAGAGAGAGAAAGAAAGAGGGGAAAGAAAGAAAGAAAACAGAGAGAGAAAGAAAGGGGAAAGAACAGAGAGAGAAAGAAAGAAAGAAAGAAAGAAAGAAAGAAAGAAAGAAAGAAAGAAAGAAAGAAAGAAAGAAAGAAAGAAAGAAAGAAAGAAAGAAAGAAAGAACAGAGAGGGATAGAAAGAAAGAACAGAGAGAGAGAGAAAGAACAGAGAAAAAAGAAAGGAAAGATAAAAAAGATTAGAGAGGGAAATAAAGAACACAGAGAAAGAAAGAACAGAGAGAGAAAGAAAGAACAGAGAGAAAGAAAGAAAAAAAAAGATTAGAGAGGGAAAGAAAGAACAGAGAGAGAGAAAAAAAGATTAGAGAGGGAAAGAAAGAACAGAGGAGAAAGAAAGAGAGAGAGAAAGATTATATAAAGATACTATAGCGGCCCGGCTCCCATTGTAATGCCCACCTGAGCATCCCGCTGCAGGACATATCATGATCCACTCACATGGCTGGCATCCCCGATTCCAAGGCGGTCCCACTGTACGCGCTGTCGGAGGAGGACACGGTGATGGATCTGAAGCATTCCCTGAAGTGCCTCCATGGTTCTGTCACAATCTCCTCCCGAAATTACAGTACATCATTTCCGGTCAGCTTCCAGCACGTCACTTCTGGTGGAACGTCACTTGCGAGTGTTAAAGTGCTACTCGGGGCTCCGCCGTGTACTCCTGTGTCCACAGGAAAAGTAAGCACCTGGCCGGGACAGCCTCTCAAACTCAGGACTGTCCCACTGGATCCAGGACGGTTGGGAGGTATGAAATTTGCTCCCCACCATACACCGACCTCATACACGCACGGCTCAACACACCTCATACACACACGGTTCCGCTTTGTATGCCTCTTACACACACGGCTCTGCTCCATACACCTCGCGCACACACACGGCTCCACTCAGTACACACATGGCTCCACTCCGTAAACCTTGCACACATGCGGCTCTGATCCATACACCTTGTACTCATGCTGCTCCGCTCCGTACACCCCGCACACACATGGCTCCACTCCGTACAACAAGTACACACATGGCACCGTTCCATACACCAAATATACACACGGCTCCACTCCATACACCTTGCACACACGCGGCTCCGTTCTGCTCAAATCGTATACACACGGCTCCACTCCATACACCTTGTACACGGCTCCGCTCCGTACACCTCGTACACACACAGCTCCGCTCCATACACCGCATACACACAGGGCTCCGCTCCGTACACCTCGCACACACACGGATCCGCTCCGTACACCTCGTACACACACGGCTCTGCTCCACACACCTCGCACACACATGGTTCCGCTCCATACACCTCGTACACACACGGCTCCATTCCATACACCTCGTACACACACATGGCTCCGTTCCGTACACCTCATACACACGGCTCCACTCCATACACCTCGTACACACATGGCTTCACTCCGTACACCAAGTACACACATGGATCCACTCCATACACCTCGTACACACACGGCTTCACTCTGTACACCAAGTACACACACGGCTCCACTCCATACACCACGTACACACATGGCTCCACTCTGTACACCAAGTACACACACGACTCTGCTCCATACACCTCGTACACACATGGCTCCACTCCGTTCACCTCGTACACACACGGCTCCGCTCCACACACCTCGTACACACACGGCTCCGCTCCATACACCTCATACACACACGGCTCCACTCCGTACACCAAATACACTTACGGCTCCACTCCGTACACCAAGTACACACACGGCTCCACTCCATACACCTCATACACACATGGCTCCACTCTTTACACCAAGTGCATGCACGGCTCCGCTCCATACACCAAGTACATACACGGCTCCGCTCCATACACCTTGTACACATGCATCTCTGCTCCGCACAAATCGTACACACATGGCTCCGCTCCGTACACTTTGTACACACACGGCTCTGCACCGTACACACCTGGCTCTGCTCCGCACACCTTGTACACACACGGCTCTGCTCCATACACCTCGTACACATGGCTCCGCTCCGTATTCCTCATACACACATGGCTCTGCTACATCCATCCTGCAAACCCCTTCTGACACCACACATCAACTTCCCCTCATCCAGCACCATGACAACCAGCACAGCAGAGTCCTGCATACACAAGGACCCTGATCATGTAACCGCTGACTCTTCCCCCTCCTGTGACCTCATCACAGGTCCTGTGTGCACAGAGCAGCCATCTATGAGCAACCCGAGGAGATTCATGGAGAAGAGCGACTTCAGCGTCAGGACCTGTGATGATGTCACGTGAGTTGGGGAGGGCTGGAGAGGAGATCCAGGATGGAGTCCTGAATAGACTAAATAGCATAGTAACTGAACCTGCGTCTCTGAAGCAAATCCAGTTACTACACTGACAGAATCTGCCGCCCCCTCTCTTCAGGGACGGCAGTACCGCCTGAGCAAAAGCGCTCAACTCGCCTCATTGTAGCGGTGCCCCTGGCAGCCACCAGTATTTCCTCGCCAGTAGCTCAGCTGTCCTTTTGGACCCAAAATATCCACCCACCCTGGACGAGTGAGCCCAAGAGAGAACCTCCGGGCGCAGACTGGATGGTACAAAAGTCTTGCCTGAAGGCACTGACTCTAGTGAAATTGGGGCCACAGTTCTCAGACTCTTGGTAGGGACAATAAGCTGAGGCTCCTCTTCCTCCTCCTCAGATGATACAAAGGAGCGAGAGAGAGCGTTGGCACGAATGTTCTTCTCCTCAGAAAGGAAATGGAGGGTGAAATGGAACCGGGAGAAGAACAAGGACCATCTGGCCTGGCGAGAATTTAACCACTCTGCTGTTTGTAGGTAAACCAAATTCTTGTGGCCTGTGAATACTTGGAAAGGATAGCAAGCCCCCTCCAAAAGATGTCAACACTCAGAGAAGGCCAACTTCATTGCTAGCAATTCCCTGTGCCCGATGGAATGATTCCTCTCTGCTGGTGTGAAGGTCTTGGAAAAGAAGAAGCAAGGATGCTTTCGACCTTGAGCATCCTTTTGAAAGAGGACTGCTCCAGCATCAACGGAAGAGGCATCCACCTCCATTATAAATGGCTTATCTACATCGGGGCAATGTAGGATGGGAGCGCTAGCAAAATGGGACTTAATGGAAATGAAGGCCTTGGAGACCTCCTCAGAACACAATTTGGGATTTACTCCCTTCTTGGAGAGGGCTACCAAGGGAGCTACCAGAGTTGAGAAATGAGGAATGAACTGGCGATAATAGTTAATGAACCCCATAAAGCGCTGCACTGCTTTAAGAGAATGGGGTTCTTGCAAGTCCATCACAGCCTGTAGTTTGGCAGGATCCATACCCAATCCCTGGATGGAGATGATATAGCCCAGAAAAGGTAAAGACTCCAGCTCAAAGACTCATTTCCCCAACGTGGCATAGAGGGAATTATCTCAAAAGAGGTTGAAGACTTTGCAAACATCTCTCCGGTGGGAGTCAATATCTGGAGAGTAGATGAGAATATCATCCAGATAGACTACGACCAAGGTGGAAAGCATATCCCGGAATATATAGTTTACAAAGTCTTGGAAAACGGCTGGGGCATTACAGAGCCCAAACGGCATCACTAGATATTCATAGTGCCCATCCCTGGTGTTAAAAGCCATCTTCCATTCGTCCCCCTCACGGATGCAAATCAGGTTGTAAGCACCCCGCAGATCTAGCTTAGTAAATACCCTTGCTCCCGGAAGCCTATCAAAAAGCTCAGATATCGGGGCAGGGGATACTTATTCTTAATGGTGATGGCGTTAAGACCCCTGTAGTCTATGCATGGACGTAGTTCCCAGTTCTTCTTCAGCACGAAGAAGAACCCAGCCCCTGCAGGTGACACTGACTTCCTAATGAATCCTCTTGCCAGATTTTCCTGGATGTACTGAGACATTGCCTCCGTCTGCGGGAGAGATAATGGATAGACTCGACCCTGGGGAGGCTCAGCACCAGGCAAGAGGTCAATAGGACAGTCATAGGGACGGTGAGGCAGAAGAGTCTCTGCAGCCCTTTTGGAAAACACGACCGCATAGGACCAATATTGCTTGGGGAGAGAGGATAGATCTTCGGGTACCTCAGTAGTAGCAACCTGAACGCTTTCCCTCTGACATCTACCCCCACAGATTCACCCCATCCCAAAATTCTGCCTGTGGACCACTCGATATGAGGAGAGTGGTACCGTAGCCAAGGTATCTCTAACAGGACCTCATCAATTCCCTCAGGAATGATGAGCAGAGATATTATCTCCTGATGAAATGGCGACATGGACAGAGAGAAAGGGATGGTCTGGTGTGTTATCTGAGAGGGCAGTGTTGACCCATTCACCAGTCGTACGGTAACTGGCTGAGCTAGCATTACCAGGGGAATTGCATGATGTTGGGTGAAGGCAGAAGACATAAAATTGCACTCCGCCCCAGAATCCACGCAGAGCTCTACAGAGTGGGAGAATAAGCCTATAGTAATTGTCCCCTTAAAGGACAATTTTGAGGCAAACGTCGCCGTGTCTAGTGGTTCTCCACCTACTACCTCTAGACGCTGATGATTCCTCGAACGCTGGGAACGTCTGATGGCAAGATGTCCTGACTGCTGGCAAACATGACAGACCGTAAGTGCACGAGTGGTCCGGGACTTAGATCCCGCTCGTGACACTTCCATGGCCTCATGTGACTCAGGGACCAGGACTGGAGATTCCAAAGGTTTGGCGAAGGTGGGAACCAGCCAAAACCTCTGCCTACACT
This sequence comes from Ranitomeya imitator, assembly GCF_032444005.1. NCBI lineage: Eukaryota > Metazoa > Chordata > Amphibia > Anura > Dendrobatidae > Ranitomeya > Ranitomeya imitator. Next base: position 427,381,308 of record NC_091287.1, on the reverse strand, counting down.
GGGCTCGCTCTTAGATTCGCTCATTAAAATGGAGGCCAATACGAGTGGACACAGTTATTAACTCCTCCAGTGTGGCGGGAATCTCCCTAGTGGCCAAAGCATCCTTCATGTGGTCAGCCAGCCCCGTCCAAAATATAGGGATAAGGTCTTTATCCGACCACTCTAGCTCAGATGCTAGGGTGTGGAAGTGGACGGCAAAATGGCTGACCAAGGACAAGCCCTGAGTCAATGCCATCAGTTGGAGCACCATATCATGGGTGACTCGAGGTCCTAAAGCAACCTGTATCGGTGTGCTCAGGAACAGTGGAGCACTCTGCACCACATGATCCCCACACTCCCACAGCGGTGTAGCCCACTCCAATGCCCTGTCCGACAGCAGAGACACTATAAATCCCACCTCTGCCCGCTCTGTGGGGAAAGGTGCAGCCAGAAGCTCGAGATGTATAGAGCACTGGCTCATGAAACCCCTACAAGATTTACTATCTCCAGAAAATTTCTCTGGCAGTGGAAGGCGAGAAAGAGTCGGAACAGAGGTGGCAGTGGACAAGGTTTCTGCAGCCACGCTAGCAGCCTGAACAGCATATGTGGTAACATCCACTGCTGAGATTGAGCGCTCGAGAGCCGTCAATCTACCCTCCAGCTGCTGGATGCACCGCAAAGATTGCTGTTGATCCGCCATTTACTAGCCATACCCTAGTGCTAGTATTCTGTTAGGGCTGGCGGAATGCACTGAGTAAATATAGATGTGGTTATTGGTGCGTTCGCAGTCCGGGGTCCACCATGCAGGAGGAGAACCTGCTGCTAGCAAATGGCACTATATGGCAGTATAAGCGAGCTCTGTTACCTCACAGAGTCACCATTATAGAAAAGCACTGTGTCCTGTTAAGCTCACAGCTAACTGCAGAGCTGATAGCAGTCAGTGGTCATGCAGTCAGAGAAGCACACAAACAATTCCTCACCGGAGGTGCCAGCATTCTAGTGGCTTATTTCAGCCGGGCCCTGACCACAAGCATACATGACCACACTGGTGCAAAGTTCTTGACAAAGATTGATACTAGCGCATGGCCTTGCGGCCATGCAATCCTTTTATAGTTGCAGCAACTTCAGGACCTTCCTAGAAGACCAATGGGAGTTGCTTCAGGACCTGAGCGTGTGACCCCTGACCTCCAATGAGAGGTCTTCCTTTGGGCATGCTCAGAAGGGAGAAAGCAGTCCCAGAAGCGAGTCCTCACCACTGACCAGTAGGGTTGAGCGAAACAGGTTGGCCATTTTCAGAAGTCACCGACTTTTGGCAAAGTCAGGTTTCATGAAACCCGACCCGACCCCTGTGTGGGGTCGGCCATGAGGTCGGCGATCTTCTGAATCTGGTATCGGAATTTCGATACCGAGTTCCGATATGTTTGCAATATCGGAAATCGGTATCGGAATCCATATTTAAGTGTAAAAGAAAGAATTAAAATAAAAAATATTGCTATACTCACCCTCTGACGCGCCCTGGTACTAACCGGCAGTCTTCCTTCCTTAGAATCAGTGCTTGAAAGACCTTCGGTGACGTCGCGGCTTGTGATTGGTCGCGCGACGACCCATTCGACCGCTCACGCGACCAATCACAAGCCGCGACGTCACCGAAGGTCCTTCAAGCGCTGATTCTTAGGAAGGAAGGCTGCCGGAAAGAAGCAGGGCGCGACCGAGGGTGAGTATATTCTTATTAGGTATATACTCACCCTCGGACGCGCCCTGCTTCTTTCCGGCAGCCTTCCTTCCTAAGAATCAGCGCTTGAATGACCTTCGGTGACGTCGCGGCTTGTGATTGGTCGCGTGAGCGGTCACATGGGCCGTCGCGCGACCAATCACAAGCCGCGACGTCACCGAAGGTCTTTCAAGTGCTGATTCTAAGGAAGGAAGACTGCCGGTTAGTACCAGGGCGCGTCAGAGGGTGAGTATAGCAATATTTTTTATTTTAATTCTTTCTTTTACACTTAAATATGGATCCCAGGGCCTGAAGGAGAGTTTCCTCTCCTTCAGACCCTGGGAACCATAGTAACCCATTGCAATGCATTGGGTTTCGGGTTTCGGCCGACCCCGACCCCAACTTTTTTATAGGATCGGCCGATTTCACTCGACCCGACTTTTGAGAAACCCGACCAGATCCTATAAAAGTAAAGGTCGCTCAACCCTACTGACCAGTACTAGCTATAATGGCAGAGCCTGGAAGAACAGCAGTAGCCAGATGCAGAGTATCTGCCTGAGCCAGATGCTGGGACCAATGTCTCCGCTGAGCAGGCTCCACTGCGGCTGGAGTAGAATGGGAGACCGCAGCGGAGATGGCTCGAGATTCCCCCTGTGCAGAGGCGGGAACTCGAGCCCTAATAGATAAATGACTGAAACATCTGTGTTGTATGTACTATATTTTGGACTGCATTAAAAAAATCACTTCTAATTCATCCATTGAGTGCCAAGTCCGTTCTTATCCAGGATACATTTTTTTCTCACTTGTCATCCGTATGCAATACGGTTTTTTACTCAGCAGCTATTAATCATTTACAGGACCATTTGGAGTTTCCTATGCTACAGAATTGTAATGTATCCATAAAACTCAGATGTCATGCGAATGGTCGTATGGCATGCGATTTATTTCTCACATGGTATTGATTTCTGAGTGAAATTGCAGCATGCTGTGATTTTTTTCTCATGCTGAATACAGTTGAGAAAAAATACACTGATCTGCAATGCATCATTAAATAACATTGGTTATAATTTTTATCAGACTGCACTCGTCCGATTTATACGCTAGTGTGAAAAAGCTCTTAATCATATATTTTCATTTTTTAAATCTAAAATTGAAAAAACAAATTTGATTTTCCACAGCAGTGAAATAAATATGACTTTTCTTTCAGTCAGAAAGGCATGTATGCACAGTCACTACTTACAGCACCGCTGACTATATACGCAGGAAAATAGCATGTTACAAACTTCACGGTCTCATTTATAGCCATCTGAGCAAGAGTATTGGCATTTGGAAGTGCTGGTAATGTGATAAAATGAACCATTTTACTGAACCTACAACAATAGAACACACTGGCGCTACTAAATAGATAACCCAAGTGCTGCAGGTATTTAGGCAGATCCGTGCACACTCTACCAGAAAAGCAAATAGACCAATTAAAATAATAAATACCGCGCTACAAGGGTTAAAGGTTGATTTAAAAACACAGATTAATTATTACTGCACCTGAGTGCAACAAGCTTGGCAAAATAAAGTGAACAAGCTACACCGGTATTCACACAATCGTCAACTCACACTGGTACAGCCCGCAGTTGGAGTCCTAAGTAATTTAGATGTGCACTATATGCCATATAATAGAAATAAATAAATAAATAGTAGAGCACATACCATGGTGGTGTAACTAGTGGCTGGAACTGAGCGGACCCCCGGATACATGCGGTGCTTCACAGCGGAGGACCAGAGTTTTGTGGATAGAAGTGTTCCTCAGAGCGGTGGCGATCAGCTGGGCACACACCGGATACCAGTAGATCAGTCAGAGGACCGGGTGCCGGTGAACAGTACAGAGCCAGGAATCGTCCCGGCCGGAGGCGATCCTGGATGTACTGAAAAAATGGCCGACGCTGCTGCACAGCGTGTGACGTCACAGGCCTACGGAGTCACACTGGGGCAAAAAACCAAACCGACGCGTTTCGGAGTGTAACGCACTCCTTCCTCAGGGTTACCGCCCCCAGATGACTGGCTCCATATTTATGCACACGCGCTGGAAGCCCAACTGCGTGCTGCATATTAACTCTATCCTGCCTGGTCCTCGTCAGCTACGGTACAATGGTATATGCCTAAAACCACTGATCACCTGCATTCAAGATGTAACGATTAGTGCCTACGCTCCCCATTCCTGTCCCCTCTAATAGAAGCACCACATTAATAAACTATTAATATTAGAAACTCTACCACATACTCAGCCTATGTGCCCCCAAAATGGAACACCTTACATACATAAATTCAAATAATGATAAAACCTAAGATTGCACACATTACATATCCAATACAAAATACTTGTTAAACAATATCAATTTTTATTATAACTAGTTAAAACTTATAAAACAAAACTAAAACCTTAATATAAATGTACAAATACATAAAATGAATAAATAAATAAATAAATACAGAATACCTGGACCCATTCATGGAAGCACGTCTTGGGATGTACATAGGGTCCCAGCAATACACACTTCATGCTCCATAATGGGCCGTTACTACAATATTAATTAAAATGCGTACAATTCTAACTCACAATTTAATCCCCTAGGATACAAACTATCTAGGGTGAAGATCCATTGGGATTCAAGACGAGACATTTTCCCAAGAAAATCCCCACCTCTTTTATCTGGACGTACAATTTGAATGCCACAGAAAGATGTGCCTTTTAGGGATTGCCCATGTTTCTCCCTAAAGTGGCGGGAGAGGGGATGACCCACAAACCCCTTCTGTATATTTTTAAAATGTTCCCTAATCCGTACTTTTAGTTGGCGTTTGATACGGCCAATATACAACTTCTTGCATGGGCATTGAATTAAATAAATGACCCCAGCGGTATGGCAGGATATACAATCTTCGATCGTAAAATGTTGGCTAGCATTTGAGTCCAGGAATGTCAATTGTCTCGTTTTTTTGAAAGAGGTGTGCATACAACCATAACACCCTTTGCATGGTAAAAAGCCCTTTTTAGAGTGATTGGATACTACTAAATCCTCTGCTTTATTCCCAAGAACCATTCGTGTAGTGGGGGCTATTAAATGTCCTAGAGATTGAGCTTTACGATATATAAATCTAGGGTTACTTGGAAGGTACTCCCCTATCACCTTATCCTTCTGTAGGACCGACCAGTGTCTACGCACAATTCTAGTGAATTGGTTATGTCCACTATGGAATTGGGTTATAAATGGCAGCTTAAGAATCTGCTGCTGTAAATTTGCCGTAACAACTCCAGATATGTTATTAGATTTCTGTAGCAGGATATCCCTTGATACTAAAGCCACTTCCTCCCGTACTTGTTCCAACCTAGGCCTAGAGTAACCTTTGTCTTGGAACTGTTGAGTTAAATAGTAAGCCTCTTGGTTGTAATCACCCAAATTAGAACAATTCCTACGCACCCTAGTATATTGGCTTTTAGGAATATTTTGTAGCCACACCGGTAGATGACAACTTGTCAGATGGATGAAACTATTAGAGTCTACCTCTTTATGGTAGCACTTGGTGTGGAGCTGGCTATTCTCTACAAAAATCTTCAGGTCTAAGAAGTTCACATCAGTAGTACTTGTAACTGGTGTGAACTCCAAACCATATTCATTAATATTCAAACCTGAAATAAAGACACCTAGGTCCTCCTGTGTACCTTCCCATATGAAGAGAACATCGTCAATAAAGCGACGCCAGATTACTAATCCTGGGCACAGACACCCTTCCTTATAAATGTATGTATTCTCCCAGTTAGCGACATAAATATTCGCATAACTGGGCGCGAACCGCGTACCCATGGCGGTCCCCCACGTTTGTATATAATAATCATCTTCATATAAGAAAAAATTGTGCTGTAGTATGAACTTAATGCATTCCATAATATACTGTACTTGTATTCCAGAGTAGACATCTAAAGCCTGGAGTGAATGATGGACCGATGGCAACCTTTTTCTTGCTCTATTACCGTGTACAGTGACCTAATATCCAGGGTGCCCAATATGTAATTACCGTATTTTCCGGAGTATAAGACGACTTTTTAACCCCTGAAAATCTTCTTAAAAGTCGGGGGTCGTCTTATACGCCGGGTATCTATTTAGTGGTCCCGATGACGGAGGGGGCGTCTCACAGGGAAGTGTGAGTATGCCCCATTACCTCATATTGTAGCTGCAGCGTCAGCGTGGGGTGCTGGGGAGCGGCGGCGGCTGCTCCTTTGTGCCGCGTGGGTGCTGTGGGGCGGCGGTTCCTTTTGGTACAGTGCCGGGGCTCTGTGCTGTGGGGCGGCAGCGGCGGCGTATCTTCAGGGAGAGTCAGTCGGGGCTCCTCCGGCATCTCCCGAAATCCCAGAGGCGCCGGCAGCTCCATTGCTGCGATGCGGTGGCCTCCGGGAAAATGGCCGCTGGGGGCGGCGCAGGCTCAGATTCAGATCTCGTCCTGGAAAAGTTGGGGGGTCGTCTTATATGCCCAGTCGTCTTATACGCCGGAAAATACGGTACTTTTCCAATGGACTTCCGCTAGAGCCTCCAAGGTATGGCTGGTATCCTTAAGGTAAGCTGGTATTAACCGCATGCACTTCTGCAAATGGACATCTACATATCTAGATAGATTGGCCGTTAGGCTGTTGATCCCTGATATAATAGGTCTACCAGGAGGATTGGTGGTACTTTTATGTAACTTGGGGATATGATAAAAAATGGCCCTCCTGGGGTTCTTATTCAAAATAAAAGAGAATTCTTTTTTGTTTAAAATGCCCATGCTCTTACCCTTTTGTGCCAATATATTTAATTTATTAACAAAACGATCAGTTGGATCATTATTTAGTTTTTGGTATGTGATTGAATCCCCTAAGAGCCTCAAGGCTTCCTGATGATACATGCTGTGATTCAATACTACTATGCCTCCCCCCTTATCAGCGGGGCGCACGACAATGTTATGGTTTAATTGTAAATCCTTCATTGCCTTTCTCTCTTGCGGGTTAAGGTTCTGTGGCATATATTTAGAATTCTTCACATTGAGTCGTCTAATATCTCTTGATACCAATATATCAAAAGATTGGAAGGCACTGGAGTACTCATGTATAGGAACAAACTTAGATGGATTAGCTAGAGAGGTGTGAACAAAAGCCGACGTGTCTTCCTGTCTATAGTTAGTAATCATTTGTTCCCGTTTCATAAAATATTTTTTGAGGGTGATATGGAAATTTGGGTTGGATAAATCTACCCGTGTGTGCTGCGGCCGCTCCCAATTATTTCTGAGCCCTTAAAGAATGAGTCTGACACGTGGTGACAGCTTGACATTCAATCAAAGACTGGCCATTTATTTCCTGATACATAGTTTTTATAATAACATATAGCAAGGAGTGGTTTGGGCGGTTAGTTAATTAACATACACTTCAGTTATTGGTTATCTGATATATATGGAATATTGTGATTAATGCGCATATGACTGCTGATTATGCAACTAAAATGTAGCTCTCGGTATGTAGGGCAAAGTTGAGGCATCTGACCAGGACTTAGTTGAGACAACTCATCAGCACTTAATACATCTGGAGTTCTTCTGCTTTTTGGGTGGAAAACACCGAACAGTCTGTCTGGCTTATATTAGTTTATGTCAGCCATTTTAAGCAATTGATTATAAAGTAGCTGAGTAGATAGATATATATTTGCTTTGTGTAAGTATATGTGATTTAAAGGAATATATATATGGTTTAAAGGCGTATACATGCAAGTGAGATCTACATGATATACATATTTCTATCACAAGCCCCCCTTAGATATCACTTGCCCTAAGCCTAGCCTCCTGTCACAAAGCGCTGCAACTCTTTTGTGCTGCCGGCGATCCGACGCAAACCTAGTGTCTACGCCCTACACCGTACAGTCTTTCGCAATGAGCGATCAGGAGATCTGTCCCTAAACGGGGGTAGAAACATGCATGGTCTCATATTGGCGACTCTGTGCGATCAGTTCCACATATTCGTCATCATCAGGATTGGAGGAGCCATCAGGTGGGTGAATCTGAATTCGGATAGGTTCATCCAGGAGGAGATGCGGCATCAGGTTTGTTGTTTCCTTGACTGTCTTTTCCATCATCAGGATCATTCTGGCTTAGGCGTATCTTCTGGTACGGGAGCCTTCTTGCAGTGCGTGCGTGGATCCAAGTGGGCCTTCCCTCTAGTTTCACAGAGGTTGGTGTCGTCAGCAGCACTTGGAAGGGACCGTCAAATCTGGGGTCGAGCGATCTCCTCACAAACTTCTTCACCAACACCCAGTCTCCTGGTTTCAGGGAGTGTGAACCGGGTACCGATCCTGGATCTGGTAATGAAGAGAAAACTCGAGAATGGATGTTAGCAAGTTTCTTGGTGAGTTCAAATACATAAGCAGACAAAGTATCATATTGCATTGTCAACTGCTGGGGGAAGAATACCCCTAACCGAGGGCTGGACCCAAACAGAATCTCATGAGGTGACAACTTTTCTGGGCCCCGGGGAGTGTGCCTGACACTAAACAGTGCAATGGGAAGTGTTTCGTGCCATGGTTTGCGTGTCTCTTGGGCAACTTTTAACATCCTGTTTTTGAGTGTCCCATTCAGTCTTTCCACTTTCCCGCTACTCTGGGGGTGGTAGGGAGTGTGTAGGCCTAAGTCTGACCCTACTGCTGACCAGATCTCCCTTGTGAGGTTTGCTGTGAATGCGGGCCCCTGATCACTCTCTATCACTTCTGGGACCCCGTATCTGCACACGATCTCTGAGAGTAGCTTCTTTGCAGTAGTCTTTGCTGACTGATTCCTCACTGGGAAAGCTTCTGGCCATCCTGAAAACACGTCCACGACCACAAGGGCATATTCGAATCCTCCACTTGGCGGCATCTGGATGTGGTCTATCTGGATCCTCTGGAAGGGGTACAGCGGTCTGGCAAGATGATGTGTGGGAACTTTCTCCATTCTTCCAGGGTTGCATTTGCCGCAGGTCAGACAGCTGCTAGTGAACTTGGCTGTTAGGGTGGAGATCCCTGGAGCGAACCAGTAAGCACCAATCAGATCATTCATCTGTGTCTTTGATCTGTGCGTGGGCCCATGTGCCCACTGGACCACCATAGGGTACATGCTTCGGGGTAAACAGGGTTTGTAGTCCATTGCGTATACTCTTCCTTCTTGATGTGTTGCACCCTTCCGCATCCAATTCTCCTTCTCCTCCTTTGGGGCTTGTTCTTGCAACTTCTTGAATAGATCCCAAGACGTCATCTCATCTGGTGTCTTGTCCTCAGTTGCCATGTAGTAGCCGTCCGGCTCTACGACCTCTCCCATTTCTCCATACTGTCTTCCTTTGGCGGCTTCTTTGGCTGCCATATCCGCCATGTTGTTGCCCCGTGCCTCTACTGTGTTCAGTTTTCCATGTGCTTTGACCTTCAGTACTGCCACCATTTTTGGGAGTTGGAGTGCGCTCAGTAGGTCTTTAATAGCTCCATGATGCTTTACGGTTGTTCCGCTTGCTGTGATGAAGTCTCTTGCAGCCCAGATGGGTCCGAAGTCGTGTGCTATGCCATGCAAATACCTTGAATCGGTGTAAATGTTTGCAGTTTTGCCTTCTGCAATCTGGCAAGCCTTCGTCAGCGCTATCAGTTCTGCTTCCTGGGCTGACAGGCCAGGTGGCAGACTCCTGGACCACAGGATTTCTTGATTGCTGGTCACTGCACATCCCGTGTGAAATCTTCCTTCATCATCTGCAAATCTGGAGCCATCTACATAGAGGATCAGCTCTGGGTTGGCCAGTGGCTCTTCTGCCACATTGGGTAGTCCTGCTTTTTCCTGTTGCATGATGCTGAAACAATCATGATCATCTGGTCGGAGCAAATCCAGATCCTTGTGGAAGGTATCATGCAGATTTTGATCTGGAGGGTCCATATCTGTATCCCCCCTTGGTAGTGGGAGTAGAGTGGCTGGATTGAGGACTGTACATCTGGAGATGGTGACGTTGTCAGGCAGTAGTAGTGAGCACTGTAGACGAAGATGTCTTGCGGTGGAGAGATGTTTTGGCTGGGTTTGAATGAGAATTGCTGAGATGTCATGTGGAGCCAGGATTTCCAGTGGATGTCCAAGAATGATGTCAGCTGTTTTGTCCAGGAGGGCGTGTGCTGCAAATACTGCTCTCATGCAGGAGGGGGCTCCCCTTGCAACTGGATCCAGGCGAGCTGAAAAATAGCCTAGAGGTCTCTGTCTTCCCCCGTGAGTCTGTGTCAGGACTCCACTAGCATGGCCTTCTTTCTCCATCAGGTAGAGACGGAATGGCTTCTTGTAGTCAGGTAGGCCTAGTGCTGGCGCTGAGACTACTGAGTCTTTTAGCTTCTTGAACGAACTGAAGGCCACATCTGTTAGCAGGAATGGGGTTACGTTAACGCAGTCATACAGAGGTTGCATTAGGACTGAGGCATCAGGGATCCAGGTTCTGCAGTACGATACTAGACCAAGAAAAGCTTGTAGTGCCTTTGGAGATGTTGGGGGAGCCATCCTCTCCACTGTGGTCTTCCGATCATCTGTCAGGTGTTTAGTCTGGTGAGCAATGCAGTGACCAAGGAATGTAACTCGCTTCAGACACCACTGGACTTTGTTCTTTGAGACCTTGCAGTGTTGTTTTGCCAGGTAGAGTAGGAGAGACACGGAATGTGCTTTACACGTGTCAAAGTCAACTGCACAAAGGAGTAGATCATCGACGTATTGTAGCAGGGTCACTTCTGCATGTTCTGTGATCCAGTTGGCGAGAACTGTGGACATTGCTTTGGTGAATTGCGAGGGGCTGTTCTGGGCCCCCTGGGGCATCACCGCCCATGTGTACTGTGCCCCCTGATGCGTTAAGGCAAACAGGAACTGGTCATCTGGATGGAGGGAAACACTGGAGAAAGCATTTGCCAGGTCGATCACCGTGAACACTGTTGCTGTGGAAGGCACATTTGAGAGCAGGGTGTGTGGATTTGGCACAATTGGAGTTTCAAATACTGTAGCGTCATTCACCGCTCTTAGGTCATGTACCATTCTGAACTTGGCTGGCTCTCCTTTTACAGTCTTTTTCTTGACAGGGAAAAGCGGGGTATTGCAAGGAGAGGTGCAGGGGACAACGACCCCTATTTCCAGGAACACCTTCAATTGGTCTGAGACGGCTTGACTCTGTGCAATGGACAAGGGATACTGGGCCTTACGAGGATATGGAGTACCTGGCTTGAGCGATACCCGCAGCGGGGCAACCTGAAGTTTTCCCACATCTTGGGGTCCCTTAGACCATAGACTTTCTGGTACTACGTCCAGTACCTCCTTGGGTAGGCCTTCATGGGTTGTTTGAGGTTCCTGTAAGGCTGCCAGCATGACTGACTCTTCCTGGGTCAGAGGTGAAGAAAGGGTCACGGTCCCATCTTCCTGGAACACTATGGTTGCTATTAGTTTCTGTAGAAGGTCTGCCCCCAGTAGGTTGAGTGGGCAGGTTCTTGACACCACAAACTGGGATAGGATAGAGTGTCCTGGCTGAGTGCACACGCTCAGAGGCTTTGTAAGCTGAGAATTTCTGACTTGACCGTCGATGCCTACGCAAGACACAGAGGATTCTGATAGGCAAGTAGGGTCAGGGAGTTCCACATGTCTCATCACACTTCTGGCTGCACCAGTGTCCACAAGAAAAGACCTGACAACGCCATCCACTTTCAGGGTAATTTGAGGGGTTGGTCCTGCTGAACGGGTTTTGCATGTCAGGAGCGTGGTGTCTTGCGGACCTGGCTTGCCCCTGTCCTATGGATGGGGCGCTTCACTGTCCACCTTGTCTGCTCCTCGGCTTGCACCTCTGGGCAGGGTCTTGGGTTGTGGTGGAGCTCTGCACCGGCTCTGATAATGACCCAATTTGCCGCAGTTGAAACATCTGACGTTCCTTCTGTCTCGGTATTGCGGTGGCTCTTCAGAGTCTATGGCCGCCATAAGGGGTGTTGTCTTCCGCACTCCTGGTTGGGACTCAATCCCTTTGGCTACGGTGAGCAGGGTGTCCATTGCTATTGACCTGTACTCGGGTCTAGCCACTATCAGTGGCTTCTTGATTGGTTCTCTGAGTCCATGCACAAAGGCCTGTGCCAACATCTGCCTGTGTATCTGATCATGAATGGTGAAGCCCAGGTCCTGGAAAACCTGCATTACTCTGCCATGAAACTTCTCCACAGTCTCTGTCTTCTCCTGACTCATGTCATGTAAGCTGAGGGCCTGTCCGGCCAGCCTGCCTTTGGCCCACTCTCTGAGTTGTTCAATCAGCTTCGGCCCTGACTCCCAGGCATGTACGTCTAAGTCTGCTGAAAGCTTGAAGTGTTCTTTCATGATTGGCCAGAAGGCATCACCTGCCTTTATCTCCATCACGGCCCACAGATCATTCCAGGTGGCTGCATATGTGCGCTGGTTCTGCTGCATTCTTCTGTAGAATGGCATGGGATGCATCTCTGGATCTGGAAGATTGTTGAGGATACTGGTCACCTGACTTGGGGTGAAGTGCACATAGTGTAATGGTGGTGCTTCTATCTGCCCCTGTCTCCTAGGTGCCTGTGGGTTTTTCTTTCTAGTACTGGGTAGCATGTATGAAGTCCCCTCTTCATCCTCATCAGAGGAATAGTTGTGATAGAGTGCACTGGGGTCCTGCAGTGGCTGATAAGCGGTCTTGGATATTGTCTTTTTGTGAGAGGATGTGTCCCCACCCTGCTGAGGCTGTGGAGGATTATAGTTCCATTGTGGTGTGAATGTTGGCTGCTCTGACCGGGGATACTGATCACCATCTGATGGTGACGAGTGTGCAATACTTTAGAATGTGAACAGATACCACAAGCTGCTACTTGTTCAACCACATCCCGATGCAACCCCGGCCACCAAAATCGACATAATAGGAAGTCTGCAGTTGCCCTACCACCTGTATGGCCAGCAAACACAGAGTTATATTGTTCCCCAATTACTTTGTGGCACAAATAACCTTCCTGGAGGGGAGGAGAACGGGGTACCTCCCTGAACCTCCAATACCTCACCCTCCAGCTCAGGGTACAATGCCGAAATGACTAACCCCTTCTGCAAAATTGGGACAGGGTCCTCAAGGTCACCACAAGGGAGGCTCCAGAACAAAGCATCAGCCTTGAAATTCTTGAACCCTGGTTGGAAAGTGACCACAAAATTGAACCTTGTAAAAACAGGGGCCATCTAAGTTGCTTAGATTTGAGACGTTTAGCCGATTGAAGATATGATAAGTTCTTATCGTCTACGATAACAGTAATAGGATGGAAAGCCCCCTCCAATCAATGTCTCCATTATTCAAATGCCAATATAATTGCCAAAAGCTCCCTATTACCCATGTCATAATTTCTCACTGCCAAAGAATTTTTTTTAGAAAAGAATAGTTATAATAGAGACTATACTATGGATGCCATGATGTTATCAAAGGTTCCATTCATTTTAAACCCCATACAGGAAATGATAAAGCGGAAGTATGGACATTTTAACCAGCGTGATATGATGCTGACATAATTTTTGCTGACACGCTTCATCACAGTAACCAAATAGTAATGTACAGAGTTGCAGTAATGACATATACTTTCCAACCTGAAATGTGTGATAGCTTTCTTCATATGAACAGTAATACGGAGAAAACTGTTAGTCAGCATTACAAGGGTGGGGGAGAGCGCATATCAGAAATACATCAGACGTCTGCCTAGACACACACTGTAGTTGTGGGAATATACAGGAAGAATCCACAGTTCTCTCGATATCCATTTCAATTTATGCAGACAGTTCTAAAATGCTAGACAGCTAGGGATTTGTCACTGGAGCTGTTTGGGTACTGTACCCTAAATAAATCAATGAATAGCCCAGTGGATATATTAACGACTGGCTAGGATGAAGTGGAACATTAGCAGCTATGTGAGAACAATACAAACCTCACATATGTGGGAATATGGAGGATATATACTTGTCACTAGCCAATTAGTAAACTGATCGTTTAGAATGTAAATGAGTTTTATGGAGACTATGTGTGTAATAAACCGGTGATGTGTTACTTTGCTAATGTTTTAATATAACATTGTATCACTCTGATGGATCCTCTTCTCTAAACATTTGTTCTGACTCCTGTCCTCCAGCATTTTACAGTGTATGGCAGCAGAAATTGCCATTTACAACCATCTGTATCTTTCCTAATTTGCTTTTGCCCCATATGTATTATGAGATGACAACAGTAAAGATCAATGAGGCGTTTACAATTCACTTTTGCAAGGACAGGATAATGCAAAGCAATCACCTTAATCATGCTTAATTTGTTTTTTTTCGTAAGCTTCATTCTTGTCTTTTTACATAGCAATTAGTTGTCTAAGATATATTAAAATATAGAAGATTTAATTTACTTATACATATTATATTGGTGCAGAGATATTAAACAGTCTAATTACGGTAAATAGATATTTCCATAAAAACAGTACAAATGTTCAACTGGTTCTCCAGCTCTTCTATGACTCCACACCTCCTCAAACCAGATATGCAGCTCTGTGCTCTAATGCAATTTTGCTTACAGCTAGCTAGAGTGTGCATAGGTATATATTATGTCGCAAGCTTTATGATTTGTACAACATCCCAGTCATCTGATTCACAGTATACATCTAGGTTCTCATAGGCTTAGGGTTCACATTGCGTTCATTGACTACGTTAAGCGGACTACGTTACACCGCGGCATAACGCGGTGTAACGTAGTCCTTTAAAGCCACCATTGAATGCAATGGCGAACGCATCGCTAGCGCATGCCCAAAATGGGCGTGCGCTAGCAATGTGCGGTCATTTGAGTGACGGACCCGAGACGCTGGCTGCAGCATTTCCGGGTCCGTCACTGCTAGCGCAGATGGAGCTAGCAGATGCTCCATCTGCGCTAGCGTGATGTAGCGCAGGCACTTGCGCTAGCAGCAGCCTGCTAGCGTATGTGCTGAACGGGTTGCTGCTAACGCAATGTGAACCTAGCCATATTCAGGCCTTAGCAGTAGTATGAGATCTTGGAATTTCATCATTAGGAGGCTTCTTCAGTAATGTCATAAAAAAATTTCATTAGCACTTATACCATTGCTGATGTTAATAGGGTCTATGCTCCATGTTCTCACTGTACTAAACTATAATTTCTTTCTAAAGCCGGATACAGGTAGCCGTATTCCACGGTCTGTATATGGACAGCCTTACACATGCTGACCAGTGTTGTATTCATATATGAGATTGTAAGTTTAGGTAATGAGACCCAAAGGAAATCTGTGCATTGTAGTCCATATACGGACTGTGAAATATGGCTGACAGAACTTTGCGTAAGACTTTATTCATACACCTGTGTGAAGAAATGGACATAGATCACCATAGGACCTGCTCTGAGTCTCCTGTATCTCACCCAGAGGTTCATGTGAATGACCTTGTAAGCAGATGAATTACACTTACTGACATGAATATGAATGTTGGGGAAATATTTTTGATTTTGGCAGTTAAAGTCAGGATTTATTTCTTTTACCACGAAACTTGCTAGGCAGGGCCATAAATATTGTGGTCACATTTGTTGCAGTGGCTGCTAAACGTCATAGTTTAGTGAGCCTTTATCATCCCACCAATGCCGCATCAGGCACTTCTGTCTTGTCATTCATGGTCCTGACATTTACCAGCATCAGGACATTCTGTGAAACAGCACATACATACAGGGTCCTGACACTAAGCAGTGTGGATGTTGCATGCAGGTCACATAACAGCTAGCTCTGCATGAGAGGCTGCTTGCCTTGTTACATCAAAAGACTATTGACTACTCACAAATGTCGTTGCTTGATGCAAAAAAGTCATCCTAAAGAGACTAGTGGGCACGTGACCACAAAGTATGCAAATCATACACTGTCATTATTCAGCAGCTCACTAATACTGACTGCAGACTTTTCATTTCAGACAAGAGAACTCCTTTAAAGAGAACATGTCACCAAGTTTTTTTTATATAAGGTAAGGCCTGTACTTGTAAATCCTCAAATACAGCCTTTTTATTATTATTATTATTATTATTATTATTATTTATTTATATAGCACCATTAATTCCAAGGTGCTGTACATGAGCAGGGGTTACATCAAAATACAAATATCACTTATAGTAAACAAAACTAACAATGACAGACTGGTACAGAGGGAAGAGGACCCTGCCCTTGCGGGCTTCTAATATGTTGGATATATGCCACCAGTCCGGCCTGCAAGACAAGTAGAAGCTTTTATTATGCTCACCTACGGGGCACTCTGGTCTGATGGGCATTGCTGTTCTTCATCCGATGCCTTCTGTCTACTTGCAATGCCGTCCTGCTTCTCTGCTTAATGTGGATGGCGCATCCTACGTCATCTACACAGTGTCCAGCATTGCGCTCCTGCACAGGCGTATATCTCTATGCCCTGTAGAAGACAGAGTAAAGTGCTGCAGTATTCATGCTCCAGCACTCTTTGGCCTTTTCCTGCGTAAGCACATTGCAATACTTTGATCTGCCCTAGAAAGGGCAGAGAAGTACGCCTGCACAGAAGCACGATGCTGGATACTGTCATGACATCCTACGTCATCCACATGAACCTGAGAAAATAGCAATTTGGTGTAAATTTGGAAAATTTAGAAATTTTCAAACTTTGAATTCTTATGCCCTTAAATTAAAGAGACGTGTCACACAAAATAGTTAATAAATAATGTGGCACCCCAGGAGTTCGAGTACCACAGTAATGCTGCCTTCCTTTCTGGGAGGGTAGTGCTATGCCTGGAGACAAGTGAGATTCCTTTTGGCAGGTTATCACACACACAACACCTTCCAAATCCAGGCCAGGAGGGGGAGCTCAAAACTCTGTTTTAGGCCAGCTTCCCTGGATAAGGATCCTGGTTTGGAGGAGGAGCTAGTTTAGTCTATACAGAGAGTCTGTGAGCAAGGACAGACAGGAAGTGAGCACAGTGGAGATACAGGACTCCAGGAGGCCACGAGAAGTCCCCAATGGAGTCAGTGTGTAGAATCCGGGTACCGGGAGCCGAGGCTTTTGTGAAACTCTAAGACACAGAGCAGAACCGGAGGGCAGAGGATTACATGGACTTTGTCCATATTCACCTGTGGTACAGCAGCACCTTGGAGCCTGGAGTCTCCGTGAAAGACCCCAGTAATCACAGCTCAAGCTGCCTACCATACAGGTACCTGTCCCAGGACAGGGGAATGAATTAGGACTTTGCTGGGAACACTTAGTGGCAGCAGTGACCTCAGTTACAGCAAGTGTAGAGTGGAAGGCTTCTACCTGACCTGCCAAGGGGATTCTGCTTGTCTCTGGACTGCTTGGACTCTTAATTCACCTGTTGCTGGTGCCCTTGACTGTGGCTTGCCATCCACAGTAAACCAGGTAAAGACTTACAACTTGTCTCCTCCCATTTATTCACTGGCTATACTATCCACGCCCTCACCATAGGACCCCTGGGGACCCTGCTTCACCTGTGGGAAGTGTAACATCTGTTATGCTGCAACATCCCCCAGGGGACCCCTTTAATGCAGCGTCGGTCTCCAACACAGACCAAACCCCACAGGTGGCGTCATGACAAACTTTGAACATTTTCCATTTTAACGTTGAGGCACAGGGCCACGGACTTGGTCATAACCACCGTGACATCCCCCTTGGGACCGGACCCAGTACCGAGTACCCCACTGACCTGCGGGCGACTCAATAACTTTTCCCACATGTCTACTTTACATCAGCACAATTTTTTAAACAATTTTTTTAGGAAGTTATAAGGGTTAAAAGTTGGCCAGTGATTTCTCCTTTTTAAAACAAAATTTCCAAAATAATTTTTTTTAGGACCATCTTACATTTGAAGTGACTTAGAGGGGTCTATATGACCATGTGAGGGAAAAAACTACTAATTGTTTGCATGGCAGGGCTCGGAGGGGAAGGAGAGTCATTTAGCTTTTTGAATGTAAAATTTGTTGGAATCATTAGCAGATGCCATGTCTCATTTGGAGAGTCCTTGATGTGCCTAAACAGTGGAAAGCCCCACATGTGACCACATTTTTGGAAATTAGATGCATCAAGGAATGTATTTAAATGTGAAGTGATCACCTTGAACCCCCAGGTGCTTCACAGAAGTTTATAATGTTGAGCCGTGAAAGTAATAAAATGGCATTTTCACAAAAATGTAATTTTAGCCCCAATTTTTTATTTTCACAAGGGTAACAGGAGAAATTGCACCTTACAATTTATGGTGCAATTTCTCATGAGTACGCCAATACCTCATATGTGGGAGAATACTACATTTGAGGCACAGAGCAAAGCTCAGAAGGGAAGAGGCGCCATATTGAAGTTCAGATATTGCTGGAATGATTGGAGGGTGCCAACTCACATTGGCAAAGCCCCTGAGGTGCCAGAACAACAGAAACTCCCCATGTGTGAACTCATTTTACAAACTACACTCCCCAATGAGCTCATCTAGGGGTGCAGTGATTATATTGACACCGCATGTGCCTCTCGGAGTTTTATACCAATGAGAGAGCAGTGAAGAATGAATAAATTACATTTTTACCACAAAAATATTCTTTTAGCCCCAAGTTTTTATTTTTTCTATGGGTTACTATGAGATTTTTTTACAGCAAACACCAGGTTCATTTTTTTCCTGAGTGCATCAATACCATACAAGTAATCAGGAAATATTTTTCAGGCACAGTGCAAGGCTCAGACAGGGAGGAATGCCATACTATAGTGCAGATTTTACTGTTATGGTTTGCAGGTGCCATGACCCACTGCGAGAGCCCCAGAGTTGCCAGACCTGCAGACCCCCCGCCCATAAGTGACCCCATTTTACAAACCAGACAGAATTTTATAGCATTCAGCAGTGAAGAAAAAAATAACTAAATTTTTACCACCAAAATTTAGTATTAGCCCGAGGTTTTAGATTTTCAAACAAGTAATGAATAAAAATGGCACCATAATTTGTCCCAACATTCTTCTGAATGTAGAACTCCATATACAGAGCCCCTAAATACTAAAAGAGCAAATGAATGTTGCTGAGGAACAATTGCAAACTGCCGTTGTAGTGATCAGTAGGGTTGAGCGAAACGGGTCGAACATTTTCAAAAGTCGCCGACTTTTGGCGAAGTCAAGTTTCATGAAACCCGATCCGACCCCTGTGCGTGGTCGGCCATGCGGTACGCGACTTTCGTGCCAAAGTCGCGTTTCAATGACGCGAAAAGCGCCATTTCTCAGCCAATGAAGGTGAACGCAGACTGTGTGCAGCGTGATGACATAGGTCCTGGTCCCCACCATCTTAGAGAAGGGCATTGCAGTGATTGGCTTGCTGTCTGCGGCATCACAGGGGCTATAAAGGGGCGTTCCAGCCGACCGCCATCTTACTGCTGCTGATCTGAGCTTAGGGAGAGGTTGCTGCCGCTTCGTCAGAATCAGGGATAGCGTTAGGCAGGGTCCATTAACCACCAAACCGCTTGTGCTGTAGCGATTTCCACTGTCCAACACCACCTTCAGTGTGCAGGGACAGTGGAAGCTACATTTTTTTTTTCTCAGCGCTGTAGCTCATTGGGCTGCCCTAGAAGGCTCCCTGATAGCTGCATTGCTGTGTGTACGCCGCTGTGCAAACCAACTGCTTTTTTCAAAGCACAAATCCTCTTGTTCCTTCCTTTCTGCACAGCTATCTTGTTTGTTTGTCCACACTTTTTATTTAATTTGTGCATCAGTCCACTCCTTATTGCTGCCTGCCATACCTGGCTGAGATTACTGCAGGGAGATAGTAATTGCAGGACAGTCCCTGTTTTTTTTTTTTGTGGGAGATTAAGATTGGCATTTCTGCTAGAGTGCCATCCCTGTGTGTGCCATCTCTCAGTCAGTGGGCCATAGAAAGCCTATTTATTTTTTAGCTTGATTTGGGTTCTAAAATCTACCTGAAAAAATCAGTACATCAATCAGTGGGAGAAAAATATTGGCCTCAGGGCTTGTGTGCCACTCCTGACTCCTGTGTGTGCCATCTCTCAGTCAGTGGGCCATAGAAAGCCTATTAATTTTTTTGCTTGATTTGGGTTCTAAAATCTACCTGAAAAAATCACTACATCAATCAGTGGGAGAAAAATATTGGCCTCAGGGCTTGTGTGCCACTCCTGACTCCTGTGTGTGCCATCTCTCAGTCAGTGGGCCATATAAAGCCTATTTATTTTTTTGCTTGATTTGGGTTCTAAAATCTACCTGAAAAAATCACTACATCAATCAGTGGGAGAAAAATATTGGCCTCAGGGCTTGTGTGCCACTCCTGACTCCTGTGTGTGCCATCTCTCAGTCAGTGGGCCATAGAAAGCCTATTTATTTTTTTGCTTGATTTTGGTTCTAAAATCTACCTGAAAAAATCACTACATCAATCAGTGGGAGAAAAATATTGGCCTCAGGGCTTGTGTGCCACTCCTGACTCATGTGTGTGCCATCTCTCAGTCAGTGGGCCATAGAAAGCCTATTTATTTTTTTGCTTGATTTGGGTTCTAAAATCTACCTGAAAAAATCACTACATCAATCAGTGGGAGAAAAATATTGGCCTCAGGGTTTGTGTGCCACTCCGGACTCCTGTGTGTGCCATCTCTCAGTCAGTGGGCCATAGAAAGCCTATTAATTTTTTTGCTTTATTTGGGTTCTAAAACCTACCTGTAAAAATCACTACATCAATCAGTGGGAGAAAAATATTGGCCTCAAGGCTTGTGTGCCACTCCTGACTCCTGTATGTGCCATGTCTCACTCAGTGGGGCATAGAAAGCCTTTTTTTATTTTTTTTTTTATTTCGTTTCTAAATTGTCATTGAAAAAATCATTTTATTTTATTTGGTTTCTAAATTATTCCTGAAAAAATCATTTTATTTTATTTTGTTTATAAAGTCTCCCTGAAAAAAAAACAAATAGGTGGGAGATTAATATTGTCCTTTCTGCTTGTGTGCCAGTCTTGACTCCTGGGTGTGCCATCTCTCTCTCTCTCTCAAATTGTGGGCCATAGAAAGCCTATTTATTTTTTTGCTTGATTTGGGTTCTAAAATCTACCTGAAAAAGTCACTACATCAATCAGTGGGAGAAAAATATTGGCCTCAGGGCTTGTGTGCCACTCCTGACTCCTGTGTGTGCCATCTCTCAGTCAGTGGGCCATAGAAAGCCTATTAATTTTTTTGCTTTATTTGGGTTCTAAAATCTACCTGTAAAAATCACTACATCAATCAGTGGGAGAAAAATATTGGCCTCTGGGCTTGTGTGCCACTCCTGACTCCTGTGTGTGCCATCTCTCACTCAGTGGGGCATAGAAAGCCTTTTTTTATTTTTTTTTATTTGGTTTCTAAATTGTCATTGAAAAAATCATTTTATTTTATTTGGTTTCTAAATTATTCCTGAAAAAATCATTTTATTTTATTTTGTTTATAAAGTCTCCCTGAAAAAAAAAAAATAGGTGGGAGATTAATATTGCCCTTTCTGCTTGTGTGCCAGTCTTGACTCCTGGGTGTGCCATCTCTCTCTCTCTCTCTCAAATTGTGGGCCATAGAAAGCCTATTTATTTTTTTGCTTGATTTGGGTTCTAAAATCTACCTGAAAAAATCACTACATCAATCAGTGGGAGAAAAATATTGGCCTCAGGGCTTGTGTGCCACTCCTGACTCCTGTGTGTGCCATCTCTCACTCAGTGGGGCATAGAAAGTCTTTTTTTATTTTATTTTTTATTTGGTTTCTATATTGTCATTGAAAAAATCATTTTATTTTATTTGGTTTCTAAATTATTCCTGAAAAAATCATTTTATTTTATTTTGTTTATAAAGTCTCCCTGAAAAAAAAAATTGGTGGGAGATTAATATTGCCCTTTTTGCTTGTGTGCCAGTCTTGACTCCTGGGTGTGCCATCTCTCACTCAGTGGGGCATAGAAAGTCTTTTTTTATTTTATTTTTTATTTGGTTTCTATATTGTCATTGAAAAAATCATTTTATTTTATTTGGTTTCTAAATTATTCCTGAAAAAATCATTTTATTTTATTTTGTTTATAAAGTCTCCCTGAAAAAAAAAATTGGTGGGAGATTAATATTGCCCTTTTTGCTTGTGTGCCAGTCTTGACTCCTGGGTGTGCCATCTCTCTCTCTCTCTCTCTCTCTCTCTCAAATTGTGGGCCATAAAAATCCTATTTATTTTTTTGCTTGATTTGGGTTCTAAATTCTACCTGAAAAAATCACTACATCAATTAGTGGGAGAAAAATATTGGCCTCAGGGCTTGTGTGCCACTCCTGACTCCTGTGTGTGCCATCTCTCAGTCAGTGGGCCATAGAAAGCCTATTAATTTTTTTGCTTTATTTGGGTTCTAAAATCTACCTGTAAAAATCACTACATCAATCAATGGGAGAAAAATATTGGCCTCTGGGCTTGTGTGTCACTCCTGACTCCTGTGTGTGCCATCTCTCACTCAGTGGGCCATAGAAAGCCTATTTTTTTTTTAATTTGGTTTCTAAATTGTCCCTGAAAAATCATTTTATTTTATTTGGTTTCTAAATTCTTCCTGAAAAAATAATTTTATTTTATTTTGTTTATAAAGTCTCCCTGAAAAAAAAAAAAAAACAGTGGGACATTTATATTGACATTTGTGCTTGAGTGACAGTCCTGCGTGTGTGGCATCTCTGTGATTTGGTGCCACAGAAAACAGAGTGTGTAACATTGTGCCTGATTTTCCTTGTGGTCTCACCAACCTGTAAAGGGATATTGAAATCAAACAGAAGATATAGCTCACCGTGTAAGTTGTTTGACAGCAACAAATAAAGTTACTTTGGTTAAGTTTTTAAAACAATGAGGAAGTCTGGTGCAAGAGGTCGTGGCCGTGGGCGTTCATTGTCAGCTGGTAATGATGGTAGTGGTAGTGGAGCATCAGGTGGTCGTGGGAAAAAAATATTCCACCTAAGTCTGGAGCTGTGGAGCCAGGTTCGTCGTCTGGCTACACAAGGCCTCGAACGCTCTCTTTTCTGGGAGTAAAAAACCGCTTTTAAAGCCGGAGCAGCAACAGCAAGTTTTGGCTTACCTTGCAGACTCAGCCTCTAGCTCTTTTGCCTCCTCTTCTGAAACTGGTAAATGTAAAAGCAGCGCGTCGTTTGTGGATGTTCACGGTCAGGGACAAGTCGCTTCCTTGTCCTCTTCAGCAAAAACAACAACAAGACAGAAGGATGCAGCAGGCGACACAACGGGTTACTCCATGGAGCTCTTTACACATACCGTCCCTGGCTTAGAAAGTGAAACAGTTAACATGCTAGGAAGAGTGCAGTCTGGCATTTTTTTAAACAACATCCAATTGATCAGCGCAAAGTCACCTGTCAAAAATGTTCAACTAGCTTAAGAAGACGTCAGAATCTGAAAAGTCTCAATACAAGTTGCATGCATAGACATTTAACCACCATGCATTTGCAAGCCTGGACTAACTACCAAACATCCCTTAAGGTTGTAGCACCCTCGGCCAATGAAGCTAGTCAGCAACGCAACATCCCTTCCGTCACTGTAAGGCCACCATTTTCCGCACCACCGGCAGTATCTGTGCAGGTTTCTTTACCAGCCAAAAGCAGTCAGGGTCAGGGAATCACCAGTTTTGTAGGAGGAAATACTGCATCTAGGGCACCGGCGGAAACAATACCGTCTCCAACAGTCTCTCAGTCTGCCATGGCCACCGGCACACCCGCTAGTTCCACGATCTCCAGCTCTCCAGTCCAGCTCACCCTACATGAGACTCTGGTTAGAAAAAGGAAGTATTTATCCTCGCATCCGCGTACACAGGGTTTGAATGCCCACATAGCTAGACTAATCTCGTTAGAGATGATGCCATACCGGTTAGTTGAAAGCGAAGCTTTCGAAGCCCTGATGGAGTACGCTGAACCACGCTACGACCTACCCAGTCGACACTTTTTTTTCCAGAAAAGCCATCCCAGCCCTGCACCAGCATGTTAAACAGCGCATCGTCCATGCACTCAGGCAATCTGTGAGTACAAAGGTGCACCTGACTACAGATGCATGGACCAGTAGGCATGGCCAGGGACGTTACGTGTCCATCACGGCACACTGGGTGAATGTGGTGGATGCAGGGTCCACAGGGGACATCAATTTTGGGATAGTTGTGCCTAGCCCACGGTCTAGGAAACAGTTGGCTGTAGGCATTCACACCCCCTCCTCCTCCTCCTCCTCGTCCTCCTGCAGAAGCGAGAGCTCTTCCACAGACCGCAGTCGCCAAACCACTCCATCGTCAGCTGTCACTGTTGCACACCAGTTGTCCCATTATGGGGCAGCTACTGGCAAACGTCAGCAGGCTGTATTGGCTATGAAGTGTTTGGGCGACAACAAACACAGCGCGGAAGTTCTGTCCGAGTTCTTGCAGGAAGAAACGCAGTCGTGGCTGGGCACAGTAGATCTTGAGGCAGACAAGGTAGTGAGTGATAATGGAAGGAATTTCATGGCTGCCATCTCCCTTTCCCAACTGAAACACATTCCTTGCCTGGCTCACACCTTAAACCTGGTGGTGCAGTGCTTATTGAAAAGTTATCCTGGTTTCTCCGACCTGCTCCTCAAAGTGCGTGGACTTTGCTCACATATCCGCCATTCGCCTGTACACTCCAGCCGTATGCAGACCTATCAGCGGTCTTTGAACCTTCTCCAGCATCGCCTAATCATAGACGTTGCAACAAGGTGGAACTCAACACTGCACATGCTTCAGAGACTGTGCGAACAGAGGCGGGCTGTTATATTTTTGTGGGAGGATACACATACACGGGCAGGCAGTAGGATGGCAGACATGGAGTTTTCGGTTGTGCAGTGGTCGAAGATACAAGACATGTGTCAAGTCCTTCAGTGTTTTGAGGAATGCACACGGCTGGTTAGTGCAGACAACGCCATAATAAGCATGAGCATCCCCCTAATGTGTCTGCTGATGCAAAGTTTGACGCACATAAAGGATCAGGCGTCTGCACAAAGCGGAAGAGGAAAGCCTTGATGACAGTCAGCCATTGTCTGGTCAGGGCAGTGTACAGGACGAGGTAGCGGGCGAAGAGGAGGTGGAGGACGAGGAGGATGATGGGGATGAGTATATTTTTAATGAGGAAGCTTTCCCGGGGGCACTGGAAATTGGTGGTGTGGCAAGGCCGGGTTCTGGTTTTTTGAGGGACATAAGTGACGTAGATTTGCCTGCAACTGCACCTCAACCAAGCACAACCGCAGATTTGACAACTGGAACTTTGGCCCACATGGCGGATTATGCCTTGCGTATCCTCAAAAGGGACACACGCATTACTAAAATGATGAACGATGAGGATTACTGGTTGGCCTGCCTCCTTGATCCTCGCTATAAAGGCAAATTGCAAAATATTATGCCACATGAGAACTTGGAACAAATATTAGCAACAAAACAATCAACTCTTGTTGACCGTTTGCTTCAGGCATTCCCAGCACACAGCGCCCGTGATCGTTCTCACACGAGCTCCAGGGGGCAGCAGACCAGGAGTGTTAGGGTTGCACACATCAGAAGTGGCGTTGGACAGAGGGGTTTTCTGACCAGGTTGTGGAGTGATTTTGCTATGACCGCAGACAGGACAGGTACTGCTGCATCAATTGAAAGTGACAGGAGACAATATTTGTCCAGTATGGTTACAAACTATTTTTCATCCCTTATCGATGTTCTCCCTCAACCGTCATTCCCATTTGATTACTGGGCATCAAAATTAGACACGTGGCCAGAATTGGCTGAATATGCATTGCAGGAGCTTGCTTGCCCGGCAGCTAGTGTCCTATCAGAAAGAGTATTCAGTGCTGCAGGTTCAATATTAACCGAAAAAAGGAATCGTCTGGCTACACAAAATGTTGATGATCTAACATTCATTAAAATGAACCACAACTGGATTTCGAATTCTTTTGCCCCACCTTGCCCGGGCGACACCTAGCTTTCCTATGAAAAGCTCTTGCCTGTGGACTACTGTGAATGACTTTTCAAATGTCTTAATTTGCAGCAGCTGATTGTCCAGCATACGACATGTTTACACCTCCCTAAATGGCCAAACTCCCCACACGGGGCCGTGGTATTGCGACTTGGCGCAAGCACCTGTGAGAGTGCTGTTTGTCTGAAGAGGTGGGTGTGCCCGCTTTTGGTCGACGGCACTGCCACTGGGTCCCTCATAGTACAATAAACTGTCTCTGGCGGTGGTGGTGCGCACCCAACGTCAGACACACTGTTGTAACATGAGGGGCCCTGGGCCTGTAACGCCGTCCACAAGACCCCCAGGTCAAACATTGCTCTGCCACTTCCACAATTATCTCTCACACTTCCACCAATGTTTAGACTATGCGCTGACATCCTTCCATTCCTGCCACTGACAATACCATTGTGTTGACATGTATAATGGTACTTAACATAGTCAGGGGCAGTGTCCTCTATTTACCAAAGTAAAAACTTTGCGCCAAATTAGTAGGTCACAAACAACGCAGAGGATCCCACCCCTGTACCTAAAGATTGCACCCTTTAGTGTTTTCGCTGGATTTTAATGTGAGACATTCACATTTATGTATTGTTTTGGACTACTAACTGGCAGACACTCATTACAATCATCCTCCGCTGACCAGGCCACTGCTGGCCGTGTTCACCTGGAACCAATTTAAAATTGCCTACAGCCATATGTTATTATGTTTGGCCTTTGATGCCTGTCTGCAGTCACTCCTTCCACTAGGCCTCCACTGACCACACCACTGCTGCCCGTGTTCCCCTGGAACCAATTTAAAATTGCCTACAGCCAGCCCAATTTTTTTTATGTTAGGCCTTCGAAGCCTGTCTGCGGTCCGTTCTTTCTACTACTACTACACTGACCAGGCCACTGCTGCCCCTGTTCCCCTGGAACCAATTTAAAATTGCCTACAGCCATCTGTTATTATGTTAGGCCTTCGATGCCTGTCTGCGGTCACTCCTTCCACTAGGCCTCCACTGACCACACCACTGCTGCCCGTGTTCCCCTGGAACCAATTTAAAATTGCCTACAGCCAGCCCAATTTGTTATGTTAGGCCTTCGAAGCCTGTCTGCGGTCCTCTCTTTCTACTACTACTACACTGACCAGGCCACTGCTGCCCGTGTTCACCTGGAACCAATTTAAAATTGCCTACAGCCATCTTTTATTATGTTAGGCCTTCGATGCCTGTCTGCGGTCCCTTTTTCCAATAGGCCTCCACTGACCACACCACTGCTGCCCGTGTACCCCTGGAACCAATTTTAAATTGCCTACAGGCAGCCCATTTTTTTAATGTTAGGCCTTCGAAGCCTGTCTGCGGTCCTTCCTTCCAATAGTTCTCCACTGACCAGACCAATGCTGGCCGTGTACCCCTGGAACCCAGCTGAAAGTGCATGGAGCCTCCTTTTTTTCTTTGTTTTATATTTAGAAAGCCCAGATGAACTACGCTGTACCACGGTTCAAGCTACCCAGTCGACATTTCTTTTGCGAGAAAAGCCATCCCAGCCCTCCAGCGGCATGAAAAAGTCTGCATTGTCATAGCACTCAGGCAATCAAACAGTAGAAAGGTGCACCTGACAAGAGACGCATGGACCAGTAGGCATGTCCACAAAAAGATACGTGTCCATTACGGCGCACTGGGTTAATGTGTTGGATGCATGGTCCACAGGGGACAGCCTACAAAGTCTGTCTGCAGTCCCTAATTCAAATTTTCCTCCGCTGACCACACCACTGCTGCCCGTTTACCCCTGTAACCAATTTTAAAGTGTCTACAGCCTAATTTTGTTATGTTAGGCCTACTACGCCTGTCTGCGGTCCCTCCTTCCAATACTCGTCCACTGACCAGACCACTGCTGCCCGTGGACCCCTGGAACCTATTTTTAATTGCATAGAGCATCCTTTTTTTAATAGTAGGCGTACAAAATCTGTCTGCGGTCCACTATTGAAATTGTCCTCCACTGCCCAGAGCAATGCTGCCTGTGTACCCCTGTAACTTTTTTAAGCTGCAGTGAGCCACATTTTTGGTTTAAGGCCTACTACCTGTGTCTGTCTGCGCCACTCAATTCAGCTGTGTTCCTTTGAAAAAAGCTGAGCGTCAATAGTCTTGTTTTCAGCCTCTAGGAATTTTAAAACTGCATTGGGGGTACAACTTTGGTAGGGCCTACTAACGGTGTCTGCCGCCCCAAGGTGTGCCCCAGGTTTCGTCCACATTGCTTCGGTCTTCCGACTCTCGTTTAGTAGTTGTAGAAAACTACACTGCATTAGGCCTACAAATTGGGTATGGGGTGTAGAGAGATGGTGTGTTCCACTCCAAGGTGTTCCCCAGGTTTCGTCCACATTGCTTCGGTCTTCCGACTCTCGTTTAGTAGTTGTTGGGAACTACACTGCATTAGGCCTACAAAATAGGTATGGGGTGTAGAGAGATGGTGTGTTCCACTCCAAGGAGTTCCCCAGGTTTCCTCTCCATTGCTTCGATCTTCATGCTCTCGTTTAGTAGTTGTTGGAAACTACGCTGCATTAGGCCTACAAATTGGGTATGGGGTGTAGAGAGATGGTGTGTTCCACTCCAAGGTGTTCCCCAGGTTTCCTCTCCATTGCTTCGATCTTCATGCTCTCGTTTAGTAGTTGTTGGAAACTACGCTGCGTTAGGCCTACAAATTGGGTATGGGGTGTAGAGAGATGGTGTGTTCCACTCCAAGGTGTTCCCCAGGTTTCCTCTCCATTGCTTCGATCTTCATGCTCTCGTTTAGTAGTTTTTGGAAACTATGCTGCATTAGGCCTACAAATTGGGTATGGGGTGTAGAGAGATGGTGTGTTACACTCCAAGGTGTTCCCCAGGTTTCGTCCACATTGTTTCGGTCTTCCGACTCTCGTTTAGTAGTTGTTGGGAACTACACTGCATTAGGCCTACAAAATGAGTATGGGGTGTAGAGAGATGGTGTGTTCCACTCCAAGGTGTTCCCCTGGTTTCCTCTCCATTGCTTCGATCTTCATGCTCTCGTTTAGTAGTTCTTGGAAACTACGCTGCATTAGGCCTACAAATTGGGTATGGGGTGTAGAGAGATGGTGTGTTACACTCCAAGGTGTTCCCCAGGTTTCCTCTCCATTGCTTCGATCTTCATGCTCTCGTTTAGTTGTTGGAAACTACGCTGCATTAGGCCTACAAATTGGGTATGGGGTGTAGAGAGATGGTGTGTTACACTCCAAGGTGTTCCCCAGGTTTCCTCTCCATTGCTTCGATCTTCATGCTCTCGTTTAGTAGTTGTTGGAAACTACGCTGCATTAGGCCTACAAATTGGGTATGGGGTGTAGAGAGATGGTGTGTTACACTCCAAGGTGTTCCCCAGGTTTCCTCTCCATTGCTTCGATCTTCATGCTCTCGTTTAGTAGTTGTTGGAAACTACGCTGCATTAGGCCTACAAAATGGGTATGGGGTGTAGAGAGACGGTGTGTTCCACTCCAAGATGTTCTCCAGGTTGCCTTTCCTGAGCTTCTATCTTCAGGCTCTTGTTAAATAGTGGTTAAATGTTACAACTGCATTTGGCGTACTAGTTGGTTTGGGGCCTACTAACAGTGTCTGCCGCTCCTTGCTGTTTTCCTGGTTTCCTGTCCTGAAATTCCATTTTCAGGCTCTCGTTAAGTAGTTGTTAATGTTAGACTGCATTTGGCCTACTAGTTGGGTTGGGGCCTACTATCGGTGTCTGCCA
The DNA here is from genome assembly GCF_032444005.1 of Ranitomeya imitator. Classification (NCBI taxonomy): domain Eukaryota; kingdom Metazoa; phylum Chordata; class Amphibia; order Anura; family Dendrobatidae; genus Ranitomeya; species Ranitomeya imitator. Next base: position 427,351,837 of record NC_091287.1, on the reverse strand, counting down.
CTCCTTGCTGTTCTCCTCCACTGAACAAAGCTGTGCCGCCTGTTTACTACGGTTGCCAATTTTGAACTGCATTTCGACTACTTACTGATTTGGGCCTACTCTCTGTGTCAGCCTCTCATTCCAGTTGTCCTCCACTGCAATGCCCCCTGGTTAGTCCTGTGTTACCAATTTTGAACTGCATTTAGCCCACTTTATTCTTTGGGCCTATATCTGTGTTTCCTCCTCATCCTGCCCATTGCCCAGCCAGTGATAGATGAGTCTGCTGGTACATTGACCCATAATGCAAAATTCCCCGTGCACGCTACACAGCAAGATTGTGACCCTGCTGAAAGTCAGGTTCCTCTTCCCGCATACCATACCACTTTACACGGGGACAAAGAGGAAGGTGCAGATGAAAGTGCAGGTTCCTTTATCAGGTGGGGGGAGGAATACTAGTTGGTGACGTCACTGGCACAGGGCCTCTCATAGTACGCAAAAGTGTTGCTGCCGGTGGGAGGCGCCCCCGCCGTGCAAACACACCGCTGTACTTTGAGGGGCCCTGTGCCAGTGCCAATGCCAACTAGTGGGCCCCCCCTGCTTGCTCAGGATCACAGCACTTGCAAAGTTGAAATACTTACCTCTCCCTGCTCCACTGCCGTGACGTGTTCCAGATTTCCTGGGCCCACTAATTACTTGAACCAGCCCTACCCCCCACAACTTTAGCCAAATGACCCCCAATTTCAAATGCCTTCCAATTATTATAAGCTAAATTATGATTGACAAGCTTCAGTAACAAGAATGGATGTTTTTGCTATTAAAATGGGCAGTGTAGATGTTTTCCTGGCCTCCACTCACTGCCGACTATGCTCCCCCATTGACTTGCATTGGGTTTCGTGTTTCGGGCGATACCCGACTTTTCGCGATAATCGGCCGATTCCACTCGACTCAACTTCTAAGATAGTCGGGTTTCGCGAAACACGGCTCGACTCCAAAAAGGTCAAGGTCGCTCAACCCTAGTGATCAGCACATTGTAGTGACCAGTATGTTGCAGTCACCAATATGTTATGCCCAGCTCATACTTCTGGAGACAAGCACCTGTAAGTTAGGCAGGCTCTCATCGCTGGAGAAATGCCAAACATGTGGATGCTATATCTGGTTTAGGTACACTGTGGGGCTCAGAAGGGAGGGGGGCATTTGAATTTGGGAGCACGGAATATGCTGAATTTCTTTTGAGGAGTAAGGAGCTCCTTCGCTTTTACAGAGTCTTTGTACTACCAGTAACGTGAAGCAACCACAACAACCAAGACCTGGAATGCCAAAAAGGAGTAGATCCACACAGAAGATAAATATAGAATAGCCTTTATTACAGTGAGTGGCAAGCAAGTTATATGTACATAAAAATTACATTAAAAATAATAAAAACAAGTACGCGATTTTATTTCAGGACAATAAAGAAAAATTGGTTATATAAAAAATATATAGTAATATATGGTAGTCTACAATCCCGGTACTACAGATAGAAAACTTTTCTTTTAGAGGAAATTTTTTATATAAAAACCTCAAAAAATGTGCTCCAAAAAGAAAACAAAAAATACTAAAAATAATAATAAATAACAATAATCTATATAAAAGTGTATAAGTGCAAAATTTGCAAAGCTAAGAGAAAGAGTAGCACAGAAAAAGGACGTGTGTTATATATAGAAGGATACCCTTATTAGAAATTGGACTATATCAAGTCAGAAAAAGGGATCCCAAATATCAGCTCAAAAAGGACGTATTAAAGTGCATAAGTGCAAAAAATAAATACTGTATACTGGGCAAAAATAATTCAAATCTACTAACCAAAATATGGAAGAAATACCCAATATTGAAAGTGACAGAAAAATATAGTGCAATTTATAAAACTCAATCCTTGTGCCACAGATATCAATATGTAAAGCCACAGAGCATGAAGACACACCACTGCAGCGTATATTATGCCATGATTATGTCTGTGTTATAATATAAAAACAATGAGTGCGGAGCCACTAATGAATGCAGCACACCGCTGCGCAGTAAACACACCAGACCAGTGCGAGTGCAGAAAAGAAGAAAAAAGGATTGAATCTGTAGACTACCTGCAGGGTACTACCTGCAGGGTGCTACTGCGCAGCGGTGTGCTGCATTCATTAGTGGCTCCGCACTCATTGTTTTTATATTATAACACAGACATAATCATGGCATAATATACGCTGCAGTGGTGTGTCTTCATGCTCTGTGGCTTTACATATTGATATCTGTGGCACAAGGATTGAGTTTTATAAATTGCACTATATTTTTCTGTCACTTTCAATATTGGGTATTTCTTCCATATTTTGGTTAGTAGATTTGAATTATTTTTGCCCAGTATACAGTATTTATTTTTTGCACTTATGCACTTTAATACGTCCTTTTTGAGCTGATATTTGGGATCCCTTTTTCTGACTTGATATAGTCCAATTTCTAATAAGGGTATCCTTCTATATATAACACACGTCCTTTTTCTGTGCTACTCTTTCTCTTAGCTTTGCAAATTTTGCACTTATACACTTTTATATAGATTATTGTTATTTATTATTATTTTTAGTATTTTTTGTTTTCTTTTTGGAGCACATTTTTTGAGGTTTTTATATAAAAAATTTCCTCTAAAAGAAAAGTTTTCTATCTGTAGTACCGGGATTGTAGACTACCATACATTACTATATATTTTTTATATAACCAATTTTTCTTTATTGTCCTGAAATAAAATCACGTACTTGTTTTTATTATTTTTAATGTAATTTTTATGTACATATAACTTGCTTGCCACTCACTGTAATAAAGGCTATTCTATATTTATCTTCTGTGTGGATCTACTCCTTTTTGGCATTCCAGGTCTTGGTTGTTGTGGTTGCTTCATATTCTAGTGTTTAGTCACTAATTCCTCACAGTGCACTGATATAAAAAATATATATTTTCTATATATATATATATATATATATTTTAAGATCTATATTATTATTTATTTTATCCCCTATTGGTGCATCTGTGTGTTCTACCAGTAACGTGGAAGCCCCCTATATTTCCATTAACAGATGACAAACCTGAGTGGGATGTGCATTTTTTTGTGGGATGAGTTGAAACTTTTGCATAATGTTTGGGATCATATTTATCCTGTGCTCTATGCTGAGCACTTACTCTGGGGTTTCCATCTAAATCTCTCAGTGACATGATTCAGATGAAACCCCTAGGGATCCATTCACTATAATGAGGCAGTAGAGTTACTCTGGACTCAGTCTGGCTCTGTTTTCAGAAGCGCACATAACAATAGCCAATAGCAATTTTATGCAATCCGAAAAAGATGGACACCACCAGATCACAGGTTCTATGGCATCCACAGTGCCCCCATCTGTTTCACTATAGGGAATCTTCCACCAGTGGTTCCATCTGAATCATGTATTTCAGAGATTTACATGGAAACCCCAGGGCAAGCACTCAACACTGAGCACAGGATAAATGTGCCTTGCTGCAATTTTTGGCAGAATGAACCAAACAGCAGGTGATTAATTGCTTTTATTTATTTTTTATGCTGTTCCTCATGCGGTATAAGTGATTCGATGACTTTATACTTTGGGGCAGTGCATATAACAGCAATACCAGATTTATATTGAGCTTTTATGTTCGGCTGCTGTCACACACTTAAAGACACTTTTTATTGCAAAAATTAGTTTTTGCATCACCATATTTTGAGAGCTATAATTTTTCCATATTTCAGCCCACAGAGTCATGTTGGGGCTTACATTTTGCAGGAGGAGTTGACATTTATATTGGTACCATTTTCAGACACATTACATTTTTTAATCATTCTCTATTCCGACTTTTGGAATGCAGAATAAACAAAAACCAGCAATTCAGAAATTATTTGGGGGTGGGTGGAGGTTTATGTCATTCTGCGTGTAGTAAAATTGATAAAGCAGTTTTGGGTCAGTATGATTACAGTGATATCCCGTTTATATAGTTTTTTAATGTTTTGGCGCTTTTACACAATAAAAACTATTTTATAGAAAAAATAATTATATTTGCATCATTTTATTCTGAGAGCTATAACTTTTTGATTTTTCCGCTGATGGAGCTGTATGATGTCTTTTCAGTGGTACCATGTTTATTCATATTTGTCTTTTTGATAGCGTTTTATTCCACTTTTTGTTCGACTATGCTATGATAACAAAGCATTGTTTTTGCCTGTTTTTTTATTTATCTTTCTTATGGTTTTCGCTAAAGAGGTTAACTAATGGGATAGTTTCATAGGCCGGGTCATTCCAAATGCAGCAATAACCAATATGTGCACTTCTATTATTAATATTTTTCTTCAGAAACATATCTACTTATGGGTATTTTTATATTTTTACAAAACTTTTTTTTTACCATTCTTTAACTTTTTCACTTTGTCCCACTATGGGACTTTCATTTTTTGCAGGCTGATCGCTTGCATAGGATGGGGATGCAACAGCATCCCTATGCTATGCAAACAGTCAGTGCTGCACTGACAAAGTTGCTGATCATGCTGTGAGCATGGTCTAGCAACTTTACTACCTCTGGTGACTCAGATGTCATCAAGAGGGGCTGTTTTACATCTGCCTGCTAACAAAATGGTGCAGAGGCAAGCTCAGCGCAGTTAAAATTCACCACAGTGAAATTCTTCCAGTGAATTGCAGTGAATGCACCCCAACATTTGAGACTTTTTCTCACAATGCTGAGGTCACCACAGTTCATTGGCCTGGCGGGGAATGCAGCCTCAGTGACCTGCGGTAACCTCATTGACGTCACCGCTGCTCACTGATGCTTTGTTTGCAGCAGCTCTTTCATCAGTGGTTCTCAACCTGGACAGTCGCATCTTATGTTTAGTGTTTTCTATTTATGTCTCACTGGTCTGACCACACATCATACCACGTTTAAGACCTTTATAAGTCGAAACGCGTCGGTTGTACCAGATACTCTACCATTTGCTGTATCATCATAAATTTTAATGAAATTATGCAGCAGCTATATATTTAGCAACAGACTGTAAAGCCGTGAGCCGTGTATTCTGCCATTCTCCCTGCTCCTGTAACTGTCTCTAAGCTAAATGCAGAATGTATCTGATACAAGAAGCACAGGATTATTCCTTAGAAAGACTGTTAGTGTGATGGTTCACCATCAGCACCAGTATCAACACTGGAGAACTCTGATTAGTTAAACTGTGTGCACACAGGCCTGGATATCTGCTCTCTCCCACCAATTCAAACTGTTCCTGAGTTGTGCAATGGTTTCAGTGAGTCAAGTGTGGTGGTGCCTGTCCTTTTATAACCTCTGATAAAGTAATGCTGCCAGCCAATCATAGTAATGCCACTACCAAGATGGCTACAGCATTATAGAGATTGGCAGGCAATCCCGGCAAGTTTATTGTCTGTGTAACAGGCACCAAACATGCGGGCGTGGATTCGAGCTTCAAATGCAAAGCAGCAGTCAATGCTCGTTGAGAACCGAGCATATGCAAGCACCCGAATACACGAGTGATGTCCCAGTATCATCAAAGACATTTGCTCATCCCTATCAGTAACACATACCTGCTGTACAAGACTTTACATCCTGCTTTCTTACAATATCTATAGTTGAAACTAGAAGTTTACATACACTATATAAAAAGACACATATGAATGTTTTTCTCAATATTTGACATGAAATCAGAATAAACCTATCTCATTTTAGGTTACCATAATTATTAATATTTGCCAAATGCCAGAATAATAAGAGAGAGAGAATGTTTTAAGGTATTTTTATTACTTAATACAATGTCAACAGTTTACATACACTAAGATTACTATGACTTTAAACAATTCTGGACTGCCCATATGATGTCATGTGTTTGGAAGCTTCAGTTTTTTTTGGCAACATCTGAGTTAATTAGAGACCCACCTGTAGATGTATTTTAATGCACATTTGAAACACACTGTTTCTTTTTGTAGCAGCATGAGAAAGTCTCAAGAAATCAGAAAAGATATCAGGAAGAGAATTATGGACTTGCACAAGCCTGGCTCATCCTTGGGTACAATATCAAGATACTTGAAGGTGCCCCGTTCGTCTGTACAGGCAATTATATGCAAGTACAAACAAGATGGGAATGTCCAGCCATCATACCGCTCAGGAAGGAGAAGGGTTCTGTGTCCCAAGGATGAACATGCTTTGGTCCAAAATGTGTATATCAACCCAAGGACAAAAGCAAAAGATCTTGTGAAGATGATGGTGGAAGCTGGTAAGATTGTGCACTATCCACAGTGAAATGATTACTGTATCAACAAGGGCTGAAGGTCACTCTGCCAGAAAGAAGTCATTACTCAAAAAGAAACATAAAAAAGCCAGATAAATGTTTGCAAATGATCACAGGAGCAAAGATCTTAATTTTTGGAGACTAACGCTGAACTTTTTTGGGCATAATGACCATCGTTACGTTTGGAGGAAAAAGGATGAAGTTTGGAAGCCTAAGAGCACCATCCCAACTGTGAAACACCGGGGTGGCAGGATCATGTTGTGGGATTGTTTTTGCTGCAGGAGGGACTGGTACACTTCACTAAATAGATGGCATCATGAGAAAAGAAGATTATAAGGCAATACTGAAGCAACTTCTCAAAACAGCAGCCAGGAAGTTAAAGCTTGATCTCAAATAGGTCTTCCAAATGGACAATGACCCACAGCATACTGCCAAAATGGTACCAAAGTGGCTTAAGGATAACAAAGTCAATGCTTGGGAGTGGCCATCACAAAGACCTGATCTCAATCCTATTGAAAATTTATGGGCAAAGCTGGGAAGGCAGGTGCAAGCAAGGCAACCTACAAACCCGGATCAGTACATCAGTTTTGTGAGGAGGAATGGGCCCAAATTTAGACCAAGTACCATGAAAAGCTTGTGGAAGGATATCCCAAACATTTGACCCAAGTCATTCAGTTTAAGGGCAATGGTACCAAATACTAATGAAATGTATGTAAACTTTTGACTTTGCAGTAAGTAATAAAAATGCCTTAAAACATTCTCTCTCATTATTCTGGCATTTAGCAAATATTAATAATTATAGTAATCCTAATTGACCTAAATCGGGAAAGGTTTATTCTGATTTCATGTCAAATATTGAGAAAAACATAATGTATGTAAACTTCTGGTTTCAACTGTGTTTATCTTAAATATTTTTTTTTTACAAAATTTCAAGAGGATTCAAAAAAGCACTTTACCTTCAGTCAGATAGCTATATATATATATATATATATATATATATATATATATATATATATATATATATATATACATTTTGTTAAAGAACTTCATGGTACATAAAATTATTATTCACGTCACTGTGATGACTGACAAGATGATTGTTCCTGAGAGCACAGTGGACGATGCCCTTATTCATAAGTGCTTTTGTAGTTGTCTATAAAGTAGAGCATTCTCTGAACATTAAAAAAAAGAAAACAAAACAGTCTGTGGTAAATGATAAAGACTCATTTTAAGAACTGTTTACAAATGTGTGTTGAACTTATGTACAGGTGAAAAACATTTATTTGAGAAGTATTTAGATTTTTTTATAGAAATTGAAAAGTGTTTTTCTGCATGAAAGTGCAAAAGTACAAATAATCTGACACAAAAATGTCATGTTAGTTAAGATTTTATTCTTTTAATTCTCTTATATTAACCCCTTAATCCCATTGGACATACTATCCCATCGAGGTGACCTGGGACTTAATTCCCAGTGACGGGATAGTATGTCCAGCCGATCGCCGCCGGGAGTCAGCTGATTATTACAGCTGACATCCAGCACTATGTGCCAGGAGCGGTCACTGACCGCTCCCGACACATTAACCCCCAGAACACTGCAATCAAACATGAACGCAGCACTCCGAATGCACAGATAAGCATCGCGCAGGGAGGGGGCTCCCTGCATGCTTCCCTGAGACCTTTGCGATGTGATAGTGTTGCTCCAAGGGTCTCCTACCTTCTCCTCCCTGCAAAATTCCTAAATAAAGAAAAAAAAAATATTGTTCCAATAAATACATTTCTTTATCTAAATAAAAAAACAATAAAAGTACACATATTTAGTATTGCCGCATACGTAACGACCCGACCTATAAAACTGTCCCACTAGTTAACCCCTTTAGTGAACACCGTAAAAAAAAAACGAGGCAAAAAAAACGACGCTTTATTATCATACCGCCAAACAAAAAGTGGAATAACACGCGATCAAAAAGACAGATATAAATAAGCATGATACCGCTGAAAACGACATCTTGTCCCGAAAAAAACGAGCCACTGTACAGCGTCATCAACGAAAAAGTAAAAAAGTTACAGTCCTCAGAATAAAGCGATGCAAAAATAATTATTTTTTATATAAAATAGTTTTTATCGTATAAAAACACCAAAACATAAAAAAATTATATAAATGAGGTGTCGCTGTAATCGATCTGACCCGAAGAATAAAACTGCTTTATCAATTTTACCAAACGTGGAACGGTATAAGCGCCCCCCCAAAAGAAATTCATGTATAGCTGGTTTTTGCTCATTCAACGTCACAAAAATCAGAATAAAAAGCGATCAAAAAATGTCACATGCTTGAAAATGATACTAATAAAAATGTCAACTTGTCCTGCAAAAAACAAGACCTCACATGATTCTGTGGACTAAAATATGGAAAAATTATAGCTCTCAAAATGTGGAGACACAAAAAGTATTTTTTGCAATAAAAAGCGTCTTTAACTTAAACTCCCCTTCATCACCCCTTTAGTTTGGGAAAGATAATACAATTTTAAAACATGTATTTATTTCCATTTTCACATTAGGGTTGGGGCTAAAGTTAGGGTTAGGGTTGGGGCTAAAGTTAGGGTTAGGGTTGGGGCTAAAGTTAGGGTTAGGGTTGGGGCTAAAGTTAGGGTTAGGTTGGGGCTAAAGTTAGGGTTAGGGCTACAGTTAGGGTTGGGGTTAGGGTTGGGGCTAAAGTTAGGGTTAGGGTTGGGGCTAAAGTTAGGGGTTGGGACTAGGGTTGGGATTAGGGTTAGGGGTTTTGTTAGGTTTATGGTTGGGATTAGGGTTAGGTGTGTGTTTGGGTAAGGGTTAGAGTTAGCATTGGGGAGTTTCCACTGTTTAGGCACATCAGGGGCTCTCCAAACGCGACATGGCGTCCGATCTCAATTCCAGCCAATTCTGCGTTGAAAAAGCAAAACAGTGCTCCTTCCCTTCCGAGCTCCCAAACAGGGGTTTACCCCAACATATGTGGTATCAGCGTACTCAGGAAAAATTGGACAACAACTTTTGTGGTCCAATTTCTCCTGTTACCCTTGAGAAAATAGAAAACCGGGTGCTAAAAAATAATTTTTGTGGAAAAAAAAAGATTCTTTATTTTCACTGCTCTGTCTTATAAACTGTAGTGAAACACTTGGAGGTTTTAAGTTTTCACAACACATCTAGATAGGTTCCTTAGGGGGTCTTCTCTCCAATATAGGGTCACTTGTGGGGGGTTTCTACTGTTTAGGTACATCATCGGCTCTGCAAATGCAACGTGATGCCTGCAGACCAATCCATCTAAGTCTGCATTCTAAACGGCGCTCCTTCCCTTCCGAGCTCTGCCTTGCGCTCGAATGGTGGTTCCCCCCACATATGGGGAATCAGCGTACTCAGGACAAATTGGACAACAACTTTTGGGGTCCAATTTCTCTTGCTACCCTTGGGAAAATGTAAAACTGGGGGCTAAAAAATAATTTTTGTGGAAAAAAATTTTTTTTTATCTTCACTGCTCTGTGTTATAAACTGTAGTGAAACACTTGGAGGTTCTAAGTTTTCACAACACATCTAGATAAGTTCCTTAGGGGGTCTTTCCAAAATGGTGTCAGTTGTGGGGGGTTCAATGTTTAGGCACATCAGGGGCTCTCCAAACGCGACATGGTGTCCTTTCTCAATTACAGTCAATTTTGCATTGAAACGTCAAACGGCGCTCCTTCCCTTCTGAGCTCTGCCGTGCGCCCAAACAGTGGATTACCCCCACATATGGGGTATCAGCGTACTCAGGACAAATTCTACAACAACTTTTGAGGTCCAATTTCTTCTGTTACCCTTGGGAAAATGAAAAATTAGGGGGAGAAAAGATCATTTTTGTGAAAAAAAAAAAGATTTTTTATTTTTACAGCTATACGTTATAAACTTCTGTGAAGCACTTGGTGGGTCAAAGTGCTCACCACATATCTAGATAAGTTCTTTATGGGGTCTTTCCAAACTGGTTACCAGTGAAGACATCGCTGGATCAGCGATGTCTGCGGGAGGTCCAGCGACAAAATAAAGTTCTGGACTTTCCCCAGCGACCAACGATCTCCCAGCAGGGGCCTGATCGTTGGTCGCTGTCACACATAACGATTTCCTTAACGATATCATTGCTACGTCACAAAAAGCAATGATATCGTTAACGATATCGTTATGTGTGACGGTACCTTAATTTGGAGCAGATTACATCAGGAGTCACTTCAAAAGTGGCATGCATTTTTTTTCCCAGCCAGGTGTAGTTAAAAACCTAAAATAGAAAAAAAATATATGAACAGCAAGTCGTTTTACAATAGAAATGAATAGAAACAGTTTTCAAGTGCTCTCTCATAGGGTATTTAATCTTCTTTGGTGCAATTAGTTCATATATAAGCATCCAAAACCTTGTTCCAAATTTATTAGTATCATATTGCTCACCCATAACGTACTACATCTTATTCGATACATGTCATTGCTGTAAAAGGCTCCAAAACCTTGTACAAAACTTATAAGTATCATATTGCTCATCTAAAAGGTATTGCATATTCTTTGATATTTTGTTGGTATATAACCCTCAAAATTTTGTTCAAAAATTTATCGGTATTATATTGCTCATCCATAGGGTGTTACATCTTCTCCAGTTCATTTAGTTGCAATATAAGTATCCAAAAACGTGTTGCAAATTTATCGGTATTAGATTACTTACCCATAGGGTATTGCAATAAAAGTCATAAAAGCCAAAAACTTGTTTTAAATTTGTCGATACACTATGGGTGAGCAAAATATTACATCTTCTTGGATGCAATTAGTTGCTGTATCAGTCTGTCATTGTTAGTTTTGTTTACTGCAAGTGATATTTTGATGTAACCCCTTCTCATGTACAGCACCATGGAATTAATGGTGCTATATAAATAAATAATAATAATAATAATAATAATATAAGCCTCCAAAACCTTGCTCCAAATTTATCGATATCATATTTATCAACCATAGGGTATTACATCTTCTTGAGTATATTTCTTTGGTATATAACCCTCAAAATAACTTGTTCAAAAATGTACCGCTATTATAATTCTCACATATAGACTATACCATGGCCTGGAGTCAATTTCGCTGGTATAACAGCATTAAAGGGAAGGTACCGCGTTTGTAGGTCATTAATAAATCACTGTAATGTAGCATAACATGCTGTTTTAAGCAAGTTTGAAATGCATGTGAAACAGATTTCATGTGTTATATGAGTTTAAAGAATGCACTGGGGGCTGACATCTTGGTTTTGCAGCAGTAGCAGGACACTGGCAGAGTCAGATTACGGCACCCCATGGACATAGGAGATAATAGACCGGCGCTGACCCTATCTGTAACATTGCAGCAGCATTAGCAGTTAGCTGGGCACGCCTCTGTGGGCTGCACAACTCACTGCTGTAGGTGTGACTAGCTGCCATTTTATTATAGCCCTGTGCTATCTGCCGAGCTCCACTTACTCTCTATTGCAGGACAGAAGAAGCCCTCACTGCTCCTCTGTACTCCAGGCAGGTACGTCCTGGGCACAGTGGGCACACATCCTCTGCTCCTCACACACTGCCCTGTGCACTTCTCCTGCTGTGTCTCTGCCTCCCCCTCACACACAGTCCCTGTGATCTCTGGTAAGCTGCACTCACAGCCTGCAGAGAGGGAGGTGACACCTGGAGAGAGAGAGCAGGGCAGCTGACAGGACAGGGATTAAGGTGGGGGTAGGATGATGGCAAGAATGTTATTCACAAAAAATGCTGCTGAGCCCACTGTGTTCTGCTCCTCTGTAAACAAGCTGTGCCTCTTATGCAGTAACTGCTGGTGATAGTAGGTCACAGGGCAGTCACATACAAAATGGTGCTGCCCTGTGATGCTGCTCTTCAGTCCGCCCCAGGGATATTAGACCACCCAAAAGGGGAGGGAAATGGTGATGTCAGCAGTTACTGCCCCAATTTTCCAGCAAAGAGTAAAGCTGCTAAATGTTACTATAGCTGCTTGAGGTCAAAAATGGAAAATGCTCCCCTTAGTGGTAAATATGTATATTTGTAGAAAAATATATTATATTTTTCATATAGAAATGTTTGCAAACAGTGCAAACATTGCATTAATACATTTTAATTACTATTTTAAGCTTAATTTCACAAAAAAACAAAATACAAGAAAACTGGTGGCACCTTCCCTTTAACCCCTTTCTGACATCAGACGTACTATCCCGTCAAGGTGGGGTGGGCCCCTATGACCACCGACGGGATAGTACATCATACGCGATCGGCCGCGCTCACGGGGGGAGCGTGGCCGATCGCGGCCGGGTGTCAGCTGCCTATCACGATGTGCCAGCGGTACAGGGAAGCATCGCACAGGGAGGGGGCTCCCTGCGGGCTTCCCTGAGCCCCCCGCAGCAACGCGATGTGATCGCATTGCTGCGAGGGTCTCCGTACCTCCCTCCCTGCTCCAGGCCCAGATCCAAGATGGCTGCGGCATCCGGATCCTGCAGGGAGGGAGGTGGCTTCACTGAGCCTGCTCAGAGCAGGCACTGTGAAGACTGCAGTGATGTAAGTCAGATCGGTGATCTGACAGAGTGCTGTGCAAACTGTCAGATCACCGATCTGTGATGTCCCCCCATGGGACACAGTAAAAAAGTAAAAAAAATGTTTTCCAAATGTGATAAAAAAAATAAAAAAAAATATTCCTAAATAATGAAAAAAAACACAAATATTATTCCCATAAATACATTTCTTTATCTAAATAAAAAAAAAAACAATAAAAGTACACATATTTAGTATCGCTGCGTTCGTAACGGCCCGTCCTATGAAACTGGCCCACTAGTTAACCCCTTTAGTAAACACCGTAAGAAAAAAAAAAAAAAAAACGAGGCAAAAAACAACGCTTTATTATCATACCGCCAAACAAAAAGTGGAATAACACGCGATCAAAAAGACAGATATAAATAACCATGGTACCGCTGAAAGCATCATCTTGTCCCGTAAAAAATGAGCCACCATACAGCATCATCAACAAAAAAATAAAAAAGTTATAGTCCTGAGAATAAAGCGATGCCAAAATAATTATTTTTTCTATAAAATAGTTTTTAACGTATAAAAGCGCCAAAACATAAAAAAATGATATAAATGAGGTATCGCTGTAATCGTACTGACCCGAAGAATAAAACTGCTTTATCCATTTTACCAAACGCGCAACGGTATAAACGCCTCCCCCAAAAGAAATTCATGAATAGCTGGTTTGTGGTCAATCTGCCTCACAAAAATCAGAATAAAAAGTGATCAAAAAATGTCACGTGCCTGAAAATGTTACCAATAAAAACGTCACCTCGTCCCGCAAAAAACAAGACCTCACATGACTCTGTGGACCAAAATATGGAAAAATTATAGCTCTCAAAATGTGATAACGCAAAAAATATTTTTTGCAATAAAAAGCGTCTTTCAGTGTGTGACGGCTGCCAATCATAAAAATCCGCTAAAAAACCCGCAATAAAAGTAAATCAAACCCCCCTTCATCACCCCCTTAGTTAGGGAAAAACTAAAAAAATGTATTTATTTCCATTTTCCCATTAGGGTTAGGGTTAGGGCTAGGGTTAGGGCTAGGGTTAGGGTTAAGGTTAGGGCTAGGGTTAGGGCTAGGGTAAGGGTTAGGGCTAGGGTTAGAGTTAGGGCTAGGGTTAGGGCTAGGGTTAGGGCTAGGGTTAGGGCTAGGGTTAGGGTTAGAGTTAGGACTAGGGTTAGGGCTAGGGTTAAGGTTAGGGTTAGGGTTAGGGTTAGGGTTAGGGCTAGGGCTAGGGTTAGGGTTAGGGTTAGGGCTAGGGCTAGGGTTAGGGTTAGGGTTAGGGCTAGGGCTAGGGTTAGGGCTACAGTTAGGGTTGGGGCAAAAGTTAGTGTTAGGGCTGGGGCTAAAGTTACGGTTAAGGTTTAGATTACATTTACAGTTGGGAATAGGGTTGGGATTAGGGTTAGGGGTGTGGTTAGGGTTACTGTTGGGATTAGGGTTAGGGTGTGTGTTTGGATTAGGGTTTCAGTTATAATTGGGGGATTTCCACTGTTTAGGCACATCAGGGGCTCTCCAAACGCGACATGGCATCCGATCTCAATTCCAGCCAATTCTGCATTGAAAAAGTAAAACAGTGCTTCTTCCCTTCCGAGCTCTCCCGTGCGCCCAAACAGGGGTTTACCTCAACATATGCAGTATCAGCGTACTCAGGACAAATAGCACAACAACTTTTGGGGTCGAATTTCTCCTCTTACCCCCGGGAAAATACAAAACTGGGGGCTAAAATATAATTTTGTGGGGAAATTTTTTTTTTTCTTCACGGCTCTGCGTTACAAACTGTAGTGAAACACTTGAGGGTTCAAAGCTCTTACAACACATCTAGATAAGTTCCTTAGGGGGTCTAGTTTCCAAAATGGTGTCACTTGTGGGGGTTTCTACTGTTTAGGTACATTAGGGACTCTGCAAACGCAATGTGACACCTGCAGACCATTCCATCTAAGTCTGCATTCCAAATGAAGCTCCTTCCCTTCCGAGCCCTCCCATGCACCCAAACGGTGGTTCCCCCCACATATGGGATATCAGCGCACTCAGGACAAATTGGACAACAAATTTTGGGGTCCAATTTCTCCTGTTACCCTCAAGAAAATACAAAACTGGGGGCTAAAAATAATTTTTGTGGGAAAAAAATTTTTGTTTTATTTTTACGGCTCTGCATTATAAACTTCTGTGAAGCCCTTGGTGGGTCAAAGCGCTCAAAACACATCTAGATAAGTTCCTTAGGGGGTCTACTTTCCAAAATGGTGTCACTTGTGGGGGGTTTCAATGTTAAGGCACATCAGTGGCTCTCCAAACGCAACATCGCGTCCCATTTCAATTCCTGTCAATTTTGCATTGAAAAGTCAAACGGCGCTCCTTCCCTTCCGAGCTCTCCCATGCACCCAAACAGTGGTTTATCTCCACATATGGGGTATCAGCATACTCAGGACAAATTGTACAACAACTTTTGGGGTCCAACTTCTTCTCTTACCCTTGGGAAAATAAAAAATTGGGGGCGAAAAATAATTTTTGTGAAAAAATATGATTTTTTATTTTTACGGTTCTGCATTATAAACTTCTGTGAAGCACTTGGTGGGTCAAAGTGCTCACCACACCTCTAGATAAGTTCCTTAGGGGGTCTACTTTCCAAAATGGTGTTACTTGTGGGGGGTTTCAATGTTTAGGCACATCAGGGGCTCTCCAAAGGCAACATGGTGTCCCATCTCGATTCCAGTCAATTTTGCATTGAAAAGTCAAATGGCACTCCTTCGCTTCCGAGCGCTGTCATGTGCCCAAACAGTGGTTTACTTCCACATATGGGGTATCAGTGTACTCAGGACAAATTATACAACAACATTTGGGGTCCATTTTCTCCTGTTACCCTTGGTAAAATAAAACAAATTGGAGCTGAAGTAAATTTTTTGTGAAAAAAAGTTAAATGTTCATTTTTATTTAAACATTCCAAAAATTCCTGTGATGCACCAGAAGGGTTAATAAACTTCTTGAATATGGTTTTGAGCACCTTGAGGGGTGCAGTTTTTAGAATGGTGTCCCACTTGGGTATTTTCTATCATATAGACCCCTCAAAATGACTTCAAATGAGATGTGGTCCCTAAAAAAAAATGGTGTTGTAAAAACGAGAAATTGCTGGTCAACTTTTAACCCTTATAACTCCCTAACAAAAAAAAAATTTGTTTCCAAAATTGTGCTGATGTAAAGTAGACATTTGGGAAATGTTATTTATTAAGTATTTTGTGTGACATATCTCTGTGATTTAATTGCATAAAAATTCAATGTTGGAAAATTGCAAAATTTTCATAATTTTCGCCAAATTTCCGTTTTTTTTCACAAATAAACGCAGGTACTATCAAATAATTTTTATCACAGTCATGAAGTACATTATGTCACGAGAAAACAGTGTCAGAATCACTGGGATCCGTTGAAGCGTTCCAGAGTTATAACCTCATAAAGGGACAGTGGTCAGAATTGTAAAAATTGGCCCGGTCATTAACGTGCAAACCACCCTTGGGGTAAAGGGGTTAAAAAACTGATTGAAAATTTATAGGTATTTTATTGCTCATCCACAGGGTATTACATCTTCTTATGTACATTTAGTTGCAGTAAAAGTCTCCAAAAACTTGTTTCAAATTTATCAGTATGATATTGCTCACCCATAGAGTGTTACATCTTCCTGGGTACATTTCTTTGCTATAAAAGCCTCAAAAAAGTGTTCCAAAGGTATTGGTATTATATTGATCATCCATAGGGTATTATATATTCTTAGGTACATTTCCTTAAAAAAACTTGTTCAAAATGTATAAGTGATATATTGCTTATGCATAATGTATTACATCTTCTTGGGTACATTTAGTTGCGATATAAGTCTCCAAAAACTTGTTGCAAAAATTTATCAGTATGAGATTGCTTACCCATAGGGTATTACATCTTCTTGGGTACTTTTCACTGGTATGTAACCCTGAAAATAACTTGTTAAAAATATGTCAGTATTGTAATGATCACCTGTAGTCTATTCCATGATGTGGTGTAGATTTCACTGGTATAAAACCCTCAAAAAACTTGTTTAAAATTTATTGGCATTATGTTGCTCACCCATACGATGATATATACAGGTCCTTCTCAAAAAAATAGCATATAGTGTTAAATTTCATTATTTACCATAATGTAATGATTACAATTAAACTTTCATATATTATAGATTCATTATCCACCAACTGAAATTTGTCAGGTCTTTTATTGTTTTAATACTGATGATTTTGGCATACAACTCCTGATAACCCAAAAAACCTGTCTCAATAAATTAGCATATTTCACCCATCCAATCAAATAAAAGTGTTTTTTAATAACAAACAAAAAAACCATCAAATAATAATGTTCAGTTATGCACTCAATACTTGGTCGGGAATCCTTTGGCAGAAATGACTGCTTCAATGCGGCGTGGCATGGAGGCAATCAGCCTGTGACACTGCTGAGATGTTATGGAGGCCCAGGATGCTTCAATAGCGGCTTTAAGCTCAACCAGAGTGTTGGGTCTTGCGTCTCTCAACTTTCTCTTCACAATATCCCACAGATTCTCTATGGGGTTCAGGTCAGGAGAGTTGGCAGGCCAATTGAGCACAGTAATACCATAGTCAGTAAACCATTTACCAGTGGTTTTGGCACTGTGAGCAGGTGCCAGGTCGTGCTGAAAAAATGAAATCTTCATCACCATAAAGCATTGACCCTGCCCTTGATGAAACACAGTGGACCAACACCAGCAGCTGACATGGCACCCCACACCATCACTGACTGTGGGTACTTGACACTGGACTTCAGGCATTTTGGCATTTCCTTCTCCCCAGTCTTCCTCCAGACTCTGGCATCTTGATTTCCGAATGACATGCAAAATTTGCTTTCATCAGAAAAAAGTACTTGGGACCACTTAGCAACAGTCCAATGCTGCTTCTCTGTAGCCCAGGTCAGGCGCTTCTGCCGCTGTTTATGGTTCAAAAGTGGCTTTACCTGGGGAATGCGGCACCTGTAGCCCATTTCCTGCACACGCCTGTGCACGGTGGCTCTGGATGTTTCCTCACCAGACTCAGTCCACTGCTTCCTCAGGTTCCCCAAGGTCTGGAATCGGTCCTTCTCCACAATCTTCCTCAGGGTCCGGTCTCCTCTTCTCGTTGTACAGCGTTTTCTGCCACATTGTTTCCTTCCAACAGACTTACCATTGAGGTGCCTTGATACAGCACTCTGGGAACAGCCTATTTGTTGAGAAATTTCTTTCTGGGTCTTACCCTCTTGCTTGAGGGTGTCAATGATGGCCTTCTTGACATCTGTCAGGTCGCTAGTCTTACCCATGATGGGGGTTTTGAGTAATGAACCCGGCAGGGAGTTTATATAAGCCTCAGGTATCTTTAGCATGTGTTTAGAGTTAATTAGTTGATTCAGAAGATTAGGGTAATAGGTCGTTTAGAGAACCTTTTCTTGATATGCTAATTTATTGAGACAGGTTTTTTGGGTTATCAGGAGTTGTATGCCAAAATCATCAGTATTAAAACAATAAAAGACCTGACAAATTTCAGTTGGTGGATAATGAATCTATAATATATGAAAGTTTAATTGTAATCATTACATTATGGTAAATAATGAAATTTAACACTATATGCTAATTTTTTGAGAAGGACCTGTATTCTTGGGTACCTTTAGTTGCTTTATAAGACTCCAAAAACTTGCTCCAAATGTATTGGTATCATTTTGCTCAGCCATAGGGTATTATATCTTCTTGAGTATATTTTTTGGTATATAATCCTCAAAAATGTACCGCTATTATAATTCTCACTGCTATTCTGTGGCCTGAAGTCAATTTTCGTTGGTATAAAAGCCTAAAAAAGTATTCAAATGTATCGGTATTATATTGGTCACCCATAGGGTGTTACATCTTCATTTGTCCTTGCTATGCAAAACTAAAACAACTTGTTCAAAATTTATAGTTGTTATATTGCTCATCCATAGGGTATTACATGTTCTTGAGTATACTTCATTGATATATAACCCTCAAAAAACTTGCTCAAAATGTATCGGTATTGTATTTCTTATGCATAAGGTATTACATGTTCTTTGGTGCATTTAGTTGCGATACAAGTCTCCAAAACTTGCTCCATATTTATTGTTACCATAGGCAGACTCTGTAATAAGGCAGCCCCCATAGGCAGACTGTAGTATAAGGCAGCACCCCCATAAGCAGACCATGTAGCATAAGGCAGCACCCCCATAGGCAGACCCTGTAGTATAAGGCAGCGCCACCATAGGCAGACCCTGTAGTGTAAGGCAGCACCCAACAGACTCTGTATCATTAGGCAGCACTCCATAGGCAGACTCTGTAGTAAAAGGCAGCACCTCATAGGAAGACCCTGTAGTATAAGGCAGCACTCCCATAGGCAGACCCTGTAGTATAAGGCAGCACCTTCATAGGCAGTCCCTATATCATAAGGCAGAACCCCCATAGGAAGATTCTGTAGTATAAGGCAGCACCCCATAGGCAGACTGTGCAGTATAAGCAACACCACTATAGGCAGACCCTGTAGTATAGGACAGCACCTCCATAGGTAGACTCTGTAGTATAAGGCAGAACCCCATAGGCAGACTCTGCAGTATAAGGCAGCATCCCCATATGCAGACCCTATAGTATAAGGCAGCACCCCCATAAGCAGACCCTGTAGTATAAGGCAGCACCCCATAGGCAGATACTGTGGTATAAAGCAGCACCCCATAGGCAGACCCTGTAGTATAAGGCAGCACTGCCACAGGCAGACCCTGTAGTATAAGGCAGCACTCCCATAGGCAGACTCTGCATCATTAGGCAGCACCCCATAGGCAAACCCTGTAGAAAAAGGCAGCACCTCATAGGCAGACCATGTATTATAAGGCAGCACCCTCATAGGCAGTCCCTATAGTATAAGGCAGCACCCCCATAGGCAGATTCTGTAGTATAAAGCAGCACCCCCTAGGCAGACCGAGCAGTATAAGCAGCACCACCATAGGCAGGCCTTGCAGTATAGGACAACACCTCCATAGGCAGATTCTGTAGTATAAGGTAGAACCCCATAGGCAGACTCTGTAGTATAAGGCAGCACCCCTGTTGTGAATTCTGTGGCTGAATTCACTCCTGTGGTCACAAGTGGTACTGCGGCTTCTGAGCTTCCTCCCTCAGGTGTTCTGGTGAGCTCGTTAACTGCTTCATTACTTAACTCCGCCTGATGCTGCTATCCTTGCTCCTTGTCAATGTTTCAGTGTTGGATCTGAGCTTCTCCTGATTGTTCCTGTGACCTGCTGCTCTGTATAGCTAAGTGCTTTTTGCTATTTTGTTGCTTTTTTTCTGTCCAGCTTGTCTTTTGTTTTGCTGGAAGCTCTGAGACGCAAAGGGTGTACCGCCGTGCCGTTAGTTCGGCACGGTGGGTCTTTTTTGCCCCCTTTGCGTGGTTTTTGCTTAAGGGTTTTTTGTAGACTGCAAAGTTCACTTTACTATCCTCGCTCTGTCTAAGATTATCGGGCCCCACTTTGCTGAATCTATTTCATCCCTACGTTTTGTCTTTTCATCTTACTCACAGTCATTATATGTGGGGGGCTGCCTTTTCCTTTGGGGAATTTCTCTGGGGCAAGTCAGGCCTATTTTTCTATCTTCAGGCTAGCTAGTTTCTTAGGCTGTGCCGAGTTGCCTAGGTAGTTGTTAGGCGCAATCCACAGCCGCTTTTAGTTGTGTTTAGGATAGGATCAGGTGTGCAGTCTACAGAGTTTCCACGTCTCAGAGCTCGTTCTTGTATTTTTGGGTATTTGTCAGATCACTGTGTGCGCTCTGATCGCTAAGCACACTGTGTCTCTGGATTGCCTTCATTACACCTGTCATTAGCAAACATAACACACCCCATAGGCAGATTCTGTAGTATAATGCAGCACCCCCATAGGCAGATTCTGTAGTATAAGGCAGCACCCCATAGGAAGACCCTGTAGTATAAGGCAGCACCGCCATGGGCAGACCCTGTAGTATAAGGCAGCACCCACATAGGAAGACCCTGTAGTATAAGGCAGCACCCCGATAGGCAGGCTCTGTAATAACACAGCCCCCATAGGCAGACTGTAGTATAAGGCAGCATCTTCATAAGCAGACCCTCTAGTATAAGGCAGCACCCCATAGGCAGATTCTGTAGTATAAGGCAGCACCTCATAGGTAGACCCTGTAGTACAAGGCAGCAACCCCATAGGAAGACCCTGTAGTATAAGGCAGTACCCCGATAGTTAGACTCTGTAATAACACAGCCCCCACAGGCAGACTGTAGTATAAGGCAGCATCTTCATAAGCAGACCCTCTAGTATAAGGCAGCACCCCATAGTCAGACCATGTAGTATAAGGCATCACTGCCATAGGCAGACCATGTAGTATAAGGCAGCACCACCATAGGCAGACCCTGTAATATAAGGCAGCACCCCCATAGGCAGACCCTGCAATATAAGGCAGCACCCCTAAAGGCAGATTCTGTAGTATAAGGCAGCACCGCCATAGGCAGACCATGTAGTATAAGGCATCACTGCCATAGGCAGACCATGTAGTATAAGGCAGCACCACCATAGGCAGACCCTGTAATATAAGGCAGCACCCCCATAGGCAGACTGTGCAATACAAGGCAGCACCCCTAGAGGCAGATTCTGTAGTATAAGGCAGCACCGCCATAGGCAGACCCTGTAGTATAAGGCAGCACCCCCATAGGAAGACCCTGTAGTGTAAGGAAGCACCCCAATAGGCAGACTCGGTAAAAATGCAGCCCCCATAGGTAGACTGTAGTACAAGGCAGCACCCCCATAAGCAGACCCTCTAGTGTAAGGCAGCACCCCCATAGGCAGATTCTGTAGTATAAGGCAGCACCACCATAGGCAGACCCTGTAGTATAAGGCAGAACCCCCATAGGCAGACTCTGTAATAAGGCAGCCCCTATAGGCAGACCCTGTAATAAGGCAGCCCCCATAGGCAGATTCTGCAGCATAAGGCAGCACCCCCATAGGCAGACCCTGTAATATAAGGCAGCACCCCCATAAGCAGACCATGTATTATAAGGCAGCACCCCCATAGGCAGACCCTGTAGTATAAGGCAGCACCCTCATAGGCAGACCCTGTAGTATAATGCAGCACCCCCATAGGCAGACCCTATAATATAAGGCATCACCCCCATAAGCAGATTCTGTAGTATAAGGCAGCACTCCCATAGGCATACACTGTAGTATAAGGCATCACCCCTATAGGCAGACTCTGCAATAAGGCAGCCCACATAGGCAGACTCTGTAGTAGAAGGCAGCACCAGCATAGGCAGATTCTGTAATATAAGGCAGCACCCTCATAGGCAGCCCCTGTAGTATAAGGCATCACCCTAATAGGCAGACACTATAATATAAGGCGTCACCCCCATAGGCAGATTCTGTAGTATAAGGCAGCGCCCCCACAGGCAGACTTTGTATCATTAGGCAGCACTCCATAGGCAGACTCTGGAGTAAAAGGCAGCACTCCCATAGGCAAACCATGTAGTATAATGTAGCACCTTTGTAGGCAGTCCCTATAACATAAGGCAGAACCCCCATAGGAAGATTCTGTAGTATAAGGCAGCACCCCATAGGCAGACTGTGCAGTATAAGCAGCACCACCATAGGCAGACCCTGTAGTATGGGACAGCACCTCCATAGGTAGACTCTGTAGTATAAGGCAGAACCCCATAGGCAGATTCTGTAGTATAAGGGAGTATCCCCATAGGCAGACCCTGTAGTATAAGGCAGCACCCCATAGGCAGATACTGTGGTATAAGGCAGCAGCCTATAGGCAAACCCTGTAGTATGAGGTAGCACCTTCATAGGCAGTCCCTATAACATAAGGCAGAACATCCATAGGAAGATTCTGTAGTATAAGGCAGCACCCCATAGGCAGATACTGTGGTATAAGGCAGCACCCCCATAGGCAGACCCTATAATATAAGGCGTCACCCCCATAGGCAGATTCTGTAGTATAAGGCAGCACCCCCATAGGCAGACCCTGAAGTATAAGGCAGCACCCCATAGGCAGACTCTGTAATAAATCAGCCCCCCAATAGGCAGACTCTGTAGTATAAGGCAGCACCCCATAGACAGATTCTGTAGTATAAGGCAGCACCCCCATAGGCAAACCTTGTAGTATAAGACAGCACCCCATAGGCAGACTCTGTAGTATAAGGCAGCAAACCCTGTAGTATAAGACAGCACCCCCATAGGCAGACCCTGTAGTGTAAGGCCGCAACCCCATAGGCAGACTCTGTAGCATAAAGCATCACACAAATAGGCAGACTCTGTAGTATAAGGCAGCACCCCTATAGGCAGATTCTGTAGTATAAGGCAGCACCCCCATAGGCAGACTCTGTAATAAGGCAGCCCCCCATAGGCAGACTCTGTAGTATAAGGCAGCACCCCATAGGCAGACCCTGTAGTATAAGGCAGCTCCCCCATAGGCAGATTCTGTAGTATAATGCAGCACCCCATAGGCAGACCCTGAAGTATAAGGCAGCAGCCCCATAGGCAGACCCTGTAGTAAAAGGCAGCAACCCCATAGGCAGATTCTGTAGTATAAGGCAGCACCCCATAGGCAGACCCTTTAGTATAAGGCAGCATCCCCATAGGCAGACCCTGTAGTAAAAGGCAGGCCTATAAAAAACCCAGTAAATGAATACCTCTCTTCTTTCTTGTTCCTGTGGTGCTCCCAGCTCCCGCTCATCACCTGACAGCGGGCGCCAGGTATTGATGTCATCATGCCCACTGTCAGATTCAGCGTTGGTGATGTCAGAAGCTGACAGTGGGATGATGGGAGAAGGAGCGTAGTGCTCCTTCCCTCATCAATGCAGCCATCTGTATCAGCTAAATGCCAAAACAGCTTATCTTGCGATGACGGGCAGGGGGCCCACTGCTGGCACCGGGCCCCCCCACCTGTTCAGGGGCCTCATAGCAGCAGAGCAGGGAGATCGATTCTCCCTGCTCTGCCGCAGAATGCAACTGTATCAGCGCACTGCTCGCACCGATACAGTTACAGTAGCATAGCTCCGGGTGGGCCCCCTCTGAGCACCGGGCCTGGGGCGATGGCCCCTCTTCCCCCTCGGTAGCTATGCTACTGCTTATAAGCTTCTTTGCGCTATCTGTAAACAGACTGTTGCTTTGCAGTGCCAAAAAGCTCTATTTTTGTTTCATCTGTGCACAGAGCATTTTCCCAGGATTGTAGTTTGTCAAGGTACTCTTTGGCAAAGATCATTCAGTCCTTTTAGGTCTTTTCTTCAGCAATAATTTTTTCCTTGGCATTAACGCATAAAGCTCTGCTTGGTTTAGTGTGCGGCGTATGGTACGTGTTGAAACAATGACCCCAGACTGTTCTAGGTTGGCCATCAGGTATTTTGATGTTTGCTGCAGTGTTTTTTCCACCATTCGCACCAACCTTTGAAGAGATTTGTTATCAATTTTCCTCTTTCCCTCTTGTCCGGGGAGGATCGCTATGGTTCCATGCTTGACAAACTACATAATAACATTGCGCACTGCTGAAACTGGGATATCAAGGTCTTTGGAGATGGCCTTATACCCTTTTGAATTCTTGTGTATGTTAATAATAACAGTTCTGATGTCCTCAAACATCTCCATTGTCTTCACCATTGTGACAAAGGAACAGGGCCTACCATATGGCTTTTTGAAACACTGAAGTCATCATTCATTGGCTAATTCATGTCACATGGGCACCAATAATTAATTACAGGTGATTCTCATTTGTGATTTATCACAAGAGAGTTAAAATGCGTCTACACTAATTTAATATAAAGGATGCCAATACAGTGTCACAGCAAGCTTGAGATTTTTCTTTTTTTCCCTCCCATTGTTTTTTTTAATTATTGTTTATCATTTACACTTTTGTATTTAACTTGAGTGATCCATACAAAAAAAAGTTTCACTTGATTAATTTATTTCAAGATATATTCCACATTATGCACTTATAAACTTTACAGGTGCCAATAATGATGAGCCTCAAAAAACTTGTTCAAAATGTATCTATATTATATTGCTCTCCCATAGAGCATTGCATCTTTTTTGGTACATTTTATTGCTACAAAAGCCTCAAATAAACTTGTTAAAAATAAATCGCTATTATAATGCTCACGTATAGACAATTCCTTTTTCTGGAGAACATTTTATTGGTATATTACTCTGAAAAAACTTATTAAAAATGTATCGGTGTTACATTGTTCTTTCACAGGGTATTACTGCTTATTGCATACATTTTGTTCGTATATAACCCTCAAAAACTTGTTTAAAATGTATCAATATTATATTGCTCATCCCAATATCTTCTTGGGTACATTTAGTTGTGAATCGCGTTATAAGTCTCCAAAAACTTGTTCCGAATTTATTGGTATTGTATTGCTCATTTATAGAGAACTAGCTGAAGAGCCCGGCGTTGCCTGGGCATAGTAAATATCTGTTGTTAGTTATAGCACGTCACTTCTCTTATTTTCCCATCACGCCTCTCATTTTCCCAATCACATCTTTAATTTTCCCCCTCACATCTCTCATTTTCTCCCTCACACCTCTCATTTTCTCCCTCACTCCTCTCATTCCCGCCTAACACTTGTTATTTCGACCTCACATCTGTCATTTTCTGATCACTACACTATTTTCCCTCACTCCTCTCATTTTGCACTCACACCTTTTCATTTTCACCTCACACCTCTCATTTTCACCTAAGTATATACATGTTTGTCATCTCTTATATATAGTATACACCTGTATGTCATCTCCTATATATAGTATATACCTGTATGTCATCTCCCCTGTATATAGTATATACCTGCTGTGTGTCATCTCCCCTGTATATAGTATATACCTGTATGTCATCTCCTCCTATATATAGTATATACCTGTATGTCATCTCCTCCTATATATAGTATATACCTGTATGTCATCTCCTTCTATATATAGTATATACCTGTATGTCATCTCCTCCTGTATATAGTATATACCGGTGTGTCATCTCCCCTGTATATAGTATATATCTGTGTGTCATCTCCTCCTGTATATAGTATATACCTGTATGTCATCTTCTATATATAGCATATACCTGTATGTCATCTCCTCCTGTATATAGTATATACCTGTATGTCATCTCCTCCTGTATATAATATGTACCTGTATGTCATCTCCTCCTCTATATAGTATATATCTGTGTGTAATCTCCCCTGTATATAGTATATACCTGTGTGATCTCCTGTATTAGACCTCGTTAACACGTTATTTGCTCAGTATTTTTACCTCAGTATTTGTAAGATAAATTGGCAGCCTGATAAATCCCCAGCCAACAGGAAGCCCTCCCCCTGGCAGTATATATTAGCTCACACATACACATAATAGACAGGTCATATGACTGACAGCTGCTGTATTTCCTATATGGTACATTTGTTGCTCTTGTAGTTTGTCTGCTTATTAGTGTTGAGCGATACCGTCCGATACTTGAAAGTATCGGTATCGGATAGTATCGGCCGATACCCGAAAAATATCGGATATCGCCGATACCGATATCCGATACCAATACAAGTCAATGGGACATCAAGTATCGGAATGTATCCTCATGGATCCCAGGGTCTGAAGGAGAGAAAACTCTCCTTCAGGCCCTGGGATCCATATTAAAGTGTAAAATAAAGAATTAAAATAAAAAATATTGTTGTATTCACCTCTCCGGCGGCCCCTGGACATCAGCGGGAGGATCCGGCGTCCGGCACGGCTTCTTTCTTCAAAATGCGCGCCTTCATGACCTGTGGAATGACGTCCCGGCTTCTGATTGGTCGCGTGCCGCCCATGTGACCGCCACGCGACCAATCAGAAGCCGCGACGTCATTCCTCAGGTCCTAAAAGGCGCTCATTCTAGGACTTTAGCTGAGGAATGACGTCGCGGCTTCTGATTGGTCGCGTGGCGGTCACATGGGCGGCACGCGACCAATCAGAAGCCGGGACGTCATACCACAGGTCCTGAAGGCGCGCATTTTGAAGAAAGAAGCCGTGCCGGACGCCGGATCCTCCCGCTGATGTCCAGGGGCCGCCGGAGAGGTGAATATAACAATATTTTTTATTTTAATTCTTTATTTTACACTTCCGATACCGATACCCGATATCACAAAAATATCGGATCTCGGTATCGGAATTCCGATACCGCAAGTATCGGCCGATACCCGATACTTGCGGTATCGGAATGCTCAACACTACTGCTTATTAATCAGATTTTTATTTTTGAAGGCTAATACCAGACTTGTGTGTGTTTTAGGGCGAGTTTCGTCTGTCAAGTTGTGTGTGTTGAGTTGTGTGTGGCGACATACATGTAGCGACTTTTGTGAGATGAGTTTTGTGTGGCAACATGCGTGTAGCAACTTTTTGTGTGTCGAGTTGCATGTGACAGGTTAGTGTAGCAAGTTGTGTGCAGCAAGTTTTGCGCATGGCGAGTTTTTCACGTGGTGAGTTTTATGTCTGGTGCCTTTTGAGTATGTGCAAGTTTTGCGTGAGGCAACTTTTGCATGTGTTGCAAATTTTGTGCATGTGGCAATTTTTCAGCGTGTGCAAGTTTTGCGTGTGGCGAGTTTTCCATGAGGTGAGTTTTGCACTTGTGGCGAGTTTTGCGTGAGCCTAGTTTTTGCATGTGGCGAGTTTTGCGCGTGGTGAGTTTTGAGCGGCGACTTTTGTGTTTCGACTTTTATGTGGCGAGGTTGGTGTATGTGTGGTGAAATGTGTGCTGAGGGTGGTATATGTGTTCAAGCACATGGTAGTGTGTGGCGCATTTTGTGTGTGTTCATATGTGTGGTGAGTATCTCATGTCGGGGCCCCACCTTAGCAACTGATCGGTATATACTCTTTGGCGCCATCGCTCTCATTCTTTAAGTCCCCCTTGTTCACATCTGGCAGCTGTCAATTTGCCTCCAACACTTTTCATTTCACTTTTTCCCCATTATGTAGATAGGGGCAAAATTGTTTGGTGAATTGGAAAGCGCGGGGTTAAAATTTCACCTCACAACGTAGCCTATGACGCTCTCGGGGTCCAGACGTGTGACTGTGCAAAATTTTGTGGCTGTAGCTTCGACGCCTCCAACACTTTTCCTTTCACTTTTTTCCCCATTATGTAGATAGGGGCAAAATTGTTTGGTGAATTGGAACGCACGGGGTTAAAATTTCGCCTCACAATATAGCCTATGACGCTCTCGGGGTCCAGACGTGTGACTGTGCAAAATTTTGTGGCTGTAGCTGCGACGGTGCAGATGCCAATCCCGGACATACACACACACACACACACACATACACACACACACACATACACACATTCAGCTTTATATAGTAGATTACATGTTGTTTGATACATTTTGTTGCTATACAAGTCTCAAAAAACTTGCTAAAAATTTATCAGTATTATATTGCTCATCCATAGGGTATTACATATTTTTGCGTACATTTCTTTGGTATATAACCCTTAAAATTACTTGTTCAAAAATGTATCGCTATTGTAATTCTCACCTATGCCAACAAAATAGACTCCAGACCACAGAATATTCTTTGGTCTGGAGTCTATTTTGTTGGCATAAAAGCCTCAAAAAACTTGTTAAAAATGTATCGATGTTATATTGCTCATCCATAGTGTATGAGGCTATGAGCACACGCTGCGGATTTTGCTGCGGATTCGCAGCGGATTTGACGCTGCGGATCTGCAGCAGTTTTCCATGAGTTTACAGTACCATGTAAACCTATGGAAAACAAAATCTGCAGTGCACATGTTGCGGAAAAAAACGCGTGGAAATGCAGCGGTTTATAGCATGTCAATTCTTTGTGCGGAGGATTCCGCAGTGGTATACACTTGCTCCTCCATAGGAATCCACTGGTGTAAAACCACAGGTGGAATCCGCACAAAAACAGCAGAAAAACAGTGGTAAATCTGCAGTGAATCCGCAGTGCGGTTCACCTACGGATTTACCAAAATCAGTGCAGAAAAATCTGCACACCATTCCGCAGCATGTGCACATACCCTTACGCCTTCTTGGGTACATTTAGTTGTGATATTAGTCTCAAAAAACTTGTTCCAATTTTTTTGGTATGATATTGCTCATTTATACGGTATTACATCTTCTTATGTAGAGTTCTTTGCTATAAAAGCTTCAGAAAATTTGTTCAAAATTTATTGGTATTTTGCTTGAGTATTACATCTTCTTTAGTACATTTTGTTGCTATAAAATTCCTCAAAAACATATTCAAAATTTATTAGTATTATATTGCGCATTCATAGGGTATTACATCCGCTTTCATTGGTATATAACCCTCAAAAAACTTGTGTGCATATATTGAGAATTTGATACGTTTTTATTGCATTTTTCTGAGTGGATTTGTGACAAACCCTGAAGCAAAGCTTGATGCCAGCAGAGTGACTGAGAAACATGAAGTGTCATGCAAACATTGAGAACTTTTGACTTGCAGATTTGGGGCAGAAAATAATCTGCAACACATCAATTCTCAGTGCATTTTTGCTCTGCATTTTTCAACATTCATTTCACTCAAATCAATCAAAAATGCACCAAGTGCGCACGTTTTTACAGCTGAGTTTTTCCTGCCAAGAGATGCAGAAAGTTTACTCACCGTGTGCACATACACTTTTCGGTAACACTGTATATTGCTCACCCATAGACTATTCTGTGGTCTGGAGTACATTTCCTTGGTATATAACTCTCAAAAGTGCATAGACTTTATGAGTCTAGGAGTGCCAATATGTGACATTTTGAACAGAATATGTATGAGGCCCTCCTTTATGTCTAATACAAGATGTATCAGAGTTCCTAATTTTTGGAACTTCTTGCTTCCTTCATAAATTACACTGAAATGTCCCATTTTTTAGTAAATACATTTTGGTTTACCAAAATTAGTTATTTTTCAAAATCCTTTTTAAATTTTGCCTTATATGCAATTCGTTATAGAGGAAAAAATGTTTCTTAATATGTTTTCACTTGTAAAATGCAATGCAGTTTGGATTGTTTTATTGTCACTTCTTAAAGTGTAGAAAAAGTGTGACACCGTTGTTCTCAGCAGCGATCTGGGAATCAGAGATGCTTTCAGATGACTTCCCCATTCTGTTCTCCTTCCATTCAGCACTTTTCCCATCCATTTGAACATTGTCAGTGCTCCCCAGACCTCTTTGTTGGGATTGGCCATAAAAAAAGCTTAGATTTCCTATTAACTCCCATTATATTCATTACTCGTAAAAAGCATGTGAGTATTAGGAAAGCAAAGTATTAGGAGCACCCGACCATTTTAGTGCTGGCTCAACCCTTATGAGTAATTGAATATAAACACATTATTCAATGTATTTTTGAAGTCTTATATACCACTGAAATTTAACAGAAAGCACCTAAAACTGTAGTGGTGAGTATCTGAATCCAGACCACTTTTTCAACTCTTTTTTTTAGTCTTAAATACCACCAAAAAGTCAGAAAAAGCACCTAATACTGTATGACGACTTATTAAATCCAGACAAATTTTTAAACGCTTTTTTGGAGTATTATATACCAGCATAATGTACAACAAAGCATGAAACACTGTATGGATCAGTAATTGAATCCAGACACATTTTTCAATGCTTCTTTGGAGTGAATCGTACTACAGTACTGTAACAAGAACCACGCTAAATTGTAAGAATCACTAATTGAAATCGATAAAATACCTAATACTCTATGGATGACTAATTGAATCCAGAAAAGTTTTTCAAGGATTTTTGGAGTGTTATATATCACCGAAATGTAACAGAAAGCATCTAAAACTCATTGGATGACTAATTGAATCCAGACAAATTTTCAACTCTTTTTGGGAGTATTGTATACCACTAAAATGTACCACAAAGCACGTAATACTCTACGGATGAGTACCTGAATAAAAGAAAATGTTTTTGCTATTTTTTTGCCACAAAGAACATAATACTGTATAGATAAGTACGGTAATTGAATCTAGAAAAAAAATTATCCGCTTTTTTGGAGTGTTATATACCACAGAAATGTGCCATAAAGAATGTAATACTCCATGGATAAGTAATTGAATTCAGCAAAACATTTCAACACTTTTTTGTAGTGTTGTATACCAACAAAATGTACCACAGAGCACATAATACTCTATGAATGAGTAATTGAATTAAGATACATTTTTCTATTCTTTTTTGGAGTGTTATATATCGCAGAAATGTACCACTAAGCTTGTAAAACGCTAAGGATGACAAAGATAACCAGCATGGCAAAACTGACAGCATTGGGTTGCAACCCGTCAGCTTTCAGCTTTATTATGGCTGGTTATCAAGAACAGAGGGATCTCCATGTCGTTTTTTAAATTATTTAACTAAATAATTTAAAAAAGAGTATGGAGTCGCCCCCTTTTTGACAACAAGCCAAGCTAAAGCAGACAGCTAGGGGCTGGTATGAGGCCATGGATATTGCCCCATTCCTTAATGTTGTTAACTATTTTCTGTTTTTTTTACAGGGAATGATGGCTTCAATGGAATGGGCATAAAGTGAGTATAATTTTGTTTTTCATTTTTAAATTAAAAGCAAAATTTGTGTATTTTTATTAAAAAAAAAGGACTGTATTCTGACTGTGTGTTTATTTACCATCTTATAGATGCCTCTACATTACTAATCCGTGGACTTGATGTCACCTGAAAATAAAAAGGTGACACTAACCCCACAAAAATTAACCCCACATGCCTCCACCACAGGACAAGTGGGAACAGCTGGGCAAAGTGCCAGAATTGGTGCAGCTAATAGAGGCCTCCGCAGGATGGTATTTTCAGATTGGAGGACCCTTACTAGCCTAGAATACCAGCTTTGGTTTTACTGGTTGTCAAAAAAGGGGGAGAACCCCCTCAGTTTTTTATTATTTATTTAAATAAATGAAAAAAAACATTGTAGGGACCCCTCTATTCTTGATAACCAGCCATAATAAAGCTGACACTTGAGGGTTACAGCTCATAGCTGTCAGTTTTGTCACTCTGGTTATCAAAAATAGATTTATTTAGTGCACAGGTGCAAGCTGATGAGTACTCCCATGCAGGCTCGGACTGGCCCACCGGAGAATCGGAGGATCCTCTGGTGGGCCCTGGCACTGACACCTGCTGGCAGGGCCCCCACTGCTCCAGCGCCCCCCCTGGCCGCCCACCCTCACCCACCCTCCTTGAAGACGATACTCACCCTGCTCCAGCGATGGTCTCGGCGTCTGCACTGCAGCTCGTCCTGAGTGATCGGTCACGTGGCACAGCTCATTAAGGTCATGAATATGCGCATATTCATGACCTTAATGAGCGGTGTCACATGACCACTCAAGCAGGAAGAAGGTGCTACGCCGCCGCCTGGAGTCGGGACAGAGCGCGTGGGATGTCGGCACGGCCGTGCAGTGGGACAGGCGAGTATGAGGGATGGGGATCTTGAAGGAGGACATAAGCCGGCGTGCCATGCAAGATGGGAGCAGGAGCGGGTGCGGAGAGATAAGCCATGCATACAGGGGCGGACTATGAGACATACATACAGGGGGAATATGAGCCATGCATACAGGAGGGGGGAATATGAGCCATACATACAGGAGGGTGGAATTGAATATGAGCCATGCATACAGGAGTGGGGAATATGAGCCATGCATACAGGAGGGGGGAATTGAATATGAGCCATGCATACAGGTGGGGGGGATATGAGCCATGCATGGGGGGGAATATGAGCCATACATACAGGAGGGAGAATATGAGCCATGCATACAGGGGGAGATATGAGTCATGCATATAGGAGGGGTAATATGAGCCATGTATATGGGATGGGAGGGAGATGAGCCATGCATATAGGAGGGGGTAATTATACAGTATTAAGCATCATGTGGGATCATTATACAGTATGGAGAATTGTGTGTGGCCATTATACAGTATTGAGCATCATGTGTGGCCATTATACAGTATGGAGCATCATGTGTGGCCAATTGACATTATTATACAGTATGGAGCATCATGTGTGGCCTTTATACAGTATGGAGCATCATTTGTGGCCATTATACAGTATTGAGCATTATGTGGGATCATTATACAGTATAGAGAACTATGTGGCCGTTATACAGTATGGAGCACTATGTGTGGGTGGTCAGTATACAGTATGGAGCACTGTCTGGCCATTATACAGTATAGAGCAATGTGTGGCCATTATACACTATGGAGCATCATATGTGGCCATTATACACTATGGAGCATCATGTGTGTCCATTATACAGTATTGAGCATCATGTGTGGCTATTATACAGTATGGAGAACTGTGTGTGGCCATTATACAGTATTGAGCATCATGTGTGGCCATTATACACTATGGAGCATTATGTGTGGTGGCCGTTATACAGTATTGAGCATCATGTGTGGCCATTATACAGTATGGAGCACTGTGTGGCCATATTTTTGTTTGCTTATAATTATTGTATATAAAACAGTGTGATCAGCAGTGCTAAATGGCTGTGGTTGGGACGTGGATATGGGTGTGACTAGTGAAATGGGTGTGGTCAGAGGTATGGCCTAAAATTTGCCGCAGCGCACTACGCACGCCGCAAACTTTATACCTCCTTCCCTTCTTCAAAAGTTGGGAGGTATGGTACCACATCTGCCAGATCACGGCAAGTGCCGCAAATCCCATAGGGAATAAATGAGGCCGAACGCAGTGTTGCCATAAGTGATCCGTTACGCGGCAGATACAGAAAAACTGCCGGATCTGCTGCAAAAGGCAACTTTCACATCAGCGATTCTTGCCAAAGTCACTGCCGATAGTGTCATACTCACCAAAGGGGAGGCAGCACTAAAAGTGCCTAGGGCAGCATAAACTTTAAATATGGCCCTGGGGGGATACATTATATTCTGTGGGGGGACTGCATTATACTCACATTATATTATGGGGGGCTACATCACACAGTATACTCTATGGGGGGCTGCATTATATTCTGTGATGGGGCTGCATTATTCTCTCAGGGGACTACATAATATTATGGGGGCTACATCATACTATATGAGGGGGCTACAGTATACTCTATGGGGGGGGCTGCATTATATTCTGTGGTGGAACTGCATTCTCTCAGGGGACTACATTATATTCTGTGGTGGGTTGCATTATACTATTTGAGGGGGGGCTGCATTATACCCTATGGGGTGCTACATTATATTCTATGAGAGGGGACTGCATTATATTTTATGATGGGGCTACATTATATTCTGTGAGGGGGCTACCCCAACCCTTGCTACATTATTAAGACGTGAACTACCTTATATTATACCCTGATATTAGCGCTTTTTACCGCACAATTGGTGGTCTTGTATCTATTTCTATGTGGCTACATAGTGGGCCCCAAGAATGATTTTCTCTGGTGGGCCCAAGGTGCTCCAGTCCAACGCTGCTGCCATCCATCAGCCGTCACCTGCTCTAGCTGTTATCATCCACAGCAGGAGTAGGCCGATGAAAGTAGTGATCCCATCAACCAACACCTATGCCTCTGGTCACAGCTGCTGTGTCACACTGTCATCTGAACTGTGATCTTAACCCCAATCAGAGGCAGTGTTTGCCTTGCAGACATGCAGATGACTGCATGGCAAACCATGGATGTTTATGCCCCACATTCATCTAAATGGGGTCTGGGTTTGGGTTCTGTACTGTTCTGGTACCCGAACAAAATTTTTTATTAACTGTTCAGCTGGACCTGCCGAACCCGAACCTCCACAGGTTCGCTCATCACTAGCAGCAAATTTATATTTAGCAACAGACTGAAAGCCCTAAAACTTGCCTAGAGACTGTATTCTGCCGCTCTCCAACCAGCTTCTGCAACTGTCGCTCACTAAGCTAAATGTAGAATGTATCTGATACAAACAACAAAGATTTAGCCCTTACAAGGGCTGTCAGTATGATGGTTCGGAATCAGCACCAGTATTAATGCTAGAGGAACCTGATTTGTTCAACTGTGCACACACAGCCCTAGACTAGCACTATCTCCTGCCTAGAGGCTGTATTCCATAACTCTCCCTGCTCCAGCAACTGTCCCTAGGCTGTATATATTTGATACAAACAGCAAAGCACAGGATTAGCCATTAGAAGGACTGTTATGCACCGTCACACTAAGCGACGCTGCAGCGATACCGACAACGATCCGGATCGCTGCAGCGTCGCTGTTTGGTCGCTGGAGAGCTGTCACACAGACAGCTCTCCAGCGACCAACTATGCCGGTAACCAGGGTAAACATCGGGTTACTAAGCGCAGGGCTGCGCTTAGTAACCCGATGTTTACCCTGGTTACCAGCGTAAAAGTAAAAAAAAAACAAACACTACATACTTACCTTCTGCTGTCTGTCCCTCGGCGCTCTGCTTCTCTGCCCTGTGTAAGCACAGCGGCCGGAAAGCACAGCGGTGACGTCACCGCTCTGCTTTCCGGCCGCTGTGCTTACACAGGGCAGAGAGGCAGAGCGCCGAGGGACAGACACCGGAATGTAAGTATGTAGTGTTTGTTTTCTTTTTACTTTTACGCTGGTAACCAGGGTAAACATCGGGTTACTAAGCGCGGCCCTGTGCTTAGTAACCCGATGTTTACCCTGGTTACCAGCGAAGACATCGTTGAATCGGCGTCACACACGCCGGTTCAGTGATGTCAGCAGGAAGTCCAGCGACGAAATAAAGTGCTGGACTTTCTGCAGCGACCAATGACATCACAGCAGGATTCTGATCGCTGCTGCGTGTCAAACTGAACGATATCGCTAGCCAGGACGCTGCAACGTCACGGATCGCTAGCGATATCGTTTAGTGTGACGGTACCTTAAGTATGATGGTTCAGCATCAGCAGCAGTATCAACACTTGAGAACTCTGATTAGTTAAACTGTGCACACACAGACATGGATAACTGCTCTCTACCTCCAATTTGAGCTGTCTCTGAGCTGTGCAGTGGTGTCTGTGAGCCAAGTAAGGTAGCACCAGTTCTTTTATAACCTCTGTTGTGGTAATGCAGCCAGCAACTACCAAGATGGCTACAGCATTACAGTGTCTCACTGGCAATCTCTGAATGCTTATTGGCTGTATGACAGGCATCTAACAAGTGGGACAGGGATTTGAGTTTAAAATTCGAGCATTGGCTAACGTTCGCCCAGTGCTGAGCAAAACTGAGCACCCAGATACTCGAGCAATATCTCTGTATCACCGAGCATGCTCGCTCACCCCTAACAGACAGCGCACACATCCTCTTTATTTAAAATAAGAATTTGTGCTGGGTTTCTGTAGCTTTTCTCTAAGGATCCTTAGAAAGATTGACAGACCTTGGCAGACCTTAAACATATTTGCAAAGTAGATTAGGGACAAATTACCATTTCCACATATGTTACACTGATAAAGATTTAGCCACATAATGACATAATGTTCCTCTATTTGTGCATAAAAGTCAAAATATACTAATTTACATTTCCTTTTCTCTGTTTACCTTCAGCCATGTTTATCATCAATATGTTAGCAATAAATGGTACTATAATTGCTTGTGTAAAGATTTTACCGTCTTTTTATTTAAACTTGATTTTGGTCTAATAGTAATGACATTGGAAAGATTCCATAAAAAGTTATATTCATTAAAGTTCATGTTTTTATATGATGACTTCATTTATTGAAGGAAAAATGGTGCTCAGACAAACTGGATTTCATTTAGTGTTTGAGCAGAATGTGAATACAACAGCTGATCAGCAACAGTGGACACTGAACTGAGTAAGGGGAAGAAGCCCAGGTCTAGTTACAGTAATGCCTATTTATTTCTTACACTACATTGGACTGATTAACTGCTTCTGGACCACCCATAACCATTAAATGACCATGTACTTCAGCTGCTCATCCGCAATGACATTTTAAAATGTCACTGTGTAGTAGCTCTGCTACATGTTATCGTGTAGGTGCGGGAGCAGACCCATCTGTTAAGAGACTGAGTACGTAAAGAAAATGCATAAACAATTTATTTCCATGTGTGTGTTCTCTATTTCTGTATATACAGCATTAAACAAGCACAGTGAATACAGTAATAGAAACTACTGATGATGCTTACTCTTCCATACACAGCGATCATGTGATCGCTGTGTAAAGAAAGAGATCAGGAGCTGTTAGGTTATAGGAGATCCAAACAGCTCTGCTATGCAGCTGGTAAGCTGCATTTCCTCTGTGACTGGAGCTGATACAGTGGGGAAAAAAGTATTTAGTCAGCCATCAAATGTGTAAGTTCTCCGACTTAAAAAGATGAGAGAGGCCTGTAATTGACATCATAGGTAGACCACAGCTATGAGAGTCAAAATGAGAAAACAAATCCAGAAAATCACCTTGTCTGATTTGGCAAGATTTATTTTGCAAATTATGATGGAAAATAAGTATTTGGTCAGCTAAAAGCATGCAAGATGTCTGGCTCTCACATACCTGTAACCTCTTCTTTAAGAGGCTCCTCTGTCCTCCACTCATTACCTGTAGTAATGGCACCTGTTTGAACTTGTTATCAGTAATAAAGACACCTGTGCACACCCTCAAACAGTCACACTCCAAACTCCACTATGGTGAAGACCAAAGAGCTGTCGAAGTACAGGGGATAGCAGTCAAAGGTAGGGGATCAAATACTTATTTCTCACTGCAAAATGCAAATAAATGTATATACTTTATACAATGTAATTTTCTGGATTTTATTTTTGATAATAGCCATCCTTTTTGTATTTTTTCCATCATGGCCATGTTGACCATAATGATTGGTGCAGGGAATCATTAGTGCATCCGGTCCTGATGTCAGAGCAAGAGGGGCTTCCCATTTCAACATGGCCATGATGGGATGGGCTTTGGTCATAGGGATTAGCCTAAAGTCAACACTGACGTCATGTGTCAGAATAGGCAGTTTTGGACTGGACCATGGGCGCTTTAAATAATCATGAGTCTCCCTATCTGACCATGCCCCCAGAAGAAGAATAGGCAAAACGCGCGTTGGGGTGGGAAGCAAAGCTGTCTTTGGTGCTTACTTTGCAAATACATTATGCACTTATTACAATGTGGTCTCAATCTATACTATACGTTTATTTGTAGCATGCTATATTGGATGGCATGACTTGTGGAGTTTGCTTTAATCTATTACACTGTTTGTGTTTCTTAATCCATATGTACAGAGGCACTTTATGACAACTTTGATCACCTTGTTTCTCGTCTGTATGAGTATAGATAAAATTATATCTGTACCCAAACATAATTTTTAGCCTCCCTCCTAATTATATACTGTGATTACATGCACTTCTAACTGAATGCAACAAAAGGCACTTTGCCTAGCATTATTATTACTTGTGTAGTTATAGTGCCATGTAATTAATCACTTTAGAAATATATCTTTTATTATGTGCATTCAGCTAGTGTGCATATGACTTATTTAACCACCTTGTTGAATGCAATTGAATATATAACCTACAATGTGTTGCTAGTTTTTACTTTGTCTCTTTGTCTGACACGAGACATCCGTTTTTAATCAATTTTTTATAAATGTACTATTAAAGTCCTGTTTACTGTTCTATACAGTCCTTGTTCCTAGTTTTCTTTTCTGGGTTCTGATAGCACATAGTCAGATTTACCATATTGTGAACACGATAAATAAAAAAAGACTATTACAATTTATCCTGCACAAAACAAGCTCACATACGTTCACATGGACTGAGAAATAAAAAAAGTTATGACACTTGGAAGAAGGGGAAGAAAAAAAAACAAATATGGAAAATTGCCCAACCATGAAGGGGTTAAAAGGCTTCAAACGTGGTGGCAATTACTCCACAGACAATTGGCCCCCCATTCGACATGCTAGAAGGAAGCTGATGGGTTAACATTGTAGCCATGGCTTTCTAAATGCCTTTGTGTCTCACATAGTAATACTCTTATGAATCCCTGCAAGTGGCTGAGCCTCATAGAAAACCGGTACTTATCCAATACACTCCAAAATTACAGTGCACACTATTTCAATGTTCTGCATTTTGTAGGCGATCAAGAGATAACAGGTACTGTAAGAGGATTAATAAAAACATAAAATATAAACAATATGAAAAAGTAATAAAAAGAAAATCAAATATGTACTGTGTATATGTATATCTATATACATACAGTACCGACCAAAAGTTTGGACACACCTTCTCATTTAAAGATTTTTATGTATTTTCATGACTATGAAAATTGTACATTCACACTGAAGGCATCAAAACTATGAATTAACACATGTGGAATGATATACTTAACAAAAATTTGTGAAACAACTGAAATTATGACTTATACTCTAGGTTCTTCAAAGTAGCCATCTTTTGCTTTGATGACTGCTTTGCACACTCTTGGCATTCTCTTGATGAGCTTCAAGAGGTAGTCACCGGGAATCGTCTTCCAACAATTTTGAAGCAGTTCCCAGAGATGGTTAGCACATGTTGGCCCTTTTGCCTTCACTCTGCGGTCCAGCTCTGTTGTGAATTCTGTGGCTGAATTCACTCCTGTGGTCACAAGTGGTACTGCAGCTTCTGGGCTTCCTCCCTCAGGTGTTCTGGTGAGCTCGTTAATTGCTTCGTTACTTAACTCCGCCTGATGCTGCTATCCCTGCTCCTTGTCAATGTTCCAGTGTTGGATCTGAGCTTCTCCTGATTGTTCCTGTGACCTGCTGCTCTGTATAGCTAAGTGCTTTTTTGCTATTTTGTTGCTTTTTTTCTGTCCAGCTTGTCTTTTGTTTTGCTGGTAGCTCTGAGAAGCAAAGGGTGTACCGCCGTGCCGTTAGTTCGGCACGGTGGGTCTTTTTTGCCCCCTTTGCGTGGTTTTTGCTTTAGGGTTTTTTGTAGACTGCAAAGTTCGCTTTACTATCCTCGCTCTGTCTAAGATTATCGGGCCCCACTTTGCTGAATCTATTTCATCCCTACGTTTTGTCTTTTCATCTTACTCACAGTCATTATATGTGGGGGGCTGCCTTTTCCTTTGGGGTATTTCTCTGGGGGCAAGTCAGGCCTATTTTTCTATCTTCAGGCTAGCTAGTTTCTTAGGCTGTGCCGAGTTGCATAGGTAGTTGCTAGGCGCAATCCACAGCCGCTTTTAGTTGTGTTTAGGATAGGATCAGGTGTGTGGTCTACAGAGTTTCCACGTCTCAGAGCTCGTTCTTTTGTTTTTGGGTATTTGTCAGATCACTGTGTGCGCTCTGATCGCTAGGCACACTGTGTCTCTGGATTGCCTTCATTACACCTTTCATTAGCAGACATAACAGTACAAGGAGCCCAACTAATGATTCTCAATAGAGGGAAAGAAAAAGTTCTGACATCATTTTTTTTTTTTTTTTTTCTGTTCTGTGTTCATTTTTTTTTTTTCCCCTAGACATTTGGGTGATTCTGGACACAGGTGTGGACATGGATATTCAGGGTCTGTGCTCTTCAATGGATAATCTCGTTATAAATGTACAAAAGATTCAAGATGCTATTGATCGGAAATCTATGTTAGAACCAAGAATTCCTATTCCTGATTTGTTTTTTGGAGATAGAACTAAGTTTCAAAAATAATTGTAAGCTATTTCTGGCCTTGAAACCTCATTCTTCTGGTAATCCTATTCAACAGGTTTTGATTATTATTTCTTTTTTGCGTGGCGACCCTCAAGACTGGGCATTTTCTCTTGCGCCAGGAGACCCTGTATTGAGTAGTGTCGATGCATTTTTCCTGGCGCTCGGATTACTGTACGATGAGCCTAATTCAGTGGATCAGGCTGAGAAAAATTTGCTGGCTTTGTGCCAGGGTCAGGATGATATAGAAGTATATTGTCAGAAATTTAGGAAATGGTCAGTACTCACTCAGTGGAATGAATCTGCGCTGGCAGCTTTGTTCAGAAAGGGTCTCTCTGAGGCTCTTAAGGATGTCATGGTGGGATTTCCTATGCCTGCTGGTTTGAATGAGTCCTTGTCTTTGGCCATTCAAATCGGTCGACGCTTGCGCGAGCGTAAATCTGTGCACCATTTGGCGGTATTGCCTGAGGTTAAACCTGAGCCTATGCAGTGCGATAGGACTATGACCAGAGTTGAACGGCAGGAATACAGACGTCTGAATGGGCTGTGTTTCTACTGTGGTGATTCCACTCATGCTATTTCTGATTGTCCTAAGCGCACTAAGCGGTCCGCTAGGTCTGCCGTCATT
The DNA here is from genome assembly GCF_032444005.1 of Ranitomeya imitator. Classification (NCBI taxonomy): domain Eukaryota; kingdom Metazoa; phylum Chordata; class Amphibia; order Anura; family Dendrobatidae; genus Ranitomeya; species Ranitomeya imitator. Next base: position 427,310,728 of record NC_091287.1, on the reverse strand, counting down.
GGTACTGTACAGTCCAAATTCCTTCTGTCCATTACCCTGATATGCTCTTTGTCGTCGTTTTCTGTCATGGCGTTTGTGGATTCAGGCGCTGCCCTGAATCTGATGGATTTGGATTATGCTAAACGTTGTGGGTTTTTCTTGGAGCCTTTGCGGTGTCCTATTCCATTGAGAGGAATTGATGCTACACCTTTGGCCAAGAATAAACCTCAGTACTGGGCCCAGCTGACCATGTGCATGGCTCCTGCACATCAGGAAGTTATTCGCTTTCTGGTGCTACATAATCTGCATGATGTGGTCGTGTTGGGGTTGCCATGGCTACAAACCCATAATCCAGTCTTGGATTGGAATTCCATGTCGGTATCCAGCTGGGGTTGTCAGGGGGTACATGGTGATGTTCCATTTTTGTCGATTTCGTCATCCACCCCTTCTGAGGTCCCAGAGTTCTTGTCTGATTATCAGGATGTATTTGAAGAGCCCAAGTCCGATGCCCTACCTCCGCATAGGGATTGTGATTGTGCTATCAATTTGATTCCTGGTAGTAAATTCCCTAAAGGTCGATTATTTAATTTATCCGTGCCCGAACACGCCGCTATGCGCAGTTATGTGAAGGAATCCCTGGAGAAGGGACATATTCGCCCATCATCATCACCACTGGGAGCAGGGTTCTTCTTTGTAGCCAAGAAGGATGGTTCGCTGAGACCGTGTATTGATTACCGCCTTCTTAATAAGATCACTGTTAAATTTCAGTATCCCTTGCCATTGTTATCTGACTTGTTTGCTCGGATTAAGGGGGCTAGTTGGTTCACTAAGATAGATCTTCGTGGTGCGTATAATCTGGTGAGAATCAGGCAAGGAGATGAATGGAAAACTGCATTCAATACGCCCGAGGGTCATTTTGAGTATCTAGTGATGCCGTTCGGACTTGCCAATGCTCCATCTGTGTTTCAGTCTTTTATGCATGACATCTTTCGTGAGTATCTGGATAAATTCCTGATTGTTTACTTGGATGACATTTTGATCTTCTCAGATGATTGGGAGTCTCATGTGAAGCAGGTCAGAATGGTTTTTCAGGTCCTGCGTGCTAATTCTTTGTTTGTGAAGGGATCAAAGTGTCTCTTCGGTGTGCAGAAAGTTTCATTTTTGGGGTTCATCTTTACCCCTTCTACTATCGAGATGGATCCAGTTAAGGTCCAAGCCATCCAGGATTGGATTCAGCCGACATCTCTGAAAAGTCTGCAAAAGTTCCTGGGCTTTGCTAATTTTTATCGTCGCTTCATCTGTAATTTTTCTAGCATCGCCAAACCATTGACCGATTTGACCAAGAAGGGTGCTGATTTGGTTAATTGGTCTTCTGCTGCTGTGGAAGCTTTTCAGGAGTTGAAGCGTCGTTTTTGTTCTGCCCCTGTGTTGTGTCAGCCAGATGTTTCTCTTCCGTTCCAGGTCGAGGTTGATGCTTCTGAGATTGGAGCAGGGGCGGTTTTGTCACAGAGAGGTTCTGATTGCTCAGTGATGAAACCATGTGCTTTCTTTTCCAGGAAGTTTTCGCCCGCTGAGCGTAATTATGATGTGGGCAACCGAGAGTTGCTGGCCATGAAGTGGGCATTCGAGGAATGGCGCCATTGGCTTGAAGGAGCCAAGCATCGCGTGGTGGTATTGACTGATCATAAGAACTTGACTTATCTCGAGTCTGCCAAGCGCTTGAATCCTAGACAGGCCCGTTGGTCGTTATTTTTTGCCCGCTTCGACTTTGTGATTTCGTACCTTCCGGGCTCTAAAAATGTGAAGGCGGATGCTCTGTCTAGGAGTTTTGTGCCCGACTCTCCGGGTTTATCTGAGCCAGCGGGTATCCTCAAGGAAGGTGTCATTGTGTCTGCCATCTCCCCTGATTTGCGGCGGGTGCTGCAAAAATTTCAGGCGAATAAACCTGATCGTTGTCCAGCGGAGAAACTGTTCGTCCCTGATAGGTGGACTAATAAACTTATCTCTGAACTTCATTGTTCGGTGTTGGCTGGTCATCCTGGAATCTTTGGTACCAGAGAGTTAGTGGCTAGATCTTTCTGGTGGCCATCTCTGTCACGGGATGTACGTACTTTTGTGCAGTCCTGTGGGATTTGTGCTAGGGCTAAGCCCTGCTGTTCTCGTGCCAGTGGGTTGCTTTTGCCCTTGCCGGTCCCAAAGAGGCCTTGGACACATATTTCGATGGATTTCATTTCTGACCTTCCCGTTTCTCAAAAGATGTCAGTCATTTGGGTGGTCTGTGATCGCTTTTCTAAAATGGTCCATCTGGTGCCCTTGGCTAAATTGCCTTCCTCCTCTGATTTGGTACCTTTGTTCTTTCAGCATGTGGTTCGGTTGCATGGCATTCCTGAGAATATTGTTTCTGACAGAGGTTCCCAGTTTGTTTCAAGGTTTTGGCGAGCCTTTTGTGGTAGGATGGGCATTGACCTATCCTTTTCCTCGGCTTTCCATCCTCAGACTAATGGCCAGACCGAACGAACCAATCAGACCTTGGAAACATATCTGAGATGTTTTGTTTCTGCTGACCAGGATGATTGGGTGTCCTTTTTGCCGTTGGCTGAGTTCGCCCTTAATAATCGGGCCAGCTCGGCTACCTTGGTTTCTCCATTTTTTTGCAATTCTGGGTTCCATCCTCGTTTCTCTTCAGGACAGGTTGAGTCTTCGGACTGTCCTGGTGTGGATTCTGTGGTGGACGGGTTGCAGCAGATCTGGACTCAGGTAGTGGACAATTTGACCTTGTCCCAGGAAAAGGCTCAACTTTTCGCTAATCGCAGATGCCGTGTGGGTCCCCGACTTCGTGTTGGGGATCTGGTTTGGTTATCTTCTCGTCATATTCCTATGAAGGTTTCCTCTCCTAAATTTAAACCTCGTTTTATTGGTCCGTATAGGATTTCTGAGGTTCTCAATCCTGTGTCTTTTCGTTTGACCCTCCCAGACTCCTTTTCCATACATAATGTATTCCATAGGTCGTTGTTGCGGAGATACGTGGCACCTATGGTTCCATCTGTTGAGCCTCCTGCCCCGGTTTTGGTGGAGGGGGAATTGGAGTATATTGTGGAGAAGATTTTGGATTCTCGTGTTTCTAGACGGAAACTCCAGTATCTGGTTAAATGGAAGGGTTATGCTCAGGAAGATAATTCCTGGGTTTTTGCCTCTGATGTTCATGCTCCCGATCTTGTTCGTGCCTTTCATGCGGCTCATCCTGGTCGGCCTGGGGGCTCTGGTGAAGGTTCGGTGACCCCTCCTCAAGGGGGGGTACTGTTGTGAATTCTGTGGCTGAATTCACTCCTGTGGTCACAAGTGGTACTGCAGCTTCTGGGCTTCCTCCCTCAGGTGTTCTGGTGAGCTCGTTAATTGCTTCGTTACTTAACTCCGCCTGATGCTGCTATCCCTGCTCCTTGTCAATGTTCCAGTGTTGGATCTGAGCTTCTCCTGATTGTTCCTGTGACCTGCTGCTCTGTATAGCTAAGTGCTTTTTTGCTATTTGTTGCTTTTTTTCTGTCCAGCTTGTCTTTTGTTTTGCTGGTAGCTCTGAGAAGCAAAGGGTGTACCGCCGTGCCGTTAGTTCGGCACGGTGGGTCTTTTTTGCCCCCTTTGCGTGGTTTTTGCTTTAGGGTTTTTTGTAGACTGCAAAGTTCGCTTTACTATCCTCGCTCTGTCTAAGATTATCGGGCCCCACTTTGCTGAATCTATTTCATCCCTACGTTTTGTCTTTTCATCTTACTCACAGTCATTATATGTGGGGGGCTGCCTTTTCCTTTGGGGTATTTCTCTGGGGGCAAGTCAGGCCTATTTTTCTATCTTCAGGCTAGCTAGTTTCTTAGGCTGTGCCGAGTTGCATAGGTAGTTGCTAGGCGCAATCCACAGCCGCTTTTAGTTGTGTTTAGGATAGGATCAGGTGTGTGGTCTACAGAGTTTCCACGTCTCAGAGCTCGTTCTTTTGTTTTTGGGTATTTGTCAGATCACTGTGTGCGCTCTGATCGCTAGGCACACTGTGTCTCTGGATTGCCTTCATTACACCTTTCATTAGCAGACATAACACAGCTCACCCCAAACCATCTCGATTGGGTTTAGGTCTGGTGACTGTGGAGGCCATGTCATCTGGCATAGCACCCCATCACTCTCCTTCTTGGTCAAATAGCTCTTCCACAGCCTGGAGATGTGTTTGGGGTCATTGTCCTGTTGAAAAATAAATGATGGTCCAACTAAACGCAAACTGGATGAAATAGCATGCCATTGCAAGATGCTGTGGTAGCCATGCTGGTTCAGTATGCCTTCAATTTTGAATAAATCCCCAACAATGTCACCAGCAAAGCATCCTCACACCATCACATCTCCTCCTCCATGCGTCACAGTGGGAACCAGGCATGTAGAGTCCATACGCTCACCTTTTCTGCATCGCATAAAGACACGGTGGTTGGAACCAAAAATCTCAAATATGGACTCATCAGACCAAAGCACAGATTTCCACTTTGTGATTTCCAGATTTCCAGATTTGTGTTCTTTAGCTCAAACAAGTCTCTTCTGCTTGTTGCCTGTCCTTAGCAATGGTTTCCAGCAGTCTCCTCTTAACAGTTGTTGTAGAGATGTGTCTTCAGCTAGATGTCTGTGTGGCATTGACCTTATCTCCAATCTGAGCTGCTGTTAACCTGCGATTTCTGAGGCTGGTAACTCAGATAAACTTATCCTCAGAAGCAGAGGTGACTCTTGCTCTTCCTTTCCTGGGGCGGTCCTCATGTGAGCAAGTTTCTTTGTAGCACTTGATGGTTTTTGCCACTGCACTTGGGGACACTTTCAAAGTTTTTCCCAATTTTTCGGACTGACTGACCTTCACTTCTTAAAGTAATGATGGCCACTCGTTTTTCTTTACTTAGCTGCTTTTTGCTTGCCATAATACAAATTCTAACAGTCTATTCAGTAGGACTATCAGCTGTGTATCCACCAGACTTCTGCACATCACAACTGATGGTCCCTACCCCATTTATAAGGCAAGAAATCCCACTGATTAAACCTGATAGGGCACACCTGTGAAGTGAAAACCATTCCCGGTAACTACCTCTTGAAGCTCATCAAGAGAATGCCAAGAGTGTGCAAAGCAGTGATCAAAGCAAAAGGTGGCTACTTTGAAGAACCTAGAATATAAGACATAATTTCAGTTGTTTCACACTTTTTTGTTAAGTATATAATTCCACATGTGTTAATTCATAGTTTTGATGCATTCAGTGTGAATGAACAATTTTCATAGTGATGAAAATACAGAAAAATCTTTAAAGAGAAAGTGTGTCCAAACTTTTGGTTTGTGCTGTATATACAGTGGTATGTAAAAGTTTGGGCACCCTGGTCACAATTACTATTATTTTGAACAGTTAAGCAAGTTGAAGATGACATGATGTCTAAAAGGCCTAAAGTTAAAGATTACATATTTCCTTTGTATTTTACTTAAGCAAATATTGTCACACTATTAAATTGTTCCTCTCATTTTAGTTTTCTATTTACTATTTTTATATATATATATATATATATATATATATATATATTTGTGTCTGCTTGAAATTATAAATGATTTTTTATTATTTTTTAAATATTTTTAGCTTTTTCATATAGATCTTCCATTTTTTTTAAACTAATATATATTATTCTTTATATCTGGTAAAATCCCACTATGGGATAGCAGCATAATATTCTCCTGAAATTATGTGGGGTTTCATAACTCCATTTCTACAAGTGCCTGAATGATCCATGTTGCTAAAAGTTAAAACATTAATGTTCTTCAACTATGAAACTTAAAAATAAATAAAATTACTAAATAAACAATTTAATAGTGTAACAAACATGACAAAAGAAAAGGATTTATTAACGAAAAAGACCCATTCAAGTAAGGATCTATGCTTTTTAATATGAATAATAAAACAATATATTCTTCACACACACAATACTTTAGGATATTTCACAATGTATATACAATATATGTTTGTTACCTATGCTTGTATGTGCGCATGTTTAGGAGTTACACACACATGCATTTTATGCTTTAGAACAAGATATAGGAAATAAAAATAGATGGATCCAAGTAGTGCTAGGATCTGACATGGTAGAAAATAGGATTATGGTCAGATAGTCACAGTAAAAATGTGTTCCTAACTTAATAGGAAGTTAAATATGCTTGTCCCTTACCCTCTGTTCCTCACTCTTGTGGTCGGTAGATGAAATAAGGTGGGACAGATACATTTTTAACATACACCTGAGGAAGCATTGTGTGGAAACTTATGTTTTTAACCTTTTTAAAAATCATTGATTGTTTTGAATAAATGCTCATTGAAGAAACCTACCGGACCTTGTTTCAAATGTAGTTACTAAAAGACAGTGCTGAAGCTGAAATTCTAAGAAATAAGTAGATTATCATATTTCCTTTTGCTGCTTGCATAATAGCCTGAACTATTTAAATATTAAAATATTTTCCTATATTTTGAACAGCAAAACATAAAAAATGGCAACACTGCAGATATTTTTCATTACTTCACATCCCTTAAACGATAGAATAAAAAGAGATCAGAAAGTGGAATAGACATCATAATGGTATCAATAAAAACTACAGTTCATGCCAAAAATAACATTCTTTCATAGAATGCAATGAATCAAAAATATAAAAAGTTATGGCTCTCAGAATGATGACTGAAGCCAAACTTTTTATGTGCAATTTTTTTTTTATTGTTTCAAATATTTAAACAAATTAAACCTATACTCATTTGTTATCGCTATAACTATGCTGGCCTTCAGTTCCACTGCACTTTATTTTTTTCCACCTTTTTCACATTTTACTTAAAGTATTAAAAAGAATTCAAAATTGCAAGTTGCCCTCCAAAAATCAAGCCCTGTTGTGGCTATGTTGACGGACAAACTAAAAGTTATGGCTCATGGAGAAAGGGCAGGAAAAAATAAAAGAGCAATCTTAAATAGAAAACCCAAATAGGGAAACAAAGAACAATTGCAGAAGGTTTTGTTTTTTTTTCCTTAATTTAACCACAGTCAGTAAAGGAGCAATTTCCACAGAGGTCTTTGTTAGGCACCCAGATTCTCCCTCAGCACAGGATGGATCACAAGCCTTGTCTTCTCCTGCGGTCCCCCACTCAGTCTCAACCACAGTGAATGACGCTTAGCAAAGACATTGGTCTCAACATCTTGCTCAGACTCAGTCAGTGAGCATGGTTACTGCTGCCTCTCCGGGTTCAGCTATAGTAATTAATTATTGACTGCAGCGAGCAATCTCTTCTGAAACTAATTCCAGGTTTCGATTTATTGGGCATGCTCGTGAGGCGACTTCTCTTTGGTTGTCGGCTGTCACATGTTCAGGTCCTAGTCCGGCTCTGGATTGGTCCGTGAGCAAGGTCCTGTCTGATTGACAAAATCTATGAAAAGATCTTTGGCATGCCTGTCGGTGCGCCAAGAGCATTCATGTTCCGTGTGTGTGAGGAACCTAATGGTACTGTGAATGTGCTCAGGGCAGGCCTAGTGCCTTTAGAATTCCGGCTCCTCTGGAGAGGAGATTGTGTGTATGGGTTCAGAGCTGGTGTTGAGCCTTTAGAATTCCAGCTTCTCTGGAGAGGAGTTCTGTGTATGCTCGCACTGTATTTAGAGTCCACTACCGGTTCCCTTGCCCCATTGGTGCTTGCGTACACCTGTGAAGCTAACAGGTTAAGCGTTTGCACCATATTCACTCTGCGGCTGTGTGATGATATACACAGTCCTGTTGCAGAGTTCCTTTCTCGTTGCTGAGTACGATTGGCACAGCCACGTGCTTCTCCACTGAGTGACATTAACTCAGTGCGAGTCATTTACGCTCTCTGCTAGTTTTGCCATTGTCCTCTTAGCTGCAGTTTGCCATCTCTGCATGGTGGACCTCGGGTGGCAAACGCACTTTATTATTATATTTTATTTAGTGCGTTCCGCCAACCCTAACAGGTCTTAAAGCATTGCTCAGATTCAGGCAATTTTTTCTTGCTTTATACTTCTACTCACATCTCATATTTTTCATTTTTATAAATTAATAACGAAACCACAGCTGGATAGAGTCTTGGAAAAAAAGTGTATAAAAATGTAATCTAACTCCCTACATCATTGACAAGAGAAGTGTCAAAATCAGCACTGCTCTCCAGGGATGTGTATTTATTTAGGTATTTTCTGGTAGGCTACAAAGGAATATAAAATCTACTAAATCTGCAAATGGGAATGTCTGCATGGGAAAGTATTCACACATCGTGCAAACAACATTTTCTTATTGTCAAGACATTTTTTTCTTTCAGATTCTTTTCTGTTCAAGGACTCAGAATTTTCTGTGTGTAATAAACAGGGCAATATATATTTTTGCTCATTTAAAGTATATTTTTATACTGTACATTGTGTGCACAATTATTAGGCAATTTTTATCTTTATTGATTAACTTTATAATTGAACAACTACATAAATGTTGATTCATCCTAAAGCTTAACAAACCTGAAACCTGAATATTTAAAGGGAAACTGTCACCTGAATTTGGCGGGACCGGTTTTTGGTCATATGGGCGGAGTTTTCAAGTGTTTGATTCACCCTTTCCTTACACACTGGCTGCATGTTGGCCGCAATATTGGATTGAAGTTCATTCTCTGTCCTCCGTAGTACACGCCTGCGCAAGGCAATCTCGCCTTTGCCAGAGAGCTGAGACTGTGCATCGGTCAACTATACAATGCACTTTGCACAAGGAGAAGCTGTATGGGAGAGTGATGCGAAAGAAGCCGTTTCTGCAAGCACGCCACAAACAGTCAGCTGAGGTATGCAAAAGCACATTTGGAGAAGCCAATTTCTTTTTGGAAGAAGGTCTTGTGGACTGATGAAACCAAAATTGAGTTGTTTGGTCATACAAAAAGGTGTTATGCATGGTGGCCAAAAAACACAACATTCCAAGAAAAACACTTGCTACCCACAGTAAAATTTGGTGGAGGTTCCATCATGCTTTGGGGCTGTGTGGCCAATGCTGGCATCGGGAATCTTGTTAAAGTTGAGGGACGCATGGAGTCCTCTCAGTATCAGCAGATTTTTGACAATAATGTTCATGAATCACTGACAAAGTTGAAGTTACGCAGGGGATGGATCTTTCAGCAAGACAATGATGCAAAACACTGCTCCAAATCTACTCAGGCATTCATGCAGAGGAACAATTACACTGTTCTGGAATGGCCATCCCAGTCCCCAGACCTGAATATCATTGAACATCTGTGGGATCATTTGAAGAGGGCTGTCCATGCTCGGTGACCAAAAAACTTAACTGAACTGGAATTGTTTTGTAAAGAGGAATGGTCAAAAATACCTTCATCCAGGATCCAGGAACTCATTAAAAGCTACAGGAAGCGACTAGAGGCTGTTATTTTTGCAAAAGGAGGATCTACTAAATATGAATGTCACTTTTCTGGTGGGATGCCCATACTTATGCACCTGTCAAATTTTGTTTGAATGCAGATTGCACATTTAATTTCAAGGCAGAAACATTACTGTGTCCAACTGTTATTAGATATATGAAACTAAAATAGCTGTTGAAAAAAAAACAATTTTTATAAAACATTAAGCTTAAGATTAATAGGGGTGCCCAAACATTTTCATATACAGTCATGGCCAAAAGTATTGACACCCCTGCAATTCTGTCAGATAATACTCATTTTCTTCCTGAAAATGATTGCAAACACAAATTATTTGGTATTATTATCTTCATTTAATTTGTCTTAAATGAAAAAACACAAAAAGAATTGTCCTAAAGCCAAATTGGATATAATTCCACACCAAACATAAAAAAGGGGGTGGACAAAAGTATTGGCACTGTTCGAAAAATCATGTGATGCTTCTCTAATTTGTGTAATTAACAGCATCTGTAACTTACCTGTGGCACCTAACAGGTGTTGTCAATAAATAATTCACACTTGCAGCCAGTTGACATAGATTGACATAGCTTCTGGGAGAAGCGAAGTCTCCCTAAGCTAGAAGATCGTTGGGTACAGCCGGGACCAGCTGCTTCGAAAGCATCACCAAACCAGGGATTCAAGCTTCAGGAGGCTAATTTGCATATTCCAGGTGCCTTCTGGGAGAAGCGAAGTCTCCCTAAGCTAGAAGATCGTTGGGTACAGCCGGGACCAGCTGCTTCGAAAGCATCACCAAACCAGGGATTCAAGCTTCAGGAGGCTAATTTGCATATTCCAGGTGCCTTCTGGGAGAAGCGAAGTCTCCCTAAGCTAGAAGATCGTTGGGTACAGCCGGGACCAGCTGCTTCGAAAGCATCACCAAACCAGGGATTCAAGCTTCAGGAGGCTAATTTGCATATTCCAGGTGCCTTCTGGGAGAAGCGAAGTCTCCCTAAGCTAGAAGATCGTTGGGTACAGCCGGGACCAGCTGCTTCGAAAGCATCACCAAACCAGGGATTCAAGCTTCAGGAGGCTAATTTGCATATTCCAGGTGCCTTCTGGGAGAAGCGAAGTCTCCCTAAGCTAGAAGATCGTTGGGTACAGCCGGGACCAGCTGCTTCGAAAGCATCACCAAACCAGGGATTCAAGCTTCAGGAGGCTAATTTGCATATTCCAGGTGCCTTCTGGGAGAAGCGAAGTCTCCCTAAGCTAGAAGATCGTTGGGTACAGCCGGGACCAGCTGCTTCGAAAGCATCACCAAACCAGGGATTCAAGCTTCAGGAGGCTAATTTGCATATTCCAGGTGCCTTCTGGGAGAAGCGAAGTCTCCCTAAGCTAGAAGATCGTTGGGTACAGCCGGGACCAGCTGCTTCGAAAGCATCACCAAACCAGGGATTCAAGCTTCAGGAGGCTAATTTGCATATTCCAGGTGCCTTCTGGGAGAAGCGAAGTCTCCCTAAGCTAGAAGATCGTTGGGTACAGCCGGGACCAGCTGCTTCGAAAGCATCACCAAACCAGGGATTCAAGCTTCAGGAGGCTAATTTGCATATTCCAGGTGCCTTCTGGGAGAAGCGAAGTCTCCCTAAGCTAGAAGATCGTTGGGTACAGCCGGGACCAGCTGCTTCGAAAGCATCACCAAACCAGGGATTCAAGCTTCAGGAGGCTAATTTGCATATTCCAGGTGCCTTCTGGGAGAAGCGAAGTCTCCCTAAGCTAGAAGATCGTTGGGTACAGCCGGGACCAGCTGCTTCGAAAGCATCACCAAACCAGGGATTCAAGCTTCAGGAGGCTAATTTGCATATTCCAGGTGCCTTCTGGGAGAAGCGAAGTCTCCCTAAGCTAGAAGATCGTTGGGTACAGCCGGGACCAGCTGCTTCGAAAGCATCACCAAACCAGGGATTCAAGCTTCAGGAGGCTAATTTGCATATTCCAGGTGCCTTCTGGGAGAAGCGAAGTCTCCCTAAGCTAGAAGATCGTTGGGTACAGCCGGGACCAGCTGCTTCGAAAGCATCACCAAACCAGGGATTCAAGCTTCAGGAGGCTAATTTGCATATTCCAGGTGCCTTCTGGGAGAAGCGAAGTCTCCCTAAGCTAGAAGATCGTTGGGTACAGCCGGGACCAGCTGCTTCGAAAGCATCACCAAACCAGGGATTCAAGCTTCAGGAGGCTAATTTGCATATTCCAGGTGCCTTCTGGGAGAAGCGAAGTCTCCCTAAGCTAGAAGATCGTTGGGTACAGCCGGGACCAGCTGCTTCGAAAGCATCACCAAACCAGGGATTCAAGCTTCAGGAGGCTAATTTGCATATTCCAGGTGCCTTCTGGGAGAAGCGAAGTCTCCCTAAGCTAGAAGATCGTTGGGTACAGCCGGGACCAGCTGCTTCGAAAGCATCACCAAACCAGGGATTCAAGCTTCAGGAGGCTAATTTGCATATTCCAGGTGCCTTCTGGGAGAAGCGAAGTCTCCCTAAGCTAGAAGATCGTTGGGTACAGCCGGGACCAGCTGCTTCGAAAGCATCACCAAACCAGGGATTCAAGCTTCAGGAGGCTAATTTGCATATTCCAGGTGCCTTCTGGGAGAAGCGAAGTCTCCCTAAGCTAGAAGATCGTTGGGTACAGCCGGGACCAGCTGCTTCGAAAGCATCACCAAACCAGGGATTCAAGCTTCAGGAGGCTAATTTGCATATTCCAGGTGCCTTCTGGGAGAAGCGAAGTCTCCCTAAGCTAGAAGATCGTTGGGTACAGCCGGGACCAGCTGCTTCGAAAGCATCACCAAACCAGGGATTCAAGCTTCAGGAGGCTAATTTGCATATTCCAGGTGCCTTCTGGGAGAAGCGAAGTCTCCCTAAGCTAGAAGATCGTTGGGTACAGCCGGGACCAGCTGCTTCGAAAGCATCACCAAACCAGGGATTCAAGCTTCAGGAGGCTAATTTGCATATTCCAGGTGCCTTCTGGGAGAAGCGAAGTCTCCCTAAGCTAGAAGATCGTTGGGTACAGCCGGGACCAGCTGCTTCGAAAGCATCACCAAACCAGGGATTCAAGCTTCAGGAGGCTAATTTGCATATTCCAGGTGCCTTCTGGGAGAAGCGAAGTCTCCCTAAGCTAGAAGATCGTTGGGTACAGCCGGGACCAGCTGCTTCGAAAGCATCACCAAACCAGGGATTCAAGCTTCAGGAGGCTAATTTGCATATTCCAGGTGCCTTCTGGGAGAAGCGAAGTCTCCCTAAGCTAGAAGATCGTTGGGTACAGCCGGGACCAGCTGCTTCGAAAGCATCACCAAACCAGGGATTCAAGCTTCAGGAGGCTAATTTGCATATTCCAGGTGCCTTCTGGGAGAAGCGAAGTCTCCCTAAGCTAGAAGATCGTTGGGTACAGCCGGGACCAGCTGCTTCGAAAGCATCACCAAACCAGGGATTCAAGCTTCAGGAGGCTAATTTGCATATTCCAGGTGCCTTCTGGGAGAAGCGAAGTCTCCCTAAGCTAGAAGATCGTTGGGTACAGCCGGGACCAGCTGCTTCGAAAGCATCACCAAACCAGGGATTCAAGCTTCAGGAGGCTAATTTGCATATTCCAGGTGCCTTCTGGGAGAAGCGAAGTCTCCCTAAGCTAGAAGATCGTTGGGTACAGCCGGGACCAGCTGCTTCGAAAGCATCACCAAACCAGGGATTCAAGCTTCAGGAGGCTAATTTGCATATTCCAGGTGCCTTCTGGGAGAAGCGAAGTCTCCCTAAGCTAGAAGATCGTTGGGTACAGCCGGGACCAGCTGCTTCGAAAGCATCACCAAACCAGGGATTCAAGCTTCAGGAGGCTAATTTGCATATTCCAGGTGCCTTCTGGGAGAAGCGAAGTCTCCCTAAGCTAGAAGATCGTTGGGTACAGCCGGGACCAGCTGCTTCGAAAGCATCACCAAACCAGGGATTCAAGCTTCAGGAGGCTAATTTGCATATTCCAGGTGCCTTCTGGGAGAAGCGAAGTCTCCCTAAGCTAGAAGATCGTTGGGTACAGCCGGGACCAGCTGCTTCGAAAGCATCACCAAACCAGGGATTCAAGCTTCAGGAGGCTAATTTGCATATTCCAGGTGCCTTCTGGGAGAAGCGAAGTCTCCCTAAGCTAGAAGATCGTTGGGTACAGCCGGGACCAGCTGCTTCGAAAGCATCACCAAACCAGGGATTCAAGCTTCAGGAGGCTAATTTGCATATTCCAGGTGCCTTCTGGGAGAAGCGAAGTCTCCCTAAGCTAGAAGATCGTTGGGTACAGCCGGGACCAGCTGCTTCGAAAGCATCACCAAACCAGGGATTCAAGCTTCAGGAGGCTAATTTGCATATTCCAGGTGCCTTCTGGGAGAAGCGAAGTCTCCCTAAGCTAGAAGATCGTTGGGTACAGCCGGGACCAGCTGCTTCGAAAGCATCACCAAACCAGGGATTCAAGCTTCAGGAGGCTAATTTGCATATTCCAGGTGCCTTCTGGGAGAAGCGAAGTCTCCCTAAGCTAGAAGATCGTTGGGTACAGCCGGGACCAGCTGCTTCGAAAGCATCACCAAACCAGGGATTCAAGCTTCAGGAGGCTAATTTGCATATTCCAGGTGCCTTCTGGGAGAAGCGAAGTCTCCCTAAGCTAGAAGATCGTTGGGTACAGCCGGGACCAGCTGCTTCGAAAGCATCACCAAACCAGGGATTCAAGCTTCAGGAGGCTAATTTGCATATTCCAGGTGCCTTCTGGGAGAAGCGAAGTCTCCCTAAGCTAGAAGATCGTTGGGTACAGCCGGGACCAGCTGCTTCGAAAGCATCACCAAACCAGGGATTCAAGCTTCAGGAGGCTAATTTGCATATTCCAGGTGCCTTCTGGGAGAAGCGAAGTCTCCCTAAGCTAGAAGATCGTTGGGTACAGCCGGGACCAGCTGCTTCGAAAGCATCACCAAACCAGGGATTCAAGCTTCAGGAGGCTAATTTGCATATTCCAGGTGCCTTCTGGGAGAAGCGAAGTCTCCCTAAGCTAGAAGATCGTTGGGTACAGCCGGGACCAGCTGCTTCGAAAGCATCACCAAACCAGGGATTCAAGCTTCAGGAGGCTAATTTGCATATTCCAGGTGCCTTCTGGGAGAAGCGAAGTCTCCCTAAGCTAGAAGATCGTTGGGTACAGCCGGGACCAGCTGCTTCGAAAGCATCACCAAACCAGGGATTCAAGCTTCAGGAGGCTAATTTGCATATTCCAGGTGCCTTCTGGGAGAAGCGAAGTCTCCCTAAGCTAGAAGATCGTTGGGTACAGCCGGGACCAGCTGCTTCGAAAGCATCACCAAACCAGGGATTCAAGCTTCAGGAGGCTAATTTGCATATTCCAGGTGCCTTCTGGGAGAAGCGAAGTCTCCCTAAGCTAGAAGATCGTTGGGTACAGCCGGGACCAGCTGCTTCGAAAGCATCACCAAACCAGGGATTCAAGCTTCAGGAGGCTAATTTGCATATTCCAGGTGCCTTCTGGGAGAAGCGAAGTCTCCCTAAGCTAGAAGATCGTTGGGTACAGCCGGGACCAGCTGCTTCGAAAGCATCACCAAACCAGGGATTCAAGCTTCAGGAGGCTAATTTGCATATTCCAGGTGCCTTCTGGGAGAAGCGAAGTCTCCCTAAGCTAGAAGATCGTTGGGTACAGCCGGGACCAGCTGCTTCGAAAGCATCACCAAACCAGGGATTCAAGCTTCAGGAGGCTAATTTGCATATTCCAGGTGCCTTCTGGGAGAAGCGAAGTCTCCCTAAGCTAGAAGATCGTTGGGTACAGCCGGGACCAGCTGCTTCGAAAGCATCACCAAACCAGGGATTCAAGCTTCAGGAGGCTAATTTGCATATTCCAGGTGCCTTCTGGGAGAAGCGAAGTCTCCCTAAGCTAGAAGATCGTTGGGTACAGCCGGGACCAGCTGCTTCGAAAGCATCACCAAACCAGGGATTCAAGCTTCAGGAGGCTAATTTGCATATTCCAGGTGCCTTCTGGGAGAAGCGAAGTCTCCCTAAGCTAGAAGATCGTTGGGTACAGCCGGGACCAGCTGCTTCGAAAGCATCACCAAACCAGGGATTCAAGCTTCAGGAGGCTAATTTGCATATTCCAGGTGCCTTCTGGGAGAAGCGAAGTCTCCCTAAGCTAGAAGATCGTTGGGTACAGCCGGGACCAGCTGCTTCGAAAGCATCACCAAACCAGGGATTCAAGCTTCAGGAGGCTAATTTGCATATTCCAGGTGCCTTCTGGGAGAAGCGAAGTCTCCCTAAGCTAGAAGATCGTTGGGTACAGCCGGGACCAGCTGCTTCGAAAGCATCACCAAACCAGGGATTCAAGCTTCAGGAGGCTAATTTGCATATTCCAGGTGCCTTCTGGGAGAAGCGAAGTCTCCCTAAGCTAGAAGATCGTTGGGTACAGCCGGGACCAGCTGCTTCGAAAGCATCACCAAACCAGGGATTCAAGCTTCAGGAGGCTAATTTGCATATTCCAGGTGCCTTCTGGGAGAAGCGAAGTCTCCCTAAGCTAGAAGATCGTTGGGTACAGCCGGGACCAGCTGCTTCGAAAGCATCACCAAACCAGGGATTCAAGCTTCAGGAGGCTAATTTGCATATTCCAGGTGCCTTCTGGGAGAAGCGAAGTCTCCCTAAGCTAGAAGATCGTTGGGTACAGCCGGGACCAGCTGCTTCGAAAGCATCACCAAACCAGGGATTCAAGCTTCAGGAGGCTAATTTGCATATTCCAGGTGCCTTCTGGGAGAAGCGAAGTCTCCCTAAGCTAGAAGATCGTTGGGTACAGCCGGGACCAGCTGCTTCGAAAGCATCACCAAACCAGGGATTCAAGCTTCAGGAGGCTAATTTGCATATTCCAGGTGCCTTCTGGGAGAAGCGAAGTCTCCCTAAGCTAGAAGATCGTTGGGTACAGCCGGGACCAGCTGCTTCGAAAGCATCACCAAACCAGGGATTCAAGCTTCAGGAGGCTAATTTGCATATTCCAGGTGCCTTCTGGGAGAAGCGAAGTCTCCCTAAGCTAGAAGATCGTTGGGTACAGCCGGGACCAGCTGCTTCGAAAGCATCACCAAACCAGGGATTCAAGCTTCAGGAGGCTAATTTGCATATTCCAGGTGCCTTCTGGGAGAAGCGAAGTCTCCCTAAGCTAGAAGATCGTTGGGTACAGCCGGGACCAGCTGCTTCGAAAGCATCACCAAACCAGGGATTCAAGCTTCAGGAGGCTAATTTGCATATTCCAGGTGCCTTCTGGGAGAAGCGAAGTCTCCCTAAGCTAGAAGATCGTTGGGTACAGCCGGGACCAGCTGCTTCGAAAGCATCACCAAACCAGGGATTCAAGCTTCAGGAGGCTAATTTGCATATTCCAGGTGCCTTCTGGGAGAAGCGAAGTCTCCCTAAGCTAGAAGATCGTTGGGTACAGCCGGGACCAGCTGCTTCGAAAGCATCACCAAACCAGGGATTCAAGCTTCAGGAGGCTAATTTGCATATTCCAGGTGCCTTCTGGGAGAAGCGAAGTCTCCCTAAGCTAGAAGATCGTTGGGTACAGCCGGGACCAGCTGCTTCGAAAGCATCACCAAACCAGGGATTCAAGCTTCAGGAGGCTAATTTGCATATTCCAGGTGCCTTCTGGGAGAAGCGAAGTCTCCCTAAGCTAGAAGATCGTTGGGTACAGCCGGGACCAGCTGCTTCGAAAGCATCACCAAACCAGGGATTCAAGCTTCAGGAGGCTAATTTGCATATTCCAGGTGCCTTCTGGGAGAAGCGAAGTCTCCCTAAGCTAGAAGATCGTTGGGTACAGCCGGGACCAGCTGCTTCGAAAGCATCACCAAACCAGGGATTCAAGCTTCAGGAGGCTAATTTGCATATTCCAGGTGCCTTCTGGGAGAAGCGAAGTCTCCCTAAGCTAGAAGATCGTTGGGTACAGCCGGGACCAGCTGCTTCGAAAGCATCACCAAACCGCGCGCCTTACGGCGCGCGAATTTTTGCCTGTAGGACATTATTGCAAGAGAGCTTGGCTGAGTAGATTACACAAGAAGGAAAACACACAGCAAGTCAGCAGGATCTAGAAGCAACATGGCAGATGTGACAACCTACATGGTGAGCTGCAGCATGTGCTACATGTTCACAGATCGACCAGAAGAAGAATCCAATTTCACCTGTCAGAAGTGTAGACTAGTGGCCCTTTTAGAAGAAAAGGTGCGGGGTCTGGAAGAAAGAATAGCAACTTTGAAACTCATCAAAGAGAATGAAGACTTTCTAGACAGAACAGAAGCATCTCTACTGGTCACAGAAGGTGAAAAAAGTGTCAGAGAACCTCCAAAAGCAGATGAGTGGAAGCATGTGACCAAAAGAAGCAAGAAGACTGTGGAGAAATCACCAACCACACAACTGAAGAACCGATATCAAATCTTTGTAGAGGATGAAGATGGCACACCTAAGAATGAAGCAATACCAGCAAGCAAAAAAGAAAAGGGCACACAGCAACAAGTGACAGCAAAAAGTACAGCCAAGAAGCAACGAAGAGTGGTGGTGGTGGGAGACTCACTACTGAGAGGCACAGAAGCAGCCATCTGCAGACCGGACATAACTGCAAGAGAAGTATGCTGCCTTCCAGGTGCGATGATCAAGGATGTGACCGATAGGATACCAAAGCTCTTCAGCTCCAAGGACGTCCACCCATTTCTTCTGATACATGTTGGCACCAATGACACGGCAAGGAAGGACCTACCGACAATCTGCAAGGACTTTGAAGAGTTGGGGAAGAAAGTAAAGGAACTGGATGCACAGGTAGTTTTTTCTTCTATCCTTCCAGTAGACGGGCATGGCACCAGGAGATGGAACAGGATCCTTGATGCAAACAACTGGCTAAGACGATGGTGCAGACAACAAGGATTCGGATTCCTGGACCACGGTGTGAATTACTGGTATGATGGACTCCTCGCCAGAGACGGACTACACCTCAACAAACCTGGGAAACACACATTCGCCAGAAGACTCGCTACACTCATCAGGAGGGCGTTAAACTAGAAGAAGAGGGGACGGGAAGAAAAACATTAGACTCGAACAAAGACGACCCAGGAAAACATACTCTGAAGGGAGGTAAGAACATTTCTAAAACAATCCACAGTGAGGAGATTGGAACAAAACAAAATCCTCTAAACTGCATGCTCGCAAACGCCAGAAGCCTGACAAACAAGATGGAAGAACTAGAAGCAGAAATATCTACAGGTAACTTTGACATAGTGGGAATAACCGAGACATGGTTAGATGAAAGCTATGACTGGGCAGTCAACTTACAGGGTTACAGTCTGTTTAGAAAGGATCGTAAAAATCGGAGAGGAGGAGGGGTTTGTCTCTATGTAAAGTCTTGTCTAAAGTCCACTTTAAGGGAGGATATTAGCGAAGGGAATGAGGATGTCGAGTCCATATGGGTTGAAATTCATGGAGGGAAAAATGGTAACAAAATTCTCATTGGGGTCTGTTACAAACCCCCAAATATAACAGAAAGCATGGAAAGTCTACTTCTAAAGCAGATAGATGAAGCTGCAACCCATAATGAGGTCCTGGTTATGGGGGACTTTAACTACCCGGATATTAACTGGGAAACAGAAACCTGTGAAACCCATAAAGGCAACAGGTTTCTGCTAATAACCAAGAAAAATTATCTTTCACAATTGGTGCAGAATCCAACCAGAGGAGCAGCACTTTTAGACCTAATACTATCTAATAGACCTGACAGAATAACAAATCTGCAGGTGGTCGGGCATTTAGGAAATAGCGACCACAATATTGTGCAGTTTCACCTGTCTTTCACTAGGGGGACTTGTCAGGGAGTCACAAAAACATTGAACTTTAGGAAGGCAAAGTTTGAACAGCTTAGAGATGCCCTTAATCTGGTAGACTGGGACAATATCCTCAGAAATGAGAATACAGATAATAAATGGGAAATGTTTAAGAACATCCTAAATAGGCAGTGTAAGCGGTTTATACCTTGTGGGAATAAAAGGACTAGAAATAGGAAAAACCCAATGTGGCTAAACAAAGAAGTAAGACAGGCAATTAACAGTAAAAAGAAAGCATTTGCACTACTAAAGCAGGATGGCACCATTGAAGCTCTAAAAAACTATAGGGAGAAAAATACTTTATCTAAAAAACTAATTAAAGCTGCCAAAAAGGAAACAGAGAAGCACATTGCTAAGGAGAGTAAAACTAATCCCAAACTGTTCTTCAACTATATCAATAGTAAAAGAATAAAAACTGAAAATGTAGGCCCCTTAAAAAATAGTGAGGAAAGAATGGTTGTAGATGACGAGGAAAAAGCTAACATATTAAACACCTTCTTCTCCACGGTATTCACGGTGGAAAATGAAATGCTAGGTGAAATCCCAAGAAACAATGAAAACCCTATATTAAGGGTCACCAATCTAACCCAAGAAGAGGTGCGAAACCGGCTAAATAAGATTAAAATAGATAAATCTCCGGGTCCGGATGGCATACACCCACGAGTGCTAAGAGAACTAAGTAATGTAATAGATAAACCATTATTTCTTATTTTTAGTGACTCTATAGCGACAGGGTCTGTTCCGCAGGACTGGCGCATAGCAAATGTGGTGCCAATATTCAAAAAGGGCTCTAAAAGTGAACCTGGAAATTATAGGCCAGTAAGTCTAACCTCTATTGTTGGTAAAATATTTGAAGGGTTTCTGAGGGATGTTATTCTGGATTATCTCAATGAGAATAACTGTTTAACTCCATATCAGCATGGGTTTATGAGAAATCGCTCCTGTCAAACCAATCTAATCAGTTTTTATGAAGAGGTAAGCTATAGGCTGGACCACGGCGAGTCATTGGACGTGGTATATCTCGATTTTTCCAAAGCGTTTGATACCGTGCCGCACAAGAGGTTGGTACACAAAATGAGAATGCTTGGTCTGGGGGAAAATGTGTGTAAATGGGTTAGTAACTGGCTTAGTGATAAAAAGCAGAGGGTGGTTATAAATGGTATAGTCTCTAACTGGGTCGCTGTGACCAGTGGGGTACCGCAGGGGTCAGTATTGGGACCTGTTCTCTTCAACATATTCATTAATGATCTGGTAAAAGGTTTACACAGTAAAATATCGATATTTGCAGATGATACAAAACTATGTAAAGCAGTTAATACAAGAGAAGATAGTATTCTGCTACAGATGGATCTGGATAAGTTGGAAACTTGGGCTGAAAGGTGGCAGATGAGGTTTAACAATGATAAATGTAAGGTTATACACATGGGAAGAGGGAATCAATATCACCATTACACACTGAACGGGAAACCACTGGGTAAATCTGACAGGGAGAAGGACTTGGGGATCCTAGTTAATGATAAACTTACCTGGAGCAGCCAGTGCCAGGCAGCAGCTGCCAAGGCAAACAGGATCATGGGGTGCATTAAAAGAGGTCTGGATACACATGATGAGAGCATTATACTGCCTCTGTACAAATCCCTAGTTAGACCGCACATGGAGTACTGTGTCCAGTTTTGGGCACCGGTGCTCAGGAAGGATATAATGGAACTAGAGAGAGTACAAAGGAGGGCAACAAAATTAATAAAGGGGATGGGAGAACTACAATACCCAGATAGATTAGCGAAATTAGGATTATTTAGTCTAGAAAAAAGACGACTGAGGGGCGATCTAATAACCATGTATAAGTATATAAGGGGACAATACAAATATCTCGCTGAGGATCTGTTTATACCAAGGAAGGTGACGGGCACAAGGGGGCATTCTTTGCGTCTGGAGGAGAGAAGGTTTTTCCACCAACATAGAAGAGGATTCTTTACTGTTAGGGCAGTGAGAATCTGGAATTGCTTGCCTGAGGAGGTGGTGATGGCGAACTCAGTCGAGGGGTTCAAGAGAGGCCTGGATGTCTTCCTGGAGCAGAACAATATTGTATCATACAATTATTAGGTTCTGTAGAAGGACGTAGATCTGGGTATTTATTATGATGGAATATAGGCTGAACTGGATGGACAAATGTCTTTTTTCGGCCTTACTAACTATGTTACTATGTTACTATGTTACTATGTATTAAAGTTGACTCAACCTCTGTCCTGTGTCCTTGTTTGTACCACATTGTTATGATACGGTGGTCTAGGAGCAACATGGAACGAGCTCTGAAGGACGTGGTAACTGTACTGACCGCAGTCCCTAAGCTCAACACAACACTAGAAGTAGCCGTGGAATGCTCCTAACTCTCCCTAGGCATCTCGTCACAGCCTAAGAGCTAACTACCCCTAAAGAAAGAAGCAGGAAAACTATCTTGCCTCAGAGAAAATCCCCAAAGGATAGATTAGCCCCCCAAAAATAATGACTGTGAGTGGAGAGGGAAAAGACATACACAGAATGAAACCAGGATGAGCACAGGAGGCCAGTCTAGCTAAATAGATAGGACAGGATGGAATACTGTGCGGTCAGTATAAAACACTACAAAAATCCACACAGACTTTACAAAAAAAACTCCACACCTGACTAAAGGTGTGGAGGGCAAATCTGCCTCCCAGAGCTTCCAGCAAGACAGAATAAATTCACACTGATAAGCTGGAAAAACATAGAAAACACAGAATGGATAAGTCCACAATCTATGGACAGAAAAGAGCAAGCAAAAACTTAGCTTAGCTGAACTGGTCAGGATAACAGGGAACTCCAAAGAGATGTGAATCCAACCAGAAACCATTTGCAAGTGGCACTGGCTGAAGACAGAGCCAGACCTAAATAGCCGAGCAGAAGAGAAGATAAGTGGAGGCAGCTGATGACAGCTAACTCCAAGGAGCAGCCATACCACTAGAAACCACAAGAGGGAGCCCAAGAGCAGAACTCACAAAAGTGCCACTTACAACCACCGGAGGGAGCCCAAGAGCGGAATTCACAACAGTACCCCCTTGAGGAGGGGTCACCGAACCCTCACCAGAGCCCCCAGGCCGATCAGGACGAGCCAAGTGAAAAGCACATACCAAATCGGTGGCATGGACATCGGAGGCAACAACCCAAGAATTATCCTCCTGGCCATAACCGTTCCACTTGACAAGATACTGAAGCCTCCGCCTCGAAAAACGAGAATCCAAACTCTTCTCAACCTCATATTCCAACTCTCCCTCAACCAACACCGGGGCAGGAGGGTCAACCGAGGGAATAACGGGCACCACATATTTACCGCAACAAAGATCTATGGAAAACATTATGAATGGCAAAAGAGGCAGGAAGAGCCAAACGAAAAGACACCGGATTAATAATTTCAATAAACCGAGGCTTAAACTTAGGAGAAGAAACCTTCATAGGAACATGACGAGAAGACAACCAAACCAAATCCCCCACATGAGTCCAAGTCTGCTGCAGCCTGTCCACCACAGAATTAACACCAGGACAATCAGAAGGCTCTACCTGCCCAGAAGAAAAACGAGGATGAAAACCAAAATTACAAAAGAAAGGTGAAACCAAAGTAGCCGAACTAGCCCGATTATTAAGGGCAAACTCGGCCAACGGCAAGAAAGACACCCAATCATCCTGATCAGCAGACACAAAGCATCTCAAATAGGTCTCCAAGGTCTGATTAGTTCGCTCAGTTTGGCCATTAGTCTGAGGATGAAACGCAGAAGAAAAAGACAAATCAATGCCCATCCTAGCACAAAAGGCCCGCCAAAATCTAGAGACAAACTGAGAACCTCTGTCAGACACAATATTCTCCGGAATGCCATGAAAACGAACCACATGCTGAAAAAATAATGGAACCAGATCCGAGGAGGAAGGCAACTTAGGCAAAGGTACCAGATGGACCATTTTAGAGAATCGGTCACAAACAACCCAGATAACAGACATCTTCTGGTAAACAGGAAGATCCGAAATAAAATCGATAGAAATATGCATCCATGGCCTCTCAGGGACCGGCAAAGGCAAAAGCAACCCACTAGCGCGGGAACAGCAAGGCTTGGCCCGGGCGCAAGTCCCACAGGACTGCACAAAAGCACGCACATCGCGCGACAAGGAAGGCCACCAAAAGGACCTAGCAACCAAATCTCTGGTACCAAAAATCCCAGGATGACCAGCCAACAGTGAACAATGAACCTCAGAAATTACCTTACTTGTCCATCTATCAGGAACAAACAGCTTCCCCACTGGACAGCGGTCAGGCCTATCAGCCTGAAATTCCTGAAGCACCCGCCGCAAATCAGGGGAGATAGCAGAAAGAATCAACCCCTCCTTAAGAATGCCAACCGGCTCAAGGACTCCAGGAGAATCACGCGAAAAACTCCTAAAGAGGGCATCAGCCTTAACATTCTTAGATCCCGGAAGATACGAGACCACGAAATCAAAACGGGAGAAAAACAGGGACCATGGAGCATGTCTAGGATTCAGCCGCTAGGCCGACTCGAGGTAAATCAGATTCTTATGATCGGTCAGGACCAAAACACGGTGTTTAGCTCCCTCAAGCCAATGTCGCCACTCCTCAAACGCCCACTTCATAGCCAACAACTCCCGATTGCCGACATCATAATTGTGTTCCACAGGCGAAAACTTTCTGGAAAAAAAAGCACACGGTTTCATCAAAGAATCATCAGACTCCCTCTGAGACAAAACGGCCCCTGCCCCAATCTCAGAAGCGTCGACCTCAACCTGAAAAGGAAGAGAAACATCCGGTTGACGCAACACAGGGGCAGAAGTAAATCGGCGTTTAAGCTCCTGAAAGGCCTCAACAGCCTCAGAGGACCAATTAGTCACATCAGCGCCTTTCTTCGTCAAATCAGCAAGGGGCATAACCGCACTGGAAAAATTGGCAATGAAACGGCGATAGAAATTAGCAAAGACCAAAAATTTTTGAAGACCCTTCACAGATGTGGGTTGGATCCAGTCATGAATAGCTTGGACCTTAACAGGATCCATTTCTATAGACGAGGGAGAAAAAATAAAACCCAAAAAAGAGACCTTCTGAACTCCGAATAGGCACTTAGACCCCTTCACAAATAAAGCATTATCACGAAGGATCTGGAACACCATCCTGACCTGCTTCACATGAGACTCCCAATCATCTGAAAAAATCAAAATATCATCCAAATATACGACCATGAATTTATCAAGATAATTGCGGAAAATATCATGCATGAAAGACTGGAACACAGATGGAGCATTAGAGAGCCCAAATGGCATCACAAGGTATTCAAAATGGCCTTCGGACGTATTAAATGCAGTTTTCCATTCGTCACCCTGTTTAATACGAACAAGATTATATGCCCCTCGGAGGTCAATCTTAGTAAACTAACTAGCCCCCTTAATCTGAGCAAACAAATCAGTAAGCAAAGGCAAGGGGTATCGGAATTTGACCGTGATCTTATTAAGAAGACGATAATCAATACAGGGTCTCAAGGAGCCATCCTTCTTAGCAACAAAAAAGAAACCCGCTCCCAATGGTGACGAAGAGGGCCGAATATGCCCTGTCTCCAAAGATTCCTTAACATAGCTCCGCATGGCGGCATGCTCTGGCACAGACAAATTGAAAAGTCGGCCCTTAGGGAACTTACAACCAGGAATCAAGTTAATAGCACAATCACAGTCCCTATGTGGAGGAAGGGAACTGGACTTGGGCTCATCAAATACATCCTGGAAATCCGACAAAAACTCAGGGACCTCAGAAGAGAGGGAAGAGGAAATTGGCATCAAAGGAACGTCACTATGTACTCCTCGACAACCCCAACTAGTCACTGACAAAGTTTTCCAATCCAGCACCGGATTATGTTCCTGTAACCATGGAAATCCCAGTACAACAACATCATGCAGGTTATGCAACACCAGAAAACGGCAATCTTCCTGATGTGCAGGAGCCATGTACATAGTCATGTGTTGTAAATTCTGTTGTCGGGCTCCCTCCTGTGGTCATGAATGGTACTTCGGCTGGTTCTGTCCATGGACTTTCTCTGGTGGCAGTGGGTGTTTCTGAGTTTCCTTCCACAGGTCAAGGTTAATTCGTTAGCTGCTGCTCTATTTAACTCCACTTAGATCTTTTCTCCATGCCACCTGTCAATGTTCCAGTATTGGTCTAGTTCACTCCTGGATCGTTCTTGTGACCTGTCTTTCCAGCAGAAGCTAAGTGACTGCTTGTTTTTCTCTGGTTTGCTATTTTTCTGTCCAGCTTGCTATTTTGATTGTTGTCTTGCTTGCTGGAAGCTCTGGGACGCAGAGGGAGCGCCTCCGCACCGTGAGTCGGTGCGGAGGGTCTTTTTGCGCCCTCTGCGTGGTCTTTTTGTAGGTTTTTGTGCTGACCGCAAAGCTACCTTTCCTATCCTCTGTCTGTTCAGTAAGTCGGGCCTCACTTTGCTAAATCTATTTCATCTCTGTGTTTGTATATTCATCTTTACTCACAGTCATTATATGTGGGGGGCTGCCTTTTCCTTTGGGGAATTTCTCTGAGGCAAGGTAGGCTTTATTTTTCTATCTTTAGGGATAGCTAGTTTCTTAGGCTGTGCCGAGTTGCATAGGGAGCGTTAGGAGCAATCCACGGCTATTTCTAGTGTGGTTGATAGGATTAGGGATTGCGGTCAGCAGAGTTCCCACGTCCCAGAGCTCGTCCTATATTATCAGTAACTATCAGGTCATTCCGTGTGCTCTTAACCACCAGGTCCATTGTTGTCCTGACCACCAGGTCATAACAGTACAGATGTTCCAAAGTACTAATGCATCTCAATAGAAGGATAAGAGAAGTTCTGAGACCATTTTTTTTTCTTTGCACTGTGTTTTGTCTCTTTTCCCCTTTACATCTGGGTGGTTCAGAACACAGGTGTAGACATGGACATTCAAGGTCTGTCCTCTTTGATGGATAGTCTCACTATAAGAAAACAAGAAGAAAGAGATGCCACTAGAACATATTCGCACACCACCAGTAATATATATCAAACAGGAACAACTTTATTGGAAGCATAGTTAAAAACAGTTAAAACCAATACAATCACCAGCTGCCTACCCCCCATATATACGGCCTGTACATCCCTCACATGCTGTAAATAATACCCCAAGATAATGGCAAATACCAAAACATACATATATACAAGTCACTGTAATAAACCACTCCGAAGGATCCAATTATATATAAATATAACGTAATCACCACAAGTAAGAAGTATCGACGCTCAATAATATACCCGCCTAAATGATCCCCTAAGTCCCCCACTGATGCACAGAAAATGGTACACCATAGGGAACAAAAATACAGAAAAGAAAGACGGATAAGCTCCAAACCGCCTTCTAATAAAGGCCGGTAGCAAAATGGTCCTAAAGGGAAAAGTATCCTAAACAGAGCAGCATGCCGCGCCAACAGCCAACAAAATCACCTCAAATAGGGAGGGTGAAGGCAGCAGCAGGAGGTAACAGCCAGGAGTGTAACAGGCCCGGGAGGCAGCTGAACCCAACGCGTATCGCGGCAGAAGCAAGCCACTTCGTCAGGGCTTGCTTCTGCCGCGATACGCGTTGGGTTCAGCTGCCTCCCGGGCCTGTTACACTCCTGGCTGTTACCTCCTGCTGCTGCCTTCACCCTCCCTATTTGAGGTGATTTTGTTGGGTGTTGGCGCGGCATGCTGCTCTGTTTAGGATACTTTTCCCTTTAGGACCATTTTGCTACCGGCCTTTATTAGAAGGCGGTTTGGAGCTTATCCGTCTTTCTTTTCTGTATTTTTTTTCCCTATGGTGTACCATTTTCTGTGCATCAGTGGGGGACTTAGGGGATCATTTAGGCGGGTATATTATTGAGCGTCGATACTTCTTACTTGTGGTGATTACGTTATATTTATATATAATTGGATCCTTCGGAGTGGTTTATTACAGTGACTTG
This sequence comes from Ranitomeya imitator, assembly GCF_032444005.1. Classification (NCBI taxonomy): domain Eukaryota; kingdom Metazoa; phylum Chordata; class Amphibia; order Anura; family Dendrobatidae; genus Ranitomeya; species Ranitomeya imitator. The sequence goes on along the minus strand of NC_091287.1, from coordinate 427,283,457 downwards.
TATATATGTATGTTTTGGTATTTGCTATTATCTTGGGGTATTATTTACAGCATGTGAGGGATGTACAGGCCGTATATATGGGGGGTAGGCAGCTGGTGATTGTATTGGTTTTAACTGTTTTTAACTATGCTTCCAATAAAGTTGTTCCTGTTTGATATATATTACTGGTGGTGTGCGAATATGTTCTAGTGGCATCTCTTTCTTCTTGTTTTCACATCATTTTGCCACTTAGGTTCGCACCCCCACCTATTTCTACATAAGTTACTAATATCAGAGTGCGCCGGCTTTTTATAAATAGTCTCACTATAAGTGTACAAAACATTCAAGATTTTGTGGTTCAGAATCCGATGTCAGAGCCTAGGATTCCAATTCCTGATTTGTTTTTTGGTCATAGATCTAAGTTCTTGAATTTCAAAAATAATTGTAAATTGTTTCTTGCCTTGAATCCTCGCTCCTCAGGTGACCCTGTTCAACAAGTAAAGATCATTATTTCTTTGTTACGTGGTGACCCTCAAGACTGGGCATTTTCCCTTGCGCCAGGAGATCCGGCATTGCGTGATGTTGATGCGTTTTTCCTGGCGCTTGGATTGCTTTATGATGAACCTAATTCAGTGGATCAGGCAGAGAAAATCTTGCTGGCTCTGTGTCAGGGTCAGGATGAAGCGGAGATGTAGATATATTGTCAGAAGTTTAGAAAGTGGTCTGTGCTCACTCAGTGGAATGAATGTGCCCTGGCAGCAATCTTCAGAAAGGGTCTCTCTGAAGCCCTTAAGGATGTCATGGTGGGATTTCCCATGCCTGCTGGTCTGAATGAGTCTATGTCTTTCGCCATTCAGATCGATCGACGCTTGCGTGAGCGTAAAACTGTGCACCATTTGGCGGTACTATATGAGCATGGGCCTGAGCCTATGCAACGTGATAGGACTTTGACCAGAGCTGAACGGCAAGAACACAGACGTCGGAATGGGCTATGTTTTTACTGTGGTGATTCCACTCATGCTATCTCCGATTGTCCTAAGCGCACTAAGCGTTTTGCTCGGTCTGCCACCATTGGTACGGTACAGTCTAAATTTCTATTGTCCATTACTCTGATTTGTTCTTTGTCATCCTATTCTGTTATGGCATTTGTGGATTCAGGCGCTGCCCTGAATTTGATGGACTTGGAGTATGCTAGGCGCTGTGGTTTTCTCTTGGAGCCCTTGCAGTATCCTATTCCATTGAGAGGAATTGATGCTACGCCTTTGGCCAAGAATAAGCCTCAGTACTGGACCCAATTGACCATGTGTATGGCTCCTGCACATCAGGAGGATATCCGCTTTCTGGTGTTGCATAATCTGTATGATGTGGTCGTTTTGGGGTTGCCATGGCTACAGGTTCATAATCCAGTATTGGACTGGAAATCTATGTCTGTGTCCAGCTGGGGTTGCCAGGGGGTACATGGTGATGTTCCATTTTTGTATATTTCGTCTTCCACTCCTTCTGAAGTTCCAGAGTTTTTGTCGGATTATCGGGATGTATTTGATGAGCCCAAAGCCAGTGCCCTACCTCCTCATAGGGATTGCGATTGTGCAATTATTTGATTCCTGGTAGTAAGTTTCCTAAGGGCCGATTGTTCAATTTATCTGTGCCAGAAACGCCGCTATGCGGAGTTATATAAAGGAATCCTTGGAGAAAGGCCATATTCGCCCGTCATCATCACCGTTAGGAGCAGGGTTCTTTTTTGTGGCCAAGAAGGATGGTTCTTTGAGACCTTGTATTGATTACCGCCTTCTCAATAAAATTACTGTCAAATTTCAGTATCCTTTGCCGTTGCTGTCTGATTTGTTTGCTCGTATTAAAGGGGCTAGTTGGTTCACCAAGATAGATCTTTGAGGGGCGTATAATCTTGTGCGTATTATACAAGGCGATGAATGGAAAACAGCATTTAATACGCCCGAGGGCCATTTTGAGTACCTGGTTATGCCATTCGGGCTTTCCAATGCTCCATCAGTATTTCAGAACTTTATGCATGACATCATCCGAGAGTGCCTGGATAAATTCATGATTGTGTATTTGGATGATATTTTGGTCTTTTCGGATGATTGGGAGTCTCATGTGAAGCAGGTCAGAATGGTGTTCCAGGTCCTTCGTGTGAATTCCTTGTTTGTGAAGGGGTCAAAGTGTCTCTTTGGAGTTCAGAAGGTTTCATTTTTGGGGTTCATTTTTTCCCCTTCTACTATCGAGATGGACCCTGTTAAAGTCCAAGCCATTTACGATTGGACTCAGCCGACATCTGTGAAGAGCCTGCAAAAGTTACTGGGCTTTGCTAATTTTTATCGGCGCTTCATCGCTAATTTTTCTAGTGTTGCTAAACCGTTGACTGATTTGACCAAGAAGGGTGCTGATGTGGTCAATTGGTCTTCTGCAGCTGTAGAGGCTTTTCAGGAGTTGAAGCGTCGTTTTTCTTCTGCACCTGTGTTGTGCCAGCCAGATGTTTCGCTCCCGTTTCAGGTTGAGGTTGATGCTTCTGAGATTGGAGCTGGGGGTGTTTTGTCGCAAAGAAGTTCTGATGGCTCGGTGATGAAGCCATGTGCTTTCTTTTCTAGAAAGTTTTCGCCTGCTGAGCGCAATTATGATGTTGGTAATCGAGAGTTGTTGGCCATGAAGTGGGCATTCGAGGAGTGGCGTCATTGGCTTGAAGGAGCCAAGCATCGCGTGGTGGTCTTGACAGATCACAAGAATTTGACTTATCTTGAGTCTGCCAAACGGTTGAATCCGAGACAGGCTCGATGGTCGTTATTTTTCTCCCGTTTTGATTTTGTGGTTTCGTACCTTCCGGGCTCCAAGAATGTGAAGGCTGATGCCCTGTCAAGGAGTTTTGTGCCTGACTCTCCGGGTGTTCCTGAGCCGGCGGGTATTCTCAAAGAGGGGGTAATTTTGTCTGCCATCTCCCCTGATTTGCGGCGGGTGCTGCAAAAATTCCAGGCTGATAGACCTGACCGTTGCCCAGCAGAGAAACTGTTTGTCCCTGATAGATGGACTAGTAGAGTTATCTCTGAGATTCATTGTTCAGTGTTGGCTGGGCATCCTGGAGTCTTTGGTACCAGAGATTTGGTGGCTAGATCCTTTTGGTGGCCGTCTTTGTCACGGGATGTGTGTTATGTCTGCTAATGAAAGGTGTAATGAAGGCAATCCAGAGACACAGTGTGCCTAGCGATCCGAGCGCACACAGTGATCTGACAAATACCAAAAAACAAAAGAACGAGCTCTGAGACGTGGAAACTCTGTAGACTGCACACCTGATCCTATCCTAAACACAACTAATAGCGGCTGTGGATTGCGCCTAGCAACTACCTATGCAACTCGGCACAGCCTAAGAAACTAGCTAGCCTGAAGATAGAAAAATAGGCCTGACTTGCCCCCAGAGAAATACCCCAAAGGAAAAGGCAGCCCCCCACATATAATGACTGTGAGTAAGATGAAAAGACAAAACGTAGGGATGAAATAGATTCAGCAAAGTGGGGCCCGATAATCTTAGACAGAGCGAGGATAGTAAAGCGAAATGTGCAGTCTACAAAAAACCCTAAAGCAAAAACCACGCAAAGGGGGCAAAAAAGACCCACCGTGCCGAACTAACGGCACGGCGGTACACCCTTTGCTTCTCAGAGCTACCAGCAAAACAAAAGACAAGCTGGACAGAAAAAAAGCAACAAAATAGCAAAAAAGCACTTAGCTATACAGAGCAGCAGGTCACAGGAACAATCAGGAGAAGCTCAGATCCAACACTGGAACATTGACAAGGAGCAGGGATAGCAGCATCAGGCGGAGTTAAGTAACGAAGCAGTTAACGAGCTCACCAGAACACCTGAGGAAGGAAGCTCAGAAGCTGCAGTAACACTTGTGACCACAGGAGTGAATTCAGCCACAGAATTCACAACAGTACCCCCCCCTTGAGGAGGGGTCACCGAACCCTCACCAGAGCCCCCAGGCCGACCAGGATGAGCCGCATGAAAGGCACGAACAAGATCGGGAGCATGAACATCAGAGGCAAAAACCCAGGAATTATCTTCCTGAGCATAACCCTTCCATTTAACCAGATACTGGAGTTTCCGTCTAGAAACACGAGAATCCAAAATCTTCTCCACAATATACTCCAATTCCCCCTCCACCAAAACCGGGGCAGGAGGCTCAACAGATGGAAACATAGGTGCCACATATCTCCGCAACAACGACCTATGGAATACATTATGTATGGAAAAGGAGTCTGGGAGGGTCAAACGAAAAGACACAGGATTGAGAACCTCAGAAATCCTATACGGACCAATAAAACGAGGTTTAAATTTAGGAGAGGAAACCTTCATAGGAATATGACGAGAAGATAACCAAACCAGATCCCCAACACGAAGTAGGGGACCCACACGGCGTCTGCGATTAGCAAAAAGTTGAGCCTTTTCCTGGGAGAAGGTCAAATTGTCCACTACCTGAGTCCAGATCTGCTGCAACCTGTCCACCACAGAATCCACACCAGGACAGTCCGAAGACTCAACCTGTCCTGAAGAGAAACGAGGATGGAACCCAGAATTGCAAAAAAATGGAGAAACCAAGGTAGCCGAGCTGGCCCGATTATTAAGGGCGAACTCAGCCAACGGCAAAAAGGACACCCAATCATCCTGGTCAGCAGAAACAAAACATCTCAGATATGTTTCCAAGGTCTGATTGGTTCGTTCGGTCTGGCCATTAGTCTGAGGATGGAAAGCCGAGGAAAAGGATAGGTCAATGCCCATCCTACCACAAAAGGCTCGCCAAAACATTGAAACAAACTGGGAACCTCTGTCAGAAACAATATTCTCAGGAATGCCATGCAACCGAACCACATGCTGAAAGAACAAAGACACCAAATCAGAGGAGGAAGGCAATTTAGCCAAGGGCACCAGATGGACCATTTTAGAAAAGCGATCACAGACCACCCAAATGACTGACATCTTTTGAGAAACGGGAAGGTCAGAAATGAAATCCATCGAAATATGTGTCCAAGGCCTCTTTGGGACCGGCAAGGGCAAAAGCAACCCACTGGCACGAGAACAGCAGGGCTTAGCCCTAGCACAAATCCCACAGGACTGCACAAAAGTACGTACATCCCGTGACAGAGATGGCCACCAGAAAGATCTAGCCACTAACTCTCTGGTACCAAAGATTCCAGGATGACCAGCCAACACCGAACAATGAAGTTCAGAGATAAGTTTATTAGTCCACCTATCAGGGACGAACAGTTTCTCCGCTGGACAACGATCAGGTTTATTCGCCTGAAATTTTTGCAGCACCCGCCGCAAATCAGGGGAGATGGCAGACACAATGACTCCTTCCTTGAGGATACCCGCTGGCTCAGATAAACCCGGAGAGTCGGGCACAAAACTCCTAGACAGAGCATCCGCCTTCACATTTTTAGAGCCCGGAAGGTACGAAATCACAAAATCGAAGCGGGCAAAAAATAACGACCAACGGGCCTGTCTAGGATTCAAGCGCTTGGCAGACTCGAGATAAGTCAAGTTCTTATGATCAGTCAATACCACCACGCGATGCTTGGCTCCTTCAAGCCAATGGCGCCATTCCTCGAATGCCCACTTCATGGCCAGCAACTCTCGGTTGCCCACATCATAATTACGCTCAGCGGGCGAAAACTTCCTGGAAAAGAAAGCACATGGTTTCATCACTGAGCAATCAGAACCTCTCTGTGACAAAACCGCCCCTGCTCCAATCTCAGAAGCATCAACCTCGACCTGGAACGGAAGAGAAACATCTGGCTGACACAACACAGGGGCAGAACAAAAACGACGCTTCAACTCCTGAAAAGCTTCCACAGCAGCAGAAGACCAATTAACCAAATCAGCACCCTTCTTGGTCAAATCGGTCAATGGTTTGGCAATGCTAGAAAAATTACAGATGAAGCGACGATAAAAATTAGCAAAGCCCAGGAACTTTTGCAGACTTTTCAGAGATGTCGGCTGAATCCAATCCTGGATGGCTTGGACCTTAACTGGATCCATCTCGATAGTAGAAGGGGTAAAGATGAACCCCAAAAATGAAACTTTCTGCACACCGAAGAGACACTTTGATCCCTTCACAAACAAATAATTAGCACGCAGGACCTGAAAAACCATTCTGACCTGCTTCACATGAGACTCCCAATCATCTGAGAAGATCAAAATGTCATCCAAGTAAACAATCAGGAATTTATCCAGATACTCACGAAAGATGTCATGCATAAAAGACTGAAACACAGATGGAGCATTGGCAAGTCCGAACGGCATCACTAGATACTCAAAATGACCCTCGGGCGTATTGAATGCAGTTTTCCATTCATCTCCTTGCCTGATTCTCACCAGATTATACGCACCACGAAGATCTATCTTAGTGAACCAACTAGCCCCCTTAATCCGAGCAAACAAGTCAGATAACAATGGCAAGGGATGCTGAAATTTAACAGTGATCTTATTAAGAAGGCGGTAATCAATACACGGTCTCAGCGAACCATCCTTCTTGGCTACAAAGAAGAACCCTGCTCCCAGTGGTGATGATGATGGGCGAATATGTCCCTTCTCCAGGGATTCCTTCACATAACTGCGCATAGCGGCGTGTTCGGGCACGGATAAATTAAATAATCGACCTTTAGGGAATTTACTACCAGGAATCAAATTGATAGCACAATCACAATCCCTATGCGGAGGTAGGGCATCAGACTTGGGCTCTTCAAATACATCCTGATAATCAGACAAGAACTCTGGCACCTCAGAAGGGGTGGATGACGAAATCGACAAAAATGGAACATCACCATGTACCCCCTGACAACCCCAGCTGGACACCGACATGGAATTCCAATCCAATACTGGATTATGGGTTTGTAGCCATGGCAACCCCAACACGACCACATCATGCAGATTATGCAACACCAGAAAGCGAATAACTTCCTGATGTGCAGGAGCCATGCACATGGTCAGCTGGGCCCAGTACTGAGGTTTATTCTTGGCCAAAGGTGTAGCATCAATTCCTCTCAATGGAATAGGACACCGCAAAGGCTCCAAGAAAAACCCACAACGTTTAGCATAATCCAAATCCATCAGATTCAGGGCAGCGCCTGAATCCACAAACGCCATGACAGAAAACGACGACAAAGAGCATATCAGGGTAATGGACAGAAGGAATTTGGACTGTACCGTACCAATGACGGCAGACCTAGCGGACTGCTTAGTGCGCTTAGGACAATCAGAAATAGCATGAGTGGAATCACCACAGTAGAAACACAGCCCATTCAGACGTCTGTATTCCTGCCGTTCAACTCTGGTCATAGTCCTATCGCACTGCATAGGCTCAGGTTTAACCTCAGGCAATACCGCCAAATGGTGCACAGATTTACGCTCGCGCAAGTGTCGACCGATCTGAATGGCCAAAGACAAAGACTCATTCAAACCAGCAGGCATAGGAAATCCCACCATGACATCCTTAAGAGCCTCAGAGAGACCCTTTCTGAACAAAGCTGCCAGCGCAGATTCATTCCACTGAGTGAGTACTGACCATTTCCTAAATTTCTGACAATATACTTCTATATCATCCTGACCCTGGCACAAAGCCAGCAAATTTTTCTCAGCCTGATCCACTGAATTAGGCTCATCGTACAGTAATCCGAGCGCCAGGAAAAACGCATCAACACTACTCAATGCAGGGTCTCCTGGCGCAAGAGAAAATGCCCAGTCTTGAGGCTCGCCGCGCAAAAAAGAAATAATAATCAAAACCTGTTGAATAGGATTACCAGAAGAATGAGGTTTCAAGGCCAGAAATAGCTTACAATTATTTTTGAAACTTAGAAACTTAGTTCTATCTCCAAAAAACAAATCAGGAATAGGAATTCTTGGTTCTAACATAGATTTCTGATCAATAGTATCTTGAATCTTTTGTACATTTATAACGAGATTATCCATTGAAGAGCACAGACTCTGAATATCCATGTCCACACCTGTGTCCAGAATCACCCAAATGTCTAGGGGAAAAAAAAAAAAGTGAACACAGAGCAGAGAAAAAAAAATGGTGTCAGAACTTTTTCTTTCCCTCTATTGAGAATCATTAGTTAGGCTCCTTGTACTGTTATGTCTGCTAATGAAAGGTGTAATGAAGGCAATCCAGAGACACAGTGTGCCTAGCGATCCGAGCGCACACAGTGATCTGACAAATACCAAAAAACAAAAGAACGAGCTCTGAGACGTGGAAACTCTGTAGACTGCACACCTGATCCTATCCTAAACACAACTAATAGCGGCTGTGGATTGCGCCTAGCAACTACCTATGCAACTCGGCACAGCCTAAGAAACTAGCTAGCCTGAAGATAGAAAAATAGGCCTGACTTGCCCCCAGAGAAATACCCCAAAGGAAAAGGCAGCCCCCCACATATAATGACTGTGAGTAAGATGAAAAGACAAAACGTAGGGATAAAATAGATTCAGCAAAGTGGGGCCCGATAATCTTAGACAGAGTGAGGATAGTAAAGCGAACTTTGCAGTCTACAAAAAACCCTAAAGCAAAAACCACGCAAAGGGGGCAAAAAAGACCCACCGTGCCGAACTAACGGCACGGCGGTACACCCTTTGCTTCTCAGAGCTACCAGCAAAACAAAAGACAAGCTGGACAGAAAAAAAGCAACAAAATAGCAAAAAAGCACTTAGCTATACAGAGCAGCAGGTCACAGGAACAATCAGGAGAAGCTCAGATCCAACACTGGAACATTGACAAGGAGCAGGGATAGCAGCATCAGGCGGAGTTAAGTAACGAAGCAGTTAACGAGCTCACCAGAACACCTGAGGAAGGAAGCTCAGAAGCTGCAGTAACACTTGTGACCACAGGAGTGAATTCAGCCACAGAATTCACAACAGATGTGTGTTCTTTTGTGCAGTCCTGTGGGACTTGTGCTCGGGCTAAGCCCTGCTGTTCTCGTGCCAGTGGGTTGCTTTTGCACTTGCCGGTCCCGAAGAGGCCCTGGACGCATATTTCTATGGATTTTATTTCGGATCTCCCCGTCTCTCAAAAGATGTCGGTCATTTGGGTGGTTTGTGATCGCTTTTCTAAGATGGTCCATTTGGTACTCTTGTCTAAATTGCCTTCCTCCTCTGATTTGGTGCCATTGTTTTTCCAGCATGTGGTTCGTTTGCATGGTATCCCGGAGAACATCGTTTCTGACAGAGGTTCCCAGTTTGTTTCGAGGTTTTGGCGATCTTTTTGTGCTAGGATGGGCATTGATTTGTCTTTTTCCTCGGCTTTCCATCCTCAGACAAATGGCCAAACCGAACGAACTAATCAGACTTTGGAAACATATCTGAGATGCTTTGTTTCTGCTGATCAGGATGATTGGGTGTCCTTTTTGCCGTTGGCTGAGTTTGCCCTTAATAATCGGGCCAGCTCGGCTACTTTGGCTTCGCCGTTTTTCTGCAATTCTGGTTTCCATCCGCGTTTCTCTTCAGGGCAGGTTGAGTCTTCGGACTGTCCTGGTGTAGATACTGTGGTGGATAGGTTGCAGCAGATTTGGACTCATGTGGTGGACAATTTGACATTGTCCCAGGAGAAGGCTCAACGTTTCGCTAACCGCCGGCGTTGTGTGGGTCCCCGACTGCGTGTTGGTGATTTGGTTTGGTTGTCGTCTCGTTATGTTCCTATGAAGGTTTTCTCTCCTAAGTTTAAGCCTCGTTTCATTGGTCCGTATAAGATTTCTGAGGTTATCAATCCTGTGTCATTTCGTTTGGCCCTTCCTGCTTCTTTTTCCATCCATAATGTGTTCCATAGGTCGTTGTTGCGGAGATACGTGGCGCCTGTGGTTCCATCCGTTGATCCTCCTGCCCCGGTGTTGGTTGAGGGGGAGTTGGAGTATGTGGTGGAGAAGATTTTGGATTCTCGTATTTCGAGACGGAAACTCCAGTACCTGGTCAAGTGGAAGGGTTATGTTTATGCTGCCGATCTGGTTCGTGCCTTTCATTTGGCTCGCCCTGGTCGGCCTGGGGGCTCTGGTGAGGGTTCGGTGACCCCTCCTCAAGGGGGTACTGTTGTGAATTCTGTTGTCGGGCTCCCTCCTGTGGTCATGAATGGTACTTCGGCTGGTTCTGTCCATGGACTTTCTCTGGTGGCTGTGGGTGTTTCTGAGTTTCCTTCCACAGGTGACGAGGTTAATTCGTTACCTGGCTGCTCTATTTAACTCCACTTAGATCTTTTCTCCATGCCAACTGTCAATGTTCCAGTATTGGTCTAGTTCACTCCTGGATCGTTCTTGTGACCTGTCTTCCCAGCAGAAGCTAAGTGACTGCTTGTTTTTCTCTGGTTTGCTATTTTTCTGTCCAGCTTGCTATTTTGATTGTTGTCTTGCTTGCTGGAAGCTCTGGGACGCAGAGGGAGCGCCTCCGCACCGTGAGTCGGTGCGGAGGGTCTTTTTGCACCCTCTGCGTGGTCTTTTTGTAGGTTTTGTGCTGACCGCAAAGCTATCTTTACTATCCTCGGTCTATTCAGTAAGTCGGGCCTCACTTTGCTAAAACCTATTTCATCTCTGTGTTTGTATTTTCATCTTTACTCACAGTCATTATATGTGGGGGGCTGCCTTTTCCTTTGGGGAATTTCTCTGAGGCAAGGTAGGCTTATTTTTCTATCTTCAGGGCTAGCTAGTTTCTCAGGCTGTGCCCGAGGCGCCTAGGTCTGGTCAGGAGCGCTCCACGGCTACCTCTAGTGTGGTGTGATAGGATTAGGGATTGCGGTCAGCAGAGTTCCCACGTCTCAGAGCTCGTCCTATGTTATTTGTAACTATCAGGTCACTTTGTGTGCTCTTAATCACCAGGTCCATTGTGTTTCTGAATCACCAGTTCATAACACTGAGGTTTATCCTTGGCCAAGGGTGTAGCATCAATGCCCCTCAAAGGAATAGGGCTCTGCAAAGGCTGCAAGGAAAAACCACAGCGCCTGGCGAATTCTAAGTCCATTAAGTTCAGGGCAGCGCCTGAATCCACAAATGCCATGACAGAAAAGGACAACAATGAGCAAATCAGGGTCACAGATAAGAGAAATTTAGGCTGTATAGTACTAATAGTAACAGACCTAGCGACTCTCTTAGTACGCTTAGGGCAATCAGAGATAACATGAGCCGAATCACCACAGTAAAAACACAGCCTATTCTGACGTCTGAATTCCTGCCGTTCTATTCTAGTCAAAATCCTATCATATTGCATAGGTTCAGGACTTTGCTCAGAGGATACTGCCATATGGTGCACAGCTTTGCGCTCGCGCAGACGCCGATCAATCTGAATGGCTAGAGACATAGATTCGCTCAAACCGGCAGGCGTAGGAAAGCCCACCATAACATCTTTAAGGGTTTCAGAAATACCTTTTCTGAAAATAGCAGCCAGAGCCTCTTCATTCCATTTAGTGAGCACAGACCATTTTCAAAATTTCTGGCAGTATAACTCTGCCACTTCCTAACCTTGACACAAGGCCAACAGGGTTTTTTCTGCATGATCCACAGAATTAGGCTCATCATACAATAATCTGAGCGCTTGAAAAAATGCATCTACATTCAATAATGCCGGATCCCCTGTTTCAAGAGAAAAAGCCCAGTCTTGAGGGTCACCACGCAGCAAGGATATGATGATTTTTACTTGCTGAATGGGATCAAATTCACAGCGAAGGAACACCATATACAAATAGAATAAGATACCCAATAAAACTTAACATTTAATAATTTTCCTTATAAAAAAACACATACCACATACAACCTAAAACCAGTATCTACTGTTTGACACAGAGATATAAGATAAAGATACAGGGTGCTCTCGATCCCTAGGGTCCCAACTATCTGTCCCCTACCTTGCTGCGGAGGTTGGCACCCTATATACCCTGCGCAATGGCGCCCCCGCTCAACGTAGGCTATCCCTAAATCGCCCTAATAGACCCTTACGTGCAAGAAAATAGAAAAAAATATCAAACAGCAGAGCATACACTCATAAACTAATGGTTGCTGACGATGAACATATTGCACTTGCCCAGATACATAAGTGCATACCCTAACACTCGTTTGGATGTTGCATTAGTAATAATAAGCATCAGACAGGGAAACCTATATCAGCACCCTAGTTGACCCTACCTGCCAGTGGGGGTACCCTAAAATCCTGCGCAGATGGCGCCCCCACTCAACGTAGTCTAACCCTGGTAACACCATAGGCTACTTGCAAGGGGATAACAAAATACTATGCAAAATATACAGTTAGTGGCAAAAACAATACTTAATCGAAATAGAAATAATACATAACAAAGCCCAATACAGCACTCCAAACTGTGTTAATAAATAGACAGAATCCAAAATGTACAATTTTCAAGTATGGAATTCTCTTTAAAGTATGAAAATCTCGATGCGCTTCCCTGAAATCAGTTCATCAGGAGACATACTTATAGGCATTAAGAGAACTTATTTGAGATTTTCATACTTTAAAGAGAATTCCATACTTGAAAATTGTACATTTTGGATTCTGTCTATTTATTAACACAGTTTGGAGTGCTGTATTGGGCTATGTTATGTATTATTTCTATTTCGATTAAGTATTGTTTTTGCCACTAACTGTATATTTTGCATAGTATTTTGTTATCCCCTTGCAAGTAGCCTAACGTGTTACCAGGGTTAGACTACATTGAGTGGGGGCGCCATCTGCGCAGGATTTTAGGGTGCCAACCCCCACTGGCAGGTAGGGTCAACTAGGGTGCTGATATAGGTTTCCCTGTCTGTTGCTTATTATTACTAATGCAACATCCAAACGAATGTTAGGGTATGCACTTATGTATCTGGGCAAGTGCAATATGTTCATCGTCAGCAACCATTAGTTTATGAGTGTATGCTCTGCTGTTTGATATTTTTTTCTATTTTCTTGCACGTAAGGGTCTATTAGGGCGATTTAGGGATAGCCTACGTTGAGCGGGGGGCGCCATTGTGCAGGGTATATAGGGTGCCAACCTCCGCAGCAAGGTAGGGGACAGATAGTTGGGACCCTAGGGATCGAGAGCACCCTGTATCTTTATCTTATATCTCTGTGTCAAACAGTAGATACTGGTTTTAGGTTGTATGTGGTATGTGTTTTTTTATAAGGAAAATTATTAAATGTTAAGTTTTATTGGGTATCTTATTCTATTTGTATATGGTGTTCCTTAGCTGTGAATTTGTGTTTTTTGGCACCTTTATTATTTGTTCTGTGATATAATACCTGAATGGGATCACCAGAAGAACGGGGTTTCAAAGCAAAAAACAATTTGCAGTTATTTTTAAAGTTCAAAAACTTGGACCTGTCCCCAAAAAACAAATCAGGAGTAGGAATTCTGGGCTCTATTGCCGGAGTCTGGACAACATAGTCCTGGATACTCTGTATTCTTGCAGCAAGTTGATCCACACGAGAAAACAAACCCTAAACATCCATGCCAAAGCATATATCCTGAACCACCCAGATATCAAGAGGAAAAAAAAAAAAAAAAAAGGACAAACCAAAGCACAGAAAAAAAAATGGTTCAGAACTTTCTTTTCCTTCTTTTGAGATGCATTTAATTCATTTTTGGCCACTTGTACTGTTATGATATGGTGGTCTAGGAGCAACATGGAACAAGCTCTGAAGGACGTGGTAACTGTACTGACCGCAGTCCCTAAGCTTAACACAACACTAGAAGTAGCCGTGGAATGCTCCTAACTCTCCCTAGGCATCTCGTCACAGCCTAAAAGCTAACTACCCCTAAAGAAAGAAGCAGGAAAACTAACTTGCCTCAGAGAAAATCCCCAAAGGATAGATTAGCCCCCCACAAATAATGACTGTGAGTGGAGAGGGAAGAGACATACACAGAATGAAACCAGGATGAGCACAGGAGGCCAGTCTAGCTAAATAGATAGGACAGGATGGAATACTGTGCGGTCAGTATAAAACACTACAAAAATCCACGCAGAGTTTACAAAAAAAACTCCACACCTGACTAAAGGTGTGGAGGGCAAATCTGCCTCCCATAGCTTCCAGCAAGACAGAATAAATTCACACTGATAAGCTGGACAAACATAGAAAACACAGAATGGATAAGTCCACAATCTATGGACAGAAAAGAGCAAGCAAAAACTTAGCTTAGCTGAACTGGTCAGGATAACAGGGAACTCCAAAGAGATGTGAATCCAACCAGAAACCATTTGCAAGTGGCACTGGCTGAAGACAGAGCCAGACCTAAATAGCCGAGCAGAAGAGAAGATAAGTGGAGGCAGCTGATGACAGCTAACTCCAAGGAGCAGCCATACCACTAGAAACCACAAGAGGGAGCCCAAGAGCAGAACTCACAAAAGTGCCATTTACAACCACCGGAGGGAGCCCAAGAGCGGAATTCACAACACACATTGAGCATGGAGAAAAGAAAGAGAACCAAAGAACTGTCTGAGGACTTGAGAAACCAAATTGTAAGGAAGCATGAGCAATCTCAAGGCTACAAGTCCATCTCCAAAAACCTGAATGTTCCTGTGTCTACTGTGCGCAGTGTCATCAAGAAGTTTAAAGCCCATGGCACTGTGGCTAACCTCCCTAGATGTGGACGGAAAAGAAAAATTGACAAGAGATTTCAACGCAAGATTGTGCGGATGTTGGATAAAGAACCTCGACTAACATCCAAATAAGTTCAAGCTGCCTTGCAGTCCAAGGGTACAACAGTGTAAACCCGTACTATCCATCGACATCTGAATGAAAAGGGACTGTATGGTAGGAGACCCAGGAAGACCCCACTTCTTAGCCCGAGACATAAAAAAGCCAGGCTGGAGTTTGTCAAAGCTTACCTGAAAAAGCCTAAAACGTTTTGGAAGAATGTTCTCTGGTCAGATGAGATAAAAGTAGAGCTTTTTGGGCAAAGGCATCAACATAGAGTTTACAGGAGAAAAAAAGAGGCATTCAAAGAAAAGAACACGGTCCCTACAATCAAACATGGTGGATGTTCCCTGATGTTTTGGGGTTGCTTTGCTGCCTCTGGCACTGGACTGCTTGACCGTGTGCATGGCATTATGAAGTCTGAAGACTACCAAAAAATTTTGCAGCATAATGTAGGGCCCAGTGTGAGAAAGCTGGGTCTCCCTCAAAGGTCATGGGTCTTCCAGCAGGACAATGAACCAAAACACACTTCAAAAAGCACAACAAAATGGTTTGAGAGAAAGCACTGGAGACTTCTAAGGTGACCAGCAATGAGTCCTGACCTGAATCCCATAGAACACCTGTGGAGAGATCTAAAAATGGCAGTTTGGAGAAGGCACCCTTCAAATATCAGGGACCTGGAGCAGTTTGCCAAAGAAGAATGGTCTAAAATTCCAGCAGAGCATTGTAAGAAACTCATTGATGGTTACCGGAAGCCGTTGGTCGCAGTTATTTTGGCTAAAGGATGTGCATCCAAGTATTAGGCTGAGGGTGCCAATACTTTTGTCTGGCCCATTTTTGGAGTTTTGTGTGAAATGATCAATGTTTTGCTTTTTGCTTCATTCTCTTTTGTGTTTTTAATTTAAGACAAATTAAATGAAGATAATAATACCAAATAATTTGTGTTTGCAATCATTTTCAGGAAGAAAATGAGTATTATTTGACAGAATTGCAGGGGTGTCAATACTTTTAGCCATGACTGTAACTGTAGGTCCAATCGTATGTTTTAAGGATCAGTTCTTTAGTATATGCATATCGTTCTAACTCAAACATCTACCAAGGACTCAGCTATACTACTTTTTATTTATGCCATATAATACTTGTTAAATGTATTTTTATCACAAATAATGAAACAAATGCAGAAAAAAATAACTATACAGGGGGTTTATGATATGTGGCATCATTTTCCCAGGAGAAGTATTTAATAAGAGAAATCAGGATACAAAAGTCTTCAAATGAAACAGTTATTCTCCTTCAGGGAATATGTTCAGCAAAGCTCTGACCTAACCAAGTGCTCCGTATAGCATGTTGTCTATCTATATAACATCTTATTAAGTCATGATCTGCAATAAACAAAATACAGATTTTCAGTAGAATATACAATTAATTGATTATTCCCTGTTTTTCCCTGTTTATTCCCTGTGATCACACACAGCGAGATATGGCCGAGCACCGGCACTCCAGAGCAGAGCGTGCGGCCGCACAGCAATACATTGAGCCGCATGCTACGCTCCGGAGTGCCTGCGCCACAGCTTGGTTTTAACCTGCGAGACTCGGCCGTATCTCGCTGTAGTGTGACTCCGGCCTTACTGTGTTTTACTGGGGATACATTCATCAGACTAAATAACTGATATTTTTTCACATAATATTGAAGCACAAAACCTTTTGCGGAGGTGAAACACATTAGTGACCTAAAATGAAGGTTCTCAGAGCATCATACATTAGCCAGCTATGCTGCTGCAGAACATTTTGGAATAAAAAGGTACTCTTTGCAACTAAGGCTATGTGCACACGCTGCAAATTTGTTGCGGATCCGCGCTTTTTTTCTGCGTGGAATTGCAGCAAATCCGCAAAGGATTGCTCAAGCAATGTTAATAAATGGGAATCCAAAACTGTTGTGCACATGCTGCGGAAAATTCCATCCTGATTCGCAGCGTTTGATTTTACGCAGCATGTCAGTTCTTTTTGTGGATCTGCAGTGTTTCTGCACCCATTGACTTACATTAAGGCCGGCGTCACACACAGCGTAAAACAATACGGTCCGTATATTACGGCCGTAATACGCTGAAAAGTCCCCAAAATAGTGGTCCGTAGCTCCTCCGTAGGCAGGGTGTGTCAGCGTTTTTTGCGCATGGCTTCCTGTAATCCGTATGGCATCCGTACTGCGTGTATTACTCGCAGGCTTGCAAAACCAACATACCGCTATAGAAGGGATCCATGTGTCCCAAAAAAAAAATATACATATATATACTGTGTATATATATATATATATATATATATATATACATATATATATATATATGTCAGTAGACACATATATATATACTAGATTGTGGCCCGATTCTAACGCATCGGGTATTCTAGAATATGCATGTCCCTGTAATATAGGGACAATGATGATTCCAGAATTCGCGGCAGACTGTGCCCGTCGCTGATTGGTCGAGGCAACCTTTATGACATCATCATCGCCATGGCAACCATTATGACATCCTCGTCGCTGTGCCCGTTGCTGATTGGTCGAGGTCTGGCGGCCTCGACCAATCAGAGACGCGGGATGTCTACGTCCTTTATGACATCATTGTCGCTGTGCCTGTTGCTGATTGGTCGAGGCCTGGTGGCCTCGACCAATCAGAGACACGGGATTTCTACGTCGATGCTGTGCCGGTCTCTGATTGGTCGAGGCCTGATGGCCTCGACCAATCAGAGAGCCGGGATTTCCAGGACAGACAGACAGACAGACAGAAAGACAGACAGACAGACAGAAAGACAGACAGACAGACAGAAAGACAGACAGACGGAAAAACCCTTAGACAATTATATATATATACACATTAATATTTCTTCCAGCGCGAGATAGCTTTAAAGCCGGTAATTCAATTACTGGCTTTTCCTCTCTCCTTCCTAAACCCAACATGATTTGAAACATGGTTTACATACAGTAAACCATGTCATATCCCCCTTTTTTTTGCATATTCCACACTACTAATGTTAGTAGTGTGTATATGCAAAATTTGTGCGTTCTATCTACTAAATTAAAGGGTTAAATGGCGGAAAAAATTGGCGTGGGCTCCCGCGCAATTTTCTCCACCAGAGTAGTAAAGCCAGTGACTGAGGGCAGATATTAATAGCCTGGAGAAGGTCCACGGTTATTGCCCCCCCTGGCTAAAAACACCTGCCCCCAGCCACCCCAGAAAAGGCACATCTGGAAGATTGTCATGATCCCAATGGCAGGGGATCACTAAAGGACAAGCACAGATACAAACAAGCTCTAGGGCGATGGAACCTGCGCTGACCGCGACCCTGAACCTAACACACAAATAAAAGTAGCCGGGGAACGTGCCTACGATGATCCTAGACATCTCGCTCCAGCCGAAGATCTAACTTCCCCTATTAGAAGAAACACAGACCTCTCTTGCCTCCAGAGAAATACCCCACAGAAATAGCAGCCCCCCACATATAATGACGGTGAAATGAGAGGAAAGCACATACGCAGTATGAAAACAGTTTCAGCAAAATGAGGCCCGCTAAAGCTAGATAGCAGAGGATACAAAAGTGCACTGCGCGGTCAGCGAAAAACCCTTCAAAAAACCATCCTGAAATTACTTGAACTCATGTGCCAACTCATGGTACATGAGGAGCAATTTCAGCCCACTAGAGCAACCAGCAGCAGAGAATCACATAACTGCAGGCTGGACTAAAAACCAAATTAAGCAAAACACCAAAACAGGAAAATCCAAACTTAGCTTGACCAGAAGGTTCTAGGAGCAGGGAGCAGAGGTAACAAGACACACTGGATACATTGATAACCGGCGAGGAAATGCCAGCAAAGCCAGGTTAAATAAGAAACTCCCATATCCTGATGGAACAGGTGGAACCCAGAGACCCAGGAAAGACAAGTCACCCAGTACCATCAGTAACCACCAGAGGGAGCCCAAAAACAGAACTCACAACAGTACCCCCCCCTTGAGGAGGGGTCACCGAACCCTCACGAGAACCACCAGGGCGACCAGGATGAGCCCTATGAAAAGCGCGAACCAAATCATCAGCATGAACATCAGAGGCAACCACCCAAGAATTATCCTCCTGACCATAACCCTTCCACTTGACCAAATACTGGAGTTTCCGTCTGGAAACACGAGAATCCAAGATCTTCTCCACAACATACTCCAATTCTCCCTCCACCAGCACCGGAGCAGGAGGCTCAAGCGAAGGAACAACAGGTACCTCATGCTTCCGCAACAACGACCGATGGAACACATTATGAATAGCAAATGATGCCGGGAGATCCAAACGAAACGACACAGGGTTAAGAATTTCCAAGATCCTATAGGGACCGATGAACCGAGGCTTGAACTTAGGAGAAGAGACCTTCATAGGAACAAAACGAGAAGACAACCACACCAAGTCCCCAACAAGAAGTCGAGGACCCACGCGGTGACGGCGATTAGCAAACTGCTGAGCCTTCTCCTGGGACAACTTCAAATTGTCCACCACATGACTCCAAATCCGATGCAACCTATCCACCACCATGTCCACTCCAGGACAATCAGAAGGTTCCACCTGACCAGAGGAAAAACGAGGATGAAACCCCGAATTACAAAAGAAAGGAGAAACCAAGGTAGCAGAACTAGCCCGATTATTAAGGGCAAACTCGGCCAGCGGCAAAAAGGTAACCCAGTCATCCTGATCAGCAGAAACAAAACACCTTAAATAAGTTTCCAAGGTCTGATTAGTTTGTTCAGTCTGGCCATTCATCTGAGGATGGAATGCAGACGAAAAGGACAAATCAATGCCCATCTTAGCACAGAACGTCCGCCAAAATCTAGACACAAACTGGGATCCCCTGTCAGAAACGATGTTCTCAGGAATCCCATGCAAACGAACCACGTTCTGAAAAAACAGAAGGACCAACTCAGAGGAGGAAGGTAACTTAGGCAAGGGTACCAGATGAACCATTTTAGAAAAGCGATCACACACAACCCAGATGACGGACATTTTTTTAAAGACAGGGAGATCCGAAATAAAGTCCATGGAAATGTGCGTCCAAGGCCTCTTCGGGATAGGCAAAGGTGACAACAATCCACTGGCCCGAGAACAGCAAGGCTTAGCCCGAGCACAAACCTCACAAGACTGCACAAAAGAACGCACATCCCTCGACAAGGAAGGCCACCAAAAAGACCTGGCCACCAAGTCTCTAGTACCAAATATTCCAGGATGACCTGCCAACGCAGAAGAATGGACCTCGGAGATGACTCTACTGGTCCAATTATCCGGAACAAACAGTCTCTCAGGCGGACAACGATCAGGTTTACCCGCCTGAAACTCCTGCAAAGCACGTCGCAAGTCTGGGGAGACAGCAGACAAAATCACCCCATCCCTAAGGATACCAGTGGGCTCAGAATTTCCAAGGGAGTCAGGCACAAAACTCCTAGAAAGAGCATCCGCCTTCACATTCTTTGAACCTGGCAGGTATGAAACCACAAAATTGAAACGAGAGAAAAACAGTGACAAACGAGCCTGTCTAGGATTCAGACGCCTGGCAGACTCAAGGTAAATCAAATTTTTTTGATCAGTCAAGACCACCACACGATGTCTAGCACCCTCTAGCCAATGACGCCACTCCTCAAATGCCCACTTCATGGCCAAAAGTTCCCGATTACCAACATCATAATTCCGCTCAGCCGGCGAAAACTTTCAAGAAAAAAATGCGCATGGCTTCATCACTGAGCCATCGGAGCTTCTCTGTGACAAAACCGCCCCCGCTCCAATCTCGGAAGCATCAACCTCAACCTGAAAAGGGAGCGAAACATCTGGCTGACGCAACACAGGAGCAGAAGAAAACCGGCGCTTAAGTTCCTGAAAGGCCTCCACAGCCGCAGGAGACCAATTAGCAACATCAGCACCCTTCTTAGTCAAATCCGTCAAAGGCTTAACAACACTAGAAAAATTAGTTATAAAACGACGATAGAAATTAGCAAAGCCCAAGAACTTCTGTAGACTCTTAAGAGATGTAGGCTGCGTCCAGTCACAAATAGCCTGAACCTTGACGGGATCCATCTCAATAGTAGAAGGGGAAAAAATATACCCCAAGAAAGAAATCTTCTGGACTCCGAAGAGACACTTTGAGCCTTTTACAAACAAGGAATTGGCCCGCAGGACCTGAAACACCTTCCTGACCTGCTGAACATGAGACTCCCAGTCATCAGAAAAAACCAAAATATCATCCAAATACACAATCATAAATTTATCCAGATATTCACGGAAAATATCGTGCATAAAGGACTGGAAGACTGAAGGAGCATTAGAAAGTCCAAAAGGCATAGCCAAATACTCAAAATGGCCCTCAGGCGTATTAAATGCGGTTTTCCACTCATCACCTTGCTTTATTCGTATAAGATTATACGCACCCCGATCAATCTTAGTGAACTATTTAGCCCCCTTAATGCGAGCAAACAAATCAGTCAACAATGGCAAAGGATACTGATATTTTACGGTAATCTTATTCAAAAGACGATAATCTATACAAGGCCTCAAGGAACCATCTTTTTTGGCCACAAAAAAAAAACCTGCTCCCAAAGGGGACAAAGATGGACGGATATGTCCCTTTTCCAAGGACTCCTTAACATAATCCCGCATAGCAGTATGCTCTGGCACTGACAGATTGAACAAACGACCTTTAGGAAATTTACTGCCTGGAATTAAATTTATAGCACAATCGCAATCCCTGTGAGGAGGAAGCGAACTGAGCTTAGGCTCCTCAAAAACATCCCGATAGTCAGACAAAAACACAGGAATCTCAGAAGGAGTAGATGAAGCGATAGAAATCGGAGGTGCATCATCATGAACCCCCTGACAACCCCAGCTTAACACAGACATTGATTTCCAGTCAAGGACTGGATTATGAGTTTGTAACCATGGCAGACCAAGCACTAGGACATCATGCAAATTATACAGTACCAGGAAGCGAATCACCTCCTGATGAACGGGAGTCATACGCATGGTCACCTGTGTCCAGTACTGAGGTTTATTCATAGCCAAAGGCGTAGAGTCAATTCCCTTCAAAGGAATAGGGACTTCCAGAGGCTCCAGACTAAACCCACAGCGATTGGCAAATGACCAATCCATAAGACTCAGGGCAGCGCCTGAATCCACATAGGCATCGACGGAAATGGATGATAATGAACAAATCAGAGTCACAGACAGAATGAACTTAGACTGTAAAGTACTAATGGCAACAGACTTATCAACCTTTTTTGTGCGTTTAGAGCATGCTGATATAACATGAGCTGAATCACCACAATAAAAGCACAACCTTTTTTTTCGCCTATAATTTTGCAGTTCACTTCTGGACTGAATTCTATCACATTGCATTATCTCAGGTGACGGTTCAGACGACACCGTCAAATGATGCACAGGTTTGCGCTCCCGTAAACGCCGATCAATCTGAATAGCCATAGTCATAGACTCATTCAGACCAGTAGGCGCAGGGAACCCCACCATAACATCTTTAATGGCCTCAGAAAGGCCATCTCTGAACTTTGCAGCCAGGGCGCACTCATTCCACTGAGTAAGCAACGACCACTTCCGAAATTTTTGACAACAAATTTCTGCTTCATTTTGCCCCTGAGAGAGGGCCAACAAAGCTTTTTCAGCCTGAATCTCTTGGTTTGGTTCCTCATAGAGCAAACCCAATGCCAGAAAAAACGCATCCGCATTAAGCAACGCAGGGTCCCCTGGTGCCAATGCAAATGCCCAATTCTGAGGGTCACCCCGCAGGAAAGATATAATAATCTTGACTTGCTGAGCAGGGTCTCCAGAGGAGCGAGATTTCAAAGAAAGAAACAACTTGCAATTGTTCCTAAAATTCAGAAAACGAGATCTATCTCCAGAAAAAAACTCTGGGACAGGAATTCTAGGTTCAGACATAGGAGCATGTACAACAAAATCCTGTATATTTTGAACCTTAGCGGCAAGATTATTCAGGCTGGAAGCCAAACTCTGGACGTCCATGATAAACAGCTGAGATCAGAGCCATTCAAAGATTAAGAGGAGGAGGAAGTAGCCAGGCTGCAATAAGGCTAGGCAGCAAACTCTGAGGGAAAGAGAAAAAAAAAAAAAAACTTCCTCAGACTACTTATCCTCCTACTTCAGCCAATACAATTAACACTTTGTGGGCCGGTTATACTGTCATGATCCCAATGGCAGGGGATCACTAAAGGACAAGCACAGATACAAACAAGCTCTAGGGCGATGGAACCTGCGCTGACCACGACCCTGAACCTAACACACAAATAAAAGTAGCCGGGGAACGTGCCTACGATGATCCTAGACGTCTCGCTCCAGCCGAAGATCTAACTTCCCCTATTAGAAGAAACACAGACCTCTCTTGCCTCCAGAGAAATACCCCACAGAAATAGCAGCCCCCCACATATAATGACGGTGAAATGAGAGGAAAGCACATACGCAGTATGAAAACAGTTTCAGCAAAATGAGGCCCGCTAAAGCTAGATAGCAGAGGATACAAAAGTGCACTGCGCGGTCAGCGAAAAACCCTTCAAAAAACCATCCTGAAATTACTTGAACTCATGTGCCAACTCATGGTACATGAGGAGCAATTTCAGCCCACTAGAGCAACCAGCAGCAGAGAATCACATAACTGCAGGCTGGACTAAAAACCAAATTAAGCAAAACACCAAAACAGGAAAATCCAAACTTAGCTTGACCAGAAGGTTCTAGGGGCAGGGAGCAGAGGTAACAAGACACACTGGATACATTGATAACCGGCGAGGAAATGCCAGCAAAGCCAGGTTAAATAGGAAACTCCCATATCCTGATGGAACAGGTGGAACCCAGAGACCCAGGAAAGACAAGTCACCCAGTACCATCAGTAACCACCAGAGGGAGCTCAAAAACAGAACTCACAACAGAAGATGCGCCTATTCTGGCACTTGGCAAGTCACACTGCTGGTCCGTGTGTGATCCGTATTTTTCAGGCTTCCATAGACTTTCATTGGCGTTTTTTTTGCGCAATACGGTGACAAACGCAGCATGCTGCGATTTTCTATGGCCGTAGAAAGCCGTATAATACGGATCATTAAAATACGGCAGATAGGAGCAGGGGCATAGAGAATAATTGTGCCGTTTGTTTTGCGAGTTTTACGGACGTATTTTCTGCGCTCATACATCCGTAAAACTCGCAAGTGTGACGGCGGCCTTAGTCAGTCAAACCGCAGGTGTAAAAAAGTTTGCGGATTTGCGTGCCAATAACACTGAAGAAAGGAAGGAGTAAGAGTGTGTAAGCAGAGAATATGTGTGGGCGGAGAATATGTGTGTGGGTGGAGAATATGCGTTTCTGTCTGTGTCTGTCTGCGGGTGTCTGTCTGCTGGTGTCTATCTGCGGGTGTCTCAGTAACTTGACTATGTCAGACAAGGAGTATTTATGTTGGATTATTTTTTTTTTTTGTTGCAGGAGGAAGAGGGCATCCAGGATTAGGCATCCAGTAAGTATTGTAAATTAAGATTCAATAAAAGAGTCTGTGTGATTATTTCAATTTAAGGACTTAATTCTGGCTGTGTCTTTATTTACCATATAATTATAGGATTAGTAATGGATAGGTGTCTTATTGGCGCTTTTACATTACTAATCCATGGGCTTAATGTCACCGGACAATACAAATTGGTAATTTTACCAGTGACCTTCTCACAAAGCACACTTAAAAACTCTGCCAGTTCATTTTCCCATGCTCCAGAGTTCAGCGCAGTTCTGGCTGTGAGGGAGCGCAGCTTCAGTGACGTCACCGCTGGTCACTGAAGCTCCGCTCTCAGCAGCTCATTCACCAGTGGTTTTCAGCCGGGACGGTCGCATCTTGGCACCATCCTGGTTGAAAACTGTATATCCCACAAATATGGATTACTGCATGGGACACAACGACCGACAGGTATGGGTATATTTTTGGTTCATTATTTTACTTTTATTACAGGAGATCGAGGGCGTCGGGAATTTAGGTGTGGCAGTAAGTATGGTTTAATTTAGTACAATAAAGGAGTCTGTGTCTTTATTTCAATTAAAGGATTTTTTACTGGGGCGTATTATTGATGCCTCTCTATTACTAATCTCGGGGCTTGATGTCACAAAGTGTGGTAGAATACTACCGATTCTTGGCGCAGGAGACACACGCCCATAACTGCACTTAGGAAATCACAAGTTATGGGCTTGGGAACTCGAGTGTGGGAAAATATTCTGAAAAGTTCCCAAGCCCATGTCATCAGAAATCACAAGCACGTATGCTCATAAAGGGAGCTGCAAAATTAGCTGAAAGTAAAAAGGTAATAAGTGAGTGCAGGTCTCTGGAGGTGGTCTGAGGATTGTCCTTGACTGATCTCACCATTCTTCTTCTCTGCCTTTCTGATGTTTTTCTTGGCCTGCCAATTCTAGCTTTAACAAGAACTGTACCTGTGTTCTTCCATTTCCTTACTATGTTCCTCACAGTGGAAATTGACAGCTTTTTGTATCCTTCCCCTGAACAACTATGTTGAATAATCTTTGTTTTCAGATCACTGGACAGTTGTTTTGAGGAGTCCATGATGCCACTCTTCAGAGGAGATTCAAACAGGAGAACAACTTGCAAGTGGCCACTTTAAGTAGCTTTTCTCATGATTGCATACACCTGGCTATGAAGTTCAAAGCTCAATGAGGTTAGAAAACCCAAAAAAAGTGCTTTAGTAAGTCAGTATAAAGTAGGTAGGAGTATTTAACCCCTTTCTGTCATTGGACGTACTATTCCGTCCATGTGGGGTGGGCCTTAATTCCCACGGACGGAATAGTACGTCCAGCGCTGCCTATCGCAGCTGACATCTGGCACTATGTGCCAGGAGTGGTCACGGACTGCTCCCGGCACATTAACCCCCGACACACCGCGATCAAACATGATCGCGGTGTGTCGGCGGTGCAGGGAAGCATCGCGCAGGGAGGGTGCTCCCTGCGGGCATCCCTGAGACCCCCGCAGCAATGCGATGTGATCGCGTTGCTGCGAGGGTCTCTTACCTTCCTCCCTGCAGCAAGGCCTGGATCCAAAATGGCCGCGGCATCCGGGTCCTGCAGGGAGGGAGGTGGCTTACCAAGTGCTTGCTCAGAGCAGGTGCTTGGTAAGCCTGCAGCGCTGCAAGTCAGATCGCTGATCTGACAGAGTGCTGTGCAAACTGTCAGATCAGCAATCTGTGATGTCCCCCCCTGGGACAAAGTAAAAAAGTCCAAACAAAAATTTCCACATGTGTAAAATAAATAAATAAATAAATAATTCCCAAATAAAGAAAAAAAAATATTATTCCCATAAATACAATTCTTTATATAAATACAAAAAACAAACAATAAAAATACACATATTTAGTATCGCCGTGTCCGTAACTACCCAACCTATAAAACTGTCCCACTAGTTATCCCCTTCAGTAAACACCGTAAGAAAAAAAAAAAACCGAGGCAAAAAACAACGCTTTATTATCATACCACCGAACAAAAAGTGGAATAACACGCGATCAAAAAGACAGATATAAATAACCATGGTACCATTGAAAACTACATCTTGTCCCGCAAAAAACGAGCCACAATACAGCATCATCAGCAAAAAAATAAAAAAGTTATAGTCCTCACAATAAAGCGATGCAAAAATAATTATTTTTTCAATAAAATAGTTTTAATCGCATAAAAGCGCCAAAACATAAAACAATGATATAAATGAGGTATCGCTGTAAGATTGCCTTGTGCAGGCATGTACTACGGAGGACAGAGAATGAACTTCAATACAATATTGCAGCCAGCATGCAGCCAGCTGGTAAGGAAAGGGTGAATCAAACACCCGAAAACCCCGCCCCTATGGCTGAAAATTGTTCCCTCCAAATTCAGGTGACAGAGTCCCTTTAATAAATCTACCTTTTCAAAGCAAAAGACATTGTGGACTTACTGAGTGCCAAAGGTTATCCTTCTCTGTAACTCTGGATCTCTCTGCAGCATTTGACACTGTGGATCATCAGCTCCTCCTCACTATGCTCCGCTCCATCGGCCTCAAGGACACCGTTCTCTCCTGGTTCTCCTCCTATCTCTCTGACCGATCCTTCACTGTATGTTTTGCTGGTTCCTCCTCCTCTCACCTTCCCCTTACTGTTGGGGTTCCTCAAGGATCAGTCCTAGGCCCCCTACTCTTCTCGTTGTATACTGCCCCTATTGGACAAACAATCAGTAGATTTGGTTTCCAGTACCATCTCTATGCTGACGACACCCAATTATACACTTCTGCTCCCGATATCACACCGACCTTTTTAGAAAACACCAGTGATTGTCTTACCGCTGTCTCTAACATCATGTCCTCCCTCTATCTGAAACTAAACCTGTCAAAAACTGAACTCCTCGTGTTCTCTCCCTCTACTAACCTACCTTTGCCTGACATTGCCATCTCCGTGTGCGGTTCCACCATTACTCCAAAGCAACATGCCCGCTGCCTTGGGGTCATCCTTGATTCTGACCTTTCATTCACCCCCTACATCCGATCACTGGCTCGCTCTTCTTACCTGCATCTCAAAAACATTTCTAGAATTCGCCCTTTTCTTAATTTCGACTCTGCAAAAACTCTGACTGTTTCACTTATTCATTCTCGTCTGGACTATTGTAACTCTCTACTAATCGGTCTCCCTCTTGCAAAACTCTCCCCGCTCCAATCTGTCCTGAATGCTGCAGCCAGGATCATATTCCTCACCAACCGTTACACCGATGCCTCTACCCTGTGCCAGTCATTACACTGGCTACCCATCCACTCCAGAATCCAGTACAAAACTACTACCCTCATCCACAAAGCACTCCATGGCTCAGCACCACCCTACATCTCCTCCCTGGTCTCAGTCTACCACCCTACCCGTGCCCTCCGCTCCGCTAATGACCTCAGGTTAGCATCCTCAATAATCAGAACCTCCCACTCCCGTCTCCAAGACTTTACACGTGCTGCGCCGATTCTTTGGAATGCACTACCTAGGTTAATACGATTAATCCCCAATCCCCACAGTTTTAAGCGTGCCCTAAAAACTCATTTGTTCAGACTGGCCTACCGCCTCAATGCATTAACCTAACGATCCCTGTGTGGCCTATTTATAATAAAAAAAAAAAAAAGGTTCCTCGCATCATGTTCTCATACACTTTATGCAGTATTAGCCCTCTGTGTCTGTACTGCTACATACTTAGGCAGGTAACTGGTTCATGCAGCTTTACATGAACACCTGAGCCTTACACTATAGCTGGCCCGAATAACTAAAGCAATTGTTACCATCCACCTCTCGTGTCTCCCCTTTTCCCCATAGTTTGTAAGCTTGCGAGCAGGGCCCTCACTCCTCCTGGTATCTGTTTTGAACTGTATTTCTGTTATGCTGTAATGTTTTTTGTCTGTACAAGTCCCCTCTATAATTTGTAAAGCGCTGCGGAATATGTTGGCGCTATATAAATAAAATTATTATTATTATTATTATTATTATTTATTATTCTCAAGTTGTATTTTGATCACATGATACTTTTTATACATGTTGTCCTACTCAAAGCTGTTCAGGCTTGAGAGCCAACTACCAATTAAGTAAATCATGTGATGTGCATCTCTGTAATGAGGAGGGGTGTTGTCTAATGACATCAAAACTCTATAAAAGGTCTGCTTAATTATTAAGCAACTTCCTTTTCTTTGGCAAAATGGGTCAGAAGAAAGATTTGACTGGCTCTGAAAAGTCCAAAATTGTGAGATGTCTTGCATAGGGATGCAGCAGTCTTGAAATTGCCAAACTTTTGAAGCGTGATCACCGAAGAATCAAGCGTTTCATGGCAAATAGCCAACAGGGTCACAAGAAGCGTGTTGGGCAAAAAAGACGCAAAATAACTGCCCACGAATTGAGGAAAATCAAGCGTGAACCTGCCAAGATGCCATTTGCCACCAGTTTTGCCATATTTCAGAGCTGCAACGTTACTGGAGTAACAAAAAGCAGAAGGTGTGCGATACTCAGGGACATGGCCAAGGTAAGGAAGGCTGAAAAATGACCACCATTGAACAAGAAACATAAGATAAAACATCAAGACTGAGCCAAGAAATATCTTAAGGCTGACTTTTAAAGGTTTTAAAGGTTTTATGGACTGATGAAAAGTGACTCTTGATGGGCCAGATGGATGGGCCATAGGCTGGATCAGTAAAGGGCAGAGAGCTCCACTCCGCCTCAAACACCAGCAAGGTGGAGGTGGGGTACTGGTATGGGCTGGTATCATCAAAGATGAACTTGGGACCTTTTCAGGTTGAGGATGGAGTGAAGCTCAACTCTCAGTTTCTGGAAGACTTCTTCATGCAGTGGTACAGGAAGAAGTCAGTATTGTTCAAGAAAAACATGATTTTCATGCAGGACAATGCTCCATCACATGCCTCCAACTACTCCACAGTGTGGCTGGCCAGTAAAGGTCTCAAAGAAGAAAAAATAATGACATGCCCCCCTTGTTCACCTGATTTGAACCCCATAGAGAACCTGTGGTCCCTCATAAAATGTGAGATCTACAGGGAGGGAAAACAGTACACCTCTCAGAACAGTGTCTGGGAGGCTGTGGTGGCTGCTGCATGCAATGTTGATTGAAAACAGATCAAGCAACTGACAGAATCTATGGATGGAAGGCTGTTGAGTGTCATCATAAAGAAAGGTGGCTATATTGGTCACTAATTTTTTGGGGTTTTGTTTTTGCATGTCAGAAATGTTTATTTCTACATTTTGTGCAGTTATATTGTTTTACCTGGTGAAAATAAACAAGTGAGATGGGAATATATTTGGGTTTTTATTAAGTTGCCTAATAATTCTGCACAGTTACAGTTACCTGCACAAACAGATATCTTCCTAATATAGCCAAATCTAAAAAACCTCACTCCAACTTCCAAAAATATTAAACTTTGATAATTATGAGTCTTTTGGGTTGATTAAGAACATAGTTGTTGAACAATAATAAAAATAATCCTCTAAAATACAACTTGCCTAATAATTCTGCATGCAGTGTAAGTATCATCTTTCTGGCAATTGTGTTGTATTTGAAAATAATAAACTTAAGGTAAGTTGTTCCATAAATATTCATGACCACGAAAACTTACTCAAGTATCAGCTGAACAATTCCGTCTGCATTTAAAAATCTCATAGTTATTTGAGCTCGAAATTGTTATAATACTTTAATCTTTCATAACTTTCATTTCTCAACACTATGAAAGCCATTAAGGAAATTAAACATAGTAATTCAACAGACATAGATGCAGACTCAGTTATTTTCAAAGAGGACAACATCTTCCTTTTTAAATTAAATACAGTTTGAGATTTCACAAACTAAAGTTTATTCCAGTGGAATATGACTCGGAAGGCATCTGCACTTTTTTGTAAGTACTTTTTTTCCCATTTAAAGCACAAAAGAAAAGAGTTGACCTTTCAGAATGAATGCCATGCTCTTTTGAAAACCACATAGTCCATGAAGACCTTTTAAAAATAGACTAATATCGTTTGTAAGATGGCAGGACCACAGCTAACTGAAAATGGCTCTTTAACAACCTCAAAATGTACCAAAATGCCATGCCTCATAGTGATTTTTAATAACAGAAAGTATTTGTGAATAGAACTACTGATATTCCCCCACTAAATTTATAACGACTAGAGGTGTTCTGATAAACGAGTTCGAAGAATCAATAGATGGCACATACTGTGTGTAAAGCATGAGATTTCGCTTTAATGAAATGCGGGTAGGGTTAATATACACCCCTGGTAGAAAGGGCTTTATGCCAACAAGCAACTGTTTTATGGGATTCAGAGATAGTTGTGTCTAAGTGTCTGGTTCAATCCAGAATCTCAGGGACTTTGGAATGTGTAGGAGGATTTCTGTGTAAAAGTGCTGCGTGATAGATTTAGAGCATAAAATGGGAAATGAGAAGAGAAAATGGATCCTGATTTCCAACATAAACTAGACTAGACTTAGAATGATGGATTACAAATACTGGAAAAAAGGAACATCTTATCATACTAAGGGGGGTAATGTGGTGCTGTTGGATAACAAGCACCTTAAAACCATTTGAAAAAACACCCCAAAGATAAAGAGAGATATGAGTTTTTACAGTCTAACTCTTCAATGAAACTTGTGGTGGAATTGAGCAAGCGTCTGACTGAAGCCAAAGTGGCAAGCTCATTAGTAACACATAGTTTGAGTTTTTGCTACCTGCCAACCCACCACCCACATAATGACTTTAGCGGTATAAAAAGCCTATCATGTCAGGGGTTGACAGTTTGAGCCAAACCATAGGCATATACTTTCATCACTTACTTTGATCATGTACTTGGGTTTTCTTTTCTCTACCTTCAGTAACATGTAAGAGATACCAGTTACCATCTTAAGAGACTTGAACATCTCTCAATAAATCAAAGTTTCCTGCTGGGTAGTACTGATGCCAATGCATTATTATCAGCGCCGATAACCTATGATTATGGCTCAGAGATTGCCAGTACCATGGACACAACTTTTTTTCTTTTTAACAAGAAGTTCTACCAACAGCTCAGATAGAATGGGATGATTTGGGGCTGGTAGAAGGAGACATGGGTTTTTTTTTAGACAAAAGTACTTTAGAAATGGATAGGATTGAGCTCTTGCATGGCACATCTGTCATAGTTTGGACAGGGTTCATGCCCTGCCCTCTCAGGGTTAATTGTATGTGGCCTCCTTTTGTATCCGGGAGGGATATTTATATCCACTGTGAACCTGGATTCCCTGTCAGTTATACTTTCATTCTGTCTGTGTGTCTGACCTCTGGTGTGTGTGTGCATACTGCGTTTGTTTGACTGCTTTCCTTGATTCTGACCTCCTTGCCTGTCTGTTCTGACTTCGTCATCTCGCGTCTCTTTCGGTATTTCATTGCTTGGTTCGGCTCCCTGACCTCCGGCTTTCACCTGACTATCCTTCGGTCTCACCCCCGGTACCTCATTGTCTTCCCGATTTTGATCTTGGCATGATTGACTTCTCTCTGGCGCCGTCTGGCTCCCCGGCACTCCAGTGCCTGTCTCTGCCCTCAGCCACTTCCCCTCAGTCACGTGGTTCAGGTCCTGCTCGCTGCCCGGTGAGTTCGCCGCTCTGCTCGTGTCTCCCTTAATGCGGCGAGCCATCCGCCTTGCGGCAGGCACACCCGAGGATTGTGACAATATAACTGACTGCACATTCTCTTCCCATCGGGTCGGGTGGTGGGGTGATCACTGTTAAGGATCCGGTATGGGCTCTCTCGTATCAAGTAAGTGAGCTCTCCCAGTTAATGCAGAAGCTGTCCATGGAACAGCAAGCCCTGGCTCTCTCGCATCTACAGGTGCAGAGAGATGTGGAAGCGCTTTACAGGGTCCTGTTCCATCAGGAATTCGGGATGAGGGCTCCTCTGATGTGTCTTTTGATTACCCCGAGCCACTGGTAATATTACCTGACAATTTTTCCAGGGATAAAAAGTTGTTTAGGGTTTTTAAAGAGGTATGCAAGTTGTTTTTTGAGTTACGTCCCCTTACTTCTGGAAATTAAATGGCAGAGGGTGGGGATCATTATGTCCTTGTTAAGGGGGATCCACAGGCATGGGCTTTCTCTCTCTCTTCCTCTGCACTGGAACATCTGTTTTGTGAGGCTCTGGGGCACATTTATGAAGAGTCTGATAGAGTGCGCCTGGAAGAGGATATGATGATAAGTGTGACACAGGGGAAGCATTCAGCGGAATGGCTCTGTTCAGAGTTTAGATGCTGGGCTGCTGAAGTATCCTGGAACGATGTCTACAGGATGCTGTGGCATTGCATCTGCCCCCCGATACTCTGGAGGACGCCATGACTCAGGCAGTTTGCATGGACCAGATGCTCCGTGCTAAAGGAGTGATGCAGCAGGAGTCTCCATTATACTCCAACCTGAATGACATTTCATCTGACCCAGAGCCCATGGAGGTTGAGGCTATCTCGTTGAAGGAAAGAGAGAGAAGATGCCTGAGAGACAACCAACTATGCTTTTACTGTGGAGCCTCTGGATATTGTAAAAAGGACTGTCCCTCTTGTCCTTCTTCAACCAAGCCGTTTCGAAACGCCTAAGTCTGGGTAACGATCGAGGAGGTTGACCAGACTATCAGATACATTTTTGCCCTGCAAAAATTCTTCTTCAGGTGAAGTCAGATCTTGCTGGCGGTCCCATGGTGACCACCGCCATCGTTGACTGCAGTTCTACTATTAACCTGATTGATGCTCGGGTGGTGACTCTTAATAAGATAGGGACAGTTAGGCTTAAAGATCCTATTAAAATCGTAGCTATTGACTCCTCTCGCCCGTGATGGAATTTGTACTATGTCTGACATTTTTTCGCTGAAATTTGGCCCTACTCATGTGGAAAAATTAAGTTGTTTTGTTCTGAATAATTTGCCTGCAGGTCTGGTATTAGGGATGCCTTGGCTTCAACACCACAACCCTATTATTGATTGGGTCACGGGGGAGATCGTTCAGTGGGAATGTAAGGCTAACGGTTTGTGTTCTAACTTGGTACCTCTTGACACCCCTGCAAAATCTGTGTCAGTGTCATCTGTCGGTCAGAAGGATATTGCAGAGTACCTAAAGGACTTTGAAGACGTGTTTTCCGAAAGTGAGGCTAAAGTGCTTCCACCACATAGACCTTTTGTTTGTGCCATTAATTTAGTCGGAGGAGCCAAGTTACCTAAGGCTTGTCTGTTTAATATGTTCAGGCCAGAACATCAAGCCATGAAGGAGTACATCACTGAGATTCTCCTCAAGGGGCATATTCAGCCTTCTGTTTTACCTGTGGCAGCGGGGTTCTTTTTTGTAAAAAAAAAAGGATGGTGGTTCGCGGCTGTGCCTCAACTTTCGGGAACTGAACAAGATTATGGTGAAAAACACGTACCTTCTTCCCCTGATGCCTGATCTATGTAACCAACTCACCGGGGCTATATGGTTCTTTAAGCTTGATTTACGAGGGGCTTATAACCCTATAAGGGTCCGGGAAGGGGATGAATGGAAAATGGCATTTCTGAAGACTGAAGGGCTGTTTGAAAACTTGGTAATGCCCTTTGATCTCACTAACGCTTCTGCTGTTTTTCAGAATTTCATTAATGTTGTTTTCTCCAACTTAATTGGGCGTTATGTGGTTATCTAGCTGATGATGACATTTTGGTGTACTTGGCGGATAGTCAAACTCACTTTCACCATCTGCGTATGGTTCTTATGAGACTCATGGAGAATCATTTATATGCCAAATTGGAGAAATGTTCATTTTTCATACAAGAACTGTCCTTTCTGGGTTTAATTGTAACATAGTAACATAGTAACATAGTTAGTAAGGCCGAAAAAAGACATTTGTCCATCCAGTTCAGCCTATATTCCATCATAATAAATCCCCAGATCTACGTCCTTCTACAGAACCTAATAATTGTATGATACAATATTGTTCTGCTCCAGGAAGACATCCAGGCCTCTCTTGAACCCCTCGACTGAGTTCGCCATCACCACCTCCTCAGGCAAGTAATTCCAGATTCTCACTGCCCTAACAGTAAATAATCCTCTTCTATGTTGGTGGAAAAACCTTCTCTCCTCCAGACGCAAAGAATGCCCCCTTGTGCCCGTCACCTTCCTTGGTATAAACAGATCCTCCGCGAGATATTTGTATTGTCCCCTTATATACTTATACATGGTTATTAGATCGCCCCTCAGTCGTCTTTTTTCTAGACTAAATAATCCTAATTTCGCTAATATATCTGGGTATTGTAGTTCTCCCATCCCCTTTATTAATTTTGTTGCCCTCCTTTGTACTCTCTCTAGTTCCATTATATCCTTCCTGAGCACCGGTGCCCAAAACTGGACACAGTACTCCATGTGCGGTCTAACTAGGGATTTGTACAGAGGCAGTATAATGCTCTCATCATGTGTATCCAGACCTCTTTTAATGCACCCCATGATCCTGTTTGCCTTGGCAGCTGCTGCCTGACACTGGCTGCTCCAGGTAAGTTTATCATTAACTAGGATCCCCAAGTCCTTCTCCCTGTCATATTTACCCAGTGGTTTCCCATTCAGTGTGTAATGGTGATATTGATTCCTTCTTCCCATGTGTATAACCTTACATTTATCATTGTTAAACCTCATCTGCCACCTTTCAGCCCAAGTTTCCAACTTATCCAGATCCATCTGTAGCAGAATACTATCTTCTCTTGTATTAACTGCTTTACATAGTTTTGTATCATCTGCAAATATCGATATTTTACTGTGTAAACCTTCTACCAGATCATTAATGAATATGTTGAAGAGAACAGGTCCCAATACTGACCCCTGCGGTACCCCACTGGTCACAGCAACCCAGTTAGAGACTATACCATTTATAACCACCCTCTGCTTTCTATCACTAAGCCAGTTACTAACCCATTTACACACATTTTCCCCCAGGCCAAGCATTCTCATTTTGTGTACCAACCTCTTGTGCGGCACGGTATCAAACGCTTTGGAAAAATCGAGATATACCACGTCCAATGACTCACCGTGGTCCAGCCTATAGCTTACCTCTTCATAAAAACTGATTAGATTGGTTTGACAGGAGCGATTTCTCATAAACCCATGCTGATATGGAGTTACACAGTTATTCTCATTGAGATAATCCAGAATAACATCCCTCAGAAACCCTTCAAATATTTTACCAACAATAGAGGTTAGACTTACTGGGCTATAATTTCCAGGTTCACTTTTAGAGCCCTTTTTGAATATTGGCACCAAATTTGCTATGCGCCAGTCCTGCGGAACAGACCCCGTCGCTATAGAGTCCCTAAAAATAAGAAATAATGGTTTATCTATTACATTACTTAGTTCTCTTAGTACTCGTGGGTGTATGCCATCCGGACCCGGAGATTTATCTATTTTGATCTTATTTAGCCGGTTTCGCACCTCTTCTTGGGTTAGATTGGTGACCCTTAATATAGGGTTTTTTGTGTCAGTGGAGGGATTCTGCATGGATCCTAAGAAGGTCCAGGCCATTATGGATTGGGTGCAGCCTCATGATTTGAAGAGGTTGCAGTGATTTTTGGGCTTTGCTAACTTCTATACGAAGTTTATTAAGGGTTTTTCACAGGTGGTAAAACCTTTGACGGACCTTACTCTCAAGGGGACTAATGTGAAAATTGGTCCATGGTTCCAAAAAATTATTTCCTGACGTTGAAAAAATGTTTTAATTCAGCTCCTGTGTAGGTATAACCCGATCCATCAAGACCTTTTATCGTGGAGGTTGATGCTTCTGAGGTGGAGGTGGGGAAAGTGTTGTCTCAGGGTCCTCCCACCCTTACTAATCTTAAGCCGTGCACCTTCTTTTCTAAAAAATTCTCTTCTGCCGAGAGAAATTATGATGCCAGCAATAGGGAGTTGTTGGCTGTAAAGTTGTCCTTTAAAGAATGGAGGTATTTCCTGGAGGGGGCTGCCCATCCCATCACAGTTATCACTGATAATAAAAATTTGGCCTACATCGAATCTGCCAAGAGATTGACCCCCAGACAGGCTCGGTAGGCACTTTTCTTTTTGGTTTGTGTTCTAACTTGGTACCTCTTGACACCCCTGCAAAATCTGTGTCAGTGTCATCTGTCGGTCAGAAGGATATTGCAGAGTACCTAAAGGACTTTGAAGACGTGTTTTCCGAAAGTGAGGCTAAAGTGCTTCCACCACATAGACCTTTTGTTTGTGCCATTAATTTAGTCGGAGGAGCCAAGTTACCTAAGGCTTGTCTGTTTAATATGTTCAGGCCAGAACATCAAGCCATGAAGGAGTACATCACTGAGATTCTCCTCAAGGGGCATATTCAGCCTTCTGTTTTACCTGTGGCAGCGGGGTTCTTTTTTGTAAAAAAAAAAGGATGGTGGTTCGCGGCTGTGCCTCAACTTTCGGGAACTGAACAAGATTATGGTGAAAAACACGTACCTTCTTCCCCTGATGCCTGATCTATGTAACCAACTCACCGGGGCTATATGGTTCTTTAAGCTTGATTTACGAGGGGCTTATAACCCTATAAGGGTCCGGGAAGGGGATGAATGGAAAATGGCATTTCTGAAGACTGAAGGGCTGTTTGAAAACTTGGTAATGCCCTTTGATCTCACTAACGCTTCTGCTGTTTTTCAGAATTTCATTAATGTTGTTTTCTCCAACTTAATTGGGCGTTATGTGGTTATCTAGCTGATGATGACATTTTGGTGTACTTGGCGGATAGTCAAACTCACTTTCACCATCTGCGTATGGTTCTTATGAGACTCATGGAGAATCATTTATATGCCAAATTGGAGAAATGTTCATTTTTCATACAAGAACTGTCCTTTCTGGGTTTAATTGTAACATAGTAACATAGTAACATAGTTAGTAAGGCCGAAAAAAGACATTTGTCCATCCAGTTCAGCCTATATTCCATCATAATAAATCCCCAGATCTACGTCCTTCTACAGAACCTAATAATTGTATGATACAATATTGTTCTGCTCCAGGAAGACATCCAGGCCTCTCTTGAACCCCTCGACTGAGTTCGCCATCACCACCTCCTCAGGCAAGCAATTCCAGATTCTCACTGCCCTAACAGTAAATAATCCTCTTCTATGTTGGTGGAAAAACCTTCTCTCCTCCAGACGCAAAGAATGCCCCCTTGTGCCCGTCACCTTCCTTGGTATAAACAGATCCTCCGCGAGATATTTGTATTGTCCCCTTATATACTTATACATGGTTATTAGATCGCCCCTCAGTCGTCTTTTTTCTAGACTAAATAATCCTAATTTCGCTAATATATCTGGGTATTGTAGTTCTCCCATCCCCTTTATTAATTTTGTTGCCCTCCTTTGTACTCTCTCTAGTTCCATTATATCCTTCCTGAGCACCGGTGCCCAAAACTGGACACAGTACTCCATGTGCGGTCTAACTAGGGATTTGTACAGAGGCAGTATAATGCTCTCATCATGTGTATCCAGACCTCTTTTAATGCACCCCATGATCCTGTTTGCCTTGGCAGCTGCTGCCTGGCACTGGCTGCTCCAGGTAAGTTTATCATTAACTAGGATCCCCAAGTCCTTCTCCCTGTCATATTTACCCAGTGGTTTCCCATTCAGTGTGTAATGGTGATATTGATTCCTTCTTCCCATGTGTATAACCTTACATTTATCATTGTTAAACCTCATCTGCCACCTTTCAGCCCAAGTTTCCAACTTATCCAGATCCATCTGTAGCAGAATACTATCTTCTCTTGTATTAACTGCTTTACATAGTTTTGTATCATCTGCAAATATCGATATTTTACTGTGTAAACCTTCTACCAGATCATTAATGAATATGTTGAAGAGAACAGGTCCCAATACTGACCCCTGCGGTACCCCACTGGTCACAGCAACCCAGTTAGAGACTATACCATTTATAACCACCCTCTGCTTTCTATCACTAAGCCAGTTACTAACCCATTTACACACATTTTCCCCCAGGCCAAGCATTCTCATTTTGTGTACC
This sequence comes from Ranitomeya imitator, assembly GCF_032444005.1. NCBI lineage: Eukaryota > Metazoa > Chordata > Amphibia > Anura > Dendrobatidae > Ranitomeya > Ranitomeya imitator. The sequence goes on along the minus strand of NC_091287.1, from coordinate 427,245,235 downwards.
AACCTCTTGTGCGGCACGGTATCAAACGCTTTGGAAAAATCGAGATATACCACGTCCAATGACTCACCGTGGTCCAGCCTATAGCTTACCTCTTCATAAAAACTGATTAGATTGGTTTGACAGGAGCGATTTCTCATAAACCCATGCTGATATGGAGTTACACAGTTATTCTCATTGAGATAATCCAGAATAACATCCCTCAGAAACCCTTCAAATATTTTACCAACAATAGAGGTTAGACTTACTGGGCTATAATTTCCAGGTTCACTTTTAGAGCCCTTTTTGAATATTGGCACCAAATTTGCTATGCGCCAGTCCTGCGGAACAGACCCCGTCGCTATAGAGTCCCTAAAAATAAGAAATAATGGTTTATCTATTACATTACTTAGTTCTCTTAGTACTCGTGGGTGTATGCCATCCGGACCCGGAGATTTATCTATTTTGATCTTATTTAGCCGGTTTCGCACCTCTTCTTGGGTTAGATTGGTGACCCTTAATATAGGGTTTTTTGTGTCAGTGGAGGGATTCTGCATGGATCCTAAGAAGGTCCAGGCCATTACGGATTGGGTGCAGCCTCATGATTTGAAGAGGTTGCAGTGATTTTTGGGCTTTGCTAACTTCTATACGAAGTTTATTAAGGGTTTTTCACAGGTGGTAAAACCTTTGACGGACCTTACTCTCAAGGGGACTAATGTGAAAATTGGTCCATGGTTCCAAAAAATTCTTTCCTGACGTTGAAAAAATGTTTTAATTCAGCTCCTGTGTAGGTATAACCTGATCCATCAAGACCTTTTATCGTGGAGGTTGATGCTTCTGAGGTGGAGGTGGGGAAAGTGTTGTCTCAGGGTCCTCCCACCCTTACTAATCTTAAGCCGTGCACCTTCTTTTCTAAAAAATTCTCTTCTGCCGAGAGAAATTATGATGCCAGCAATAGGGAGTTGTTGGCTGTAAAGTTGTCCTTTAAAGAATGGAGGTATTTCCTGGAGGGGGCTGCCCATCCCATCACAGTTATCACTGATAATAAAAATTTGGCCTACATCGAATCTGCCAAGAGATTGACCCCCAGACAGGCTCGGTAGGCACTTTTCTTTTCTCGTTTTCATTTTACTATCACATTCTGCCAGGGATCTAAGAATATTAAGGCTGATGCTTTTTCCCGAAGTTTTGATTCTTTGTCCCCTCCAGAACCCCCCTCCTCCATTTTTCAGCCAGGAGTAATGGTGGTTGAAATCTCTTCAGATTTACAGAGAGACATTTTGGAGGTCCAAACGCGGGCTCCTAGTAGTAAACCTTCAGGTAAATTGTTTGTACCTGAACATTTCCATCTCAGACTCCTGCAGGAGTTTCACGATTCTGTTTTAAGTGTTCATCCTGGGATTTCAGCTATGGGGGGGAGGGGGGGCAGTGGCGAGGGGTTTATGGTGGCCCTCTATGGTATCAGATATTAAAAACTTTGTGACTGCATGTGGGGTGTGCGCCCATTCTAAAAGTTCTCATGTCTGGCTGGCCAGGGAATTAGTGCCTTTGTCCATGGACTTTATCACGAATCTTCCTTCTTCCAAGGGCAACTCAGTGGTATGGGTGGTGTTGGATAGGTTCTCCAAACAAGCCCATTTTGTACTTCTGCCTTCATTGCCATCTGCTGAAACCTTGGCCCGCTTATTTATACAGCATGTAGTTTGATTGCATGGAGTGCCTGTGAATGTGTTGTCAGACAAAGGTGTGCAGTTTGTGGCCAGGTTTTGGAGGACTTTCTGTAAAAAGCTAGGGATTACACTTTCCTTTTCCTCTGCCCATCACCCGGGGTCTAATGGACAGACTGGATGCACAAACCAATCTTTGGAGCAAATTCTGAGATGTCTGGCCTCTTCCAGATAGGAGGACTGGTGTGAGGTATTGCCTGTGGCAGAATTTGCTTTCAACAGTTGTGTGAGTCAGTCTACTGGGAAGTCTCCCTTTCAGGTCAACTATAAGTTTAACCCACATTTTTGGGGAGTTTTCTTGTATGGATTCAGGTTGTCCTGGGCCGAATGCGTGGTACAACGTTTGAGAGCTCTTTTGAGGGAGGTTCAGAGGAACAGCTCTAAGGCCCAGAAGAGGTACAAACAGTTTTGCAGACAGGAGGAGGGGGTCAGGTATGGCATTAGTAGTGGGGGGAGAGGGTGTGGCTATCCACCTGTAATATCAACCTTAAGATACCCTCTATGAAGCTGGGCCCCAAGTTTATTGGTCCCTACAAAATTGTGTAGGTTGTCAATCCGGTGGCCTACAGACTTCTGTTGCCTTGCGGCAGGTACACCCGGGGATCATGACAACATTGATGACATTTTTGTTTAGAGTTCAGATGTCGAATGTAGGTTTTAATACCATGTCACTGGGACTTTATTATATGCATGAGGCTGATAATCATTGGCTGCCATTCATGGATTTCAAGGTCACTAAAGCTCCCAGAGGAATGAGAAGACTAAAGAAGAGTGAACTTGTTTGGAAAACATTCACCAATCTCAAATTCATTACGAATGTAGCTCATTCAAATTTGTGTTCGGATTCCCAAGCATTGTCCCTCAAAGTCATCAAAATTCGGGCATAGTTCCTCAGACTGGGCAGACAAGGTGATGATATCGCTTTTAGTGTGATGCAGTGTTCATGCATTATTGCCGCTTGTGACACCTTTGCATGGCTTCTGTGCATGCTGTTGCTACTGCTGCTGATGTTACAAACAATTATTTGAAATGTGGAGACTCAAAGTTCATGGGTTGCCTGTAGTGAAAGGGTCAGAGCAACATTATGTGATTTCTACTCTGGGGAAAATCAATGCCACATTAGTGGTGTGTGACAATAATTTTAAGAATTGTTGAGACTCAAACTTGGTCTCCATCTGGTGGGTTGCTTGTTGTGGAAGGGGTGTCAGAGGCCCATTATACTATTTCTACTTTGGGGAAATTGATGCCACTTTAGTGCTGTGTGACAAAAAAATTTGGAAATATGGAAACTAAAAATGGAGTCTCCATCTGCTGGGTTGCCTGTAATCGTAGGGGTGTCAGAGGCCCATTATACTATTTCTACTCTGGGGAAATTGATTCCACTTTGATGGTGTGTGGCAATAATTTTTGGAAATGTTTGGACTCCTTCATGTGTTTTGCATGTAGCAGTAGGGCTCCCAGACTGACAAGCCTGCACTTTCAGTCAACTAACTGTGTTACTATCCTCATTTTTTAATAACATTTGTTGTCTACCAAGCTGATATTTGAGACACCTGAGTGTGGCTGACCAAAAATCCAGTTTCAGCTGTTGCATGAGGTATCAGGGATCCTGCAAAGAAGGGGCTTACACCAGTCCCTTACCCACCTCGTCTTCATTGAAATTTCAATTCAAAGCTCTATATTCTGGCCCAGACCCTGATACCTCATGCTTGGCACATCGCTGACTGCTGCTGTGCCATTATCAAACTTCTACTGTGGGTAAATTGATCAGTTAACTACCTGTGTTACTATCATTAAATTTTTATAACATTTGTTGTCTACTAAAGCTGATATTTGTACCACCTGAGTGTGGCTGAGCAAAATCCAGTTTTAGCATTTGCATGAGGTATATGGCTCCAAACAAAGAATGCTTACATCGGTCTCTCATCCACCTCACCTAAATTGAAGCTTCAATTCAAAGCTCTAAATGCTGGCCCAGACCCTTAAACCTCATGCATGGCCCATGGCTATCTGTTGCCATGCCATTCTAAAATTTCAGCTGTGTGTGAATTGATCAGTGAACTACCTGTGTTATTATCCTTAAATTTTTATGATATTTGTGATCTACCAAGTGGATATTTGTGTCGCCTGAATGTGGCTTAGCAAAAATCCAGTTTTTGCTGATGCATGAGGTATCATAGCTCCCTGAAAAGAAGGCTTACATCGGTCCCTCACCCACCTCTTGGTTATTAAAACATCAATTCAAAGTTCTAAATGCTGGCCCAGACCCTGTTACGACCCATGGCTGACTTCTGCTGAGCCATTAGCAAATTTCTACTGTGAGTAAATTGATGCCACTTTTCCTGTTGCCTGCCCCTAATTTTTGGAAATGTTTGGGCAACAAGTTGGGTCTCTTTCATGTGTGTTGCCTGAATTTGGCAGACCTTTCAGAACACCAAGCCTACACCTGTGACTCAAAGAGAAAATGAAGACAGAAGACAGCGCCTCATACATTGGTGAAAAATCACAGTTCCTTTATTCTGCCCTCTGTGGCGACGTTTCGATCTACATGATCTTTTTCAAGTGATCTTTTTCACCTGTGACTCATCCACCTGTTAATGATCAATGTTTAAGCTAGAAATGCTGGTCCCCTGCAACAGAATTAAAATAATAAACAACCATATTGCTCACCTCACCGCTGAGAAGATGATAGTCCATTTGTCCTGTGATGCGTCTAGCTCTGCTACATCTAGATGGCAGGCTGCATTGTTCAATGATGCGACTGTACAGCCTGAAATCCAGCAAGACTCTGAGCTGTGTGTTCTTGCTCATCTCAGTGCCTCGCGGTGAACTCCTTTCACCTCACTGACGTTACCATGAGCTTGAGAAAGTTCACATGCTCACGGTGCCGACAGAAAGGTCCTGAAAGTTCACTGGTAATGAACTTAGCACAACTCACTCATGTCAGTGCCAGCACCATTATAACATTTACCATGGTGCTTGCTAACTTGCAGCCAAGTGATATTATAACTGGTTTGTTCGTATAGCTCATATGATACCTTGGTGCAAATAGGGGATTGTTATTTGCAAGATATCGCAAAGCTCCCACTAGTCATATGACATCTGAACATATTCCCTTATTAGAGTCGATGCAGCATAATCATCATCAATGATTGGCCATTTTTTTTTCTTTATCCACATGTTACTTGTGTGACGTTTGCCCAAGAATGGTATCGCACAGGTATCTCACTTTAATACACAAACATGACCTGTCAAAGATACAAATTGATTTTTGAATAAGATGGAGCAAATCATTTGATGTAGAGATAAATTGCTAGGCAACTGGATATTGTCAAGGTAACATGGGTCAGCCTATCCGGAAATCCTAAATTAATGTATTGACATTAAAGATTTATAAGAACAAAATAACATCATAGAAGGAGACACTGAGGCAGTATCAGAGGTCAATGGAAAATACAAAGCTTAAGCTTTGTTATTTTTCTGCCAGATATTTCTTATTCTTCATGTGGATCTCAATTTTGGGGGGAAAAAAAGGCTATGCTATAGATTACAATAAAATAGAGAAAGATGTTTGTTTTTATTTTTCTTGGAAAATGCCTGATCATACGTATTGTATGAGTCACAAAATCATCACAACAACCAATTTGTTTTCCAGCAGGGAATTCATTTGCCATCGATAAACCAAATACTGTAGTATTCCTTCCAATTCCCCGATATTGTTGGAATGACGTAGAGAGGTTATTGCAAAGAAAAGGCTTCCATACAAAACTCAATACGCAAGAAAGGAAAGAGGGAAAATGGGAAAAATATGGATATTTCATTCTCCACCTGACCTTAAAAGTCATGTCTTTTCTACTGGTTTAATCAGAAAGTTCTATCTTCACTTACAGAATGACCTTCTAAGTGCAGTTCAGTGTTTGAAACTGCTGTACTGAGCCACAGTTGTGTCTCCAGAAACCAATTTAATAGAGATAGAAAGTGCTATATTGTAAAGAAAGTAAGAAAAACTCTAGAAAATGTATGAAGCTAACCTGAAGGGAAGTGGTAAACTGGAGGATTCAAAACTTAATATGTGACAGTATATGATTAAATCTTGCAAAGTCTGTGATCTCTTCTGTCTGTTTTGTATTTCCAGTTTTACTATTATTTTTACAGTTATTTTAGAAAATGAATAAATATGTTCCTAAGACTCACTAATAACACATTGGTGTTATTCTCTGAGGGCACATTGATCAATTTTGCAGGATGGCTGATCAAACATCCGTTTCCAAGTGTAAAAGTGGAGAAGTTGTACTGACACCCACTCTGAACATTTATTGTATTAATGTATTTCAATAACCCTTTTACTGTATATGTGATTTTACATTCTGTTGCAGCAGTTTACTTAGCTTGTGGATTAACAGGTTAACAGGGTTAACAGTTAGAGACCAGCCCAGGTGGGGCAGAGTTATATGGCCACACATGAAGGTAGTTCCTGTTTGATCATAGTTAGATAGAAGATATTGAGAGCAGAAGTGTTATCCTTTAGAAGACCTGTGTGTTAGCTGTTAGAGTATGTTAGTGACAGGAGAATTGAAGGGTTAAGAAGTTGTAGAACAAGATCTAGAACAGAAGGAGAAAAAACAGAAAGGTTCCTCTCCACCATCAGTAAGTACTAGTGTTGAGTGATACCGTCCGATACTTGAAAGTATAGGTATCGGATAGTATCGGCCGATACCCGAAAAGTATCGGATATCGCCGATACCGATATCCGATACCAATACAAGTCAATGGGACACCAAGTATCGGAAGGTATTCTCATGGTTCCCAGGGTCTGAAGGAGAGGAAACTCTCCTTCAGGCCCTGGGATCCATATTAATGTGTAAAATAAAGAATTAAAATAAAAAATATTGATATATTCACCTCTCCGGCGGCCCCTGGACATCATGCTGGTAACCGGCAGGCTTCTTTGTTTAAAATGAGCGCGTTTAGGACCTGAGGAATGACGTTGCGGCTTCTGATTGGTCACGTGTTGCCCATGTGACCGCCACGCGACCAATCAGAAGCCGCGACGTCATTCCTCAGGTCCTAAATTCCTAGAATGAGCGTGTTAAGGACCTGAGGAATGACGTCGCGGCTTCTGATTGGTCGCGTGCCGCCCATGTGACCGCCACGCGACCAATCAGAAGCCGCGACGTCATTCTCAGGCACTAAACTCCTCATTCTAGGAATTTAGGACCTGAGGAATGACGTCGCGGCTTCTAATTGGTCGCGTGGCGGTCACATGGGCGGCACGCGACCAATCAGAAGCCGCGACGTCATTCCTCAGGTCCTAAACGCGCTCATTTTAAACAAAGAAGCCTGCCGGTTACCAGCGTGATGTCCAGGGGCCGCCGGAGAGGTGAATATATCAATATTTTTTATTTTAATTCTTTATTTTACGCCTCACTATGGATCCGATACCGATACCCGATACCACAAAAGTATCGGATCTCGGTATCGGAATTCCGATACCGCAAGTATCGGCCGATACCCGATACTTGCGGTATCGGAATGCTCAACACTAGTAAGTACCTGTTGTATCAATTAACCAGAGCTTAGGGAGGTGTAATTCCTCAAGGCAGCTAGTAATGAATAGACTACAGTAGACAACATGTAAACCTGGTCTCAGAGGTTACTAAAGTACTTTCCTTACCAGGCAGTAACACGAGTTGCTCATTACAGTGAAGGGTAAAGAAGCTGAAGGCCAGAGTGGAAAGCCTAGAAGAACTCACTAGAAGAACTCTTGACTACTCCTACTAACTTAAGAAATGCCATATATAACTAGAAATAAGGCACAACAGAATTGTCAGTAAGTAAGCTATGATGGATCATTTCTTTGATTGGATATAATCAGATTATTTAGTATTTTCTATACTTTAAAACATAGATAATAGTGATGAGCGAATATACTCGTTACTTGAGATTTCCCGAGCACGCTTGGGTGTCCTCCGAGTATTTTTTAGTGCTCGGAGATTTAGTTTTCATCACCGCAGCTGAATGATTTACAGCTATTAGCCAGCATAAGTACATGTGGGGGTTGGCTGGTTGCTAGGGAATCCCCACATGTAATCAAGCTGGTTAAGAGATGTAAATCATTCAGTTGCGGTGATGAAAACTAAATCTCCGAGCACTAAAAAATACTCGGAGGACACCCAAGCGTGCTCGGGAAATCTCAAGTAACGAGTATGTTCGCTCATCACTAATAGAAAACATTCAAAAGAAAGAGTTGTCTTGTCAATAAGGGCTGGTTTGTGTGACTTCAACAATTCAATTAAGGTTTACATCTCTTGATCATTAGAGAAGAGCGGATCAGGCAAAATTTGAATTCACTAGTTCAAGCGGATTTTCCCATCAAATCCAATAAGCAGAGAAACTATTCTCCACTAATGTGTGGCCCCTTATTATGCTCTCTGGTTTTAATAAGATGTAAAAAATAAAGCAATCTCTTATACTCACCAAACCGCTCACCTCTTCAGACCCTTTGCTGTTCACTTTCACCCATCTGGTACTTCTCCATCTTCTTATGACCACTGCAACTGTTAAAATGTATGCGCCTCTCACGTTAGGCCAGAATTTCTAGTTGTAATGGGGTATGGGAGGGTTCTGTGCAAGTGTACAAAAAGTTATAACTTCCTTGATGACCAGTTTAACCCCTTCATGACCTTGGGATTTTTCGTTTTTCCGTGTTCGTTTTTCACTCCCCTCCTTCCCAGAGCCATAACTTTTTTATTTTTCCGTCAATTTGGCCATGTGAGGGCTTATTTTTTGCGGGACGAGATGTACTTTTGAACGACATCATTGGTTTTAGCATGTCATGTACTAGAAAACGGGAAAAAAAATCCAAGTGCGGTGAAGTTGCAAAAAAAGTGCAATCCCACACGTTTTTTGTTTGGCTTTTTTGCTAGGTTCACTAAATGCTAAAACTGACCTGACATTATGATTCTCCAGATCAGTACGAGCTCATAGACACCTAACATGACTAGGTTATTTTTTATTTAAGTGGTGAAAAAAAATTCCAAACTTTGCTAAAAAAAAAAAAAAATTGCGCCATTTTCCGATACTCATAGCGTCTCCATTTTTCGTGATCTGGGGTCGGTTGAGGGCTTATTTTTTGCGTGCCAAGCTAGCGTTTTTAATGATAGCATTTTGGTGCAGATACGTTCTTTTGATCGCCCGTTATTGCATTTTAATGCAATGTCGCGGCGACCTAAAAAACGTAATTCTGGCGTTTCGAATTTTTCTCTCGCTACGCCGTTTAGCGATCAGGTTAATGCTTTTTTTAGTTGATAGATCGGGCGATTCTGAGCGCGACGATACCAAATATGTGTAGATTTGTTTTTTTTTATTGATTTATTTTGATTGGGGCGAAAGGAGGGTGATTTAAACTTTTATATTTTTTTTATTTTTTTCACATTTTTTTAACTTTTTTTTTTACTTTTGCCATGCTTCAATAGCCTCCATGGGAGGCTAGAAGCAGGTACAACTCGATCGCCTCTGCTACATAGTAGCGATCTGCTGATCGCTGCTATGTAGCAGAAATGGAGGTGTGCTACGTGCACCATCCACAGGGTGGCGCTGACAGCTACCGGCGATCAGTAACCATAGAGGTCTCTAGGACCTCTATGGTTACCATCCTGATGCATCGCCGACCCCGGATCGTGTGACGGGGGTCGGCGATGAGGTCATTTCCGGCCGCCCGGCCGGAAGCGGTAGTTAAATGCCGCTGTCTGCGTTTGACAGCGGCATTTAACTAGTTAATAGGTGCGGGCAGATCGTGATTCTGCCCACGCCTATTATGGGCACATGTCAGCTGTTCAAAACAGCTGACATGTCCCGGCTTTGATGCGGGCTCACCGCGGAGCCCTGCATCAAAGCAGGGGATCTGACCTCGGACGTACTATCCCGTCCGAGGTCAGGTAGGGGTTAAAGGACTTGTTTAGTGGTTAAAAGGTGAAAAATAGTAAAAATCTTTTACTTTGCAAAATGCTTGGATTTGTGCAAAGCCAGATTGTAGTAAAGTTGGGGGAACCCCTTAATCAGCACCAATACGACCTAAAACTGACCTGTAATATAGGAGAATAGCATACTCCAACAGGTGACAATCCAACAGCTATCAGCTGTGCACTATAGCTAACAACTTGCTGCAACAGACACAATCAGTTTTGCCACCAACATGGCCATTTAGCCTCTTAAATACTGCTGTAAATAGTGACTACAACATCTAGATGATTAACAGAGGGTGGGGGGCTCCTTAATTAACCCCATCAGCACTCTGAGATCTTGATTGTGTGGTCCTAATTGCGATGGCAATTAATAGCGAAATAGCCGAAAAGTCTTCCCGCTATTGAAGCCTGTACAGAAGTTAGCAACATTTAGGTGGTAAAAATGCATTTTTTTCATTCCTGTCATGTCACTTTGCATACATTCCTAAAAAGCACCTGAAGGGTTAATAAACTGCCTGAATACAATTTTGAATATGTTGAAGGGTGCGGTTTTTAAGATTGTATCACTTTTGGGATTACAATTTATAGGCCCCCAAAGTCTTTACAAAACTGAATTGGTCCCTATGATAATAAATTTTGTAAGTTTCCTTGAAAAAAATTAAAAAATTACTGCTACATTTTTAAACCCCTTAAAATGTTAGCAAAATAAAACAACATTATACAAGTTGTGCTGAAGTAAAGCAGACATGAAGGAAATGTTATTTACTATTGTTTTTGTGAGGTATGACTATCTGGATTAAAGGAATGATCATTCAAAGTTTGAAAATTGCAAATATTTTGACATTTTTGTCAAATTTCTGATATTTTTTATAAATAAGCACAAAACATATCAACCTGAGTTTATCATTATAATAAAGTATAATGTGTCATGATTAGGGTTGAGCGAAACGGATTGGTCATTTTCATGAGTCGCCGACTTTTGGCAAAGTCGGGTTTCATGAAACCCCACCCGATCCCTTTGTGGGGTCGGCCACGCGGTCGGCGACCTGCGCGCCAAAGTCGCGTTTCCTATGACGCGTTCAGCGCCATTTCTCAGCCAATGAAGGTGGACGCAGAGTGTGGGCAGCGTGATGACATAGGTCTCAGTCCCCACCATCTTAGAGAAGGGCATGGCAGTGATTGGCTTGCTTTCTGCGGTGTCACAGGGGCTATAAAGGGGCGTGCACGCCGACCGCCATCTTACTGCTGCCAATCTGAGCATAGGGAGAGGTTGCTGCTGCTTCGTCAGAAGCAGGGATAGCGTTAGGCAGGGTCCATTAACCACCAAACCGCTTGTGCTGTAGCGATTTCCACTGTCCAACACCACCTTTTGTTTGCAGGGACAGTGGAGGCTAGATTTTTGTTCCTCAGCTCTGTAGCTCATTGGGCTGCCCTAGAAGGCTCCCTGATAGCTGCATTGCTGTTTGTACACTGCTGTGCAAACCAACTGCTTTTTTCAAAGCACAAATCCTGTTGCTCCTTCCTTTCTGCACAGCTATCTTGTTTGTTTGTCCACACTTTTGTGTGCAGCAGTCCTTTTTATAGCTGCCTGCCATACTTTTCTGAGATTACTGTAGGGAGATAGTAATTGTAGTACAGCCCCTTTTTTTTTTTTTTGTTATATATATTCAAGCCACTTTCTGCCACAGGAAATATACTCTAATACAGTGGCCCAGATTTATTCACTAGTCTCCCTGAAAAAATTAAAAAGGGGCAGATTAAAATTGGCAAATCTGCATCTGTGCCAGTCCTGTCTGTGGTATCTGTCACTCATTTTCTGCTACAGAAAATATACTGTATTACAGTGGGCCTGATTTCTTCACTATTCTCCCATAACAAATAAAAAAGTGGGAGATTAAGATTGGCAAATCTGCATCTGTGCCAGTCCTGTCTGTGGCATCTGTCTGTCATTTTCTGCCACAGAAAATATACAGTATTACAGTGGGGCTGATTTCTTCACTATTCTCCCTGAAAAAAATAAAAAAGTGGGAGATTAAAATTGGCAAATCTGCATCTGTGCCAGTCCTGTCTGTGGCATCTGTCTGTCATTTTCTGCCACAGAAAATATACTGTATTACAGTGGGCCTGATTTCTTCACTATTCTCCCAGAACAAATAAAAAAGTGGGAGATTAAGATTGGCAAATCTGCATCTGTGCCAGTCCTGTCTGTGGCATCTGTTTGTCATTTTCTGCCACAGAAAATATACTGTATTACAGTGGGCCTGATTTCTTCACTATTCTACCATAACAAATAAAAAAGTGGGATATTAAGATTGGCAAATCTGCATCTGTGCCATTCCTGTCTGGGGCATCTGTCTGTCATTTTCTGCCACAGAAAATATACTGTATTACAGTGGGCCTGATTTCTTCACTATTCTCCCATAACAAATAAAAAAGTGGGAGATTAAGATTAACAAATCTGCATCTGTGCCATTCCTGTCTGTAGTATCTGTCACTCATTTTCTGCCACAGAAAATATACTGTATTACAGTGAGCCTGATTTATTCACTATTCTCCCAGAAAAACTAAAAAAGTGGGAGATTAAGATTGGCAAATCTGCAACTGTGCCAGTCCTGTCTGTGGCATCTGTCTGTCATTTTCTGCCACAGAAAATATACTGTATGACAGTGGGCCAGATTTATTCACTATTCTCCCAGAAAAAATAAAAAGGGGTAGGTTTTTATTGGCAGTGTGTGCATCTGCGTCAGTCCTGTTAGTGGCATATCTGTCTGCCACTTAAGCTGTGTACTGTTATACAGTGGGCCTGATTTTTCCTGCAGTCTCACCCACCTATAAAGGGAGATTTAAATACACCACAAGTTTGAGTACACCCTGTAACTGGTTTTACAGTACCAAATACCGTTTGTTTGGTTACATTTTTCAAACAATAAGGAAGTCTGGTGGAAGAGGTCGTGGCTGTGGGCGGTCATTGCCAGCTGGTAATGATGGTAGTGGTGGTGGAGCATCAGGTGGTCGTGGGAAAAGCAATATAGCACCTAAGTCTCGAGTTGTTGAGCCAGCATCCATCATCGTCTGGCTACACAAGGCCTCGAACGCTCCCTTTTCTGGGAGTAGGAAAACCGCTTTTAAAGCCGGAGCAGCAGGAAAAAGTTTTGGCTTTATTTGCTGACTTTCGCCTCCTCTTCGGAAAGTGCAAAATGTAAAAGCAGCGCGTCGTCAGTGGATGTTCCCGGTCAGGGACAAGTCGCTTCCTTGTCTTCTTCACCCAGAACAACAGAGAAGGATGCGTCAGGCGACACAACAGATTACTCCATGGAGCTCTTTACACATACCGTGCCTGGGCTAGAAAGGGAAATTATTAACAGGCCATGCCCATTACAAGATGAATCAGACATGGAGTGCACAGATGCACAGCCACAGCCAGATTACTATGCTGTTCCTTTGACTCAGATCAGAACATTGCCCTCGCAGTGTACTGATCCATAATTTGACCCTGATGAGACTATGGAGCCCAGTCACGAACGCTATAGCACCGGCTTACATGGTGACACAGAGGAAGGTGCACAGGACATAGAAGAGGAGGTCATAGATGACCCAGTTGTTGACCCCGATTGGCAGCCATTGGGGGAACAGAGTGCAGGCGGCAGTAGCTCTGAAGCGGAGGAGGAGCCGCAGCAGGCATCAACATCGCAACAGGTTCCTTCTGGCAGGCCAGTATCTGGCCAAAAACTTGTGGCAAAACCAGTTGTAGGACAGCGTGGCCATCCGGTTAAAGAAGATCAGTCTGCAATGCCTGAAAAGGTATCCGATAGTAGGAAGAGTGCAGTCAGGCATTTTTTTAAACAAGATCCAAATGATCTGCGCAAAGTCATCTGTAAAAAATGCTCAAGGACCTTAAGCAGAGGTCAGAATGTAAAAAATCTAAATACAAGTTGCATGCGTAGACATTTAACCACCATGCACTTGCAAGCCTGGACTAACTACCAAACGTCCCTTAACGTTGTAGCACCCTCTCACAATGAAGCTAGTCAGCAACGCTACATCCCTTCCCTCACTGTAAGCCCACCGTTTACCACACCACCTGCAGTAAATGTGGAGGTTTCCTCGGAAGGCCAAAGCAGTCAGGGAATAACCAGTTTTGTGGTAGGAAAGACTGTATGTAGGGCACCAGCCCTCTCTCAGTCTGCCATGTCCACCGGCACCCCCGCTAGTTCCACCATATGCCGCTCTCCAGTCCAGCTCACCCTACATGAGACTCTCCTTAGGAAAAGGAAGTACTCATCCTCGCATCCGTGTACACAGGGTTTGAATGCCCACATTGCTAGATTAATCTCGTTAGAGATGATGCCCTACCGGTTAGTTGAAAGCAAAGCTTTCAAAGGCCTGATGGACTCCGCTGTACCACGAGCTACCCAGTCGACACTTCTTTTCGAGAAAAGCCATCCCAGCCCTCCACCAGCATGTAAAAGACCACATTGTCCATGCATTCAGGCAATCTGTGAGTAGAAAGGTGCACCTGACAACAGATGCATGGACCAGTAGGCATGGCCAGGGGCGTTACGTCTCCATCACGGCACACTGGGTTAATGTGGTGGATGCAGGGTCCACAGGGGACAGCAATATTGGGACAGTTCTGCCTAGCCCACGGTCTAGGAAACAGTTGGCTGTAGGCGTTTGCCCCCCCTCCTCCTCCTCATCCTCATCCTCCAGCAGAAGTGAGAGCTTGTCCACAGACCGCAGTCGCACGACCACTCCATCCGCAGCTGCCACTGTTGCACATGAGGTGTCCCATTATGGAACAGCTAGTTGCAAGCGTCAGCAAGCTGTATTGGCAATGAAGTGTTTGGGCGACAACAGACACACCGCGGAAGTTCTGTCCGAGTTCTTGCAGCAAGAAACTCAGTCATGGCTGGGCACTGTACATCTTGAGGCAGGCAAGGTAGTGAGTGATAACGGAAGGAATTTTATGGCTGCCATAACCCTTTCACAACTGAAACACATTCCTTGCCTGGCTCACACCTTAAATCTGGTGGTGCAGTATTTCCTGAAAAGTTATCCGGGGTTACCCGACCTGCTCCTCAAAGTGCACAGACTTTGCTCGCACATCCGCCGTTCGCCCGTACTCTCCAGCCGTATGCAGAACCATCAGCGGTCTTTGAAACTTCCCCAGCATCGCCTAATCATCGACGTTGCAACAAGGTGGAACTCCACACTGCACATGCTTCAGAGACTGTGCGAACAGAGGCGTGCTGTTATGTATTTGTGGGAGGATACACATACACGGGCAGGCAGTTGGATGGCAGACATGGAGTTGTCAGGTGTGCAGTGGTCGAAGCTACAAGACCTGTGTCAAGTCCTTCAGTGTTTTGAGGAATGCACATGGCTGGTTAGTGCAGACAACACCATAATAAGCATGAGCATCCCCCTAATGCATCTGCTGATGCAAAGTTTGATGCACATAAAGGAGCAGGCGGCTGCAGCCGAGGACGAGGGAAGCCTTGATGACAGTCAGCCATTGTCTGGTCAGGGAAGTCTACAGGACGAGGTGGCTGGCGAAGAGGAGGAGGATGAGGAGGATGATGGGGATGAGTATTTTTTGGATAAGGAAGCTTCTCAGGGGGCAATAGAAGCTGGTGGCGTTGCAAGGCCGGGTTCAGGTTTTTTGAGGGATTCAAGTGACATTGATTTGCAAGAAAGTGCTTCTCAACCCAGCACAAGCACAGATTTGACAACTGGAACATTGGCCCACATGGCGGATTATGCCTTGCGTATCCTCAAAAGGGATCCACGCATTATAAAAATGATGACCGATGACGATTACTGGTTGGCCTGCCTCCTTGATCCTCGCTATAAAGGCAAATTGCAAAATATAATGCCACATGAGAACCTTGAACAAATATTGGCAACCAAACAAGCAACTCTTGTAGACCGTTTGATTCAGGCATTCCCAGCACACAGCACCGGTGATGGTCCTCACACGAGCTGCAGGGGGCAACAGGGCAGAGGTGTTAGAGGTGCACAAATCAGAAGTGACGTTGGACAGAGGGGTTTTCTGACAAGGTTGTGGAGTGATTTTTCAATGACCGCAGACAGGACAGGTACTGCAGCATCAATTCAAAGTGACAGGAGACAACATTTGTCCAGAATGGTTACTAACTATTTTTCAACCCTTATCGATGTTCTCCCTCAACCGTCATTCCCATTTGATTACTGGGCATCCAAAATAGACACCTGGCCTGAATTGGCCGAATATGCATTGCAGGAGCTTGCTTGCCCAGCAGCTAGTGTGCTATCAGAAAGAGTATTCAGTGCTGCTGGTTCAATACTGACCGAAAAAAGGATTTGTCTGGCTGCCCAAAATGTTGATGATCTAACATTCATTAAAATGAAGCACTCATGGATTTCTAACTATTTTGCCCCACCTTTCCCGGCTGACACCTAGCTTTCCTGTAAAAAGGTCTTGCTTTTGGACTGGTCTTACTGACTGTTCCAATCTCTTAATTTGCAGCTGCTGTTTGTCCAGCATACGACATGTTTACACCTCTCTAAATTGGCTAACTCCCCCCACGGGGCCGTGGTCTCGCCACTTGGCGCAAGCACCCGTGAGAGTGCCGTTTGTCTGAAGAGGTGGGTGTGCCCACTTTTGGTTGATGGCACTGCCACTGGGTCCCTCATAGTTCAATAAAGTATCTCTGGCGGTGGTGGTGCGCACCCAACGTCAGAGACACCGTTGTAACATGAAGGGCCCTGGGCCGGTACCGCCGGCCACGAGAGAGTGTCCCCCCCAGCTCAAACAGTGCTCTACCACTTGCAAAATTATCTCTCACAGCTCCACCACTGTTTAGTCTATGCGCTGAAATCCTTCAATGCCTGGCACTGACAATACCAATTTGTTGACATGTATGATGCTAGTTAAAATATTCAGGGGCCCCTTTTCTACATTTACACCAGTAAATACTTTGTGCCAAATTACTATGTCGGAAAGGCAGGAGAGGAGCCCACCCCTGTACCTAAGTATGCCACCCTTTTTTTTGTTTATTTTGTTGTTTTGCGAGACATTAACATCTATTTATTTTTTGGGAGTACTAACTGTGTCAGACACTCCTTCCAATTGTCCTCCGGTGACCACACCAATGCTGCCTGTGTACCCCTACCACATAATCGAAGCTGCATTGAGCCTATTTTGTTGTTTTAGGCCTACTAAGTCTGTCTGCGGTCCCTCCTACCAATTGTCCTCCGGTGACCACACCAATGCTGCCTGTGTACCCCTGCAACATAATTCTAACTGCATTGAGCCTAATTTTTTTTATTTTAGGCCTACTAAGTCTGTCTGCGGTCCCTCCTTCAAATTGTCCTCCACTGACCACACCAATGCTGCCTGTGTACCCCTGCAACATATTTCTAACTGCATTGAGCCTAATTTTTTTATTTTAGGCCTACTAAGTCTGTCTGCGGTCCCTCCTACCAATTGTCCTCCGTTGACCACACCAATGCTGCTTGTGTACCCCGGCAACATAATTCTAACTGCATTGAGCCTAATTTTTTTATTTTAGGCCTACTAAGTCTGTCTGCGGTCCCTCCTACCAATTGTCCTCCGTTGACCACACCAATGCTGCTTGTGTACCCCGGCAACATAATTCTAACTGCATTGAGCCTAATTTTTTTATTTTAGGCCTACTAAGTCTGTCTGCGGTCCCTCCTACCAATTGTCCTCCGGTAACCACACCAATGCTGCCTGTGTACCCTGCAACATAAATCTAACTGCAATGAGCCTAATTTTTTTTATTTTAGGCCTACTAAGTCTGTCTGCGGTTCCTCCTACCAATTGTCCTCCGGTGACCACACCAATGCTGCCTGTGTACCCCTGCAACATAATTCTAACTGCATTGAGCCAAATTTTTTTATTTTAGGCCTACTAAGTCTTTCTGTGGTCCCTCCTATCAATTGTCCTCCGGTGACCACACCAATGCTGCCTGTGTACCCCGGCAAAATAATTCTAATGCATTGAGCCTAATTTTTTTATTTTAGGCCTACTATGTCTGTCTGCGGTCCCTCCTACCAATTGTCCTCAGGTAACCACACCAATGCTGCCTGTGTACCCCGGCAACATAATTCTAACTGCATTGAGCCTAATTTTTTTATTTTAGGCCTACTAAGTCTGTCTGCGGTCCCTCCTACCAATTGTCCTCCGGTGACCACACCAATGCTGCCTGTGTACCCCTGCAACATAATTCTAACTGCATTGAGCCTAATTTTTTTTATTTTAGGCCTACTAAGTCTGTCTGCAGTCCCTCCTACCAATTGTCCTCCGGTGACCACACCAATGCTGCCCGTGTACCCTTATAACCTTTTTTAAACCTGCAGCCAGCCAACTTTGTGGTGTAAGGCCTAATAGCAGTGTCTGTCTGCACCACTCAATGCAGCTGTCCTCTAAAAAAAAAAGAGCTGCAATTGTCTGGTTTTCAGCCTGTTGGAATTTTAAAACTGCATTGGGGCCACAAGTTGGGTCTGGGTTGTAGAGACGGTGTCTGCCGCTCCAAGGTGTTCTCCAGGTTGCCTCTCCCTAGCTTCTATCTTGAAGCTCTCGTTAAGTAGTTGTTGATACAACACTGCATTAGGACTACAAGTTGGGTCTGGGTTGTAGAGACGGTGTCTGCTGCTCCAAGGTGTTCAGATTGCTTCTCCCTAGCTTCTATCTTCAAGCTCTCGTTAAGTAGTTGTTGATACAACACTGCATTAGGCCTACAAGTTGGGTCTGGGTTGTAGAGACGGTGTCTGCTACTCCAAGGTGTTCTCCAGGTTGCCTCTCCCTAGCTTCTATCTTCAAGCTCTCGTTAAGTAGTTGTTGATACAACACTGCATTAGGCCTACAAGTTGGGTCTGGGTTGTAGAGACGGTGTCTGCCGCTCCAAGGTGTTCTCCAGGTTTCCTCTCCCTAGCTTCTATCTTGAAGCTCTCGTTAAGTAGTTGTTGATACAACACTGCATTAGGCCTACAAGTTGGGTCTGGGTTGTAGAGACGGTGTCTGCCGCTCCAAGGTGTTCTCCAGGTTGCCTCTCCCTAGCTTCTATCTTCAGGCTGTCGTTAAATTGTTTTTAATATAACACTGCATTTGGCCTACTTGTTTTGTTGGCCCTACTAACGGTGTCTGCCGCTCCTTGATGTTCTCCTACACTGAACAAACCAGTGCCGCCTGTTTACTTCTGTTACCAATTTTGAACTGCATTTAGCCTACTTACTGATTTGGGCCTACTCACTGTGTCAGCCTCTCATTACAGTTGTACTCCACTGAAGAAAGCAATGCCCCCTGGTTAGTCCTGTTACCAATTTTGAACTGCATTTAGCCCACTTTAATATTTGGGCCTATATCTGTGTTTCCTCCTCATCCTGCCCATTGCCCAGCCAGTGATAGATGAGTCTGCTGGTACATTGACCCAGAACGCTACATTCCCCGTGCACGCTACACAGCCAGAATGTGACCCTGCTGAAAGTCTGGTTCCCCTTCCCATACCATACCACCTTACACGGGGACAAAGAGGAAGGTGCAGATGAAAGTGCAGGTTCCTTCATCAGGTGGGGGGAATAATCATCGGCGACGTTACTGGCACAGGGCCCCTCATAGTACGCAAAAGTGTCGCTGCCGGTGGGAGGCGCCCCCGCCGTGCAAACAAACCGCCGTAGTTTGAGGGGCCCTGTCCCAGTGGCAATGCCAACGAGTGGGCCCCCCTGCTTGCTCAGGATCACAGCACTTGAAAAGTTTAAATACTTACCTCTCCGTTGTGAATTCTGTTGTCGAACTCCCTCCTGTGGTCGTGAATGGTACTTCGGCGAGTTCTGTCTATGGGCTCCCTCTGGTGGCTATGAGTGAAGCTGCTGCTTCTGAGGTTCCTTACACAGGTGACGTGGTTTATCCTTTGGTTGGCTTCTCTATTTAACTCCACTCAGATCGTTACTCCATGCCAGCTGTCAATGTTTTAGCATTGGTTCAGTTCGCTCCTGGATCTGCCTGGTGACCTGTCTTCTCCTGCAGAAGCTAAGTTCCTTATTGTTGTTTTTGTTCATTGTTTCTTTGTCCAGCTGGTTATCCTGATTTTGTCTTGCTAGCTGGAAGCTCTGGGATGCAGAGTGGCACCCCCCGCACCGTGAGTCGGTGCGGAGGACCCTTTTGCACACTCTGCGTGGTCCTTTGTAGGTTTTTGTGCTGACCGCAAAGATTCCTTTCCTATCCTCTGTCTATTTAGTAAGTCTGGCCTCCCTTTGCTGAAACCTATTTCATTTCTGCGTTTGTGACTTTCATCTTTACTCACAGTCATTATATGTGGGGGGCTGCCTATTCCTTTGGGGAATTTCTCTGAGGCAAGGTAGGCTTTATTTTCTTCTCTAGGGCTAGCTTGCTCTGAGGCTGTGACGAGGCGCCTAGGGAGCGTCAGGAGTGCTCCACGGCTATTTTTAGTTTGTGCGAGAGGATTAGGGCTTGCGGTCAGCAGAGCTCCCACATCCCAGAGCTCGTCCTGTATGAGTTTAACTATCAGGTCGGGTGCTCCTAACCACCAGGTCATAACACCTCTCCCTGCTCCACTGCCTTGATGTGGTCCACATTTCCTGGGCCCACTAAATACTTGAACCAGCCCTACCCCCCACAACTTTAGCCAAATGACCCCAATTTCCAATGCCTAACTATTATTATAAGGTAAATTAAGATTGACAAGCTTCAGTAACAAGAATGGATGTTTTTGCCATTAAAATGGGCACTGTAGGTGTTTTCCTTGCCCCCACTCACTGCCCACTATGCTTCCCCATTGACTTGCATTGGGTTTCGTGTTTTGGTCGATCCCCGACTTTTCGAGATAATCGGCCGATTTCGCTCGACTCGACTTTTGAGATAGTCGGGTTTTGCAAAACCCGACTCGACCCAAAAAAAGGAAAAGTCGCTCAACCCTAGTCATGATAAAAAAAAATCTCCAATTTAATGGGATATGTTAAAACATTCCAAAGTTATTGCTACATAAAGTGACATTGGTCAGATTTCAAAAATTTGGCCCGATCATAAAGGGTTTAATACTAAAAAAAAAGTTGGAAAAGACAGAGGTCGTAGTAATTCTAAAGGTGTGTGCGGGTCGGAATGCTGACAGTGTGTGCAGAAGGGATTACGCTCCTCTTAGTTAGTCGGGGTTGATGAATACAGCGATGACTTCGAACATTGGTAACAAAAGATTTTATTGGTTCGCACACAATGGTCTACCCCAGGCCATGGAAGCTAGTTGACCACTCCTGTGTTTTTGTACAGTTTGCACATATATTTACTTGTTCACGTGTTCACTGAATTAAACTTTAATTACTTAACAATTGCATTAAATGTATTTGTTCTCACAACTTTTTAATCCAATGTAAATGCATCTCAGCCATTTATATATTTGTTTTTTGATAGCTAAATATATTGTAATTCATCTTAAGAGATTTGGTTAATTAATTAATAATAAAACATTTTGGTTAAATCTACATGTATGAACCTCATGCTATTGATGCTACTTTAGCTGTAAAGTGATTTAGTTGATCACTCATCCTTATGACAGGAGTTCTCCACACATTCTGCCAGTTTAAAAATACTGACTGTATTATGTTAACCTACTGATCTGTAGTCACGGTTCAGCCTTCGTCTGTCATTACAGATTGTACTCTCTCATAGATTAATTGGTTATATCTTCACTGTTCTCCATATATCCATATAGTCAGTTCACATGACTAGTGATCTGTAAATGTCACTGATTGGAGAAAAGCCAGAATGCTTCAAAATGCACAGAAAAAAAAATATTCTCGGAGGATAGCATTACAGTTTTTATTTCCAAACTTAGCAGAAGTTATACAGTAGAAATTATTGCTTGGATTTTTCTTTTAATGCATATGGTTCTGAAATACAATATATTTGTTAAGCATGTGTTACAGAAAAAAGCAATCTACAACCTCCATTTATTTACCAGCCTTGACTGTTCTTTTTAAGTGTGGAAGTAAAGCTTCAGTTTTGTAGCAATTAATTCACTCTATGAATACAAATTAAGGAGATTTTTCTCCTCAAGTGTATTTTAAAAGCTACCAAAAATCACCAGGTAGGCACTGACTTTCACAGGTAGTAGAATTTGTATCTGTACATTGAAGCTGCTCATCAGGAATAGACACATTGATGAGAATGACATTAGCAGTGGATAGCAGTTTGCACTAATAAAATATTGGTTCGACTCCTGAAGTATTGAGGGAAGTTTTAAGTAAAGTGGGGTTCTGGGCGAACATTTTAAGTGAGGCCCCAAATATAAAAATAAAAATAACAGGTCGCACCATCACACAAAAACATTCAGGGTGCAATTATACAAGCAAATTCCAGGCCATTAAAGAAGCGCTGATCAACGATATTCAAGGAGTATTTTTAGTTAAGAAGCAGCAGATTATAGGAAGTAACTCAAATTTATAGTACAGCGGTATACATAACATTAAAGGGGTTGTAGAGTGTAGACAAATTATCACCTATCCAAAGGGGTCCGACTGCTGGAATACATACCAGTCATCAAAACGTGACAGAACCAGAGTGCAAATATTCAACTACCACTCTATTCAATCTCATGGGGCTGCTAGAAAAAGCCAAGTGCTGCCTCTGGGTGGCATGTGAAGTTCACTCCATTCTACTGAAGATAAAGGTGCTCCATTGGGGAAAAAAGTGCTCCATTCTGTTGATCTGTTGTGGCCAAAGTAGTTTCATCCACACTTATATTCAAGAAAGGCCGTACTGGGCCCCTGGCCATAAGGGGAGGCCGACATAACAGGGTGACGTGGGAAGATAGGAAGCTAACAGGGCTATGGGGTTCTTAGGTTTTTTCCCTAATGGGGTTAATATTACATGCTGGGAGGGGTAATGGGTTCAGTTATAGAAGAAGGAGGAGTTACAGGGGGGGGAAATTGTAAGAGGGGGCAGACATCTTAGTAGAGCAACCATTTTAAGTACCCACCTTTGTGACAAGAAGCTGTGAGGTACTTCTGGGATGGAGGTTGATGCCCTGCTGCAGAGTTTTCAGGACGCAGTGGGGACACAAGGAGCAGGATGGTTGCAGGCTTCAATCAACAGCCTGCTAAAAGGGCCAGTGGCTGGGGCATCCCAGGCTCCTCTGGATTGGCACTGGCCACAGAGGTCTAGGCCTCCGGTGTGCTTAAGCCCTGTTGTTACCCCCCCCCCCCGGGTCCGGCGCTGAATTAGGAGCCCATCCAGTGACCCTCCGGTTGGAAACGCAGGCACTGGTCAAGTGGCCTCGCGTCACACTGCTTGGAGGAATCCTGTTTAGTGGTGGGGCCTGCAGCAGGGAGAGGAGGCGGCCTCCCCCTCATCTTCAGTGAGACAATGCAGGAGGCAGGGAACCAGAGCGGCAGGCTCCGGCACTGGAACTGGACCCGCTTAGCAGAGAAATTCATGGGAATCTATGAGACGGGGCCATATGTAGCGGCTCCTCAGCATTTGGAGTGTCGTGGGCAGCAGTCAGCCGGCCCGGGAAGCAGCGCGTTGCCTGTTGCATCACAAGGTGTCACCACTCAGCGCGGTGAGATGCCAGGGATGAGAACAGCGCAGGTCCCTTTGGAGGGACATGGGCAGCAGCTGATTGCCTCGATAGCCAGGACAGATGAAAGGCATCAGGAAACGGCTGGAGTGGCCTTACACGGGCATCTACAGGATGGCTCAGCTCCCAGTGCATCAACAGTGTTGGCTTCATGGGTCCCTGCACAGATGGCTGCCTCGGCATCGGATGTGGGTCTGAGGTTTGTGGTACAGGGAGACCCAGTGGCTCTGGATTCATGGACTTCTAGGTCCAGGAGGGACACTGGACAACTTCAACAGGATGCCGGAACTTCGGCTGCTGGGTTCACAGCGCCCAGGCAGCTAGGTGAAATTGATCATAATTTTCTTTTTAACCCTTGCTTAGCTTCCCCAGAGTTCAGAACTCAGGATGTGATTTCTGGGGGGGTTAGCGGGGGTATGGGGTTAATTTTGCATGGCTTGTGAGATGTAGCTATGTTATGGGGTCGGGGATGCAAAGGGGGTGTCACCGTCATCTGCCTGGTTAGGGAATTCTAACATGGTATTGGGGTCTAGGAGTGCATTCAAAATATCTGGGACTTATGGCAGTGCAGGGGTTGAGATCAGTGTTACAGCTTCTTCAGTGGGTAGTGGCGTGGCATCTAGGGCTACCACTCCAGCCGACGAGCGCAAAGCTGTGCACCATCTGGCGGTATTCTCAGAGCATATGCCTGAGCCTATGCAATGTGATAGGACTTTGACTAGAGCTGAACGGCAAGAACACAGACGTCGGAATGGGCTGTGTTTTTACTGTGGTGAATCCACTCCTGCTATCTCCGATTGTCCTAAGTACACTAAGAGGTTCGCTAGGTCTGCCACCATTGGTACGGTACATTCTAAATTTCTTTTGTCCGTTACTCTGATTTGCTCTCTGTCGTCCTATTCTGTAATGGCATTTGTGGATTCAGGCGCTGCCCTGAATTTGATGGACTTGGAGTCTGCCAGGCACTGTGTTTTTTTCTTGGAGCCCTTGCAGTATCCAATTCCATTGAGAGGAATTGATGCTATGCTTTGGGCCAAGAATAAGCCTCAGTACTGGACTCAATTGACCATGTGCATGGCTCCTGCACATCAGGAGGATATTCGCTTTTTGGTGTTGCATAATCTGCATGATGTGGTCGTTTTGGGGTTGCCATGGCTACAGGTCCATAATCCAGTGTTGGATTGGAAATCTATGTCTGTGTCCAGCTGGGGTTGTCAGGGGGTACATGGTGATGTTCCATTGCTGTCAATTTCGCCTTCCACTCCTTCTGAAGTCCCTGAGTTTTTATCAGATTACCGGGATGTATTTGAAGAGCCCAAATCTGGTGCCCTACCTCCTCATAGGGATTGCGACTGTGCTATTAATTTGATTCCTGGTAGTAAGTTTCCTAAGGGCTGTCTGTTTAATTTATCTGTGCCAGAGCACGCCGCTATGCGGAGTTATATAAAGGAATCCTTGGAGAGGGGTCATATTCGTCCGTCGTCGTCACCATTGGGAGCAGGGTTCTTTTTTGTGGCCAAGAAGGATGGTTCTTTGAGACCTTGTATTGATTACCGCCTTCTTAATAAGATCACAGTCAAGTTTCAGTATCATTTGCCGCTACTGTCTGATTTATTTGCTCGGATTAAGGGGGCTAGTTGGTTCACCAAGATAGATCTTCGAGGGGCGTATAATCTTGTGCGAATTAAACAGGGCGATGAATGGAAAACAGCATTTAATACGCCCGATGGCCATTTTGAGTACCTGGTTACGCCATTCGGGCTTTCTAATGCTCCATCTGTGTTTCAGTCCTTTATGCATGACATCTTCCGAGAGTACCTGGATAGATTTATGATTGTATATTTGGATGACATTTTGTTCTTTTCGGATGATTGGGAGTCTCATGTGAAGCAGGTCAGAATGGTGTTCCAGGTCCTTCGTGCGAATTCCTTGTTTGTGAAGGGGTCAAAGTGTCTCTTTGGAGTTCAGAAGGTTTCATTTTTGGGTTTCATTTTTTCCCCTTCTACTATCGAGATGGACCCTGTTAAAGTTCAGGCCATTTACGATTGGACTCAGCCGACATCTGTGAAGAGCTTACAGAAGTTCCTGGGCTTTGCTAATTTTTATCGTCGCTTCATCGCTAACTTTTCCAGTATTGCTAAACCGTTGACTGATTTGACCAAGAAAGGTGCTGATGTGGTCAATTGGTCCTCTGCGGCTGTAGAGGCTTTTCAGGAGTTGAAGCTTCGTTTTGCTTCTGCCCCTGTGTTGTGCCAGCCAGATGTTTCGCTCCCTTTTTAGGTGGAGGTTGATGCTTCTGAAATTGGAGCAGGGGCTGTTTTGTCGCAAAGAAGTTCTGATGACTCGGTGATGAAACCCTGTGCCTTCTTTTCTAGAAAATTCTCGCCTGCTGAGCGCAATTATGATGTGGGCAATCGGGAGTTGTTGGCCATGAAGTGGGCATTCGAGGAGTGGCGACATTGGCTTGAAGGAGCTAAACATCGCGTGGTGGTCTTGACGGATCACAAGAATTTGAATTATCTTGAGTCTGACGAACGGTTGAATCCTAGACAGGCTCGATGGTCGCTCTTTTTCTCCCGTTTTGATTTTGTGGTTTCATACCTTCTGGGATCTAAGAATGTGAAGGCTGATGCCCTGTCAAGGAGTTTTGTGCCTGATGCTCCGGGTGTTCCGGAGCCGGCGGATATTCTTAAAGAAGGGGTAATTTTGTCTGCCATTTCCCCTGATTTGCGTCGTGTGCTGCAAAAGTTTCAGGCTGATAGACCTGACCGTTGTCCTACGGAGAAACTGTTTGTACCTGATAGATGGACTGGTAGAGTTATCTCGGAGATTCATTGTTCAGTATTGGCTGGTCATCCTGGAATCTTTGGTACCAGAGATTTGGTGGCTAGATCTTTTTGGTGGCCTTCTTTGTCACGGGATGTGCCTTCTTTTGTGCAGTCCTGTGGGATTTGTGCTCGGGCTAAGCCCTGCTGTTCTCGTGCCAGTGGGTTGCTTTTGCCCTTGCCGATTCCGAAGAGGCCCTGGACGCATATTTCCATGAATTTTATTTCTGACCTCCCTGTTTCTCAAAAGATGTCGGTCATTTGGGTGGTTTGTGATCGCTTCTCTAAGATGGTCCATTTGGTACCCTTATCTAAACTGCCTTCCTCCTCTGATTTGGTGCCATTGTTTTTCCAGCATGTGGTTCGTTTGCATGGCATTCCGGAGAACATCATCTCGGACAGAGGTTCCCAGTTTGTTTCGAGGTTTTGGCGGTCCTTTTGCGCTAAGATGGGCATTGATTTGTCTTTTTCTTCGGCTTTCCATCCTCAGACTAATGGCCAAACCGAACGAACTAATCAGACTTTGGAGACATATCTGAGATGCTTTGTTTCTGCTGATCAGGATGATTGGGTGTCCTTCTTGCCTTTGGCTGAGTTCGCCCTTAATAATCGGGCCAGCTCAGCTACTTTAGTTTCTCCTTTTTTCTGCAATTCTGGTTTACATCCTCGTTTCTCTTCTGGGCAGGTTGAGCCTTCGGACTGTCCTGGTGTGGATGCGGTGGTGGACAGGTTGCAGCAGATTTGGACTCATGTGGTGGACAATTTGACATTGTCCCAGGAGAAGGCTCAACGTTTCGCTAACTGCCGGCGTTGTGTTGGTCCCCGACTTCGTGTTGGGGATTTGGTTTGGTTGTCATCTCGTCACGTTCCTATGAAGGTTTCCTCTCCTAAGTTTAAGCCTTGTTTCATTGGACCATATAAGATTTCTGAGGTTCTTAATCCTGTGTCATTTCGTTTGGAACTTCCAGCTTCTTTTGCCATCCATATTGTGTTCCATAGGACATTGTTGTGGAGATACGTGGCGCCTATGGTTCCCTCCGTTGATCCTCCTACCCCGGTGTTGGTCGAGGGAGAGTTGGAGTATGTGGTGGAGAAGATTTTGGATTCTCGTGTTTCGAGACGGAAACTCCAGTACCTGGTCAAGTGGAAGGGTTATGGTCAAGAAGATAATTCCTGGGTTTTTGCCTCTGATGTTCATGCTGCCGATCTTGTTCGTGCCTTTCATTTGGCTCATCCTGATCGGCCTGGGGGCTCTGGTGAGGGTTTGGTGACCCCTCCTCAAGGGGGGGTACTGTTGTGAATTCTGTTGTCGAACTCCCTCCTGTGGTCGTGAATGGTACTTCGGCGAGTTCTGTCTATGGGCTCCCTCTGGTGGCTATGAGTGAAGCTGCTACTTCTGAGGTTCCTTACACAGGTGACGTAGTTTATCCTTTGGTTGGCTTCTCTATTTAACTCCACTCAGATCGTTACTCCATGCCAGCTGTCAATGTTTTAGCATTGGTTCAGTTCGCTCCTGGATCTGCCTGGTGACCTGTCTTCTCCTGCAGAAGCTAAGTTCCTTATTGTTATTTTTGTTCATTGTTTCTTTGTCCAGCTGGTTATCCTGATTTTGTCTTGCTAGCTGGAAGCTCTGGGATGCAGAGTGGCACCCCCCGCACCGTGAGTCGGTGCGGAGGACCCTTTTGCACACTCTGCGTGGTCCTTTGTAGGTTTTTGTGCTGACCGCAAAGATTCCTTTCCTATCCTCTGTCTATTTAGTAAGTCTGGCCTCCCTTTGCTGAAACCTATTTCATTTCTGCGTTTGTGACTTTCATCTTTACTCACATTCATTATATGTGGGGGGCTGCCTATTCCTTTGGGGAATTTCTCTGAGGCAAGGTAGGCTTTATTTTCTTCTCTAGGGCTAGCTTGCTCTGAGGCTGTGACGAGGCGCCTAGGGAGCGTCAGGAGCGCTCCACGGCTATTTTTAGTGTGTGCGATAGGATTAGGGCTTGCGGTCAGCAGAGCTCCCACATCCCAGAGCTCGTCCTGTATGAGTTTAACTATCAGGTCGGGTGCTCCTAACCACCAGGTCATAACACCTCTCCCTGCTCCACTGCCTTGATGTGGTCCACATTTCCTGGGCCCACTAAATACTTGAACCAGCCCTACCCCCCACAACTTTAGCCAAATGACCCCAATTTCCAATGCCTAACTATTATTATAAGGTAAATTAAGATTGACAAGCTTCAGTAACAAGAATGGATGTTTTTGCCATTAAAATGGGCACTGTAGGTGTTTTCCTTGCCCCCACTCACTGCCCACTATGCTTCCCCATTGACTTGCATTGGGTTTCGTGTTTTGGTCGATCCCCGACTTTTCGAGATAATCGGCCGATTTCGCTCGACTCGACTTTTGAGATAGTCGGGTTTTGCAAAACCCGACTCGACCCAAAAAAAGGAAAAGTCGTTCAACCCTAGTCATGATAAAAAAAAATCTCCAATTTAATGGGATATGTTAAAACATTCCAAAGTTATTGCTACATAAAGTGACATTGGTCAGATTTCAAAAATTTGGCCCGATCATAAAGGGTTTAATACTAAAAAAAAAGTTGGAAAAGACAGAGGTCGTAATAATTCTAAAGGTGTGTGCGGGTCGGAATGCTGACAGTGTGTGCAGAAGGGATTACGCTCCTCTTAGTTAGTCGGGGTTGATGAATACAGCGGTGACTTCGAACATTGGTAACAAAAGATTTTATTGGTTCGCACACAACGGTCTACCCCAGGCCATGGAAGCTAGTTGACCACTCCTGTGTTTTTGTACAGTTTGCACATATATTTACTTGTTCACGTGTTCACTGAATTAAACTTTAATTACTTAACAATTGCATTAAATGTATTTGTTCTCACAACTTTTTAATCCAATGTAAATGCATCTCAGCCATTTATATATTTGTTTCTTGATAGCTAAATATATTGTAATTCATCTTAAGAGATTTGGTTAATTAATTATTAATAAAACATTTTGGTTAAATCTACATGTATGAACCTCATGCTATTGATGCTACTTTAGCTGTAAAGTGATTTAGTTGATCACTCATCCTTATGACAGGAGTTCTCCACACATTCTGCCAGTTTAAAAATACTGACTGTATTATGTTAACCTACTGATCTGTAGTCACGGTTCAGCCTTCGTCTGTCATTACAGATTGTACGCTCTCATAGATTAATTGGTTATATCTTCACTGTTCTCCATATATCCATATAGTCAGTTCACATGACTAGTGGTCTGTAAATGTCACTGATTGGAGAAAAGCCGGAATGCTTCAAAATGCACAGAAAAAAAAAATATTCTCGGAGGATAACATTACAGTTTTTATTTCCAAACTTAGCAGAAGTTATACAGTAGAAATTATTGCTTGGATTTTTCTTTTAATGCATATGGTTCTGAAATACAATATATTTGTTAAGCATGTGTTACATAAAAAAGCAATCTACAACCTCCATTTATTTACCAGCCTTGACTGTTCTTTTTAAGTGTGGAAGTAAAGCTTCAGTTTTGTAGCAATTAATTCACTCTATGAATACAAATTAAGGAGATTTTTCTCCTCAAGTGTATTTTAAAAGCTACCAAAAATCACCAGGTAGGCACTGACTTTCACAGGTAGTAGAATTTGTATCTGTACATTGAAGCTGCTCATCAGGAATAGACACATTGATGAGAATGACATTAGCAGTGGATAGCAGTTTGCACTAATAAAATATTGGTTCGACTCCTGAAGTATTGAGGGAAGTTTTAAGTAAAGTGGGGTTCTGGGCGAACATTTTAAGTGAGGCCCCAAATATCAAAATAAAAATAACAGGTCGCACCATCACACAAAAACATTCAGGGTGCAATTATACAAGCAAATTCTAGGCCATTAAAGAAGTGCTGATCAACGATATTCAAGGAGTATTTTTAGTCAAGAAGAAGCAGATTATAGGAAGTAACTCAAATTTATAGTACAGCGGTATACATAACATTAAAGGGGTTGTAGAGTGTAGACAAATTATCACCTATCCAAAGGGGTCCGACTGCTGGAATACATACCAGTCATCAAAACGTGACAGAACCAGAGTGCAAATATTCAACTACCACTCTATTCAATCTCATGGGGCTGCTAGAAAAAGCCAAGTGCTGCCTCTGGGTGGCATGTGAAGTTCACTCCATTCTACTGAAGATAAAGGTGCTCCATTGGGGAAAAAAGTGCTCCATTCTGTTGATCTGTTGTGGCCAAAGTAGTTTCACCCACACTTATATTCAAGAAAGGCTGTACTGGGCCCCTGGCCATAAGGGGAGGCCGACATGACAGGGTGACGTGAGAAGATAGGAAGCTGACAGGGCTATGGGGTTTTTAGGTTTTTTCCCTAATGGGGTTAATATTACATGCTGGGAGGGGTAATGGGTTCAGTTATAGAAGAAGGAGGGGTTGGAGGAGGAGTTACAGGGGGGAAATTGTAAGAGGGGGCAGACATCTTAGTAGAGCAACCATTTTAAGTACCCACCTTTGTGACAAGAAGCTGTGAGGTACTTCTGGGATGGAGGTTGATGCACTGCTGCAAAGTTTGCAGGACGCAGCGGGGACACAAGGAGCAGGATGGTTGCAGGTTTCAATCAACAGCCTGCTAAAAGGGCCAGTGGCTGGGGCATCCCAGGCTCCTCTGGATTGGCACTGGCCGCGGAGGTCTAGGCCTCCGGTGTGCTTAAGCCCTGTTATTACCCCCGGGTCCTGCGCTGAATTAGGAGCCCATCCGGTAACCTTCCGGTTGGAAATGCAGGCACTGGTCAAGTGGCCTCGCGTCACACTGCTGGGAGGAATCCTGTTTAGTGGGGGGGCCTGCAGCAGGGAGAGGAGTCGGCCTCCCCCTCATCTTGAGTGAGACAATGTAGGAGGCCGGGAACCAGAGTGGCGGGCTCCGGCACTGGAACTGGACCTGCTTAGCAGAGAAATTCATGGGAATCTAGGAAACGGGGCCATATGTAGTGGCTCCTCAGCATCGGGAGTGTCGTGGGCAGCAGTCAGCCATCCTGGGAAGCAGCGCGCTACCTGTTGCATCACAAGGTGTCACCACTCAGCGCGGTGAGACGCCAGGGATGAGAACAGCGCAGGTCCCTTTGGAGGGACATTGGCAGCAGCCGGTTGCCTCGATAGCCAGGACAGATGAAAGGCATCAGGAAACGGCTGGAGTGGCCTTACACGGGCATCTACAGGATGGCTCAGCTCCCAGTGCATCAACAGTGTTGGCTTCATGGGTCCCTGCACAGATGGCTGCCTCGGCATCGGATGTGGGTCTGAGGTTTGTGGTACAGGGAGACCCAGGGGCTCTGGATTCATGGACTTCTAGGTCCAGGAGGGACACTGGACAACTTCAACAGGATGCCGGAACTTCGGCTGCTGGGTTCACAGCGCCCAGGCAGCTAGGTGAAATTGATCATAATTTTCTTTTTAACCCTTGCTTAGCTTCCCCAGAGTTCAGAACTCAGGATGTGAGTTCTGGCGGGGTTAGCGGGGTATGAGGTTAATTTTGAATGGCCTGTGAGATGTAGCTATGTTATGGGATCGGGGATGCAAAGGGGTGTCACCGTCATCTGCCTGGTTAGGGAATTCTAACATGGTATTGGGGTCTAGGAGTGTATTCAAAATATCTGGGACTTATTGCAGTGCGGGGGTAGAGATCAGTGTTACAGCTTCTTCAGTGCATAGTGGCGTGGCATCTAGGGCTACCACTCCAGCCGATGAACCAGAGAGTGCAGGGCAAGGGGAGGTTGCAGCTGGTGATAAAGAAAAAGATAAGGTACATCTAGATGACGTGGCTAGACGGGATGTGTACGTGTGTTTTGAGGGACCACTGGGGCCCAATTAAAACAAGAAATGAGGGAAAAGATATGGAAGGGAGAATATGTGGATATATTTTCTTTGTTGCCACTAGAACGCTTTCATTTGGATAGGGTTAGAAGGGAGGATTCTAAAAGGAAGGATGAGGAAAATAGGAGGTATCGGTTAATACCAAGGACCTCCTCCAATTGGTTACAAGCGTTTGCCATTTTGGCTAGTGTAATTGGGGAAAAGGTGCCCGAAAATTGTTGAGGTCTTTTCTGTTATTTGGATGCTATAGATGAAGCATACCGGTTTTATGGCGGGCAAGGATGGTTGAGATATGACGAGCAGTTTCATCAACGGAAAGCGGTTAGGCCTAGTATTTGATGGTACCACAAAGATATAGCTTTATGGATGAAGGTGATGGTTCCATCTCGATTAGGTCAAATTAGTCAGCCTTTTCAAGGGGGCACTGGGGGTTCGGAACAGTCAGGACCCTCGGTGGCTATGCAGAAGGGACTGTGTTTTTCCTTTAATGAAGGAGCATGCAAATTCGGGAACAAATGCAAATTTAAACATGAATGCTCAGCTTGCAGGGGCATGCACGGAGCGGCAAAATGCTTCAAAGGAGGTAAATTCAGAGGGGGGACTCAGCTGAAAAAAGGGGAGACACCAGTTAAGTTAGGCGCGATGAAGGGTTTTCTGGTTAGATACCCAAATGCGTCAGCAACTGACTTGTTGAGAGAGGATTTTAGAGATGGTTTTAAAATCCCGTTCATTGAGCAAAATGTTTATTTGCCAAAAAGATTTTAAAATCAGCTTTACAGTTTCCTGGGGTGGTATTTGAGAAATTACAGAAGGAAGTTGCGTTGGGTAGAATGGCAGGCCCATTTGCTACAGCTCCTATTAGTAATTTGAGGGTGTCACCGCTTGGAGGGGTACCAAAAAAGAAACATAATAAATTCAGGTTGATCCATCATTTATCTTTTCCAAAAGGAGCATCTGTGAATGACTGGATCGATCCGCAATTGTGCTCAGTTCAGTACACGTTGGTTGATGCAGCGATGGAGTGGGTACGTGTTGTGAATTCTGTTTTCGAACTCCCTCCTGTGGTCATGAATGGTACTTCGGCGAGTTCTGTCCATGAACTCCCTCTGGTGGCTGTGAGTGGAGCTGCTGCTTCTGAGGTTCCTTCCACAGGTGACGTAGTTTATTCTTTGGCTTGCTGTTCTATTTAACTCCACTCAGATCATTACTCCATGCCAGCTGTCAATGTTCTTGCACTGGTTCAGTTCGCTCTTGGATCTTTCTGGTGACCTGTCTACTCCAGCAGAAGCTAAGTCCCTGTTAGCTAATTATTTGTTCATTGTTTCCTTGTCCAGTTGGCTATCATGATTTTGTCTTGCTAGCTGGAAGCTCTGGGATGCAGAGTGGCACCTCCGCACCGTGAGTCGGTGCGGAGGTCTTTTTGCACACTCTGCGTGGTTTTTTGTAGTTTTTTGTGCTGACCGCAAATATACCTTTTCTATCCTCAGTCTGTTTCTGGTGATCTGTCTACTCCAGCAGAAGCTAAGTTCCTGATAGTATCTAATTCGTTCATTGTTTTCTTGTCCAGCTGGATATCATGATTTTGCCTTGCTAGCTGGAAGCTCTGGGATGCAGAGTGGCATCTCCGCACCGTTAGTCGGTGCGGAGGTTTTTATGCACACTCCGCGTGGTCTTTTGTAGTTTTTTGTGCTGATCGCAAAGCTACCTTTCCTTTCCTCTGTCTATTTAGTAAGTCTGGCCTCCCTTTGCTGAAACCTGTTTCATCTCTGTGTTTGTGACTTTCATCTTAACTCACAGTCAATATATGTGGGGGGCTGCCTTTTCCTTTAGGGAATTTCTCTGAGGCAAGGTAGGCTTTATTTTCTATCTCTAGGGCTAGTTAGCTCTTAGGCTGTGAAGAGGCGTCTAGGTCGTGTTAGGTACGCTCCACGGCTATTTCTAGTTGTGTGACAGGATTAGGGGTTGCGGTCAGCAGAGTTCCCACTTCCCAGAGCTTGTCCTGTGTGAGTTTAACCATTAGGTCGTTCCGGGTGCTCTTAACCACAAGGTCCATAACAGTACAGCTGGCCCAAAGTATTAATGCATCTCAATAGAGGGATAAGAGAAGTTCTGAGACCATTTTTTTTTCTTTGCACTGTGTTTTGTTATTCTTTTCCCCTAAACCTCTGGGTGGTTCAGAATACAGGTGTAGATATGGACATTCAGGGTCTGTCCTCTTGTGTGGATCATCTCACGGCAAGGGTACAAAACATTCAAGATTTTGTGGTTCAGAATCCGATGTTAGAGCCTAGAATTACAGTTCCTGATTTGTTTTCTGGGGATAGATCTAAATTCCTGAATTTAAAAAATAATTGCAAACTGTTTCTAGCTTTGAAACCCCGCTCCTCTGGTGACCCCGTTCAGCAAGTAAAAATCATTATTTCTTTGTTGCGTGGTGACCCTCAAGACTGGGCATTTTCCCTTGCGCCAGGAGATCCTGCATTGCGTGATGTTAATGCGTTTTTTCTGGCACTTGGTTTGCTTTATGATGAACCAAATTCAGTGGATCAGGAAGAGAAAATCTTGCTGGCTTTGTGTCAGGGTCAGGATGAAGCGGAGGTGTACTGCCAGAAGTTTAGAAAGTGGTCTGTGCTTACTCAGTGGAATGAGTGTGCCCTGGCGGCAATTTTCAGAAAGGGTCTTTCTGAAGCCTTTAAGGATGTCATGGTGGGATTTCCCACGCCTGCTGGTCTGAATGAGTCTATGTCCTTGGCCATTCAGATCGATCGGCGCTTGCGTGAGCGCAAAGCTGTGCACCATTTGGCGGTGTTCTCTGAGAATAGGCCTGAGCCTATGCAGTGTGATAGGACTTTGACCAGAGCTGAACGGCAAGAACACAGACGTCGGAATGGACTGTGATTTTACTGTGGTGAATCCACTCATGCTATCTCCGATTGCCCTAAGCGCACTAAGAGGTTCGCTAGGTCTGCCACCATTGGTATGGTACAGTCTAAATTTCTTTTGTCCGTTACTCTGATTTGCTCTCTGTCATCATATTCTGTTATGGCATTTGTGGATTCAGGCGCTGCCCTGAATTTGATGGACTTGGAGTTTGCCAGGCGCTGTGGTTTTTCCTTGGAGCCCTTGCAGTATCCTATTCCATTGAGAGGAATTGATGCTACGTGTTATGAGTGCAATCCAGTGACACAGTGTACCAGCGATCAGAGCACATACAGTGATCTGACAATAACCCAAAAACAAAAGTACGAGCTCTGAGACGTGGAATCTCTGTAGACTGCAAACCTGAACCTAACCTAAACACAACTAAAGGTGGTTGTGGATTGCGCCTGACACTACCTAGGCAACTCGGCACAACCTGAGAAACTGACTAGCCTGAAGATAGAAAATCAAGCCTGGCTTGCCTCAGAGAAATACCCCAAAGGAAAAGGCAGCCCCCCACATATAATGACTGTGAGTAAGATGAAAAGACAAAACGTAGGGATGAAATAGATTCAGCAAAGTGAGGCCCGATATTCTAGATAGAGCGAGGATAGTAAAGAGAACTTTGCAGTCTACAAAAAACTCTAAAGCAAAAACCACGCAAAGGGGGCAAAAAGACCCACCGTGCCGAACTAACGGCACGGCGGTACACCCTTTGCGTCTCAGAGCTTCCAGCAAAACCAAACGACAAGCTGGACAGAAAAAATAGCAACAAAAGCAAGAAGCACTTATCTAAGTAGAGCAGCAGGCCACAGGAAAGATCCAGGAGCTCAGATCCAATACTGAAACATTGACAAGGAGCAAGGAAGACAGAATCAGGTGGAGTTAAATAACGAAGCAGCTAACGAGCTCTGCAGAACACCTGAGGGAGGAAGCTCAGAAGCTGCAGTACCACTTGTGACCACAGGAGTGAATTCAGCCACAGAATTCACAACAGTACCCCCCCCCCTTGAGGAGGGGTCACCGAACCCTCACCAGAGCCCCCAGGCCGACCGGGATGAGCCACATGAAAGGCACGAACAAGATCTGGAGCATGGACATCAGAGGCAAAAACCCAGGAATTATCTTCCTGAGCATAACCCTTCCATTTAACCAGATACTGGAGTTTCCGTCTAGAAACACGAGAATCCAAAATTTTCTCCACAATATATTCCAATTCCCCCTCCACCAAAACCGGGGCAGGAGGCTCAACAGAAGGCACCATAGGTGCCACGTATCTCCGCAACAACGACCTATGGAATACATTATGTATGGAAAAGGAGTCTGGGAGGGTCAGACGAAAAGACACAGGATTGAGAATCTCAGAAATCCTATACGGACCAATAAAACGAGGTTTAAATTTAGGAGAGGAAACCTTCATAGGAATATGACGAGAAGATAACCAAACCAGATCCCCAACACGAAGTCGGGGACCCACACGGCGTCTGCGATTAGCGAAAAGTTGAGCCTTCTCCTGGGACAAGGTCAAATTGTCCACTACCTGAGTCCAGATCTGCTGCAACCTGTCCACCAAAGAATCCACACCAGGACAGTCCGAAGACTCAACCTGTCCTGAAGAGAAACGAGGATGGAACCCAGAATTGCAGAAAAATGGAGAGACCAAGGTAGCCGAGCTGGCCCGATTATTAAGGGCAAACTCAGCCAACGGCAAAAAGGACACCCAATCATCCTGGTCTGCAGAAACAAAACATCTCAGATATGTTTCCAAGGTCTGATTGGTTCGTTCAATCTGGCCATTAGTCTGAGGATGGAAAGCCGAGGAAAAAGATAGGTCAATGCCCAACCTACCACAAAAGGCTCGCCAAAACCTTGAAACAAACTGGGAACCTCTGTCAGAAACAATATTCTCAGGAATGCCATGAAAACGAACCACATGCTGGTAGAACAAAGGCACCAAATCAGAGGAGGAAGGCAATTTAACCAAGGGCACCAGATGGACCATTTTAGAAAAGCGATCACAGACCACCCAAATGACTGACATCTTTTGAGAAACGGGAAGGTCAGAAATGAAATCCATCGAAATATGTGTCCAAGGCCTCTTTGGGACCGGCAAGGGCAAAAGCAACCCACTGGCACGTGAACAGCAGGGCTTAGCCCTAGCACAAATCCCACAGGACTGCACAAAAGTACGTACATCCCGTGACAGAGATGGCCACCAGAAGGATCTAGCCACTAACTCTCTGGTACCAAAGATTCCAGGATGACCAGCCAACACCGAACAATGAAGTTCAGAGATAACTTTACTAGTCCACCTATCAGGGACGAACAGTTTCTCCGCCGGACAACGATCAGGTTTATTCGCCTGAAATTTTTGCAACACTCGCCGCAAATCAGGGGAGATGGCAGACACAATGACTCCTTCCTTGAGGATACTCACCGGCTCAGATAAACCCGGAGAGTCGGGCACAAAACTCCTAGACAGAGCATCCGCCTTCACATTTTTAGAGCCCGGAAGGTACGAAATCACAAAATCGAAGCGGGCAAAGAATAACGACCAACGGGCCTGTCTAGGATTCAAGCGCTTGGCAGACTCGAGATAAGTAAGGTTCTTATGATCAGTCAATACCACCACGCGATGCTTAGCTCCTTCAAGCCAATGACGCCATTCCTCAAATGCCCACTTCATGGCCAGCAACTCTCGGTTGCCCACATCATAATTACGCTCAGCAGCCGAAAACTTCCTGGAAAAGAAAGCACATGGTTTCAACACTGAGCAACCAGAACCTCTCTGTGACAAAACCGCCCCTGCTCCAATCTCAGAAGCATCAACCTCGACCTGGAATGGAAGAGAAACATCTGGTTGACACAACACAGGGGCAGAACAAAAACGATGCTTCAACTCCTGAAAAGCTTCCACAGCAGCAGAAGACCAATTAATCAAATCAGCACCCTTCTTGGTCAAATCGGTCAATGGTTTAGCAATGCTAGAAAAATTACAGATGAAGCGACGATAAAAATTAGCAAAGCCCATGAATTTTTGCAGACTTTTCAGAGATGTCGGCTGAGTCCAATCCTGGATGGCTTGGACCTTAACCGGATCCATCTCGATAGTAGAAGGGGAAAAGATGAACCCCAAAAATGAAACTTTCTGCACACCGAAGAGACACTTTGATCCCTTCACAAACAAAGAATTAGCACGCAGGACCTGGAAAACCATTCTGACCTGCTTCACATGAGAGTCCCAATCATCTGAGAAGATCAAAATGTCATCCAAGTAAACAATCAGGAATTTATCCAGATACTCACGGAAGATGTCATGCATAAAAGACTGAAACACAGATGGAGCATTGGCAAGTCCGAACGGCATCACTAGATACTCAAAATGACCCTCGGGCATATTAAATGCAGTTTTCGATTCATCTCCTTGCCTGATTCTCACCAGATTATACGCACCACGAAGATCTATCTTAGTGAACCAACTAGCCCCCTTAATCCGAGCAAACAAGTCAGATAACAATGGCAAGGGATACTGGAATTTAACAGTGATCTTATTAAGAAGGCGGTAATCAATACATGGTCTCAGCGAACCATCCTTCTTGGCTACAAAAAAGAACCCTGCTCCCAGTGGTGATGACGATGGGCGAATATGTCCCTTCTCCAGGGATTCCTTCACATAACTGCGCATAGCGGCATGTTCAGGCACGGATAAATTAAATAAACAACCTTTAGGGAATTTACTACCAGGAATCAAATTGATAGCACAATCACAATCCCTATGCGGAGGTAGGGCATCGGACTTGGGCTCTTCAAATACATCCTGATAATCAGACAATAACTCTGGGACCTCAGAAGGAGTAGATGACGAAATCGACAAAAATGGAACATCACCATGAACCCCCTGACAACCCCAGCTGGACACCGACATGGAGTTCCAATCCAATACCGGATTATGGGTTTGCAGCCATGGCAACCCCAACACGACCACATCATGCAGATTATGCAACACCAGAAAGCGAATAACTTCCTGATGTGCAGGAGCCATGCACATGGTCAGCTGGGCCCAGTACTGAGGTTTATTCTTGGCCAAAGGTGTAGCATCAATTCCTCTCAACGGAATAGGACACCGCAAAGGCTCCAAGAAAAACCCACAACGTTTAGCATAATCCAAATCCATCAGATTCAGGGCAGCGCCTGAATCCACAAACACCATGACAGAATACGATGACAAAGAGCATATCAATGTAATGGACAGAAGGAATTTGGACTGTACAGTACCAATGACGGCAGACCTAGCGAACCGCTTAGTGCGCTTAGGACAATCAGAAATAGCATGAGTGTAATCACCACAGTAGAAACACAGCCCATTCAGACGTCTGTGTTCTTGCCGTTCAACTCTGGTCATAGTCCTATCGCACTGCATAGGCTCAGGTTTAATCTCAGGCAATACCGCCAAATGGTGCACAGATTTACGCTCGCGCAAGCGTCGACCGATCTGAATGGCCAAAGACATAGACTCATTCAAACTAGCAGGCATAGGAAAACCCACCATGACATCCTTAAGAGCCTCAGAGAGACCCTTTCTGAACAAAGCTGCCAGCGCAGATTCATTCCACTGAGTGAGTACTGACCACTTCCTAAATTTCTGACAGTATACTTCTATATCATCCTGACCCTGGCACAAAGCCAGCAAATTTTTCTCAGCCTGATCCACTGAACTAGGCTCATCGTACAGCAATCCGAGCGCCAGGAAAAACGCATCGACACTACTCAATGCGGGGTCTCCTGGCGCAAGAGAAAATGCCCAGTCCTGAGGGTCACCACGTAACAAAGAAATAATAATCAAAACCTGTTGAACTGAATTACCAGAAGAATGAGGTTTCAAGGCCAGAAATAGCTTACAATTATTTTTGAAGCTCAGAAACTTAGTTCTATCACCAAAAAACAAATCAGGAATAGGAATTCTTGGTTCTAGCATAGATTTCTGATCAATAGTATCTTGAATCTTTTGTACATTTATAACGAGATTATCCATTGAAGAGCACAGAGCCTGAATATCCATGTCCACAGGTGTGTCCTGAAGCACCCAAATGTCTAGGGGAAAAAAAAAAAAAACTGAACACAGAGTTGAGAGAAAAAAAAAAAATGATGTCAGAACTTCTTTTTTCCCTCTATTGAGAATCATTAGGTTGGCTCCTTGTACTGTTATGAGTGCAATCCAGTGACACAGTGTACCAGCGATCAGAGCACATACAGTGATCTGACAATAACCCAAAAACAAAAGTACGAGCTCTGAGACGTGGAATCTCTGTAGACTGCAAACCTGAACCTATCCTAAACACAACTAAAGGTGGTTGTGGATTGCGCCTGACACTACCTAGGCAACTCGGCACAACCTGAGAAACTGACTAGCCTGAAGATAGAAAATCAAGCCTGGCTTACCTCAGAGAAATACCCCAAAGGAAAAGGCAGCCCCCCACATATAATGACTGTGAGTAAGATGAAAAGACAAAACGTAGGGATGAAATAGATTCAGCAAAGTGAGGCCCGATATTCTAGATAGAGCGAGGATAGTAAAGAGAACTTTGCAGTCTACAAAAAACCCTAAAGCAAAAACCACGCAAAGGGGGCAAAAAGACCCACCGTGCCGAACTAACGGCACGGCGGTACACCCTTTGCGTCTCAGAGCTTCCAGCAAAACCAAACGACAAGCTGGACAGAAAAAATAGCAACAAAAGAAAGAAGCACTTATCTAAGTAGAGCAGCAGGCCACAGGAAAGATCCAGGAGCTCAGATCCAATACTGAAACATTGACAAGGAGCAAGGAAGACAGAATCAGGTGGAGTTAAATAACGAAGCAGCTAACGAGCTCTGCAGAACACCTGAGGGAGGAAGCTCAGAAGCTGCAGTACCACTTGTGACCACAGGAGTGAATTCAGCCACAGAATTCACAACAGCTACGCCTTTGGCCAAGAATAAACCTCAATACTGGACGCAATTGACCATGTGCATGGCTCCTGCACATCAGGAGGATATTCGCTTTTTGGTGTTGCATAATCTGCATGATGTGGTCATTTTGGGGTTGCCATGGCTACAGGTCCATAATCCAGTATTGGATTGGAAATCTATGTCTGTGTCTGACTGGGGTTGTCAAGGGGTACATGGTGATGTTCCATTGTTGTCAATTTCGCCTTCCACTCCTTCTGAAGTCCCTGAGTTTTTATCAGATTACCGGGATGTATTTGAGGAGCTCAAATCCGGTGCCCTACCTCCTCATAGGGATTGCGATTGTGCTATTAATTTGATTCCCGGTAGTAAGTTTCCTAAGGGCCGACTGTTTAATTTATCTGTGCCAGAGCACGCTGCTATGCGGAGTTATATAAAGGAATCCATTGGGAGCAGGGTTCTTTTTTGTGGCCAAGAAGGATGGCTCTTTAAGACCTTGTATTGATTACCGCCTTCTTAAGAAGATCACAGTCAAATTTCAGTATCCTTTGCCGCTGATGTCTGATTTGTTTGCTCGGATTAAGGAGGCTAGTTGGTTCAGCAAGATAGATCTTCGAGGGGCGTATAATCTTGTGCGAATTAAACAGGGCGATGAATGGAAAACAGCATTTAATACGCCCGAGGGCCATTTTGGGTACTTGGTTATGCCATTCGGGCTTTCTAATGCTTCATCTGTGTTTCAGTCCTTTATGCATGACATCTTCCGAGAGTACCTGGATAGATTCATGATTGTATATTTGGATGACATTTTGGTCTTTTCGGATGA
Organism: Ranitomeya imitator; assembly: GCF_032444005.1. Lineage (NCBI taxonomy): Eukaryota > Metazoa > Chordata > Amphibia > Anura > Dendrobatidae > Ranitomeya > Ranitomeya imitator. Next base: position 427,203,576 of record NC_091287.1, on the reverse strand, counting down.
TTGGGAGTCTCTTGTGAAGCAGGTCAGAATGGTGTTCCAGGTCCTTCGTGCGAATTCCTTGTTTGTGAAGGGATCAAAGTGTCTCTTTGGAGTTCAGAAGGTTTCATTTTGGGGTTTCATTTTTTCCCCTTCTACTATCGGGATGGACCCTGTTAAAGTTCAGGCCATTTATGATTGGACTCAGCCGACATCTGTGAAGAGCCTACAGAAGTTCCTGGGCTTTGCTAATTTTTACCGTCTCTTCATCGCTAATTTTTCTAGTATTGCTAAACCGTTGACTGATTTGACCAAGAAAGGTGCTGATGTGGTCAATTGGTCCTCTGCGGCTGTAGAGGCTTTTCAGGAGTTGAAGCATCATTTTTCTTCTGCCCCTGTGCTGTGCCAGCCAGATGTTTCGCTCCCGTTTCAGGTCGAGGTTGATGCTTCTGAGATTGGAGCAGGGGATGTTTTGTCGCAAAGAAGTTCTGATGGCTCGGTGATGAAAACATGTGCCTTCTTTTCTAGAAAATTCTCGCCTGCTGAGCGCAATTATGATGTTGGCAATCAAGAGTTGTTGACCATGAAGTGGGCATTCGAGGAGTGGCGACATTGGCTTGAAGGAGCTAAACATCGCGTGGTGGTCTTGACAGATCACAAGAATTTGACTTATCTCGAGTCTGCCAAACGGTTGAATCCTAGACAGGCTCGATGGTCGCTCTTTTTCTCCCGTTTTGATTTTGTGGTTTCATACTTTCCGGGATCTAAGAATGTGAAGGCTGATGCCCTGTCAAGGAGTTTTGTGCCTGACTCTCCGGGTGTTCCGGAGCCGGCGGATATTCTTAAAGAAGGGGTAATTTTGTCTGCCATCTCCCCTGATTTGCGGCGCGTGCTGCAGAAGTTTCAGGCTGATAGTCCTGACCGTTGTCCAACGGAGAAACTGTTTGTCCCTGATAGGTGGACTAGTAGAGTTATCTCTGAGGTTCATTGTTCGGTGTTGGCTGGTCTTCCTGGAATCTTTGGTACCAGAGATTTGGTGGCTAGATCCTTTTGGTGGCCTTCTTTGTCACGGGATGTGCATTCTTTTGTGCAGTCCTGTGGGACTTGTGCTCGGGCTAAGCCCTGCTGTTCTCGTGCCAGTGGGTTGCTTTTGCCCTTGCCGGTCCCGAAGAGGCCCTGGACGCATATTTCCATGGATTTTATTTCTGATCTCTCTGTTTCTCAAAGGATGTCGGTCATTTGGGTGGTTTGTGATCGCTTTTCTAAGATGATCCATTTGGTACCCTTGCCTTCCTCCTCTGATTAGGTGCCATTGTTTTTCCAGCATGTGGTTTGTTTGCATGGCATTCCGGAGAACATCGTTTCGGACAGAGGTTCCCAGTTTGTTTCAAGGTTTTGGCTGTTATGTGTGCTAATGAAAGGTGTAATGAAGGCAATCCAGAGACACAGTGTTCCTAGCGATCCGAGCGCACACAGTGATCTGACAAATACCCAAAAATACAAGAACGAGCTCTGAGACGTGGAAACTCTGTAGACTACACACCTGATCCTATCCTAAACACAACTAAAAGCGGCTGTGGATTGCGCCTAGCAACTACCTATGCAACTCGGCACAGCCTAAGAAACTAGCTAGCCTGAAGATAGAAAAATAGGCCTGACTTGCCCCCAGAGAAATACCCCAAAGGAAAAGGCAGCCCCCCACATATAATGACTGTGAGTAAGATGAAAAGACAAAACGTAGGGATGAAATAGATTCAGCAAAGTGGGGCCCGATAATCTTAGACAGAGCGAGGATAGTAAAGCGAACTTTGCAGTCTACAAAAAACCCTTAAGCAAAAACCACGCAAAGGGGGCAAAAAAGACCCACCGTGCCGAACTAACGGCACGGCGGTACACCCTTTGCTTCTCAGAGCTACCAGCAAAACAAAAGACAAGCTGGACAGAAAAAAAGCAACAAAAAAGCAAAAAAGCACTTAGCTATACAGAGCAGCAGGTCACAGGAACAAACAGGAGAAGCTCAGATCCAACACTGGAACATTGACAAGGAGCAGGGATAGCAGCATCAGGCGGAGTTAAGTAACGAAGCAGCTAACGAGCTCACCAGAACACCTGAGGAAGGAAGCTCAGAAGCTGCAGTACCACTTGTGACCACAGGAGTGAATTCAGCCACAGAATTCACAACAGTACACCCCCCTTGAGGAGGGGTCACCGAACCCTCACCAGAGCCCCCAGGCCGACCAGGATGAGCCGCATGAAAGGCACGAACAAGATCGGGAGCATGAACATCAGAGGCAAAAACCCAGGAATTATCTTCCTGAGCATAACCCTTCCATTTAACCAGATACTGGAGTTTCCGTCTAGAAACACGAGAATCCAAAATCTTCTCCACAATATACTCCAATTCCCCCTCCACCAAAACCGGGGCAGGAGGCTCAACATATGGAACCATAGGTGCCACGTATCTCCGCAACAACGACCTATGGAATACATTATGTATGGAAAAGGAGTCTGGGAGGGTCAAACGAAAAGACACAGGATTGAGAACCTCAGAAATCCTATACGGACCAATAAAACGAGGTTTAAATTTAGGAGAGGAAACCTTCATAGGAATATGACGAGAAGATAACCAAACCAGATCCCCAACACGAAGTCGGGGACCCACACGGCGTCTGCGATTAGCGAAAAGTTGAGCCTTTTCCTGGGACAAGGTCAAATTGTCCACTACCTGAGTCCAGATCTGCTGCAACCTGTCCACCACAGAATCCACACCAGGACAGTCCGAAGACTCAACCTGTCCTGAAGAGAAACGAGGATGGAACCCAGAATTGCAAAAAAATGGAGAAACCAAGGTAGCCGAGCTGGCCCGATTATTAAGGGCGAACTCAGCCAACGGCAAAAAGGACACCCAATCATCCTGGTCAGCAGAAACAAAACATCTCAGATATGTTTCCAAGGTCTGATTGGTTCGTTCGGTCTGGCCATTAGTCTGAGGATGGAAAGCCGAGGAAAAGGATAGGTCAATGCCCATCCTACCACAAAAAGCTCGCCAAAACCTTGAAACAAACTGGGAACCTCTGTCAGAAACAATATTCTCAGGAATGCCATGCAACCGAACCACATGCTGAAAGAACAAAGGTACCAAATCAGAGGAGGAAGGCAATTTAGCCAAGGGCACCAGTTGGACCATTTTAGAAAAGCGATCACAGACCACCCAAATGACTGACATCTTTTGAGAAACGGGAAGGTCAGAAATGAAATCCATCGAAATATGTGTCCAAGGCCTCTTTGGGACCGGCAAGGGCAAAAGCAACCCACTGGCACGAGAACAGCAGGGCTTAGCCCTAGCACAAATCCCACAGGACTGCACAAAAGTACGTACATCCCGTGACAGAGATGGCCACCAGAAGGATCTAGCCACTAACTCTCTGGTACCAAAGATTCCAGGATGACCAGCCAACACCGAACAATGAAGTTCACAGATAAGTTTATTAGTCCACCTATCAGGGACGAACAGTTTCTCCGCTGGACAACGATCAGGTTTATTCGCCTGAAATTTTTGCAGCACCCGCCGCAAATCAGGGGAGATGGCAGACACAATGACTCCTTCCTTGAGGATACCCGCTGGCTCAGAAAAACCCGGAGAGTCAGGCACAAAACTCCTAGACAGAGCATCCGCCTTCACATTTTTAGAGCCCGGAAGGTACGAAATCACAAAGTCGAAGCGGGCAAAAAATAACGACTAACGGGCCTGTCTAGGATTCAAGCGCTTGGCAGACTCGAGATAAGTCAAGTTCTTATGATCAGTCAATACCACCACGCGATGCTTGGCTCCTTCAAGCCAATGGCGCCATTCCTCGAATGCCCACTTCATGGCCAGCAACTCTCGGTTGCCCACATCATAATTACGCTCAGCGGGCGAAAACTTCCTGGAAAAGAAAGCACATGGTTTCATCACTGAGCAATCAGAACCTCTCTGTGACAAAACCGCCCCTGCTCCAATCTCAGAAGCATCAACCTCGACCTGGAACGGAAGAGAAACATCTGGCTGACACAACACAGGGGCAGAACAAAAACGACGCTTCAACTCCTGAAAAGCTTCCACAGCAGCAGAAGACCAATTAACCAAATCAGCACCCTTCTTGGTCAAATCGGTCAATGGTTTGGCAATGCTAGAAAAATTACAGATGAAGCGACGATAAAAATTAGCAAAGCCCAGGAACTTTTGCAGACTTTTCAGAGATGTCGGCTGAATCCAATCCTGGATGGCTTGGACCTTAACTGGATCCATCTCGATAGTAGAAGGGGTAAAGATGAACCCCAAAAATGAAACTTTCTGCACACCGAAGAGACACTTTGATCCCTTCACAAACAAAGAATTAGCACGCAGGACCTGAAAAACCATTCTGACCTGCTTCACATGAGACTCCCAATCATCTGAGAAGATCAAAATGTCATCCAAGTAAACAATCAGGAATTTATCCAGATACTCACGAAAGATGTCATGCATAAAAGACTGAAACACAGATGGAGCATTGGCAAGTCCGAACGGCATCACTAGATACTCAAAATGACCCTCGGGCGTATTGAATGCAGTTTTCCATTCATCTCCTTGCCTGATTCTCACCAGATTATACGCACCACGAAGATCTATCTTAGTGAACCAACTAGCCCCCTTAATCCGAGCAAACAAGTCAGATAACAATGGCAAGGGATACTGAAATTTAACAGTGATCTTATTAAGAAGGCGGTAATCAATACACGGTCTCAGCGAACCATCCTTCTTGGCTACAAAGAAGAACCCTGCTCCCAGTGGTGATGATGATGGGCGAATATGTCCCTTCTCCAGGGATTCCTTCACATAACTGCGCATAGCGGCGTGTTCGGGCACGGATAAATTAAATAATCGACCTTTAGGGAATTTACTACCAGGAATCAAATTGATAGCACAATCACAATCCCTATGCGGAGGTAGGGCATCGGACTTGGGCTCTTCAAATACATCCTGATAATCAGACAATAACTCTGGGACCTCAGAAGGGGTGGATGACGAAATCGACAAAAATGGAACATCACCATGTACCCCCTGACAACCCCAGCTGGACACCGACATGGAATTCCAATCCAATACTGGATTATGGGTTTGTAGCCATGGCAACCCCAACACGACCACATCATGCAGATTATGCAACACCAGGAAGCGAATAACTTCCTGATGTGCAGGAGCCATGCACATGGTCAGCTGGGCCCAGTACTGAGGTTTATTCTTGGCCAAAGGTGTAGCATCAATTCCTCTCAATGGAATAGGACACCGCAAAGGCTCCAAGAAAAACCCACAACGTTTAGCATAATCCAAATCCATCAGATTCAGGGCAGCGCCTGAATCCACAAACGCCATGACAGAAAACGACGACAAAGAGCATATCAGGGTAATGGACAGAAGGAATTTGGACTGTACAGTACCAATGACGGCAGACCTAGCGGACCGCTTAGTGCGCTTAGGACAATCAGAAATAGCATGAGTGGAATCACCACAGTAGAAACACAGCCCATTCAGACGTCTGTATTCTTGCCGTTCAACTCTGGTCATAGTCCTATCGCACTGCATAGGCTCAGGTTTAACCTCAGGCAATACCGCCAAATGGTGCACAGATTTACGCTTGCGCAAGCGTCGACCGATCTGAATGGCCAAAGACAAAGACTCATTCAAACCAGCAGGCATAGGAAATCCCACCATGACATCCTTAAGAGCCTCAGAGAGACCCTTTCTGAACAAAGCTGCCAGCGCAGATTCATTCCACTGAGTGAGTACTGACCATTTCCTAAATTTCTGACAATATACTTCTATATCATCCTGACCCTGGCACAAAGCCAGCAAATTTTTCTCAGCCTGATCCACTGAATTAGGCTCATCGTACAGTAATCCGAGCGCCAGGAAAAACGCATCGACACTACTCAATGCAGGGTCTCCTGGCGCAAGAGAAAATGCCCAGTCTTGAGGGTCGCCGCGCAAAAAAGAAATAATAATCAAAACTTGTTGAATAGGATTACCAGAAGAATGAGGTTTCAAGGCCAGAAATAACTTACAATTATTTTTGAAACTTAGAAACTTAGTTCTGTCTCCAAAAAACAAATCAGGAATAGGAATTCTTGGTTCTAACATAGATTTCTGATCAATAGTATCTTGAATCTTTTGTACATTTATAACGAGATTATCCATTGAAGAGCACAGACTCTGAATATCCATGTCCACACCTGTGTCCAGAATCACCCAAATGTCTAGGGGAAAAAAAAAAAGTGAACACAGAGCAGAGAAAAAAAAATGGTGTCAGAACTTTTTCTTTCCCTCTATTGAGAATCATTAGATGGCTCCTTGTACTGTTATGTGTGCTAATGAAAGGTGTAATGAAGGCAATCCAGAGACACAGTGTGCCTAGCGATCCGAGCGCACACAGTGATCTGACAAATACCCAAAAATACAAGAACGAGCTCTGAGACGTGGAAACTCTGTAGACTACACACCTGATCCTATCCTAAACACAACTAAAAGCGGCTGTGGATTGCGCCTAGCAACTACCTATGCAACTCGGCACAGCCTAAGAAACTAGCTAGCCTGAAGATAGAAAAATAGGCCTGACTTGCCCCCAGAGAAATACCCCAAAGGAAAAGGCAGCCCCCCACATATAATGACTGTGAGTAAGATGAAAAGACAAAACGTAGGGATGAAATAGATTCAGCAAAGTGGGGCCCGATAATCTTAGACAGAGCGAGGATAGTAAAGCGAACTTTGCAGTCTACAAAAAACCCTTAAGCAAAAACCACGCAAAGGGGGCAAAAAAGACCCACCGTGCCGAACTAACGGCACGGCGGTACACCCTTTGCTTCTCAGAGCTACCAGCAAAACAAAAGACAAGCTGGACAGAAAAAAAGCAACAAAAAAGCAAAAAAGCACTTAGCTATACAGAGCAGCAGGTCACAGGAACAAACAGGAGAAGCTCAGATCCAACACTGGAACATTGACAAGGAGCAGGGATAGCAGCATCAGGCGGAGTTAAGTAACGAAGCAGCTAACGAGCTCACCAGAACACCTGAGGAAGGAAGCTCAGAAGCTGCAGTACCACTTGTGACCACAGGAGTGAATTCAGCCACAGAATTCACAACATTTGGCGGTCCTTTTGTGCTAAGATGGGCATTGATTTGTCTTTTTCTTCGGCTTTCCATCCTCAGACTAATGGCCAAACCGAACGAACTAATCAGTCTTTGGAAACATATCTGAGATGCTTTGTTTCTGCTGATCAGGATGATTGGGTGTCCTTCTTGCCTTTGGCTGAGTTCGCCCTTAATAATCGGGCCAGCTCGGCTACTTTGATTTCTCCTTTTTTCTGCAATTCTGGTTTCCATCCTCGTTTCTCTTCAGGGCAGGTTGAGCCTTCGGACTGTCCTGGTGTGGATACTGTGGTGGACAGGTTGCAGTAGATTTGGACTCATGTGGTGGACAATTTGACATTGTCCCAGGAGAAGGCTCAACGTTTCGCTACCGCCGGCGCTGTGTTGGTCCCCGACTTCGGGTTGGGGATTTGGTTTGGTTGTCATATCGTCATGTTCCTATGAAGGTTTCCTCTCCTAAGTTTAAGCCTTGTTTCATTGGGCCATATAAGATTTCTGAAGTTCTTAACCCCTTCCCGACACATGACGCCACGTAGGCGTCATGAAAGTCGGTGCCAATCCGACCCATGACACCTATGTGGCATCATGGAAAGATTGCGTCCCTGCAGATCGGGTGAAAGGGTTAACTCTCATTTCACCCGATCTGCAGGGACAGGGGGAGTGGTAGTTTAGCCCAGGGGGGGTGGCTTCACCCCCTCGTGGCTACGATCGCTCTGATTGGCTGTTGAAAGTGAAACTGCCAATAAGAGCGATTTGTAATATTTCACCTATTATAACTGGTGAAATATTACAATCCAGCCATGGCCGATGCTGCAATATCATCGGCCATGGCTGGAAATACTAATGTGCCCCCACCACACCCCACCAATCGCCCCCCCAGCCCCCCGATCTGCCCGGTACACTGCTCCGGCTCCCCTCCGTCCAGTGCTCCGCTCCCCCCCGTGCTCTTGTCCGCTCCCCCCGTGCTCCAATCACCCCCCCGTGCTCCAATCACCCCCCCTGCACTCCGATCCACCCCCCCTGTGCTCCGTTCTACCCAACCCGTGCTCCGTTCCACGCCCCCCGTGCTCCATTCCACGCCTTCCGTGCTTCGATTCCCCCCCCGTGCTCTGATCCCCCCCGTGGTCCTCCCCCACCCCATCATACTTACCGATCCTGCCGGGGTCCCGTCCGTCTTCTCCCTGGGCGCCGCCATCTTCCAAAATGGCGGGCGCATGCGCAGTGCGCCCGCCGAATCTGCCGGCCGGCAGATTCGTTCCAAAGTGCATTTTGATCACTGAGATATAATCTATCTCAGTGATCAAAATAAAAAAATAAATGACCCCCCCCCTTTGTCACCCCCATAGGTAGGGACAATAAAAAAATAAAGAAATTTTTTTTCCCACTAATGTTAGAATAGGGTTAGGGGTAGGGGTAGGGGTAGGGTTAGGGGTAAGGTTAGGGTTAGGGTTAGGGTTAGGGCTAGGGTTTGGGCTAGGGGTAGGGTTAGGGTTAGGGTTAGGGGTAGGGTTAGGGCTAGGGTTAGGGTTTCGGTATGTGCACACGTATTCTGGTCCTAGTTCTAAACCGCTGCGGATTAATGGCGGATTTACCGCGTTTTTTCTGCGCATTTCACTGCGGTTTTACAACTGCGATTTTCTATTGGAGCAGTTGTAAAACCGCTGCGGAATCCGCACAAAGAAGTGACATGCTGCGGAATGTAAACCGCTGCGTTTCCGTGCAGTTTTTCCGCAGCATGTGTACAGCGATTTTTGTTTCCCGTAGGTTTACATTGAACTGTAAACTCATGGGAAACTGCTGCGGATCCGCAGCGTTTTCTGCAGCGTGTGCACATACCTTTAGAATTAGGCTATGTGCACACAGTGCGGATTGGCCGCTGCGGATTCGCAGCAGTGTTCCATCAGGTTTACAGTACCATGTAAACATATGAAAAACCAAATCCGCTGTGCCCATGGTGCGGAAAATACAGCGCGGAAACGCTGCGTTGCATTTTCCGCAGCATGTCAATTCTTTGTGCGGATTCCGCAGCGTTTTACACCTGTTCCTCAATAGGAATCCGCAGGTGAAATCCGCACAAAAAACACTGGAAATCCGCGGAAAATCCGCAGGTAAAACGCAGTGCCTTTTACCCGCGGATTTTTCAAAAATGGTGCGGAAATATCTCACACGAATCCGCAACGTGGGCACATAGCCTTAGGGTTAGGGTTGGAATTAGGGTTCTGGTTAGGGTTGTGATTAGGGTTATGGCTACAGTTGGGATTAGGGTTAGGGGTGTGTTGGGGTTAGTGTTGGAGTTAGAATTGAGGGGTTACCACTGTTTAGGCACATCAGGGGTCTCCAAACGCAACATGGCACCACCATTGATTCCAGCCAATCTCGTATTCAAAAAGTCAAATGGTGCTCCCTCACTTCCGAGCCCCGACGTGCGCCCAAACAGTGGTTTACCCCCACATATGGGGTACCAGCATACTCAGGATAAACTGCGCAACAATTACTGGGGTCCAATTTCTCCTGTTACCCTTGTGAATCTAAAAAAAATGCTTGCTAAAACATCATTTTTGAGGAAAGAAAAATGATTTTTTATTTTCACGGCTCTGCGTTGTAAACGTCTGTGAAGCACTTGGGCTCACCACATATCTAGATAAGTTCCTTTCGGGGTCTAGTTTCTAAAATGGGGTCACTTGTGGGGGGTTTCTACTGTTTAGGCACACCAGGGGCTCTGCAAACGCGATGTGACGCCCGCAGACCATTCCATCAAAGTCTGCATTTCAAAAGTCACTACTTCCCTTCTGAGCCCCGACGTGTGCCCAAACAGTGGTTTACCCCCTCACATGGGGTATCAGCGTACTCAGGAGAAACTGGACAACAACTTTTGGGGAAAATAAAAAATTCTGGGCTAAATAATTATTTTTGAGGAAAGAAAACGTATTTATTATTTTCACGGCTCTGCATTATAAACTTCTATGAAGCACTTGGGGGTTCAAAGTGCTCACCACACATCTAGATAAGTTCCTTTCGGGGTCTAGTTTCCAAAATGGGGTCACTTGTGGGGGGTTTCTACTGTTAAGCCACATCAAGGGCTCTGCAAACACAACGTGACGCCCACAGAGCATTCCATCAAAGTCTGCATTTCAAAACGTCACTACTTCACTTCCGAGCCCCGGCATGTGCCCAAACAGTGATTTACCCCCACATATGGTATATCAGCGTACTCAGGAGAAACTGGACAACAACTTTTGGGGTCAAATTTCTCCTGTTACCCTTGGGAAAATAAAAAATTGCAGGCTAAAAGATCATTTTTGAGAAAATATATTTTTTTTTTTTCATGGCTCTGCGTTATAAACTTCTGTGAAGCACTTGGGGGTTCAAAGTCCACACCACACATCTAGATTAGTTCCTTTGGGGGTCTAGTTTCCAAAATGGGGTCATTTCTGGGGGATCTCCAATGTTTAGGCACACAGGGGCTCTCCAAATGTGACATGGTGTCCGCTAATGATTGGAGCTAATTTTCCATTTAAAAAGCCAAATGACGTGCCATCCCTTCCGAGCCCTGCCATGCGCCCAAACAGTGGTTTACCCCCACATATGGGGTATCAGCGTACTCAGGACAAACTGGACAACAATATTTGGGGTCCAATTACTCCTATTATCGTTGGCAAAATAGGAAATTCCAGGCTAAAAAATCCTTTTTGAGGAAAGAAAAATTATTTTTTATTTTCATGGCTCTGCGTTATAAACTTCTGTGAAGCACCTGGGGGTTTAAAGTGCTCAATATGCATCTAGATAAGTTCCTTGGGGGGTCTAGTTTCCAAAATGGGGTCACTTGTGGGGGAGCTCCAATGTATAGGCACACAGGGGCTCTCCAAACGCTACATGGTGTCCGCTAACAATTGGAGCTAATTTTCCATTCAAAAAGTCAAATGGTGCGCCTTCCCTTCCGAGCCCTGCCGTGTGCCCAAACAGTGGTTTACCCCCACATATGAGGTATCGGCGTACTCGGGAGAAATTGTCCAACAAATTTTATGATCTATTTTATCCTACTGCCCATGTGAAAATGAAAAAATTGAGGCGAAAATAATTTTTTTGTGAAAAAAAAGTACTTTTTCATTTTTACAGATCAATTTGTGAAGCACCTGAGGGTTTAAAGTGCTCACTAGGCATCTAAATAAGTTCCTTGGGGGGTCTAGTTTCCAAAATGGGGTCACTTGTTGGGGAGCGCCAATGTTTAGGCACACAGGAGCTATCCAAACGCAACATGGTGTCCGCTAACGATGGAAATAATTTTTCATTCAAAAAGTCAAATGGCGCTCCTTCCCTTCCGAGCCTTACCATGTGCCCAAACAGTGGTTTACCCCCACATATGAGGTATTGGTGTACTCAGGAGAAATTGCCCAACACATTTTAGGATCCATTTTATCCTGTTGCCCATGTGAAAATGAAAAACTTGAGGCTAAAATAATTTTTTTGTTAAAAAAAAGTGCTTTTTCATTTTTACGGATCAATTTGTGAAGCACCTGGGGGTTCAAAGTGCTCACTATGCATCTAGATAAGTTCCTTGGGGCGTCTAGTTTCCAAAATGGGGTCACTTGTGGGGGAGCTCCAATTTTTAGGCACACGGGGGCTCTCCAAACAAGACATGGTGTCCGCTAAAGAGTGGAGCCAATTTTTGATTCAAAAAGTCAAATGGCGCTCCTTCCCTTCCAAGCCCTGCCGTGCGCCCAAACAGTGGTTTACCCCCACATATGAGGTATCAGCATACTCAGGACAAATTGGACAACAACTTTCGTGGTTCAGTTTCTCCTTTTACCATTGGGAAAATAAAAAAATTGTTGCTAAAAGATAATTTTTGTGACTAAAAAGTTAAATGTTCATTTTTTCCTTCCATGTTGCTTCTGCTGCTGTGAAGCACCTGAAGGGTTAATAAACTTCTTGAATGTGGTTTTGAGTACCTTGAGGGGTGCAGTTTTTAGAATGGTGTCACTTTTTGGTATTTTCAGCCATATAGACCCCTCAAACTGACTTCAAATGTGAGGTGGTCCCTAAAAAAAATGGTTTTGTAAATTTCGTTGTAAAAATGACAAATCGCTGGTCAAATTTTAACCCTTATAACTTCCTAACAAAAAAAAAATTTTGTTTCCAAAATTGTGCTGATGTAAAGTAAACATGTGGGAAATGTTATTTATTTACTATTTTGTGTCACATATCTCTCTGGTTTAACAGAATAAAAATTCAAAATGTGAAAATTGCGAAATTTTCAAAATTTTCGCCAAATTTCCGTTTTTATCACAAATAAACGCAGAATTTATTGACCTAAATTTACAACTAACATGAAGCCCAATATGTCACGAAAAAACAATCTCAGAACCGCTAGGATCCGTTGAAGCGTTCCTGAGTTATTACCTCATAAAGGGGCACTGGTCAGAATTGCAAAAAACGGCAAGGTCTTTAAGGTCAAAATAGGCTGGGTCATGAAGGGGTTAATCTTGTGTCATTTCGTTTGGACCTTCCAGCTTCTTTTGCCATCCATAATGTGTTCCATAGGTCGTTGTTGCGGAGATACGTGGCGCCTATGGTTCCCTCCGTTGATCCTCCTGCCCCGGTGTTGGTCGAGGGGGAGTTGGAGTATGTGGTGGAGAAGATTTTGGATTCTCGTGTTTCAAGACGGAAACTCCAGTACCTGGTCAAGTGGAAGGGTTATGGTCAGGAAGATAATTCCTGGGTTTTTGCCTCTGATGTTCATGCTGCCGATTTAGTTCGTGCCTTTCATTTGGCACATCCTGATCGGCCTGGGGGCTCTGGTGAGGGTTCGGTGACCCCTCCTCAAGGGGGGGGTACTGTTGTGAATTCTGTTGTCGAGCTCCCTCCTGTGGTCGTGAATGGTACTTCCGTGAATTCTGTCCGTGGGCTCCCTCTGGTGGCTGTGAGTGGAGCTGCTGCTTCTGAGGTTCCTTACACAGGTGACGTGGTTTATCCTTTGGTTGGCTGCTCTATTTACCTCCACTTAGATCGTTACTCCATGCCAGCTGTCAATGTTTCTGCATTGGTTCAGTCGCTCTTGGATCTTTCTGGTGATCTGTCTACTCCAGCAGAAGCTAAGTTCCTGATAGTATCTAATTCGTTCATTGTTTTCTTGTCCAGCTGGATATCATGATTTTGCCTTGCTAGCTGGAAGCTCTGGGATGCAGAGTGGCATCTCCGCACCGTTAGTCGGTGCGGAGGTTTTTATGCACACTCCGCGTGGTCTTTTGTAGTTTTTTGTGCTGATCGCAAAGCTACCTTTCCTTTCCTCTGTCTATTTAGTAAGTCTGGCCTCCCTTTACTGAAACCTGTTTCATTTCTGCGTTTGTGACTTTCATCTTTACTCACAGTCAATATATGTGGGAGGCTGCCTTTTCCTTTGGGGAATTTCTCTGAGGCAAGGTAGGCTTTATTTTCTATATCTAGGGCTAGCTAGCTCTTAGGCTGTGACGAGGCGCCTAGGGAGTGTCAGGAGCGCTCCACGGCTATTTCTAGTGTGTGTGATAGGATTAGGGATTGCGGTCAGCAGAGCTCCCACATCCCAGAGCTTGTCCTGTGTGAGTTTTAACTATCAGGTCATTCCGGGGGGCTCCTAACCACCAGGTCATAACTGGATTGTATCTGAGGTGAAGTTACCATCGTTTGATCCTGTTGCTGACGCTCTTTTTCGATCACAGTGGGAGCGATTTCGGGAATTCACACCAAGAGCTGAGGCATTGGGCCTGGAGTGTCCAGTGGAGTTGTGGAACCTGCCCTGCAGGCTGTGAGGGATTTCTTCTCCAGATCACTGTCTGACGGATCATGGCTGCAATATGGTCAGGCTTGGAGTTTGTGGGAAACATGAGGACCTCCTTAAGAGATGGAATGGAGGATGAGTTTAATCTATTGTTGGTGTTAGGACATTATTCGGAGTTAGGTTGGTCGGTTGCGAAGATGAATAAGGTCAGAGGTCTTAAAGATGAAACAAAATCTTTCTTGGTACGTCAATTGGTAAGGGGTTGGAAAAAAGGGTGGAAGGCAGTTGATGGTAGGCGTCCCGTGTCTTTTGAGGTATTGTTGACTATTGGGGGGCAGCTACCAGGGGTGTGTTTTTATGATTGAGAAGTTGATTTATTTAAAGCGGCTTTTACATTGGCCTTTTTTCTGAGTTTTCAGCTGGGAGAACTGATTAGCACCTCTAGGTGCAAGAAGGGCGGTTTGTTAAGAGAGGATGTGGATGTTTGCGAAGATAGGGTGGTGGTATTCATTCGCTCTTCTAAGATGGATGTGTTTGGGAAGGGTTGTAAAGTGGTACTATTTAGGCTGGAGCGCTCTCCATTATGCCTGGTAGCTTGTGTTAGAACTTTTATGAGCAGGGATGGAATTTTGAATGAACCGTTATTGGTGCACGCAGATGGCTCTTTCTTGACGTGTTTTCAGTTCATCACAGTGTTTAGACGTTGTTTGGAGGCAGGGTGCATTTTGTCGAAAGATTACAACAGACATTCTTGCCGGATTGGGGCACGACGGAAGCAGCCAGATTGGGTTTGGGGGTTGAGATGGTGAAGATGATTGGGCGTTGGGGATCGGCAAGGTTTCGGTCATACATTCGTGCCGATTTGTTTTAATATCATTAGCCTGGATTAAGTAGTTGTTTTTGATTAAAATAAATAGGTGTTGTCGTTTTTCCTTTTCCTTTATTTCAGAGGATGGTCGGAGACTTGTTTGGATAATGGGGCACTCGCTCGTATTCTGCGCTGCGTTGAGGGCAGCAGTCCACCCAGATGGACAGCAGCTAAGCTTTTCACGGGAGTCGGTAACTATACGTTGGATCGGTAAAAGGGTTATGGTCTGGAAGCAATGGTTACCCGAATTTCATCGCTTTGTTTGCTTGGACCGGGCGCTGGACGTGGTGGTTATTCATCTGGGGGGATGACTTGGGTAAAAGGCCTTGCAGTGAGTTGATAAAAGACATTAAATTTGACATGTTGAGGTTATGGGCCATGTTTCCGAAGGTCTTGGTGGTCTGGTCAGATACTATTCCCCGTAAGGTTTGGAGAGGCGTCCGGTCTTTTGATGGGATTAATATGGCTAGGATTAAGGTTAACAGAGCGGTATCTTGTTTCATTGCACGAAATGGTGCAGTGGTAGTAAGACATGTGGATTTGGAGTCAGGTGAAGGAGGCTTTTGGAGAACGGATGGTGTTCACTTAAATGCGTTGGGCATGGATATGTGGTGTCTGGCTATTCGTGACAGCGTAGAAACTGGCCTTAAAGTATGGGGGGACATAAATGATTGAGGTGTCAGAACATTTATGTTGGTGGCAGGGGGGAGGGTCCTCGAAATTGGCGGAATGTGGAAATGGCAGATTGGTGGTGGGGGGATAAAGGTCCTTGACTTCCCCTGGAGGAATATAATTGGGCAGGGTTTGTTTGGATAATCCCGTGGAGGAGATACCTAAGTGACTCTTGGACGGGTCTTTTGGCTTGGCCAGGTTAGTCATTATCTTCCTCTGAGCTGGTGCATAGCGGCTGGGGTTAAAACTTAACCAGAGGGACCAAAAGTTGGGATTTGGATATTTGAGGCTTACATTGTTGGGGCTTCGAGTTCCACCCCCGTTTACTCGGGAGGTTATTGTTTTGATATGCTTTGTATTAAATGTTAATAAGGGCTGCTGTGGCCATTTAAATCCCATATGTCTAATGTGTTTATTGGGGGGGGATTATGTTTAGTGTTAAGGGATTGGACCTTTTAGTGCTTTGTTAAGGAGTGGAGGATCAAGGGGTTGTTAGTGAAGCTCACCTGAGTCACGTATACCCTTATGTCAAGTTATCACCAATCTACAGGTAGGTGATACCTTATAGTCACAGAACTCCTTTAATCCCTCATTACATATTTAGGAAAGAATGATTACAGCAACATAGAAAAAGCAGCAAAAAGTAAAACAGCACAGTGATAACTGATATAGAGCAGTCAGTGTTGCTTTACAGACAGTAACATGAAGCTGCACAGTAATGATGCTCACAAAGAGTCATTCTGCAGCAGCAACTCGTCTCCACACTGAGAGCTACTTCTCTAATACGTGCAGCCTCCACCTTCAGAAAAATGAGCACTGTTCTCATCACCTTCACCCTCATTTATTATCCTCTGTCATTATGCCCTGTGTCCCATGGATTAATTAGCAGCCAAGTTACAGAGATCTACTGACAGCTCCGAGCCTCCTCAATAGGTCACCAGTAGAGATGAGTGAATATATTCAGGCGGAATTGAGTTTGAAAGTTTAAAACAATCTTCAGTTTCCAAAATGCTTATTTTTTGGAATGTGCTTCCACGCTGGTTCAGCAAAATATTGACCATTGGCCGCCTTTTCCTGAACATACAAATCTTTTATTTATTTATTTATTTTTTTTATATAGCGCTAACATATTTCGCAGCACTTTACAGTTTGCACACATTATCATCGCTGTCCCCGATGGGGCTCACAATCTAAATTCCCTATCAGTACATCTTTGAAATGTGGGAAGAAACCGGAGTACCTGGAGGAAACCCACGCAAACACAGGGAAAACATACAAACTCTTTGCAAATGTTGTCCATGGTGGGATTTGAACTCAGAACTCCAGCGCTGCAAGGCTGCAGTGCTACCGACTGAGCCTCCGTGCTTCCCAAATCTTTAAAAAAAATTCAAAAATCCTTATGCTCCCTACCACTCACCTCTTTAGCCCCTATACTCGCCATCACTCATTGGGTCCTCGAAGCATCTTTTTACCGTCACGTCACTGTGAGCCCTGATATTCCTGGGCACGTTGTGATGTAATGACATTGTGACCTTTCAAAGGCTTGTACCGAAACCTTCTGTGTCTAATAAGAGCTGGAAGTCCCGGCCTAGCATCAGCGGTACGGGAATTTCAGTGCTTGTGGTGGCAATCAGAAGGTGCGACTAGGACTATACAGGTGATGGTGAGGACAGGAAGGGCCAGAAAGGTGAAGCGTGTGGGGAATGTAAGCATATTTTTACTTTTTCCATCTTACATTTATTATGCTCTGGAGTCTGGAGAGACATAAGGGACATTAAATAATTGGAAAATAACTTCTCTGTAAATGTAATTTCTCAGGAAAATCTTTTTCAATAAGCAAATTTTAATCTTGGCTGATCTGTTCATCTCCAGTCAACAGCTCTCTTTATGATTGATGCTACTGAAATCCAGTAATCCCAACATCCAGTAATCCCAACTAGAGTTGAGCGACCTTGACCTTTTTAGAGTCGAGCCGGGTTTTGCGAAACCCGACTATGTCCAAAGTCGGGTCGAGTGAAATCGGCCGATTATGACGTAAAGTCGGGATCGACCGAAACACGAAACCCAATGCAAGTCAATGGGGCAGCATAGTCGGCAGTGAGTGGGGGCCAGGAAAACACCTAGAGTGGCCATTTTAATGTCAAAACCATCCATTCTTCTTAATGAAGCTTGTCAAGCGTAATTTACCTTATAATAATTGGAAGGCATTTGAAATTGGGGGTCATTTGGCTAAAGTTGTGGGGGGTAGGGCTGGTTCAAGTAATTAGTGGGCCCAGGAAATCTGGACCACGTCACGGCAGTGGAGCAGGGAGAGGTAAGTATTTCAACTTTGCAAGTGCTGTGAACCTGAGCAAGCAGGGGGGGCCCACTCGTTGGCATTGGCACTGGCACAGGGCCCCTCAAAGTACAGCGGTGTGTTTGCACGGCGGGGGCGCCTCCCACCGGCAGCAACACTTTTGCGTACCATGAGAGGCCCTGTGCCAGTGACGTCGCCAACTAGTATTCCTCCCCCCACCTGATGAAGGAACCTGCACTTTCATCTGCACCTTCCTCTTTGTCCCCGTGTAAGGTGGTATGGTATGCGGGAAGAGCAACCTGACTTTCAGCAGGGTCACAATGTTGTTGTGTAGCGTGCACGGGGAATGTTGCGTTATGGGTCAATGTACCAGCAGACTCATCTATCACTGGCTGGGCAATGGGCACGATGAAGTGGAAACACAGATATAGGCCCAAAGAAGAAAGTGGGCTAAATGCAGTTCAAAATTGGTAACACAGGAATAACCAGGGGGCATTGCAGTGGAGGACAACTGGAATGAGAGGCTGACACAGAGAGTAGGGCCAAATCAGTAAGTAGTCGAAATGCAGTTCAAAATTGGCAACCGTAGTAAACAGGCGGCACAGCTTTGTTCAGTGGAGGAGAACAGCAAGGAGTGGCAGACACCGATAGTAGGCCCCAACCCAACTAGTAGGCCAAATGCAGTCTAACATTAACAACTACTTAACGAGAGGCTGAAAATGGTATTTCAGGACAGGAAACCAGGAGAACAGCAAGGAGTGGCAGACACCGATAGTAGGCCCCAAACCAACTAGTACGCCAAATGCAGTTGTTCCATTTAACCACAATTTAATGAGAGCCTGAAGATAGAAGCTCAGGAAAGGCAACCTGGGGAACACCTTGGAGTGTAACACACCATCTCTCTCCACCCCATACCCATTTTGTAGGCCTAATGCTGTGTACTTTTCTACAACTACTAAACGAGAGTCGGAAGACCGAAGCAATGGCAAGGAAACCTGGGGAACACCTTGGAGTGTAACACACCATCTCTCTCCACCCCATACCCAATTTGTAGGCCTAATGCAGCCTACTTTCCGACACCTACTAAACGAGAGCATGAAGATCGAAGCTCAGGAAAGGCAACCTGGGGAACACCTTGGAGTGTAACACACCATCTCTCTCCACCCCATACCCATTTTTTAGGCCTAATGCAGTGTACTTTTCTACAACTACTAAACGAGAGTCGGAAGACCGAAGCAATGGCAAGGAAACCTGGGGAACACCTTGGAGTGTAACACACCATCTCTCTCCACCCCATTCCCCATTTTTTAGGCCTAATGCAGCCTACTTTCCGACACCTACTAAACGAGAGCATGAAGATCGAAGCTCAGGAAAGGCAACCTGGGGAACACCTTGGAGTGTAACACACCATCTCTCTCCACCCCATACCCATTTTGTAGGCCTAATGCTGTGTACTTTTCTACAACTACTAAACGAGAGTCGGAAGACCGAAGCAATGGCAAGGAAACCTGGGGAACACCTTGGAGTGTAACACACCATCTCTCTCCACCCCATACCCAATTTGTAGGCCTAATGCAGCCTACTTTCCGACACCTACTAAACGAGAGCATGAAGATCGAAGCTCAGGAAAGGCAACCTGGTGAAAACCTTGGAGTGTAACACAACCTGTCTCTACACCCCATACCAAATTTGTAGGCCTAATGCAGCGTAGTTTCCACCAACTACTAAACGAGAGCCGGAAGATCGAAGCTCATGAAAGGCAACCCGGGGAACACCTTGGAGTGTAACACAACCTCTCTCTACACCACGAAAGGGCTGATTCTTAGGAAGGAAGGCTGTTGTAAATAAGCATTGCGCGTCCGAGGGTGATTATATTCTTATTCGGTATCTACTCACCCTCGGACGCGCCATGCTTCTTGATTTGTAATTAATGTTTATTTGCAATGTGCTTTTGACTTACTCAATTATTTTTTTAATTATTGATTTTATTAAATTAATAGTTTAACATCTTATTGGAAATAATTTAAAGGAGACGCGACAGGACAACACTCGGTGGATGCCATATCTGTGTTAACAACTCCAAAAAACTTTCAGTTAACTTCTTGCAGGAGAAAGAAATTGTAGCTGTTGGACCTTTGTAGTACAGTTCCAGATATTTGTTGTGTGTTTGTTTTGATTGTTAAAATGTCTGCATTTGAGATCTCAACACGATCTTATTTTTTATAATCAAATTAATTTTTTAAATATTTTATTAGGTTGGTTCAAGGGGTACACGGGCCGCAGTAGACAGGTCAGTGGAGGCCTAGTGGAAGGAGGGACCGCAGATGCGCCACTGTTTCACCCATACACAATTAGTAGGCCTAATGCAGCGTAGTTTCCAACAGCTACTAAACGAGAGCCGGAAGATCGAAGCTCAGGAAAGGCAACCTGGGGAACACCTTGGAGTGTAACACAACCTCTCTCTACACCACGGAAGGGCTGATTCTTAGGAAGGAAGGCTGTTGTAAATAAGCATTGCGCGTCCGAGGGTGATTATATTCTTATTCGGTATCTACTCACCCTCGGACGCGCCATGCTTCTTGATTTGTAATTAATGTTTATTTGCAATGTGCTTTTGACTTACTCAATTATTTTTTTAATTATTGATTTTATTAAATTAATAGTTTAACATCTTATTGGAAATAATTTAAAGGAGACGCGACAGGACAACACTCGGTGGATGCCATATCTGTGTTAACAACTCCAAAAAACTTTCAGTTAACTTCTTGCAGGAGAAAGAAATTGTAGCTGTTGGACCTTTGTAGTACAGTTCCAGATATTTGTTGTGTGTTTGTTTTGATTGTTAAAATGTCTGCATTTGAGATCTCAACACGATCTTATTTTTTATAATCAAATTAATTTTTAAAATATTTTATTAGGTTGGTTCAAGGGGTACACGGGCCGCAGTAGACAGGTCAGTGGAGGCCTAGTGGAAGGAGGGACCGCAGATGCGCCACTGTTTCACCCATACACAATTAGTAGGCCTAATGCAGCGTAGTTTCCAACAGCTACTAAACGAGAGCCGGAAGATCGAAGCTCAGGAAAGGCAACCTGGGGAACACCTTGGAGTGTAACACAACCTCTCTCTACACCACGGAAGGGCTGATTCTTAGGAAGGAAGGCTGTTGTAAATAAGCATTGCGCGTCCGAGGGTGATTATATTCTTATTCGGTATCTACTCACCCTCGGACGCGCCATGCTTCTTGATTTGTAATTAATGTTTATTTGCAATGTGCTTTTGACTTACTCAATTATTTTTTTAATTATTGATTTTATTAAATTAATAGTTTAACATCTTATTGGAAATAATTTAAAGGAGACGCGACAGGACAACACTCGGTGGATGCCATATCTGTGTTAACAACTCCAAAAAACTTTCAGTTAACTTCTTGCAGGAGAAAGAAATTGTAGCTGTTGGACCTTTGTAGTACAGTTCCAGATATTTGTTGTGTGTTTGTTTTGATTGTTAAAATGTCTGCATTTGAGATCTCAACACGATCTTATTTTTTATAATCAAATTAATTTTTTTTATATTTAATGATGTTGGTTCAAGGGGTACACGGGCAGCAATAGACAGGTCAGTGGAGGCCTAGTGGAAGGAGTGACGGCAGACAGGCATCAAAGGCCTAACATTGGGCTGGCTGTAGGCAAGTTAAAATTGGTTCCAGGGGAACACGGCCATCAGTGGCCTGGTCAGTGTAGTTGTAGTTGAAGGAACGGGACACAGACAGGCTTCGAAGGCCTAACATAATAACATAGGGCTGGCTGTAGGCAAGTTAAAATTGGTTCCAAGGGAACACGGCCATCAGTGGCCTGGTCAGTGTAGTTGTAGTTGAAAGAACGGGACGCAGACAGGCTTCGAAGGCCTAACATAACAAACTTGGGCTGGCTGTAGGCACTTTTAAATTTGTTCCAGGGGTACATGGGCAGCAGTGTATGGTCAGTGGAAGTCTAGTGGAAGGAGTGACCGCAGACAGGCTTCCAAGGCCTAACATAACAAACTTGGGCTGGCTGTAGGCACTTTTAAATTGGTTCCAGGGGTACACGGGCAGCAGTGGTCTGGTCAGTGGAAGTCTAGTGGAAGGAGTGACCGCAGACAGGCTTCCAAGGCCTAACATAACAAACTTGGGCTGGCTGTAGGCACTTTTAAATTGGTTCCAGGGGTACACGGGCAGCAGTGGTCTGGTCTGTGGAAGTCTAGTGGAAGGAGTGACCGCAGACAGGCTTCGAAGGCCTAACATAACAAACTTGGGCTGGCTGTAGGCACTTTTAAATTGGTTCCAGGGGTACACGGGCAGCAGTGGTCTGGTCAGTGGAAGTCTAGTGGAAGGAGTGACCGCAGACAGGCTTCCAAGGCCTAACATAACAAACTTGGGCTGGCTGTAGGCACTTTTAAATTGGTTCCAGGGGTACACGGGCAGCAGTGGTCTGGTCAGTGGAAGTCTAGTGGAAGGAGTGACCGCAGACAGGCTTCCAAGGCCTAACATAACAAACTTGGGCTGGCTGTAGGCACTTTTAAATTGGTTCCAGGGGTACACGGGCAGCAGTGGTCTGGTCAGTGGAAGTCTAGTGGAAGGAGTGACCGCAGACAGGCTTCGAAGGCCTAACATAACAAACTTGGGCTGGCTGTAGGCACTTTTAAATTGGTTGCAGGGGTACACGGGCAGCAGTGGTCTGGTCAGTGGAAGTCTAGTGGAAGGAGTGACCGCAGACAGGCTTCGAAGGCCTAACATAACAAAATTGGGCTGGCTGTAGGCACTTTAAATTGGTTCCAGGGGTACATGGGCAGCAGTGTATGGTCAGTGGAAGTCTAGTGGAAGGAGTGACGGCAGACAGTCTTCGAAGGCCTAACATAACAAAATTGGGCTGACTGTAGGCACTTTTAAATTGGTTCCAGGGTAACACGGCCAGCAGTGGCCTGGTCAGTGTAGTAGTTGTAGAAAGAAGGGACCGCAGACAGGCTTCGAAGGCCTAACATAACAAAAATGTCAAAACAATGGTATTGTCAGTGCCAGGCATTGAAGGATGTCAGCGCCTAGACTACACATTGGTGAAGCTGTGAGAGATAATTTTGCTAGTGGTAGAGCACTGTTTGAGCTGGGGGGGGGAACTGTCTTGTGGCCGGCGGTACAGGCACAGGGCCCCTCATATTACAACGGTGTGTCTGACGTTGGGTGCGCACCACCACCGCCAGAGACACTTTATTGTACTATGAGGGACCCAGTGGCAGTGCCGTCGACCAAAAGCGGCCACACCCACCTCTTCAGACAAACAGCACTCTCAAGGGTCCAAGCGCAAAGTGGCGATAGCACGGCCCCGTGTGGGGAGTTTGGCCATTTCGTGAGGTGGAAACATGTCGTATGCTGGACAATCAGGTGAAGAAAATTACGAGATTGGAAAAGTCATTCAGAATAGTCCACAGGCAAGACCTTTTCATAGGAAAGCTAGGTGTCAGCCGGGCAGGGTGGGGCAAAAGATTTTGAAATCCAGTTGTGGTTCATTTTAATGAAGGTTAGATCATCTACATTTTGGGTAGCCAGACGAGTCCTTTTTTCTGTTAGTATTGAACCTGCAGCACTGAATACTCTTTCTGATAGGACACTAGCTGCCGGGCAAGCAAGCTCCTGCAATGCATATTCTGCCAATTCTGGCCAGGTGTCTAATTTGGATGCCCAGTAATCAAATGGGAATGACGGTTGAGGGAGAACGTCGATAAGGGATGAAAAATAGTTTGTAACCATACTGGACAAATGTTGTCTCCTGTCACTTTGAATTGATGCTGCAGTACCTGTCCTGTCTGCGGTCATAGAAAAATCACTCCACAACCTGGTCAGAAAACCCCTCTGGCCAACGCCACTTCTGATTTCTGCCCCTCTAACACCTCTGGTCTGCTGGCCCCTGGAGCTCGTGTGAGAACGATCACGGGCGCTGTGTGCAGGGAATGCCAGAAGCAAACGGTCAACAAGAGTTGATTGTTTTGTTGCTAATATTAGTTCCAAGTTCTCATGTGGCATAATATTTTGCAATTTGCCTTTATAGCGAGGATCAAGGAGGCAGGCCAACCAGTAATCGTCATCGTTCATCATTTTTGTAATGCGTGTGTCCCTTTTGAGGATACGCAAGGCATAATCCGCCATGTGGGCCAAAGTTCCCGTTGTCAAATCTGCGGTTGTGCTTGGTTGAGGGGCAGTTGCAGGCAAATCTACGTCACTTGTGTCCCTCAAAAAACCAGAACCCGGCCTTGCCACGCCACCAATTTCCCGTGCCCCCGGGAAAGCTTCCTCATTAAAAATATACTCATCCCCATCATCCTCCTCATCCTCCACCTCCTCTTCGCCCGGTACCTCGTCATGTACACTGCCCTGACCAGACAATCGCTGACTGTCATCAAGGCTTTCCTCTTCCTCTGGTGCAGACGCCTGATCCTTTATGTGCGTCAAACTTTGCATCAGCAGACGCATTAGGGGGATGCTCATGCTTATTATGGCGTTGTCTGCACTAACCAGCCGTGTGCATTCCTCAAAACACTGAAGGACTTGACACATGTCTTGAATCTTCGACCACTGCACACCTGACAACTCCGTGTCTGCCATCCTACTGCCTGCCCGTGTATGTGTATCCTCCCACAAAAACATAACAGCCCGCCTCTGTTCGCACAGTCTCTGAAGCATGTGCAGTGTTGAGTTCCACCTTGTTGCAACGTCTATGATTAGGCGATGCTGGGGAAGGTTCAAAGAACGCTGATAGGTCTGCATACGGCTGGAGTGTACAGGCGAACGGCGGATATGTGCGCAAAGTCCACGCACTTTGAGGAGCAGGTCGGATAACCCCGGATAACTTTTCAGGAAGCACTGCACCACCAGGTTTAAGGTGTGAGCCAGGCAAGGAATGTGTTTCAGTTGGGAAAGGGAGATGGCAGCCATGAAATTCCTTCCGTTATCACTCACTACCTTGCCTGCCTCAAGATCTACAGTGCCCAGCCACGACTGCGTTTCTTGCTGCAAGAACTCGGACAGAACTTCCGCGGTGTGTCTATTGTCGCCCAAACACTTCATAGCCAATACAGCCTGCTGACGTATGCCAGTAGCTGCCCCATAATGGGAGACCTGGTGTGCAACAGTGGCAGGTGCGGATGGAGTGTTTGTGCGACTGCGGTCTGTGGACGAGCTCTTGCTTCTGCAGGAGGACGAGGAGGAGGAGGAGGAGGAGGGGGTGCGAACGGCTACAGACAACTGTTTACTAGACCGTGGGCTAGGCAGAACTGTCCCAAACTTGCTGTCCCCTGTGGACCCTGAATCCACCACATTTACCCAGTGTGCCGTGATGGACACGTAACGTCCCTGGCCATGCCTACTGGTCCATGCATCTGTTGTCAGGTGCACCTTTGTGCTCACAGATTGCCTGAGTGCATGGACGATGTGCTCTTTAACATGCTGGTGGAGGGCTGGGATGGCTTTTCTGGAAAAAAAGTGTCGACTGGGTAGCTCGTAGCGTGGTACAGCGTAGTCCATCAGGTCTTTGAAAGCTTCGCTTTCAACTAACCGGTAGGGCATCATCTCTAACGAGATTAGTCTAGCTATGTGGGCGTTCAAACCCTGTGTACGCGGATGCGAGGCTAAGTATTTCCTTTTTCTAACCATAGTCTCATGTAGGGTGAGCTGGACTGGAGAGCTGGAGATCGTGGAACTAGCGGGGGTGCCGGTGGACATGGCAGACTGAGAGACGGTGGGAGATGGTATTGTTGCCGCCGGTGCCCTAGATGCAGTGTTTCCTACTACGAAACTGGTGATTCCCTGACCCTGACTGCTTTGGCCTGGCAAAGATACCTGCACAGATACAGCAGGTGGTGCGCTAAATGGTGGTCCTACACTGCCGGAAGGGATGTTGCGTTGATGACTAGCTTCATTGGCCGAGGGTGCAACAACCTTAAGGGACGTTTGGTAGTTAGTCCAAGCTTTCAAATGCATGGTGGTTAAATGTCTATGCATGCAACTAGTATTGAGACTTTTCAGATTCTGACCTCTGCTTAAGGAAGTAGAACATTTTTGACAGATGACTTTGCGCTGATCAATTGGATGTTGTTTAAAAAAATGCCAGACTGCACTCTTTCTAGCATCGGATACCTTTTCAGGCATTGCAGACTGAGCTTTAACCGGATGGCCACGCTGTCCTCCACCAGGTTTTGGCTTTGCCACGCGTTTTGGGCAAGATACGGGCCCGGCAGATGGAACCTGTGGCGATGTTGATGCCTGCTGCGGCCCCTCCTCCTCCTCTGCTTCAGAACTGCTGCCGCCTGCACCCTGTTCCCCCAATGGCTGCCAATCGGGGTCAAGAACTGGGTCATGTAATAACTCTTCTTGTACCTCCTGCGCAACTTCGTCTGTGTCACCGTGTCGTTCGGTGGTATAGCGTTCGTGATGGGGCAACATAGTCTCATCAGGGTCTGATTCTTGATCAGCACCCTGCGAGGGCAATGTTGTGGTCTGAGTCAAAGGACCAGCATAGTAGTCTGGCTGTGGCTGTGCGTCAGTGCACTCCATGTCAGATTCAATTTGTAATGGGCATGGACTGTTAACTGCTTCACTTTCTAAGCCAGGGACGGTATGTGTAAAGAGCTCCATGGAGTAACCCGTTGTGTCGCCTGCTGCATTCTTCTCTGTTGTTGTTTTTGCTGAAGAGGACAAGGAAGTGACTTGTCCCTGACCGTGAACATCCACTAACGACGCGCTGCTTTTACTTTTACCAGTTTCACGAGAGGAGGCAAAAGAGCTAGAGGCTGAGTCAGCAAGATAAGCCAAAACTTGCTCTTGCTGCTCCGGCTTTAAAAGCGGTTTTCCTAATCCCAGAAAAGGGAGCGTTCGAGGCCTTGTGTAGCCGGACGACGAACCTGGCTCCACAGCTCCAGACTTAGGTGCAATATTTTTTTCCCCACGACCACCTGATGCTCCACCACTACCACTACCCTCATTACCAG
Organism: Ranitomeya imitator; assembly: GCF_032444005.1. Taxonomy (NCBI): domain Eukaryota; kingdom Metazoa; phylum Chordata; class Amphibia; order Anura; family Dendrobatidae; genus Ranitomeya; species Ranitomeya imitator. The sequence continues at coordinate 427,176,833 of NC_091287.1, read as the reverse complement.
CTGACAATGAACGCCCCCGGCCACGACCTCTTCCACTAGACTTCCTCATTGTTTTAAAAACGTAACCAAACTAACGTTATTTGTTGCAGTCACACAACTTACACAGTGAGCTATAACTTCAGTATGATTTAGCTACCCCTTTACAGGTTGGTGAGACCACAGCGAAAATCAGGCCCAATGTTACACACTCTTTTTTTGGTGGCTGCAAATTAGAGAGATGCCCCACACGCAGGACTGTCACTGAAGCACAAATGTTAATATTAATGTCACACTATTATTTTTTTTTTATTTTTATTTTTTTCAGGAACACTTTAGAAACCCCAAAAAAAAAAAAAATAGATTTTTGCAAGGAGAATTTAGAAAACAAATGTAACAAACTATATGCTTTCTATGGGCCACTGAGTGAGAGATGACGCACACAGGAATCAGGAGTGGCACACAAGCCCAGAGGCCAATATTTTTCTACCAATGATTGATGGAGTTTTTTTCTCTGGTAGATTTTGGAACCCAAATCAAGGAAAAAAAATATAGGCTTTCTATGGACCACAATTGGAGAGAGAGAGAGAGAGAGAGAGAGAGAGAGAGAGAGATGGCACACCCAGGAGTCAAGACTGGCACACAAGCAGAAAGGCCAATATTAATCTCCCACTGTTTTTTTTGTTTGTTTTTTTTTTTTTTTTTTCAGGGAGACTTTAGAAAAAAAAATAATAAAAAAAATATGATTTTATCAGGAAGAATTTAGAAACCAAATAAAATAAAATGATTTTTTCAGGGAGAATTTATAAAACAAATAAAAACAAAAATAGGCGTTCTATGGCCCACTGACTGAGAGATGACGCACACAGGAGTCAGGAGTGGCACACAAGCCCAGAGGCCAATATTTTTCTACCAATGATTGATGTAGTTATTTTCTCTGGTAGATTTTAGAACCCAAATCAAGGAAAAAAAATATAGGCTTTCTATGGACCACAATTGGAGAGAGAGAGAGAGAGAGAGAGAGAGAGATGGCACACCCAGGAGTCAAGACTGGCACACAAGCAGAAAGGCCAATATTAATCTCCCACTGTTTTTTTTGGTTGTTTTTTTTTTTTTTTTTTCAGGGAGACTTTAGAAAAAAAAATAATAAAAAAAATATGATTTTATCAGGAAGAATTTAGAAACCAAATAAAATAAAATGATTTTTTCAGGGAGAATTTATAAAACAAATAAAAACAAAAATAGGCGTTCTATGGCCCACTAACTGAGAGATGACGCACACAGGAGTCAGGAGTGGCACACAAGCCCAGAGGCCAATATTTTTCTACCAATGATTGATGTAGTTATTTTCTCTGGTAGATTTTGGAACCCAAATCAAGGAAAAAAAATATAGGCTTTCTATGGACCACAATTGGAGAGAGAGAGAGAGAGAGAGAGAGAGAGAGATGGCACACCCAGGAGTCAAGACTGGCACACAAGCAGAAAGGCCAATATTAATCTCCCACTGTTTTTTTTGGTTGTTTTTTTTTTTTTTTTTCAGGGAGACTTTAGAAAAAAAAATAATAAAAAAAATATGATTTTATCAGGAAGAATTTAGAAACCAAATAAAATAAAATGATTTTTTCAGGGAGAATTTATAAAACAAATAAAACCAAAAATAGGCGTTCTATGGCCCACTGACTGAGAGATGACGCACCCAGGAGTCAAGACTGGCACACAAGCAGAAAGGCCAATATTAATCTCCCACTGTTTTTTTTTTTTTTTTTCAGGGAGACTTTAGAAAAAAAAATAATAAAAAAAATATGATTTTATCAGGAAGAATTTAGAAACCAAATAAAATAAAATGATTTTTTCAGGGAGAATTTAGAAAACAAATAAAACCAAAAATAGGCGTTCTATGGCCCACTGACTGAGAGAGAGAGAGAGATGGAACGCTTAGTACTGGCACACAAGCCCAAAGGGCAATATTAATCTCCCTTTTTTTTTCCAGGGAGAATTTCTAAAACCCAAAAAAAAAAAAAAATAGGCTTTCTATGGCCCACTATTTGTGAGAGAGATGGGACGCTCAGGACTGGCACAGATGGCACGCTCAGGACTGGCACAGAAGCCCAGAGGCCAATATTAATCTCCCTTTTTTTCTGGGAGAATTTATAAAACCAAAAAAATATTTAAATAGGCTTTCTATGGCCCACTATTTGTGAGAGAGATGGCACGCTCAGGACTGGCACAGATGGCACGCTCACAACTGGCACACAAGCCCAGAGGCCAATATTAATCTCCCTTTTTTCAGGGAAAATTTATAAAACCAAAAAAAAAATTAAATAGGCTTTCTATGGCCCACTATTTGTGAGAGAGATGGCACGCTCAGGACTGGCACAGATGGCACGCTCACAACTGGCACACAAGCCCAGAGGCCAATATTAATCTCCCTTTTTTCAGGGAAAATTTATAAAACAAAAAAAAAATTAAATAGGCTTTCTATGGCCCACTATTTGTGAGAGAGATGGCACGCTCAGGACTGGCACAGATGGCACGCTCACAACTGGCACACAAGCCCAGAGGCCAATATTAATCTCCCTTTTTTTCAGGGAGAATTTATAAAACCAAAAAAAAAATTAAATAGGCTTTCTATGGCCCACTATTTGTGAGAGAGATGGCACGCTCAGGGCTGGCACAGATGGCACGCTCAGGACTGGCACACAAGCCCAGAGGCCAATATTAATCTCCCTTTTTTTCAGGGAGAATTTATAAAACCCCAAAAAAAATAAAATAGGCTTTCTATGGCCCACTATTTGTGAGAGAGATGGCACACTCAGGACTGGCACACAAGCCCAAAGGCCAATATTAATCTCCCACTGTATTTTTATCAGGGAGAATTTATACACCCCACAAAAAAAAATACAGAAAAATGAAAAGGCTTTCTATGGCCCACTATGTGAGAGAGATGGCACACACAGGGATGGCACTCTAGCAGAAATGCCAAATTGCCAATCTTAATCTCCCACCAAAAAAAAAAAAAAAAAAAAAACAGGGAATGTCCTACAATTACTATCTCCCTGCCTGCAGTAATCTCAGCCAGGTATGGCAGGCAGCAATAAGGAGTGGACTGATGCACAAATGAAATAAAAAGTGTGGACAAACAAAAAAGATAGCTGTGCAGAAAGGAAGGAACAAGAGGATTTGTGCTTTGAAAAAAGCAGTTGGTTTGCACAGCGGCGTACACACAGCAATGCAGCTATCAGGGAGCCTTCTAGGGCAGCCCAATGAGCTACAGCGCTGAGGGGAAAAAAAAAAAAAAAAAAACTTCCACTGTCCCTGCACACCGAGGGTGGTGTTGGACAGTGCAAATCGCTGCAGCACAAGCGGTTTTGTGGTTAATGGACCCTGCCTAACGCTATCCCTGCTTCTGACAAAGCGGCAGCAACCTCTCCCTAAGCTCAGATCAGCAGCAGTAAGATGGCGGTCGGCGGGAACGCCTCTTTATAGCCCCTGTGACGTCGCAGACAGCAAGCCAATCACTGCAATGCCCTTCTCTAAGATGGTGGGGACCAGGACCTATGTCATCACGCTGCCCACACTCTGCGTTTACCTTCATTGGCTGAGAAATGGCGCTTTTCGCGTCATTGAAACGCGACTTTGGCGCGAAAGTCGCGTACCGCATGGCCGACCCCGCACAGGGGTCGGATCGGGTTTCATGAAACCCCGACTTAGCCAAAAGTCGGCGACTTTTGAAAATGTTCGACCCGTTTCGCTCAACCCTAATCCCAACCTTGATTACTGTGCAGTATAACTGGCTACACCCTGGGGTGTGGCTCAGTACTTGTAAACCTTTGTGGCTCTGCACCTTTCACCTTCCTTCAATGTGGCTCTGCACATTCTACTCTGCCATTAGTATCAAGCATAGATATGTACATTAAAATATTTTTAAATAGCAAAATTGCAGTTACAGGCATCACAGAACATAGAGTTAAAAACTGCACTTCTCAACACTGAAGGAAAAATCATGGAGTTATTGAAATCACAGGATCGATGGACATAATCATATGCGAATTCTGAAAAAAATGGAAACACAATTTTCAAACATCTTGCTCTTTTTCAGTATCGAGTAATCACAGAAATACATGCACTCACACCTCGTGCATTCAATGAGGTTTTCAATGGTTGTCTGAGGAAGGTTCTGCTATGCTTAATGCACTTGGACAAATTATCAAGATTCACTGCTGACAGCTCCCTTTGCAGTTTGTGATGAATGACATACCAGATGTGCTAGATTGGAGATAAGTGCAGGGCAGTATGGTGGCTCAGTGGTTAGAACTGCCTGGCAGCACTAATCTCTTGGGTTCAAATCCTACCAAGGACAACATCTGCAAGCAGTGTTTGTATGTTCTTCCTGTGTTTGCATGGGTTTCCTCTGGGTACTCCAGTTTCTTCCCAGAGTTCAAAGACATACTGATAGGGAATCTAGATTGTGAGCCCCAATGGGGACAGTGCCAATAATGTCTGTAAATTACTATGAAATGAATGGTGCTATATAAGTGTGGCACCCCAGGAGTTCGGGTTCCACAGTAGTGCTGTCTTCCTCATGGGGAGGATAGTGCTATGTCTGGAGACAAGTGAGATTTCCTTTGGTAGGTTTACACACACACAACACCTTCCACTTCCAGGCCAGGAGGGGGAGCTCCAAGCCCTGTTTTAGGGCAGCTTCCCTCAATAAAGATCCTGGTTTGGAGGCGGAGAGAGCTGAGTTTGTAGCAGAAGTCTGTGTGTGAGGACAGACAGGAGTGGAGCACAGAGGAAAGGAAGAGCTCCAGGAGGCCATGAGCAGGCCTCTGAAGAGTATCAACGCAAGACTCCGGGTACAGGGAGCCCGAGGTTTTTGTGGATTGTAAAACACAGAGCAGAACTGGATGGTATTGTTCTACAAGGACTTCACCCATAATTACCTGTGGCACAGCAGAGCCTAGGAGCCTGGAGTCACCGAGAACAGACCCCAGTTCACACGGCCCGAGCTGCCTGCCATACAGGTACCTGTCCTAGGACAGCAGAACGATTAAAGACCTTCTTGAGACACTTAGTGGCAGCAGGGACTTAGAAACAGAAAGCACAGAGTGGTAGGCTCCCACCTGATTTACCCAGGGGAACTTGCTTGTCTCTGGACTGCCCGGACTTCTCTGCCTGCCCTGTGGTCTGGTGCCCTGGACTGTGGATGCTGAAGTCTTCAGTAAAAGGTAAAGAGACTGCAACCTTGTGTCCTCGTTCTTCTCTGCACCTCTCACTATACCACCATCTACACACAGGGAGCCCGGGGGATACACTTCACCTGTGGGAAGATATACCATCTAGCTGCCATAACATCACCCCAGCAGACACCTTAAAGCAGCGTCGGTCCCCACTGACTGAATACCACAGGTGGTGTCACGAACATAAACTTTATCCCTTTAAAGACCTTTCCCCATTTATATGGGCGCCCAGGGCCACGGACCGGGTCACAGCCACCGTGACATCCCCCTCTGAACAACGGACCCGGTACCGAGTACCCCTAGCCCGTGGGGTGACTCATAAGTTAGTAACATAAATTAATAAAATAAGTTGAGACACTGCAGTCCATTGTGGCAGGTTGTAACACATGCTGCTCACAGTAGCACTGAACTGATTCTCTCAGATCAGAGAATTGGAGCACACTGTGAGGAGAAGATGGAGAACAAAATTACTCCATGCTCTCCATTTTGTGAGTCCGCCTAAATTAGACTGCACTCAGATGTCATTCGAATGCAGTATGATGTTTTCCATGCACCAATAGACTTGAATGAGCGAGTGACATCCAATTTCAATGTGAAATCAAAGCATGTTGTTAATTTTTTTCACTGACAGATTCAATCAGTTAAAACTTCAGTCATCCGCACTTCCTCATTGTATAAGATTAGTCCGAATGATATCAGATAAAAAATTGAATACCACTCATTCAATACATACACTGATGTAAGCGAGTCCTGAAATTAAGACCATGGTCTGGCTACCATACCTTATTCCATCCCACACCATGATCTCACTTGTAGGACTGGAGTCACATTCACTCATGCAGACTTGTTCATGGCATTGCACACAATTGTCCAAAATGTCTTTCTGTCCCGATTAATTAAGATTTCCCTTCACAGAAACTAAGGCAGCTAAACCAATCCATGATAAACAACTCCATAGCATTAACCCTATGCCATGAAACTTTACAGTTGACACAATGCAGTCAGGCAGGTAACATTCTTCTGGCATCCAAACTGCATCCTCAGATTCATCCATCAGAGATGAAGAAGCAATGTTAATACCAAAGATTTGGAGCTCTGCTGTTATTGAGCAAGCAAAATGTTAATGACTTTTCTGTACTATGTGCCTCAGTAGTCTGACTCTACTCTGTAACTTTACAACTTAATGAGGCTGTGATTCCTAAATTCTTCCGCTTTTCAATAATACCAATTACAGCTGTCATGGAATATTTAGGAATGAACTGACTTGTTATAACACTGTCATCCTACCAGGAGCCGACACAGACAGGAGAGGGCCCCTATGAAAGAACAATATACAGTACAGACCAAAAGTTTGGACACACCTTCTCATTTAAAGATTTTTCTGTATTTTCTGGACTATGAAAATTGTACATTCACACTGAAGGCATCAAAACTGTGAATTAAGACATGTGGAATTATATACTAAAGAAAAAAGTGTGAAACACCTGAAATTATGTCTTATATTCTAGGTTCTTCAAAGTAGCCACCTTTTGCTTTGATGACTGCTTTGCACACTCTTGGCATTCTCTTGATGAGCTTCAAGAGGTAGTCACCGGGAATGGTCTTCCAGCAATCTTGAAGGAGTTCCCAGAGATGGTTAGCACTTGTTGTCCCTTTTGCCTTCACTCTGTGTTCCAGCTCAGCCCAAGCCATCTCGATTGGGTTCAGGTCTGGTGACTGTGGAGGCCAGGTCATCTAGCGTAGCACCCGATCACTCTCCTTCTTGGTCAAATAGCCCTTACCCAGCCTGGACATGTGTTTGGGGTCATTGTCCTGTTGAAAAATAAATGATGGTCCAACTAAATGCAAACAGGATGGAATAGCGTGCCGCTGCAAGATGCTGTGGTAGCCATGCTGGTTCAGTATGCCTTCAATTTTGAATAAATCCCCAACAATGACACCAGCAAAGCACCCCCACACCATCACACCTCCTCCTCCATGCTTCACGGTGGGTGGTAATTCTTGAAGCTCATTAAGAGAATGCCAAGAGTGTGCAAAGCAGTCATCAAACCAAAAGGTGGCTACTTTGAAGAACCTAGAATATAAGACATAATTTCAGTTGTTTCACAATTTTTTGTTAAGTATATAATTCCACTTGTTAATTCATAGTTTTGATTCCTTCAGTGTGAATGTAAAATTTTCATAGTCATGAAAATACAGAAAAATCTTTAAATGTGAAGGTGTGTCCAAACTTTTGGTCTGTTCTGTATATGCCCTTTGCAGTCCAATATTGCATCATAATGCACAATCTGTTAGGAGTCGAGTTTCCTCTGCTGCACAGGGGGGATCTTGATTTGTCTCCGCTGCGGTCTCCCATTCTCCTCCAGCCGCAGTGGAGTCTGCTCAGCAGGGACGTCGATCCCAGCGTCTCGCTCAGTCTGACTCTGTGCGAAGAGTTACTGCTGCTTTTCCTGCTTCTGCCATTGAAGCCAGTGCTGGGCAGCGGCGAGTGGACGTTTCTGGATCTAAGTCCTTATTTGCACACACTGAGCATGCCCAGGGCAAGATCTCCTGTTGGAGATCGAGGGTCACATGCTCAGGTACTGCAGCACATCCCATTGGTCCTTTTGGCAGGTCCTGAAAGGGCAAAACTTCTGTAGCTGTTTCCTGTGCTGCAGCTATATAAACTGCGCATGACCGCACGGCCATGCGCTAGTATTGTCTTGTAAATATGTGTGTGTGTTGTGAGAGAAAGTCGCTCTTTAAATAACCCTCCCTATTGAATGTCTGTTCGCGGAAGGTGTATGTTTGCTATCTAGCGCCCGACTTATCCAACAGCACGTAACACACATTACAGCTACCAGTTGCTGTGTCCGCCTGTACGGCGCCGTGCGCTTGCTCTGCGCTTTCCTGACCCAAGCCTGGGTGGTTAGTGGCATTCGTCTGTGCGGCACCGCACGCACTCTTGTGCCTTAATATTATTATTTAGTTTCCTTACACACCCAGTTGCAGTGTTGTGCCAGCAAGTGTCTAATCGGACTTCAATCCTAGTTGGGCTTGAGTTCGCTGACTCCTTGCTCGCACTCTATGTGCGGTACCGCGGTCCTGTGACGCAACAGGATCGCTTCCTTCACGCAGGGTGTAGTTAACCCGTGCGTGTATACTTGTAGTACCGCCATATAGTCCGTCTTACTAGCAGCAGGGTTTTTCCTGCACGGTGGACCTCGGACTGCGAACGCACCTAGTTTCATTTCTTCTTGTACTTGGTGCGTTCCGCCAGTTCTTAACACAATCTCACTTACCTTGGAGGTAGAAGTGGCCAACTTACCTCTTAGGCCCCTGTGCACCTACACAGGTTGCGCCAATGGTATGTCCGCACCTGCATACTATTACAGAACCACACTCGAATTCAGTGAGCTTTTCAGATTACCCATTCTTTCACTAATTTTAATAAATACAGAATGCATGGTATGCTCTGAATTTTATACACCTGTAAAAATTGGGCTGAATGGAAAACCTGAATTCAGTGAGTGAGAGCTGTGTGTCCAAATACATTTGTCTATCTCTGATGTACACTGCAGTGTGAATTGTTACTAAAATGTTTGTTATATTTTGTAGCACCGGCACTTCTGCCCTCTGCCCCTCTCCTCTGGCAAAGACTCCAGCATACTCTTCACTGTGGCCCCAGTCCTGCTCTGCCAGCACCTCCGCAGGTCCCCGGGCATTGTGCTTAGCCACTCGCATCCTTCTAAATGTGTCCCCAGCCAATTGGTGGAGGACACTTGCTATTTAAGGAACCTCCTCCAGCATGGAGGTGCCTGTGCAACATTGTCAGTTTGTTCCTAAACACTCTTGTTTGTTCTCAGGTTCCAGTGCTCGTATTCGTGTATACCTGCCTGTCTATCAGCTGTGCCCACCAGCCTGTCTATCAGCCAGACCCACCTGCCTGTCTATCAGCCACGGCCACCTGCCTGTCTATCAGCTGGTCCAGCCTGCATCTGCCAGTGCTCATCTCTATGTCAGCCTGTCTACTTGCAGTTGCCAGTTCAATTCTCTACATCAGCCGGTCCAGCCACATCTGCCAGTGCTCATCTGTACATCAGTCGGTCCCATCTGCATCCATGGTTTCTGTGTTCTTTCAGCGCCTGGCTGCTTCTAATGCACATTTCTTCAGGCGATCCCAGCTACTCGTCCCTAGGGGGTCAGCTGCCATCCACCCAAGGTCAGTCCCGGTGTAGCACGTGGTTCACCTCCTTTATCTCTCCTCGGATCACAGTATTGTATGCCGCTTGGTATCCGAGGTCAGATTAGGTAAGGCTCCTAGTTACGCCCCTCCAGGCTTTCCTTTGGCCCCAGCACAGTGGTTCCACCACCTAGCCCATTACACATTTCCAACTTTATAATGAAACACTGTATAACTTACAAAACAATTACATTCCAAAGAATAATCCCCACAACAAAACATTACACTTATGCTAAATGCTGAAAAGCAGTTATAGGTTACCAAAGGATAAATTACACCTGGTTACTAAGGCTATAGCTGGTTTTTCAAATATCTTTTCTTCCATTGTAATACCTGATTCATGAGTTTGGGTCATAGCTATACTCAATTTTATTATATTGAAAGATTGTAGTAGAAAAACTACTGGGAAAAAATCAAATAACCTTATCTGGAATACCTTAGGCGCTCGACAAGTCTGTTATATTGTGTTTGTCTCATAACAAATGTCAAGTTTGCATTTCCACAACAACACTGAGAAAGGTCATTTTTATGTTATAGGTATTTATGCATTTAACCAGATATGAAAACGTAATTTTCTTAAAATATTTACATGGAAAGATTATGGACGTTTGCTTTTATAACCATTTTTGTTGCTGCTAAAGGTTATGAAATATCTTCAACGCTAGGTGGTCGTGTAAAAAAAAAAATAAGAGTAGACCTTAAAATTAGCATTTTTAATTCATTATGGATGTAGCTATTTACATAATTTTTTCCATTTATTACATTCTAAACACTTCCATGGTGGATCAGTATTGTAAAGGTTGAACATTTTCCAGTTATACAAATTGTGCTTTCAAAAAAGTCTGCATTGCTCAATATTACAGATGAATATTAGAAACTTTGTAATACCGTATATACTCGAGTATAAGCTGACCCCCCTAATTTTGCCACAAAAAACTGGGAAAACTTAATGACTCGAGTATAAGCCTAGGGTGGGAAATGCAGCAGCTACCGGTAAATGTCAAAAGTAAAAATATATACCAATAAAAGTAAAATTAATTGTGACATCAGTAGGTTAAGTGTTTTTGAATATCCATATTGAATCAGGAGCCCCATATAATGCTCCATAGAGTTTATGATGGCCCCATAAGATGCTCCATATTAAAATATGCCCCATATAATCCCGCATAAAGGTTAATAATGGCCCCATAAGATGCTCCATAGACACATTTGCCCAATATAATGCTGCACTAATGTTGATTATGGCCCCATAAGATGCTCCATAAAGATATTTGCCCCATATAGTGCTGCACAAACCTTGATTATGGCCCCATAAGATGCTCCATACAGACACTTGCCCCATATAATGCTCCACAAACATTAATTATGGCCCCGTAAGATGTTCCATAAAAATATTTGCCCTATATAGTGCTGCACAAATGTTATGGCCCCATAAGATACTCCATATAGACATTTTCCCCATACAATACTTCACAAATGTTAATTATGGCCCCATGAGATGCTCCATAAAGATATTTGCCCCATATAGTGCTGCACAAACGTTGATTATGGCCCCATAAGATGCTCCATACAGACACTTGCCCAATATAGTACTGCATAAACCTTGATTATGGCCCCATAAGATGCTCCATACAGACACTTGCCCCATATAATGCTGCACAAATGCTGATTATGGCCCCATACAGACACTTGCCCCATATAGTGCTGAACAAACGTTGATTATGGCCCCATACAGACACTTGCCCCATATAGTGCTGCACAAACGTTGATTATGGCCCTATACAGACACTTGCCCCATATAGTGCTGCAAAAACGTTGATTATGGCCTCATACAGACACTTGCCCCATATAGTGCTGCACAAACGTTATGGCCCCATAAGATGTTCCATACAGACACTTTCCCCATATGCTGTTGCTATGATAAAAAAAAATCACATACTCACCTCTCCGTCACTCAGGCCCCCGGCACTTGCAATATTCACCTGACTTTGCTCCGGCGCCCCTTCATCTTCAGCGTCTTCTGCACCAATGTTCAGGCAGAGGGCGCACACTAACCACGTCACCGCGTCCTCTGACCTGAGCGTCACTGCTGAAGATGCTGAAGACGGAGCGGCACCCGAACAAGGAACAGTTGAATATCGCGCAGCACAGCGCTCCTCTCCCCGTTATGCTCACCTGCTCCTGGCACGGTGCAGTCCCTGCTTCCCGGCGCTGCATCTTCTTCCTGTACTGAGCGGTCACCGTTACCGCTCATTACAGTAATGAATATGTGACTCCACCCCTATGGGAGGTGGAGCAGCATATTCATTATTGTAATGAACGGTACCATGTGACCGCTCAGTACAGGAAGAAGCTGGGGCGCCGGGAAGCCAGGGACCTGTAGGGACCGTGCCAGGAGCAGGTGAGTATAATTAGACAACCCCAGCTCCCCCTCCTTTGCCGACCCCTAGGTATGACTCGAGTATAAGCCGAGAGGGGGACTTTCAGCCCAAAATATGGGCTGAAAATCTCTGCTTATACTCAAGTATATACGTTATATCTTATCAGAGAAATCTGCTTCTTTTTCACTAAAAATCCTCTTATTCCCCTCCCTACTGCTGCCTGAACTCACCATCTACTCTACAAAAAAGTCTCAGCTTCATTTTGCTCAATGCTACAGATTGCAGTCACAGTGGCGTGTCAAGTTACACCTCCAGTTATACTCTATGGAGAAAGTATGGGAGGGAGGAGTGATGAGTAGAGTGAAGAAACAAGGAGAGGTTACTCTTTCGTTTCTGGTTAAGGAAATTACTGTAACAACATATGCCTTGCTTTGTTTAGAACATGAACAGAGGGCTTTACCATCATTGTAGACTGGTTTTATAGCAGAAATATAGAAGACGAGTGCTGGCCATATATATCTTATCTCACCTCTCTGAATACTAATTTCTGCAGGAATACTGTATTAGACAAGTAAAAATCTGATATGCCCAATCTAATTTGGTCTATAAAGGACAGAAAAAAGGCCCTCATAAATTAAATCTTCAACCAATCTTTTGAATATCAGCAGGTTCATACACATTTACATCGCCAATTTTAGAGGCTTAGATTGATGATATCTGAGAAGAGGAGAGGAAAAGAATCCGACCATTAAGTCCCTATACACAGTATGGTGAATAAGTAAGGAATTTATTTGTTTACATCAGGTGACAACAATTGAATACACAGCAATGTACAAAAGAAAAAATGAAAAGCTGTGCTAAAAACAGGACTGCACACCCAGGTATACAGAGGACTATAGTCAAGAGCAGGGGTGGGCAATTAATTTTGCCATGGGGCCGCATGAGAAATTGGGATGGTTTTAGAGGGCCGGACTAATATAATTAACTCATTTTCACCCATACTGTAGTATACATATGCTATCTTTTCATAAACAAACAGACAGGGATGGCTCTGTTTTTGGAGTAATGCAGCCATGTTTTCCTAATCTTGGACAACCCCTTTAAGACTGTACTAAAACAGCAAATCCACCCACTGTAACATAAAAGCACTATGGATTTTCCAGTTGGGGTCTGATCACTGCTTAAAAAAGGGAAACCTACCCCCAGTGACTGGATGACAAGGTAAAATGCTTAAAGGGGCCCGTCAGCGCGTCTTTACAGCTGGCAGTAGGAATATTGCTGTGGAGGAGCTTTTTGTCCCCAATAACAATACACCTTTTGTATAGCAATCCAACGGACCAATATTGAGAAATCTAGTATAGACGTCACATGCAAATCAGGCTGGACGTGCACTGGGGGCTTGTCACTGCAGCAGTATTGTCTTTTAAGTGCATTGACATTCCACAGTGCACTTTTTGCATGATTTGCATATGGTTTCTATGCAAGATTTCTCAAGATTAGCACATTGGATCATTACAAAAAAAGTCTCATTTTTTATGGGGGGACAAGCACTGACACATTTACACCACTGCTTCCGTATTTAAAAGAAAAAACATCCAGGAAGTTCCCTTTTAAAGGGGTTGGCCCGTGAAGAGCAATTATGACCCCTCTACAGGAAAAGAGCTGTCTGTCTGATCACAGGAGGGATCGTCTGCTCACAAGATCCTGCGCCCAAGTGGTGGAACACATACTGTATGTGCAATGACTATGGGGCTGACAGGAGCCCCAAGTGCTGAGGTATCTGTAACAGCCTCATAGTGTCCTGGGGGACCACCCAAACACTGAAATGGGGTCTCCGCACCCCCCGAGATCACACGCAGCACTAGATGTACAGAGTTTGTATCTGTTATATAGAACACACAATGCATGATACAAAGCAGGAGCTTTCTATACAGGTGCACAGGCATGGAGCCCTCCTATCCCCCCACACAGAGACAGCAACTGCCCCCCAGTCACCCCTGCTGGCAGGCTGCCCCGAGCCTTGCATGCACCCCTCCTCTCCCACCTGCAGCCCCTATGACCGGCCCAGGACTCCCCTCTTCTGCAGCTCTTACTTGCTCTTGTGTACAGACTCGACATGTTGACTTCTGGGATGCGGGGGGAGGGCAGAAGATTGAGAAGGTAACAGGAACCTGGCGGCGCTGCTGCTGCATCCTCCTGCACAAGGGAACATGGCTTCTCATCACCCGCAGCTCTGCTCACACAGCACAGGGGAACATGGCTCCTCATCACCCTCAGCTCTGCAAGCGCAGTTCCGACAGCGTGTAGCCTTCACTCCAGCCGCCAGTGGTCTTCAGAAGCGGCTGGCCGAGCGGTGCCGGGGGCGGCTGTCAGAAGTGACAGCTAGCTGGCGGGCCGTTTAAAATCATCAGGCGGGCCGGATGCGGCCCGCGGGCCGCATCTTGCCCAGGTCTGGTCAAGAGGGAGCAACAAAATAATGTACTTGAGTGACTAAATCAGACTACTGAGAACTATATAGTAGAGGTGGCAATAAATATATCACATATAAATTGGTGTGACAACAGAGTTGTGGTAGTAAAAGAAGCTTGTAAAGTTCTAGTGCAATATAGTTGAACTAAATGTCACTACTTTTGCAAGATATTAGTAAGTATAGTCACAGTACTAGAGGGTAGCACAGACTATGGTAGTGGAGGATTTGAACACTACCACATAGCAAGCAAATCAGTATGTGGTATATAGAGAAAGTAACCCATTAATATACATGAAAGTAATAGATGTACTTACAGGGAAAAAAAGACTCCTTCTCTTGGATGGCATCCACCGCGATGCACATTTCGGCAATCCACTTTCGTCAGGGGGTGGAGTCATCAGGGAGGTTAAAAGTTTAAATACCAATGCAGTCTACTCATCAGGGTATTGATTAGGGTGAGGTAGGTGAAGTAGAAATCCAGCGTGGGTGATATCCATAAAATATAACTTTTATTCCATTTTCATTAAAAACACATACAGTGCCTTGCGAAAGTATTCGGGCCCCCTTAAACTTTTCAACCTTTTCCCACAAATCATGCTTGAAACATAAAGATACCAAATGTACATTTTTGGTGAAGAATTAACAACAAGTGGAACACAATTGTGAAGTTGAACAAAATATATTGGTTACTTTAATTTTTTGTAGAAATTCAAAAACTGAAAAGTGGGGCGTGCAGTATTATTCGGCCCCTTTGCTTTCAGTGCAGCAAACTCACTCCAGAAGTTCATTGTGGATCTCTGAATGATCCAATGTTGTCCTAAATGCCTAATGATGATAAATATAATTCACCTGTGTGTGATCAAGTCTCCGTATAAATTCACCTGCTCTGTGATAGTCTCAGGGTTCTGTTTAAAGCACAGAGAGCATCATGAAGACCAAGGAACACAACAGGCAGGTCCGTGACACTGTTGTGGAGAAGTTTAAAGCTGGATTTTGAAACAAAATGATTTCCAAAAACTTTAAACATCCCAGGGAGTACTGTGCAAGCGATCATATTGAAATGGAAGGAGTATCATACCACTGCAAATCTACCAACACCCGGCCGTCCCTCTAAACTTTCATCTCAAACAAGGATCGATGAGAATACTTTTCTGCCCAATGATGACAGAAGTATTCTAGGAGTGATACCTTTATTGGCTAACCAGAAAATAATATGTTTGCAAGCTTTCAGAGCACAGTGGCTCCTTCTTCAGGCAAGATTACAAACAGATTAATAAGAAACAAGCACAACATTTAAAGAATACTACAGGAGGACATTTGTGTAGGGGTGGGAAGTGTGATGAGTCCATAGATAAACCAAGGTAATTAAGTTAGGCATTTTCTTACAAATGGAGAGGCAGTGGGAATAATGTTCTTAGTTATCTGGAGTCCATCTGGTGGAGGTGTGAATTGTATCCATGTAGTGACTCATAAATCCAGGTGTTAAATTGAGTCCTAGTGTCAACGAATGAAACATATTCATTAGTTTGTATTCCCAAATTCTTCTTTCCCTGTGGTCCTTAAAATTACCTTTTAGTATTAAGACTTTTAAATCTGTCATACTGTGTCCAGGTCCAGAGAAATGTTTTCCCATTGGTGTGTCCATTTCATTCCTGATTATGTGTCTGTGTAGATTCATACAAACTAATAAATATGTTTAGAATACTTCTGTCATCATTGGGCAGAAAAGTATTCACATCGATTTTTCTGGCTAACACGGTACCACAATACAATTTATTATTGTACATCATCTCAATCAAGGAGAAGACTGATAAGAGATGCAGCCAAGAGGCCCATGATCACTCTGGATGAACTGCAGAGATCTACAGCTGAGGTGGTACAGTCTGTCCATAGGACAACAATCAGTCGCACACTGCACAAATCTGGCCTTTATGGAAGAGTGGCAAGAAGAAAGCCATTTCTCAAAGATATCCATAAAAAGAGTTGTTTAAAGCTTGAAAAGGCCACCTGGGAGACACACCAAACATGTGGAAGAAGGTGCTCTGATCAGATGAAGCCAAAATTGAACTTTTTGGCCACAATGTCAAAAGATATGTTTGGGGCAAAGGCAACACAGCTCATCACCCTGAACACACCATCCCCACTGTCAAACATGGTGTTGGCAGCATCATGATTTGTGCCTGCTTTTCTTCAGCAGGGACAGGGATGATGGTTAAAATTGATAAGAAGATGGATGGAGCCAAATACAAGACCATTCTTGAAGAAAACCTGTTGGAGTCTGCAAAAGACTTTAGACTGGGACGGAGATTTGTCTTCCAACAAGACAATGATCCCAAACATAAAGCAAAATCTACAATGGAATGGTTCACAAATAAACATATCCAGGTGTTAGAATGGCCAAGTCAATCCAATGGAGAATTGAGGAAAGAGCTGAAAACTGCTGTTTACAAATTATCTCCATCAAACGTTACTGAGCTCGAGCTGTTTGCCAAGGAAGAATGGGCAAGAATTTCAGTCTCTCGATGTACAAAAGTGATAGAGACATACCCCAAGCGACTTGCAGCTGTAATCGCAGCAAAAGGTGGCGCAACAAAGTATTAAGCTAAAGGGGTCAAATAATATTGTATGCCCCACTTTTCAGTTTTTGAATTTCCACAAAAATGTAAAATAACCAATAAATTTTGTTCAACTTCACAATTGTGTTCCACTTTTTGTTGATTCTTCACCAAAAATTTACATTTGGTAGCTTTATGTTTTAATCATGATATGTGGGAAAAGGTTAAAAAGTTCCAGGGGGCCGAATACTTTTGCAAGGCACTGTAAGTCCAAAATCCATCTTTATATCCAGAGACACCAAAACAGGTAATTCATACCAGTGACAGTTAAAAGCGTAAAGCACATTTAAAATCATACACATTTCAACGGTTGTGCCGCCTTAATCATTGATTATTGATACTGAGATCCCTCAGTGCAGTGAATTTGTGAGGAGTTTTTCAGCCCCCCTAGTTAGGTAAAGCAGCATGGGCAGACATACTGCATATGCAGCCTGTGTGGCTGCACCAGGGCCCAGAGGTGGAGGGGGCTCCTGCAGGGTGGCTAATAATTAGGACAATCTGGCCAGGGGCCAGTGGGCAGGGAGAGATCCCTGCAGCTCTGCTGCCTACAAGAGAAAATAGCAGCGGAGCTACAGCGATCTGTCCTGTTTCGTGCCCGTGCTTCCTCTCACACAGACAGCAGCGCCGCAGGATGACATCATCATTCAGTGGCCGGCTGTGCCAGAGAGAGGAAGGTGATGGCGTGTAGAGGTGAGAGGTGCTGTGTGTATGCATAGAGATGATTGTTGGTGTGTGTGTGTGTGTGTGCATGCATGCATAGCGCCATGGGGAAATGTGCAGAGAGGAGAATGGTGCTGTGTGTGTCTGTGTGTAGGTGGAAGAGAGGGCAATGATGGGGCTGATGGGGAGAAGGCAATGATGGGGTGATGAAGAGGGCAATGATGGGGATGGTGGAGGAGGAGGAAATGACAGATTTGGTGGAAAGAGCAGTGATGGGGATGGTGGAGGAGGAGGAAATGATGAAGGTGGTGGAATGGGCAAAGGTGGGATTGTGGGGAGAAGGCAATTTTGGAGTTGGGGAGACTGCAATGATGGTGGTAGTGGAAAAGCCAATGATGTGAGTGGTGGGAAGGCAGCAATGATGGGGTGGTGGGGAAGAAGGCTGTGATGGAGGTGGTGGAAAGGGCAATGATGGGGTGGTGGGGGAAAATGCACTGATGGAGATGTTGGAAAGAACAATGATGGGGCTGGTGGGGAGAATGCAATGATGGTGGTGGTGGAAAGGGCAATATGGGGGTGGTGGGGAGGAGGAAATGATGGGGGTGGTAGAATGGGCAATAATATGGGGTGGTGGGGGAGAAAGCAATGATAGTGGTGGTGGAGAAGGCAATGGTGGAGGTGGTGAAGAGGGCAATGATGGAGTGGGGAGACAACAATAATGGAATGTGGGGGAGGACAATGAGGGGTGTGGGGGATTGGGATGGAAGGAAGGGGGACTTATAATGGACATAGGAACGGGGGAGGTGGAGGAAGACATTATTATAACTTATTATGTCTAACACAGTCCCTTAGTATAGAGTGTACGTACTTATTATGTATAGCACAGTCCCTTAATATATAGTGTACTCACTAATTCTGTATAACACCATCCTTAGATACATAGTTTTCTCTTTTATTATGTATAAAATCGTCCCTTCTTACGGACCATCCTCTCTAGTTATACAGGTCCTTCTCAAAAAATTAGCATATAGTGTTAAATTTCATTATTTACCATAATGTAATGATTACAATTAAACTTTCATATATTATAGATTCATTATCCACCAACTGAAATTTGTCAGGTCTTTTATTGTTTTAATACTGATGATTTTGGCATACAACTCCTGATAACCCAAAAAACCTGTCTCAATAAATTAGCATATCAAGAAAAGGTTCTCTAAACGACCTATTACCCTAATCTTCTGAATCAACTAATTAACTCTAAACACATGCAAAAGATACCTGAGGCTTTTATAAACTCCCTGCCTGGTTCATTACTCAAAACCCCCATCATGGGTAAGACTAGCGACCTGACAGATGTCAAGAAGGCCATCATTGACACCCTCAAGCAAGAGGGTACGACCCGGAAAGAAATTTCTCAACAAATAGGCTGTTCCCAGAGTGCTGTATCAAGGCACCTCAATGGTAAGTCTGTTGGAAGGAAACAATGTGGCAGAAAACGCTGTACAACGAGAAGAGGAGACCGGACCCTGAGGAAGATTGTGGAGAAGGACCGATTCCAGACCTTGGGGAACCTGAGGAAGCAGTGGACTGAGTCTGGTGTGGAAACATCCAGAGCCACCGTGCACAGGCGTGTGTAGGAAATGGGCTACAGGTGCCGCATTCCCCAGGTAAAGCCACTTTTGAACGATAAACAGCGGCAGAGGCGCCTGACCTGGGCTACAGAGAAGCAGCACTGGACTGTTGCTAAGTGGTCCCAAGTACTTTTTTCTGATGAAAGCAAATTTTGCATGTCATTCGGAAATCAAGGTGCCAGAGTCTGGAGGAAGACTGGGGAGAAGGAAATGCCAAAATGCCTGAAGTCCAGTGTCAAGTACCCACAGTCAGTGATGGTGTGGGGTGCCATGTCAGCTGCTGGTGTTGGTCCACTGTGTTTCATCAAGGGCAGGGTCAATGCAGCTAGCTATCAGGAGATTTTGGAGCACTTCATGCTTCCATCGGCTGAAATGCTTTATGGAGACGAAGATTTCATTTTTCAGCACGACCTGGCACCTGCTCACAGTGCCAAAACCACTGGTAAATGGTTTACTGACCATGGTATTACTGTGCTCAATTGGCCTGCCAACTCTCCTGACCTGAACCCCATAGAGAATCTGTGGGATATTGTGAAGAGAAAGTTGAGAGACGCAAGACCCAACACTCTGGATGAGCTTAAGGCCGCTATTGAAGCTGCCTGGGCCTCCATAACATCTCAGCAGTGTCACAGGCTGATTGCCTCCATGCCACGCCGCATTGAAGCAGTCATTTCTGCCAAAGGATTCCCGACCAAGTATTGAGTGCATAACTGAACATTATTATTTGATGGTTTTTTTGTTTGTTATTAAAAAACACTTTTATTTGATTGGATGGGTGAAATATGCTAATTTATTGAGACAGGTTTTTTGGGTTATCAGGAGTTGTATGCCAAAATCATCAGTATTAAAACAATAAAAGACCTGACAAATTTCAGTTGGTGGATAATGAATCTATAATATATGAAAGTTTAATTGTAATCATTACATTATGGTAAATAATGAAATTTAACACTATATGCTAATTTTTTGAGAAGGACCTGTATATGATGCCATCCCTTATTATATAGCTTCCTCTGCTGTTATGTACAGTACTGTCTCTTACATAGTGTATTCTTGTTAGTTTTGTTTTTCACTGCGCCCTCTTTTATTACATGGTCCCCTCTCTTTTTAGATATAAAATTACTGCTGATGTAGGAGCCAGTGACCAGACGACCAGTCCATCCTACATTAGAAAAGAAGCTTTTCCATGCTCCATCAGCCATCATTGCATTATACAGCTAACAAAACAGGATGGTATGTAATAAAAAGCAGGGCTCTATATAGTTCAATATGTAAGGGACGGTACTGTACATAATAAGTGAGGCACTGTATAATAAGGGATGGCAATATACATAATAAAGTAGACTATGTAATATATATACATGTATGTGTGTGTGGCTTTGTCTCCATAAAAGGAAGAGGGCCCAGACACATTTCTTGCACAGGGGCCCCAAGCTGTCAGTGTCTGCCCCTGTAAAGCAGCTACAAAATAGTATTACATTTTTAATAAAGACTATTTGAAAATTCATTTATTTTGCATTTAGAAAGTAACTGAACAATAAAAAATGACTGCAAAGGCTTGCAATAGAAAAAAACAGTGCAAAGGTGTGCATAGCCTTAAAAGTACAAGAGAGAACTTTCAGAGGATTCCCGTTGACATGCTCTTTCTCTTAGTGTATACAAAGGAATATTGCTCAAAAATAGTCACCATTACTTACACTTCGATATCATTTTTACAGAATTATTGAATAATTCACGCTGTTAAGTTGTACATAATAGTATTCAGCACATTATAATAGTGGGTAAGGTGTCCACAAGGGAAATTTGATGTGACCACCTAGGTTTATCAGAAATGTAATATCTCCTGTACATTTAGATGTACAATTATGATGAGTAACCTCAGTTTCTGAGAAATGACTTTATTAGCTTGTCGATAAATATTGCATTTAAAGCTCATTAATTCGTATCATTGCAGATTTTGTATCCTACAATTGTTGATCACTTTCATTGCAAATGGTGATGCTTCATTCTGATTTTCAAGAGAAAGAAAGAATATTCAGGTTTATTTGTGGATTTTCTATTTATTACATTGGTGTTGCTCTTGAGTTGATGTATAGTCAATCAATAGCATAAAAAATAACACATTATGAAAACAGAGTTGCCAAAGGTAATAGAACTGTAAAAAGAGGACTAATTAACTTGCATATATCCAGATTTTATGTGTTCTGTTGCTTTATAGAAGACTATTACTTCAGGTATCTCAATAAGATACAATCCTGAGAATAATTGTTCCATGCTATTAACCTCACAAATCAAATACATTTCTCTCTTAATAAATCCTTGTCTCCAACTGAAAAGCATTTGTCTGTTTAATACTAGAAGAAAATTGCCTGGACTGGATGATTGCTCTAACGTTCTGTATAGGGAGAACATTATGTTCCAATAGAGCTGGCAATTATCACATCCTGCTAAAAATTTGCATAAATAAGTAAATGAAGGCTTGTGGGCAGAGACATAAAGTGGTGATTTGTATCCTTGTGGCCAAATAAGCATTCAAAACTTGATACTTAGTATGGATAGGTAAAGGTAAAGGGACATTTCTTCCAACGGGCAAACATCTGTTCCAGGTTCTTAATTATCTTCAAGTGCAAGAAATGTAACCCATTGCTCCATTTGCAAAAAAATAGAACCATCTGCAACTTTTTAGATAATCTTATTCTAGGTCATGCATACAATTCTCATCTGATATGAAAATACTGAATATATCTGCTCTACATTTTGGACATACCATGGAGGAGGTCTAGAAGTCTTCTGAGCTTGAGGAACAAAAGAGTCTACTAAGATGCACTGAAGGGGTTCCATGAATGTATTAACATGCAGTACAGATAGGATTTTGCCCCATCTTTCTTCCTTAGTGGAACAGAGGTTTTGGACAATTGATAAAAGTTTTTGGTGTAAGAAGACCCTTAATATTAAAATCCATTTTATAGGTTATGGTAATGTCTACAATAGAGCTGGTGCTGACTAAGAGTAAAAAATGTTTTGCATGATGGGTTTATGTAACAAATGGCAAATGCAAAAGGCTTTTACTAAACTGTGCTTTTTCTCATTCTCTATGATTGTGATTTGGCTGCACAGTACAATACACAGAATTCTCCTGTGGCTGATAAATTTACCAAGGGAACAAACGTGTTTTACAACTGACAAAGTCAAAGTCTACAGCAACATCATATCATACAAGCTACCGATTTGTCGCGGATCCAAGGTTCCAACTCACTCAAGCCAGATCCGACAGTATAATATTCTAAGCACAAATGCAATAATTGTCTAAGACAAATGGCACAAAGATCTTGTATTGCTTATCTGAGTAATGGCCATTTAACCCCTTAGTGACAGAGCCAATTTGGTACTTAATGACCGAGCCAATTTTTGCAATTCTGACCACTGTCACTTTATGAGGTTATAACTCTGGAACGCTTTAACAGATCCCACTGATTCTGAGATTGTTTTTTCATGACATATTGTACTTCATGTTAGTGGTAACATTTCTTCGATATTACTTGTGATTATTTATGAACAAAAACGGGAATATGGCGAAAATTTTTAAAATTTTGAAATTTTCAAACTTTGTATTTTTACGCCCTTAAATCAGAGAGATATGTCACGAAAAATAGTTAATAAATAACATTTCCACATGTCTACTTTACATCAGCACAATTTTGGAAACAATTTTTTTTTGTTAGGGAGTTATAAGGGTTAAAATTTGACCAGCAATTTCTCATTTTTACAACACCATTTTTTTTTAGGGACCACATCACATTTGAAGTCATTTTGAGGGGTCTATATGATAGAAAATAATGAAGTGTGACACCATTCTAAAAACTGCACCCCTCAAGGTTCTCAAAACGACATTCAAGAAGTTTATTAACCCTTTACGTGCTTCACAGGAACTGAAACAATGTGGAAGGAAAAAATGAACATTTAACTTTTTTTTGCAAACATTTTAATTCAGAACCATTTTTTTATTTTCACAAATAAAAAAAAGAAATGTAACCATAAATTTTGTTATGCAATTTCTCCTGAACATGCCAATACCCCATATGTGGGGGTAAATCACTGTTTGGGCGCACCGCAGAGCTTGGAAGAGGAATGCCATTTTACTTTTTCAATGTAGAATTGGCTGGAATTGAGATCAGACGCTATGTCGTGTTTGGAGAGCCCCTGATGTGCCTAAACAGTAGAAACCCTCCACAAGTGACCCCATTTTTGGAAACTAGACCCCCCATGGAACTTATCTAGATGTGTGGTGAGAACTCTGAATGCCCAAGTGCCCCATATGTGGGGGTAACCCACTGTTTGGGTGCACGGCAGAGCTCAGAAAGGAGGGAGCACCATTTGACTTTTTGAGCGCAAAATTGGCTGTCGTGTTTGGAGACCCCCTGATGTACCTAAACAGTGGAAACCCCCCAATTCTAACTCCAACCCTAACCCCAAAACACCCCTAACCCTAATCCCAACCCGATCCATAATCCTAATCACAACCCTAACGATAATCACAACCCTTACCCCAAAACAACCCTAATGTCAACCCTAACCATAACCCTAATCAAAACCCTAAATCCAACACACCCCTAATCCTAATCTCAACCCTAACCTCAAACCTAACCCTAATCCCAATACACCCCTAATCCCAACCCTAACCTTAACCCTATTCCCAAACCTATCCCTAATCCCAAGCGTAACCCTAATGCCAACCCTAACCCTAAAACCAACCCTAATCCAAACCCTAACCCTAATCCCAACTCTAACCCTAACTTTAGCCGCAACCCTAGCCCTTACCCTAACCCTAAATTTAGCCCCAACCCTAACCCTAGCCCTAACTTTAGCTCCAACCCTAACCCTAGCCCTAACTTTAGCCCCAACCCTAACCCTAGCCCTAAGGCTACTTTCACACTTGCGTCGTTTGGCATCCGTCACAATACGTCGTTTTGGACAAAAACGGATCCTGCAAATGTGCATGCAGGATGCGTTTTTTGCCCATAGACTCGTATTGCCGACGGATCGCGATGGATGGCCACACGTCACGTCCGTCGTGCACTGGATCAGTTGTGTTTTGGCGGACCGTCGGCACAAAAAACGTTCAATGTAACGTTTTTTTGTACGTCGCGTCCGCCATTTCCGACCACGCAGGCGTGGCCGAACTCCACCACCTTCTCCCCAGGACATAGATTGGGCAGCGGATGCATTGAAAAACTGCATCCGCTGCTCACGTTGTGCACAATTTTCACAGCATGCGTCGGTATGTCAGGCCGACGCATTGCGACGGGCCCCGTACCGACGCAAGTGTGAAAGAAGCCTAACCCTAAATTTAGCCCCAACCCTAACCCTATATTTAGCCCCAACCCTAACCCTAACCCTAAATTTAGCCCCAACCCTAGCCTTAAATTTAGCCCCAACCCTAACCCTAAATTTAGCCCCAACACTAACCCTAACCCTAACTCTAACCCTAATTTTAGCCCCAACTGCTTTCTCCTGCCGGCTGGCAGATAGCGACAGATGGCGGGTGCACTGCGCATGCGCCCGCCATTTTGTTTCACAAAGAAGACGCCGATGGCCAGGAGAAGAAGCAGGAGGACCCAGGGACATCGGTGAGTATAATAGGGTCCCCGAATACCCCTATTTCTCTGTCCTCTGATGTGCGATCACATCAGAGGACAGAGAATTACACATCGCTTTTTTTTTTGCGACCGCCGGTAAACAGTTAATTACCGGCGATCACAAAACAGGGGTCGGCAGCCGAGACCCCAAAGATCCTCCCGGTGCCGGCTGGTGGGCGCCGGAAAAAGATGGCGGCGCCCATCGGGAGCCACGAGGAGCATCGGGGGAGACAGGTGAGTATCGGGGGGCTATCAGGGACCCCTTTTCTCTGTCCGCTGATGTGCGATCAGTGACAGTGAAATTAAAAGGGAAATCGCTTTTTTTTTGCAATTGCCGGTAAACGGTTAATTACCGGCGATCGCAAAAGCGGGGTCGGTAAAAAAAAACCCGAATCATGTTCTCTGGGGTCTCCGCTACCCCCGGCAGCCGAGACCCCGGAGAAAATCGGACTCTGGGGGGTGCTATTTACTTTTAAGTACCCTTAACTGCGGCCGTTAAAAGGCGTATCGGCGGTCGTTAAGCGGTTAAAAAGATCATGTAAGCTTTGATTTTAGTGTATTTATAAAGTTTACCGTGTTTCTTATAGGTAGTCAAACACATAAAAAAATAGAAACTCAGCACTTTCATCAAACGCTGGAGTAGGATACGTCAGCAACAGCGAAAGGATAGTGATCAGGCTTAAAAATAAGCAGGTGATGCTCTTTCAGGCATAGACAAAAGTAAAACAAAAGCAGAACAAAACTGAAGGCACTCACCAGGAATAAATAAATAATCTTTGTTATTGTTGTCAAAAATACAAACACATGTGGCCATGGCAGGTGAAGCAAGGAGCAGTATCGATAATGACCGTTTCTCGTGCCCTCATGCTTCTACCGGCTGGAAGGAAACATTATTGATACGTCTACTTACATCACCTTTCCCAAACACACGTGTTTGTATTTTTTTCAATTCTTTATTTAGAATTTTCACAAAAGATACATGTAATTCAAGCCAAGATTTGTCTTATAAGGAGCAATTGATTATAGTGCAAGTGAAATTATACATTTCCAGATAAACAAAGTATCAAAACAAAACCAAACAAAACAGAACGGCCGAACAGGTGTCACTTTAGTCTAACAATAGCGTAAGACCAACATGTAAATTTTAGTATCAAATTAAGATTGATAAGTTTGTTTACAGAGACTGAGAAGAAGTGGGGGGAGACCTCGACACAATAGAACAGATAGTAGTCATCCATGTGTTTGTATTTTTGACACACATAAATACTTTTTTTCTATTGCTGGTTAATACCTTTATTTTGCTTCTCCTTTTGTTCATTTATTATCTTGTCTCTTGTTGGCTTCACATATGTGGGATGATCATCAATGCAAAGGGATGAGAAAAATTCTAGACAGTGTTCACCTCAGGATAACTTCTTTAAATGAATATAATCACTAACCTACCCTACAGCTGGTATGCATTTAAGATGCTGCAATGTTATAATGGGAACCTGAATTGAACATCCATAATTTCTAAATTGCAGGAGTTAAGGAATTGTAGAAAGTGTCGCTCAATCAATTTAGAAATGGTTAATAATTTCCATGATTGGAAACCATCAATACAATTTTTATATTATTAGGGCTCATACTCATCTGCTTTAAAAATGGACCAGTGCAATCCAATACAAAATTGGATTGCACTCTGATTAATGTTGGTAAGTGATTACGTGTTCATCAGCAATTTTTTTCTCAGGTGGGATCAGACTGAGAAACAAATTGCATTCTGCTGCTAGTGGCCGTGTGTATCGGACGATACTCGCCAATGCAATTCAATGGGTGCGAGAAAAAAATTGCATGGCACATGGACCATGTGTGTACTGTCCATTTTTTACACACCCATCTTACAGGAAACCCAACATTTCATCACCCATATACAGTAAATTCACAGCTGACCCATCAGAATAGAAGAGATAGAATAGATATATGCATAGAATAGATAGATAGAAAGATGTCTTTGACATATATAATTAATGCTGGAAAAATCCGTACTCACAAGGGTCGTTTTTTTTCACATGTTTTGCATTTTTGATTTTTGCCTCTGATACTATACATGACAATACATTTTCAGTTGAGTGCCAAAGTTTTCTGAAATTTTTTTAGACGCTGTTTTCTTCAGAGCACCAATATCCTTTAGAAAAACAGTGAGAACCCCCTTATTCCTTTATTATTTATAGGCTAGGCCATCAGTAAAAGATCAATGAGGGGGCGACACTAAGTACCCCCAATGATTAGCTGGTATCTATTGCCAAATGTAAACAGCTACAATCAGCAGAGGTTAATAGCATATTTAAGTTCCCAGCCAAAACAGCTCTAGATCCTTTAGATCCTGTAGTTTCATCAATATGCTAATATTTGACTATACTGCCCATTCAGTTGGGGAATTGATGGACATCATTCTGTGTGACATGCTAAATGACAATATGAAGCTAGATTGCTAGATTCTACTTTACAGGCACTTATGTCTTCAGCTAAATACAATGATCTGATGCATTTACTGGAATAGTCTGTGTAAAACTCTTTCTGTGTATGCAACCTCCAATTTACATCTATTTTCTTTTCAAGGTCAAACAGATGAATGAGAGAAATGCTTCCAAATAATATAATATCTCAATTTTAATGACAGACTTATTTGTTCTAGCACATTTTTTTATGCTGTGTCATGAAGATTTACAATAAATCCTGGTCACCTTCCATAGTTTTTCTCCTTCAAACTGTTCATTATACTCCATTGTAATTCTCTGCAGGAAGTCATTTAGCATTTACTGGCTTAGTGAAAGTGTGTCAGTACTAAGTACATAGTGAATTTCATATGATGCCATTTGCAGTGGCAACTTAGGTCAAAAAGTGCATGCATAATGCAGGTGTTGTGTTTGAAGCCAAAAGTACCATAGTGCAGCTAATTATACATTGTAATAATGTATTTCAGCATTGACAGTTCTACAGAACAATGATTTACTTTTGTTAGGGGTTGAGTTCCTGCCTCTGCACAGGGGGAATCTCAGGCCATCTCCGCTGCGGTCTCCCATTCTTCTCCTGCCGCAGTGGAGCCTGCTCGGCAGAGACGTCAGTTCCAGTGTCTCACTCAGTCTGACTCTGTGCAAAGGGTTACTGCTGCTTTTCCAGCTTCTGCCATTGAAGCCAGTGTTGGGCAGCGGCAAGCAGACGCTTTTGGGACTAAGTCCTGCTTTTCCCCTTCTGAGCATGCCCAGGGTAAGATCTCTCATTGGAGATCGAGGGTCACATACTCAGATACTGCAACAAGACCCATTGGTTCTCCAGGAAGGTCCTGAAGTTCCTCAGGCTCTGTGGCAGCCTCTCATTGGTCCTTCTAGGAAGGTCCTGTACGTGCTGAAGCTATATAAGGTTTGCATGGCCGCACGGCCATGCGCTAGTATCAATTTATGTATGAGCTCAGCGCCAGTGTGGTCATGTTTGTATGCAGTCAGGGACCCGGATGAAATAAGCCCCTAGAATGCTGGCACCTCCGGCGAGGAGTTTCATGTTTGCATTTGACTGCATGACCACTATCTGCTCCACTAAGTAGCTGTGTTCCTCAGTGAGCCAAACAGGGCACAGCGTTTTCTTTGCTAACAGACTCTGTGAAGTAACAGAGTCTGTGTATACTGCTTTTTGTACTGCCATATCTAGCAGCAGGTGCTTTCCTGCACGGTGGATCCCGGGTTGAAAGCGCACCAACTTCTTCTAATAAATATATATTCGGTGTGTTCCGCCAACCCTAACAACTTTTAAGAAGATTATTCAACTTGCATATTAAAAAACCTCTGCAAATGTCATGAATCAAAAATACTACTCTATTTCTCTTTCCCTTTGCGATCCATCCTGGTTACTGTGGTGGTCCGCCTGGCCTCTGGTCTTTCTTTACAAGAGGTCAACAAGTGATGACTGCAGTCGGTTAATGACTTCAGCAGTAATGGGCCATCATGCTGGTAGTGTCACTCAATCATAGCAGCCATGATGCCAGTAACATAGCATATGCAGGT
Source organism: Ranitomeya imitator (assembly GCF_032444005.1). Classification (NCBI taxonomy): domain Eukaryota; kingdom Metazoa; phylum Chordata; class Amphibia; order Anura; family Dendrobatidae; genus Ranitomeya; species Ranitomeya imitator. Next base: position 427,147,959 of record NC_091287.1, on the reverse strand, counting down.
GTGAACATATCATTGGTGCAACCTGTGCAGCCGCACAGGGGCCCAAAAGGAAATGGGATCCATATCGATCTCCAAAGCAGGTGAAATAGTGCAATTTGATGAGCTACTGGGCTGCAAAGAGCCCATATATTGTTCTTGCACAGGGACCCCTTTCTATCCAGTGAGCATGTTAATGTTGAAGTATAACATCCACTGCACCTTCTCCTAGGCAGGGATGTCAAACTCAAATACACAGAAGGACAAAATTAAAAACTTTGACAGCGAACCTTGATATTAAAAAATATCTACAATTTAGGAGGCTTTTCCTTATCATCAAATATAAGATGAACCTTTTCATATGGAAACAAACTTAAAGGGCTTGTCCCGTGAATAAAGTACATTTTAACTAATAGATCTTAGAGTAAAAGAAACACAAAAATTACAAATGGGACTTACTGGAATAATATAATATGCTAGGTAAGAGCAGTAAAAAGCATATGGCCCAATCACCTAATTTAAATATATAATAACAAAGGATAAAAAACCTTGAATTATTAAGTAATAGAGATAAAGTATAATCCGAACAAAAGTTCCCCACAAACACAGTATGATACCCCACAGTGAATTCTTACACACGCACAGTATGATGACCCTACTGTACCCCCTCAGCAAAGTATGGTGTAGCAACACAGTATGATGCCTGCGAGAGCAGGAGTAATTTATCTATCCTGACTCCCTTTTGGTTATTCTACATACATCTCCTTGCTTGCAAAATGGAGTCTGACTATGTTTAGATTAGGGTCTCAGGCAGTGCCGTATTTGTCACTAGGCACTTGAGGGCATGTGCCTACGGCACCAGGATGCGGGGGGGAGCACCTGAGCAGGGTTTTTGTTTTTTTATGCGGATGCGGAAAAGCAGCCAGATCTGCGGAGAATGGCACAAATCGCTGATGTGAAAGTAGCCTAAGTCACTGCCGACAATGTCTGTATTAGTCATACTCACCAATGGGGGAGGCAGCACTAAAAGTATTACTCTTAAACCTTATGTATTTATACTTCTCTCTTGACATGGGGGTATTTTGGGTAAGTGTGTCACAGGTCATTCAATCTGTTCATAGTAAGTGGGTCCATTATTGTTAGACAAAGAACTCTGAGGAGATCTTGTGTACTGTGTTGAATTCGTGTGTTGTATGGCAAGTGTGGATTTGGACTTTTTCTGGTCATCTGTCCATGAGGTTGGATTGGAAAGATTAGTTGATTGTACCTGGTGGAGCCAACATTGGTTATTGCTGACAGCATCCTTTTGTAGCGTTAAGGAAACCAAAATGGTTCCGGCCCCTAGACATAGGGGCCAATATTTTTTTTGTCTGATTATATACTGTATGTCACATGAGTGACAGAGAAAGTGACCATAGCGAAAGGTAATAATCCCCGATTATATATCTTTTTTGTCCAGTATTCCTGTTATAAAAGACAGGAGATGGTAATATGTCCAATGAGGGACAGACTGAGCAAGGTAAAGATGCTGTCTAATTCGTCAAGAAAAAAGAAGGAAAAAAATTTGTGCAGAAAATGTGCTGGTTTTGTTCAGCGTTTGTCCACCGAGTGGCAGGCTTCATGAATATGTCTGGAAAAGTGTACTGAAGGAAAACAAGAGGATATTTAAAGAGAACCTGTCATCAGCATTTTGCTAAGTAAACTACAAACAAAGTTATTGAGGTTGAAGGAAGACTTTAAGTCCATCTAGTTCAACCCATAGCCTAATCTAACATGCCCTAACATGTTGATCCAGAGGAAGGCAAAAAAAAAAAACATGTGGCAAAGAGTAAGCTCCACATTGGGAAGAACAAATCCTTCACAACTCCACATACGGCAATCAGACTGGTTCTCTGGATCAACACCTTATCAAGGAATCTAGTATATATAACCTGTAACATTATACTTTTCAAGAAAGGCATCCAGTCCCCTCTTAAATTTAAGTAATGAATCTCTCATTACAACATCATACGGCAGAAAGTTCCATAGTCTCACTGCTCTTACAGTAAAGAATCCACGTCTGTTATTATTCTTAAACTTTCTTTCCTCCAGACGTAGAGGATGCGCCCTTGTTCGTGTCTCAGGTCTATGATTAAAAAGAACATCAGAAAGGTCTTTGTACTGTCCCTTCATATATTTATACATTAACCCCTTCCCGACCTGTGACACAGCGTATGCGTCATGAAAGTCGTTGCCAATCCGACCTGTGACGCATATGCTGTGTCACAGAAAGATCGCGTCCCTGCAGATCGGGTGAAAGGGTTAACTCCCATTTCACCCGATCTGCAGGGACAGGGGGAGTGGTAGTTTAGCCCAGGGGGGGTGGCTTCACCCCCCCCCCCCCGTGGCTACGATCGCTCTGATTGGCTGTTGAAAGTGAAACTGCCAATCAGAGTGATTTGTAATATTTCACCTATTATAACTGGTGAAATATTACAATCCAGCCTTGGCCGATGCTGCAATATCATCGGCCATGGCTGGAAATACTAATGTGCCCCCACCCCACCCCACCGATCGCCCCCCCAGCCCCCCGATCTGTCCGGTACACTGCTCCGGCTCCCCTCTGTCATGTGCTCCGCTCCTCCCCGTGCTCTTGTCCGCTCCCCCCGTGCTTCAATCACCTCCCCGTGCTCCAATCACCCCCCCTGCACTCCGATCCACCCCCCTCCGTGCTCCGTTCCACCCCCCTGTGCTCCGTTCCATCCCCCCCGTGCTCCATTCCACCCCTCCCGTGCTCCGATTCACCCCCCCACGCTCCGATCCACCCCCCCATGCTCCGATCCCCCCCCCCGTGCTCCCACCCACCCCATCATACTTACCGATCCTGCCGGGGTCCCGTCCGTCTTCTCCCGGGCGCCGCCATCTTCCAAAATGGCGGGCGCATGCGCAGTGCGCCCGCCGAATCTGCCGGCCGGCAGATTCGTTCCAAAGTGCATTTTGATCACTGAGATATAATCTATCTCAGTGATCAAAATAAAAAAAATAATAAATGACCCCCCCCTTTGTCACCCCCATAGGTAGGGACAATAAAAAAATAAAGAAATTTTTTTTTCCACTAATGTTAGAATAGGGTTAGGGTTAGGGGTAGGGTTAGGGTTAGGGGTAGGGTTAGGGGTAGGGTTAGGGTTAGGGTTAGGGTTAGGGGTAGGGTTAGGGGTAGGGGTAGGGTTAGGGCTAGGGTTAGGGTTAGGGGTAGGGTTAGGGTTAGGGGTAGGGTTAGGGTTAGGGGTAGGGGTAGGGTTAGGGGTAGGGTTAGGGGTAGGGGTAGGGTTAGGGGTAGGGTTAGGGGTAGGGTAGGGTTAGGGTTAGGGTCAGGGTTAGGGGTAGGGTTAGGGGTAGGGGTAGGGTTAGGGGTAGGGTTAGGGCTAGGGTTAGGGGTAGGGTTAGGGGTTAGGGTTAGGGTTTCGGTATGTGCACACGTATTCTGGTCCTCTGCGGATTTTTCCGCAGCGGATTTGATAAATCCGCAGTGCTAAACCGCTGCGGATTTATCGCGGATTTACCGCGTTTTTTCTGCGCATTTCACTGCGGTTTTACAACTGCGATTTTCTATTTGAGCAGTTGTAAAACCGCTGCGGAATCCGCACAAAGAAGTGACATGCTGCGGAATGTAAACCGCTGCGTTTCCGTGCAGTTCTTCCGCAGCATGTGTACGGCGATTTTTGTTTCCCATATGTTTACATTGAACTGTAAACTCATGGGAAACTGCTGCGGATCCGCAGCGTTTTCCGCAGCGTGTGCACATACCTTTAGAATTAGGCTATGTGCACACGGTGCGGATTTGGCTGAGGATTCGCAGCAGTGTTCCATCAGGTTTACAGTACCATGTAAACATATGGAAACCAAATCCGCTGTGCCCATGGTGCGGAAAATACCGCGCGGAAACGCTGCGTTGTATTTTCCGCAGCATGTCAATTCTTTGTGCGGATTCCGCAGCGTTTTACACCTGTTCCTCAATAGGAATCCGCAGGTGAAATCCGCACAAAAAACACTGGAAATCCGTGGAAAATCCGCAGGTAAAACGCAGTGCCTTTTACCCGCGGATTTTTCAAAAATGATGCTGAAAAATCTCACACGAATCCGCAACGTGGGCACATAGCCTTAGGGTTAGGGTTGGAATTAGGGTTGTGGTTAGGGGTGTGTTGTGGTTAGGGTTAGGGGTGTGTTGGGGTTAGGGTTGTGGTTAGGGGTGTGTTGCGGTTAGGGTTGTGATTAGGGTTATGGCTACAGTTGGGATTAGGGTTAGGGGTGTGAGGGGGTTAGTGTTGGAGGTAGAATTGAGGGGTTACCACTGTTTAGGCACATCAGGGGTCTCCAAACGCAACATGGCGCCACCATTGATTCCAGCCAATCTCGTATTCAAAAAGTCAAATGGTGCTCCCTCACTTCCGAGCCCCGACGTGTGCCCAAACAGTGGTTTACCCCCACATATGGGGTACCAGCATACTCAGGATAAACTGCGCAACAATTACTGGGGTCCAATTTCTCCTGTTACCCTTGTGAAAATAAAAAAATGCTTGCTAAAACATCATTTTTGAGGAAAGAAAAATGATTTATTATTTTCACGGCTCTACGTTGTAAACGTCTGTGAAGCACCTGGGGGTTCAAAGTGCTCACCACATATCTAGATAAGTTCCTTGGGGGTCTAGTTTCTAAAATGGGGTCACTTGTGGGGGGTTTCTACTGTTTAGGCACACCAGGGGCTCTGCAAACGCAACGCGACGCCCGCAGACCATTCCATCAAAGTCTGCATTTCAAAAGTCACTACTTCCCTTCTGAGCCCCGACGTGTGCCCAAACAGTGGTTTACCTCCACACATGGGGTATCAGCGTACTCAGGAGAAACTGGACAACAAATATTGGGATCAAATTTCTCCTGTTACCCTTGGGAAAATTAAAAAATTCTGGGCTAAATAATTATTTTTGAGGAAAGAAAACGTATTTATTATTTTCACGGCTCTGCATTATAAACTTCTGTGAAGCACTTGAGGGTTCAAAGTGCTCACCACACATCTAGATAAGTTCCTTTCGGGGTCTAGTTTCCAAAATGGGGTCACTTGTGGGGGGTTTCTACTGTTTAGCCACATCAGGGGCTCTGCAAACGCAACGTGACGCCCGCAGAGCATTCCATCAAAGTCTGCATTTCAAAACGTCACTACTTCAATTCCGAGCCCCGGCATGTGCCCAAACAGTAGTTTATCCCCACATATGGGGTATCAGCTTACTCAGGAGAAACTGGACAACAAATATTGGGGTCAAATTTCTCCTGTTACCCTTGGGAAAATTAAAAAATTCTGGGCTAAATAATTATTTTTGAGGAAAGAAAACGTATTTATTATTTTCACGGCTCTGCATTATAAACTTCTGTGAAGCACTTGGGGGTTCAAAGTGCTCACCACACATCTAGATAAGTTCCTTTCGGGGTCTAGTTTCCAAAATGGGGTCACTTGTGGGGGGTTTCTACTGTTTAGCCACATCAGGGGCTCTGCAAACGCAACGTGACGCCCGCAGAGCATTCCATCAAAGTCTGCATTTCAAAACGTCACTACTTCAATTCCGAGCCCCGGCATGTGCCCAAACAGTAGTTTACCCCCACATATGGGGTATCACCGTACTCAGGAGAAACTGGACAACAAATATTGGGGTCAAATTTCTCCTGTTACCCTTGGGAAAATAAAAAATTCTGGGCTAAATAATTATTTTTGAGGAAAGAAAACGCATTTATTATTTTCACGGCTCTGCATTATAAACTTCTGTGAAGCACTTGGGGGTTCAAAGTGCTCACCACACATCTAGATAAGTTCCTTTCGGGGTCTAGTTTCCAAAATGGGTCACTTGTTGGGGGTTTCTACTGTTAAGCCACATCAGGGGCTCTGCAAACGCAACGTGACGCCCACAGAGCATTCCATGAAAGTCTGCATTTCAAAACGTCACTACTTCAATTTCGAGCCCCGGCATGTGCACAAACAGTGGTTTACCCCCACATATGGGGTATCAGCGTACTCAGGAGAAACTGGACAACAACTTTTGGGGTCAAATTTCTCCTGATACCCTTAGGAAAATAAAAAATTGCAGGCTAAAAGATCATTTTTGAGAAAATATATATTTTTTTGATTTTCATGGCTCTGCGTTATAAACTTCTGTGAAGCACTTGGGGGTTCAAAGTCCTCACCACACATCTAGATTAGTTCCTTTGGTGGACTAGTTTCCAAAATGGGGTCATTTCTGGGGGATCTCCAATGTTTAGGCACACAGGGGCTCTCCAAACGTGACATGGTGTCCGCTAATGATTGGAGCTAATTTTCCATTTAAAAAGCAAATGGCGTGCCTTCCCTTCCGAGCCCTGCCGTGCGCCCAAACAGTGGTTTACCCCCACATATGGGTTATCAGCGTACTCAGGACAAACTGGACAACAAAATTTGGGGTCCAATTTCTCCTATTACCCTTGGCAAAATAGGAAATTCCAGGCTAAAAAATCATTTTTGAGGAAAGAAAAATTATTTTTTATTTTCATGGCTCTGCGTTATAAACTTCTGTGAAGCACCTTGGGGTTTAAAGTGCTCAATATTCATCTAGATAAGTTCCTTCGGGGGTCTAGTTTCCAAAATGGGGTCACTTGTGGGGGAGCTCCAATGTTTAGGCACACAGGGGCTCTCCAAACGCGATATGGTGTCCGCTAACAATTGGAGCTAATTTTCCATTCAAAAAGTCAAATGGCGCGCCTTCCCTTCCGAGCCCTGCCGAGTGCCCAAACAGTGGTTTACACCCACATATGAGGTATCGGCGTACTCGGGAGAAATTGCCCAACAAATTTTATGATCCATTTTATCCTATTGCCCATGTGATAATGAAAAAATTGAGGCGAAAAGAATTTTTTTGTGAAAAAAAAGTACTTTTTCATTTTTACAGATCAATTTGTGAAGCACCTGAGGGTTTAAAGTGCTCACTAGGCATCTAAATAAGTTCCTTGGGGGGTCTAGTTTCCAAAATGGGGTTACTTGTGGGGGAGCGCCAATGTTTAGGCACACAGGAGCTTTCCAAACGCGACATGGTGTCCGCTAACGATGGAGATAATTTTTCATTCAAAAAGTCAAATGGCGCTCCTTCCCTTCCGAGCCTTACCATGTGCCCAAACAGTGGTTTACCCCCACATATGAGGTATCAGTGTACTCAGGAGAAATTGCCCAACAAATTTTGGGATCCATTTTATCCTGTTGCCCATGTGAAAATGAAAAAATTGAGGCTAAAATTATTTTTTTGTGAAAAAAAAGTACTTTTTCATTTTTACGGATCAATTTGTGAAGCACCTGGGGGTTCAAAGTGCTCACTATGCATCTAGATAAGTTCCCTGGGGCGTCTAGTTTCCAAAATGGGGTCACTTGTGGGGGAGCTCCAATTTTTAGGCACACGGGGGCTCTCCAAACGTGACATGGTGTCCGCTAAAGAGTGGAGCCAATTTTTGATTCAAAAAGTCAAATGGCGCTCCTTCCCTTCCAAGCCCTGCCGTGCGCCCAAACAGTGGTTTACCCCCACATATGAGGTATCAGCGTACTCAGGACAAATTGGACAACAACTTACATGGTTCAGTTTCTCCTTTTACCATTGGGAAAATAAAAAAATTGTTGCTAAAAGATAATTTTTGTGACTAAAAAGTTAAATGTTCATTTTTTCCTTCCATGTTGCTTCTGCTGCTGTGAAGCACCTGAAGGGTTAATAAACTTCTGGAATGTGGTTTTGAGTACCTTGAGGGGTGCAGTTTTTAGAATGGTGTCAATTTTGGGTATTTTCAGCCATATAGACCCCTCAAACTGTCTTCAAATGTGAGGTGGTCCCTAGAAAAATGGTTTTGTAAATTTCGTTGTAAAAATGAGAAATCGCTGGTCAAATTTTAACCCTTATAACTTCCTAGCAAAAAAAAATTTTGTTTCCAAAATTGTGCTGATGTAAAGTAAACATGTGGGAAATGTTATTTATTAACTATTTTGGGTCACATAACTCTCTGGTTTAACAGAATAAAAATTCAAAATGTGAAAATTGCGAAATTTTCAAAATTTTCGCCAAATTTCCGTTTTTATCACAAATAAATGCATAATTTATTGACCTAAATTTACCACTAACATGAAGCCCAATATGTCACGAAAAAACAATCTCAGAACCGCTAGGATCCGTTGAAGCGTTCCTGAGTTATTACCTCATAAAGGGACACTGGTCAGAATTGCAAAAAACGGCAAGGTCTTTAAGGTCAAAATAGGCTGGGTCATGAAGGGGTTAAAATAAGATCACCCCTTGGCCTTCGTTTTTCCAAACTAAATAGCGCCAAGTGTAATAACCTATCTTGGTATTGCAGACCCCCCAGTCCTCTAATAACCTTGGTCGCTCTTCTCTGCACCCGCTCCAGTTCAGCTATGTCTTTCTTATACACCGGAGACCAGAACTGTAGACAGTATTCTAAGTGTGGTCGAACTAGTGACTTGTATAGAGGTAAAACTATGTTCTCTTCATGAGCATCTAAGACTCTTTTAATGCATCCCATTATTTTATTTGCCTTTGTAGAAGCTGCCTGACACTGGCCACTAAATGTGAGTTTGTCATCCACCCATACTCCCAGGTCTTTTTCATTGTCGTTTTTGCCCAGAGTTTTAGAATTAAGCACATAGTTCTACATCTTATTACTTCTACCCAAGTGCATGACCTTACATTTATCCCCATTAAAACTCATTTGCCATTTATCAGCCCAAGCTTCTAGTTAACATAAATCGTCTTGTAATATAAAATTGTCCTCCTCTGTATTGATTACCCTGCAGAGTTTAGTGTCATCTGCAAATATTGAAATTCTACTCTGTATGCCCCCTACAAGGTCATTAATAAATATGTTAAAAAGAAGAGGGCCCAATACTGACCCCTGTGGTACCCTACTGCTAACCGCGACTCAGTGCGAGTGTGCTCCATTAATAACCACCTATCCCTGAGCCAGCTCTGAACCCACTTACTGACATAGTCATGTTGACGCTTCTATACTGATTAAAATGATACACCTGGGGTGAAGAAATCTGTCTTGTGCTTCTAACGTAATCAGTGTTAGAAGTTTTCAGTTATTGAGATGCTCATGCTCCTGGCGGGATTGTAGGCAGAGTCTTATCTTCCTGTTCTAAGCCAGAGAAACCAATGAAATACCTGCCCACAGGCCACCCTGAAGAACAAACATGTTCCTCATAATTGAGACAGACTGTGTTTCTTGGTTTCTCTGGCGTAGAGCAGGAAGATAATTCTCTGCTTCCAGTCCCGCCAGGAGCACGAGCATATCATTAACTGAAAACTAACACTGAATAAGCAAAAACCACAAGATGGATTTCTTCACCCGAGGTATCATTTTAATCAGTATAACAGCAGCAACCTGACAGTATCTGTAGTTTACTTAGAAAAATCCTGCTGACAATTTTGCATTAATTGATGCTGGCTTATTTGATCAGGCTGATATATTGTGGAAAACTTCTAAATGTATAATAGAGGAAAGTTTATGTCTGGTGACAAGGGTCTAGACTCTGCTCTGACCCTACTTCGTCTGGCCCCAGATCCAACAGGAAATCAATTGGGGCATCAGTATTAATGATTTCCTCATCTGGAGACAGTGTTTGTTCAGTACATCTTTAAGTAACATTACCACCTAATGTATACAAGCCTATTCCTCCTTCACCATAACCTCACCTGTTCTCACTCATGTTGCATGTACCCTTCCTCTCTTTTAACCTGATGTTTCACAACCCTAGACCAAGACCTGTCAGTCACATGTCACTAAATGAACAATCAGTATTTATTATCTGATATAGTGAGCCCTAACAATTTTGATTACCAAATGGGGTCTGGTGCCTGCACTCCAATATTATCCCTAATGATTTATGAAGCCTCCTAGCTGCAGCGCAATATTAGCCTTAACGATTTTGATTAGCAAATGGGGCCTCTTGGCTGCATCCTAGTGTTAGCCCTAACGATTTTGATTAGCAAATTGGGCATCCTGAGTCCTGACTGCAACGCAGTATGAGCCCAAAGAATTTTAAGTAGGAAATATGGACTCTTGCTAACACTTTTAGCACAAACTATTTAGATGCTGGAAGATAGATTTCACACAGGACAGGAAATCTTTGACAACTTGCAGCAGCAAGAGAAGCCTTTCTGAGCTGTTACACTGAGAAAATGGTACCAGCAAAACAATATGTCCACTTTTATATGGAGATGGACATGTGACTTTGGGAGCTAATGACAGAAGCCCTTGTGTCTATATGTTGTGGATGGCTTCTGTACCCTGACTGGCTGTACACACATTAAGTTAATTAAAAAAAAATAGACTCTGCTGCTCCTCTGACCTACACACACCCCCTTCCCTAATAAAATACATTACCCCCCACGCTCATCATACAGAACCAATATCCTAGCCAAAGTCTTAAGAAAAACATCAGTAGAAATGCAGTCCAAATGGCCAACCCTCTTGAAGATTTTGGGAAACTTTTTCTGAACAAGTTCACTCATCTCTAGTTGTAAGATATATACTGTCCTCCCCAGTCATCTCACCTCCTCCACAGAACTATTCCTCCACATACAATCCTTTCTCGCCAGGCACACACGGCCACATCATGACCTATCCAGCTCACACCTTCTAATGCTCAGTCTGCTGCTCCTCATTGCTGGCGACATATCCCCAAATCCTGGCCCTCCTCATCACATCCCCACACTCATTTCTAATCCCCTGCCACGATCCTCTACACGTCCTCGCAACCACAGTAACCTCATACCCATTCAACCAGCCCCCACTCCCCCAATTTCCCTATCTGGAGCACTATGGAACGCACACTCTGTCTGCAATAAACTGTCATTTATCCATGACCTCTTTATCAATAACAAACTCTCCTTCCTCGGCATCACTGAAACCTGGCTCACCCCTTCTGACACAGCCTCCCCTGCGGCACTCTCTTACGGTGGCTTCCACCTTTCTCACACACCCTGCCCCAGCAGCAAGCATGGCGGAGGAGTTGGTTTTCTCCTGTCAGATAACTGCTCCTTCACCCCAATCCCACTGCCACCCTCTGTTACCCTCCCTTCCTTTGAGGTGCACTCTGTGCGCATCTACTCCCCCTCCAACCTCCAACTGGCTGTCATCTACCGTCCCCCAGGGCCAGCCACCACCTTCTTTGACCACTTCACCACCTGGCTACTCCATTTCCTCGCCGCTGACATCCCCACTATCATCATGGGCAACTTCAACATCCCCATTGACACTTCCCTCTCAGCTGCCACTAAACTTCTATCTCTCACTTCCTCCTTTGGCCTCACTCAATGGTCTTCTACAGCCACCCACAAAGATGGTCACACACTGGACCTCATGTTCACCCGCCTCTGTTCCCTATCTAACCTCTCAAACTCACCTCTTCCTCTTTCTGACCACAACCTACTTACATTATCTTCCCTTTCCACTCCTTGTCTACAACCCCCACCCCACAAACTCTCACACCCTCACAGAAATCTTAAACACCTTGATCTTCACTCACTCTCTGAATCCCTCCTCCCTCTCACAGACATAAGCTCCCTACTCAATGCGGAAGATGCTGCCGCTCTATATAACACCACAATAGCTGCAGCTTTGGAATCTCTTGCCCCTCTCACACATACCAAAGCTTGCAAAATCAACAGACAACCCTGGCACACCAGCATGACCAAAGAACTGAGGCGAGCTTCCAGAGCTGCTGAGCGCAGATGGAAAAGATCCCACTCCATCGAGCACTTCATCGCATTCAAACAGTCCCTCACTACTTTCAAAACCACGCTCGCCACAGCAAAACAAACCTACTTCTCATCTCTCATATCCTCCCTGTCTCACAACCCCAAACAGTTAATCAACACCTTCAACTCTCTCCTCCGTCCCCCAGCACCTCCTCCCTCTCCACTCATCTCAGCTGAAGACTTTGCCTCATTTTTCAAGCAGAAAATTGAGAACATCAGAGACAGTTTTAGTAAACAACTCCCAGAACCCTTCCTCCCAACTACCCAGCCCTCCACCTCCAAAACCAACTTCTCCACCATTACAGAAGACGGACTCTCCACTCTACTCTCAAGATCGCATCTCACCACATGTGCACTTGACCCACTCCCATCCCACTTCATCCCAAACCTCACCACAGTCTTCATCCCAACCCTAACCCATCTCTTCAACCTATCACTAACAACTGGCATTTTCCCCTCAAGCTTTAAACATGCCTCAATCACACCTATCCTCAAAAAGCCCTCTCTTGACCCATCCTCTGTATCTAGCCATCGCCCTATATCACTTCTCCCCTTTGCCTCAAAACTACTGGAACAACATGTCCATCTTGAACTGTCCTCCCATCTATCTTCCTGCTCCTTCTTCGACCGCTTTCAATCAGGCTTCCGGTCACACCACTCCACTGAAACTGCCCTAACTAAGGTCACCAATGACCCATTAACCGCCAAGAGCAAGCGACACTACTCTGTCCTCCTCCTCCTGGACCTGTCCTCTGCCTTTGACACAGTGGACCATTCCCTGCTGCTGCAGACCCTCTCATCCCTTGGAATCACAGAATTGGCCCTATCCTGGATCTCATCATACCTAACTGACCGTACATTCAGCGTCTCCCACTCACACACCACCTCCTCACCTCTCCCCCTATCTGTCGGAGTCCCGCAAGGTTCAGTTCTAGGACCCCTGCTCTTCTCCATTTACACCTTTGGCCTGGGACAGCTCATAGAATCTCACGGCTTTCAGTATCATCTCTATGCTGACGACACACAGATCTACATCTCTGGACCAGATATCACCTCCCTACTAACCAGAATCCCTCAATGTCTGTCTGCTATTTCATCCTTCTTCTCCACTAGATTTCTAAAACTTAACATGGACAAAACAGAATTCATCATCTTTCCCCAATCTCACACGACCTCCCCAACGAACCTATCCATTACAGTAAACGGCTGCCCACTCTCCCCAGTCCCACAAGCCCGCTGTCTTGGGGTAATCCTTGACACTGATCTCTCCTTTAAACCACATATCCAAACCCTTTCCACTTCCTGCCGCCTCCAACTCAAAAATATTTCACGGATCCGCACATTCCTAAACCAAGAATCTGCAAAGACCCTAGTCCATGCCCTCATCATCTCCCGCCTTGACTACTGTAACCTCCTGCTCTGTGGCCTCCCCTCTAACACTCTTGCACCCCTCCAATCTATTCTAAACTCTGCTGCCCGACTAATCCACCTGTCCCCCCCGCTATTCCCCGGCCTCTCCCCTCTGTCAATCCCTGCACTGGCTCCCCATCACCCAGAGACTCCAGTACAAAAGCCTAACCATGACATACAAAGCCATCCACAACCTGTCTCCTCCATACATCTGTGACCTCGTCTCCCGGTACTTTCCTGCACGCAACCTCCGATCCTCACAAGATCTCCTTCTCTACTCCCCTATTATCTCCTCTTCCCACAATCGCATACAAGATTTCTCTCGTGCATCCCCCCTACTCTGGAATTCTCTACCACAACACATCAGACTCTCACCTACCATCGAAACCTTCAAAAAGAACCTGAAGACCCACCTCTTCCGACAAGCCTACAACCTGCAGCAACCACCGATTGACCAAACCGCTGCACGGCCAGCTCTACCCTCACCTACTGTATCCTCACCCATCCCTTGTAGATTGTGAGCCCTCGCGGGCAGGGTCCTCTCTCCTCCTGTACCAATTGTGACTTGTATTGTTCAAGATTATTGTACTGTTTTATTATGTATACCCCTCCTCACATGTAAAGCGCCATGGAATAAATGGCGCTATAATAATAAATAATAATAATAATAATAATGGCCGAAAGTGTTTTCAACCTTCAAACTTCCAGAAAATGAAGGATTTCTCAGAGAAAATTATTACTCATTTTGTATACCCATGTTTATTCCATTTGTGTGTATTGGAACAACACAAAAAAATAGAGAAAAAAGGCAAATTGAACATAATTTCACACAAACCCCAAAAATGAGCGAGACAAAATTGTTGGCAGCTTTCCAAAAATGTCAGTAAACAACTTTGTTATAAGCATGTCATGCTTGTTCAAACTCTTCAGTGGCAAGTAACAGGGGTTGGCAATATGAAAATCACAAACGAAACTCAATAAAAGGGGAGAAGTTGTCTCAACTCAATCCTTGCATTGTCTGTGTATGCCACACTAGGCATGGGGAACAGAAAGAGAGGAGAAATGTTTGAGGATTTGAGATCCAAAATTGTTGAAAAATGTCACGTCTCTCAAGGATACAAGTCCATCTTCAAAGATATGGATGTTACATTGTCTATGGTGCGCAACATAATCAAGAAGTTTATAACCCATGGCACTGTAGCTAATATTCCTGGACATGGACGGCAGAGAAAAATTGCTGAAAGGTTGCATCACAGGATAGTACGAATTGTAGATAAGCATCCCCAATCAAGTTGCAAAGAAATTCAAGCTGCAGGCTCAGGGTGCAATGTTGCCAGCATGAACTATCTGTTGACATTTGAATGGAATGCTATGGCAGAAGACAGAGCAAGACCCCACTGTTGACACAGAGAGATATACAAGTGCTTCTCTCTAATTTAGAATAACATCAAAAGTTAATTCATTTCTGTTCTTCAATACAAAAAGTGAAGCTCATATATTTTATATAGAGTCATTACAAACAGAGTGATCTATCTCAAGTGTTTATTTCAGTTAATGTTGATGATTATGGTTTACAACTAAAGAAAACCCAAAAGTCACTATCTCAGTAAATTAGAATAATTAACAAAAAACATCTGCAATGGCTTTCTAAGCATTTATAAAGGTCCCTTAGTCTGATTCAGTAGGCTCCACAATCATGGGGAAAACTGCTAACTTGCTGACTTGACAGATATCCAGAAGATAGTCATTGACACAAGGAGGATAAGTCACAAAAGGTCATTGCTAAAGAAGCTGGCTTGCTGTTCAGAGTGATGTATCCAAACATATTAATGGAAAGCTGAGTGGAAGGAAAAAGTGTGGTAGAAGAAGGGATAACCACAGCCTTGAAAGGATTGTTAAGAAAATGCCATTCACAAATTTGAGGGATATTCACAAGGAGAGGACTGCTGCTGGAGTCATTGCTTCAAGAGTCACCACACACAGATGTATCCAGGACTTGGGCTACAAGTATCACATTCCTTGTGTCAAGCCACTCATGACCAATAAACAACGCCAGAAGCGTCTTACCTGGACCAAGGAGAAAAAGAACTAGACTGTTGCTCATTGGTCCAAGGTGTAGTTTTCAGATGAAAGAAAAGTTTGCATTTCATTTGGAAATGGTCCTAGAGTCTGGAGGAAGAGTGGAGAGGCACACAATCCTAGCTGCTTGAGATCTAGTGTGAAGTTTCTACAATCAGTGATGGTTTGGGGAGCCATGACATCTGCTGCTGTAGGTTCACTATGATTTATAAAGACCAAAATCAACGCAGCCATTTACCAGGAAATTTTAGAGCACTTCATGCTTCTCTCTGCCGACAAGCATTTTGGAGATGGAAATTTCATTCTTCAGCAGGACTTGGCACCTGTCTACACTGCCAAAAGAACCAATACCTGGTTTAGAAACAACAGTATCACTGTGCTTGATTGGCGAGCAAACTCGTCTGACCTTAACCCCATAGAGAATATACGGGATATTGTCAAGAGGAAGATAAGAATCAGCAAACCCAACAATGCAGAGGAGCTGAAGGCTGCTATCAAAGCAACCTGGACTTCGAACATGGAATTAATTATAACATGGAATGGTAAGGGAATAAGGTCGCCACACAAATGGGCAATGATTATCAGTCATCTTAAACAGTTAAAGACTGATGTGGCGCTATTGCAAGAAACACATTTGCAACAGTGGAGCCAAGATCTCAATCTACGCATGCACCGCCTCTGGTGGCCATTATACTGAAGCCCACCACCATGAGTGCAAGATGCAGAGGAGCGACTCTGCTCCTGCCTGCACTGCCAATATTTTCTTGAAGCCCACCGACAGGACAACCACTCCTCCCAGCCCTGGGCCTGCAGAATCGCCCCACTCCTGCCGCCTCTTGCTTTCTGCAGCAGCGACCTGGCTTCCTGTGACCCCTTTCGAGTATCGTCGCCCTACTTGGTAAACTAAAGTGGACTATATGAGGGACCCCCATTTGACACATTTAAAATTTTTTTTCTTATTTTCCTCCTCAAAATTTGTGATGCTGATGCATCTTATAGTCTGCAAAATGCAGTACATCCAAACAGATATTCACCTTTTTTGATAAGTGGAGAAACTTTTTTCAAACACGTAATGCAAAAGAAATAACATTTGGTTCATCCCTTTAAAATTAATCAATAGTGTGCCCGGGAAGAATTTCAAGGCAGCTTTGCTAAACTGAAAGTGTAACACTACTATAAATGGCCTTTTTGATATTCATAGAACCTTACGGTAAGTGTTTTGTAATAGGTTATTGAGGCTAACAATATTAATCCAGAAAATTATCTCAAATGGTTATTATTAATAAGATGTCAAGTCTTTTTTATTTAATGTTTCATTTCATTATTACTTCATTTTCTGTAAAAAAAACAAACTAATCAAAATATGTTGGGAAAACAAAAAGACAAACTCGGACAGATAGATTTGCCACTAGCCATTCCATGCAAATGGTCTCAGAGGAAGACCATCTTAACATTTTAAGCCCTTCTCAGGGATTTGGATTTGAAATGGGTCACCTGGGGTTGCATCCTCAGAGTAGCAGCTGGCTGTAAAAGCGAGTCTAGGGAAAGAGCCGATTCAGTGACTGGAGAGACAGAATCAGAAGACAAAATCTTAAGGTACCGTCACACTTAGCGACGCTGCAGCGATACCGACAACGATCCGGATCGCTGCAGCGTCGCTGTTTGGTCGCTGGAGAGCTGTCACACAGACAGCTCTCCAGCGACCAACGATCCCGAGGTCCCCGGTAACCAGGGTAAACATCGGGTAACTAAGCGCAGGGCCGCGCTTAGTAACCCGATGTTTACCCTGGTTACCAGCGTAAAAAAACAAACAGTACATACTTACATTCAGCTGTCTGTCCCTTGCCGTCTGGTTCCTGCACTGACTGCTGGCCATAAAGTGAAAGTGAAAGCACAGCACAGCGGTGAGTCACACAGCGGTGACTCACCGCTGTGGCTGTGCTCTGCTTTCACTTTACGGCCAGCAGTCAGTGCAGGAACCAGACGGCAAGGGACAGACAGCTGAATGTAAGTATGTACTGTTTGTTTTTTTACGCTGGTAACCAGGGTAAACATCGGGTTACTAAGCGCGGCCCTGCGCTTAGTAACCCGATGTTTACCCTGGTTACCAGTGAAGACATCGCTGAATCGGTGTCACACACGCCGATTCAGCGATGTCTACGGGGAGTCCAGCGACGAAATAAAGTTCTGGACTTTCTTCCCCGACCAGCGATCTCCCAGCAGGGGCCTGATCGCTGCTGCCTGTCACACTGGACGATATCGCTAGCCAGGACGCTGCAACGTCACGGATCGCTAGCGATATCGTCTAGTGTGACAGTACCTTTAGTGAGAGGACTAGCCGTGATCAGATACCAGAAGGTCAGTTATGAGCATAGTCAGCCAAGTCAGGAAAGATTATAGAGCAAACAAGGTCAAGATCAATCTCCATCTGCATTAGGAGATCAGCATATGAAAGACACCAGATATACACAGGGTAAATCAAACACTATAACTGGAAACCTCACAGCAGAATGGTTAGAGTTCAAGAAGAGTATAGTACTTCCCCATTGCTATAGCAGGGAGATGATTACACTTACTGAGCTGCTGAACAGTACACACACCAAATCGGTCTGGCTGGGTAGCACCACAGGTCTCAGACAAACCAGCATCTCTGGTTGGACAGTGCTTGAGTTCCCCAGTGATACTGGCCATTATGCCTCTTCCATCGCCAGTACTAGCTGCAGAGTCAATGAGGTGGTGCCTGTTGACAGAAGAAGACATTGTTAGAGCAGGCCTAGTTAGAAATGTAACACTTGGCAGAAAATTCCCCATTTACAGTCATCATGTATTCTGTATTGATAAGTGCAGTGTTGCTGATTATTTTGCTGCCAACAGCTCAAAAAGGAAACCTTGGACTGACTTGTTTCTAGCCACTCTGACTAGCAGGTTCTAGTGGAATCCTAGCCTCCACCCTTTAATCATTTACACAGGGATTTGGGCATACAATGGATAAACCTGGATTGCATTCATGAAGTAGCTGCTGGCTGCAGAAGTGATTCTGACACATGTAGTGAGCTGGCCGGCTGTGACTGTTCTGTTATCATTGACATAGAATCTGTGACAGACACTGCCCCCGTGTGGCCAGAAGTTATACCTATGCAAAATGTGATTACAGAGGGACAAACTGTATTGGCAAAACTTCCCCCTGTGATGTCATGTGAACAGGAAGGGGAGGAAAAGAGAAAGCCCGGGAAACTGGTGTGTGCAGAGAGAGGTCTGTGTCTGCTGGTGTCCTCCTGTAGAGGCGATATAGAAGATTGCCTGGATGACCGCTATCTCTTGGAAGCTGACATCCAGATTGTTCCCAGCTCCCACACTGCGGAGCACCCAACGGTGACATCTTCACAGACCCTGGAGCCCATGAACTGTAAGCGGGTCCTCTGTTGAGAGGCCGAACATTCCACCCTTACCTGTTGAACCCCAAGGACTACAGTCTGGACCTGAGAGACGGAGTTTTGTTCAATCCCTGTTGTTTTTCTCTTCGGCTGGAGCGTCCCCCTGCAGTGACAGACAGGCCTGCGACGTGGGAAGATAACCTCTTGGGACAAAAGGAACTGGTAACGTGTGGATAGGGAAAGTGAGGGACAGTTTGTTATTACACGTTATCTCTGTGAATCGGCATATTTTGTACTGTATATTATTGTGTTCCGCTGTGTTAAAGAAAATGTATAACAGTAAAGATACGATTGTTAAAATAGAATCTGAGTGTGGAAGTTTTGCTGGGCCAGATCATGGATATACATGGGCGACCTTGCCCTCGGTCACTTCATCTGGCGTAGTCGGCAGGATCTGTGCCCAGCAGGATTCCCACCCAGTGTACAGTCAGAAACCGCCGCCGGTGTCCATTGTAAACCAGGTCAGGAAGTTTGGCGGGCGAAACTACCCCGTACCAGAATGGGCGGAACAAGTGCGGATACTGGGAGAAATGTATAATATTGACCCTAAGACCTTGGCAGAAATGGCGGTACTGACGCTAGAGGGGGAGGCATGGACGACAGTCAGACTGGAGACGGTCAGGGGGCAGCGTACGTTGGAGGACTTGGTGCGGGTGCTGGAAAAGACCTATGGACCTACTACGTACCAGGGAACACTGCGATACCTGTTCTTTAGACGGACACAGCTTGAATGGGAAGACATCCCCCAATATGCAAATGCCCTTCAGGTACTCCTTGAACAAGTCTGTGCAAAAGGGGAACAACTGACTACTATAGCTCCTCGTGACCTGGTACTGAGAGACCAATTCGTTATAGGGCTGAGAGACCAGTATCTTAACCGTACGCTACAGGACTTGATTCGGATGACGCCGACTTTCACCTTCGCTGAAGTCAAGCAGGAGGCCATAGAACGTTCTAGGGGACCCGTCATGGATGTGGGGACTCAAAGCGCTGCGTGCAGATCCATATTAGACGTTAAACAGCCCAACAGTGACACCGAGGAGCTGAAACAGATGGTAGCAGATTTACAGCAACAGGTGTCACAGTTAACACTAGAACGACAGAGAGACCAGCGGATGCAACCTAGCCGTCCCACAGGACCGTGTTGGTCATGTGGTGATCCTCGTCATAGGGCGAATCGTTGTCCTCAACGAACAAACCATCAGTTACCACGACGAACAGAATATCAGCTACATCCACGAGCAGAGCAGCCACGCCAGGTCTCACCACAATGGCCGCCGTTAAACTAGACACCCCTGCAGCTGAGGTTCGAGCAGCGGGGGGGACAGAGAATGGGGTGTAGAAAAACAGAGCCAGCAACGGAGTACTCTTGCCTCGAGTAGTCCTACACTTGAAGTTATTCTGGAGGGAGTTGCAGTACAAGGATTGATGGACACTGGGTCGCAAGTGACCACGATCTCTGAACAGTTTTATGAAAAGTACCTCAAACCAAGGACTGCTTGTGATCCAGATACCGCCATTAAGATAATTGCGGCTAATAACCTACCCATTCCAGTAACCGGAGTCGCCTGGATGGATACGAAGGCCTGCGGACAAGACCTAGGGAAACGAGGAATCGTCATTGTTAAGGAAGGCTTCGGCTCCGAGACCCCAGTAATAATCGGAATGAATATCTTCACACAAAAGTAATAAAACTGGACAGGTCAGTAACAGGAGAAACAGACTCAAGAGACAAAACTGTAATGAGAGAAATCACATGGGTCAAATACCAGAAAGTCAGTTAAAGTCAGGAGGGATTACTCAGAAAACAAGGTCAGGATCAAGCCAGGGCAGAAACAGGAGATCAGCAGAGTAACAGAACCAGATATGTACAGGGTAAACCAAACACAGTAACTATTGAGCAGCTGCACAACACGCTGATTCTGTTTGACTAGTGCGGCATCACAAGTCCCAGTCCCACCAGTATCCCTGTCAGAACAATGCTTGATACTACTACACTTTGATTTTAGACTATAAATTAGTAATTACAGCTATGTTATGAGGCTCAGATATTGTTGGTAACTTGGTGTTAATGTGGTGCCTCAGAGGGTCCAGTCACCATAGAGGTACTGAACCTCAGCCAGGGGTGTGGTACTCTGCTCTTGGGTAAGGGTGGACACTACTCAGTACCCACACACTAGCACCCAACACTAGACCTCTCCAGACCAGGGAGAAACTAGATAGAAGGTGTGGGTGGAGAAAGTGAAGAAGGGGAGGTGCTTAAGGAAGTGACAGTTAGAGGAGTGAGGGAGTTGGGGCTGGGACTTGAGGGGTGAGGAGCTCGTCCCAGCTCCAGAGGACAGAGAGAGAGAGCAAGGAACATAGAGAGAAGTTCCAGAGAGTGAGAGGAAGAAGGGGTCCTAGGGGCACAAGTAGTGAGAAATCCATCCGTGGGGCCCGAATCCACGCTGACCGTAGTTGGGTGGAGGGACCAGGTTGCAGTAGGGGACAGGCCCTAGACTATTGGAGAAACTGAGGACTCAGCTAGCAAACCAGAAGCTGAAATAACTGCATGTGCTACAGCCACTTCCAAGCATAATTGCTGAAAAGGCAGCCATTTAGCATTAAGGGGACCAAGAGGACATTGCCCGACAGGATCTGAGGCTGCTTGCTCCGGACACTGTGTGTGAAAATGCAGGGCAGGAGAGGCAGGAGCCAGCGCAGGGAGACGGCCAGAGAAAGAACATAAGAAGGGAGTTCAGCCAAAGGGTACCCCAAATTACCTGGGAGATGGCAGGACCACAGACCCGCAGGACACAGCACCCGGCTGGGGATTGCATATAAGAACTGTGAGTAAAGTGTGGAAACTGCACTCTGCTGTGTCAGAATTATTTACTGTGTCACCTGCCCTGCACTACAACATTCACCATCATTGACTTTAATTAACTGCCTTGGGGCTTATCTCTACCCGTGTAGAGCCGTAACATCTCAGCTGCATCACGAGCTGCCCCAGTGGACCTTAATCGCAGCTTCGGCCATTTCCTTATTGCCGAACACTACGGGTGGCGTCACGAACTAACCCCCTATAAACTTTATATCTACTTTGACTTTTATTAGATGCCCAGGGCCACGGACCGGGTCACTGCTGCTGTGACCACCCCTTTAAGAACCGTCGGACCTGGCCCGAGTACCCCATGGCCTTAGTGGGCGCTCCATTAGCATACTGTTTGTCATATAGAAAGGCATTGCCTAATGTGCTATTAATCATACCTTGGTTGTTATTTCCATAATATATGGGAGCAACATTTATTTATAGAGACAGCACCATAGGTGAGAGTTGGCTAAAGGTAATGGAGGTTGGCACATTTGGCAGAGTTACCAATGTCAAGAAATTCCTGATCAGTCTGTAAAAATAAATCACGTTTTCATCCTGTCAGTAAAAAAATTTGATGAGTGTGTGTCACGCTAAGGCCTCTAATTATCATCGTATTACAGTTCACACTGAATGCAAGTTATGTCTACATATCAGAATTATTAGCTGCAAAAACATATCATAAAATATTTATTATGGTCTTCCTATGTGTCCATAAAAATGTTGGCTATTCCTGATATTTTGATAAGCTGTCCATAAAATCTAAAAAATAAACTTGCTAGCGCTGATGGTAGTTTTGCGGTGGCAGCACATCCAAAGTTTTTACCTCATGTACAGGGCAAGGGGCGCATGATTTTGAAGCAAAATCGTTGAGAAAATGACCATTGCAGTGGACAGAGTTTTGGCCATGTGCAGATGGCCACTCTGTTCTGCCCTACCCTATACAGGTCCTTCTCAAAAAATTAGCATATAGTGTTAAATTTCATTATTTACCATAATGTAATGATTACAATTAAACTTTCATATATTATAGATTCATTATCCACCAACTGAAATTTGTCAGGTCTTTTATTGTTTAAATACTGATGATTTTGGCATACAACTCCTGATAACCCAAAAAACCTGTCTCAATAAATTAGCATATCAAGAAAAGGTTCTCTAAACGACCTATTACCCTAATCTTCTGAATCAACTAATTAACTCTAAACACATGCAAAAGATACCTGAGGCTTTTATAAACTCCCTGCCTGGTTCATTACTCAAAACCCCCATCATGGGTAAGACTAGCGACCTGACAGATGTCAAGAAGGCCATCATTGACACCCTCAAGCAAGAGGGTAAGACCCAGAAAGAAATTTCTCAACAAATAGGCTGTTCCCAGAGTGCTGTATCAAGGCACCTCAATGGTAAGTCTGTTGGAAGGAAACAATGTGGCAGAAAACGCTGTACAACGAGAAGAGGAGACCGGACCCTGAGGAAGATTGTGGAGAAGGACCGATTCCAGACCTTGGGGAACCTGAGGAAGCAGTGGACTGAGTCTGGTGTGGAAACATCCAGAGCCACCGTGCACAGGCGTGTGCAGGAAATGGGCTAAAGGTGCCGCATTCCCCAGGTAAAGCCACTTTTGAACCATAAACAGCGGCAGAGGCGCCTGACCTGGGCTACAGAGAAGCAGCACTGGACTGTTGCTAAGTGGTCCCAAGTACTTTTTTCTGATGAAAGCAAATTTTGCATGTCATTCGGAAATCAAGGTGCCAGAGTCTGGAGGAAGACTGGGGAGAAGGAAATGCCAAAATGCCTGAAGTCCAGTGTCAAGTACCCACAGTCAGTGATGGTGTGGGGTGCCATGTCAGCTGCTGGTGTTGGTCCACTGTGTTTCATCAAGGGCAGGGTCAATGCAGCTAGCTATCAGGAGATTTTGGAGCACTTCATGCTTCCATCGGCTGAAATGCTTTATGGAGATGAAGATTTCATTTTTCAGCACGACCTGGCACCTGCTCACAGTGCCAAAACCACTGGTAAATGGTTTACTGACCATGGTATTACTGTGCTCAATTGGCCTGCCAACTCTCCTGACCTGAACCCCATAGAGAATCTGTGGGATATTGTGAAGAGAAAGTTGAGAGACGCAAGACCCAACACTCTGGATGAGCTTAAGGCCGCTATTGAAGCATCCTGGGCCTCCATAACATCTCAGCAGTGTCACAGGCTGATTGCCTCCATGCCACGCCGCATTGAAGCAGTCATTTCTGCCAAAGGATTCCCGACCAAGTATTGAGTGCATAACTGAACATTATTATTTGATGGTTTTTTTGTTTGTTATTAAAAAACACTTTTATTTGATTGGATGGGTGAAATATGCTAATTTATTGAGACAGGTTTTTTGGGTTATCAGGAGTTGTATGCCAAAATCATCAGTATTTAAACAATAAAAGACCTGACAAATTTCAGTTGGTGGATAATGAATCTATAATATATGAAAGTTTAATTGTAATCATTACATTATGGTAAATAATGAAATTTAACACTATATGCTAATTTTTTGAGAAGGACCTGTATATTACAAGTTTTGTAATGATCTGTAGCCAACATTTTATATCCAAAAAGCAGACAGCAGTTAACAAATTTCTCTGTCCAGATAAGTTCTTTATTTGGCATTTTTGCAAATTGAAAAAACCTTAGAAGCTATAGTCTTAATTAAACTTTGCAATGGTATGGAGAACTGAACATTTTATGTTTGGAAGTTTGCCAAACTTTTTTTCTTTTCCCTATCACCAACTGAACCTGTCTAATTATTATTTTGATGAATAAATCTATAACTGTGCAAATGCAAAAGGTGACTGGAATCAGCTAATTTAAAAACAAGCAAGTGATGAACAAATCTGGGCTGAGATCCAAAGTAATTTTCATTTTGCGACCAGTTTTTCAATGCCAAAATGGTCCAATTAGTAAAAGACGTGTGCTAAATTCATAGTTGTATGGATATTTGTGATTTCTCTTTAGAAAATTCTTGTACAGTTTGAAATGATCTGTGCTGTCGCTTTTCTGCGGCACATCCCAAGACAGAGCCCTTTAAAGTAATAGTGTCATTATAATATGCCTGAATAATAATATCAGCCCATGTTGTGTACCTGAATAAATAATTGCTCATCAATTTCTAAAGTTACATTGACTCCACACTGTCTTTTCCTATCAAATATTGCTTCACAGTGTCCTCTTTATGAACAATAATGGCCACACTGTCCTTTCTTATGAACTATGGCCTCCACACAATCCTCCATTGAGCACTATTACTGCTACACTGTCTCCCATTATCAACTATAACTTCCACAGTGGTCCTTATGAACTTTACTCTTATGAACTACAACATCTACACTGTTTGACCTTAGAAACCCAAAGCACCATACTGCTCCCTTATAAACAATGGAGTCTACACTATCCCCCTTCATGTTGTCTACTCTCCACTGTTTACCACTATGTGCATCTCCGTAATGTTCTTAACACACTGTACTCTTCATACTATCACCCTACGCTGCTCCTATCCATTCTGACCCCTGTAACACCCCAGGTTCCTGGTTGTTACAGTGGCATTGCTTTCCTCATGGGGAAGGTGATGTCATGCTTGGAAGCGATGAAGGATCTCTTTTATTAGGTAATCACAAACATGTAACATGTTCATACTACAGGCCAGAAGGGGGAGCTCTGATCCAGCTTGTGGGTGGCTCCCCTAGATATATTCTGGTCCAGAGGGAAAGTTAGTTAGTCTGTCAGAGAGACAAAGGAGAGAGCAAGTGAGGGGCCGTGCAGCCACGAGAAGAGCTGCATCTCCTGGAAAGAGAGAAAGGAAAGCAGAACTTATTGTAGAGAGTGTGAAGGAGGAAAGAAGTAAAGGCGAAGTTAAGAGCTGGAGAGAGAAGCTGCGACTGGGCTTCCTCCACGCTGAGTGCAGATACCGGTAGCCGGAATACCGAGGTTGTGCAATATTCTACATCTCACAGCAGAAACCGTCTGGACAGCAGATTATCTGTCCACCATACACCTGAAAACACAGTAACGCATAGAGCCTGGGTTGTGATAGAGATCCTGTGAAAAGGCTCGAGTTACCTGTCATACATGTATTGTCCTACCTAAAGGGGGACAGAGAGATAACGTGAGGACATTGTGTGAGGCCTAAGGCAGCAAGGGAAAACAACACCACCGCGCTAGTAGGAAGGCTTCCAACTCCACCTGGTAAGGGGGATTCCAGATTCGCTTGTAAGCCAGCCGGACCACACCTGCACCTGTGATCTGGTATCCTGGACTGTGGCTGCCTGAACCTTCAGTAAAAAGGTAAAGAGACTGCAACCCTGTGTCCTTTGTTTCTTTCTACATCACCCACTACCTGTCGCCACTACACCGGAAGCCCTGGGGACCCAGATTCACCTGTGGGAAGTCATACCATCAATACTGCCATAACATCACCCCAGAGGACCCCTTTAAGCAACATCGTCCCAGACCGAGTACCACAGGTGGTGTCACAAGCAAACTTTATTCACAAAATCCCTTTTGAAGACATTCCCTTTTACTTGGGCACCCAGGGCCACGGACCGGGTCCCAGCCATGTGACACATCCCCTTTAACTACCAGACCCGTACCGAGTACCCCACGGCCCTGTCGTGCATTCCACCCTCACAGACAGTCCCTCTACTCTCTGTCCACATATTGTGCATTTCAATATTGTCCCTCACACACTGTACCCCTCCGTACTGTCACCCAAAAGCTGCCCCCATCCATAATGTCCCACACACTGACTATCCTTCTTGTCATTCACAAGCTTCCCATTTCCACATATCCCTCGTGTTTTCCTCCACTCCATACTGTCCTTTCACACACTTACTCTCCATACTGTCATCTGCATATGCTGCCCTCTCTCAATACTATCCCCCACATGATGCGCATATCAATATTGTCCCTCACATGCTGTCACCCTCTATACTGTCATCCACACGAAGCCCCTCTCTATATTGTTCCCCTTTCACATTATTCCTTCTACATACTGTTCCCCCACTTGATACCCTCTCACCATGCTGTCCTTCATATGCTACACCTCTGTTATACTGTGCCCACACGTTGTCACCTTTCTGTACTGTCCCCCACAAGCTGTATCTATCCATACTGAACTCTACGAGATGCCCTCTCTCAAATACTGTACCCTAAACACTTCCCTACTCCATACTGTCACATCCTGCCTTTTTCCATACTTTCCCACTCATGCTGCAACTCTCCATATTGTTTTCTATACTCTACCCACTCTCCATACTCAGGGGTGGATTAAGGGTAGCCAGGGCCCCGGGCTGTTCAGACACTGTGCCCCCCCCTCGGTCATGTGACGGGGGTCATGTGACGGGGGTCATGTGACGGGGGTCATGTGACGGGGGTCATGATATACCCGAACCAGATTCTTCCAGAAAAATGGCCGGGCCCTACTCTACTGTAACCTATTAAATATTTGGTAGAACCTGCAATACAATTTAGGTATATTTTAACCAATAATATCACATACAAGGAACAAATACCACCGCAACATGACCAGACCACAAATTACAACCACAGTGATCGAATAATATCACATACAAGGAACAAATACCACCGCACCATGTCAAGACCACATATTACCACCACTTGGTGACCAAATATCACATACAAGGGACAAATACCACAACACCATTTCCAGACCACATATTACCACCACATAGTGACTGAATACTACAATACTGATCAGTAAAAAACAACACAATACTATCACCATAAGTGCCAGTATTCACAGGATATCTGTACTTAGTATGCAGTGTCTGTGTAGAGGTAATACAGAGATCACTGGTGACATTGTACACAGGACCTCTATATAGTATACAGTGTATAGTGTCAGTGTATAGGTAACACTGACTCACCAGTGACGTCTCTAGGTGAAGTCCTTCATCTTTCATACAGCACAGACCGCCATCATTTCTTCCAGCCAGGACTCGTTTCTGCAGGAAATAACACAGTTATCTCGAGCTCCGCTTGTAGAACACATTACTTAATTTTTCACAACTTCTACATTACACCACATGAAGAAAAAAAGGCGATATAGTGTCACTCTGCACAGTAACAGGACCGACCCCCATTTAAAACAGTATACTCAAAAAGTAAAATAAATACATCACTGCAGTAATAATATCCCTTAATTAGCCCCTATGGTAATAATATTCCACATCCTGGCCCCGTGTGTCTCATTCCTGGCTCCAGCCATATGTTCTCGCATCCTGTCCTCATAAGTATCCATTCTACCCCATATGATCTCCACATCCTGCCCCATATGTCTCCATCGTATCCATCCTGCCCCATGATCCAATCCTGCCCCATGTCTTTCATTCTGCCCCGTGTTTCCAATCATGCCCCGTGTCTACATTCTGCCCATGCCTCCAGTCCTGCCCCCAGTGTGTCCAGCAATCTGCCCCAGTATGTCCAGCATATTGCCCCAGTGTCCAGCAATCTGCCCCAGTGTCTCCAGCATATTGCCCCCAGTGTGTCCAGCATTGCCCCCAGTGTGTCCAGCAATCTGCCCCAGTGTGTCCAGCAATCTGCCCCAGTGTGTCCAGCATATTACCCCCAGTGTGTCCAGCAATCTGCCCCAATATGTCCAGCATAGTGCCCCAGTGTGTCCAGCATATTGCCTCCAGACAGTGTGTCCAGCAATCTGCCCCAGTGCGTCCAGCATTGCCCCCAGACAGTGTGTCCAGAATATTACCAACCGTGTGTCCAGCAATCTGCCCCAGTATGTCCAGCATTTCCCCCAGTGTCTCCAGCATTGCCCCAGTGTCTCCAGCAATCTTCCCCAGTGTCCTCCAGCCATCTGCCCCAGTGTCCTCCAGCCATCTGCCCCAGTGTCCTCCAGCAATCTGCCCCAGTGTCCTCCAGCAATCTGCCCCAGTGTCCTCCAGCAATCTGCCCCAGTGTCCTCCAGCATTGCCCCAGTGTCCTCCAGCATTGCCCCAGTGTCCTCCAGCATTGCTCCAGTGTCCTCCAGCAATCTGCCCCAGTGTCCTCCAGCAATCTGCCCCAGTGTCCTCCAGCATTGCCCCAGTGTCCTCCAGCATTGCCCCAGTGTCCTCCAGCATTGCTCCAGTGTCCTCCAGCATTGCTCCAGTGTCCTCCAGCAATCTGCCTCAGTGTCCTCCAGCAATCTGCCCCAGTGTCCTCCAGCAATCTGCCCCAGTGTCCTCCAGCATTACCCCAGTGTCCTCCAGCAATCTGCCCCAGTGTCCTCCAGCAATCTGCCCCAGTGTCCTCCAGCAATCTGCCCCAGTGTCCTCCAGCAATCTGCCCCAGTGTCCTCCAGCAATCTGCCCCAGTGTCCTCCAGCATTGCCCCAGTGTCCTCCAGCATTGCCCCAGTGTCCTCCAGCATTGCTCCAGTGTCCTCCAGCAATCTGCCCCAGTGTCCTCCAGCAATCTGCCCCAGTGTCCTCCAGCAATCTGCCCCAGTGTCCTCCAGCATTGCCCCAGTGTCCTCCAGCATTGCTCCAGTGTCCTCCAGCAATCTGCCCCAGTGTCCTCCAGCAATCTGCCCCAGTGTCCTC
This sequence comes from Ranitomeya imitator, assembly GCF_032444005.1. NCBI lineage: Eukaryota > Metazoa > Chordata > Amphibia > Anura > Dendrobatidae > Ranitomeya > Ranitomeya imitator. Next base: position 427,118,799 of record NC_091287.1, on the reverse strand, counting down.
CAGCATTGCCCCAGTGTCCTCCAGCATTGCCCCAGTGTCCTCCAGCATTGCTCCAGTGTCCTCCAGCATTGCTCCAGTGTCCTCCAGCAATCTGCCTCAGTGTCCTCCAGCAATCTGCCCCAGTGTCCTCCAGCAATCTGCCCCAGTGTCCTCCAGCATTGCCCCAGTGTCCTCCAGCAATCTGCCCCAGTGTCCTCCAGCAATCTGCCCCAGTGTCCTCCAGCAATCTGCCCCAGTGTCCTCCAGCAATCTGCCCCAGTGTCCTCCAGCATTGCCCCAGTGTCCTCCAGCAATCTGCCCCAGTGTCCTCCAGCAATCTGCCCCAGTGTCCTCCAGCAATCTGCCCCAGTGTCCTCCAGCAATCTGCCCCAGTGTCCTGCAGCATTGCCCCAGTGTCCTCCAGCATTGCCCCAGTGTCCTCCAGCATTGCTCCAGTGTCCTCCAGCAATCTGCCCCAGTGTCCTCCAGCAATCTGCCCCAGTGTCCTTCAGCAATCTGCCCCAGTGTCCTCCAGCATTGCCCCAGTGTCCTCCAGCATTGCTCCAGTGTCCAGAGCGCGCCCGCACGTCAATAGGAAACCGCCGCAGCGCCGGAAGGGGCCCGGTGAGCAGATGAGAAGGGGCCTGATGCGGGCCCCCTCTCTCTGCCCACCGGGTACGGCAGGGGCACATAAATGCCGGCGGCGGACGCCGGCATTCACAGATGATTATCAGAGGGTCAATATTGACCCTCTGATAATCCGCCCCTGTCCATACTGTCCCTCACAAGCTGCACTCTTCCATATTGTCCCCAACATGCTGCCCTCCATACAATCCCCTACATGATGCCTAAACTGTATATTACTTCCCCCTACAAGCTGCCCCTCTCCACACTGTACCTCAAAGTTTACCCACTCAACATACTCTCCTTCACAAAGCTTCACCTCTCCATGCTGTCCCTCACAACTTATCCACTCCCTATAGTGTCACCCACAAAGCTTCCTATCTCACATTTCAATTTTTTTAAAATTAATTAATATTACCATGTACATTTTAGTATGTATTATCCATATGCTGTAAAATTCATGTCTACATTACCCATATGCATAAGAGAAAGGAACCTCCGAGTTGGCACTGAAATAAAACTACCATATATACTCGAGTATCAGCTCATTATCTGTCCCTGACCATTTCCTTGGAGGGAGAGACAAGTTTATAGTATTTAAAGAAGCATGCAAGCTGTATTCCGGGCTTCACCCTCATTCTTCAGGGAATGAGGAACAGCATGTGGGGATTATAGTCTCCCTTCTCAAGGGTCATCCCCAATCCTGGGCCTTCTCCCTGCTGACTGGTTCACCATCTTTAGGGTCGGTGGATGAGGTTTTTGCAACATTGGCGCTGGTGTATGGGGATCCTAATGTCATCTCCCTGGCTGAGTATTGACTCCGCAAAATCAAGCAGGGGGCTGGCTAGCTGAAGAGTGCTGCTCAGAGTTCAGGAGATGGGCCACTGACACACAAGCCATTTTTGTCAGGGTCTGTCACCTGGGCTACAAGATACTCTGGTGCAGTATGCTGCTCCCAGGTCATTGGAAGCCGCCATGTCCCTTGCTATCCCAGTGGATAGATGCCTCAGGGAGAGACATACACCAAATTTGCCCCCTGTTGTCCTTTCTAGGGAGGAGGACACATCGGTGCAGACGGACGAACCTGTGCAGGTGGGAGGAGGTGGGAGGTGGGAGGAGTGTCATATCAAACGGGGTTGTCTGCTGTTCACCATATTTTTACTGTGGGCAGACTGATCATTTTATCAGCGTCTGTCCAGCTCACGCCAAAGTACCATCACCATCTCAAAAGCCACGTCCCCCTAGTCGTGTGGAGGGAGACAACCAGGGTGTGTATATTTCCTCCATCTTCTCATCTCAGTGTACCATACCTGCTGAAGAGGTGGTTTGCGGGGTAACTGAGACTGTACCGGTGCTTGTGGACAGTGGTGCGGGAGTCAATTTGGTGGATGCCCGCTTTGTTTTAACCCATGGTCTGAGGAGTGGGATGCTAGCAAGACCCCTAAGCATTCAGGCCATTGACTCCGTCCCACTCAGCCAGGGGAGAGTGACCCAAGTCGTTCATGATATACACCTGCGTATAGGGACTCATCATGAAGAGTCCCTGTCGTGCTATGTCTTGGAGGGTATGCCAACTCCCATCGTTTTAGGCCTAATCCATGCGACACCTCTTAATCTCTTGCAAAAAAGATTAAATAATAAGCCAACACAAATACTCCTTGTTCCGATGTAATCCATTTAATAATGAGTGTCCCATGACAATCTTCTGTGTAGAGCTATCACATTATGAGATGAGACCGTTCTACAGGGGCTCCAATGATACACTGACCGGAGATAATACTCCCGCAGTGTATCATCGGAGTTTGTGCTCTCACATTATGGCAATACAGCTGCGTCAGAATTTTCTCACGCAGCGGTGCCGCAAGTGACTGGATGAACTCCAGTAACCTCTAGGAGGCAGAGTGATACAGTGTGGGAGTATACCTCCTGTCACTGTGTCACTGGAGCCCCTGTAGAGCGGTCACATCTCCTGATGTGATAGCTCTCCATGGGAGATTGTCATGGGACACTCATTATTAAATGGACTATGATGGAACAGGGAATATACTGTTGCTGTTGTTTTTTTTCAGGTGATCGAGGGCATCAGGGATTAGCTGTTTGGTGAGTATGTGTACTATATGTGTATTTGTATGTACTGTATGTGTATATGTATGTACTGTATGTGTATATGTGTTTTTTTTACACTTGAACACAGTAGCCAGCTGATGGGACTACTATCCCATCATCGGCTAATGCTGTCACTGTTCTATGTGACAGCAGACATGGCCGGATGGGTCTAGTAGTCTCATCGGACGATGCCTACCTGCACACACACAGACACTCACACACAGCTGCACACACACACAGACACCTGCATACCCCCGTAAACACCCACAGATACACACAGACACCTGCACACAGACACGCACATCTTCTCCGCACACAGTCTCCTCCCACACACAGTCTCCGCCCCCACACACTCTTCCACGCAACTCTGCAGCAAAACCACAATTTTTTTTTGTTTCTGCTGATTTGACTGACTCAATGGAAGTCAATGGGTGCAGAAACACTGCAGATCTGCAGAAAGAAATGACATGCTGCGGAAAATAAAACACTGCAAATCTGCGCGGATTTTTCCGCAGCATGTGCACAACAAATTCTGGATTTGCATAGATTAACATTGGTTGTGCACTACACTGCGGATTTGGTGCAATTCTGTGCATCCAAAAACGCTGCGGATCCGCAACAAAATCCGCAACGTGTGCACATAGCCTAAAAGTCCTGCCAACATTTTATCAAATATTTGCACTCAGACCATGGGATTATATGAGACCTGACTTATCCACTATAAAGTAACTCCGCTTTTGAATTTATGTATTCTTCAGAATGGAATGTTTTTAGAATATGCAGCATTAGAAATAGGGTATACTTTGCTTTGCTGAACATTTTGTCATTTTTATGATTTATTAGAATTAGATTATCTCTATCCATGATTCACTCAGTAGTCTCAGTGTCACAGTACCCCAATACCTGTCTCATTGCGCTAATCACAGTGTGAAGTCACTTGTTTTACAGCCAACTCAGTAGGTATACTGAATGGAGCCAAGCTATCCAACAGAGTCATTCAGATGTGTTAATGGTTTCTCTGCTTATATCACTCTAGAGAAATTAAAATCGGACTTTTATCTAATTCAAGCTTTTATGGGATTTGTTTAGGGAAATATATATCAGTATGTTTAAACTTAATGGGTAGTTTGGAATATCTACATTAGAGAATCTGGATGTCAACACATACATTGTGACACCAGCAATAAAATATCCAGACAGATTTTTCTATGCAGGCAAAAAAGGCATTTCAGTATACAAAACTTGACTCCAAAGTATGTTACACAAAGTTAAAATCCTTAACCCCTTCTTGACCTGCGCCGTACTATTACGGCGCAAGTCGCTTCTCTCCCTTTGATGTGAGCTCCGGCGGTAAGCCCACAGCTTTTCCAGCACATGTCAGCTGTCTTGAACAGCTGACATGTGTCTGGAACAGCCGCGGGTGAAATCGCAATCCACCCGCAGCTATTAACCAGTTAAATGCCACTGTCAAACTCTGACAGCGGCATTTAATGCGCGCTTCCGGCCATCGGTGACCCCCGGTGATTGCCGGTCATTGATGGGTTGGCATGAAAACCAGAGTTCTTCTGGAATTATCTGTGGTTGTCACTGCCGGTTTGCTGTGCTCACAGCAAGTGAGGTATTCTTCTACATACAAGTGACCTGATCATCGCCTGTACATAGCAGAGCTGATCGGGTTATGGCAGCTTCTAGTCTCCCATGGAGGCTATTGAAGCATGCCAAAAGAGAAAAAAAATGTTTTTAAAAATATTTAAAAAAACTAAAAAAGTATAAAAGTTTAAATCACCCCCCCCCCTTTCGCCCCATTCAAAATAAAACAAGAAAAAAAATCAAATATACACATATTTGGTATCGCCGCGTTCAGAATCGCCCTATCAATAAAAAAAAGGATTAATCTTATCGTTAAATGGTGTAGTAAAAAAAAGACAAAACGCCAGAATTACGATTGATCAAAATATCGTACCTACACCAAAATGGCATCAATAAAAACATCAGCTTGGCATACAAAAAATAAGCCCTCACCCAACCGGAGATCAGGAAAAATGGAGACGCACTGGGTATCAGAAAATGGCGCCATTTTTAAAAAATGTTAAACAAACTTTGGATTTGTTTTTTTCACCGCTTAAATAAAAAAGAATCTAGACATGTTTGGTGTCTATGAACTTATAATGACCTGGAGAATCATAGTGGCAGATCAGTTTTACCATACGGTGAACATGGTAAAAAAACATCATGGAATTGCACTTTTTTTTGCAATTTCACCACACTTGGAATTTTTGAGTACACAATATGGAAAACAAATGGTGTCATTCAAAATTACAGCTTGTCCCGCAAAAAACATGCCCTAACATGGCCATATTGACAGAAAAATAACAAAGTTATGGCTCTGGGAAGAAGGGGAGCGAAAAGCAGAAACGCAAAAACGAAAAAGGGCAAGGTCTCAAAGGGGTTAATATATAGTGATGAGATCTTTCCTGTAGTTTCCCACATAATTGCTCACCATTTATGATGTTATAGCTTGCCGTCTAGAATTATGAACTGTAGCTCTATTTACTTTTTAGTAGAGCATGCTTGGTTCCAGCACTGGGAAAAATAGGAGGGTATTAAGAAATGCATTACGAAATGTGCATAATGGTGGAGACTGGTGAATGGCTCTACACTAGGGGTAGCCAATTAATTTTCCTCAAGGGCCACATGACAGACCATGACTGTGGTGCAGGGCTGAACCAATAGGCTGAAATTAATTCTGCTCAATGTCAATATTAACCTATTAATTACAATTATAATTATTATTTTGTAATAATATTATCACTTACTGAAAATCTGTCTTGGTTGTATAATGGTCGCACAGGAACTTGACTCTTGGGCATCTGCATTACAGGGTCCACTTGGAGACTCCATGTCAAATTTTGTCATATATCCCTGAAAATGATGGAAGCAGCACTTTTCTATCCAGTAAAATGTTGAACACTATTTCCAAACCCATGGGATACCAATGTGATAGAATTGCTGCAAGTTGAATCGCAGGACCAGGTCTATCGGTCATGTCAGTAAAGTGTTGTTTCTGGGCAGGAGCCCAGAGAATAACCTCTGACAACATCCACTGCTATTCTTTTGAACAGCTGGCGTGATGAGATGTCAAATGCCTCATGCCATAACAATGATATTGCAACCATGCTGGCTGATTAAAAAAGAGCTGCGGATGCCAGGTAGTCCTGTACGAGGCAGTACACAGGGCTCCTACCTGACATGGCCGACGGACTGAGTCCTGTGAATCGATTTGCACCAACTCTAGTTTGTTGGTTCCTTTGATGTCCATCATGGTCACATTCAAAACTCTTGCTGTTTGTATTCCTATGATGTAACAGAAAGACAAAAATGTTATTACAATCAGTGATCTTGAAAATAGTTAATAATATACTGTGCACCAGAATACTGCATATCTTCTGTATGTTGCTGATAAAGGAGTGCTCCTTCAGTCTTATTTACATACATTTTTTGAGCCATTTAGTGCAAAGTAAAACACCATGAATTTATCGAATTTATTATACACATCTTTTCAGAACCATGGGATTATTAGCAATTCACCTGACACTGATTCGCCAAAACTTACCTGTTTTGGAAAAATTTGGAAAGTGTAGGTAAAAAGAATTTTCAACATAGATGAGGCTGAGGGAACGTCCATAACTATATCTGTGTATACACCAGGGAATTTAGTTAATTCTTTGATCTATTTTATTTAGACCAGTTTTATAGAACTCCATTTCTGGTGCATTTATGGATGGATGCAAGTTTAGGGCCAACTACGTCAGAGTTAATAGATATAAAAGTATAAGACTGGAATCTTCAGAATTTGTTTTAGTCTTTGCCTGATGAAGAGACCTGTGTAGTCAAGCTTGCAATTTGTTACCATCTTTTCAGTTAGCCATTAAAAGGTATCAACCGCTGAGGACTCTTAATTCTAAATATTTTCTTAAGACCGGATACACATTCTCTTTTCAGAGAAATATTAAATCCCCTTGCCATTTTTCATGATGTTTTTACGTGTGTAATTTTTTTTTTACAAAATGTACTACCACAAAATATTACTTTGATGTCTGTATGCATTTTTTATGTGTGTGGCTTTCATTTCAAAACATCATGCTCAAGCAAAATGCCATAAAAATGCACATTACAATGCTAAATTAAAAAAAACAATGCCACCAAAAACACCAAAAAACCCTACAAAAAGTTTAACATTTACAACATGTTCATGCACCAAACAGTATTCTGTATTCAGATCTGCTTTTAATCTGTGAAAGTGATAAAAAAAAATAAATAAGTGAATGATGAATTATATGTTTGAAACTCAGTAAAAAATAAAATACTTCACAATTAAAAGAATGTAAAAATTATCTTGTAAAAGATAGAATAAAGAAGCAAAAAGTTCCAACATTTTCAACCTAGGATGGAGTAAGGGTTAATTAATTAGGCATGATTTATAGTCATATTGGGTCTTTTAATTATCAGCTGAGAGAGTAATCAAAAAGGGACAGTGAAGAATTTCAGTAAGTTCCTAATTTGCCATTCTACATTTTGTTACATTTTTAAATTTCTTCATGAAAAAAAATCAGTTATAAGACAATTAGTATTATGAAAATGATTCTTACTGACTTTTACATTAGTTACAATAAAGAAAAACTGATTTTAGCAAAAATAATGTGCCCTAGACAAAAAAAGATTTTTTAATGTTTGAAAGCTAAATCTTTGATTTATATTTCTGGAAAACATCAAGAGCTTAAGGCCATGTGCACACATTCAGGTTTTTTCGCATTTTTTTCGCGCTTTTTCGCGCTAAAAACGCTATAAAAACTCATTAAAAACGCATACATTATGCATTCTATCATTTAGAATGCATTCTGCATGTTTTGTTCACATGGATGAGTTTTTTTCCGCGAAAAAAACGCATTGCGGTAAAAAAATGAGCATGTTCATTATTTTTCCGGATTTTCTGCGTTTTTCCCGCAATTCTATGCATTTGGTAAAAAACGCACAAAAAACGCATCAAAAACCCATCAAAAATGTGTCAAAATCGTGGTAAAATCGCGGTAAAAACGCATGCGGATTTCTGGCAGAAATGTCCATTTTTTGTCAGGAAAATTTCTGCAAGAAATCCTGACGTGTGCACATACCCTAAAGGGAACCTGTCACCCCCAAAATGGAAGTTGAGCTAAGCCCACCGGCATCAGGGGCTTATCTACAGCATTCTGGAATGCTGTAGATAAGCCCACGATGTAACCTGAAAGATGAGAAAAAGAGGTTAGATTATATTCACCCAGGGGCGTTCCCGCTGCGGTCTGGTCCAATGGGCGTCCCATCTTCTTGCGATGATGTCTTCATGCTGTGGCTCCAGCGCAAGCGTACTTTGTCTGCCCTGTTGAGTCTGCAGTGCGCAGGCGCTGGGCCTCTCTGACCTTTCCCGGCGCCTGCACACTGCAGTACTTTGCTCTGCCCTCAACAGGACAGACAAAGTACGCCTGCACCGGTGCTGCGGCGTGAAGACCAGAAGAGGACGTAATCGTAAGAAGATGGAGGCTCCAGACCGGACTGCAACGCCCACTGCAGTGGGCCCGTTCCTGGGTGAGTATAATATAACCTCTTTTTCTCATCTTTCAGGATACATCGTGGGCTTATCTGCAGCATTCCAGAATGCTGTAGATAAGCCCCTGATGCCGGTGGGCTTAGCTCAACTTCCATTTTGGGGGTGACAGGTTCCCTTTAAGTGGGGCTTCTAGTCTAGATACTCGATTTCTATGCTATTTTAGCGATTTTTTTAGTGGAAAAAGTGTAAGGATTATTTGGCTAGGTTTTTTTTTACAATATGTTTACACATGTTTGAAGTCTGCTTACAAATTTTTATATGATGAAAAGAGTATAAATAAGTACTGTAAAAATGCAGTGAAAACAAAACAGTGATGAATGGTGGCCATTATCCAGGCTGTTGTACTTGTCTGGAACAAAAAAACCAAAGAGATTCTTACTTGCTAGCAGTGTTGCTATCTCTGATAGAATTTAAAAAAAAAAAAAAAACCATGAAAATTAAAAAATGACGTCATGCTGAAAATTGAGTAATGTTATTTGGCACTTTTTGACACAATTAGAGGCCTATCAAAAATTACAAGAAAAAAAGATTTTGTCTTGATTCTGGTAAAGTAGATAGGCACTAATAAACTAAAAATGCGTGCACAAGCCTGACTCAATTGATTAACTGGTTCTGCAGATATTGTGTCCACTGATTAGAAAAAAGTGGTTTAGAGAAAAACGTGTTAAAGTTTTTCATACTGATTACACAAAGACACGTTTATTTACAATCAATCAGCTATACCAGGACCACAAAGTTAATCCATTCTCGTGCTAAAAAATTCCTGCATTGCTGCTTTCTCTTTTCTGTAATGAGATCTGTCATCTCCAATGGAGTTATATGAACGATGTTCCGAGCGACTTGAACGAACCTCGTCCCGAGTGTGTGCATACATGTCTGCTTGCTGTTCAATAGTGATTCCCATCTCGTCCATTACTTTAATAAATGCCATAAATCCCTCATTAAAGATAATTATTGCCAAAAATGGAGCTATATACACAGTCTTTGAACCGGAATGTAGATGTTTCAGAGTAAGGCTACTTTCACACTAGCGTTTTTTGCAATACGTCGCAATGCGTCGATTATGGGAAAAAACGCATCTTGCAAAGTTGTTTGCAGGATGCGTTTTTGCCCCATAGATTAACATTAGCGACGCATTGCGACGCATTGCCAAACATCGCAACCGTCGTGCGATGGTTGCGCCGTGTTGTGGTGGACCGCCGGGAGCAAAAAAATGCTACATGTAACGTTTTTTGCTGCCGACGGACTGCTTTTTCCGACCGCGCATGCGCGGCCGGAACTCCTCCCCCACCTCCCCGCACCTCACAATGGGGCAGCGGATGCGATGATAATCTGCATCCGTTGCACCCATTGTGTGGCGCAAACAACGCTAGCGTCGGTAACCTCGGCCTGACGCACTGTGACGGGCCGAGCCCGACGCTAGTGTGAAAGTAGCCTTAAAGTCCAAATGAGTGAATTGAATGATTCGTTCTTAATTTGCGATCCAGCAAATCATCATCCTATTAGATCTTTGATCAGTGGGAGGTAACTACTAATTAAGGGTTATGATACTAAAAAACGACCATCTATTGGGCAAGTTATTCCAAAAGCTAGGAAAGCAAACATGCACACAAGGCCAACGGGATGCTCCATTGGTTTTAGGAAGTTTCGCCCCCAGCAGTTCGCCCCCAGCATTTCGCCCCCAGCAGTTCGCCCCCAGCAGTTCGCCCCCAGGTACACTTCGCCCCCGAACATTTCGCCCCCAGCATTTCGCCCCCAGGATGTTTCGCCCCCGCACATTTCGCCCCCGCACATTTCGCCCCCAGCAGTTCGCCCCCGGATGTTTCGCCCCCGGATGTTTCGCCCCCAGATGTTTCGCCCCCAGCAGTTCGCCCCCGCACATTTCACCCCCAGCAGTTCGCCCCCGGATGTTTCGCCTCCGGATGTTTCGGCCCCGGATGTTTCGCCCCCAGCAGTTCGCCCCCGCACATTTCGCCCCCAGCAGTTCGCCCCCGGATGTTTCGCCCCCGGATGTTTCGCCCCCAGCAGTTCGCCCCCGGATGTTTCACCCCCAGCAGTTCGCCCCCGGATGTTTCGCCCCCAGCAATTCGCCCCCGGATGTTTCGCGCCCAGCAGTTCGCCCCCGGATGTTTCGCCCCCGGATGTTTCGCCCCCAGTAGTTCGCCCCTGGATGTTTCGGTTTTAGGAAGTTTCGCCCCCAGCAGTTCGCCCCCAGCATTTCGCCCCCAGCAGTTCGCCCCCAGCAGTTCGCCCCCAGGTACACTTCGCCCCCGAACATTTCGCCCCCAGGATGTTTCGCCCCCGCACATTTCTCCCCCGCACATTTCGCCCCCAGCAGTTCGCCCCCGGATGTTTCGCCCCCAGATGTTTCGCCCCCAGCAGTTCGCCCCCGCACATTTCACCCCCAGCAGTTCGCCCCCGGATGTTTCGGCCCCGGATGTTTCGCCCTCAGCAGTTCGCCCCCGCACATTTCGCCCCCAGCAGTTCGCCCCCGGATGTTTCGCCCCCGGATGTTTCGCCCCCAGCAGTTCGCCCCTGGATGTTTAGCCCCCAGCAGTTCGCCCCCGGATGTTTCGCCCCCGGATGTTTCGCCCCCAGCAGTTCGCCCCCGGATGTTTCGCCCCCAGCAGTTCGCCCCCGGATGTTTCGCCCCCAGCAGTTCGCCCCCGGATGTTTCGCCCCCGGATGTTTCGCCCCCAGTAGTTCGCCCCTGGATGTTTCAACTCCAGATGCTTCGTCCCCAAGCAGTTCGCTCCCGGATGTTTCCCCTCAGCAGTTCGCCCCCCGGATGTTTTGCCTCCAGCAGTTCGCCTCCAGATGTTTCGCCCCCAGCAGTTCGCCCCCACACATTTCGCCCCCAGCAGTTCGCCCCCGGATGTTTCGCCCCCAGCAGTTCGCCCCCAGATGTTTCGCCCCCGGATGTTTCGCCCCCAGCAGTTCGCCCCCAGATGTTTCGCCCCCAGCAGTTCGCCCCCGGATGTTTCGCCCCCAGATGTTTCGCCCCCAGTAGTTCGCCCCTGGATGTTTCAACTCCAGATGCTTCGTCCCCAAGCAGTTCGCCCCCGGATGTTTCCCCCCAGCAGTTCGCCCCCCGGATGTTTTGCCTCCAGCAGTTCGCCCCCAGATGTTTCACCCCCAGCAGTTCGCGCACGGATGTTTCACCCCCAGATGTTTTGCCCCCAGCAGTTCATCCCTGGATGTTTTGCCTCTAGCAATTTGCTCCTGGATCTTTCGCATCTGGGAAAGACCTGCCTGAACTGAACATTGGCAGGTTTGCTTATCACTAATAATACACCATATGAGTCTAAGATATATAATTCTGATCAAATTAGTTTTTTTATTTTAAATCTTTGTTTTCTAGATGAGTCATTTTACAAACAGACAGGAAAATAGTAGGATTTCTTTGGTTACTAAGGAGGTCGTGCCCCCTTGGTAGCAGAACGGATCCTGGCTCCCTATGATACATTCAGGGCTGCTTGTTCACAGCCCTATGCAAAGCTCCCTTTCACCCTCCGCTCATGTGCTCTTTCCTGGACAAGAGGAGGGCTCCCCCTGCCTGTGTAAAGCCATTACAGGATGGAACACATAGGGGGGCTTTGCAGAGGGCTGTAAACCAGCAGCCCTTTATACATCATAGGGAATATATTGTTAGTTGCATGCTCCTGTGCAGCCACACCCTCTAGAATCCATCCACAAGTACTGCTACTAAGGAGAAAAAACCTCCTTAGCAACCACTGAAATCCTGCAGCACATGGAGCTTTAACTTGGATGAGACTTTTCACACAGAAGTGAAGCTGCTGGAAGGTCTCCATTGGAAATGAATATCATGGGCACAGGTACTATAACATAACATATTTTTTGTAGAGTTATGCTTTAACTGTATGTATAAAAACTGTTTAAACAAGAAACATAAAAAGGTATAGAGGGGAAGGATTAGAGAAAAAGAGAAAATACAAATTACAGGTTATAATGCTTGAATTATTTTACAGCTAAGAACACTGCTCTCAAAACATACAATATGTGACCATGAACTAAAATTCAAAGCTGTAGGCAATGCCTCTCAGATAATCCATCAAGCTTCTATTATTGAAATCTTGCACGATACGTTTAACCCTTGCTGAAATTGCAGCATACTTTTTGTTTCTTGCAGCAATGGGATTTCCTGCTATTATCTGAATAATTTCAAAACTATGGAGCTCTTGCTGATGTTTCAGACAGTTAATGAACCGGTATATATTTTGGAAAAGAGTACCACATGTTTCTCGAAAGCTACGGTGCCATCCTTCGACATCATTATTTGTTCGCTGTTGATCATTCAATGTTCGCTCATATGTGACGCCCAAGAGACCGGGGTACCCAGCACCGGACCAATGGGGTCTGTCTCTTGAGGGGGGTGTCACGGGTGGCTTGACCCGGTGCTGTGGCCTCAGGCAATGCACAGTGTAAAGGGTATCGTGAGGGAACAGGCACTTACTTGATCAGCAGCAGGTTCTCCCAGCGGTGATGATCCCAATCCTGGATAGATGGCTATTGTCCAAATGAAAGACTGAGGCACTGAAACGTTTAACCAGTTTACTTTAACAAAAAAGGATTTACAACCAGTCCTGTCACCGGAGTCTGTATGGGAACTCTGAGTTACTTTGACCCTGCCGGGGTCTTCGCCTCTTATTGTACGCAATATCTGTGTGGCCCTGCTGCTGTATGTGAACTGGCTGCCGGCCCAATCTGTCCCCTCCAGGTCCTGGTTCGACGGGCAACCCGAGTCCTTTTATCGGCTTACCCCCTCCAGGAGTACCGCTGAACTCTGTGTCTGTTGCTGCGTCCGACCCTAGTGAAGCTGATATCACCTCACGTTTTTCCGGTTGCTGTATTATATGTAATGCATACAGCCACGGATCCGGTATCCGTCTTTGCGTCTGTTCTGGGTAGTGATTAATGCTACCCGGTTCTCACAATGTCCTTTTTCTCTATCCCTCTTCTCCTCAGGCCGGTGATTTAGGCCTGGTAACAGTCACAGGGCTGTTAGAGATTCAACTGTATGACCTCTCACTTTCAGCTCCTTAGCCCAACTGCCATTTCTTCTCTCAGACCAGAATGGATCAAGGGGAGTCTCTGGAGCTCCCCCTTCTGGCCGGAGGTGGTAGTGCAGTCTTGCTATTTTAGTATTTGTACTTTCTGTCAGTAACTATTTTTGTGGCAAATACCCCTAGGGGTGCCACATTCCCCCTTAGTTAAGAACAGTACTCCGGGACTGTGGGACAATAACATTTTGAAATAACAATTAATATGTACAGAGTCTTAAAAATGAAAAGTTACAAAAACCACTCAAGGAAACAAAAATAGAGTTCTGTAAAAAGTCACTTCAAATAGCGTCCATTAATACAGTTCTATCCTTGAAGGTATTAGGAAAGGCACTGTACTTAGTGTCCAGGAATTTAGTTCCATTTTTCCAACGGAGTTATCAATATAAAGTCTAAAGAAAGTTCAAAAAGAGCAAAAAGCAAAGTTCAAAAAGCAGTCTTTCCGGAGCTTTGATTTAGTGCCTCCGGGCTGATAAAAAGTTCAAGAATATGCAATAAGTTCATACAGACAAGTCTCTGTAGGCACTGGGCTTAAACGTTGCAGACTGATAGCAATGACTATACTACATTTTCTGTTTAACTATATACGGCATAACATATATACAATTCACATTATGAGCTTTATAGTTGGTAATCTGCATACCTGGCCGGTAATTGACCCTGGGTACTACGCTGTGATCTACGTAATAGCGGTGTCTCTTCATGTGGTGTACTACTGTCTACTGCGGATGTAGTATCTGCCCGCTCTGCTAAAGATAATTCCACGACTATGGAGTTGGCAAGTCCACCGTGAATGGGATTACTCTGACCAGGAATCTGTTCTTCCTGGCCTGGAACCTCCTGTAGTACGGGGTCAGCCTCTTCCTGTCTTGGGACTTCTGGTATTGGGTTTGGTGTTGGGTAAAAGGCCACCATGGGAACCACTACTGCACCATGGTATGTTAGTAGGGTTTTGGGAAAGTCTCCTATACAGGTGTGATACACTTCCTCTTCTTTTTCCTTTACTGGTTGAACCTGTATGGGTTGAATAACTTCTGGATCTGGCTGGACAACGTCTGGCTCTTTCAATGCTTCCGGACATAATTTAAGATTGTCTCTTGACACTAGTACAGATGTTAAGCCTCCGTTTTTGCTAATGAGACACATTTTAGGATTATCCACTCTTGTTGGTAAAACTGTGTAGGGTACGGCTTCCCACTGATTGTCCAGTTTATTGGTTCGACGATTTCTCTTGAGCACTTGGTCACCTGGTCTTAATGGGGTCGCTAGAGCATTCTGGTTGAAAGTTCGCTCTTGTCTTTCTCTAGTTTGCTGAAGGCTTCTTTCCACACTCTCTTGCACTTGGCGATACTGCTTTTGCCGTATGATATCCCAATTGGAGTCTTGGACTTCTGCGTCTGGTTTCAGAATTCCCATTTCTAGATCGATTGGTAATTGGCCGGGTCTTGCACGCATAAGGTAAGCTGGGGTGCAATTGGTGGAACTCACCGGGACATGATTATACAGATCCACCAAGTCAGGCAATTTCTCTGGCCATTGATTCCTTTCTGCCTCAGGTAAAGTCTTTAGTAGTTCTATTACAATATGGTTCATCTTCTCGCATAAGCCGTTTGTTTGTGGATGATAGGCCGTCGTCCGGATCTTTTTGCAACCATACATATTACAGAATTCTCTGAAGATCTCTGATTCAAAGGCTGTACCTTGGTCGGTGAGAACCTGTTCCGGATATCCATGGGGTCTACAAAAGTACGTTTGGAACGCTTTGGCTGCTGTTTTTGCTGTCAGATCTTTTACGGGTACTACTACCAAGAAGCGTGAATAATGGTCCACGATGGTCAAGGCATAGACATAGCCAGACCGGCTTGGTGTCAACTTCACGTGGTCCATGGCTACAAGTTCAAGTGGTTGTTTGGTGATTATGGGCTGCAGTGGTGCTCTTTGGTTCTTTTGATCGTTTCTTCTGAGGTTGCACGGGCCACAATTTCTGCACCACTGTTCGATTGATTTTCTCATCCCGACCCAATAAAATCTTTCTCTTAGAAGTACTTCTAACTTTTTCCAACCGAAGTGACCAGCACCATTATGGTAAGCTTCGAGGACCATCTTGACATCTTGTTTAGGCACGATAATCTGCCAAACCAATTCATGTGTTTTCGGATTGGTGTACCTTCTACAGAGCTTCCCTTGATACAGGAACATTTTGCCTCTCTCTTTCCAGAGTTGATGCGTCTCTTCTGGGGCATCCTCATCGGGATATGCACTTTGCTCAGTTAACAGTTCCTTCACCAACTTCACAGCCGGATTGCTGTCTTGGGTGTCAGCCCATCTATGGTGTGCTAACGGATTTAAATTCACCTCTTGTTGTTTCTGATAGGTACTTGACTGATGATGTTTTGCCTTGGGATGATGGAAGGCTGGTAGTTCAATTTCTTCAAGCTCCCCCATTTCTTCTTCTACATCTCTCAAGTGTGGCATCCGGGATAGGGCATCGGCATTTCCATTCTTGCGACCTGCTCGATACTTGATCTTGAAGTTGTAATTAGATAACCGGGCTATCCATCGCTGTTCTAACGCACCTAATTTGGCTGTGTCCAGGTGGGTCAACGGATTGTTGTCAGTATAGACAATAAATTCTGCAGCGGCCAGATAGTGTTTGAAACGTTCAGTCACAGCCCAAACTACTGCCAGTAGTTCCAATTTGAAGGAGCTGTAATTTTCTGAATTTCTTTCAGTAGGCCGGAGCTTTCTACTTGCAAAGGCGATGACTTTCTCCCGACCTTCTTGCTTTTGTGACAGCACCGCTCCTAGTCCCACATTACTGGCATCGGTGTAGAGGATGAAAGGTTGATGGTAATCTGGGTATGCCAGAACCTCTTCTCCGGTTAGTGCCTTCTTTAGTTGTTCAAAGGAGTCTTCCCTTTCGTCGTTCCACTGAAAAGGAGGGTTTCGGTTTGAAGGTTTCTTCGTCTGCCCTACCAAGGTGTCTTGCAAGGGTGCTGCCAACTTGGTAAATCCTTTTATAAATCTGCGATAGTAACCCACCAATCCCAGGAATTGTCTCACTTCTTTTGCGCTGGTAGGTCTTGGCCAATCCCTTATGGCGCTTATTTTCTCGGGATCTGGTGCTACTCCCTCCGAACTCACGATGTGTCCCAGGTACTGTACCTTTGGCTTGAGAAGGTGACATTTGGATGGCTTGACTTTCATGCCATACCTGGATAAGGCTTCGAACACTTCTGCCAGGTCTATTAAGTGTTGTTCGTAAGTCTTTGAGTAGACGATCACATCATCTAGGTACAGGAGGACGGTCTCGAAGTTCTTGTGTCCGAGGCAGCATTCCATCAGCCGCTGGAATGTACCGGATGCGTTGCAGAGTCCGAACGGCATGCGATTAAATTCACATAGACCCATTGGTGTGGTGAATGCCGTCTTTTCCTTATCTCGCTCAGCCACAGGGACTTGCCAATACCCGCTTGTTAAGTCTAAGGTGGAAAAATAATTAGCAGATTTCAAAGCAGTTAAGGACTCTTCTATCCTAGGCAAGGGGTAGGCGTCTTTATGGGTGATGTTATTAATCTTCCGGTAGTCTACGCACATTCTCATGGTTCCGTCCTTTTTTTTGACAATCACTAGAGGGGCCGCCCAGGGGCTACAGCTGTCTCTTATTACCCCGGCCTGTTTCATCTCCCTCAGCATATCTTTTGCACATTGATAGTGAGCGGGCGGTATGGGTCTATATCTTTCTTTTATTGGGGGATGGTCACTGGTGGGGATTGTGTGTTCTACCCCTTCTATCCGTCCGAAGTCCAATGGGTGTTTACTGAAGACTTGTTCATATTCCGTCACTAGCCTATACACCCCTTGTTTTTGATGGGTAGGTGTTGAATTTATGCCCACGTGTAGCTGTTGGCACCAATCCTCCATTTCTCCATCTGAGCCATTGCCTTCCACCTGACAGGTTGGTTCTAAGGGCTCAATGGTTGTGATGGCATTGTTGTCAACAGTATATAGCTTTGCCATTGTAGCATACCTTGGCAAAGTGACCTCTTCCTCTCCACAGTTCAAAAGTCGTACCGGCACTCGTCCCCGGTGTACCTCGACTATCCCTCGTGCTGTGAGTATAGTGGGCCTGCTGTCAGTGTACACTGGTTCTATTAAGGCTTGATAATCTCGTCCCTTAGTACCAATGGCTGCTCTACACCATACCAGCATTTCTGTTTTTGGTGGGATTACAATAGATGTTGGATCACTTACCCTCACACTGCAGATCTCTCCACCTGCAACTTCTACCTGTTGCCTTAACATCAATACTTTTATTTCCCTCCGGAGAACTCTCTGCTGGCAGGATTGGGCAGTTTCAGCAATTTGCTGTAAGACAGAAATGACTTCGGAAAAGCAGTTCTCTAACACATTCATTCCTATCAATACAGTTGGTTCACAGTTCCGCCGGTCAACATCAACAACAATTATACCCTGTTTCTTCAATTCTACTTTACCAATCTTTATGGTCATCTCCCTGAATCCTAGTTTCGGTACCAACTTACCATTACTGGCCCATATATCTAGTTCAACATCAGAGGGCCCTTTATCAATATCTGCATCAGCCCAGTACCTCTTATAAAGGATATACGGTATAGATGAAATCTGGGAACCTGTGTCCAGCAAAGCGTTGAGGGGCATTCCGTCCAGCACGATAGGGATAATGGGTCGTCCTCCGATGTACCTGTCGTGCCAGGGTGTTGGGCCTTGAAAGTTCATTCCTGCGAAGCGGCCCGCATTCCCAGGGGATTCCCGTTTAAATCACAATCTCGTGCAAAGTGGCCTGGCTGCTGGCAACGGCGGCAAATGGGCTGTCCATCCGGTTGGTAGCGGTCGCGGGGTCGTCCTCTCCATGTCGGGTATCTCCGGGGTCTCATCCATGGAACACCTTCTCTACGGTTTGACAACTCCATCTTGGGTCCTCTCATCTCCTGCATGGTTTTAGCCATTGAAGCAACAACATCAGTTAAAGAGTCAAGCTTTTGTTGAAGAGCCTCATTAGTACTGGGCCCCAGGGGCTTAGCAATGGCCCCGGACATAGCTGATGTCACTGGTACTCCATGTTGTTGAGGAGCCTCTGCCATGAGTTGCGCAGGATCCTGATCCCGAGGTGCCTCTGCCAGCTGGAGACGTATAACGCTCTCCTTTAATTGGGCAAATGTCAATTCAGGGTTCTTAAAAACAAGCATGCTCACATGCCCCCGGTGAGAAGGGGTGTAGAGTCCCTCAATAAATTGATCTCTTAGCAGTTTATCCGCTCCGGTGTTAAAAATGGGTTCAGCCAGTGTAAGTGATTTAAGGGCTTCCTGCAGGTTTAAGGCAAAGTCTCTCACGCCCTCATTAACTTTTTGTTTGCAATTAAAGAATCGTACTTTAGCTTTGCTGCTGGCAGTGGTTTCAAATGTAGCTTTTAATCCAGCAAATATGCGTTCAACAGCGCCTTTTAGATCAGCTGCCCATGCTGTGACTTCTCGCTTAGCATGGCCACTTAACTGCATCATCAGGAGACTAACACGCTGAACTTCACCCACAGGGAACATGTCAAAATGGGCCAGCATCTTTTCTCTGAAATCGTCAAGGGTATTAGGCTCACCTTCATACATTGGAAGCCATGGGCCACCCGGGGTATATGGCACCAGCACCGGCATGATGGGCGCCACTCCTTGCACCGCTGCGCTACCGGACTCTCTATCGACACTCTGTCTTTCAGCTGCATCAGCGTCGCCGGGTGCTGCGGCGTCTCCGTGCTGCGACATACTGTGCCCCCTTAGTTAATCCGGACCCTTCCGGTCCTCCGCTTCCGTCGGGATAGTGTAGATTCGTTCCGCTGTGCAGCAGGATCGATTTTCCCCTTGCTCTGATGTCAGAGCGCTCAGCTTGGTGCCGCCCACAATGACACGCCCCCTGCTGCTCCCACCCACCGCGCTCTGTAATGGCGGATTCTGAAGTTTTTCAGTTAGACTGGGGCTCAGGTGATGACGTAGCTCAATTAACAGTCTCGTGCCTAACGGTTATGAAGTGATTACCTCAGGGGATGGCGGCCATCTTTACTCCATTATAACCAATGGGGAAAAGTCACTTTCAATAGTTTTCAATGGAGAATGGATTTTTCTTTAATAAAGTCAATTTTCAAGATTTTTCATCCAAGTTTTCACAGTTTTGGGCTCCAATCACGGCACACAATACCCGGTATACGGGCTGGCTAGATCCTGTTCGTGACGCCAATTGTGACGCCCAAGAGACCGGGGTACCCAGCACCGGACCAATGGGGTCTGTCTCTTGAGGGGGGTGTCACTTACTTGATCAGCAGCAGGTTCTCCCAGCGGTGATGATCCCAATCCTGGATAGATGGCTATTGTCCAAATGAAAGACTGAGGCACTGAAACGTTTAACCAGTTTACTTTAACAAAAAAGGATTTACAACCAGTCCTGTCACCGGAGTCTGTATGGGAACTCTGAGTTACTTTGACCCTGCCGGGGTCTTCGCCTCTTATTGTACGCAATATCTGTGTGGCCCTGCTGCTGTATGTGAACTGGCTGCCGGCCCAATCTGTCCCCTCCGGGTCCTGGTTCGACGGGCAACCCGAGTCCTTTTATCGGCTTACCCCCTCCAGGAGTACCGCTGAACTCTGTGTCTGTTGCTGCGTCCGACCCTAGTGAAGCTGATATCACCTCACGTTTTTCCGGTTGCTGTATTATATGTAATGAATACAGCCACGGATCCGGTATCCGTCTTTGCGTCTGTTCTGGGTAGTGATTAATGCTACCCGGTTCTCACAATGTCCTTTTTCTCTATCCCTCTTCTCCTCAGGCCGGTGATTTAGGCCTGGTAACAGTCACAGGGCTGTTAGAGATTCAACTGTATGACCTCTCACTTTCAGCTCCTTAGCCCAACTGCCATTTCTTCTCTCAGACCAGAATGGATCAAGGGGAGTCTCTGGAGCTCCCCCTTCTGGCCGGAGGTGGTAGTGCAATCTTGCTATTTTAGTATTTGTACTTTCTGTCAGTAACTATTTTTGTGGCAGATACCCCTAGGGGTGCCACACATACACATTCCAGAATTGAATTGGAAACAAAGGTGCTTGACGTCCTCTGCGATTCATTCGACCGATATAGCTGTCTTCAAAATAGTTAGCAATAGGTATTGCTTTTTGTGGAAAGTCAGGATCTTCCACCAACTCTTCAAATGATTGCACAACATTCTGTGGTGGTAGAAAGGCCAGGGCAGGTATCATGCGTATCCAACGGGCAAATTCATGGTCACCTTGGTATTGCATCTTGAGTCCTTCATTTTGAACTTTACGCCAAACCGACTGTGATAAGTGGAAAAAGCAACCAGTCTTCACAAGGTTGGGGAACTCACTTTCAAATGCCTGTATTGCAGCTAGTTCAAAATCCAACATCAGGTTGTCTGGCTGCAGTCCAGGCTGCAAGTTCTTCAGCTCTTGCAGCAACCTCTGGTATGTAGAACGGCTCTTGTCTGTCAGCAAGGTGTACACTAGCGGAACAACAAGGCCGCTGTGGACTACATGGATTGTGTAAAGTTGCTTAAACAAGGCTGGTGTAGTGAAAAACATGCCATCAGCAAACCACTCTTTACTTTGTGCCAGTAGATGGAGATTGTCTCTTGTTCCAAATATCAACATACGGCTGTGTCCATTTCCTAATTTAAAATGAAAGTATTAGTAGAGGAAATAACAGAAAAAGTGTAACAAGCAGCAGAGAATTTTGGGATAAATTCACAAAAAAAAATATCCTAATCAGAAGCCTCTGTTCATATCTCACATTAAAAACTCACATTTTGCTCCAGATTTTTGGATTTCATAATAAAAAAACTGAAGCAAAATCTAGTGTGAAGGGGCCAACCAATAGTTTTTTACAACATATATTGTCCCAGTGGAAAATGATATATTTTTGTTTAAAATTAAAATTACTTCCAAACTTGAAATAGGTCACATTTTTTGGGTACCTTTAGACCCTTCAACTAGACGGCCGTTCAGCACGGCCGATTGCTGCCATGCTGAACAGCTGTCTAGTTGACAGCCGCATCCAGACGCGGCGTGCGGCTAGACGTCTGAATGAATGACTGGGAGGGCCGCCCGCCTGAATGAGGTGTTCCATTCAAGCGGATGGGCGCGCTAGTCGTCGGGTGGGCAGGGCGGACGTTCGTGACTATGCTGTCTCATTGAGAGGATTGTGCAGGATGCAAAAAACGCCAGTAAAATCACCAGTGTGCTTTTGGCCTAAGGCATAACTGAATGGTCCATTACACTGGGGTCATATGAAGCATTAATGTGTAAATCCCATCCACATGCTGATGAAAAAATTTTGTTTACAAAAAAAAACATGCAGTGCAGCATGTCAATGTATGCTGCCATTATACAAAGAAAATTCCAGCCATTTAGATAAGAGGCTGAAATCCTGCACTAAAACCTGCACCTAAATCCATAGAGTTAAGTGAAGATTTTGATACAGAATTAGGGTACCACAATAGTGGCCACAATTGCAGGCACAAATAGATTCCTGTGAGATCTGCAGTTGCTACCGCAATTACAGCCGCTGCGGAGATGCCGCTCCGCAATCCCCTTCCATCAGTGGGCACGAGGCCTCAGGCTTTATCCAGACAAGCTGGATTTACAGGCGTATTCCGTGCTGTGTTTCCTGAAAGAAACCCGCCCTTTCATGTCTATGGTGCGGGTTACGGGCAGATTCCGGCTGGGGCCAGAAAACGCCCCACCGGAAAATAGCTTTAAAGCTATTTTCCGGCGGATCCCGTGCTTAACTTGCCCATTCAAGGGAATGGGCAAGAGGGAAACCTCCTGAAAAATGCCTGCAAACCACTGGAAAAACGCTCGGTTTAGGCAATAGCAAGGCATGACCACGCCCATAGCAGAGCTTGGCCACGTCCCCTATTTGCAGAAGCGTTTTGCCAAAGCGCTTAAAAAGTGCTTGCAAGCAGCAGGCAAAATGCCTCTGCAAATCATGGCGTATCTCTCACCTGAGCTCCGGAGTTCAGCCCGACCTGTACACGGATCTGCAGGACTGAACTACGAGAGCCGAGGAATCAGCTGGCGATGGCAGTTCAGCCCGTGCATGCCGAAGACAGGCGAGGCTGAACTCCGGGGCAGCATCCAGGACAGGTATGGCCAGTACAATGCTGCATATTTGGAATTAGTGCTGGCCGATCCGATCACTGAAGATCGTAATTTATTACGATTTTCAGGCTGATCGTTATTTTAAATTACGATCCGATTTGTAGCCAGATCATGATGATGATCAGAATTAGAAATTGGAATCCTCCGTAATCTGAAAACACTGTCCGGGCATACATGCCCGAACAGTGTGCGTATATATATATATATATATATATATATATATATATATATATATATATACAGTGGGGCAAAAAAGTATTTAGTCAGTCAGCAATAGTGCAAGTTCCACCACTTAAAAAGATGAGAGGCGTCTGTAATTTACATCATAGGTAGACCTCAACTATGGGAGACAAACTGAGAAAAAAAAATCCAGAAAATCACATTGTCTGTTTTTTTTTAACATTTTATTTGCATATTATGGTGGAAAATAAGTATTTGGTCAGAAACAAAATTTCATCTTAATACTTTGTAATATATCCTTTGTTGGCAATGACAGAGGTCAAACGTTTTCTGTAAGTCTTCACAAGGTTGCCACACACTGTTGTTGGTATGTTGGCCCATTCCTCCATGCAGATCTCCTCTAGAGCAGTGATGTTTTTGGCTTTTCGCTTGGCAACACGGACTTTCAACTCCCTCCAAAGGTTTTCTATAGGGTTGAGATCTGGAGACTGGCTAGGCCACTCCAGGACCTTGAAATGCTTCTTACGAAGCCACTCCTTCGTTGCCCTGGCGGTGTGCTTTGGATCATTGTCATGTTGAAAGACCCAGCCACGTTTCATCTTCAATGCCCTTGCTGATGGAAGGAGGTTTGCACTCAAAATCTCACGATACATGGCCCCATTCATTCTTTCATGTACCCGGATCAGTCGTCCTGGCCCCTTTGCAGAGAAACAGCCCCAAAGCATGATGTTTCCACCACCATGCTTTACAGTAGGTATGGTGTTTGATGGATGCAACTCAGTATTCTTTTTCCTCCAAACACGACAAGTTGTGTTTCTACCAAACAGTTCCAGTTTGGTTTCATCAGACCATAGGACATTCTCCCAAAACTCCTCTGGATCATCCAAATGCTCTCTAGCAAACTTCAGACGGGCCCGGACATGTACTGGCTTAAGCAGTGGGACACGTCTGGCACTGCAGGATCTGAGTCCATGGTGGCGTAGTGTGTTACTTATGGTAGGCCTTGTTACATTGGTCCCAGCTCTCTGCAGTTCATTCACTAGGTCCCCCCGCGTGGTTCTGGGATTTTTGCTCACCGTTCTTGTGATCATTCTGACCCCACGGGGTGGGATTTTGCGTGGAGCCCCAGATCGAGGGAGATTATCAGTGGTCTTGTATGTCTTCCATTTTCTAATTATTGCTCCCACTGTTGATTTCTTCACTCCAAGCTGGTTGGCTATTGCAGATTCAGTCTTCCCAGCCTGGTGCAGGGCTACAATTTTGTTTCTGGTGTCCTTTGACAGCTCTTTGGTCTTCACCATAGTGGAGTTTGGAGTCAGACTGTTTGAGGGTGTGCACAGGTGTCTTTTTATACTGATAACAAGTTTAAACAGGTGCCATTACTACAGGTAATGAGTGGAGGAAAGAGGAGACTCTTAAAGAAGAAGTTACAGGTCTGTGAGAGCAGAGCCAGAAATCTTGATTGTTTGTTTCTGACCAAATACTTATTTTCCACCATAATATGCAAAACAAATGATAAAAAAACAGACAATGTGATTTTCTGGATTTTTTTTTCTCAGTTTGTCTCCCATAGTTGAGGTCTACCTATGATGTAAATTACAGACACCTCTCATCTTTTTAAGTGGTGGAACTTGCACTATTGCTGACTGACTAAATACTTTTTTGCCCCACTGTATATATATAGCTCTGGAGAATTAATTCCAATCTTTTGGTATGATCAGCCCGATCTGATCCTATCTTTCCAGTGATCGGCCAACACTAGTTGGAATCAGTAGGCCTCACTACATTATATTACCCTCAAAGTTTCCCTTGAAGGCAAAAATCACATAGTATTTTATATCAGCACCTTACAGTCTAGCATTTTTCACATTTGTGCAAAATAAACTTTGCAATAATTATGCATAATGGAATTGTTTTAATACAATTTTAAATGGTTAAGTAGCTTACCAGAGTCATGCAGAAGGAACTGCTGCTGGACACCATCAATACTGATCTCCTGGAACTCCAGGGGGATAACAAGTTGATCAAGGGTTTGAGGTAACCTTGGGATATTGCCAAGTTGCCTTGCTAATCGTATTGTCCTCTTCAGTGATGCTTTCCTTGGGAGAAGTGCTGCAACATTAGAATGGGCTCCTGAAACGACGTCTGTGAGAATCTGTTGTGGTGTCTCCTGTGTTGTCCTTGCCCTGGTGACTGCCTCATTAACAAGTCGGATTGCTTCAGGTCTTGCAGCTTGTGCTGCGTGACTGTGAAGATTGACTACTTTCACAACTTCGCCAGATTCTTCATTGGTCCAAACACGTCCCTTGCAAGTCGACCGTTTTTCACATGCCCAGATGGAATGGACATCATCAGCGGTTCGTTTGCAAAATAAGTAAATGTGATTCTCATGGACCAACTTCCTCCTTCCACGTTTGGACAGAACTGAATTCATAGTTGTAGAAAGTGAATTGCTGTGGAAGCTGACTGATTTTTTGTGGCAGTACACTTCTCTCTTTATGGAGATTTCAGACACTGCTATATTCTGATGTACAGATGGAATAAAAGCTAGTCTAATGTAACTTGCAGGACATGTGACCTGCTACTTGTTACATCTGCAACAAAACTTGCAACAAAGCAGGTCAGTGCTGGGTCAGGTAAAAGTTCAAAATTGTTTAGATTTTAGACCTCTTGCACACTGTAATTTTAGAGTGGTTTCACACTTGTGTTTGTGGCCGCCAGAGGTCAATCCGCTCTGGATCTGACATCCAGCTGACCCCAGGGCAATGCTGGCGGAATGCTGGCATTCCGCTCGCATTGCCCATAGAAGTGAACGGCTCGGTTCCGCGATCTGCAGCCGCCCGTTCGCTTTCATAATGCCGCATTCCGCTATCAGTGTCAGAATAAAAAGAAGAGCTTTTTCTTCTTTTCATTCCACTGCAGGATAGCGGAATGCGGCATCACAGAAGCGAACGGGCGGCCTGTAGTGCCTATGTAGCGGAAGTGTAAAAGCACCCTTATGCTTCCACTATTTTAGAACTCCAAAGCACATGCTTTACTGACATTTTTCAGAGCGCTTTTGTGAGCGCTCTCGGTAATGACCCATAAGATACAGGCTATTGATGAATGCTAAGTGCTCAAAAATAGCTCCTGTAATAAAATAAAAAGAGCTGGCCGAAACAACACCTCGCTTTTCCAGCCATTGACTTATTTACTATATAACTGTCTAAGGGTCACTTTCGTCTTTCTGTCTGTAACGTTTTATTCGTATATTCATTTGTCGCGGCGTCTGTCTGTCTGTCAAGTCGCTGATTGGTCATGGCAAAGCGCCCACGACCATTGCCACGACCAATCAGCGACGGTCACAGGCTGCCAGAAAAATGGCCGCTGCTTCACTGCCCTGCACTCACCGCTGACCGCTCACACAGGGTTAATGCCAGCGTTAATGGATCGCGGTGTACCACACTCCGTTAATGCTGCTATTAACCCTGTGTGACCAACTTTTCACTATTGATCATGCCTATGCAGCATCAATAGTGAAAAGATGTAATGTTAAAAATAAAAAAAAATTAAAAAAAAGTTATTCTCACCCCCTCCGATGTCGCGCTGTGCTCCGCGCCTCTCTCCAGTGCACGCCGTGCCTTCCGGTCCGAACGATGCTATGCGTCCAGGACCTGCGATGATGTCACGGTCATGTGACCGCAACATCATCGCAGGTCCTATGCTCAGACCGGAAGCCACTGCCAGCACTGCAGAGAGGCGCGAGGACTTCAGGGCCCGTGGCTGAGGTGAGTATATCTTTATTATTTTTTTTTTAACACGAATATAGTGCCCACATTCCTAGACTACGTGGGCAGTGCAATATACTACGTGACAAGTGCAATATACTATGTCGGCTGGCCAATATACTACATGTGCTGTGCAATTTACTACGTGGACTGTGCAATTTACATGCGCTGTCCAAAATACTACTTCGGCTGTCCAATATACTACATGGCCTGTGCAATGTACTACGTGGACTGTCCAATATACTACATAACCTATGCAACATACCACGTGGCTGCACCTTCTAGAATACCCAATACGTTAGAATCGGGCCACCATCTAGTATATTCAAAATTGGCAATCTTCTTAGCGATTTTCCAGTGCTTAGCACTTGGGAAAGTGGCTACTGTGAAAGAGGTCTTAGGGCTAAAACACAAGGCCAAACTTCCCTGCCTAATTTGGGGCCAAAACATCTGGGGGGCAAAAAGCTGGGGGTGAAACATCCGGGGGCAAACTGCTGGGCACGAAACATCAAGGGGCGAAACATCCGGGGGCAAAACATCCGGGGGCGAACTGCTGGGGGCGAAACATCCGGGGGCGAACTGCTGGGGGCGAAACATCCGGGGGTGAAACATCCGGGGGCGAACTGCTGGGGGCGAAACATCCGGGGGCGAACTGCTGGGGGCGAAACATCCAGGGGCGAAATGTGCGGGGGCGAACTGCTGGGGGCAAAATGTGCGGGGGCGAACTGCTGGGGGCGAAACATCCGGGGGCTAAACATCCGGGGGCGAAACATCCGGGGGCGAACTGCTGGGGGCGAAATGTGCGGGGGCGAACTGCTGTGGGCGAAACATCCGGAGGCGAAACATCCGGGGGCGAAACATCCGGGGGCGAACTGCTGGGGGCGAAATGTGCGGGGGCGAAATGTGCGGGGGCGAAACATCCTGGGGGCGGAATGCTGGGGGCGAAATGTTCGGGGGCGAAGTGTACCTGGGGGCGAACTGCTGGGGGCGAACTGCAGGGGGCGAAATGCTGGGGGCGACCTGCTGGGGGCGAAACTTCCAACTCCCGCTCCATTATGCCCAGTGCAGTGTGAGCATTGAGAGTGCGCTGGAGATCGCTCCCAATGAGCTACTAGAACTTTTTTAATAATGCGAATCGAGCTAAATCATTTTGAAAATATATTCTCCACACTAAGAACATGAAAAAAGAAACTATTTTTCTGATCCGCTAGACTAGAAGACCCCCTTAAGCTGTAATTTTGAATATTTTAGACTTTTGTGAAATAAATAAAAATACAAAACTATTAGAAATGAAGGTTCCCTCAATTTCATTTGTCATATTGATTAGCTGCTGCAAGAGGAGTCTTAGAGAGAACAGGAGCACTGAGCCAAGAGTTTCTGTGTATGGGGTAGGCAAGAGAGAGTTGTCACCTGAACAATAGTTTGTTCCTCCAACAGATACCTAATGAGGATGGGGAATTTATCATCTCCAGTACAGTTAAAAGCATGAAATGACCTTAAATCATTTATCAGAAAGGAGCACTAAAATGAAAAAGTTAGTAACAGATACCAGTGATAATGTGGTGTAAATTGTAGTTCTAATGATGACTCATACAGAGAAAAGAGACTTCCTGCTTCTACACAGAGCTGAGAAGGATTCAGCCAGTCTATTTTTAATCACTTGGTGGCATAGACCTAATGGAAAACAGAAGAGTTAACTAAGTAGACGGGCAAAATGAGCAATTGTAAGTACACAATGCTGTATAATGTGATGATTGTAATATATTAAGAGGATAAAAACTTTGATGAGAGTGCTTCCTTACCTTCTTCAGGCTTCAAAAGCTGTGCATTGACTTATAGAAGTGACCTGACAATTCTTCATACTAGTTTAAATAACAGTTGATACAAAAAAAACTCTAGCAGCAAAGCTGCAAAGAAAATGACCAACCAGTGAATTAAAAAAATACTTCAGGAAAAAAATTGCCAGTGTTTTCCTGAAATGTTTTCTGCTTCAAAATTCAGTGGGTACACCGGCATATAAAATGTGCACATACCATCAAAGCATTTGTAGCAACTTCAATGACAAAATGCCCACACTGAAATCCGCCAGCTTAATCCATTTGTGAACGTAAATACGCTGTCATTGTCAACACTGATGTCTCAATAAAATTTTTCATTATAAAAATGCCATAAATCATGAGAGAATTAAATGTGTAAATATCTATCTGTTTAGATGAAGAAACTAGGATAATCCATTTCTTACGTAAGCCTAGAAAAATATTTCTCCAACACTCTACAGACATGAGTCAGGAAAGACACAAATTAAAGACTTCACACAAAGTGAGGGGGATGATAAACCATGGAGACTTTATTGCGTGATTATCCTATGCCTGTCCTTAGAAGCAATTAATGTATTGCTGGAATGAAATGTTCGGTATCCTTGGTAATATAGATGTTAAATTCATTTTCCAGGAGAGGAGATCGAATTTGTGGTATAATAACTGCACGTGAAGTTAGAGGGCTAATTATATTTATTATTAAAGGTATCACTTGTGCTCCGGGAATCCATACAGAATAATTAATTTAAACAAATTAGAAGAACACACAGAAAATTGCATATTAACCCATTCAGTGACATACATTTCTAGTGAGTTCTTGACAGAAGCCATTTTTGCAATACAACACTGATGTTTCAGAGTAATATCTGCCTCACAATCAAAGATTAAGATTATTCAGATACAGCGAGTGAAATAAGTATTGAACACTAGGGTTGAGCGACCTTGACCTTTTTAGAGTCGAGCCGTGTTTCGCGAAACCCGACTATCTTAGAAGTCGAGTCGAGTGGAATCGGCCGATTATCGCGAAAAGTCGAGTATCGCCCGAAACACGAAACCCAATGCAAGTCAATGGGGGAGCATAGTCGGCAGTGAGTGGAGGCCAGGAAAACACCTACACTGCCCATTTTAATGGCAAAAACATCCATTCTTGTTACAGAAGCTTGTCAATCGTAATTTACCTTATAATAATTGGAAGGCATTTGAAATTGGGGGTCATTTGGCTAAAGTTGTGGGGGGTAGGGCTGGTTCAAGTAATTAGTGGGCCCAGGAAATCTGGAACACGTCACGGCAGTGGAGCAGGGAGAGGTAAGTATTTAAACTTTGTAAGTGCTGTGATACTGAGCAAGCAGGGGGGGCCCACTAGTTGGCATTGGCACTGGCACAGGGCCCCTCAAAGTACAGCGGTGTGTTTGCACGGCGGGGGCGCCTCCCACCGGCAGCAACACTTTTGCGTACTATGAGAGGCCCTGTGCCAGTGACGTCGCCAACTAGTATTCCTCCCCCCACCTGATGAAGGAACCTGCACTTTCATCTGCACCTTCCTCTTTGTCCCCGTGTAAGGTGGTATGGTATGCGGGAAGGGGGACCTGACTTTCAGCAGGGTCACAATCTTGCTGTGTAGCGTGCACGGGGAATTTTGCGTTATGGGTCAATGTACCAGCAGACTCATCTATCACTGGCTGGGCAATGGGCAGGATGAGGAGGAAACACAGATATAGGCCCAAAGAATAAAGTTGGCTAAATGCAGTTCAAAATTGGTAACACAGGACTAACCAGGGGGCATTGCAGTGGAGGACAACTGGAATGAGAGGCTGACACAGAGAGTAGGCCCAAATCAGTAAGTAGTCGAAATGCAGTTCAAAATTGGCAACCGTAGTAAACAGGCGGCACGGCTTTGTTCAGTGGAGGAGAACAGCAAGGAGTGGCAGACACCGATAGTAGGCCCCAACCCAACTAGTAGGCCAAATGCAGTCTAACATTAACAACTACTTAACGAGAGCCTGAAAATGGAATTTCAGGACAGGAAACCAGGAGGACAGCAAGGAGCGGCAGACACTGTTAGTAGGCCCCAAACCAACTAGTACGCCAAATGCAGTTGTTCCATTTAACCACTATTTAACAAGAGCCTGAAGATAGAAGCTCAGGAAAGGCAACCTGGAGAACACCTTGGAGTGGAACACACCGTCTCTACACCCCATACCCAATTTGTAGGCCTAATGCAGTGTAGTTTCCAACAACTACTAAACGAGAGCATTAAGATTGAAGCAATGGAGAGGAAACCTGGGGAACACCTTGGAGTGGAACACACCATCTCTCTACACCCCATACCCAATTTGTAGGCCTAATGCAGTGTAGTTTTCTACAACTACTAAACGAGAGTCGGAAGACCGAAGCAATGTGGACGAAACCTGGGGAACACCTTGGAGTGTAACACACCATCTCTCTACACCCCATACCCAATTTGTAGGCCTAATGCAGTGTAGTTTCCAACAACTACTAAACGAGAGCCTGAAGATAGAAGCTCAGGAAAGGCAACCTGGAGAACACCTTGGAGTGGAACACACCGTCTCTACACCCCATACCCAATTTGTAGGCCTAATGCAGTGTAGTTTCCAACAACTACTAAACGAGAGCATTAAGATTGAAGCAATGGAGAGGAAACCTGGGGAACACCTTGGAGTGGAACACACCATCTCTCTACACCCCATACCCAATTTGTAGGCCTAATGCAGTGTAGTTTCCAACAACTACTAAACGAGAGCCAGAAGATCGGAGCAATGGCGAGGAAACCTGGGGAACACCTTGGAGTGGAACACACCGTCTCTACACCCCATACCCAATTTGTAGGCCTAATGCAGTGTAGTTTCCAACAACTACTAAACGAGAGCCTGAAGATAGAAGCTCAGGAAAGGCAACCTGGAGAACACCTTGGAGTGGAACACACCGTCTCTACACCCCATACCCAATTTGTAGGCCTAATGCAGTGTAGTTTCCAACAACTACTAAACGAGAGCATTAAGATCAAAGCAATGGAGAGGAAACCTGGGGAACACCTTGGAGTGGAACACACCATCTCTCTACACCCCATACCCAATTTGTAGGCCTAATGCAGTGTAGTTTCCAACAACTACTAAACGAGAGCATTAAGATTGAAGCAATGGAGAGGAAACCTGGGGAACACCTTGGAGTGGAACACACCATCTCTCTACACCCCATACCCAATTTGTAGGCCTAATGCAGTGTAGTTTCCAACAACTACTAAACGAGAGCCAGAAGATCGAAGCAATGGCGAGGAAACCTGGGGAACACCTTGGAGTGGAACACACTGTCTCTATACCCCATACCCAATTTGTCGGCCTAATGCAGTGTAGTTTTCAACAACTACTAAACGAGAGTCGGAAGACGGAAGCAATGTGGACGAAACCTGGGGAACACCTTGGAGTGTAACACACCATCTCTCTACACCCCATACCCAATTTGTAGGCCTAATGCAGTGTAGTTTCCAACAACTACTAAACGAGAGCATTAAGATCGAAGCAATGGCGAGGAAACCTGGAGAACACCTTGGAGTGGAAGACACCGTCTTTACACCCCATACCCAATTTGTAGGCCTAATGCAGTGTAGTTTTCACCAACTACTAAACGAGAGTAGGAAGATCGAAGCAATGTGGACGAAACCTGGGGCACACCTTGGGGCGGCAGACACCGTTAGTAGGCCCTACCAAAGTTGTACCCCCAATGCA
The DNA here is from genome assembly GCF_032444005.1 of Ranitomeya imitator. Taxonomy (NCBI): domain Eukaryota; kingdom Metazoa; phylum Chordata; class Amphibia; order Anura; family Dendrobatidae; genus Ranitomeya; species Ranitomeya imitator. The sequence continues at coordinate 427,086,667 of NC_091287.1, read as the reverse complement.
GTTTTAAAATTCCGAGAGGCTGAAAACAAGACTATTGACGCTCAGCTTTTTTAAAAGGAACACAGCTGAATTGAGTGGCGCAGACAGACACAGGTAGTAAGCCTTAAACCAAAGATGGGGCTCACTGCAGCTTTAAAAAGGTTACAGGGGTACACAGGCAGCATTGCTCTGGGCAGTGGAGGACAATTTCAATAGTGGACCGCAGACAGACTTTGTACGCCTACTATTAAAAAAAGGATGCTCTATGCAATAAAAATTAGGTTCCAGGGGTACACGGGCAGCAGTGGTCTGGTCAGTGTAGGAGTGGTAGAAAGAACGGGCCGCAGACAGGCTTCGAAGGCCTAACATAAAAAATATTGGGCTGTAGGCACTTTTAAATAGGTTCCAGGGGTACACAGGCAGCAGTAGACTGGTCAGTGTAGTAGTAGTAGAAAGAACGGGCCGAAGACAGGCTTCGAAGGCCTAACATAATAAAATTGGAAGGCTGTAGGCACTTTATAATTGGTTCCAGGGGTACACGGGCAGCAGTGGTCTGGTCAGTGGAGGCCTAGTGGAAGGAGGGACCGCAGACAGGCTTCGAAGGCCTAACATAATAAAATGGGCTGGCTGTAGGCAATTTAAAATTGGTTCCAGGGGTACACGGGCAGCAGTAGACAGGTCAGTGGAGGCCTAGTGGAAGGAGGGACCGCAGACAGGCTTCGAAGGCCTAACATAATAAAATTGGACAGGCTGTAGGCACTTTATAATTGGTTCCAGGAGTACACGGGCAGCAGTAGACAGGTCAGTGGAGGCCTAGTGGAAGGAGGGACCACAGACAGGCTTCGAAGGCCTAACATAATAAAATGGGCTGGCTGTAGGCAATTTAAAATTGGTTCCAGGGGTACACGGGCAGCAGTGGTCTGGTCAGTGGAGGCCTAGTGGAAGGAGGGACAGCAGACAGGCTTCGAAGGCCTAACATAATAAAATGGGCTGGCTGTAGGCAATTTAAAATTGGTTCCATGGGGTACACGGGCAGCAGTAGACAGGTCAGTGGAGGCCTAGTGGAAGGAGGGACCGCAGACAGGCTTCGAAGGTCTAACATAATAAAATGGGCTGGCTGTAGGCAATTTAAAATTGGTTCCAGGGGTACACGGCCAGCAGTAGACAGGTCAGTGGAGGCCTAGTGGAAGGAGGGACCGCAGACAGGCTTCGAAGGCCTAACATAATAAAATGGACTGGCTGTAGGCAATTTAAAATTGGTTCCAGGGGTACACGGGCAGCAGTGGTCTGGTCAGTGGAGGCCTAGTGGAAGGAGGGACCGCAGACAGGCTTCAAAGGCCTAATATAATAAAATGGGCTGGCTGTAGGCAATTTAAAATTGGTTCCAGGGGTACACGGGCAGCAGTAGACAGGTCAGTGGAGGCCTAGAGGAAGGAGGGACCGCAGACAGGCTTCGAAGGCCTAACATAATAAAATGGGCTGGCTGTAGGCAATTTAAAATTGGTTCCAGGGGTACACGGGCAGCAGTAGACAGGTCAGTGGAGGCCTAGTGGAAGGAGGGACCGCAGACAGGCTTCGAAGGCCTAACATAATTAAATTGGACAGGCTGTAGGCACTTTATAATTGGTTCCAGGAGTACACGGGCAGCAGTAGACAGGTCAGTGGAGGCCTAGTGGAAGGAGGGACAGCAGACAGGCTTCGAAGGCCTAACATAATAAAATGGGCTGGCTGTAGGCAATTTAAAATTGGTTCCAGGGGTACACGGGCAGCAGTAGACAGGTCAGTGGAGGCCTAGTGGAAGGAGGGACCGCAGACAGGCTTCAAAGGTCTAACATAATAAAATTGGAAGGCTGTAGGCACTTTATAATTGGTTCCAGGGGTACACGGGCAGCAGTAGACAGGTCAGTGGAGGCCTAGTGGAAGGAGGGACCGCAGACAGGCTTCGAAGGCCTAACATAATAAAATGGGCTGGCTGTAGGCAATTTAAATTTGGTTCCAGGGGTACACGGGCAGCAGTGGTCTGGTCAGTGGAGGCCTAGTGGAAGGAGGGACAGCAGACAGGCTTCGAAGGCCTAACATAATAAAATGGGCTGGCTGTAGGCAATTTAAAATTGGTTCCAGGGGTATACGGGCAGCAGTAGACAGGTCAGTGGAGGCCTAGTGGAAGGAGGGACCGCAGACAGGCTTCGAAGGCCTAACATAATAAAATTGGAAGGCTGTAGGCACTTTATAATTGGTTCCAGGAGTACACGGGCAGCAGTAGACAGGTCAGTGTAGTAGTAGTTGAAAGAACGGGCCGCAGACAGGCATCGAAGGCCTAACATAATAAAATTGGACAGGCTGTAGGCAATTTAAAATTGGTTCCAGGGGTACACGGGCAGCAGTGGTCTGGTCAGCGGAGGCCGATTGTAATGAGTGTCTGCCAGTTAGTAGTCCAAAACAATAAATAAATGTGAATGTCTCGCATTAAAACAAAACGAAAACACTAAAGGGTGCAATCATTAGGTTCAGGGGTTGGATCCTCTGCGTAGTTTCAGACCTACTAATTTAGCGCAAAGTATTTACTGTGGTAAATAGAGGACACTGCCCCTGACTATGTTAAGTACCATCATACATGTCAACACAATGGTATTGTCAGTGGCAGGAATGGAAGGATGTCAGCGCATAGACTAAACATTGGTGGAAGTGTGAGAGATAACTGTGGAAGTGGTAGAGCAATGTTTGACCTGGGGGTGGGTGAACTCTCTTGTGGCCGGCGGTACAGGCCCAGGGCCCCTCATGTTACAACAGTGTGTCTGACGTTGGGTGCGCACCACCACCGCCAGAGACACTTTATTGTACTATGAGGGACCCAGTGGCAGTGCCGTCGACCAAAAGTGGGCACACCCACCTCTTCAGACAAACAGCACTCTCACGGGTGCTTGCGCCAAGTCGCGATACCACGGCCCCGTGTGGGGAGTTTGGCCATTTAGGGAGGTGTAAACATGTCGTATGCTGGACAATCAGCTGCAGCAAATTAGACGTTAGAAAAGTAATTCACAGTAGTCCACAGGCAAGAGCTTTTCATAGGAAAGCTAGGTGTCTGCCGGGCAAGGTGGGGCAAAAGAATTCGAAATCCAGTTGTGGTTCATTTTAATGAATGTTAGATCATCAACATTTTGGGTAGCCAGACGAGTCCTTTTTTCGGTTAATATTGAACCTGCAGCACTGAATACTCTTTCTGATAGGACACTAGCTGCCGGGCAAGCAAGCTCCTGCAATGCATATTCTGCCAATTCTGGCCAGGTGTCTAATTTTGATGCCCAGTAATCAAGTGGGAATGACGGTTGAGGTAGAACATCGATAAGGGATGAAAAATAGTTAGTAACCATACTGGACAAATGTTGTCTCCTGTCACTTTCAATTGATGCAGCAGTACCTGTCCTGTCTGCGGTCATAGCAAAATCACTCCACAACCTGGTCAGAAAACCCCTCTGTCCAACGCCACTTCTGATGTGTGCACCCCTAACACTCCTGGTCTGCTGCCCCCTGGAGCTCGTGTGAGAACGATCACGTGCGCTGTGTGCTGGGAATACCTGAAGCAAACGGTCAACAAGAGTTGATTGTTTGGTTGCTAATATAAGTTCCAAGTTCTCATGTGGCATAATATTTTGCAATTTGCCTTTATAGCGTGGATCAAGGAGGCAGGCCAACCAGTAATCATCATCGTTCATCATTTTAGTAATGCGTGTGTCCCTTTTGAGGATACGTAAGGCATAATTCGCCATGTGGGCCAAAGATCCAGTTGTCAAATCTGCGGTTGTGATTGGTTGAGGGGCAGTTTCAGGCAAATCTACGTCACTTGTGTCCCTCAAAAAACCAGAACCCGGCCTTGCCACGCAACCAATTTCCAGTGCCCCCGGGAAAGCTTCCTCATTAAAAATATACTCATCCCCATCATCCTCCTCGTCCTCCACCTCCTCTTCGCCCGCTACCTCGTCCTGTACACTGCCCTGACCAGACAATGGCTGACTGTCATCAAGGCTTTCCTCTTCCTCTGGTCCAGACGCCTGATCCTTTATGTGCGTCAAACTTTGCATCAGCAGACACATTAAGGGGATGCTCATGCTTATTATGGCGTTGTCTGCACTAACCAGCCGTGTGCATTCCTCAAAACACTGAAGGACTTGACACATGTCTTGTATCTTCGACCACTGCACATCTGACAACTCCATGTCTGCCATCCTACTGCCTGCCCATGTATGTGTATCCTCCCACAAAAACATAACAGCCCGCCTCTGTTGGCACAGTCTCTGAAGCATGTGCAGTGTTGAGTTCTACCTTGTTGCAACGTCTATGATTAGGCGATGCTGGGGAAGGTTCAAAGACCGCTGATAGGTCTGCATACGGCTGGAGGGTACAGGCGAACGTCGGATATGTGAGCAAAGTCCACACACTTTGAGGAGCAGGTCGGAGAACTCAGGATAAGTTTTCAATAAGCACTGCACCACCAGGTTTAAGGTGTGAGCCAGGCAAGGAATGTGTTTCAGTTGGGAAAGGGAGATGGCAGCCATGAAATTCCTTCCGTTATCACTCACTACCTTGCCTGCCTCAAGATCTACTGTGCCCAGCCACGACTGTGTTTCTTGTTGCAAGAACTCGGACAGAACTTCCGCGGTGTGTCTGTTGTCGCCCAAACACTTCATGGCCAATACAGCCTGCTGACGCTTGCCAGTAGCTGGCCCATAATGGGACAACTGGTGTGCAACAGTGTCAGCTGCCGATGGAGTGGTTGGCCGACTGCGGTCTGTGGACGAGCTGTCGCTTCTGCAGGAGGACGAGGAGGAGGGGGTGCGAACGCCTACAGCCAACTGTTTCCTAGACCGTGGGCTAGGCACAACTGTCCCGAAATTGATGTCCCCTGTGGACCCTGCATCCACCACATTCACCCAGTGTGCCGTGATGGACACGTAACGTCCCTGGCCATGCCTACTGGTCCATGCATCTGTAGTCAGGTGCACCTTTGTACTCACAGATTGCCTGAGTGCATGGACGATGCGCTGTTTAACATGCTGGTGCAGGGCTGGGATGGCTTTTCTGGAAAAAAAGTGTCGACTGGGTAGCTCGTAGCATGGTTCAGCGTACTCCATTAGGGCTTTGAAAGCTTCGCTTTCAACTAACCGGTAGGGCATCATCTCTAACGAGATTAGTCTAGCTATGTGGGCGTTAAAACCCTGTGTACGCGCATGCGAGGATAAGTACTTCCTTTTTCTAACCAGAGTCTCATGTAGGGTGAGCTGGACTGGAGAGCTGGAGATCGTGGAACTAGCGGGTGTGCCGGTGGACATGGCAGACTGAGAGACGGTTGGAGACGGTATTGTTTCCGCCAGTGCCCTAGATGCAATATTTCCTCCTACAAAACTGGTGATTCCCTGACCCTGACTGCTTTTGGCTGGCAAAGAAACCTGCACAGATACTGCCGGTGGTGCGGAAAATGGTGGCCTTACAGTGACGGAAGGGATGTTGCGTTGCTGACTAGCTTCATTGGCCGAGGGTGCTACAACCTTAAGGGACGTTTGGTAGTTAGTCCAGGCTTGAAAATGCATGGTGGTTAAATGTCTATGCATGCAACTTGTATTGAGACTTTTCAGATTCTGACCTCTGCTTAAGGTAGTTGAACATTTTTGACAGATGACTTTGCACTGATCAATTGGATGTTGTTTAAAAAAATGCCAGACTGCACTCTTTCTAGCATCGGATACCTTTTCAGGGATTGCAGACTGAGCTTTAACCGGATGGCCACGCTGTCCTCCAACAGGTTTTGGCTTTGCCACGCGTTTTGGGCCAGATACGGGCCCGGCAGATGGAACCTGTTGCGATGTTGATGCCTGCTGCGGCTCCTCCTCCACCTCCGCTTCTGAACTACTGCCGCCTGCACCCTGTTCCCCCAATGGCTGCCAATCGGGGTCAACAACTGGGTCATCTATTACCTCCTCTTCTAGCTCGTGTGCAACTTCGTCTGTGTCACCGTGTCAGTCGGTGGTATAGCGTTCGTGACGTGGCAACATAGTTTCATCAGGGTCTGATTGTGGATCAGTACCCTGAGAGGGCAATGTTGTGGTCTGAGTCAAAGGACCAGCATAGTAGTCTGGCTGTGGCTGTGCATCAGTGCACTCCATGTCAGAATCTACTTGTAATGGGCATGGCCTGTTAAGTGTTTCACTTTCTAAGCCAGGGACGGTATGTGTAAAGAGCTCCATGGAGTAACCCGTTGTGTCGCCTGCTGCATCCTTCTCTCTTGTTGTTGTTTTTGCTGAAGAGGACAAGGAAGCGACTTGTCCCTAACCGTGAACATCCACAAGCGACGCGCTGCTTTTACATTTACCAGTTTCAGAAGAGGAGGCAAAAGAGCTAGAGGCTGAGTCTGCAAGGTAAGCCAAAACTTGCTGTTGCTGCTCCGGCTTTAAAAGCGGTTTTCCTACTCCCAGAAAAGAGAGCGTTCGAGGCCTTGTGTAGCCAGACGACGAACCTGGCTCCACAGCTCCAAACTTAGGTGGAATATTTTTTTTCCCACGACCACCTGATGCTCCACTACCACTACCATCATTACCAGCTGACAATGAACGCCCACGGCCACAACCTCTTGCACCAGACTTCCTCATTGTTTTAAAAACTTAACCAAAGTAACTTCATTTGTTGCTGTCAAGCAACTCACACGGTGAGCTATAACTTCAGTGTGATTTCAATATCCCTTTACAGGTTGGTGAGACCACAAGGAAAATCAGGCACAATGTTACACACTCTGTTTTCTGTGGCACCAAATCAAAGAGATGCCACACACGCAGGACTGTCACTCAAGCACAAATGTCAATATTAGAGTTGAGCGACCTTGACCTTTTTAGAGTCGAGCCGGGTTTCGCGAAACCCGACTATCTCAAAAGTCGGGTCGAGTGAAATCGCCCGATTATGACGTAAAGTCGGGATCGACCGAAACACGAAACCCAATGCAAGTCAATGGGGCAGCATAGTCGGCAGTGAGTGGGGGCCAGGAAAACACCTAGAGTGCCCATTTTAATGTCAAAACCATCCATTCTTCTTAATGAAGCTTGTCAAGCGTAATTTACCTTATAATAATTGGAAGGCATTTGAAATTGGGGGTCATTTGGCTAAAGTTGTGGTGGGTAGGGCTGGTTCAAGTAATTAGTGGGCCCAGGAAATCTGGACCACGTCACGGCAGTGGAGCAGGGAGAGGTAAGTATTTCAACTTTGCAAGTGCTGTGAACCTGAGCAAGCAGGGGGGGCCCACTCATTGGCATTGGCACTGGCACAGGGCCCCTCAAAGTACAGCGGTGTGTTTGCACGGCGGGGGCGCCTCCCACCGGCAGCAACACTTTTGCGTACCATGAGAGGCCCTGTGCCAGTGACGTCGCCAACTAGTATTCCTCCCCCCACCTGATGAAGGAACCTGCACTTTCATCTGCACCTTCCTGTTTGTCCCCGTGTAAGGTGGTATGGTATGCGGGAAGGGGGACCTGACTTTCTGCAGGGTCACAATCTTGCAGTGTAGCGTGCACGGGAAATGTTGCGTTATGGGTCAATGTACCAGCAGACTCATCTATCACTGGCTGGGCAATGGGCAGGATGAGGAGGAAACACAGATATAGGCCCAAAGAATAAAGTGGGCTAAATGCAGTTCAAAATTGGTAACACAGGACTAATCAGGGGGCATTGCAGTGGAGGACAACTGGAATGAGAGGCTGACACAGAGAGTAGGCCCAAATCAGTAAGTAGTCGAAATGCAGTTCAAAACTGGCAACAGTAGTAAACAGGCGGCACAGCTTTGTTCAGTGGAGGAGAACAGCAAGGAGTGGCAGACACCGATAGTAGGCCCCAACCCAACTAGTAGGCCAAATGCAGTCTAACATTAACAACTACTTAACGAGCGCCTGAAAACGGAATTTCAGGACAGGAAACCAGGAGAACAGCAAGGAGCGGCAGACACCGATAGTAGGCCCCAAACCAACTAGTACGCCAAATGCAGTTGTTCCGTTTAACCACAATTTAATGAGAGCCTGAAGATAGAAGTTCAGGAAAGGCAACCTGGAGAACACCTTGGAGTGGAACACACCATCTCTCTACACCCCATACCCAATTTGTAGGCCTAATGCAGCGTAGTTTCCAACAACTACTAAACGAGAGCATGATGATCGAAGCATTGGCGAGGAAACCTGGGGAACACCTTGGAGTGGAACACACCATCTCTCTACAGTGGAACACACCATCTCTCTACACCCCATACCCAATTTGTAGGCCTAATGCAGCGTAGTTTCCAACAACTACTAAACGAGAGCCGGAAGATCGAAGCAATGGAGAGGAAACCTGGGGAACACCTTGGAGTGTAACACACCATCTCTCTACACCCCATACCCAATTTGTAGGCCTAATGCAGCGTAGTTTCCAACAACTACTAAACGAGAGCCGGAAGATCGAAGCTCAGGAAAGGCAACCTGGAGAACACCTTGGAGTGGAACACACCATCTCTCTACACCCCATACCCAATTTGTAGGCCCAATGCAGCGTAGTTTCCAACAACTACTAAACGAGAGCCGGAAGATCGAAGCAATGGAGAGGAAACCTGGGGAACACCTTGGAGTGGAACACACCATCTCTCTACAGTGGAACACACCATCTCTCTACACCCCATACCCAATTTGTAGGCCTAATGCAGCGTAGTTTCCAACAACTACTAAACGAGAGCCGGAAGATCGAAGCTCAGGAAAGACAACCTGGGAAACACCTTGGAGTGGAACACACCATCTCTCTACACCCCATACCCAATTTGTAGGCCCAATGCAGCGTAGTTTCCAACAACTACTAAACGAGAGCCGGAAGATCGAAGCTCAGGAAAGGCAACCTGGGGAACACCTTGGAGTGTAACAAACCCTCTCTCTACACCACGGAAGGGCTGATTCTTAGGAAGGAAGGCTGTCGGAAAGAAGCAGGGCGCGTCCGAGGGTGATTATATTCTTATTAGGTATATACTCACCCTCGGACGCGCCCTGCTTCTTTATTTGTAATGAATGTTTATTTGCAATGTGGTTTTGACTTACTCTATTTTTTTGGTAAATAATGATTTTATTATTTTCATTGTTTTGCATCTTCTTGGCAATAATATAAAGAAGACGCGACAGGACAACACTCGGTGGATGCCATATCTGTGTTTAAAATTGAAAAAACCTTTCAGTTAACTACTTGCAGGAGAAAGTTATTGTAGCTGGTGGCCATTTTTAGTACTGTACCAGATTTTTGTTGTATGTGTTTGTTTTTAATGTTAAAATGTCTGCATTTGATATATCTACAGTATTTTCTTTTTTATAAGCAAAATACTTATTTTTATATTTTCTGATGTTGGTTCCAGGGATACACGGGCAGCAGTGGTGTGGTCAGTGGAGGCCTAGTGGAAGGAGTGACCGCAGACAGGCATCGAAGGCATAAAATAATAACACATGGCTGTAGGCAATTTTAAATTGGTTACAGGGGTACACGGGCAGCAGTGGTGTGGTCAGTGGAGGCCTAGTGGAAGGAGTGACCGCAGACAGGCATCGAAGGCCTAAAATAATAACACATGGCTGTAGGCAATTTTAAATTGGTTCCAGGGGTACACGGGCAGCAGTGGTGTGGTCAGTGGAGGCCTAGTGGAAGGAGTGACCGCAGACAGGCATCGAAGGCCTAAAATAATAACACATGGCTGTAGGCAATTTTAAATTGGTTACAGGGGTACACGGGCAGCAGTGGTGTGGTCAGTGGAGGCCTAGTGGAAGGAGTGACCGCAGACAGGCATCGAAGGCCTAAAATAATAACACATGGCTGTAGGCAATTTTAAATTGGTTACAGGGGTACACGGGCAGCAGTGGTGTGGTCAGTGGAGGCCTAGTGGAAGGAGTGACCGCAGACAGGCATCGAAGGCCTAAAATAATAACACATGGCTGTAGGCAATTTTAAATTGGTTCCAGGGGTACACGGGCAGCAGTGGTGTGGTCAGTGGAGGCCTAGTGGAAGGAGTGACCGCAGACAGGCATCGAAGGCCTAAAATAATAACACATGGCTGTAGGCAATTTTAAATTGGTTACAGGGGTACACGGGCAGCAGTGGTGTGGTCAGTGGAGGCCTAGTGGAAGGAGTGACCGCAGACAGGCATCGAAGGCCTAAAATAATAACACATGGCTGTAGGCAATTTTAAATTGGTTCCAGGGGTACACGGGCAGCAGTGGTGTGGTCAGTGGAGGCCTAGTGGAAGGAGTGACCACAGACAGGCATCGAAGGCCTAAAATAATAACACATGGCTGTAGGCAATTTTAAATTGGTTCCAGGGGTACACGGGCAGCAGTGGTGTGGTCAGTGGAGGCCTAGTGGAAGGAGTTACCACAGACAGGCATCGAAGGCCTAAAATAATAACACATGGCTGTAGGCAATTTTAAATTGGTTCCAGGGGTACACGGGCAGCAGTGGTGTGGTCAGTGGAGGCCTAGTGGAAGGAGTGACCGCAGACAGGCATCGAAGGCCTAAAATAATAACACATGGCTGTAGGCAATTTTAAATTGGTTCCAGGGGTACACGGGCAGCAGTGGTGTGGTCAGTGGAGGCCTAGTGGAAGGAGTCACCGCAGACAGGCATCGAAGGCCTAAAATAATAACACATGGCTGTAGGCAATTTTAAATTGGTTACAGGGGTACACGGGCAGCAGTGGTGTGGGCAGTGGAGGCCTAGTGGAAGGAGTGACCGCAGACAGGCATCGAAGGCCTAAAATAATAACACATGGCTGTAGGCAATTTTAAATTGGTTCCAGGGGTACACGGGCAGCAGTGGTGTGGTCAGTGGAGGCCTAGTGGAAGGAGTGACCACAGACAGGCATCGAAGGCCTAAAATAATAACACATGGCTGTAGGCAATTTTAAATTGGTTCCAGGGGTACACGGGCAGCAGTGGTGTGGTCAGTGGAGGCCTAGTGGAAGGAGTGACCGCAGACAGGCATCGAAGGCCTAAAATAATAACACATGGCTGTAGGCAATTTTAAATTGGTTCCAGGGGTACACGGGCAGCAGTGGTGTGGTCAGTGGAGGCCTAGTGGAAGGAGTGACCACAGACAGGCATCGAAGGCCTAAAATAATAACACATGGCTGTAGGCAATTTTAAATTGGTTCCAGGGGTACACGGGCAGCAGTGGTGTGGTCAGTGGAGGCCTAGTGGAAGGAGTCACCGCAGACAGGCATCGAAGGCCTAAAATAATAACACATGGCTGTAGGCAATTTTAAATTGGTTACAGGGGTACACGGGCAGCAGTGGTGTGGTCAGTGGAGGCCTAGTGGAAGGAGTAACCGCAGATAGGCATCGAAGGCCTAAAATAATAACACATGGCTGTAGGCAATTTTAAATTGGTTCCAGGGGTACACGGGCAGCAGTGGTGTGGTCAGTGGAGGCCTAGTGGAAGGAGTGACCGCAGACAGGCATCGAAGGCCTAAAATAATAACACATGGCTGTAGGCAATTTTAAATTGGTTCCAGGGGTACACGGGCAGCAGTGGTGTGGTCAGTGGAGGCCTAGTGGAAGGAGTGACCACAGACAGGCATCGAAGGCCTAAAATAATAACACATGGCTGTAGGCAATTTTAAATTGGTTCCAGGGGTACACGGGCAGCAGTGGTGTGGTCAGTGGAGGCCTAGTGGAAGGAGTCACCGCAGACAGGCATCGAAGGCCTAAAATAATAACACATGGCTGTAGGCAATTTTAAATTGGTTACAGGGGTACACGGGCAGCAGTGGTGTGGTCAGTGGAGGCCTAGTGGAAGGAGTAACCGCAGATAGGCATCGAAGGCCTAAAATAATAACACATGGCTGTAGGCAATTTTAAATTTGTTCCAGGGGTACACGGGCAGCAGTGGTGTGGTCAGTGGAGGCCTAGTGGAAGGAGTGACCGCAGACAGGCATCGAAGGCCTAAAATAATAACACATGGCTGTAGGCAATTTTAAATTGGTTCCAGGGGTACACGGGCAGCAGTGGTGTGGTCAGTGGAGGCCTAGTGGAAGGAGTGACCACAGACAGGCATCGAAGGCCTAAAATAATAACACATGGCTGTAGGCAATTTTAAATTGGTTCCAGGGGTACACGGGCAGCAGTGGTGTGGTCAGTGGAGGCCTAGTGGAAGGAGTGACCGCAGACAGGCATCGAAGGCCTAAAATAATAACACATGGCTGTAGGCAATTTTAAATTGGTTCCAGGGGTACACGGGCAGCAGTGGTGTGGTCAGTGGAGGCCTAGTGGAAGGAGTCACCGCAGACAGGCATCGAAGGCCTAAAATAATAACACATGGCTGTAGGCAATTTTAAATTGGTTACAGGGGTACACAGGCAGCAGTGGTGTGGTCAGTGGAGGCCTAGTGGAAGGAGTCACCGCAGACAGGCATCGAAGGCCTAAAATAATAACACATGGCTGTAGGCAATTTTAAATTGGTTACAGGGGTACACGGGCAGCAGTGGTGTGGTCAGTGGAGGCCTAGTGGAAGGAGTGACCACAGACAGGCATCGAAGGCCTAACATAACAAAAATGTCAATACAATGGTATTGTCAGTGGCAGGCATTGAAGGATGTCAGCGCATAGACTAAACATTGGTGGAGCTGTGAGATAATTTTGCAAGTGGTAGAGCACTGTTTGAGCTGGGGTGGGGGGAAACTTTCTTGTGACCGGCGGTACAGGCCCAGGGCCCCTCATATTACAACGGTGTGTCTGACGTTGGGTGCGCACCACCACCGCCAGAGACACTTTATTGTACTAGGAGGGACCCAGTGGCAGTGCCGTCGACCAAAAGCGGGCTCACACACCTCTTCAGACAAACTGCACTCTCACGGGTGCTGTCGCCAAGTGTCGATACCACGGCCCCGTGTGGGGAGTTTGGCCATTTAGTGAGGTGTAAACATGTCGTATGCTGGACAATCAGGTGCAGAAAATTACGAGATTGGAAAAGGCATTCAGAATAGTCCACAGGCAAGACCTTTTCATAGGAAAGCTAGGTGTCAGCCGGGCAAGGTGGGGCAAAAGATTTCGAAATCCAGTTGTGGTTCATTTTAATGAAGGTTAGATCATCTACATTTTGGGTAGCCAGACGAGTCCTTTTTTCTGTTAGTATTGAACCTGCAGCACTGAATACTCTTTCTGATAGGACACTAGCTGCCGGGCAAGCAAGCTCTTGCAATGCATATTCTGCCAATTCTGGCCAGGTGTCTAATTTTGATGCCCAGTAATCAAATGGGAATGACGGTTGAGGGAGAACATCGATAAGGGATGAAAAATAGTTTGTAACCATACTGGACAAATGTTGTCTCCTGTCACTTTGAATTGATGCTGCAGTACCTGTCCTGTCTGCGGTCATAGCAAAATCACTCCACAACCTGGTCAGAAAACCCCTCTGGCCAACGCCACTTCTGATTTCTGCCCCTCTAACTCCTCTGGTCTGCTGGCCCCTGCAGCTCGTGTGAGAACGATCACGGGCGCTGTGTGCAGGGAATGCCAGAAGCAAACGGTCAACAAGAGTTGATTGTTTGGTTGCTAATATTAGTTCCAAGTTCTCATGTGGCATTATATTTTGCAATTTGCCTTTATAGCGAGGATCAAGGAGGCAGGCCAACCAGTAATCGTCATCATTCATCATTTTAGTTATGCGTGTGTCCCTTTTGAGGATACGTAAGGCATAATCCGCCATGTGGGCCAAAGTTCCAGTTCTCAAATCTGCGGTTGTGCTTGGTTGAGGGGCAGTTTCAGGCAAATCCACGTCACTTGTGTCCCTCAAAAAACCAGAACCCGGCCTTGCCGCGCCACCAATTTCCAGTGGCCCCGGAAAAGCTTCCTCATTAAAAATATAATCATCCCCATCATCCTCCTCGTCCTCCTCCTCCTCTTCGCCCGCTACCTCGTCCTGTACACTGCCCTGGCCAGACAATGGCTGACTGTCATCAAGGCTTTCCTCTTCCTCAGCTGCAGACGCCTGATCCTTTATGTGCGTCAAACTTTGCATCAGCAGACGCATTAGGGGGATGCTCATGCTTATTATGGCGTTGTCTGCACTAACCAGCCGTGTGCATTCCTCAAAACACTGAAGGACTTGACACATGTCTTGAATCTTCGACCACTGCACACCTGACAACTCCATGACTGCCATCCTACTGCCTGCCCGTGTATGTGTATCCTCCCACAAAAACATAACAGCCCGCCTCTGTTCACACAGTCTCTGAAGCATGTGCAGTGTTGAGTTCCACCTTGTTGCAACGTCTATGATTAGGCGATGCTGGGGAAGGTTCAAAGAACGCTGATAGGTCTGCATACGGCTGGAGTGTACGGGCGAACGGCGGATATGTGAGCAAAGTCCACGCACTTTGAGGAGCAGGTCGGATAACCCCGGATAACTTTTCAGGAAGCACTGCACCACCAGGTTTAAGGTGTGAGCCAGGCAAGGAATGTGTTTCAGTTGGGAAAGGGAGATGGCAGCCATGAAATTCCTTCCGTTATCACTCACTACCTTGCCTGCCTCAAGATCTACAGTGCCCAGCCACGACTGCGTTTCTTTCTGCAAGAACTCGGACAGAACTTCCGCGGTGTGTCTGTTGTCGCCCAAACACTTCATAGCCAATACAGCCTGCTGACGTTTGCCAGTGGCTGCCCCATAATGGGAGACCTGGTGTGCAACAGTGGCAGCTGCGGATAGAGTGGTTGTGCAACTGCGGTCTGTGGACGAGCTCTCGCTTCTGCAGGAGGACGAAGAGGAGGAGGAGGGGGTGCGAACGGCTACAGCCAATTGTTTCCTAGACCGTGGGCTAGGCAGAACTGTCCCAAACTTGCTGTCCCCTGTGGACCCTGCATCCACCACATTTACCCAGTGTGCCGTGATGGACACGTAACGTCCCTGGCCATGCCTACTGGTCCATGCATCTGTTGTCAGGTGCACCTTTGTGCTCACAGATTGCCTGAGTGCATGGACGATGCGCTCTTTAACATGCTGGTGGAGGGCTGGGATGGCTTTTCTGGAAAAAAAGTGTCGACTGGGTAGCTCGTAGCGTGGTACAGCGTAGTCCATCAGGGCTTTGAAAGCTTCGCTTTCAACTAACCGGTAGGGCATCATCTCTAACGAGATTAGTCTAGCTATGTGTGCGTTCAAACCCTGTGTACGCGGATGCGAGGCTAAGTACTTCCTTTTTCTAACCATAGTCTCATGTAGTGTGAGCTGGACTGGAGAGCTGGAGATCGTGGAACTAGCGGGGGTGCCGGTGGACATGGCAGACTGAGAGACGGTGGGAGATGGTATTGTTGCCACCGGTGCCCTAGATGCAGTGTTTCCTACTACGAAACTGGTGATTCCCTGACCCTGACGGCTTTGGCCTGGCAAAGAAACCTGCACAGATACTGCAGGTGGTGCGGAAAATGGTGGCCCTACACTGCCGGAAGGGATGTTGCGTTGCTGACTAGCTTCATTGGCCGAGGGTGCTACAACCTTAAGGGACGTTTGGTAGTTAGTCCAGGCTTGCAAATGCATGGTGGTTAAATGTCTATGCATGCAACTTGTATTGAGACTTTTCAGATTCTGTCCTCTGCTTAAGGTAGTTGAACATTTTTGACAGATGACTTTGCGCTGATCAATTGGATGTTGTTTAAAAAAATGCCAGACTGCACTCTTTCTAGCATCGGATACCTTTTCAGGCATTGCAGACTGAGCTTTAACCGGATGGCCACGCTGTCCTCCAACAGGTTTTAGCTTTGCCACGCGTTTTGGGCAAGATACGGGCCCGGCAGATGGAACCTGTTGCGATGTTGATGCCTGCTGCGGCCCCTCCTCCTCCGCTTCAGAACTGCTGCCGCCTGCACCCTGTTCCCCCAATGGCTGCCAATCGGGGTCAAGAACTGGGTCATCTATTACCTCTTCTTGTAGCTCGTGTGCAACTTCGTCTGTGTCACCGTGTCGGTCGGTGGTATAGCGTTCGTGATGGGGCAACATAGTCTCATCAGGGTCTGATTCTTGATCAGCACCCTGCGAGGGCAATGTTGTGGTCTGAGTCAAAGGACCAGCATAGTAGTCTGGCTGTGGCTGTGCATCAGTGCACTCCATGTCAGATTCAACTTGTAATGGGCATGGACTGTTAACTGCTTCACTTTCTAAGCCAGGGACGGTATGTGTAAAGAGCTCCATGGCGTAACCCGTTGTGTCGCCTGCTGCATTCTTCTCTGTTGTTGTTTTTGCTGAAGAGGACAAGGAAGCGACTTGTCCCTGACCGTGAACATCCACTAACGACGCGCTGCTTTGACATTTACCAGTTTCACGAGAGGAGGCAAAAGAGCTAGAGGCTGAGTCAGCAAGATAAGCCAAAACTTGCTCTTGCTGCTCCGGCTTTAAAAGCGGTTTTCCTACTCCCAGAAAAGGGAGCGTTCGAGGCCTTGTGTAGCCAGACGACGAACCTGGCTCCACAGCTCCAGACTTAGGTGCAATATTTTTTTTCCCACGACCAGCTGATGCTCCACCACTACCACTACCCTCATTACCAGCTGACAATGAACGCCCCCGGCCACGACCTCTTCCACCATACTTCCTCATTGTTTTAAAAACGTAAACAAACTAACGGTATTTGTTGCTGTCACACAAATTACACGGTGAGCTATATCTTCAGTATGATTTAGCTACCCCTTTACAGGTGAGTGAGACCACAACGAAAATCAGGCACAATGTTACACACTCTGTTGTTGGTGGCAAATGAGAGAGATGCCACACACGCAGGACTGTCACTGAAGCACAAATGTAAATATTAATCTCCCACTGATTTGATTTTTTTTTTTTTTTTCAGGGAGACTTTAGGAAAAAAAAAATAGAATAAAATGATTTTTTCAGGAAGAATTTAGAAACCAAAGAAAATAAAATGATTTTTTCAGGGAGAATTTAGAAAACAAATAAAACAAAAAAAGGCTTTCTATGGCCCACTGAGTGAGAGATGACGCACACAGGAGTCAGGAGTGGCACACAAGCCCAGAGGCCAATATTTATCTCCCACTGATTGATGTAGTGATTTTTTCAGGTAGATTTTGGAACCCAAATCAAGCTAAAAAAAATAATAGGCTTTCTATGGCCCACAATTGGAGAGAGAGAGAGAGATGGCACACCCAGGAGTCAAGACTGGCACACAAGCAGAAAGGGCAATATTAATCTCCCACTGATTTGTTTTTTTTTGTTTTTTTTCAGGGAGACTTTAGGAAAAAAAATGGAATAAAATGATTTTTTCAGGAAGAATTTAGAAACCAAATAAAATAAAATGATTTTTTCAGGGAGAATTTAGAAAACAAATAAAACAAAAAAGGCTTTTTATGGCCCACTGAGTGAGAGATGACGCACACAGGAGTCAGGAGTGGCACACAAGCCCAGAGGCCAATATTTATCTCCCACTTTTTTTTTTTTGTTCCAGGGAAAATTTATAAACCCAATAAAAAAAATAATAAATAGGCTTTCTATGGCCCACTATCTGAGAGACAGAGAGAGATGGCACGCTTAGGACTGGCACACAAGCCCAAAGGCCAATATTAATCTCCCTTTTTTTTTTAAGGGAGAATTTATAAAACCAAAAAAAAAAAAAAAATAGGCTTTCTATGGCCCACTATTTGTGAGAGAGATGGCACGCTCAGGACTGGCACACAAGCCCAGAGGCCAATATTAATCTCCCACTGATTGATTTATTGATTTTTTCAGGTAGAATTTAGAACCCAAATAAAGCAAAAAAATAAATAGGCTTTCTATGGCCCACTGAGTGAGTGATGATGCACACAGGAGTCAGGAGTGGCACACAAGCCCTGAGGCCAATATTTTTCTCCCACTGATTGATGTAGTGATTTTTTCAGGTAGATTTTAGAACCAAAATCAAGCAAAAAAATAAATAGGCTTTCTATGGCCCACTGAGTGAGTGATGATGCACACAGGAGTCAAGAGTGGCACACAAGCCCTGAGGCCAATATTTTTCTCCCACTGATTGATGTAGTGATTTTTTCAGGTAGATTTTATAACCCAAATCAAGCAAAAAAATAAATAGGCTTTCTATGGCCCACTGAGTGAGAGATGACACAGACAGGGATGGCACTCTAGCAGAAATGTCAATCTTAATCTCCCACAAAAAAAAAACAAAAAACAGGGAGTGTCCTTCAATTACTATCTCCCTGCAGTAATCTCAGCCAGGTATGGCAGGCAGCAAAAAGGAGTGGACTGATGCACAAATTAAATAAAAAGTGTGTACAAACCAAAAAGATAGCTGTGCAGAAAGGAAGGAACAAGAGGATTTGTGCTTTGAAAAAAGCAGTTGGTTTGCACAGCGGCGTACACACAGCAATGCAGCTATCAGGGAGCCTTCTAGGGCAGCCCAATGAGCTACAGCGCTGAGGGGGAAAAAAAAAAAATGTAGCTTCCACTGTCCCTGCACACCGAAGGTGGTGTTGGGCAGTGGAAATCGCTACAGCACAAGCGGTTTGGTGGTTAATGGACCCTGCCTAACGCTATCCCTGCTTCTGACGAAGCGGCAGCAACCTCTCCCTAAGCTCAGATCAGCAGCAGTAACATGGCGGTCGGCGGGAACTCCCCTTTATAGCCCCTGTGACGCCGCAGACAGCAAGCCAATCACTGCAATGCCCTTCTCTAAGATGGTGGGGACCAGGACCTATGTCATCACGCTGCCCACACTCTGCGTTTACCTTCATTGGCTGAGAAATGGCGCTTTTCGCGTCATTGACACGCGACTTTGGCGCGAAAGTTGCGTACCGCATGGCCGACCCCGCACAGGGGTCGGATCGGGTTTCATGAAACCCGACTTTGCCAAAAGTCGGCGACTTTTGAAAATGAACGACCCGTTTCGCTCAACCCTAGTCAATATTAATCTCCCACCTATTTTTTTTTTTTTTTCAGGGAGACTTTAGAAACAAAATAAAATAAAATGATTTTTTCAGGAAGAATTTAGAAACCAAATAAAATAAAATGATTTTTTCAGGGACAATTTAGAAACCAAAAAAAAAAAAAGGCTTTCTATGGCCCACTGAGTGAGAGATGGCACACACAGGAGTCAGGAGTGGCACACAAGCCCTGAGGCCAATATTTTTCTCCCACTGATTGATGTAGTGATTTTTTCAGGTAGATTTTGGAACCCAAATCAAGCAAAAAAATAAATAGGCTTTCTATGGCCCACAATTTGAGAGAGAGAGAGATGGCACACCCAGGAGTCAAGACTGGCACACAAGCAGAAAGGGCAATATTAATCTCCCACCTTTTTTGTTTTTTTTCAGGGAGACTTTAGAAACAAAATAAAATAAAATGATTTTTTCAGGAAGAATTTAGAAACCAAATAAAATAAAATGATTTTTTCAGGGACAATTTAGAAACCAAATTAAAAAAAAAAAAAGTCTTTCTATGGCCCACTGAGTGAGAGATGGCACACACAGGAGTCAGGAGTGGCACACAAGCCCAGAGGCCAATATTTTTCTCCCACTGATTGATGTAGTGATTTTTTCAGGTAGATTTTGGAATCCAAATCAAGCAAAAAAATAAATAGGCTTTCTATGGCCCACAATTTGAAAGAGAGAGAGAGAGATGGCACACCCAGGAGTCAAGAGTGGCACACAAGCAGAAAGGGCAATATTAATCTCCCACTGTTTTTTTCTTCAGGGAGACTTTGGAAAGAAAATAAAATAAAATGATTTTTTCAGGAAGAATTTAGAAACCAAAAAAAAAAAAAAGGCTTTCTATGGCCCACTGAGTGAGAGATGGCACACACAGGAGTCAGGAGTGGCACACAAGCCCAGAGGCCAATATTTTTCTCCCACTGATTGATTTATTGATTTTTTCAGGTAGAATTTAGAACCCAAATCAAGCAAAAAAATAAATAGGCTTTCTATGGCCCACAATTTGAGAGAGAGAGAGATGGCACACCCAGGAGTCAAGACTGGCACACAAGCAGAAAGGGCAATATTAATCTCCCACCTATTTTTTTTTTTCAGGGAGACTTTAGAAACAAAATAAAATAAAATGATTTTTTCAGTAAGAATTTAGAAACCAAATAAAATAAAATGATTTTTTCAGGGACAATTTAGAAACCAAATAAAAAAAAAGGCTTTCTATGGCCCACTGAGTGAGAGATGGCACACACAGGAGTCAGGAGTGGCACACAAGCCCAGAGGCCAATATTTATCTCCCACTGATTGATTTATTGATTTTTTCAGGTAGAATTTAGAACCCAAATCAAGCAAAAAAATAAATAGGGTTTCTATGGCCCACAATTTGAGAGAGAGAGAGAGATGGCACACACAGGAGTCAAGAGTGGCACACAAGCAGAAAGGGCAATATTAATCTCCCACTGTTTTTTTTTCAGGGAGACTTTAGAAACAAAATAAAATAAAATGATTTTTTCAGGAAGAATTTAGAAACCAAATGAAATAAAATGATTTTTTCAGGGACAATTTAGAAACCAAATAAAAAAAAAAAGGCTTTCTATGGCCCACTTAGTGAGAGATGGAACACACAGGAGTCAGGAGTGGCACACTGTTATGTTTGCTAATGACAGGTGTTATGAAGGCAATCCAGAAACACAGTGTGCTTAGCGATCAGAGCGCACACAGTGATCTGACAAATACCCAAAAATACAAGAACGAGCTCTGAGACGTGGAAACTCTGTAGACTGCACACCTGATCCTATCCTAAACACAACTAAAAGCGGCTGTGGATTGCGCCTAACAACTACCTAGGCAACTCGGCACAGCCTAAGAAACTAGCTAGCCTGAAGATAGAAAAATAGGCCTGACTTGCCCCAGAGAAATTCCCCAAAGGAAAAGGCAGCCCCCCACATATAATGACTGTGAGTAAGATGAAAAGACAAAACGTAGGGATGAAATAGATTCAGCAAAGTGGGGCCCGATATTCTAGGACAGAGCGAGGACAGTAAAGCGAACTTTGCAGTCTACAAAAAACCCTAAAGCAAAACCACGCAAAGGGGGCAAAAAAAACCCACCGTGCCGAACTAACGGCACGGCGGTACACCCTTTGCGTCTCAGAGCTTCCAGCAAAACAAAAGACAAGCTGGACAGAAAAAAAGCAATAAAAAAGCAAAAAGCACTTAGCTATACAGAGCAGCAGGTCACAGGAACAATCAGGAGAAGCTCAGATCCAACACTGAAACATTGACAAGGAGCAAGGATAGCAGCATCAGGCGGAGTTAAGTAATGAAGCAGTTAACGAGCTCACCAGAACACCTGAGGGAGGAAGCTCAGAAGCTGCAGTACCACTTGTGACCACAGGAGTGAATTCAGCCACAGAATTCACAACAGTACCCCCCCTTGAGGAGGGGTCACCGAACCCTCACCAGAGCCCCCAGGCCGACCAGGATGAGCCGCATGAAAGGCACGAACAAGATCGGAAGCATGAACATCAGAGGCAAAAACCCAGGAATTATCTTCCTGAGCATAACCCTTCCATTTAACCAGATACTGGAGTTTCCGTCTAGAAACACGAGAATCCAAAATCTTCTCCACAATATACTCCAATTCCCCCTCCACCAAAACCGGGGCAGGAGGCTCAACAGATGGAACCATAGGTGCCACGTATCTCCGCAACAACGACCTATGGAATACATTATGTATGGAAAAGGAGTCTGGGAGGGTCAAACGAAAAGACACAGGATTGAGAACCTCAGAAATCCTATACGGACCAATAAAACGATGTTTAAATTTAGGAGAGGAAACCTTCATAGGAATATGACGAGAAGATAACCAAACCAGATCCCCAACACGAAGTCGGGGACCCACACGGCGTCTGCGATTAGCGAAAAGTTGAGCTTTCTCCTGGGACAAGATCAAATTGTCCACTACCTCAGTCCAGATCTGCTGCAACCTATCCACCACAGAATCCACACCAGGACAGTCCGAAGACTCAACCTGTCCTGAAGAGAAACGAGGATGGAACCCAGAATTGCAAAAAAATGGAGAAACCAAGGTAGCCGAGCTGGCCCGATTATTAAGGGCGAACTCAGCCAACGGCAAAAAGGACACCCAATCATCCTGGTCTGCAGAAACAAAACATCTCAGATATGTTTCCAAGGTCTGATTGGTTTGTTCGGTCTGGCCATTAGTCTGAGGATGGAAAGCCGAGGAAAAGGATAGGTCAATGCCCATCCTACCACAAAAGGCTCGCCAAAACCTTGAAACAAACTGGGAACCTCTGTCAGAAACAATATTCTCAGGAATGCCATGCAACCGAACCACATGCTG
Organism: Ranitomeya imitator; assembly: GCF_032444005.1. Taxonomy (NCBI): domain Eukaryota; kingdom Metazoa; phylum Chordata; class Amphibia; order Anura; family Dendrobatidae; genus Ranitomeya; species Ranitomeya imitator. The sequence goes on along the minus strand of NC_091287.1, from coordinate 427,064,393 downwards.
AAAGAACAAAGGTACCAAATCAGAGGAGGAAGGCAATTTAGCCAAGGGCACCAGATGGACCATTTTAGAAAAGCGATCACAGACCACCCAAATGACTGACATCTTTTGAGAAACGAGAAGGTCAGAAATGAAATCCATCGAAATATGTGTCCATGGCCTCTTTGGGACCGGCAAGGGCAAAAGCAACCCACTGGCACGAGAACAGCAGGGCTTAGCCCTAGCACAAATCCCACAGGACTGCACAAAAGTACGTACATCCCGTGACAGAGATGGCCACCAGAAGGATCTAGCCACTAACTCTCTGGTACCAAAGATTCCAGGATGACCAGCCAACACCGAACAATGAAGTTCAGAGATAAGTTTATTAGTCCACCTATCAGGGACGAACAGTTTCTCTGCTGGACAACGATCAGGTTTATTCGCCTGAAATTTTTGCAGCACCCGCCGCAAATCAGGGGAGATGGCAGACACAATGACTCCTTCCTTGAGGATACCCGCTGGCTCAGATAAACCCGGAGAGTCGGGCACAAAACTCCTAGACAGAGCATCCGCCCTCACATTTTTAGAGCCCGGAAGGTACGAAATCACAAAGTCGAAGCGGGCAAAAAATAACGACCAACGGGCCTGTCTAGGATTCAAGCGCTTGGCAGACTCGAGATAAGTCAAGTTCTTATGATCAGTCAATACCACCACGTGATGCTTAGCTCCTTCAAGCCAATGACGCCACTCCTCGAATGCCCACTTCATGGCCAGCAACTCTCGATTGCCCACATCATAATTACGCTCAGCGGGCGAAAACTTCCTGGAAAAGAAAGCACATGGTTTCATCACTGAGCAATCAGAACCTCTCTGTGACAAAACCGCCCCTGCTCCAATCTCAGAAGCATCAACCTCGACCTGGAACGGAAGAGAAACATCTGGCTGACACAACACAGGGGCAGAACAAAAACGACGCTTCAACTCCTGAAAAGCTTCCACAGCAGCAGAAGACCAATTAACCAAATCAGCACCCTTCTTGGTCAAATCGGTCAATGGTTTGGCAATGCTAGAAAAATTACAGATGAAGCGACGATAAAAATTAGCAAAGCCCAGGAACTTTTGCAGACTTTTCAGAGATGTCGGCTGAATCCAATCCTGGATGGCTTGGACCTTAACTGGATCCATCTCGATAGTAGAAGGGGTAAAGATGAACCCCAAAAATGAAACTTTCTGCACACCGAAGAGACACTTTGATCCCTTCACAAACAAAGAGTTAGCACGCAGGACCTGAAAAACCATTCTGACCTGCTTCACATGAGACTCCCAATCATCTGAGAAGATCAAAATGTCATCCAAGTAAACAATCAGGAATTTATCCAGATACTCACGGAAGATGTCATGCATAAAAGACTGAAACACAGATGGAGCATTGGCAAGTCCGAACGGCATCACTAGATACTCAAAATGACCCTCGGGCGTATTGAATGCAGTTTTCCATTCATCTCCTTGCCTGATTCTCACCAGATTATACGCACCACGAAGATCTATCTTAGTGAACCAACTAGCCCCCTTAATCCGAGCAAACAAGTCAGATAACAATGGCAAGGGATACTGAAATTTAACAGTGATCTTATTAAGAAGGCGGTAATCAATACACGGTCTCAGCGAACCATCCTTCTTGGCTACAAAGAAGAACCCTGCTCCCAGTGGTGATGACGATGGGCGAATATGTCCCTTCTCCAGGGATTCCTTCACATAACTGCGCATAGCGGCGTGTTCGGGCACGGATAAATTAAATAATCGACCTTTAGGGAATTTACTACCAGGAATCAAATTGATAGCACAATCACAATCCCTATGCGGAGGTAGAGCATCGGACTTGGGCTCTTCAAATACATCCTGATAATCAGACAAGAACTCTGGGACCTCAGAAGGGGTGGATGACGAAATCGACAAAAATGGAACATCACCATGTACCCCCTGACAACCCCAGCTGGATACCGACATGGAATTCCAATCCAATACTGGATTATGGGTTTGAGCCATGACAACCCCAACACGACCACATCATGCAGATTATGCAACACCAGAAAGCGAATAACTTCCTGATGTGCAGGAGCCATGCACATGGTCAGCTGGGCCCAGTATTGAGGTTTATTCTTGGCCAAAGGTGTAGCATCAATTCCTCTCAATGGAATAGGACACCGCAAAGGCTCCAAGAAAAACCCACAACGTTTAGCATAATCCAAATCCATCAGATTCAGGGCAGCGCCCGAATCCACAAACGCCATGACAGAAAACGACGACAAAGAGCATATCAAGGTAATGGACAGAAGGAATTTGGACTGTACAGTACCAATGACGGTAGACCTAGCGGACCGCTTAGTGCGCTTAGGACAATCAGAAATAGCATGAGTGGAATCACCACAGTAGAAACACAGACCATTCAGACGTCTGTATTCCTGCCGTTCAACTCTAGTCATAGTCCTATCGCACTGCATAGGCTCAGGTTTAACCTCAGGCAGTACCGCCAAATGGTGCACAGATTTACGCTCGCGCAGGCGTCGACCGATCTGAATGGCCAAAGACAAAGACTCATTCAAACCAGCAGGCATAGGAAATCCCACCATGACATCCTTAAGAGCCTCAGAGAGACCCTTTCTGAACAAAGCTGCCAGCGCAGATTCATTCCACTAAGTGAGTACTGACCATTTCCTAAATTTCTGACAATATACTTCTATATCATCCTGACCCTGGCACAAAGCCAGCAAATTTTTCTCAGCCTGATCCACTGAATTAGGCTCATCGTACAGCAATCCGAGCGCCAGGAAAAACGCATCGACACTACTCAATTCAGGGTCTCCTGGCGCAAGAGAAAATGCCCAGTCTTGAGGGTCGCCGCGCAAAAAAGAAATAATAATCAAAATCTGTTGAATAGGATTACCAGAAGAGGTTTCAAGGCCAGAAATAGCTTACAATTATTTTTGAAACTTAGAAACTTAGTTCTATCTCCAAAAAACAAATCAGGAATAGGAATTCTTGGTTCTAACATAGATTTCTGATCAATAGTATCTTGAATTTTTTGTACATTTATAACGAGATTATCCATTGAAGAGCACAGACCCTGAATATCCATGTCCACACCTGTGTCCAGAATCACCCAAATGTCTAGGGGAAAAAAAAAAAAGTGAACACAGAGCAGAAAAAAAAAATGATGTCAGAACTTTTTCTTTCCCTCTATTGAGAATCATTAGTTTGGCTCCTTGTACTGTTATGTTTGCTAATGACAGGTGTTATGAAGGCAATCCAGAAACACAGTGTGCTTAGCGATCAGAGCGCACACAGTGATCTGACAAATACCCAAAAATACAAGAACGAGCTCTGAGACGTGGAAACTCTGTAGACTGCACACCTGATCCTATCCTAAACACAACTAAAAGCGGCTGTGGATTGCGCCTAACAACTACCTAGGCAACTCGGCACAGCCTAAGAAACTAGCTAGCCTGAAGATAGAAAAATAGGCCTGACTTGCCCCAGAGAAATTCCCCAAAGGAAAAGGCAGCCCCCCACATATAATGACTGTGAGTAAGATGAAAAGACAAAACGTAGGGATGAAATAGATTCAGCAAAGTGGGGCCCGATATTCTAGGACAGAGCGAGGACAGTAAAGCGAACTTTGCAGTCTACAAAAAACCCTAAAGCAAAACCACGCAAAGGGGGCAAAAAAAACCCACCGTGCCGAACTAACGGCACGGCGGTACACCCTTTGCGTCTCAGAGCTTCCAGCAAAACAAAAGACAAGCTGGACAGAAAAAAAGCAATAAAAAAGCAAAAAGCACTTAGCTATACAGAGCAGCAGGTCACAGGAACAATCAGGAGAAGCTCAGATCCAACACTGAAACATTGACAAGGAGCAAGGATAGCAGCATCAGGCGGAGTTAAGTAATGAAGCAGTTAACGAGCTCACCAGAACACCTGAGGGAGGAAGCTCAGAAGCTGCAGCACCACTTGTGACCACAGGAGTGAATTCAGCCACAGAATTCACAACAGCACACAAGCCCAGAGGCCAATATTTTTCTCCCACTGATTGATTTATTGATTTTTTCAGGTAGGATTTAGAACCCAAATCAAGCAAAAAAATAAATAGGCTTTCTATGGCCCACTGAGTGAGAGATGGCACACAAAGGAGTCAGGAGTGGCACACAAGCCCAGAGGCCAATATTTTTCTCCCACTGATTGATGTAGTGATTTTTTCAGGTAGATTTTAGAACCCAAATCAACCAAAAAAATAAATAGGCTTTCTATGGCCCACTGAGTGAGAGATGACACACACAGGAGTCAGGAGTGGCACACAAGCCCTGAGGCCAATATTTTCTCCCACTGATTGATGTAGTGATTTTTTCAGGTAGATTTTAGAACCCAAATCAAGCAAAAAAAAAAAATAGGCTTTCTATGGCCCACTGAGTGAGAGATGGCACACACAGGAGTCAGGAGTGGCACACAAGCCCTGAGGCCAATATTTTTCTCCCACTGATTGATGTAGTGATTTTTTCAGGTAGATTTTGGAACCCAAATCAAGCAAAAAAATAAATAGGCTTTCTATGGCCCACAATTTGAGAGAGAGAGAGAGAGATGGCACACCCAGGAGTCAAGACTGGCACATAAGCAGAAAGGGCAATATTAATCTCCCACTGTTTTTTTTTTTTGTTTTTTTTCAGGGAGACTTTAGAAACAAAATAAAATAAAATGATTTTTTCAGGAAGAATTTAGAAACCAAATAAAATAAAATGATATTTTTAGGGACAATTTAGAAACCAAATAAAAAAAAGGCTTTCTATGGCCCACTGAGTGAGAGATGGCACACACAGGAGTCAGGAGTGGCACACAAGCCCAGAGGCCAATATTTTTCTCCCACTGATTGATGTAGTGATTTTTTCAGGTAGGATTTAGAACCCAAATCAAGCAAAAAAATAAATAGGCTTTCTATGGCCCACTGAGTGAAAGATGGCACACACAGGAGTCAGGAGTGGCACACAAGCCCAGAGGCCAATATTTTTCTCCCACTGATTGATTTATTGATTTTTTCAGGTAGATTTTAGAACCCAAATCAAGCAAAAAAATAAATAGGCTTTCTATGGCCCACAATTTGAGAGAGAGAGAGAGATGGCACACCCAGGAGTCAAGAGTGGCACACAAGCAGAAAGGGCAATATTAATCTCCCACTGTTTTTTTTTTCAGGGAGGCTTTAGAAACAAAATAAAGTAAAATGATTTTTTCAGGAAGAATTTAGAAACCAAATAAAATAAAATGATTTTTTCAGGGACAATTTAGAAACCAAATAAAAAAAAAAAAGGCTTTCTATGGCCCACTTAGTGAGAGATGGCACACACAGGAGTCAGGAGTGGCACACAAGCCCAGAGGCCAATATTTTTCTCCCACTGATTGATGTAGTGATTTTTTCAGGTAGGATTTAGAACCCAAATCAAGCAAAAAAATAAATAGGCTTTCTATGGCCCACTGAGTGAAAGATGGCACACACAGGAGTCAGGAGTGGCACACAAGCCCAGAGGCCAATATTTTTCTCCCACTGATTGATGTAGTGATTTTTTCAGGTAGATTTTAGAACCCAAATCAAGCAAAAAAATAAATAGGCTTTCTATGGCCCACTGAGTGAAAGATGGCACACACAGGAGTCAGGAGTGGCACACAAGCCCAGAGGCCAATATTTTTCTCCCACTGATTGATTTATTGATTTTTTCAGGTAGATTTTAGAACCCAAATCAAGCAAAAAAATAAATAGGCTTTCTATGGCCCACTGAGTGAGAGATGGCACACACAGGAGTCAGGAGTGGCACACAAGCCCAGATGCCAATATTTTTCTCCCACTGATTGATGTAGTGATTTTTTCAGGTAGATTTTAGAACCCAAATCAAGCAAAAAAATAAATAGGCTTTCTATGGCCCACTGAGTGAGAGATGGCACACACAGGTGTCATGAGTGGCACACAAGCCCTGAGGCCAATATTTTTCTCCCACTGATTGATGTAGTGATTTTTTCAGGTAGATTTTGGAACCCAAATCAAGCAAAAAAAATAAACAGGCTTTATATGGCCCACAATTTGAGAGAGAGAGAGAGATGGCACACCCAGGAGTCAAGACTGGCACACAAGCAGAAAGGGCAATATTAATCTCCCACTGTTTTTTTTTTTTTTTTTTTTTTTTTTCAGGGAGACTTTAGAAACTAAATAAAATAAAATGATTTTTTCAGGAAAAATTTAGAAACCAAATAAAATAAAATGATTTTTTCAGGGACAATTTAGAAACCAAATAAAAAAAAAAGGCTTTCTATGGCCCACTGAGTGAGAGATGGCACACACAGGAGTCAGGAGTGGCACACAAGCCCAGAGGCAAATATTTATCTCCCACTGATTGATTTATTGATTTTTTCAGGTAGAATTTAGAACCCAAATCAAGCAAAAAAAATAAATAGGCTTTCTATGGCCCACAATTTGAGAGAGAGATGACACACCCAGGAGTCAAGAGTGGCACACAAGCAGAAAGGGCAATATTAATCTCCCACTGTTTTTTTTTTCAGGGAGACTTTAGAAACAAAATAAAATAAAATGATTTTTTCAGGAAGAATTTAGAAACCAAATAAAATAAAATGATTTTTTCAGGGACAATTTAGAAACCAAATTAAAAAAAAAGGCTTTCTATGGCCCACTGAGTGAGAGATGGCACACACAGGAGTCAGGAGTGGCACACAAGCCCAGAGGCCAATATTTTTCTCCCACTGATTGATTTATTGATTTTTTCAGGTAGGATTTAGAACCCAAATCAAGCAAAAAAATAAATAGGCTTTCTATGGCCCACAATTTGAGAGAGAGAGAGAGATGGCACACCCAGGAGTCAAGAGTGGCACTCAAGCAGAAAGGGCAATATTAATCTCCCACTGTTTTTTTTTTCAGGGAGACTTTAGAAACAAAATAAAATAAAGTGATTTTTTCAGGAAGAGTTTAGAAACAAAATAAAATAAAATGATTTTTTCAGGGACAATTTAGAAACCAAATTAAAAAAAAGGCTTTCTATGGCCCACTGAGTGAGAGATGGCACACACAGGAGTCAGGAGTGGCACACAAGCCCAGAGGCCAATATTTTTCTCCCACTGATTGATTTATTGATTTTTTCAGGTAGGATTTAGAACCCAAATCAAGCAAAAAAATAAATAGGCTTTCTATGGCCCACTGAGTGAGAGATGGCACACGCAGGAGTCAGGAGTGGCACACAAGCCCAGAGGCCAATATTTTTCTCCCACTGATTGATGTAGTGATTTTTTCAGGTAGATTTTAGAACCCAAATCAAGCAAAAAAATAAATAGGCTTTCTATGGCCCACTGAGTGAGAGATGGCACACAGAGGAGTCAGGAGTGGCACACAAGCCCAGAGGCCAATATTTTTCTCCCACTGATTGATTTATAGATTTTTTCAGGTAGGATTTAGAGCCCAAATCAAGCGAAACAATAAATAGGCTTTCTATGGCCCACTGAGTGAGAGATGGCACACACAGGAGTCAGGAGTGGCACACAAGCCCAGAGGCCAATATTTTTCTCCCACTGATTGATGTAGTGATTTTTTCAGGTAGATTTTAGAACCCAAATCAAGCAAAAAAATAAATAGGCTTTCTATGGCCCACTGAGTGAGAGATGGCACACACAGGAGTCAGGAGTGGCACACAAGCCCAGAGGCCAATATTTTTCTCCCACTGATTGATTTATTGATTTTTTCAGGTAGATTTTAGAACCCAAATCAAGCAAAAAAATAAATAGGCTTTCTATGGCCCACTGAGTGAGAGATGGCACACACAGGAGTCAGGAGTGGCACACAAACCCAGAGGCCAATATTTTTCTCCCACTGATTGATGTAGTGATTTTTTCAGGTAGATTTTAGAACCCAAATCAAGCAAAAAATCAAATAGGCTTTCTATGGCCCACTGAGTGAGAGATGGCACACACAGGAGTCAGGAGTGGCACACAAGCCCTGAGGCCAATATTTTTCTCCCACTGATTGATGTAGTGATTTTTTCAGGTAGATTTTAGAACCCAAATCAAGCAAAAAAATAAATAGGCTTTCTATGGCCCACTGAGTGAGAGATGGCACACACAGGAGTCAGGAGTGGCACACAAGCCCTGAGGCCAATATTTTTCTCCCACTGATTGATGTAGTGATTTTTTCAGGTAGATTTTAAAACCAAAATCAAGCAAAAAAAATAAATAGGCTTTCTATGGCCCACTGAGTGAGAGATGGCACACACAGGAGTCAGGAGTGGCCCTCAAGCCCTGAGGCCAATATTTTTCTCCCACTGATTGATGTAGTGATTTTTTCTGGTAGATTTTAGAACCCAAATCAAGCAAAAAAATATATAGGCTTTCTATGGCCCACTGAGTGAGAGATGGCACACACAGGAGTCAGGAGTTGCACACAAGCCCAGAGGTCAATATTTTTCTCCCACTGATTGATGTAGTGATTTTTTCAGGTAGATTTTAGAACCCAAATCAAGCAAAAAAATAAATAGACTTTCTATGGCCCACTGAGTGAGAGATGGCACACACAGGAGTCAGGAGTGGCACACAAACCCAGAGGCCAATATTTTTCTCCCACTGATTGATGTAGTGATTTTTTCAGGTAGATTTTAGAACCCAAATCAAGCAAAAAAATAAATAGGCTTTCTATGGCCCACTGAGTGAGAGATGGCACACACAGGAGTCAGGAGTGGCACACAAGCCCTGAGGCCAATATTTTTCTCCCACTGATTGATGTAGTGATTTTTTCAGGTAGATTTTAGAACCCAAATCAAGCAAAAAAATAAATAGGCTTTCTATGGCCCACTGAGTGAGAGATGGCACACACAGGAGTCAGGAGTGGCACACAAGCCCTGAGGCCAATATTTTTCTCCCACTGATTGATGTAGTGATTTTTTCAGGTAGATTTTAAAACCAAAATCAAGCAAAAAAATAAATAGGCTTTCTATGGCCCACTGAGTGAGAGATGGCACACACAGGAGTCAGGAGTGGCCCTCAAGCCCTGAGGCCAATATTTTTCTCCCACTGATTGATGTAGTGATTTTTTCTGGTAGATTTTAGAACCCAAATCAAGCAAAAAAATATATAGGCTTTCTATGGCCCACTGAGTGAGAGATGGCACACACAGGAGTCAGGAGTTGCACACAAGCCCAGAGGTCAATATTTTTCTCCCACTGATTGATGTAGTGATTTTTTCAGGTAGATTTTAGAACCCAAATCAAGCAAAAAAATAAATAGGCTTTCTATGGCCCACTGAGTGAGAGATGGCACACACAGGGATGGCACTCTAGCAGAAATGCCAATCTTAATCTCCCACAAAAAAAAAATAAAAACAGGGACTGTCCTACAATTACTATCTCCCTGCAGTAATCTCAGCCAGGTATGGCAGGCCGCAATAAGGAGTGGACTGCTGCACAAATTAAATAAAAAGTGTGGACAAACAAAAAAGATAGCTGTGCAGAACGGAAGGAACAACAGGATTTGTGCTTTGAAAAAGCAGTTGGTTTGCACAGCGGCGTACACACAGCAATGCAGCTATCAGGGAGCCTTCTAGGGCAGCCCAATGAGCTACAGCGCTGAGAAAAAAAAAATGTAGCTTCCACTGTCCCTGCACACCGAAGGTGGTGTTGGACAGTGGAAATCGCTACAGCACAAGCGGTTTGGTGGTTAATGGACCCTGCCTAACGCTATCCCTGCTTCTGACGAAGTGGCAGCAACCTCTCCCTAAGCTCAGATCAGCAGCAGTAAGATGGCGGTCGGTGGGAACGCCCCTTTATAGCCCCTGTGACGCCGCAGACAGCAAGCCAATCACTGCAATGCCCTTCTCTAAGATGGTGGGGACCAGGACCTATGTCATCACGCTGCCCACACTCTGCGTTCACCTTCATTGGCTAAAAAATAGCGCTTTTCGCGTCATTGAAACGCGACTTTGGCGCGAAAGTCGCGTACCGCATGGCCGACCCCGCACAGGGGTCGGATCGGGTTTCATGAAACCAGACTTTGCCAAAAGTCGGCGACTTTTGAAAATGAACGACCCGTTTCGCTCAACCCTATTGAACACGTCATCAATTTTCTAAGTAAATATATTTCCAAAGAAACTATTGACATGACATTCTCAGTGGATGATGATAACAATCCATCCAATCCACACAGGCAAAAACATCACAACATAGATGTGCATGAATTAAGTTATATGTATGTCATGGATGTGCCAAGTGCGACAGACAGTTATTTTGGATACGGATGCAGAATGTCATTGCGCTTGGCTTTGCAAGCACCGTCTTGATTTTCATCTCTGTATGGAGTGATATCCTTTTCCGTTTAGGACCTAGCAGTGACCTCCACCTTCTTCTCCTTATTGACACATGGATGTGTAAATTCCCTGGGTCCCTTCAGCTAGGTGCCTAGTGTTAGCTCTATTTACCTTTGTCTGTTGGAAGTGCTAGAAGCTGACTAGTTTTTCTTGGAGCCTGTTGGAGGATTGTTGGCATGAGCTTTCTTGTGGCATCTTAAGCTAAGTGTATTCCTTCGTTTGTCTTCCTGCTTTGTCTGTAGTGGTAGTGGGGGCTGACTAGCTATTCCCCGTCCCCTCCCTATCCAAGGTCTATCGCATGGGGCAGTCAGGGATTAAGTTCCTAGGCGATAGGTGTGGAACCTATTTATGGACGTTAAGCCAGACAGGGTGTTATCACATCTGCCTAGGGGTCTCCAACCCCCTTTCCCCTGTTTGGGCTCTCCCTCCTTCTTCCCGTTGTTGTGCACCTAGCTTCTCCCTCACCCAGCATGACAGTGTAATGCTGAGAAATTACACAAGGAAAAAATATTGAACAGATGAACAAAGAAGTGCAAAAAGCCATTGAAAGTCAAGTCCACCTTTCTAAGCAGCCTATATGAGCATGTAGGTATTAGGAGACTGAATAAAGTGACAACTTGACATCTATTCCAGAGATATACATGTTTTTCTTATATGTAAATAAGCTGTTCCAGGCTATCGCAGGACACTGATCTGCATGAAAATTTGCTTCCATATATTTTTTTTCTATAAAAGGATGGGTTACTAGTGTGAGACAAGTAACAGTGCAGATTTTTTATAAACATATTTGCTGCAGCTCTCACAGCTCTGCTGTATTGGAATATTGGCTGCCAGTCAAATGCAATATGAGGCACTGAGAGGAACCTGCAGATGTGTCAGTTACAGTGACATGTAAAAGTTTTGGCACCACTGGTCAAAATGACTATTATTGTGAATAGTTAAGCATCTTGAAAATTAAAAGATCTCTAAAAGAGCTAAAGTTAAAGGATCTGGATGAAGGTTCAGTGGATGAACTGCTGATGAATATATTCAGATAGTCAGTGATATTTTCAAAAGCTTTAATGGACAGGTTTCAGGTCAGCGCTTTTCGAAGTCATTCACATGGCCGCATCATCAGGACAAAACCTATAGGAGAATCAAATTTCCATCTCCAAAAAGCTTGTCGGCAGAGGGAAGCATGAAGTTCTCTAAAATTTCCTGGTAGACAGCTGCATTGACTTTAGTCTTGATGAAACACAGTGGACCTACACCAGCAGATGACATGGCTCCCCAAACCATCACTGATTTTGGAAACTTCGCACTAGACTTCAAGCAGCTTTGATTGTGTGCCTCTCCAGTCTTTCTCCAGACTCTGAGACCTTGATTTCCAAAAGAAATGAAAAATATACTTTCATTTGAAAACAGATGACAGACGTAAGACGCTTATGGCGTTGTCTATTGGTCATAAGTGGCTTGACACAAGGAATGCGTCACTTGTAGCCCATGTCCATGTCCTGGATACATCAGTGTGTGATGGCTCTTGAAGCAATGACTCTAGCAGCAGTGGCCATATATAGCAGGATGAGGATGGGAGCCATGTATACCAGGTTGGGGATCATGGCCTTATATACCAGGGTAATGTATAGTTGCCATGTATACCAGGATGGGGATGTGGCAATCTATACCAGGATAGGGATCGGGGCCCATGTATAACAGGATGGGGATGATGGCCATGTATACCAGGATAGTGATGGTGGCCATGTATACCTAGATGTGGTTGGGGACCATGTATACCAGGATGGAGGACCATGTTTACCAAGATGGGAAGGGAGGGCATGTATACCAGGAAGGGGGGCCATATATACCTGAATGGGTAGCCATGTTTAACTGAATGGGGACATATATATCAGGATGGGGGTGCATATATATACCAGGATGGGGGATATTACCCTTATAACAGTGTCACCAGCTGCTCCTCCCCCTTAATAGTGTGTCATGACCACATTATTTTTTCTATTTTCCTTCTCTAAACCCTAGGTGAGTCTTATGGTCGGGTGTGTCTTATAGGCTGAAAAATACTGTAATCCCATGTCAATTAAACTTCCAGGATATCAATCTGTTCAGTTTGGAACTGTCAAGAAACAACATTCCACCAACTCCAATCATCAGGAGAATTACGCAATTGTTTGACGATTGATGTATGAGGCCCCAGGTGTTTTCACTTATTGGCCAGTTATTGGGGAGCTCACAGTGAGCGTACAGTAAATACACATCCTTTCAACACATGGAATATATGTATATACTGTATATACCCCGGTACAGTCATGGCCAACTCTACAATAACCAAAGCAACCAGCTGCCACCACCAATTGTTTATACTGGCCGATTGGACACCTGCTTTTGATACCATATTACTTCAGGGGTGCAGTTTATAAAGCAAAAGAGTGAAGATATTACGTTTGTCATTTTGTCACGACTCCAAAAATATGTCTCTCATATCTGTCATATTTATGCCGTCCATAAGAACCCAATATTCATAATTTGCAAAGGAGGACAAAGCAGCTTAAGGTACCGTCACATTAAGCGACGCTGCAGCGATATAGGCAACGATGCCGATCACTGCGCGTCGCTGTTTCGTCTTTGTGTGGTCTCTGGAGAGCTGTCACACAGACAGCTCTCCAGCGACCAACGATGCCAAAGTCCCCGGGTAACCAGGATAAACATCGGGTTACTAAGCACAGGGTCGCGCTTACTAACCCGATGTTTACCCTGGTCACCAGTGTAAATGTAAAAAAAAACAAACACTACATACTTACATTCCGGTGTCTGTCGCGTCCTCCGGCGTCCGCTTCCCTGCACTGTGTAAGCGCCGACCGTAAAGCAGAGTGGTGACGTCACCGCTGTGCTCTGCTTTACGGTCGGCCAGCGCTGACACAGTGCAGGGAAGCGGATGCCAGTGGACGCGTCAGACACTGGAATGTAAGTATGTAGTGTTTGTTTTTTTTTACATTTACAATGGTAACCAGGGTAAATATTGGGTTACTAAGCGCGGCCCTGCGCTTAGTAACCCGATGTTTACCCTGGTTACAAGTGAACACATCGCTGAATCAACGTCACACACGCCGATTCAGCGATGTCAGCGGGTGATCCAGCGACGAAATAAAGTGCTGGCCTTCTACCTCTGACCAACGATGTCACAGCAGGATCCTGATCGCTGCTGCGTGTCTAACACAACGATATCGCTATCCAGGATGCTGCAACATCACGGATCACTATTGTTATCATTGCTAAGTTGTTCAGTGTGAAGGTACATTTAAAGTAGCTTGCCTGTAGGCAAGGGTCATAAATCTGTCACCTCTCCCATACTTTTGAATGTTGAGGAATGGATTGTTGTCTGTGATCTATCTGATAACCAACTTTAATTACCTGTTTGCAGAGTGGGAGATAGAGGGTCTCAGCTGTAGTTAAGGGTTAACTGAAGGTCATGGAGCAAAATTTTGCTCCATATATTCAATGCTTCAATGTGAATATGATAACTTTTTAGATATTACAATTATATCTAACACGAATCATAAGAGATTGTGAACCAATTTCACCTGCCTTGGTGCAAATTAAAGTCAAAATAGGTGTACTGAAGAGCCCCCCCCCTCCCCCCCCCAAAAAAAAAAAAATGAAATGATTTTGCAGGTGGAATCCACTTACAATTACTTTCTCATTGTCTTTCCTGATAGGTTTTTTCCAGTTCTGCATTTTGCTATTGTCCTTGTCACTGCTGGTAGAATGGGGCAGTACTTGCATCTCTATGTTCTCCCTGTGTTTATGTGGGTTTCCTCTGGGTACTCCGGTTTCCTCACAAATGCCAAAGACATACTGATAGGGAATCTAGATTTTGAGCCTCAATGTGGACAGTGCCATTAATGTCTGTAAAGCGCTGTGGAATTAATGGCGATATATAAGGAAGTAAAATAAACAAATACATTTAGGTAGCCAAGCTCTTTCAGGATGGCTCATTCAGACTTAAAAAAGGGGTAAATATCCCAGATGCAGTTCCATTATCTCCTTCCTTGATCAAGGAGGAAGAGAAGATGTTTTGCCAGAGAAGGCCTGTAGAATGATCTCCAGTGGGCTACTGATATGCTTTTTTCTCTCAAAACTGTAAGAAAAGGCTCCAAGAGGATAGTATGAGGGCCTGAGATCCTACAGTGGCACCTTATCCTCACAGCCCAGCTCTTTGCAGTTTCACAAAAGAACAGCAGAATTGCAGAACCATCATTAGTACTCTATTATATTCACGGATGTAAACAGGTTCACACTGAGAACATGACAGACATGAAAGAATCTTGAGACTCCATGGTGAACATTCTGTTGCCTGCAACACCAACCATCATTACCAGTTTTAAGGTGAGTCAATCATGCTCTGGGAAGGCATATTTTTGGAGTATCTCACACACTCAATGAAAAATTGCATTTTGCGTTGAATTTTGAAAAAAATATCAATTGTGGTTGATTTATTTCAATTGTTATTGTTTTAGTAGTTTATTGCAAGAAGCAGAAAGTGTATTAATTTTGCTAATATACTTAACTTTGCTGAGGAGTAGTTTAGTTATTTTGATTGCAACTGTATATTGGCTCAATATAAACAGCAGAAATAAATAAAGCTGATACAGAATTGCATCAATCCATTTCAGTGAGGTCTCCTTAGTGGTGGCTATAAGCAAATAGAATGTAATCAATTACAGGGATTCTCCTGGCAATATTTTCTCATAAGTGATGCAGACTTCCTTAAAGTAATAAAATAAATACTATTGACTCTCATGATCCCCATCTCCTTGTGCTTGCATGCTTCCTCCTGGTCTCTGGTTCTTAGCTACATCCTGGACCACTACTCAAGAAAAAAATAACCTTAGAGGGCAATTATTAGAGGCAATTGTTTAAAAAAAAAAACAAAGAGAAAAAATAGACACTAAAAAGAATAGACCCGATTCTGGGTAGGAGAAACTTGGAGCTCCGTCTAAAACTTGCGTCTTCTGGCACCTTGATGGCAAATTCACACAGCTAGTCTGAAATGGGCAAAACTGGGGCAGAGCATAATCATGGTGACCGCCGTTTGTCCAATTCTTGATGAGCAATGGTGTTTGCTACACCAGCACAGGCTGGAGTAGGATTCGTGGTGAGCACACACAGAGGTGCATGCCACTCTTTCGACACGCTCCTGATTCATGACTCCAGCATGCCCCCTCATCAATCTGATCAATGCCAGTCTTGATGAATTGGGTCCAATGCCTTTATGTCATCAATGTTAAAACCAGTTTGATAAAATATGAAACAGAATTACATCTGGCAAGGATTTGGTATAAGCAAAAGCACCACTGATAATCAACCAGTATGAGGATATTAAACAAATAATTTGGGGCATAATAATAATAATAATAATAATCTTTATTTTTATATAGCGCTAACATATTCCGCAGCGCTTTACAGTTTTGCACACATTATCATCACTGTCCCCGATGGGGCTCACAATCTAGAATCCCTATCAGTATGTCTTTGGAATGTGGGAGGAAACCGGAGTGCCCGGAGGAAACCCACGCAAACACGGAGAGAACATACAAACTCTTCATCAATTGGTATAGCCTGCCACATGTGACCTGGAAGCAGAGACCAGTGGGAACAAAGGTCACTTATTTTATTACTATACACAAGTCTGAGGCATTTAAAAAAATACTCCATTGAACTCCATTTAAATCTTTTTTGAGAGAATGAGTGTGTGTTCACACTGAGACATTAGGTTTATGATAACATTTGATCATTTTATGATCTTGTTTCTTTAAGTAAGAATAAGTTAAAATAACTTCAGAAATCATTTAACTCATTCCCAGCATGGGGATTTTCAATGTTTTGCTCTTTTGTTTTTTCCTCACCATCTTCCAATACCCATAATTTTTTTTTAACTTTCCATCAACACAGCTGTATGAGGGCTTTTGTTTTTTTGGAAGAGTTGTACTTTTGTATAACACCATGCATTTTATCATGTAATTTACTGGAAAGTGGGAAAAAATTTCCAAGTGTGGCAAAAAAAGGAAAAAGGGCAATTCTGAATTTTTTTTAAAGCATTTATTATACTGTAAAAATGACCAGTAAATATGATTTTATAAGTCAATGCAATTACAGTGATAACAAACATGCATAGTTTTTTATTATTATTTAAGTAGTTAAAAAAATGTTGGAACTTTGTAAAAATAAAATAGTTTCCTTGTATGTTTGTGTCCCCATTTTTCGAGAGCCTTAATGTTTTCAAATTTCAGGTGACAAAGATGTGTGAGGACATTGCGGAAGCTCCGAGGGATGAAGAGAACAGTATGTGGCCCCCCCAGGGCACAGATTGACAGCATCATTTAACAGGTTAACAGCTATGGATGGGCTCAGTTCCGCATCAAAGTCAAGGACCCGGTCAGCGTTGGACTGCAGCACGTTGGGCCCACCAGAGAAAGTTATTCTTGGGGCCCACTATGTAGCTACATAGAAATAGATACAAGACAACCAATTGTGCAGTAAAAAGCTCTAATATCACGGTATAATATAAGGTAGCACACGTCTTAATTATGTAGCAAGGATTGGGGTAGCCCCCTCATAGAATATAATGTAGCCCCCTCATAAAATATAATGCAGTCCCCTCTCATGGAATATAATGCAGCACCCCACAAAATATAATGCAACCCCCTCAGGTATAACGCAGTCCCCACCATAGAATATAATGTAAACCCCTCATAGGGTATAATGCAGCCCCCCATATAGCACAATGCAGCACACCACAAAATATAATGTAGTCCCCTGAGAGAATAATGCAGCCCCACCACAGAATATAATGGAGCCCCCCATAGAGTATACTGTAGCCCCTTCATAGGGCATAATGCTGTCTCCTCATATAGTATGATGTAGTCCCCACAGAATATAATGTAGTCCCCTGAGAGAATGCAGCCCCACTACAGAATATAATGGAGCACCCTATAGAGTATACTGTAGCCCCCTCATAGGGGATAATGCTGCCCCCTCATATGGTATGATGCAGCCCCCCAGAATATAATGTAGTCCCCTGAGAAAATGCAGCCCCACTACAGAATATAATGGGCCCCCCATAGAGTATACTGTAGCCCCCTCATATAGTAATATGTAGCCCCCGGAAAATAATGTAGTCTCCTGAGAGAATAATGCAGCCCCACCACAGAATATAATGCAGCCCCCCATAGAGTATAATGTAGCCCCCTCATATAGTATGATGTAGCCCTTATAATATAATGTAGTTCCCTGAGAATGCAGTCCCCCACAGAATATAATGTAGCCGCTCATAAAGTATAATGCAGTCCCTCTCCACCCCATCATTGTCCTCATCACCACCTCCATCATTTTCTTCTCCCCCCACCACACCCTATCATTCTTCTCCACCACCCCCATCACTGCATATTCCACCATCTCGATCATTGCCTCTTCCCCCACCATCATTGTCCATTTTACCACCTCCATCATCACCTCTATAATTGCCTCCCCCACCACCATCATTGCCCATTTCATCACCTCCATCATTGCCTCCCCCCACCACCATCATTGACCATCACTTCCATCATTGCCTCCCCCCACTACCGTCATTGCCCATTTCATCACCTCCATCATTGCATCCCACCACCACCATCATTGCCCATCACCTCCATCATTGCCTCCCCCACCGCCATCATTGCCCATCACCTCCACCATTGCATATCACCTCCATCATTGCCTCCCCACCATCATTACCCATCACCTCCATCATTGCCTCCCCACCATCAATGCCCATCACTTCCATCATTGCGTCCCCACCATCATTGCCCATCACTTCCATCATTGCCTTCCCTCACCCTCATTGCCCATCACCTCCATAATTGCCTCCCTCACCATCATTGCCCATCACCTCCATCATTGTCTCCCCAACATCATTGCCCATCACTTCCATCATTGCCTCCCCTAACCTCCATCATTGCCTCCCCCCACCACCATCATTGCCCATCACCTCGATCATTGTCTCCCCCACCATCATTGCCCATCACCTCCATCATTGTCTCCCCCACCACCATCATTGCACATCACCTCCATCATTGTCTCCCCCACCATCATTGCCCATCACCTCCATCATTGTCTCCCCCACCACCATCATTGCCTCCCCCCACCATCATTGCCCATCACCTCCACCATTGTCTCCCCCCACCACCATCATTGCCCATCACCTCCAACATTGTCTCCACCCACCACCAACATTGTCTCCCCCACACCATCATTGCCCATCACCTCCATCATTGTCTCCCCCACTAATATCATTGTCCTTCACCACACACACATGTGCATGCAGTTACACACACAGCACAGCTCATCTCCCCGCAGCAGCACATCCCGGCGGCCTCTTCCTTGCCAGCAGCTTTCTGTCTGATACAGCACGCTGGATGATGACATCATCCAGCTGTGCTGTCTCAGACAGGAAGTAGGACGCTGGGAGGAGAGTTGTGCCGTGTGTGTGTGCCTGTGTGTGTGTGTGTATGGTGCTTTGTGCGTGTGTATGTTTGTATGTGGTGCAGTGGTGGTGCTTTACATGCGGGCAGTGTTAGCTGCAGCCTGCGGCTAACGCTGCCCGCTATTAAAGTGAAATGGTATTCATGCCTCTCCACGCCCACAGGGGCATGGGGAAGTGTGAATATTCATTTTGCTTTAGCAGCGAGTACAGAATCCTGTCTCCAGCTACTGCTGCGCTGGCACAGGGCGGGCCCCCTTAACTCAGGGGCCCCATAGCCACTGGTTGGGGGCCCCTGGAGCCCTAGGAAGCTGCTGGCAGGTATGCCAGCAGGTGTCAGTGCCTGGACCCACGGGAGAATCCTACGGTTCTCCGGTGGGCCAGTCCGAGCCTGGACCCGGTATATGCTCAGGTATATGCTTGGTATATGCTCAGTTCCGCATAGTTTTTGGGATAAGTGTTAGTTCTTAGATACATGCTGTCTTATAATAGTATGTGCACAAGTTGAGTATTACAAAAAAATTACATTTTTCTGCACCACAGCTTTGTCTGGAAAAATTCTGAATAACATACCCATGGCTTTGATGCATTTTGACTGCTTTTTTTATACATTTTACTTTTTTTCCCTATTCATTTGAATGAGTAAAAAACACTGCAAAAATACTGAAAGAACTGACATGCTGAAGATTTTAAATAATTTGCAAGGAAAAAATAAGCAGCGAGTGTATGAGATTTCAGAAATCTCATACACTTTGCTGGTTCTGTAAAGAGAAGCATTTTTTACCCTTGAAAAACATGCTGCAAAAACTTGACATGAGAACAAGCCCTAACAGATTTAGATTTTAATGTAACTTTTCAGGACCAATTTTATCTTAGCAATTACTGCAGTTTGAAGAGTTTATTAGTCAAAGCAGTGGGGTAAGGTGAAAGTCAATGATATAAGAATTTACAATTCTAGACCAATCAAATGAGATGCTCAGAAAACTCGAGGTCAAAGTCTAATGCATGGGTAATTTCAGCATTTAGAAGACACAATTGAGCCGTTTGTTGTGTTACAACTTAATAGAATCAGCTATCAGAACAGACAGATTGAAATATATTAAGAAGTCAAGGTCAAGCAGAAGAAAACTCATGCAATTACCGCCATAATTACACTTTTGTGATTAAAATCATCATAATCAGCTGAAGTGGAACCAGCTCAATCAATGAGGCACGAATACTTGGACGAACAGGAAAAGTTCATGATAATAACACAAATGGAAATGTATGAAATATTACAAACAGGTACACAGTGTCAAATACTGACAGTCATGTGCCCCTGAGCAGAGCCCCTATCACGCAACCCCAACATGTACCGTATTTTCTGGCGTATAAGACGACTTTTTAACCCCTGAAAATCTTCTTAAAAGTCGGGGGTCGTCTTATACGCCGAGAATCGTCTTGTACGCCGGGTGTATATGGTGGGGGGGGCGGCTCCTCTTGGTACAGCGTCGGGGCTCTGTGCTGTGGGGCGGCAGCGGCGGCGTATCGCAGCAATGGAGCTGCCGGTGCCTCCGGGCTTTCAGGAGATGCGGGAGGAGCCCCGACTGACTCTGCGGGAAGATACGCCGCCGCTGCCGCCCCACAGCACAGAGCCCCGACGCTGCACAAAGAGGAACCGCCGCCCCACAGCACCCACGCGTCACAAAGAGGAGGAGCCGCCGCCGGTCCCCAGCACCCCATGCTGACACTGGCTGCAGCTACAATGTGAGGTAATGGGGCATACTCCATCCACTCACACTTTCCTGTGAGACGCCCCCTCCGTCATCGGGACCACTCCCCCCCCAAAAAGGCACATTAGTCACCGGCCCTATAAGACGACATACAGCGTATAAGACCACCCCCGACTTTTAAGAAGATTTTATATTTTAACTTGAAAAGTTGGGGGGTCGTCTTATACGCCGGAAAATACGGTACTACTATATGGAATATGCACGTACACATAGATTTACAGATATGACACGCAAATATACACAACACACACGTAAATATAGATTTTTTACCCCAAAAAAATAAAACACCATGGCATATCATATATGAACATACCCTAGTTAGGAGAGCAGCAGCTGTATGCCACAGAGTTAGTAATAAACTCATTTTCCTTTTTTTTTTGTAAACATTAGTACGTGAAGCCTTGTGTTTTTCCAGATGACTCAGGTAGTACATATATATTTAACTTTGATATGAGTTAAGTGCCAAAGAAAAAACTATTATACCATTTTTAATTTTATCATTTAAAAATCTTGATAAGTAATGTGTTTATTGTATTGTATGAGTTGTTACAATGATGAGGATGCCAAATATGATATTTACTGGGTTTTTAACATTTTTTAAAGTGTAGCACAAAAATACATTTATTAACAGAAAAAAAAATCTAAAATTTCTGATTTTTCTTTACCTATAATTTAAAGATACATCTGGACATGCCAGTACATTATGCCTGGAAAATATGTGACTCACTAATAATATTTATGCCACAGGTCTCAAGTTCCCTACTGTATAAAGAATGGACAAATGGGCCCCATTTCATGAAGATGGGTGATTTTCATTCTGGTCTTAACAAAGGGCCATGTGGCAGTGAAAATCAGAGGTTTTGATGAGGATACAGTGGGGCAAAAAAGTATTTAGTCAGTCAGCAATAGTGCAAGTTCCACCACTTAAAAAGATGAGAGGCGTCTGTAATTTACATCATAGGTAGACCTCAACTATGGGAGACAAACTGAGAAAAAAAAATCCAGAAAATCACATTGTCTGTTTTTTTAACATTTTATTTGCATATTATGGTGGAAAATAAGTATTTGGTCAGAAACAAAATTTCATCTCAATACTTTGTAATATATCCTTTGTTGGCAATGACAGGTCAAACGTTTTCTGTAAGTCTTCAGAAGGTTGCAACACACTGTTGTTGGTATGTTGGCCCATTCCTCTATGCAGATCTCCTCTAGAGCAGTGATGTTTTTGGCTTTTCGCTTGGCAACACGGACTTTCAACTCCCTCCAAAGGTTTTCTATAGGGTTGAGATCTGGAGACTGGCTAGGCCACTCCAGGACCTTGAAATGCTTCTTACGAAGCCACTCCTTCGTTGCCCTGGCGGTGTGATTTGGATCATTGTCATGTTGAAAGACCCAGCCACGTTTCATCTTCAATGCCCTTGCTGATAGAATGAGGTTTGCACTCAAAATCTCACGATACATGGCCTCATTCATTCTTTCATGTACCCGGATCAGTCGTCCTGGCCCCTTTGCAGAGAAATAGCCCCAAAGCATGATGTTTCCACCACCATGCTTTACAATAGGTATGGTGTTTGATGGATGCAACTCAGTATTCTTTTTCCTCCAAACACGACAAGTTGTGTTTCTACCAAACAGTTCCAGTTTGGTTTCATCAGACCATAGGACATTCTCCCAAAACTCCTCTGGATCATCCAAATTCTCTCTAGCAAACTTCAGACGGGCCCGGACATGTACTGGCTTAAGCAGTGGGACACGTCTGGCACTGCAGGATCTGAGTCCATGGTGGCGTAGTGTGTTACATATGGTAGGCCTTGTTACATTGGTCCCAGCTCTCTGCAGTTCATTCACTAGGTCCCCCCGCGTGGTTCTGGGATTTTTGCTCACCGTTCTTGTGATCATTCTGACCCCACGGGGTGGGATTTTGCGTGGAGCCCCAGATCGAGGGAGATTATCAGTGGTCTTGTATGTCTTCTATTTTCTAATTATTGCTCCCACTGTTGATTTCTTCACTCCAAGCTGGTTGGCTATTGCAGATTCAGTCTTCCCAGCCTGGTGCAGGGCTACAATTTTGTTTCTGGTGTCCTTTGACAGCTCTTTGGTCTTCACCATAGTGGAGTTTGGAGTCAGACTGTTTGAGGGTGTGCACAGGTATCTTTTTATACTGATAACAAGTTTAAACAGGTGCCATTACTACAGGTAATGAGTGGAGGAAAGAGGAGACTCTTAAAGAAGAAGTTACAGGTCTGTGAGAGCCAGAAATCTTGATTGTTTGTTTCTGACCAAATACTTATTTTCCACCATAATATGCAAATAAAATGTTAAAAAAACAGACAATGTGATTTTCTGGATTTTTTTTTCTCAGTTTGTCTCCCATAGTTGAGGTCTACCTATGATGTAAATTACAGACGCCTCTCATCTTTTTAAGTGGTGGAACTTGCACTATTGCTGACTGACTAAATACTTTTTTGCCCCACTGTATGTGCTGGAGTCAGATGCTCTTCATTCATTAAGAGGTGGACTGGAGAAGAATTTCTGGCATAAGGCACCCTACAGTTCGTCATGAATTAGACAAGCTGTGGGATCATGCCCCCGCCATGCCCGTGTCTTGCCCCAGTTCCTCCCATTTTCAGGGACCTGGGTGAAAATAGTGTGAAAATGCCAACAGTCTTGTAACTCCGAATGGTATAAAAGTTTTGTAACTTTCCAAAACTATTTACATCAGAATTTTGGCGTATTCACTTTGATTACATGATTCAGGACCATTGACTTTATTTCAGATAAGTCCCATTTAAGCCATTTTAGAGGTCAATTTAGAGGAATTTTCCATAGACCTATCCACTTAGTCTTCATTGTGTGGTAGAGTAAGATATTATTCACCAGAAGCAATGAATCCAGTGAAACAACCCTTTTTATTCCAAGCCCGACATTATCTCGCAGAAAATTAAAAGCATAAAGTACAGTAGGGCATCCTAAAACATCTTTATGTGCCACGTTACAGCTGCATATACCTTAAGAACTAATTTCGTACAAGAATGCCATTGCCTCCTTTTTATAATTGCTAATATTGTTAATATTTCTTCTACATTATCGTGGGTAAGCTGACTGTTTTCCTATAGATGATGGTTTACAACATATGTTAACAGTATGACAGATGTTGATGCTAATGATGACTAAAATGTCATTAAACACTGTTAACATAATGAGCGCTTGTTTGAAAGTCATTTTAAGCAATTTGACATTTGCATATTGAAGGCATGTGCTTCATATACATTTATTTACAATTAAACAGATTATTGTGTCTGTATTTTACTGTACTATAAAGACGTTACTATCGGCGGAAGAGACAGAGCCGTTATTAGGCAGCTGTGTTGACTCTCACGCTTCTGTGCCGATTATAATGGACGACAGTGGGTCTGTTTAGCTTTGTACTCCCAATTTATTCATAATGTAAGAATTTCATGCTTCCTACAAAATATGCTATACATTTCTTAACAGATATTTCTGTTCTATGTCTAGGAATATCTGCATTCCCAAAAATATATTGTTGGCTGCGCTGGTGTAGACCATGCAGACTAAAATCTACATTATAACATACTGAGTGTGTGACATCATGGTTTCTGTAGTTCTACTTTGTGCCATTAAAGGATATTCCATGTTACTCTTCTGCATAGTGGCCTCATATGGCGGCACACAGAAGGTCTTCAGATCTGTAGTTACTTAGTACAGTCCATTAATATCAATAGACACTATATAACACATCATATACTACTGCTGCATAAGAATTCTGGGGTTCCCAGCAGTGGGACAACCTGTAATCAAACTATTTTTGGGATACCTTTCAAACAAACTAGAATTCAAAACCCCTTAGCATTAATCCTTAGTGGAACCAATTAGTAGAGAATCAAATTAGTTATATACTGTAGGGATTTCAACTCACATGTAGGCACTAATTTCAGCACATGCACAGGTCTCCGTAGAAATATAAACTAACTTATATTGCATTTTCACTTTAACTGAAGCTTCTCTCTTCAGATAGGATACAACATAAAACGTCTTTTCTTAAGGCAATGCAAAACAAAGTAACGGTAACGATCTCACCAGACTTGGTGTCGCAGGCAGGAGGAAGCTTTCAGTCATCAAAACAAAAGTTTCAGTTTACCTCTAGGACAGAACTCCTTCTGAATTTTGTGAGCTGCTTTTCATTAAGCCATATGCAAATTGCCTCTTCTGAGAAAAAGAGGACTTAAACTCTATAGCACCACCTGTTGGAAGTAGCGATCCTACAAGCCACAATCAATCCTTTAACGAGTCGTACAATATTAAGCCAGTAAGGCATGGGCTGGAGTATGGGAGTGACCTTTTCTACCCAGACTCTCTGGTCACTCCTAAAGTCCAGACCCAGAATCTACTCAAACTACTTAGTAACCTAGTAAGACTGGTACAGACTTCCCCGGATTTACAGCACTGAGACCAGCCACCTCGGTGTTACAAACACACTGTCAACAACTTTACTTAATGCTCTCTTACAATACATAGTTGCATAAAGTTGTTTAGATTGAAAAAGACTTAGGTCCATCAAGTTCAACCTTTCTCCACCAGTTATATAGTCTCAATTGCTAGATTAATTATTTATTATCGACAATGCCATTTATTGTGAGAAATACATACAGCTCTTTTTTAAAACCTGTTATAGTGTCTGCCATTGCTACTTCTTGCAATAGGTCGTTCTACAGTCTGAATGTAGTAAATATTAAGATCCCTTTCCTGTTAGCTGCCGAACTCACCTTTCCTCCGCCCGTAATGAGTGCCCCCTGGTACTTAGTATGGTCTTTGGAAGGAATAAGTCATGTGCCAGTCCATTGTACTGACCACATATGAGATGCCTTCCATCTCTTGTGATCATCTGGTTGCCCACTTTAGAACTGACTCTAACTTCTGAATATTCTTTTTAACGGGGGAGACCTAAACTGGATCCCATATTCTAGATGTGGCCTCACCAGTGATTTATAAAGGTATCACAATACATTGGGATCACAGGATTTTCTCTCTCTTCTTATGCATCCTAAAATCCCTTGTTTGCTTTTGCGACTGCTGCTTGACATTCAGTACTACTGCTTAGCTTACTTGTAACCAGAACACCCATGTCCTTCTCCTGTTCTGTAATCCCTAGTATATTTCCATTTAATGTACATGCAGCAATAGGATTGCTTTGGCATTGGTGCATTACTCTACATTTATCAACATTAAATCTCATTTGCCAAGTGTTTGAGACATTCAGCATCTTATCCAGATAATTTTGTAATATTATATAATCTCTTTCAGTTTTTATTATCCTACATAGTTTGATGGCATCAGCAAAGACAAACACTTTACTTAATCCCATCCACAAGATTGTCAATAAAGAGATTAAAAAGAATCGGTCCTCACACAGATCCTTGTAGTCCCTACTGCTGATTATATCCCATTCATAGTATGTACCATTTACGATGACTCTTTATTTCCATCTATTAGCCAGTTTTTTACCCTATCGTATATAGTTTCCCCAAGTCCAGGCTTCTGTAGCTTCAGCATAAGGTTATTATGTGGTACAGTATCAAATACCTTTCCAAAGTCCAGATAAATCACATCATCTGAATTAACCAACAACCAGATTTCCACTTACCTTCTCACTGAAACACAGCTTGTTGGTGAGACATGACTTATCTTTCATGAATCCACACTGGTTGTCATATACCGTATATACTCGAGTATAAGCCGAGAGTTTCAGCCCAAAATTTGGGGCTGAAAGTGCCCCTCTCGGCTTATACTCGAGTCAAGGTGGGTGGCAGGGTTGGCGGGTGAGGGGGTGAGGGCGCTGAGGCATACTTATCTGCTTCCAGAGATCCTGGCGCTCCCCGCCTGTCCCACGGTCTTCGGTGCTGCAGTTCTTCCCCTCTTCAGCGGTCACGTGGGGCCGCTCATTAGAGAAATGACCATGCGGCTCCACCTCCCATAGGGGTGGAGCCACATATTCATTTCTCTAATTAGCGGTGCCGGTGACCGCTGATAGAGGAAGAAGCTGCGGCACTGAAGACAGCTGCCCGGGAGAAGGAGCCGGACGCTGGGACCAGGTAAGTATGTCATATTTACCTGTTCTCGTTCCAGCCGCCGGGCGCCGCTCCATCTTCCCGGCGTCTCTCCACTCTGACTGTGCAGGTCAGAGGGCGCAATGACGCATATACTGTGCGCGGCGCCCTCTGCCTGATCAGTCAGAGCAGAGAGACACTGGGACCGGACGCTGGGAGCTGCAAGCAAGAGAGGTGAGTATGGGACTTTTTTTTTTATTGCAGCAGCAGCAGCAGCAGCAGCAATGGCACAGATTTATGTGGAGCATCTATGGGGCAATAATGAACGGTGCAGAGCACTATATGGCACAGCTATGGGGCAATATGAACGGCACAGAGCACTATATGGCACAGCTATGGGGCAATAAGGAACGGTGCAGACCCCTATATGGCACAGCTATGGGGCAATAATGAACGGTGCAGAGCACTATATGGCACAGCTATTGGGCAATATGAACGGTGCAGAGCACTATATGGCACAGCTATGGGGCAATAATGAACGGTGCAGAGCACTATATGGCACAGCTATTGGGCAATATGAACGGTGCAGAGCACTATATGGCACAGCTATGGGGCAATAATGAACGGTGCAGAGCACTATATGGCACAGCTATGGGGCAATATGAACGGTGCAGAGCACTATATGGCACAGCTATGGGGCAATATGAAAGGTGCAGAGCACTATATGGCACAGCTATGGGGCAATATGAATGGTGCAGAGCACTATATGGCACAGCTATGGGGCAATATGAACGGTGCAGAGCACTATATGGCACAGCTATGGGGCAATATGAACGGTGCAGAGCACTATATGGCACAGCTATGGGGCAATAATGAACGGTGCAGAGCACTATATGGGGCACAGCTATGGGGCAATATAAACGGTGCAGAGCACTATATGGCACAGCTATGGGGAAATATGAACGGTGCAGAGCACTATATGGCACAGCAATGGGGCAATAATGAACTGTGCAGAGCACTATATGGCACAGCTATGGGGCAATATGAACGGTGCAGAGCACTATATGGCACAGCTATGGGGCAATATGAACGGTGCAGAGCACTATATGGCACAGCTATGGGGCAATATGAACGGTGCAGAGCACTATATGGCACAGCTATGGGGCAATAATGAACGGTGCAGAGCACTATATGGGGCACAGCTATGGGGCAATATGAACGGTGCAGAGCACTATATGGCACAGCTATGGGGAAATATGAACGGTGCAGAGCACTATATGGCACAGCAATGGGGCAATAATGAACTGTGCAGAGCACTATATGGCACAGCTATGGGGCAATAATGAACTGTACAGAGCACTATATGGCACAGCTATGGGGCAATAATGAACATGCAGAGCACTATATGGCACAGCTATGGGGCAATAATGAACATGCAGAGCACTATATGGCACAGCTATGGGGAAATAATGAACGGTGCAGAGCACTATATGGCACATCTATGGGGAAATAATGATCTATTTATATTTTTGAAATTCACCGGTAAATGCTGCATTTCCACCCTAGGCTTATACTCGAGTCAATAAGTTTTCCCAGTTTTTAGTGGCAAAATTAGGGGGGTCGGCTTATACTCGGGTCGGCTTATACTCGAGTATATACGGTATTTTATTATTCTCTGCAATATATCTGTGCAGGTCATCTCCTATAAGGCCCTCAAAAACTTTGCACACTACTGATGTCAGACTTAGCGGATGGTAGTTGCCTGGATCAGTCTTCTTACGAAGTTATGATGTTGTCAATGGCGTGCATCACCTCCCCATGACCACATGAACCTCAGTGCTGAAAGAACTAAATATACCAACATGGAGGACAGGGACTGGAAAGATTAAGAAGGCAGCTTAAAGAGTCAGACTGTAGGAAAAGGACAGGTGCAAATACAGTATGTTTTTAAATCATTTTTTAACACTTTAGAGACTTTAGAGCATAATAATGGAAATTGAGGCACTTTCATTTTGTACTGAGGTGAATCTGCCATCAGCAATGTGAGCCATGATGCTAGTAGTGCAACATATGAATATAAACCTTGGCACTCAGGAGGATAACTGATCAAATCTTTATTTGTGGTTACAATCCAAAATTCATCATATGTTTTGGTCACTGCAATGGACATTCTTCAGTAATACAGATAGCCCTGAAAGAAAGATACATGAAATAAGTGGAATAGCGTAGGAGCAGAATCCAGCGATGTAGAGGAGATGAGGCGCCTCCTATACCATTGCGCTTATTTTGCATACCTTTCTTTCTGGGCAATTCATATTACTGATGAAGGTAATTACGGGATTGGATCCTACCC
This sequence comes from Ranitomeya imitator, assembly GCF_032444005.1. Lineage (NCBI taxonomy): Eukaryota > Metazoa > Chordata > Amphibia > Anura > Dendrobatidae > Ranitomeya > Ranitomeya imitator. Next base: position 427,035,322 of record NC_091287.1, on the reverse strand, counting down.
CAGTAGGCACCAATATGCCAGAAGTGCTGTGATTTATCCTACTAAGAAGTGAAATATACCACCAATGCGGCCACTGGTTGACTCCAAGAGTCATAGGCTGAATTCCTTTAAGCAAGATATGGAGAACTGACAGAGTTTCAGCTCCGGATTGTGAAGGGAATCATTTTTAAAATATATAATTTTTGTTTTACTGGGAATTTCTTTTTAGTAGTCTAAATGTATGGAGAAAGAGACCAGCTAATGCTCAATGCTTATGTTATGGCTATCAGTTAAATGCACAAATAAGCTGCATCTTCCATAAAGAGAACAACCTCTGTGTATCTTCTCACTGCTCTGAGAAATAGAGAAGCATCTGAGATAATTATCACCTCCATTACACCCATATGCTGTATACAATGCACTGTTTAATCTGAGTCCAGCAAGAATCAACCTTGCAGCACAATTTCTTTCTCAAACGTATCCTTCGTTAGAGGTGGCCGCATTAATGGGTCTAGCGCATTGCTTATAAATGAGCATTGTAATGCAATGGTCCCCAGACAACAGCTTGCTTCACTTGGCACATTCTTCACTGGTAGCAAATCCGGCATTAAACCAGCATTTTCTACAATGCACTGTCTGGCACAATTCGCTATGTAAAGTCACTGTCCTGTAGAAGTAAATTAAAAACCTGCAGGACTGATGTTACAAAATATCTGATATGGCACATTCTATGCATTATTTAAGAAATAAGCAGCAGAGTTACATTTATGATTCTGATATATAATCTGCAATATGTGAGCCGAGCGAACAAATCTGTATCAGGAATTCTAATCAAGCCACCACTGTATTTCATTTTCTTTACTAAGCAAAATCTCATAGGCTCCACGTTATCATGTTAAAGACAGTAGAAATCAAATAGCAATGCATTTGGAAATCGTAATAAGTTCCTTGCTAACTGAACAAGGTATAGACTAAGTCCAGTTACATCTAAACACAGAACGCTATGCCATTAAAAAGGACTTACTGATCCCGATTTGTATTACCGTAGATAGATTTTTGGTTGTGAAGAGATTTATGTATCTAACTCAGCCACGATGACTAGCCTCCAAATAAATAATGGATGAGACATAAACAAAAGTCTTTCGCGAACTTCATTTGCAATTATGAAAGATGGTGTTTTTTCTGATTATACTTTACTTGGAAAATCATTTGAAGCTTTTATAGCTGACCTCAAACTCTTCAATAACTCTGCTCTAATCGCTCTTATTGAAGAAACTCTGTGTTCCTGACGTCAGCGCTAATTATTGAAAATGAAATATTTCCTAGATTGACTGGTATCTTGATAATTCACTACTTTTTACAACAAATGATGCACATGTATAAGAACACAAGTTTTCTACTAACCTTGACTTGATACTGCTTTAATGTCTTATCGTTTTAGAGCTACCTCCTTATCACAGTGCTATTTAAGCTTATCTATTCTATCAATGATCATGTATGCCTACATTTTTCTGTATTAAATGAATATCCAGAAGTTCACAAGAAAAAGATGGTATGTGTAGAAGTCTTTCAATAACAACTGTGACAATAACAATATGAACACGTGAGCTTTCTTATAAAGAGGCTTCATACTTTGCACAGAAATTAGCTTCGAGAAGAAATATTTCTTTCTAAGACTGGTTTTACATTTGCGTTTTAGTCCGCAGCGTATCGTCCACATCCACAACCGCAAACGCATTCAAAAATGCATGCAAACGCATGATAGTGCAGCATTTTTTATCCGCATCAGCTTACGCATGACGGCCATGCGTTTTTACATGCGTTTGCGCTTTTTATGCGCATGCGTTTGATATTTACAGGGGGCATGTTTCAATGGGCGTGTCTTAATCAGTTCCTGGACATGCACAGTCCAAAGTATGCAAGTGCATCGAACGCATGCATATGCAAAGACATGCGTATGCATGTGTTCCCATAGACAGTAATCCGTTTTTTAACGCATGCCTGCACATATTTGAGGGAAATTTGACGCCTCAAAAATTCCAACATGGTGCGTTCTCTGTGCTTAGCTGCACATCGTGAAAAACGCATGCGTAAGCAAATGCGGGCGAACGCATGCACCTGTGTCTACAATGTAAAAGATAGGAAATCAAGACGCATGCGGATGTATGCTTCAGAAACGCTGCGGACACAACCGCAAATGTGAAACCAGCCTAATACCACATAGTGGAGGCAGCTACTCTAAAAGTCAATGTCCAACCATTTAAGAAGCCTGAAAACATCATTATAGATATATTTCAAACCAAATCCTCCTCCAAAGGAGGATGCAGTAGATCACAAGCTCCTTCAAGAAAAATGGCCCCCAGCAAACCTTACCCAATCCTTCAGACCAGAATGATACAATAAGGGTCAGGAATCAGTGTCATCCATTGGAAACTCGTAGAGAGTGCTCACCTTGTTCCTCACTTCCAACTGAGCAGAAGAGAAAATGGGATTGCTAGAGGGTAAAAAATATTATAATGTACACCCACAGATAAAGACACAGGCAGAGATAGTCACATGCAGACACAAATACAGGCACAAGCACACACATACACAAACATGCAAATATAGACCAGACCCACACTCAGAGATACAGACATGCAAGCACACATGCGATCCTTATGACAATCATATGGATAGTGAACACACAGTGGAAAAAGATCAAGGCTGATCAGGAGTCAGTGACCTCCTTTCACAGTGGCTCATAGAGAATCTATCTGATTTTTGTTTCCAACTGGGTTAAATGGAAAACAGGAAAGAAAAGAACCTGGTGTAATACACCTAGACCTCCATGATGGGCATTTCATAAGGGCACCACACATCAAAGATATTTCTGGCAAACACATATGGACTGTGAACACATTAATAAGAATATGGATCAGGAATATGAAAATTTTGTGCATTTAGAATTTAGAAGGCAGTTTGTCTGAACTAAAAAATGGGCACATGCATAGAGCCACACAGTGTAGATTACATACATTAAAACAAATTGAGAATATTTTTTTCTAATTGTGAATTAATAATTCATTCATTTTAACATTAAAACTAATTAAGAAATGGAAGTTTGTCAGTTGCACTTAAATCCCAATCCATTTCTAAAATGCTATGTTGTTCTTATTTCTCTACATTCTGTGTCTTCTCTGTATTATTTGTGCTTGTTCCCAATCTGTCTTTTCACTCTACTATGACACCATTGTGTTATTGCCAGACTGTGTCATAAGGCGTTCCAATGACGGTCACTGATGGTGACTGCAACTAGATCATGTTGTGAACGTTATGATCACCTCTACAGTTTTTTAAGAAATGCCATTAAAGCTAATGGAGGTTGAAATAACTATTCATATTCCACATTTCTGCAGCTGCATTGATGAACTCATCATTAGTAGAGATAACATTACTTGAGTACATCTACAGATAGATTAATGGACTGTCTATAAAATTGGTCCTAGTGTGAGAGAGATAGGGAAATTAGACTGTGAAATCCTCTAAGGATAAGAGCTCACGTGAGGGATTATAATTTGAACACACCATGGGAAAAAATGTTGGCACTACAACTAATAGAAATTAAATAAATATATTCCCTCAGAACGCATTACCTAGTCAATTTAGACTCGGAATTGCATGTAGCTTCAGATATAATTTCCACTGAATCAAAAATATGAGCTTGATTGCAAAAAAGTTGCTGGAATATCACTTGATTAAATAAAACTGAATTACAGTGATGCATGGTGGGCGCCCTTCAAAACAACATGCAAATTTTAAGCTCAGATATATTTTGAATATTTGGTTGCACTAGATTAGAACACAGATTATGTATCTGAGCTGAATCTATTTATTAACTCTTTGGGGTTCTTTTGTTTGAGATTACATAATATATGATGTTTTTGGTGTTCTTAAATGAAAGGAAAGGTCTCTTACTGCTTGTAAATTAGCTTTAATAACTAGATGTAATAATAATATTGGTGTTTTCTAAAAATTAATAACCTGATTTAAAAAGTACGTTCACCAGAGTATATACTTCTGTTCTATCCATAGCAAATTTGAGTCCTTACTCCAATTACCTTACGCCATGACTCAGATGTACAGTTTAGATATTTTAGCCAAATACAGTTATATGAAAAGGTTTGGGCACCCCTATTAATCTTAAGCTTAATGTTTTATAAAAATAGCTTTTTTTGCAACAGCTATTTCAGTTTCATATATCTAATAACTGTTGGACACAGTAATGTTTCTGCCTTGAAATGAGGTTTATTGTACTAACAAAAAATGTGCAATCTGCATTCAAACAAAATTTGACAGGTGCATAAGTATGGGCACCCCACCAGAAAAGTGAAATTAATATTTAGTAGATCCTCCTTTTCCAAAAATAATAGCCCCTAGTCACTTCCTGTAGCTTTTAATGAGTTCCTGGATCCTGGATGAAGGTATTTTTGACCATTCCTCTTTACAAAACAATTCCAGTTCAGTTAAGTTTGATGGTCGCCGAGCATAGACAGCTCTCTTCAAATGATCCCACAGATGTTCAATGATATTCAGGTCTGGGGACTGGGATGGCCATTCCAGAACAGTGTAATTTTTCCTCTGCATGAATGCCTGAGTAGATTTGGAGCAGTGTTTTGGATCATTGTCTTGCTGAAAGATCCATACCCTGCATAACTTCAACTTTGTCACTGATTCGTGAACATTATTGACAAGAATCTGCTGATATCGAGAGGAATCCATGCGTCTCTCAACGTTAACAAGATTCCCGGTGCCGGCATTGGCCACACAGCCCCAAAGCATGTTGGAACCTACACCAAATTTTACTGTGGGTAGCAAGTGTTTTTCTTGGAATGCTGTGTTTTTTGGCCGCCATGCATAACGCCTTTTTGTATGACCAAACAACTCAATCTTGGTTTCATCAGTCCACAGGACCTTCTTCCAAAAAGAAATTGGCTTCTCCAAATATGCTTTTGCATACCTCAGCTGACTCTGTTTGTGGCGTGCTTACAGAAACGGCTTCTTTCGCATCACTCTCCAATACAGCTTCTCCTTGTGCAAAGTGCGTTGTATAGTTGACCGATGCACAGTGACACCATGTGCAGCAAGTTGATGCTGCAGCTCTCTGGAGGTGGTCTGAGGATTGTCCTTGACTGATCTCACCATTCTTCTTCTCTGCCTTTCTGATGTTTTTCTTGGCCTGCCACTTCTGGCCCTAACAAGAACTCTACCTGTGTTCTTCCATTTCCTTACTATGTTCCTCACAGTGGAAATTGACAGGTTAAATCTCTGAAACAGCTTTTTATATCCTTTCCCTGAACAACTATGTTGAATAATCTTTGTTTTCAGATCATTAGACAGTTGTTTTGAGGAGCCCATGATGCCACTCTTCAGAGGAGATTCAAACAGGAGAACAACTTGCAATTGGCCACTTTAAGTAGCTTTTCTCATGATTGCATACACTTGGCTATGAAGTTCAAAGCTCAATGAGGTTAAAAAACCAAAAAAAGTGCTTTAGTAAGTCAGTAAAAAGTTGGTAGGAGTATTTAAAACAAGAAAATGATAAGGGTGCCAATACTAATGCACCTGTCAAATTGTGTTTGAATGCAGATTGCACATTTTCTGTTAGTACAATAAACCTCATTTCAAGGCAGAAACATTACTGTGTCCAACAGTTATTAGATATATGAAACTGAAATAGCTGTTGCAAAAAAATCAATTTTTATAAAACATTAAGCTTAAGATTAATAGGGGTGCCCAAACTTTTTCATATAACTGTATTTAGGGTATGGTGTTAAAGAAGAACTTTCACAACTTTTGACTTAATCTGTACGTAGTAGTATGAATGCAGATAAAACTTTTTTTTCTCCATTGTGTAGATACAGGGCGCTAACATTATTGCTGCCTAATGTGTTTCATTTTTTATCATTCACCCGGGGGTTTACTTCTTTTAGTTCAGTGTGCGTCATAGTGGGACGAAATTACATGGTGACAAAGGTGAAAGAAATTAAAGCCACAGTTGAATGATAAAAAATGTAACACATTAGGCGGTAGTAATTTCGGTGCCCTGTATCTCTACAATGGAGTGAAAACAAGAAAACAGACTAAAATTGTTTACATTCCTGCTACTTTGTGCAGCAACGTTCAGTTTATAAAGTCAAAAGTTGTGAAAGATTCTCTTTCAGGTATCTATTTAACAGCAATAAATAAAAAATCTGAATCAAGAATGAAGCTTGATCTTCCCCTAAGGCTACATTTATACATCAGTGTCTATTTTTATATCCATGTAAATTGCACCATTTTTTTCTTATGCGTCATCTATATTCTGTACATTTTGCATCCGTTTTTTTTCTCATCAGATTTTAAAAAGTATATCAGGTAAATTATATGAACTGTTATTTATTCATTGACCCAACAATGGATCAGTAAAAATGGAATGAGACACAGATGCAGCATTGAAGTAGAAAGAATGTTTTCCATTTTTCATCTATGTTTTTCTGATTCCTTTAGATTTAGAGGCCATTTTAGCTTTTTCTTTTTATTATTTCTTGTATGTAAAGGCTTATGTATTAATCTGAGATTTGTTAATAATTGTAGCCGACATATAAACAATGGTGAAATCCTTATGATCGGCATTTATTTTTTTTGTTGAGTCAAGTAATTGAGTTTTTGTTTTATGGTGCTATCTCCCAGATCTCCTTGTATTTTTTTTTTTTATGTTGCTTTTTGTGTAGAGTGGAACCTTTTCCATTTTTTTTATTTAGTCACACAAGCAGAAGATACTTTCATGTGTTCAATTTCATGTTCCGAAAAATCAGTATTGCCATCTGTGGAGTCATAGTCTGATGATGTAAAGCTCACACATTGGGCATTTTCATGATGTTTGAATTGTCTTTTTTTAATTAGTTTTTAATATAGATTTAGTGCTATCAGTTCCTCTTCAATAGTGATGGCAAATGTAAACAAGATTATTTTTGTAATCCTGCATATCCCCACTAGGGTTGAGCGAAACGGGTCGTTCATTTTCAAAAGTCGCCGACTTTTGGCAAAGTCGGGTTTCATGAAACCCGATCCGACCCCTGTGCGGGTTCGGCCATGCGGTACGCGACTTTCGCGCCAAAGTCGCGTTTCAATGACGCGAAAAGCACCATTTCTCAGCCAATGAAGGTAAACGCAGAGTGTGGGCAGCGTGATGACATAGGTCTTGGTCCCCACCATCTTAGAGAAGGGCATTGCAGTGATTGGCTTGCTGTCTGCGGCGTCACAGGGGCTATAAAGGGGCGTTCCCGCCGACCGCCATGTTACTGCTGCTGATCTGAGCTTAGGGAGAGGTTGCTGCCACTTCGTCAGAAGCAGGGATAGCGTTAGGCAGGGTCCATTAACCACCAAACCGCTTGTGCTGTAGCGATTTCCACTGCCCAACACCACCTTCGGTGTGCAGGGACAGTGGAAGCTACATTTTTTTTTTCCCCCTCAGCGCTGTAGCTCATTGGGCTGCCCTAGAAGGCTCCCTGATAGCTGCATTGCTGTGTGTACGCCACTGTGCAAACCAACTGCTTTTTTCAAAGCACAAATCATCTTGTTCCTTCCTTTCTGCACAGCTATCTTTTTGGTTTGTACACACTTTTTATTTAATTTGTGCATCAGTCCACTCCTTATTGCTGCCTGCCATACCTGGCTGAGATTACTGCAGGGAGATAGTAATTGAAGGACACTCCCTGTTTTTTTTGTTTTTTTTGTGGGAGATTAAGATTGACATTTCTGCTAGAGTGCCATCCCTGTCTGTGTCATCTCGCACTCAGTGGGCCATAGAAAGCCTATTTATTTTTTTGCTTGATTTTGGTTCTAAAATCTACCTGAAAAAATCACTACATCAATCAGTGGGAGAAAAATATTGGCCTCAGGGCTTGTGTGCCACTCCTGACTCCTGTGTGCATCATCACTCACTCAGTGGGCCATAGAAAGCCCATTTTTTTTTTTTTTTGCTTCATTTGGGTTCTAAATTCTACCTGAAAAAATCAATAAATCAATCAGTGGGAGATTAATATTGGCCTTTGGGCTTGTGTGCCAGTCCTAAGCGTGCCATCTCTCTCTCTCAGATAGTGGGCCATAGAAAGCCTATTTATTTTTATTTTTTTTTATTGGGTTTATAAATTTTCCCTGGAAAAAAAAAAAAAAAGTGGGAGATTAATATTGGCCTCTGGGCTTGTGTGCCAGTCCTGAGCGTGCCATCTCTCTCACAAATAGTGGGCCATAGAAAGCCTATTTATTTATTTTTTTTTGGTTTTATAAATTCTCCCTTAAAAAAAAAAGGGAGATTAATATTGGCCTTTGGGCTTGTGTGCCAGTCCTAAGCGTGCCATCTCTCTCTGTCTCTCAGATAGTGGGCCATAGAAAGCCTATTTATTATTTTTTTTATTGGGTTTATAAATTTTCCCTGGAACAAAAAAAAAAAGTGGGAGATAAATATTGGCCTCTGGGCTTGTGTGCCACTCCTGACTCCTGTGTGCGTCATCTCTCACTCAGTGGGCCATAGAAAGCCTTTTTTTGTTTTATTTGTTTTCTAAATTCTCCCTGAAAAAATCATTTTATTTTCTTTGGTTTCTAAATTCCTCCTGAAAAAATCATTTTATTCTATTTTTTTTTTTCCTAAAGTCTCCCTGAAAAAAAAAAAAACAAATCAGTGGGAGATTAATATTGCCCTTTTTGCTTGTGTGCCAGTCTTGACTCCTGGGTGTGCCATCTCTCTCTCTCTCTCCAATTGTGGGCCATAGAAAGCCTATTATTTTTTTAGCTTGATTTGGGTTCCAAAATCTACCTGAAAAAATCACTACATCAATCAGTGGGAGATAAATATTGGCCTCTGGGCTTGTGTGCCACTCCTGACTCCTGTGTGCGTCATCTCTCACTCAGTGGGCCATAGAAAGCCTTTTTTTGTTTTATTTGTTTTCTAAATTCTCCCTGAAAAAATCATTTTATTTTATTTGGTTTCTAAATTCTTCCTGAAAAAATCATTTTATTCTATTATTTTTTTTCCTAAAATCTCCCTGAAAAAAACAAAAAACAAAAACAAATCAGTGGGAGATTAATATTGCCCTATCTGCTTGTGTGCCATTCTTGACTCCTGGGTGTGCCATCTCTCTCTCTCTCTCCAATTGTGGGCCATAGAAAGCCTATTATTTGTTTTAGCTTGATTTGGGTTCCAAAATCTACCTGAAAAAATCACTAGATCAATCAGTGGGAGATAAATATTGGCCTCTGGGCTTGTGTGCCACTCCTGACTCCTGTGTGCGTCATCTCTCACTCAGTGGGCCATAGAAAGCCTTTTTTTGTTTTATTTGTTTTCTAAATTCTCCCTGAAAAAATCATTTTATTTTCTTTGGTTTCTAAATTCTTCCTGAAAAAATCATTTTATTCTATATTTTTTTTTTCCTAAAGTCTCCCTGAAAAAAAAAAAAAAAATCAGTGGGAGATTAATATTGCCCTTTCTGCTTGTGTGCCAGTCTTGACTCCTGGGTGTGCCATCTCTCTCTCTCTCCAATTGTGGGCCATAGAAAGCCTATTATTTTTTTAGCTTGATTTGGGTTCCAAAATCTACCTGAAAAAATCACTACATCAATCAGTGGGAGATAAATATTGGCCTCTGGGCTTGTGTGCCACTCCTGACTCCTGTGTGCGTCATCTCTCACTCAGTGGGCCATAGAAAGCCTTTTTTTGTTTTATTTGTTTTCTAAATTCTCCCTGAAAAAATAATTTTATTTTATTTGGTTTCTAAATTCTTCCTGAAAAAATCATTTTATTCTATTATTTTTTTTTCCTAAAGTCTCCCTTAAAAAAAAAAAAAATCAAATCAGTGGGAGATTAATATTTACATTTGTGCTTCAGTGACAGTCCTGCGTGTGTGGCATCTCTCTCATTTGTTGCCACCAACAACAGAGTGTGTAACATTGTGCCTGATTTTCGTTGTGGTCTCACTCACCTGTAAAGGGGTAGCTAAATCATACTGAAGTTATAGCTCACCGTGTAATTTGTGTGACAGCAACAAATACCGTTAGTTTGTTTACGTTTTTAAAACAATGAGGAAGTATGGTGGAAGAGGTCGTGGCCGGGGGCGTTCATTGTCAGCTGGTAATGAGGGTAGTGGTAGTGGTGGAGCATCAGCTGGTCGTGGGAAAAAAAATATTGCACCTAAGTCTGGAGCTGTGGAGCCAAGTTCGTCGTCTGGCTACACAAGGCCTCGAACGCTCCCTTTTCTGGGAGTAGGAAAACCGCTTTTAAAGCCGGAGCATCAAGAGCAAGTTTTGGCTTATCTTGCTGACTCAGCCTCTAGCTCTTTTGCCTCCTCTCGTGAAACTGGTAAAAGTAAAAGCAGCGCGTCGTTAGTGGATGTTCACGGTCAGGGACAAGTCGCTTCCTTGTCCTCTTCAGCAAAAACAACAACAGAGAAGAATGCAGCAGGCGACACAATGGGTTACTCCATGGAGCTCTTTACACATACCGTCCCTGGCTTAGAAAGTGAAGCAGTTAACAGTCCATGCCCATTACAAGTTGAATCTGACATGGAGTGCACTGATGCACAGCCACAGCCAGACTACTATGCTGGTCCTTTGACTCAGACCACAACATTGCCCTCGCAGGGTGCTGATCAAGAATCAGACCCTGATGAGACTATGTTGCCCCATCACGAACGCTATACCACCGACCGACACGGTGACACAGACGAAGTTGCACACGAGCTACAAGAAGAGGTAATAGATGACCCAGTTCTTGACCCCAATTGGCAGCCATTGGGGGAACAGGGTGCAGGCGGCAGCAGTTCTGAAGCGGAGGAGGAGGGGCCGCAGCAGGCATCAACATCGCAACAGGTTCCATCTGCCGGGCCCGTATCTTGCCCAAAACGCGTGTCAAAGCCAAAACCTGTTGGAGGACAGCGTGGCCATCCGGTTAAAGCTCAGTCTGCAATGCCTGAAAAGGTATCCGATGCTAGAAAGAGTGCAGTCTGGCATTTTTTTAAACAACATCCAATTGATCAGCGCAAAGTCATCTGTCAAAAATGTTCAACTACCTTAAGCAGAGGACAGAATCTGAAAAGTCTCAATACAAGTTGCATGCATAGACATTTAACCACCATGCATTTGCAAGCCTGGACTAACTACCAAACGTCCCTTAAGGTTGTAGCACCCTCGGCCAATGAAGCTAGTCAGCAACGCAACATCCCTTCCGGCAGTGTAGGGCCACCATTTTCCGCACCACCTGCAGTATCTGTGCAGGTTTCTTTGCCAGGCCAAAGCAGTCAGGGTCAGGGAATCACCAGTTTCGTAGTAGGAAACACTGCATCTAGGGCACCGGTGGCAACAATACCATCTCCCACCGTCTCTCAGTCTGCCATGTCCACCGGCACCCCCGCTAGTTCCACGATCTCCAGCTCTCCAGTCCAGCTCACCCTACATGAGACTATGGTTAGAAAAAGGAAGTACTTAGCCTCGCATCCGCGTACACAGGGTTTGAACGCACACATAGCTAGACTAATCTCGTTAGAGATGATGCCCTACCGGTTAGTTGAAAGCGAAGCTTTCAAAGCCCTGATGGACTACGCTGTACCACGCTACGAGCTACCCAGTCGACACTTTTTTTCCAGAAAAGCCATCCCAGCCCTCCACCAGCATGTTAAAGAGCGCATCGTCCATGCACTCAGGCAATCTGTGAGCACAAAGGTGCACCTGACAACAGATGCATGGACCAGTAGGCATGGCCAGGGACGTTACGTGTCCATCACGGCACACTGGGTAAATGTGGTGGATGCAGGGTCCACAGGGGACAGCAAGTTTGGGACAGTTCTGCCTAGCCCACGGTCTAGGAAACAATTGGCTGTAGCCGTTCGCACCCCCTCCTTCTCCTCTTCGTCCTCCTGCAGAAGCGAGAGCTCGTCCACAGACCGCAGTCGCACAACCACTCCATCCGCAGCTGCCACTGTTGCACACCAGGTCTCCCATTATGGGGCAGCTACTGGCAAACGTCAGCAGGCTGTATTGGCTATGAAGTGTTTGGGCGACAACAGACACACCGCGGAAGTTCTGTCCGAGTTCTTGCAGAAAGAAACGCAGTCGTGGCTGGGCACTGTAGATCTTGAGGCAGGCAAGGTAGTGAGTGATAACGGAAGGAATTTCATGGCTGCCATCTCCCTTTCCCAACTGAAACACATTCCTTGCCTGGCTCACACCTTAAACCTGGTGGTGCAGTGCTTCCTGAAAAGTTATCCGGGGTTATCCGACCTGCTCCTCAAAGTGCGTGGACTTTGCTCACATATCCGCCGTTCGCCCGTACACTCCAGCCGTATGCAGACCTATCAGCGTTCTTTGAACCTTCCCCAGCATCGCCTAATCATAGACGTTGCAACAAGGTGGAACTCAACACTGCACATGCTTCAGAGACTGTGTGAACAGAGGCGGGCTGTTATGTTTTTGTGGGAGGATACACATACACGGGCAGGCAGTAGGATGGCAGACATGGAGTTGTCAGGTGTGCAGTGGTCGAAGATTCAAGACATGTGTCAAGTCCTTCAGTGTTTTGAGGAATGCACACGGCTGGTTAGTGCAGACAACGCCATAATAAGCATGAGCATCCCCCTAATGCGTCTGCTGATGCAAAGGTTGACGCACATAAAGGATCAGGCGTCTGCAGCTGAGGAAGAGGAAAGCCTTGATGACAGTCAGCCATTGTCTGGCCAGGGCAGTGTACAGGACGAGGTAGCGGGCGAAGAGGAGGAGGAGGACGAGGAGGATGATGGGGATGATTATATTTTTAATGAGGAAGCTTTTCCGGGGCCACTGGAAATTGGTGGCGCGGCAAGGCCGGGTTCTGGTTTTTTGAGGGACACAAGTGACGTGGATTTGCCTGAAACTGCCCCTCAACCAAGCACAACCGCAGATTTGAGAACTGGAACTTTGGCCCACATGGCGGATTATGCCTTACGTATCCTCAAAAGGGACACACGCATAACTAAAATGATGAATGATGACGATTACTGGTTGGCCTGCCTCCTTGATCCTCGCTATAAAGGCAAATTGCAAAATATTATGCCACATGACAACTTGGAACTAATATTAGCAACCAAACAATCAACTCTTGTTGACCGTTTGCTTCTGGCATTCCCTGCACACAGCGCCCGTGATCGTTCTCACACGAGCTGCAGGGGCCAGCAGACCAGAGGAGTTAGAGGGGCAGAAATCAGAAGTGGCGTTGGCCAGAGGGGTTTTCTGACCAGGTTGTGGAGTGATTTTGCTATGACCGCAGACAGTACAGGTACTGCAGCATCAATTCAAAGTGACAGGAGACAACATTTGTCCAGTATGGTTACAAACTATTTTTCATCCCTTATCGATGTTCTCCCTCAACCGTCATTCCCATTTGATTACTGGGCATCAAAATTAGACACCTGGCCAGAATTGGCAGAATATGCATTGCAGGAGCTTGCTTGCCCGGCAGCTAGTGTCCTATCAGAAAGAGTATTCAGTGCTGCAGGTTCAATACTAACAGAAAAAAGGACTCGTCTGGCTACCCAAAATGTAGATGATCTAACCTTCATTAAAATGAACCACAACTGGATTTCGAAATCTTTTGCCCCACCTTGCCCGGCTGACACCTAGCTTTCCTATGAAAAGGTCTTGCCTGTGGACTATTCTGAATGCCTTTTCCAATCTCGTAATTTTCTGCACCTGATTGTCCAGCATACGACATGTTTACACCTCACTAAATGGCCAAACTCCCCACACGGGGCCGTGGTATCGACACTTGGCGACAGCACCCGTGAGAGTGCAGTTTGTCTGAAGAGGTGGGTGAGCCCGCTTTTGGTCGACGGCACTGCCACTGGGTCCCTCCTAGTACAATAAAGTGTCTCTGGCGGTGGTGGTGCGCACCCAACGTCAGACACACCGTTGTAATATGAGGGGCCCTGGGCCTGTACCGCCGGCCACAAGACAGTTTCCCCCCACCCCAGCTCAAACAGTGCTCTACCACTTGCAAAATTATCTCACAGCTCCACCAATGTTTAGTCTATGCGCTGACATCCTTCAATGCCTGCCACTGACAATACCATTGTATTGACATTTTTGTTATGTTAGGCCTTCGATGCCTGTCTGCGGTCACTCCTTCCACTAGGCCTCCACTGACCACACCACTGCTGCCCGTGTACCCCTGGAACCAATTTAAAATTGCCTACAGCCATGTGTTATTATTTTAGGCCTTCGATGCCTGTCTGCGGTCACTCCTTCCACTAGGCCTCCACTGACCACACCACTGCTGCCCGTGTACCCCTGGAACCAATTTAAAATTGCCTACAGCCATGTGTTATTATTTTAGGCCTTCGATGCCTGTCTGCGGTCACTCCTTCCACTAGGCCATCACTGACCACACCACTGCTGCCCGTGTACCCCTGGAACCAATTTAAAATTGCCTACAGCCATGTGTTATTATTTTAGGCCTTCGATGCCTGTCTGCGGTGACTCCTTCCAGTAGGCCTCCACTGACCACACCACTGCTGCCCGTGTACCCCTGGAACCAATTTAAAATTGCCTACAGCCATGTGTTATTATTTTAGGCCTTCGATGCCTGTCTGCGGTGACTCCTTCCAGTAGGCCTCCACTGACCACACCACTGCTGCCCGTGTACCCCTGGAACCAATTTAAAATTGCCTACAGCCATGTGTTATTATTTTAGGCCTTCGATGCCTGTCTGCGGTCACTCCTTCCACTAGGCCTCCACTGACCACACCACTGCTGCCCGTGTACCCCTGGAACCAATTTAAAATTGCCTACAGCCATGTGTTATTATTTTAGGCCTTCGATGCCTGTCTGCGGTGACTCCTTCCAGTAGGCCTCCACTGACCACACCACTGCTGCCCGTGTACCCCTGGAACCAATTTAAAATTGCCTACAGCCATGTGTTATTATTTTAGGCCTTTGATGCCTGTCTGCGGTGACTCCTTCCAGTAGGCCTCCACTGACCACACCACTGCTGCCCGTGTACCCCTGGAACCAATTTAAAATTGCCTACAGCCATGTGTTATTATTTTAGGCCTTCGATGCCTGTCTGCGGTGACTCCTTCCAGTAGGCCTCCACTGACCACACCACTGCTGCCCGTGTACCCCTGGAACCAATTTAAAATTGCCTACAGCCATGTGTTATTATTTTAGGCCTTCGATGCCTGTCTGCGGTGACTCCTTCCACTAGGCCTCCACTGACCACACCACTGCTGCCCGTGTACCCCTGGAACCAATTTAAAATTGCCTACAGCCATGTGTTATTATTTTAGGCCTTCGATGCCTGTCTGCGGTGACTCCTTCCACTAGGCCTCCACTGACCACACCACTGCTGCCCGTGTACCCCTGGAACCAATTTAAAATTGCCTACAGCCATGTGTTATTATTTTAGGCCTTCGATGCCTGTCTGCGGTGACTCCTTCCAGTAGGCCTCCACTGACCACACCACTGCTGCCCGTGTACCCCTGGAACCAACATCAGAAAATATAAAAATAAGTATGTTGCTTATAAAAAAGAAAATACTGGAGAGATATCAAATGCAGACATTTTAACATTAAAAACAAACACATACAACAAAAATCTGGTACAGTACTAAAAATGGCCACCAGCTACAATAACTTTCTCCTGCAAGTAGTTAACTGAAAGGTTTTTTCAATTTTAAACACAGATATGGCATCCACCGAGTGTTGTCCTGTCGCGTCTTCTTTATATTATTGCCAAGAAGATGCAAAATAATGAAAATAATAAAATCATTATTTACCAAAAAAATAGAGTAAGTCAAAACCACATTGCAAATAAACATTCATTACAAATAAAGAAGCAGGGCGCGTCCGAGGGTGAGTATATATCTAATAAGAATATAATCACCCTCGGACGCGCCCTGCTTCTTTCCGACAGCCTTCCTTCCTAAGAATCAGCCCTTCCGTGGTGTAGAGAGAGGGTTTGTTACACTCCAAGGTGTTCCCCAGGTTGCCTTTCCTGAGCTTCGATCTTCCGGCTCTCGTTTAGTAGTTGTTGGAAACTACGCTGCATTGGGCCTACAAATTGGGTATGGGGTGTAGAGAGATGGTGTGTTCCACTCCAAGGTGTTCCCCAGGTTGCCTTTCCTGAGCTTCGATCTTCCGGCTCTCGTTTAGTAGTTGTTGGAAACTACGCTGCATTAGGCCTACAAATTGGGTATGGGGTGTAGAGAGATGGTGTGTTCCACTGTAGAGAGATGGTGTGTTCCACTCCAAGGTGTTCCCCAGGTTTCCTCGCCAATGCTTCGATCATCATGCTCTCGTTTAGTAGTTGTTGGAAACTACGCTGCATTAGGCCTACAAATTGGGTATGGGGTGTAGAGAGATGGTGTGTTCCACTCCAAGGTGTTCCCCAGGTTTCCTCTCCATTGCTTCGATCTTCATGCTCTCGTTTAGTAGTTGTTGGAAACTACGCTGAATTAGGCCTACAAATTGGGTATGGGGTGTAGAGAGATGGTTTGTTCCACTCCAAGGTGTTCCCCAGGTTTCCTCTCCATTGCTTCGATCTTCATGCTCTCGTTTAGTAGTTGTTGGAAACTACGCTGCATTAGGCCTACAAATTGGGTATGGGGTGTAGAGAGATGGTGTGTTACACTCCAAGGTGTTCCCCAGGTTTCCTCTCCATTGCTTCGATCTTCCGGCTCTCGTTTAGTAGTTGTTGGAAACTACGCTGCATTAGGCCTACAAATTGGATATGGGGTGTAGAGAGATGGTGTGTTACACTCCAAGGTGTTCCCCAGGTTTCCTCTCCATTGCTTCGATCTTCCGGCTCTCGTTTAGTAGTTGTTGGAAACTACGCTGCATTAGGCCTACAAATTGGGTATGGGGTGTAGAGAGATGGTGTGTTACACTCCAAGGTGTTCCCCAGGTTTCCTCTCCATTGCTTCGATCTTCCGGCTCTCGTTTAGTAGTTGTTGGAAACTACGCTGCATTAGGCCTACAAATTGGGTATGGGGTGTAGAGAGATGGTGTGTTACACTCCAAGGTGTTCCCCAGGTTTCCTCTCCATTGCTTCGATCTTCCGGCTCTCGTTTAGTAGTTGTTGGAAACTACGCTGCATTAGGCCTACAAATTGGGTATGGGGTGTAGAGAGATGGTGTGTTCCACTGTAGAGAGATGGTGTGTTCCACTCCAAGGTGTTCCCCAGGTTTCCTCGCCAATGCTTCGATCATCATGCTCTCGTTTAGTAGTTGTTGGAAACTACGCTGCATTAGGCCTGCAAATTGGGTATGGGGTGTAGAGAGATGGTGTGTTCCACTCCAAGGTGTTCCCCAGGTTTCCTCTCCATTGCTTCGATCTTCATGCTCTCGTTTAGTAGTTGTTGGAAACTACGCTGCATTAGGCCTACAAATTGGGTATGGGGTGTAGAGAGATGGTGTGTTCCACTCCAAGGTGTTCCCCAGGTTTCCTCTCCATTGCTTCGATCTTCATGCTCTCGTTTAGTAGTTGTTGGAAACTACGCTGCATTAGGCCTACAAATTTGGTATGGGGTGTAGAGAGATGGTGTGTTACACTCCAAGGTGTTCCCCAGGTTTCCTCTCCATTGCTTCGATCTTCCGGCTCTCGTTTAGTAGTTGTTGGAAACTACGCTGCATTAGGCCTACAAATTGGGTATGGGGTGTAGAGAGATGGTGTGTTACACTCCAAGGTGTTCCCCAGGTTTCCTCTCCATTGCTTCGATCTTCCGGCTCTCGTTTAGTAGTTGTTGGAAACTACGCTGCATTAGGCCTACAAATTGGGTATGGGTGTAGAGAGATGGTGTGTTACACTCCAAGGTGTTCCCCAGGTTTCCTCTCCATTGCTTCGATCTTCCGGCTCTCGTTTAGTAGTTGTTGGAAACTACGCTGCATTAGGCCTACAAATTGGGTATGGGGTGTAGAGAGATGCTGTGTTACACTCCAAGGTGTTCCCCAGGTTTCCTCTCCATTGCTTCGATCTTCATGCTCTCGTTTAGTAGTTGTTGGAAACTACGCTGCATTAGGCCTACAAATTGGGTATGGGGTGTAGAGAGATGGTGTGTTCCACTGTAGAGAGATGGTGTGTTCCACTCCAAGGTGTTCCCCAGGTTTCCTCGCCAATGCTTCGATCATCATGCTCTCGTTTAGTAGTTGTTGGAAACTACGCTGCATTAGGCCTACAAATTGGGTATGGAGTGTAGAGAGATGGTGTGTTCCACTCCAAGGTGTTCCCCAGGTTTCCTCTCCATTGCTTCGATCTTCATGCTCTCGTTTAGTAGTTGTTGGAAACTACGCTGCATTTGGCCTACAAATTGGGTATGGGGTGTAGAGAGATGGTGTGTTACACTCCAAGGTGTTCCCCAGGTTTCCTCTCCATTGCTTCGATCTTCCGGCTCTCGTTTAGTAGTTGTTGGAAACTACGCTGCATTAGGCCTACAAATTGGGTATGGGGTGTAGAGAGATGGTGTGTTACACTCCAAGGTGTTCCCCAGGTTTCCTCTCCATTGCTTCGATCTTCCGGCTCTCGTTTAGTAGTTGTTGGAAACTACGCTGCATTAGGCCTACAAATTGGGTGTGGGGTGTAGAGAGATGGTGTGTTCCACTGTAGAGAGATGGTGTGTTCCACTCCAAGGTGTTCCCCAGGTTTCCTCGCCAATGCTTCGATCATCATGCTCTCGTTTAGTAGTTGTTGGAAACTACGCTGCATTAGGCCTGCAAATTGGGTATGGGGTGTAGAGAGATGGTGTGTTCCACTCCAAGGTGTTCCCCAGGTTTCCTCTCCATTGCTTCGATCTTCATGCTCTTGTTTAGTAGTTGTTGGAAACTACGCTGCATTAGGCCTACAAATTTGGTATGGGGTGTAGAGAGATGGTGTGTTACACTCCAAGGTGTTCCCCAGGTTTCCTCTCCATTGCTTCGATCTTCCGGCTCTCGTTTAGTAGTTGTTGGAAACTACGCTGCATTAGGCCTACAAATTGGGTATGGGGTGTAGAGAGATGGTGTGTTACACTCCAAGGTGTTCCCCAGGTTTCCTCTCCATTGCTTCGATCTTCCGGCTCTCGTTTAGTAGTTGTTGGAAACTACGCTGCATTAGGCCTACAAATTGGGTATGGGGTGTAGAGAGATGGTGTGTTACACTCCAAGGTGTTCCCCAGGTTTCCTCTCCATTGCTTCGATCTTCCGGCTCTCGTTTAGTAGTTGTTGGAAACTACGCTGCATTAGGCCTACAAATTGGGTATGGGTGTAGAGAGATGGTGTGTTACACTCCAAGGTGTTCCCCAGGTTTCCTCTCCATTGCTTCGATCTTCCGGCTCTCGTTTAGTAGTTGTTGGAAACTACGCTGCATTAGGCCTACAAATTGGGTATGGGGTGTAGAGAGATGGTGTGTTACACTCCAAGGTGTTCCCCAGGTTTCCTCTCCATTGCTTCGATCTTCCGGCTCTCGTTTAGTAGTTGTTGGAAACTACGCTGCATTAGGCCTACAAATTGGGTATGGGGTGTAGAGAGATGGTGTGTTCCACTGTAGAGAGATGGTGTGTTCCACTCCAAGGTGTTCCCCAGGTTTCCTCGCCAATGCTTCGATCATCATGCTCTCGTTTAGTAGTTGTTGGAAACTACGCTGCATTAGGCCTACAAATTGGGTATGGGGTGTAGAGAGATGGTGTGTTCCACTCCAAGGTGTTCCCCAGGTTTCCTCTCCATTGCTTCGATCTTCATGCTCTCGTTTAGTAGTTGTTGGAAACTACGCTGCATTTGGCCTACAAATTGGGTATGGGGTGTAGAGAGATGGTGTGTTACACTCCAAGGTGTTCCCCAGGTTTCCTCTCCATTGCTTTGATCTTCATGTTCTCGTTTAGTAGTTGTTGGAAACTACGCTGCATTAGGCCTACAAATTGGGTATGGGGTGTAGAGAGATGGTGTGTTACACTCCAAGGTGTTCCCCAGGTTTCCTCTCCATTGCTTCGATCTTCCGGCTCTCGTTTAGTAGTTGTTGGAAACTACGCTGCATTAGGCCTACAAATTGGGTATGGGGTGTAGAGAGATGGTGTGTTCCACTGTAGAGAGATGGTGTGTTCCACTCCAAGGTGTTCCCCAGGTTTCCTCGCCAATGCTTCGATCATCATGCTCTCGTTTAGTAGTTGTTGGAAACTACGCTGCATTAGGCCAACAAATTGGGTATGGGGTGTAGAGAGATGGTGTGTTCCACTCCAAGATGTTCCCCAGGTTTCCTCGCCAATGCTTCGATCATCATGCTCTCGTTTAGTAGTTGTTGGAAACTACGCTGCATTAGACCTACAAATTGGGTATGGGGTGTAGAGAGATGGTGTGTTCCACTCCAAGGTGTTCTCCAGGTTGCCTTTCCTGAACTTCTATCTTCAGGCTCTCATTAAATTGTGGTTAAACGGAACAACTGCATTTGGCGTACTAGTTGGTTTGGGGCCTACTATCGGTGTCTGCCGCTCCTTGCTGTTCTCCTGGTTTCCTGTCCTGAAATTCCGTTTTCAGGCGCTCGTTAAGTAGTTGTTAATGTTAGACTGCATTTGGCCTACTAGTTGGGTTGGGGCCTACTATCGGTGTCTGCCACTCCTTGCTGTTCTCCTCCACTGAACAAAGCTGTGCCGCCTGTTTACTACTGTTGCCAATTTTGAACTGCATTTCGACTACTTACTGATTTGGGCCTACTCTCTGTGTCAGCCTCTCATTCCAGTTGTCCTCCACTGCAATGCCCCCTGATTAGTCCTGCATTACCAATTTTGAACTGCATTTAGCCCACTTTATTCTTTGGGCCTATATCTGTGTTTCCTCCTCATCCTGCCCATTGCCCAGCCAGTGATAGATGAGTCTGCTGGTACATTGACCCATAACGCAACATTTCCCATGCACGCTACACTGCAAGATTGTGACCCTGCTGAAAGTCAGGTCCCCCTTCCCGCATACCATACCACCTTACACGGGGACAAACAGGAAGGTGCAGATGAAAGTGCAGGTTCCTTCATCAGGTGGGGGGAGGAATACTAGTTGGCGACGTCACTGGCACAGGGCCTCTCATGGTACGCAAAAGTGTTGCTGCCGGTGGGAGGCGCCCCCGCCGTGCAAACACACCGCTGTACTTTGAGGGGCCCTGTGCCAGTGCCAATGCCAACGAGTGGGCCCCCCCTGCTTGCTCAGGTTCACAGCACTTGCAAAGTTGAAATACTTACCTCTCCCTGCTCCACTGCCGTGACGTGGTCCAGATTTCCTGGGCCCACTAATTACTTGAACCAGCCCTACCCACCACAACTTTAGCCAAATGACCCCCAATTTCAAATGCCTTCCAATTATTATAAGGTAAATTACGCTTGACAAGCTTCATTAAGAAGAATGGATGGTTTTGACATTAAAATGGGCACTCTAGGTGTTTTCCTGGCCCCCACTCACTGCCGACTATGCTGCCCCATTGACTTGCATTGGGTTTCGTGTTTCGGTCGATCCCGACTTTACGTCATAATCGGCCGATTTCACTCGACCCGACTTTTGAGATAGTCGGGTTTCGCAAAACCCGGCTCGACTCTAAAAAGGTCAAGGTCGCTCAACTCTAATCCCCACTAAATTTAGTTTGTTTAATAGCATCCTATAGTTTGTTTAAAGTTACATTTATCCTTTTCTTGGAAACAATATAAAATTCAGACTTCGTATTATTAGCCAGGATGCTCTCAATTTCCTTAATGGTAGTTTCCGCCGTATCGAGTTTGATTCTTCCATATTTGATAATGAGCTGCATCAATTTTATTTATTTATGAAAGGATATTATACCATTGTGTCCGAAACTCATCATCAAAATTAATTGTTGAATATTTTTTCATTCGTAAACCTCGTGGTACCATGCATTTGTCCAAGTAAGTTTGTAAAGTAATAGAGTCCCACCATATCTGTAACCTGATAGTCATCTGTGTCTTTAGGTTCCTTATGTGTTCCTTTAAATTATTCTGATCCTTGGGGGTGGTGTTACCATATACAGAAAAAAATATTATCAGCTTTGTTTAATCTTGCTTAGTTATTAACAGTAAAGAAGTCCTTATCCCTGGGGGTATCCATGTCCATAAACTGATAAACCTGTGTATATGTGGCATTCTCATGTGGTGTATGGCTGAGGGGTGTACTCTTGACAGGGTATGATGTATCTTATGGTGGCCAAGCTTTCTGTCAATGTTTGCACAGTAACTGCCTCTAGGCAGAAGATCATGATGGTGGTAGTAGTTGGTGCATTTGAGACCCAGTCATGAAGCAGCCGTAAGAATTTAAAACAGAAGTCTTTTTACTGAAGGTAATGGGGCAAATTATTATTTACAAACAGCAGGAAACTAAGGTACAGGATTACACTCACGGTTGATGATTGCTGTGTACCTGGAGACAGGCAGATCTTGGTAACCTCTAGTTTTATTAAGTCTGAATATGTCTTCTTCAGCACTGTGCTCTGTTTCTGCCCTGAGGTAATTCATCCTCCTAGAGATGCAATAGTAGTCTTCCTCATATGAAGACTATTAACTCCCCTTATCGTGTCAGTCCCCTTTTTAAGCAAAGCAGGCAGGGAGAAGGTAGGTAATTCCTTCACCTACAAAAAGGCTTCCTCTTCTCAAGATGTCCGACCATCAACTGTCCCTTCAAATTAAAACTATCTCACAGAAATTGGCTCCTCCCCATTCTATGTGACTGTAGACCTGCAGTCATTGGCTGACTGCCCTAAGGCGTTTTTCCAGAACCTTCTGCATATTAAACCAGAGCTGGATCCCCTGATAAGGCCTGTGAGATGACTAACCTGTCAGCAGGTCTCACAATGTATTTAAAATGCACAGTCAACATAAAAATGCACAGTGTTTAAATGAAAACACACTATATATCTGGTATCCCATAGAAATTGCCAATTTGTGGGTTACCAGATATATATAATTTTATGTACAGTACAGACCAAAAGTTTGGACACACCTTCTCGTTTAAAGATTTTTCTGTATTTTCATGACTATGAAAATTGTACATTCACACTGAAGGCATCAAAACTATGAATTAACACATGTGGAATTATATACTTAACAATATAGTATGAAACAACTGAAAATATGTCTTATATTCTAGGGTCTTCAAAGTAGCCACTTTTTGCTTTGATGACTGCTTTGCACACTCTTTGCATTCTCTTGATGAGCTTCAAGATGTAGTCACTGAAAATGGTTTTCACTTCACAGGTGTGCCCTGTCAGGTTTAATAAGTGGGGTTTCTTGCCTTATAAATGGGGTTGGGACCATCAGTTGTGTGGAGCAGAAGTCTGATGGATACACAGCTGATAGTCCTACTGAATAGACTGTTAGAATTTGTATTATGACAAGAAAAAAGCAGCTAAGTAAAGAAAAAACGAGTGGCCATCATTACTTTAAGAAATGAAGATCAGTCAGTCCGAAAAATTGGGAAAACTATGAAAGTGTCCCCAAGAGCAGTTGCAAAAACCATCAAGCGCTACAAAGAAACTGGCTCACATGAGGACCGCCCCAGGAAAGGAAGACCAAGAGTGACCTCTGCTTCTGAGAATAAGTTTATCCGAGTCACCAGCCTCAGAAATCGCAGGTTAACAGCAGCTCAGATTAGAGACCAGGTCAATGCCACACAGAGTTCTAGCAGCAGACACATCTCTACAACAACTGTTAAGAGGAGACTTTGTGCAGCAGGTCTTCATGGTAAAATAGCTGCTAGCAAACCACTGCTTAGGACAGACAACAAGCAGAAGAGACTAGTTTGGGCTAACGAACACAAAGAATGGACATTAGACCAGTAGAAATCTGTGCTTTGGTCTGATGAGCCCAAATTTGAGATCTTTGGTTCCAACCAGAGTGTCTTTGTGCGACGCAGAAAAGGTGAATGGATGGACTCTACATGCCTGGTTCACACCGTGAAGCATGGAGGAGGAGGTGTGATGGTGTGGGGGTGCTTTGCTGGTGACACTGTTATGGATTTATTCAAAATTGAAGGCATACTGAACCAGCATGGCTACCACAGCATCTTGCAGCGGCATTCTATTCCTTCCGGTTTGCCTTTAGTTGGACCATCATTTATTTTTCATCAGGACAATGACCCCAAACACACCTCCAGGCTGTGTAAGTGCTATTTGACCAGGAAGGAGAGTGATGGGTGCTACGCCAGATGACCTGGCCTCCACAGTCACCAGACCTAAGCCCAATCGAGATGGTTTGGAGTGAGCTGGACCGCAGAGTGAAGGCAAAAGGACCAAAAAGTGATAAGCATCTCTGGGAACTCCTTCAAGACTGTTGGAAGACCATTTCCGGTGACTACATCTTGAATCTCATCAAGAGTGTGCAAAGCAGTCATCAAAGCAAAAGGTGGCTACTTTGAAGACACTAGAATCTAAGACATATTTTCAGTTGTTTCACACTTTTTTGTTAAGTATATAATTCCACATGTGTTTATTCATAGTTTTGATGCCTTCAGTGTGAATTTACAATTTTCATAGTCATGAAAATGCTGAAAAATCTTTAAATGAGAAGGTGTGTCCAAACTTTTGCTCTGTACTGAATATTAAATTATATTTGTATATATATAAATACAGTGCCTTGCGAAAGTATTCGGCTCCCTGGAACTTTTCAACCTTTTCCCACATATCATGCTTCAAACATAAAGATACCAAATGTAATTTTTTGGTGAAGAATCAACAAAAAGTGCAACACAATTGTGAAGTTGAACAAAATTTATTGCTTATTTTAAATTTTTGTGGAAAATCAAAAACTAAAAAGTGGGCTAAATACTTTTGCAAGGCACTGTGTATATGTATATTGTATTTTTTGGACTATAAGATGCATTTTTTTCCTCAAAATATTTGGAGGAAAATGGGGGATGCGTATTATAGTCCAGATGTACCTTGTACCTGCTCTGACTGTAAATGGGGAGGTGAGGGAGCAGCAACAGCAGAGCAGTGGGTCACATGAGGCAGGAGCTGGCTGCTGTGGCTAACCCCCTTGCCTGCTGCTAAAGAGAAATGAATATTCACTGCTCTCTATGCCCATGGGAGTGGAGAGCAGTAAATATTCATTTTTCTGTAATAGCGGACACGCTGTTAGCCACAACTGCCAACTTCCTGCAGCTGCTGGACTCTGAAGAGTGTCCGCTACTTAAGGGAATGAATATTCACTGCTCTCCACTCCCATAGGTGTGGAGAGCAGTGAATATGCATTGACCTTTAATAGTGGGCACAGTAGCAGAAGCTGCTGGCTTCCTGCAGCTGCTGGGCGATCAAGTGTGCCTGCTATTAAAGAGAAAGAATATTCACTACTCTCCACTCCAATGGGAGTGGAGAGCAGTGAATATGCATTCACTTTAATAGCAGGCACACTTGATGCATCTCATAGTCCAAAAATATGATATATATATATTTAAGGTGATTATTAATATACAGTGGGGCAAAAAAGTATTTAGTCAGTCAGCAATAGTGCAAGTTCCACCACTTAAAAAGATGAGAGGCGTCTGTAATTTACATCATAGGTAGACCTCAACTATGGGAGACAAACTGAGAAAAAAAAATCCAGAAAATCACATTGTCTGTTTTTTTAACATTTTATTTGCATATTATGGTGGAAAATAAGTATTTGGTCAGAAACAAAATTTCATCTCAATACTTTGTAATATATCCTTTGTTGGCAATGACAGGTCAAACGTTTTCTGTAAGTCTTCACAAGGTTGCCACACACTGTTGCTGGTATGTTGGCCCATTCCTCTATGCAGATCTCCTCTAGAGCAGTGATGTTTTTGGCTTTTCGCTTGGCAACACGGACTTTCAACTCCCTCCAAAGGTTTTCTATAGGGTTGAGATCTGGAGACTGGCTAGGCCACTCCAGGACCTTGAAATGCTTCTTACGAAGCCACTCCTTCGTTGCCCTGGCGGTGTGATTTGGATCATTGTCATGTTGAAAGACCCAGCCACGTTTCATCTTCAATGCCCTTGCTGATAGAATGAGGTTTGCACTCAAAATCTCACGATACATGGCCTCATTCATTCTTTCATGTACCCGGATCAGTCGTCCTGGCCCCTTTGCAGAGAAATAGCCCCAAAGCATGATGTTTCCACCACCATGCTTTACAATAGGTATGGTGTTTGATGGATGCAACTCAGTATTCTTTTTCCTCCAAACACGACAAGTTGTGTTTCTACCAAACAGTTCCAGTTTGGTTTCATCAGACCATAGGACATTCTCCCAAAACTCCTCTGGATCATCCAAATTCTCTCTAGCAAACTTCAGACGGGCCCGGACATGTACTGGCTTAAGCAGTGGGACACGTCTGGCACTGCAGGATCTGAGTCCATGGTGGCGTAGTGTGTTACATATGGTAGGCCTTGTTACATTGGTCCCAGCTCTCTGCAGTTCATTCACTAGGTCCCCCCGCGTGGTTCTGGGATTTTTGCTCACCGTTCTTGTGATCATTCTGACCCCACGGGGTGGGATTTTGCGTGGAGCCCCAGATCGAGGGAGATTATCAGTGGTCTTGTATGTCTTCTATTTTCTAATTATTGCTCCCACTGTTGATTTCTTCACTCCAAGCTGGTTGGCTATTGCAGATTCAGTCTTCCCAGCCTGGTGCAGGGCTACAATTTTGTTTCTGGTGTCCTTTGACAGCTCTTTGGTCTTCACCATAGTGGAGTTTGGAGTCAGATTGTTTGAGGGTGTGCACAGGTATCTTTTTATACTGATAACAAGTTTAAACAGGTGCCATTACTACAGGTAATGAGTGGAGGAAAGAGGAGACTCTTAAAGAAGAAGTTACAGGTCTGTGAGAGCCAGAAATCTTGATTGTTTGTTTCTGACCAAATACTTATTTTCCACCATAATATGCAAATAAAATGTTAAAAAAACAGACAATGTGATTTTCTGGATTTTTTTTTCTCAGTTTGTCTCCCATAGTTGAGGTCTACCTATGATGTAAATTACAGACGCCTCTCATCTTTTTAAGTGGTGGAACTTGCACTATTGCTGACTGACTAAATACTTTTTTGCCCCACTGTATATATATGTATATATATATATATATAAATCCAAAAATCAGAGGCAGCACACCATTGTAGATTAGAATTTGAAGGTGTTCAAATTTGAAGGCATACTGAACCAGCATGGCTACCACAGCATCTTGCAGCGGCATGCTATTGCATCCGGTTTGCGTTTAGTTGGACCTTCTTTTTTTTTCAACAGGACAATGACCCCAAACACACCTCCAGGCTGTGTAAGGGCTATTTGACCAAGAAAGAGAGAGCTGGGGTGTTATGCCAGTTGACCAGGCATTCACAGTCACCAGACCAACCCAATCGAGGTGGTTTGGGGTGAGCTGGACCGCAGAGTGAAGGCAAAAGGGCCAAAAAGTGCTTAGCATCTCTGGGTACTCCTTCATGATTGTTGGAAGACCATTTCCGGTGACTACTTCTTGAAGCTCATCAAGAGAATGCCAAGAGTGTGCAAAGCAGTCATCAAAGCAAAAGGTGGCTACTTTGAAGAACCTAGAATATAAGACATAATTTCAGTTGTTTCACACTTTTTTGTTAAGTATATAATTCCACATGTGTTAAAGGTAACCTGTCTCCCCGAAAATCGCGGGGATGGGTGTCTCTGGTCCGCTGCGGCGCCTCCCATCTTCATTCCAAGACATCCTCTTCTGATCTTCAGCCATGGCTCTGGCGCAGGCGTACTTTGTCTGCCCTGTTGAGGGCAGAGCAAAGTACTGCAGTGCGCAGGCGCCGGGCCTCTCTGACCTTTCCGGCGCCTGCGCATTGCAGTACTTTGTTCTGCCCTCAACAGGGCAGACAAAGTACGCCTGCGCCGGAGCCGTGGCTGAAGATCAGAAGAGGACGTCTTGGAATGAAGATGGGAGGCGCCGCAGACAACCATCCGACCCTGATGCCGGTGGGCTTTCCTCACCCGCGATTTTCGGGGTGACAGGTTCCCTTTAATTCATAGTTTTGATGCCTTCAGTGTGAATGTATGATTTTCACAGTCATGAAAATACAGAAAAAATTTTAAATGAGAAGGTGTGTCCAAACTTTTGGTCTGTACTGTATATATATATATATACACACACATATATTAACATAATTTCAGCTGCAGAGCTCTAAAAATGAAATTTGAGGAGAAATTCCAAAGTGAATGTCGCTTTCCATTGTCAATTTGTCTTTCTTGATATCATTTCTTTCAACATGTACATGTAAAGAATCTAAACCAACACTTTTCATTTATTGAAGGTTAGATGAGCTTGTGTCTTAGGTCACTGCATTGTCTGCTTATTGCTGAATAAGGAATCCTTGCACTTCTTGGAATTGCTTATATATCATTAGAGTCAATAATGTGAATACAAACTTTTCCCGAATAACCCTTACTGACTTGTTTTCTTGTTTTTATCATTTCAAGCAAAAACACAAAAAGCTGTAAAAAATAATGTTTGTGTATACTGTAACTAATGCACAAAGCAACAGCCAGGGACTGCCACTGTAATTATTTAAAGGGAAAACTGGTTTAGATTACTATTATTTATTTTTCTAAAATCTCAAAAAGTATAGCAGCTTTTCAGTCAAGGGGACACTAAAATATCATATCCTAGATATCACTGAATGAAATATTTCAGTTTCAAATCTTTATTCATTACATAGTGGAATGTGTTGAGAACAATAAAACATAAAAATGATCAATGTAAATCATATTGAATATCCCATGGAGGCCTGGATTTGGATCAATGCCCATCCTAGCACAAAAGGCTCGCCAAAACCTTGAAACAAACTGGGAACCTCTGTCAGAAACGATGTTCTCCGGAATGCCATGTAAACGAACCACATGCTGGAAGAACAATGGCACCAAATCAGAGGAGGAAGGTAATTTAGACAAGGGTACCAAATGGATCATCTTAGAGAAGCGATCACAAACTACCCAAATGACCGACATTTTTTGAGAGACGGGGAGATCCGAAATAAAATCCATAGAGATATGTGTCCAAGGCCTCTTCGGGATCGGCAAGGGCAAAAGCAAACCACTGGCACGAGAACAGCAGGGCTTAGCCCGAGCACAAATCCCACAGGACTGCACAAAAGAACGCACATCCCGAGACAGAGACGGCCACCAAAAGGATCTAGCCACCAAATCTCTGGTACCAAAGATTCCAGGATGACCAGCCAACACCGAACAATGAACCTCAGAGATAACTTTATTCGTCCACCTATCAGGGACAAACAGTTTCTCTGCTGGGCAACGATCAGGTTTATTAGCCTGAAATTTTTGCAGCACCCGCCGCAAATCAGGGGAGATGGCAGACACAATAACTCCCTCTTTGAGGATACCCGCCGGCTCAGATAAACCCGGAGAGTCGGGCACAAAACTCCTAGACAGAGCATCCGCCTTCACATTTTTAGAGCCCGGAAGGTACGAAACCACAAAGTCAAAATGGGAGAAAAACAGCGACCAACGAGCCTGTCTAGGATTCAACCGTTTGGCAGACTCGAGATAAGTCAAGTTCTTGTCATCAGTCAAGACCACCACGCGATGCTTAGCTCCTTCAAGCCAATGACGCCACTCCTCGAATGCCCACTTCATGGCCAGCAACTCTGGATTGCCAACATCATAATTACGCTCAGCAGGCGAAAACTTCCTGGAAAAGAAGGCGCATGGCTTCATCACCGAGCAAACAGCACCTCTTTGCGACAAAACAGCCCCCGCTCCAATTTCAGAAGCATCAACCTCAACCTGGAACGGAATTGTCTTTTTTTTATTAGTTTTTAATATAGATTTAGTGCTATCAGTTCCTCTTCTATAGTGATGGCAAATGTAAACAAGATTATTTTTGTAATCCTGCATATCCCCACTAAATTTAGTTTGTTTAATAGCATCCTATAGTTTGTTTAAATTTACATTTATCCTTTTCTTGGAAACAATATAAAATTCAGACTTCGCATTATTAGCCAGGATGCTCTCATTTTCCTTAATGGTAGTTTCCGCCGTATCGAGTTTGATTCTTCCATATTTGATAATGAGCTGCATCAATTTTATTTATTTATGAAAGGATATTATACCATTGTGTCCGAAACTCATCATCAAAATTAATTGTTGAATATTTTTTCATTCGTAAACCTCGTGGTACCATGCATTTGTCCAAGTAAGTTTGTAAAGTAATAGAGTCCCACCATATCTGTAACCTGATAGTCATCTGTGTCTTTAGGTTCCTTATGTGTTCCTTTAAATTATTCTGATCCTTGGGGGTGGTGTTACCATATACAGAAAAAAATATTATCAGCTTTGTTTAATCTTGCTTAGTTATTAACAGTAAAGAAGTCCTTATCCCTGGGGGGTATCCATGTCCATAAACTGATAAACCTGTGTATATGTGGCATTCTCATGTGGTGTATGGCTGAGGGGTGTACTCTTGACAGGGTATGATGTATCTTATGGTGGCCAAGCTTTCTGTCAATGTTTGCACAGTAACTGCCTCTAGGCAGAAGATCATGATGGTGGTAGTAGTTGGTGCATTTGAGACCCAGTCATGAAGCAGCCGTAAGAATTTAAAACAGAAGTCTTTTTACTGAAGGTAATGGGGCAAATTATTATTTACAAACAGCAGGAAACTAAGGTACAGGATTACACTCACGGTTGATGATTGCTGTGTACCTGGAGACAGGCAGATCTTGGTAACCTCTAGTTTTATTAAGTCTGAATATGTCTTCTTCAGCACTGTGCTCTGTTTCTGCCCTGAGGTAATTCATCCTCCTAGAGATGCAATAGTAGTCTTCCTCATATGAAGACTATTAACTCCCCTTATCGTGTCAGTCCCCTTTTTAAGCAAAGCAGGCAGGGAGAAGGTAGGTAATTCCTTCACCTACAAAAAGGCTTCCTCTTCTCAAGATGTCCGACCATCAACTGTCCCTTCAAATTAAAACTATCTCACAGAAATTGGCTCCTCCCCATTCTATGTGACTGTAGACCTGCAGTCATTGGCTGACTGCCCTAAGGCGTTTTTCCAGAACCTTCTGCATATTAAACCAGAGCTGGATCCCCTGATAAGGCCTGTGAGATGACTAACCTGTCAGCAGGTCTCACAATGTATTTAAAATGCACAGTCAACATAAAAATGCACAGTGTTTAAATGAAAACACACTATATATCTGGTATCCCATAGAAATTGCCAATTTGTGGGTTACCAGATATATATAATTTTATGTACAGTACAGACCAAAAGTTTGGACACACCTTCTCGTTTAAAGATTTTTCTGTATTTTCATGACTATGAAAATTGTACATTCACACTGAAGGCATCAAAACTATGAATTAACACATGTGGAATTATATACTTAACAATATAGTATGAAACAACTGAAAATATGTCTTATATTCTAGGGTCTTCAAAGTAGCCACTTTTTGCTTTGATGACTGCTTTGCACACTCTTTGCATTCTCTTGATGAGCTTCAAGATGTAGTCACTGAAAATGGTTTTCACTTCACAGGTGTGCCCTGTCAGGTTTAATAAGTGGGATTTCTTGCCTTATAAATGGGGTTGGGACCATCAGTTGTGTGGAGCAGAAGTCTGATGGATACACAGCTGATAGTCCTACTGAATAGACTGTTAGAATTTGTATTATGACAAGAAAAAAGCAGCTAAGTAAAGAAAAAACGAGTGGCCATCATTACTTTAAGAAATGAAGATCAGTCAGTCCGAAAAATTGGGAAAACTATGAAAGTGTCCCCAAGAGCAGTTGCAAAAACCATCAAGCGCTACAAAGAAACTGGCTCACATGAGGACCGCCCCAGGAAAGGAAGACCAAGAGTGACCTCTGCTTCTGAAGATGAGTTTATCCGAGTCACCAGCCTCAGAAATCGCAGGTTAACAGCAGCTCAGATTAGAGACCAGGTCAATGCCACACAGAGTTCTAGCAGCAGACACATCTCTACAACAACTGTTAAGAGGAGACTTTGTGCAGCAGGTCTTCATGGTAAAATAGCTGCTAGCAAACCACTGCTTAGGACAGACAACAAGCAGAAGAGACTAGTTTGGGCTAACGAACACAAAGAATGGACATTAGACCAGTAGAAATCTGTGCTTTGGTCTGATGAGCCCAAATTTGAGATCTTTGGTTCCAACCAGAGTGTCTTTGTGCGACGCAGAAAAGGTGAATGGATGGACTCTACATGCCTGGTTCACACCGTGAAGCATGGAGGAGGAGGTGTGATGGTGTGGGGGTGCTTTGCTGGTGACACTGTTATGGATTTATTCAAAATTGAAGGCATACTGAACCAGCATGGCTACCACAGCATCTTGCAGCGGCATTCTATTCCTTCCGGTTTGCCTTTAGTTGGACCATCATTTATTTTTCATCAGGACAATGACCCCAAACACACCTCCAGGCTGTGTAAGTGCTATTTGACCAGGAAGGAGAGTGATGGGGTGCTACGCCAGATGACCTGGCCTCCACAGTCACCAGACCTAAGCCCAATCGAGATGGTTTGGAGTGAGCTGGACCGCAGAGTGAAGGCAAAAGGACCAAAAAGTGATAAGCATCTCTGGGAACTCCTTCAAGACTGTTGGAAGACCATTTCCGGTGACTACATCTTGAATCTCATCAAGAGTGTGCAAAGCAGTCATCAAAGCAAAAGGTGGCTACTTTGAAGACACTAGAATCTAAGACATATTTTCAGTTGTTTCACACTTTTTTGTTAAGTATATAATTCCACATGTGTTTATTCATAGTTTTGATGCCTTCAGTGTGAATTTACAATTTTCATAGTCATGAAAATGCTGAAAAATCTTTAAATGAGAAGGTGTGTCCAAACTTTTGCTCTGTACTGAATATTAAATTATATTTGTATATATATAAATACAGTGCCTTGCGAAAGTATTCGGCTCCCTGGAACTTTTCAACCTTTTCCCACATATCATGCTTCAAACATAAAGATACCAAATGTAATTTTTTGGTGAAGAATCAACAAAAAGTGCAACACAATTGTGAAGTTGAACAAAATTTATTGCTTATTTTAAATTTTTGTGGAAAATCAAAAACTAAAAAGTGGGCTAAATACTTTTGCAAGGCACTGTGTATATGTATATTGTATTTTTTGGACTATAAGATGCATTTTTTTCCTCAAAATATTTGGAGGAAAATGGGGGATGCGTATTATAGTCCAGATGTACCTTGTACCTGCTCTGACTGTAAATGGGGAGGTGAGGGAGCAGCAACAGCAGAGCAGTGGGTCACATGAGGCAGGAGCTGGCTGCTGTGGCTAACCCCCTTGCCTGCTGCTAAAGAGAAATGAATATTCACTGCTCTCTATGCCCATGGGAGTGGAGAGCAGTAAATATTCATTTTTCTGTAATAGCGGACACGCTGTTAGCCACAACTGCCAACTTCCTGCAGCTGCTGGACTCTGAAGAGTGTCCGCTACTTAAGGGAATGAATATTCACTGCTCTCCACTCCCATAGGTGTGGAGAGCAGTGAATATGCATTGACCTTTAATAGTGGGCACAGTAGCAGCAGCTGCTGGCTTCCTGCAGCTGCTGGGCGATCAAGTGTGCCTGCTATTAAAGAGAAAGAATATTCACTACTCTCCACTCCAATGGGAGTGGAGAGCAGTGAATATGCATTCACTTTAATAGCAGGCACACTTGATGCATCTCATAGTCCAAAAATATGATATATATATATTTAAGGTGATTATTAATATATATATATGTATATATATATATATATATATATACATATATATATATATATATAAATCCAAAAATCAGAGGCAGCACACCATTGTAGATTAGAATTTGAAGGTGTTCAAATTTGAAGGCATACTGAACCAGCATGGCTACCACAGCATCTTGCAGCGGCATGCTATTGCATCCGGTTTGCGTTTAGTTGGACCTTCTTTTTTTTTCAACAGGACAATGACCCCACCCCACTTCTTGAAGCTCATCAAGAGAATGCCAAGAGTGTGCAAAGCAGTCATCAAAGCAAAAGGTGGCTACTTTGAAGAACCTAGAATATAAGACATAATTTCAGTTGTTTCACACTTTTTTGTTAAGTATATAATTCCACATGTGTTAAAGGTAACCTGTCTCCCCGAAAATCGCGGGGATGGGTGTCTCTGGTCCGCTGCGGTGCCTCCCATCTTCATTCCAAGACATCCTCTTCTGATCTTCAGCCATGGCTCTGGCGCAGGCGTACTTTGTCTGCCCTGTTGAGGGCAGAGCAAAGTACTGCAGTGCGCAGGCGCCGGGCCTCTCTGACCTTTCCGGCGCCTGCGCATTGCAGTACTTTGTTCTGCCCTCAACAGGGCAGACAAAGTACGCCTGCGCCGGAGCCGTGGCTGAAGATCAGAAGAGGACGTCTTGGAATGAAGATGGGAGGCGCCGCAGTGGACCAGAGACACCCATCCGACCGGACCAGCAGCGGGACCGCCCCTGGGTGAGTATAATCTAACGTCTTTTTCTCCTCTTTCAGGTAACATCGGGGGCTTATCTACAGCATTACAGAATGCTGTAGATAAGCCCCTGATGCCGGTGGGCTTTCCTCACCCGCGATTTTCGGGGTGACAGGTTCCCTTTAATTCATAGTTTTGATGCCTTCAGTGTGAATGTATGATTTTCACAGTCATGAAAATACAGAAAAAATTTTAAATGAGAAGGTGTGTCCAAACTTTTGGTCTGTACTGTATATATATACAGTGGGGCAAAAAAGTATTTAGTCAGTCAGCAATAGTGCAAGTTCCACCACTTAAAACGATGAGAGGCGTCTGTAATTTACATCATAGGTAGACCTCAACTATGGGAGACAAACTGAGAAAAAAAAATCCAGAAAATCACATTGTCTGTTTTTTTTAACAATTTGTTTGCATATTATGGTGGAAAATAAGTATTTGGTCAGAAACAAAATTTCATCTCAATACTTTGTAATATATCCTTTGTTGGCAATGACAGAGGTAAAACGTTTTCTTTAAGTCTTCACAAGGTTGCCACACACTGTTGTTGGTATGTTGGCCCATTCCTCCATGCAGATCTCCTCTAGAGCAGTGATGTTTTTGGCTTTTCACTTGGCAACACGGACTTTCAACTCCCTCCAAAGGTTTTCTATAGGGTTGAGATCTGGAGACTGGCTAGGCCACTCCAGGACCTTGAAATGCTTCTTACGAAGCCACTCCTTCGTTGCCCTGGCGGTGTGCTTTGGATCATTGTCATGTTGAAAGACCCAGCCACGTTTCATCTTCAATGCCCTTGCTGATGGAAGGAGGTTTGCACTCAAAATCTCACAATACATGGCCCCATTCATTCTTTCATGTACCCGGATCAGTCGTCCTGGCCCCTTTGCAGAGAAACAGCCCCAAAGCATGATGTTTCCACCACCATGCTTTACAGTAGGTATGGTGTTTGATGGATGCAACTCAGTATTCTTTTTCCTCCAAACACGACAAGTTGTGTTTCTACCAAACAGTTCTAGTTTGGTTTCATCAGACCATAGGACATTCTCCCAAAACTCCTCTGGATCATCCAAATGCTCTCTAGCAAACTTCAGACGGGCCCGGACATGTACTGGCTTAAGCAGTGGGACACGTCTGGCACTGCAGGATCTGAGTCCATGGTGGCGTAGTGTGTTACTTATGGTAGGCCTTGTTACATTGGTCCAAGCTCTCTGCAGTTCATTCACTAGGTCCCCCCGCGTGGTTCTGGGATTTTTGCTCACCGTTCTTGTGATCATTCTGACCCCACGGGGTGGGATTTTGTGTGGAGCCCTAGATCGAGGGAGATTATCAGTGGTCTTGTATGTCTTCCATTTTCTAATTATTGCTCCCACTGTTGATTTCTTCACTCCAAGCTGGTTGGCTATTGCAGATTCAGTCTTCCCAGCCTGGTGCAGGGCTACAATTTTGTTTCTGGTGTCCTTTGACAGCTCTTTGGTCTTCACCATAGTGGAGTTTGGAGTCAGACTGTTTGAGGGTGTGCACAGGTGTCTTTTTATACTGATAACAAGTTTAAACAGGTGCCATTACTACAGGTAATGAGTGGAGGAAAGAGGAGACTCTTAAAGAAGAAGTTACAGGTCTGTGAGAGCCAGAAATCTTGATTGTTTGTTTCTGACCAAATACTTATTTTCCACCATAATATGCAAATAAATTGTTAAAAAAACAGACAATGTGATTTTCTGGATTTTTTTCTCTCAGTTTGTCTCCCATAGTTGAGGTCTACCTATGATGTAAATTACAGACGCCTCTCATCTTTTTAAGTGGTGGAACTTGCACTATTGCTGACTGACTAAATACTTTTTTGCCCCACTGTATATATATACACACACACACACACATATATTAACATAATTTCAGCTGCAGAGCTCTAAAAATGAAATTTGAGGAGAAATTCCAAAGTGAATGTCGCTTTCCATTGTCAATTTGTCTTTCTTGATATCATTTCTTTCAACATGTACATGTAAAGAATCTAAACCAACACTTTTCATTTATTGAAGGTTAGATGAGCGTGTGTCTTAGGTCACTGCATTGTCTGCTTATTGCTGAATAAGGAATCCTTGCACTTCTTGGAATTGCTTATATATCATTAGAGTCAATAATGTGAATACAAACTTTTCCCGAATAACCCTTGCTGACTTGTTTTCTTGTTTTTATCATTTCAAGCAAAAACACAAAAAGCTGTAAAAAATAATGTTTGTGTATACTGTAACTAATGCACAAAGCAACAGCCAGGGACTGCCACTGTAATTATTTAAAGGGAAAACTGGTTTAGATTACTATTATTTATTTTTCTAAAATCTCAAAAAGTATAGCAGCTTTTCAGTCAAGGGGACACTAAAATATCATATCCTAGATATCACTGAATGAAATATTTCAGTTTCAAATATTTATTCATTACATAGTGGAATGTGTTGAGAACAATAAAACATAAAAATGATCAATGTAAATCATATTGAATATCCCATGGAGGCCTGGATTTGGAATGATACTCAAAATCAAAGTGGAAAATCAAATTACAGGCTAATCCAACTTCAGTGGAATTGCCTCAAGACAAGGAAATGATGTTCAGTTGCGTGTGTGTTGCCTCCATGTGCTTGTAGGACCTCCCTACAATACCTAGGCATGCTCCTGATGAGGTGGAGGATGGTCTCCTGGGGGATCTCCTCCCAGACCTGGACTAAAACATCTGCCAACTCCTGGGCAGTCTGTGGTGCAACGTGACGCTGGTGGATGGTGCGAGACATGATGTCCCAGATGTGTTCAATTGAATTCAGGTCTGGGAAACGGGCGGGCCAGTCCATAGCTTCAGTGCCTTCATTTTGCAGGAACTGCTGACACACTCCAGCCACATGAGGTCTGGCATTGTCCTGCATAAGGAGGAACCCAGGGCCAACCGCACCAGCATATAGTCTCACAAGGGGTCTAAGGATCTCATCTCCGTACCTAATGGCAGTCAGGCTACCTCTGGTGAGCACATGGAGGGCTGTGCGGCCCTCCAAAGAAATGCCACCCCACTCCATTACTGACCCACTGCCAAACCAGTCATGCTGAAGGATGTTGCAGGCAGCAGAATGGCGTCTGCAGACTCTGTCACGTCTGTCACATGTGCTCAGTGTGAACGTGCTGTCATCTGTGAAGAGCACAGGGCACCAGTGGCGAATGTGCCAATCCTGGCATTCTGTGACAAATGCCAAGCCTCCTGCACGGTGTTGGGCTGTGAGCACAACCCCCATCTGTGGACATTGGGCACTCAGACCATCCTCATGGAGTCAAATTCTAACCATTCGTGCAGACATATGCACATTTGTGGCCTGCTGGAGGTCATTTTGCAGGGCTCTGGCAGTGCTCCTCGTGTTTCTCCTTGCACAAAGGCTGAGGTAGCGGTCCTGCTGCTGGGTTGTTGCCCTCCTACGGCCCCCTCCATGTCTCCTGGTGTACTGGCCTGTCTCCTGGTAGTGCCTCCAGCCTCTGGACACTACACTGACAGAAACAGCAAACCTTCTTCCCACAGCTCGCATTGACCTACTGTATTCTCACCCATCCCTTGTAGATTGTGAGCCTTCGCAGGCAGGGTCCTCTCTCCTCCTGTACCAGTTATGACTTGTGTTGTTTAAGATTATTGTACTTGTTTTTATTATGTATACCCCTCCTCACATGTAAAGCGCCATGGAATAAATGGAGCTATAACAATAAATAATAATAATAACTAATAATAATGTGCCATCCTGGATGAGCTGCACTACTTGAGCCACTTGTATGGGTTGTAGAGTCCGTCTCATGCTACCACGAGTGTGAAAGCACAACCAACATTCCAAAGTGACCAAAACATCAGCCAGAAAGCATTGGGACTG
This sequence comes from Ranitomeya imitator, assembly GCF_032444005.1. Lineage (NCBI taxonomy): Eukaryota > Metazoa > Chordata > Amphibia > Anura > Dendrobatidae > Ranitomeya > Ranitomeya imitator. The sequence continues at coordinate 426,996,962 of NC_091287.1, read as the reverse complement.
AGATGTGGTCTGTGGTCCCGACCTGCAGAACCACTCCTTTATTGAGTGTGTCTTGCTAACTGAAATTGATTGTCAAACAGTGTTGCTTCCTAAGTGGACAGTTTGATTTCACAGAAGTTTGATTTACTTGGAATTAAAGTGTTCCCTTTATTTTTTTGATCAGTGTGTATATATATATATATATATATTTTTTTTTTTTTTTTTTTTTCTACAGTTCCTTTACAGACTTTTCTGTCTACAGGGCTTATTTTTCATAGTCTGGGAGTCCTTCATGTGTTTTTTTTAGCAAACTCTATGCGGGCTTTCATATGTCTTGCACTGAGGGCTGCAGTGATATTTGACTTTGTGGAACTTTCTCCCATCTCCCTACTGCATCTCTGGAGCCCAGCCATGGTGATCTTTGGGTTCTTCTTTACCTCTCTCACCAAGGCTCTTCTCCCATGATTGCTCAGTTTGGCTGGACACGGCCAGGTCTAGGAAGACTTCTGGTGGTCCCAAACTTCTTCCATTTAAGGATTATGGAGGCCACTGTGCTCTTAGGAATCTTGAGTACTGCAGAAATTCTGTTGTAACCTTGGCCAGATCTGTGCCTTGCCACAATTCTGTCTCTGAGCTCCTTGGCCAGTTCCTTTGACCTGATGATTCTCATTTGGTCTGACATGCACTGTAAGCTGTGAGGTTTTATATAGACAGGTGTGTGCCTTTACAAATCAAGTCTTGCCTGTTTAATTAAACACAGCTGGACTTAAATGAAGGAGTAGAACCATCTCAAGGATGATCACAAGGAAATGGACAGCATGAGACTTAACTATGAGTGTCTGAGCAAAGGGTCTGAATACTTATGACCATGTGATATTTCAGTTTTTATTTTTTATTAAGTTTGCAAACATTTCTACATTTTTGCTTTTTTTCCCAGTCAAGATAGGGTGCAGAGTGTAGATTAATGTGAAAAAATGAACTTTTTTGAATTTAGCAAATGGCTGCAATGAAACAAAGAGTGAAAAATGTAAAGGGGTCTGAATACTTTCCATACTCATTGTATATTGTAATTATTACAGGTTCTCTTCCCACTTGTTAGCACAGCCTTCCTCAGAGACTGTACTGATATCCTTTTCTCAAAATGGCAGTTTATGGAGGAGAAAATGATCAGATCTGTCCATAGCCTCCTCAAGTTAAAAAAAAAAACAGCTTTCCAATATAAAGTGCATTTGAATTGAATGAAACTGATGGACAGGTCTGGTCACATGTGCCTTCTGCCATTTTACGGTCCACTATGAAACGTAATAGGTGATCGAGAAATACTTACTGTATATATTAGTAAGTGCCACAAAATCATATCCCCAATATATTTGTTTAAACAAATGTAAAGTAGAAACCCTTTTAATATTACAAGAGTGTAGGAAGACATTGTCTGAGGCTGAAAACCCACATTTAAAGAACTTGAATTCTGATTTAAAGAGTCTTAATTTACAATTTTTCACATCTTTCATGATATTAGTGGAATACCCCAGTTATAGGGGTTGACCATTTTTGTGGACTATTTTTTCTTACTTAAATGCATGTAGTTGGTGCTAGACATCATGTTTGAAATTGCGTTTTCTTAAAGTGTTTGCACCGCTTTCCTCCAATAGCTGCTGTATTGCACTGTCTATTGTAGGCCTCAGAATGAGATACGAGGTAGGCCACATTATCTTTATTGTATCATATGTGGTGGGGACATGATTTTGTTGCACTTACTATTATATAGGTATGACATGTTCTCCTCCTCTTGCTAGTGCAGCTTTTCCTCCACTAACAAGACTGTCCATCAGTCTCTTCCAATAGAAAACCTTACATGATAATACTGATTTTTTATTGGAGGAAACTGATAGACAGGTCTGATCACATGTTCCTCAACCAGCAGCCATTTTTTGGACTGGAGAGCTGTGCAGTCTGTGAGAAAAGCTGCACTAACAAGAGGAGGAGGAGAACCTGTCATGCCTATATAATAGTAAGCACCACAAAATCATTCCCCCAAGACATATGTTATGATAAAGATAATGTGGCCAACTTTGGTAACTTATTCTGAAGCCTACAACAGACAGTGTAATACAGTGGATATAGCGGGCAAATTATATATATATATATATATATATATATATATATATATATATATATATAATACACAAGTATATATATCAGTGCCAATTTAATGCATTTAAGTAAGAAAGAAAAATGCATCCCCTTAAAGTGATTACTTAGATAAAAACATGATATTAGGGAACTATTTATTCTTTTTTGAAACATATTCTTTGCAGTGGTTCATAATGTGGAATACTGATTTATTATACTGTCGTTTATTACATGCTTCAGTTTTAGAACTTAATGAATGTGATATATTTTACTGTGTGGTAATATCTACTCATGTAAACTCAATGAATAAGAACACCGGAATAGATCCCCATACATAATACCAGAGGTTATACTGGGTTACACTGGGGCCCTGATGCCAGTCATATAAGAATGCTATCACGTGGTGGGTGGAGAACCCTATTACAGATTTTGCACCTGAGCTCAGGCGTGTTAAGTTGCACCATGAATAAAACAGTATAAAGTAAATTGTTAAATAAGGAAATGCAGAGATTTTAGGTATTTTGCTCCTTGAATATATAACATTAAAATCTTTCTCTAGAATTCTCCAGGTGAGAGCCTTAGTGATTCCAGAAGAATGGAGCATATCTGTTTCCAGAGATAACGTTCCTCCCATGCCCCTTCATCTCACCATGTACGTGAGCTACATTTCATACTCACAAACTGTATTAGCTTGTTGTTAAATAGCCCCAGCGGCAGAGATAGGCAATAACTCATGCAGTATAAATCTGTTAGCATGTAAATGAGCCTATCTGTTAATTTGTCCATTAGCATATACAGCATTAAAATTACTGTGACGCAGCAATGCAGTAAAAACCCATGGATAAAGAAAGGTGAATGTAGGAGCAGGTTTTTCTTTTCGTTATGCATTTTGCTCCAATTATGGTACATTTCCATCAGGGCTAATGAATCATAAAAGACAGCAGCACTTACACTTTTTTGCAGGAATGACAAGCAAGGTCCGATAATTGTTAGCATTACTAATATCACTTTGTTGATGGAAGATAAAAGTAGAATTCACTATGTGCAAATCTAAACAATCTTTCTGGCATGCATAGATATATGAAAAATTAAAGAAACAATTATTTATTTCAATATTTTAATGCATGATGGAAGATAATGTAAAAACTAATTATGTTTTTACTAGATTACAGTTTAAACTACCACTCTGAAGAAACAGTGCCTGTACAAATAAAGAATAGAATTAAAATAAAGCTTACAGCTCCCAGCAGTTTACCTATCCTTATGTTTCATTTTTGCATTTGTGAACAAAGAGCTGACGTGACATGCCAAAAAGCTCCAGTTCTGTCTCATCTGTCCAAACGACATTCTCCCAAAATGTTGGAGCTGATACAAGTTTGTTGACACTTCTAATTACAGGACACACCTTAGATTTACATGTCCATGTGGTTGAATAATTTTCAATCTTTTTTATGGCTGGCATGATTTTTATCCAAGCCATTTTCATTCGATTTTTTTCTGTTGAATCATAATTCAAAAGCAATATCTGACTTTCATTAGTTGATATTCAATCATTTTAAATTGAAAATTACTTTTGTCAGATTCACATTATTTCAATGACCATTATTTTTTTTATTACTTTAGCAGAAGGCTACCAGCAATTTTGTCCATGAGTGTGAGCAAAAAAAGTGTTTGCACCTACATAAAATGGAGAGGTCTATAATTTTAATCGTAGGTACACTGCAACCGTGAGAGAAAGAAAATCAAAATCCAGAAAATCACATTGTATGATTTTTACATAATTAACTTGCATTTTATTGCATGAAATACGTATTAGATGCAATAGAAAAACTGAACTTAATATTTGGTGCAGAAACCTTTCTTTGCAATTACACAGGTCACACGTTTCCTTTAGTTTTTGACCAAGTTTGCTCACACTACAGCATACAGATCTTCTCCAGATTTTTCAAGTTTCGGGGCTGTTGCTCGGCAACAATGAGTTACAGCTCCCTCCAAAAATGTTCTATTGGGTTCAGGTCTGGAGACTGGCTAGGTCACTCCAGAACCTTGAAATGCCTCTTATGGAGCCACTTCTTAGTTGCCCTTGCTGTGTGCTTCAAGTCATGATCATGTTAGAAGACCCATTTTCAATGCTTTTACTGAGAGAAGGAGATTATTGGCCAAAATCTCTTGATAGATGACCCCATCCATGACCCCATCTATCATGTTTGCAGAAAAGCACCCCCAAAAGTATAATATTTCACCCACCATGCTTCATGATTGGGATGGTGTTCTTGGGGTTGTACTAATCTTTGTTCTTCCTCCAAACACGGCAAGTGGAGTTGATACCAAGAAGTTCTATTTTGGACTTATCTGACCACGTGACCTCCTCTGAATCATCCAAATGGTCATTCGTGAAATTCAAAAGTATATGAGTATATTCCTATTAAGTATATACTCACCCTCGGACGCGCCCTGCTTCTTTCCGGCAGCCTTCCTTCCTAAGAATCAGCGCTTGAAGGACCTTCGGTGACGTCGCGGCTTGTGATTGGTCGCGCGAGTGGTCACATGGGCGGTCGCGCGACCAATCACAAGCCGCGACGTCATCTAAGGCCCTTCACGCACTGATTCTAAGGAAGGAAGGCTGCCGGTTAGTACCAGGGCGCGTCAGAGGGTGAGTATAGCAATATTTTTTATTTTAATTCTTTATTTTACACTTAAATATTGCAAACATATCGGAACTCGGGATCGGAATTCCGATACCAGATTCAGAAGATCGCCGACCTCATGGCCGACCCCACACAGAGGTCGGGTCGGGTTTCATGAAACCCGACTTTGCCAAAAGTCGGCGACTTCTGAAAATGGCCAACCCGTTTCGCTCAACCCTAGTGATGTGCAAATCTGCTGAAATTAAAATTTGGTAATTTGTTTGAATTTGACAAGGAAATTTGCATCAAAGTGTAAAAAAAAGAACAAATTTACCTCTTCACTGCTGAAATGTCCTCCTTCATTTCTTCGGAACACATCAGCAGCTATGTTCACTCTGCGCCAGAGCTTCTGGTAGACTTTTGGTGTCACAATACTTGTCTAAGCCTTGGGTGACACATGTTGTGACACTGAGACGTCACTCACAACGTGTATCTGGACATCAGAGGCCTATCCCTGCCATAGAGTGAAGATGGATGAAGAAGACCGCTCACTGGAGGAAAGACGAAGAGATCAGATGGAACAGAGGACCTGTTGGTGAGATGCAGTGTTGGCAGGATAGGTGAGCGGTAAGGAGGTGATGTAGAGGCTGGATAGGTTCTGTATCTATCCAGTGATGGTTTTACTTAACCATGGCAGGACTTCCTATGTGTGGGGTGCAGTTTATGTAGTTCTCTGGCACTTAATGAAATATTCCTCTAAAATAGAGGTATGTATAATGAAGTCCACGGGGATGGAAAATGATGTTATGCAGTAATAACAACGGATGCATGTTTCAATTTTTGTGACTCTGTGTAATGTATTTGGCTCAGTTTACACAACCGTTCTTAGTGTAAGTGTATCCATCATTGGTGTAAGATGGCATCGTTTCTAGAAATTTGCCTCAGGGTGCAGCAAAATTAATGACTGTCCTTGGCTATGTTTTTTAGTGATCGTACAAACCAGTATTTCATTTGGAGGCTTGAGAATATTATGCTTGTGATAGTGCTCAATTGGGAGCAGCTGCTATGTGCATTTGCGCTGTGACTGAAGAGCACATTTGTAAGTACATATTAGCTTTTTCAATAAAATAGGCTAATTCAAGTAGTTTATTATCAGGAATTCTTGAAATGAATGGCTTTATGCGGTATTAGGAGACCTGGCTCCTATGCTGTACATTTGTAGAGTGAATAACAGAGGAAAAAAAGAGACTGATGGACTGGGGTTGAGTCTGGCACACCATTGGTAACAATTGGGCATAGTGATTAGCAGAAAGAGTGACACTGGAGGACCTTCAACATATAATTATGAAGTATTTTTCCCCAGTAACTGTAAATGGATGGGAAAACTATGTTGTTAAAAGGATCCTATAAAACCTGTGATTATTTGGCAATAGTTTTGTTTTTATGCAAAATGAATATTGAAATATGTAACATTTTTCTGCATCCAGTGAGTGATTCTGAAAATCTCATTAATATTCATTGTGGTATCTGGTATATGTGGGGATTTTAAGTTTTGGAATATGCAGCCATCCCATCAACCTTGAACACAATAACAGATTGATTGTAATAAATATAAAAAGTAGCTTTAACTTTGTTAAGTTGTGTCATGTGTAGAGTTCGAAACCTGTTTAGTAACAAATAGAGCAAACAATACATGAAATCTCCAATAGATCAAATATCTACATTTCTTCTAATTGCTTGATACCAGACGATTAAAGATATTTTTTTGTGCATTGTTCTTCCTTAAGGTGCCATTGTGTTTTTTTAATTTTCCTAACATTTGTTTTCCACATGTTGCTTTAATGCCTATATCAATTTTCAATATGCCAGAGAATGGTTTACAGAAAAGCACAATGCTCTCCAGAATGCCTTTATGGTAGATACAGTATAATGCTGAAGCCAGAAATGAAAATTGTATGTCATCTGAAAAAGTCACCATATTGCAGTTTGTATTATTTGATTTAGATAATAAGTTTTGAAAGATGTTGACAGATTGTCATTAAACAAGCTTACAAGGTTTACGTACTTGGCGGTAGTACGGATCTTGGTTGCACAGATATGTAATTGGGAAAGAAAAGAAATGTGAGGGGCTATATTGTACCTCTACAATACTTAGATTTTATTCAGATGCACATGTAGTCTTTTTTGCATGGATTCCTAAGAGGAAATTCCGGAATGTTGCATCACGTTATATTTTGGAGAATGCAGTGCCATATAGGACAAGAATATGCAAATAGCCTCTCCAAAGAAGAAGAAAACAAAGACTCTAGTACCACCTATTGGAAGTAGCAATCCTGAAAGTCAATAGTAATTCTTTATAGGGACTTACCACATGGCCTAGGACAGTGGTGGCGAACCTATGGCTTGCGTGCCAGAGAGGGCACGGAGAGCCCTCCCTGTGGGCATGCACGCCATTGCCTCACAATTAGCGTCTGCAGGGGGAGCTCTGGGGGTTGAGGTAGCAGAACAGTTCAGCTGTGCAGCGAGCAGGGTAAACCAGGGGCATTGCTAGGCACTTTGATTCAGAGCCTGCGCCCCGAATAAGAAGTGCAGTGCCCCGAATCTCCTGGTCTGCATGTTTCTATTTTAAATAAAGTTTATTTTGCTGTAACATACAGTGTCTGTGCCGCAGTGTATGCAGCACGCACGCAGCATCACCTCATTTAGCCCAGCGTGGTGCGGAACCAGGTTCCCTGTCTGCTTGGCTCCTTCTCCCGGTTAGTACAGCCTCCCGATTTCAGCCTATGCAAAACATTTGCACACACAGGGCTGGGATCTCCTCTTATCTCCTGGAGAAAGTACTCAACGGCCATCAATTCAAACTACATTTTGTGTCGTTAGAGCATCAGTAATAATTATAGCGTGCACTCTGTCCAATAGACGAGGTGCTGGTGTAACGGACCGGATGGTCACGAATACAAGTACAATTTATATTCACCGCACTCTCTTAAGGTTTAACATGCAAAACTTGTGAATTTATTAAGACATAATCTGGGAGCATAACCGAATACTGAACAAAGCGACATAAAAGACGTTTCGGCCCCGCCGGAGCCTTTATCACAAATCGCTGTCTCTTTTTACAGGCTTTGTATATATGTATATAACTATATATTTTGGATGCATTAAGTGATGGAGATTGATCTGTTTGATCGCAGCACCTGTTTTCACTAGGATGTTTTGAATCTTGGAGATATTCACGGGTGTACTTTTGATTTGCATACTTTATTTATTCTGTTTTCTTTTGTTCACAGCGATTTGTGATAAAGGCTCCGGCGGGGCCGAAACATCTTTTATGTCGCTTTGTTCAGTATTCTGTTATGCTCCCAGATTATTTCTTAATAAATTCACCCGTTTTGCATGTTAACCCTTAAGAGAGTGTGGTGAATTTAAATTTTACCTATTAGAGCAGCAGTGACAGGAGGAGGCCCTGTCAGAGGTTACTAGCTGCCATTTGGTGATGGTAAGTCTGACACTCCGTGTTGGCTGATCAGGGCAGTGTCAGATTTCTGATCCCCACACTACACCGACCAGTGAGCTCCGAGCACAGACAGTAAATCTCTGTGTCCTATTACTGATGCACTGATTAATCCAGGCTGACCTCTGATCCTATCTCCCACCTACAGAAAATATATTCTGTGTAGTATACCTGTGTACTATACACACATACTCACAAATACCTCTGTCTGCCCTATGATTTTCCTGCTTGCTCTCAGTTGCCCCTGTCTGTTTTCTGTTGCCCCTGTCTGTTCTCTGTTGCCCCTGTCTGTTCTCTGTTGCCGCTGTCTGCCCTCTGTTGCTCCTGCCTGCTCTTTTGCTTCTGCCTGCTCTCTGTTGTCTCTGCCTGCTCTCTCTTCCAACTGCCAGCTCTCTCTTGCCCCTGCCTGCTTTTCATTACCCCTGACTGTTCTGTTTACCCTGCCTGCTCTGTGTTGCCCTTGCCCACTCTCTGATATGCCTGCTTGCTCTCTGTTGCCCCTTCCTTTTCCCTGTTGCCCCTTCCCTCTGTTGCCCCTACCTGCTCTCTGATATGCCTGCTGGCTCTCTGTTGCCCCTGCCTTCTCTCTGTTGACCCTACCTGTTCTCTATTACCCTGCTTGCTCTCTGTTGCCCCTGCCTGCTCTCTGTTACCCCTGCCTGCTCTTTGTGCCTCTGTCTGCTCTCTGTTGTTCCTGCCTGCTCTCTCTTACCCCTGCCTACTCTGTTTCTCCAGCCTGCTTTCTCCCCTGTCTGCTCTCTTGCCACTGCCTTCTCTCTCTTACCCCTATATACAAAACCAGACTCATATTAAAGGGATAAGCCAAGAGTTAATACTTGGCCCCAAAAAAGACAACTCCAAAAAATGACATATTTCAAAAGGAGGACAATAGGAGTTTTTTTTTTAAAAATCAATGCACAAATATTTATTAGACAACACATAATTAGTTAGAAAACCACATATATATATATATATATATATAAAATACAGATTAAGGACATCATAAAATGGAATACAGTACAATATTAATCATGAAAATTAAATGTGAACAATAAGGGAAGAGGAAGCCCTAATATCTATATATAACGCCCAGCTTACAAGCCATAGCCCTCTCTATTACCTAATAGTAATCACTGTGTAACCCATTGTACCTACTGTCAACCACAGAGGACAGGGCTTGCAATGGAGGGGATATTTCCACCTAGATTCCTGTATCAGCCATGCCAAATTGAATCTGCTCGTACCATGGAAATTAAGGGTAATAGAGCGAGATCCTCTTACCCAATACTGGAGTCCACAAAAACTAAAGTGAAAGCGTGCAATCATGACACGCGTTTCGTTGCTTTGCCGCATGCTTTCTCAAGGGGACATGCTCATTCATTTACCTACAGGACCTTTTATCCAAGAAATCCTGCTCACGTGTACATCAGCTGACCTGACCGCTGATTGACTGTGTGGAGGCAGCGCATGAACCCGCAGCCCACCACCCAGCTACCATGTGACCCAGCCAGGTCCTGCAGCAATATGAGTGGGAGCCCAGTGTTGCTATGTATCCCAGTCGCACACCAAGGATACCAGGCGGCCGAGCCAGGCGGGGCAAAGGAGGAAGGCAAGCGGGCGCATGCGCACCAAAGCCAGACCTGCACATAAAATTTGAAACAGTAATGGTCAATGGTAATACGTAAATACAAATAATCCATCAATATGTAAAATGCTAAAGAGCTCATTCTATAATTAACTGTCCAAATATAAATTCCCGTCCATGGGTCAGTGTTCATCCATATGTCAATAACACTCCAGGTGTGATGTAATTTTCTCATAACAGATAATAACCGTCCATTTTCTCACACCAGAAGGAACAGTTCAAAAAGATGTAACTCTGAGAACCCAGTATAACACAGGTAGCTGTAGGATAGAATGTCAGAAATTAAAAACAAAAATACAAGATAAATAAGGTGAATGATAATTATAAACTTTACTAGATGGTGGCCCGATTCTAAAGCATTGGGTATTCTAGAATATGTATGTAGTTTATTTATGAAGTTTTCAGAATAATGAAATTAATACACAGGATTCGGCTGGCCGGACGCGACCAATTAGCGAAGCGTGGTTCAAAGTCCGCGCCAATTCGTGGATGGACTGCGCCTGTCGCTGATTGTTCGCGGCCGGCCGGGCATGACCAATCAGTGAAGCCAGGGCCGGCTCCAGGTTTTTGATGGCTCCAGGTGAAAGAGTCTCAGTGGGCCCCCCTCTTTAACACATACCACGATTCATGATGCACAGATACAGCAGAGAAATATACCACAGCCAAGTAGCATATAACACAGTCCACACAGCATATAGCACAGCCACGTAGCATATAGCACAGGCCACATAGTATATAGCACAGGTCATGTAGTATATAACACAGCCCACGTAGCAGAAAGCACAGCCCACGTAGCATATAGCACAGCCACATAGCATATAACACAGCCACGTAGCATATAACACAGCCACGTAGTATATAACACAGCCACGTAATATATAGCACAGCCACGTGATATATAGCACAGCCCACGTAGTATATAGCACAGCCCATGCAGTGTATAACACAGCCCATGTAGTATATAGCACAGCCCACACAGTGTATAACACAGCCCATGTAGTATATAGCACAGCCCACATAGTATATAACACAGCCCACGCAGTGTATAACAGCCCACGTATTATACAGCACAGCCCACGCAGTGTATAACTCAGCCCACACAGTATATAGCACAGCCCACGTAGTATATAACGCAGGCCACATATAATATAACACAGCCCACGTAGTATACAAAACAGCCCACGTAGTATACAACACAGCCACGTAGTATATTGCCCTTCCATGTATATTGCACAGCTACATAGTATATAGCACAGCCCACGTAGTATATAACACAGCCACACAGTATGTAGCACAGCTCACGTAGTTTAAAGCACAGCTCACGCAGTATATAACACAGCCACGTAGTATATTGCCCAGCCACATAATATATTGCACAGCTACATAGTATATAGTACAGCTCACGTAGTATATAGCACAGCTCACGTAGTTTATAGCACAGCTCACGCACTATATAACACAGCCACGTTGTATACTGCCCAGCCGTGTAATATATTGCACAACCCACATAGTATATAGCACAGAGAAACAATATATAACACTGCTCACGCAGTATATAACACAGCCCACGTAGTATATAGCACAGCGATGTAGTATATAGCACAGCCCACGTAGTATATAGCACAGCCCACGTAGTATATAGCACAGAGATGTAGTATATAACACAGGCCACACAGTATATAACACAGCCACGTAGTATATAGCACAGCCACATAGTATATTGCCCAGCCATGTATATTGCACAGCTACGTAGTATATAGCACAGCCCACGTAATATACAGTATAGCACAGCGATGTAGTATATAGCACAGCCCATAGTATATAGCACAGAGACGTGATATATAACACAGCCCACACAGTATATAACACAGCCCACGTAGTATATAACACAGCCCTTTCTAAAAAAAAGAATAAAATAAAAAATAGTTATATAGTCACCTTCTGTGGGCCCCAGGATCCAGGCAAGGCGTTTAGCGATGCTCTTCGTGACGCTCCGGTCCCTAGAATGCATTGTGGTCTCGCGAGATGATGACGTAGCGGTCTCGCGAGCACGGAGCGTCGTGAGGAGCGGGAAAGGCGCCGGAAGGTGAGTATATAATGATTTTTTATTTTTTTATTATTTTTAACATTAGATCTTTTTACTATTGATGCTGCGTAGGCAGCATCAATAGCAAAAAGTTGGTCACACAGGGTTAATAGCAGCGTTAAAGGACTGCATTAAACCAGTAGCCATTAATGCCAAATGTTTAGGAAATTCAGTATATATTACATTTAGGCTATGTTCATACCTACTGTTTTCGTTGTAAGTTTTATATATAAAAAAAGAAAGAAATATGAACCCAAGGGGATACTTCCATGTGTATGAGCTCTAGCACTGATCCATATAACTTTTTTAGTCAGTTCTTACCTGGAGTAAAGTTGGTTTTGAACATTTTTCACTCACAATAAAGGTACTGCAAAACTAGAAATGTGACATTTCCTGCTGAAGAATTGGAAGCAGCATAAAATCTATTGCCTTATGTAAATACCGAGCAGTACCTGCTGCGGAGACGGAATATGTTCTGCAAGATTGTCACATAAAGGTGATGGATAAGTTAGCTGTAGTACTGAAGCGAAGTATACAGAGCTTCAATTATGGGACATTTCTGACTAGATAAGATGAAGTTTGACTTTTCGTCCTTACAAGGGGTAAAGCTTTAGTTTTCTCAAGACATTATATATGCTCATCCCAGGGAAATCTGGAAGTCAGCCATTGTACATTTTCCACTGATGATTTGTATGCCATAGCGCTATCAGCATCAGAAGACATGTGGAGAGCATTGCTTTGTTAAATCTATATTTATATGGCTACTTTAAGAGGGGTAGCTACTGTACATTACGTCAAAAAGTCACATCAGTGTGGGACACTCCCCACTGAAGTCCTAAACAATACGATCATAGGACTTAATTGTAAAGACTTGGAATCAGTACAAGTAGCGAAACTACCACCATTAGAATATTTGCCTTTTAATTTCTTACTTTTATGCTGGCAGGGGCCTAGCTTTAGAAAATGCAAGTTCCGATGAACGTAAGCACCTGAAGGTTGTTCAGCCACCCAAAAGAAGATACTGGTATTATAAAAGCAAAATAGGAAGACTCTAGAATTATGAAGAGAACATGATAGGTAAAAGAAGAGGCTTTTACAATGCCCAAAAGCTTCCCAAGTTACACCTTTATATGGAGATATATTATGTCAAGCATAGAAAGGCCCAAATCTTATGTTACGAGTAGGTGCCGCTATGTATGGACCGGCTACGCTTCCCCTGACCCCATCTCAACAGCCTTTTACTAGATTATGAGGCTGTGGAGTTAAGGTCACAAGACCCACAGTCTATCCAGACAATGCAGTTCGTTCTTGTATCATGAATGTTAGTTGTGTAAATCCGGCCTAAGATAGTGCCCTACTTTATTAGGAGAGATAATTTAATAATAGAAAAATATGCAATATAGTAGCATATGTGTCAGTTTGCAATACGAAAGATACCGAAAGAATGTGATCAGTAGAGATGATTGAATCTTTTCAACTTTAACGATTTTTTAACCAAAAATCACAATATTGCAAAGCCTCTAATTGCACAGAAAGGGCATGTATAACATTCTGACATCTCCTAGTACTTTACTGAAGCCCTTTTGAGGTCTTTATAGCAACCACAGCCTTACTAATATCCATATGACCACAAACCTTCTGGCTGGAGAAAATAGATGGTAAGCAGTGGTAGCCATCAGCCCATTTAACTACCCACTGCCTTAGCAAATGTTTTGGCAACTTGTATTGTAAAAAACAAACCAAAAATGTTTCCTATTTGGGGACAGATGCCTGCCTTGCTGGTGTTTATACACAGGCAGTCCAAATAGAAGAAGCAGCTGCTTCTTCTTGTGCCACAAGGGGTGGTACAAAAATGATCCCTGTTTGAGGAATATCCAAAGCTATGTTTTTTGCTACACAAAAATCACAAACTGTCAAAAATTATACCTTTATTTAGGGAGCAGAAACAAGTAAGGTGTTTTGAAATCGAAGAAGCAATGGCTTCTCAACTAGTTCTGAAAACATAATCCCATTTTTGAGATCTGAAACAGGTTTTTTACTCACAAAATGACTAAATAATTTATTGAAATGTATTAAACACTGACGCTCCCCACTGGAATGGATGTGGTAAACCTTGGAGTTAAGAATGGCTTCTGGAGCTGCTGGTGAGTATAATCGGTTCTGTGTGGCTTCTGTCAGAAAATCAAAAGCTAATGAAAATAATATAGATCACCACGTTGAAGAAGTCAAGATTGGGTTAAAAATAGGTAAAAATGAGTGGACTTAGGCTACTTTCACACTGGCGTCGGCATCGGCCCGTCGCAGTACGTCGGAACGACGTACTGACGCATCCTGTGACAACGTAGCACAACGGGGGCAGCGGATGCATTATTACAACGCATCCGCTGCCCCATTGTGAGTTGCGGGGAGGAGGGGGCGTTGCAATGCATCGCTAATGCTATTCTATGGGGAAAAAACGCATCCTGCAGCCAACTTTGCAGGATGCGTTTTTTCACCCAAACGACGCATTGCGACATGCGTCGTACGACGCTAGTGTGAAAGTAGCCTTACTAATTTTGTTCACTGGTGGTAAGTATAATGAGAGTCCAAAGAAAATGATGACCTGGTATTCAATGTATGTGGGTACAAAACAGCAGAGTCCAGAGTATGTAGAAACAGGATTCACTGTAGGCTGCAATAGAAGTTAATTACCTACTGACCTGCTGTATGTAGAGAATATAATGAATATTGAGGTAACTGCGTCATGATTTGAATGTACTCACTTACTTGTTTAGATAAATGGTATGATGATGGTACAATCCGGTCAAATAGGGCTGATGATTGTATGTTATCCTTAGGGCATACAAGTCTAATCATACGTACCCCATACAGGATCATGGCGCATTAGCTAACTGAGGAGGCAGTTGTAGTAGCCGGTTGTATACACCAATATGAATGCCGCAGTGGATACAGTGAATTGACTAGGACACATAAGAGTGAACTTACTGTTGCTTGCATCGGTGCAAAATACAAAATACAAAATTGACCTTCCCTGACGAAGCCTGGTCTGCCAGGCGATACGCGTGGGGACATCGTACCACCAGGTTGTATTATTATGGGGGGTTTCCTCCTATTTATGCTTTAAATATCTAGTGATATTATTGTATATTGGTGGCTTCTCAGCCCTTTCTTTGGCTCATATCTTGCCTATTTTTATTGTTATAGATTAAATCTTTGTGCCTTATTTTCACTATTTTTTTAAATGGTTCTTTAGGGACCTATATGGCACGATTTTTTGATTTTTTCTAGGCATTACTAGCGCATATACCCCATGAGCCAATTGGTCTGTGTTTAGTCGCCTTATTACATCTAGGTATGGTCTTTATCACCTGTGTTGTTGTGATGTTGTCTACTTGTTTTTAATTGTGTTTTTATCGTTTTGTAGTGTGTTTTTTTGATCTGTTAATAAAATCAGTCTATTTATCTTATTTATTTTGTTTGTATTCTTTGATGGAGTGCGTATTTTTGCAGTAATGCTTTTCTTTTTTGTTACTCGGTGCAAAATACACTCGCTAGTGTCAGCGTGCGGTACATCTATGATAGGTCACGTTGCAGGGGATGCAAGCAGAGGAGATAGGTTACCGGGGAAATGACTGATAAGTGAATCTCTGCTTGAACATGAGAATGCTGGATCCTTGCATGCTCCGGCTGGAAGCAACGCTGAGGCCAAGTTGTGGATGGTGGGGGGCGGAGCTTGGTGTGACGTCACAAGGCTCAGGGATGGGTGCGCGAGAGAGACAGAGCTAACCAACGCATTTCAAGGGAAACAGTCCCTCTTCATCAGGGTTGTATCTCCATCGTTTAACCCCATCCTTTTATATTAAAACTCCACCTTCCCCTGCATGTGGAACATCTGTTAAACTAAAGAGGGGATGTATGTCTGTGATTGATGAATGAATGAACGCCCAGGTATTGAAAAATCTGGAGTGAATGATCCTAGATATATAGTATCACTAATGAGTGATTCATTCAACAAATACATAACCAATTAAATAAAAAAATTATTGAATACCTAGATAAATCGACCCACATTTAAAATGTGCAAACTAAGCTAAAACTGAACTTTATTAATAATTAGGTTAAAACATTATGGGTAGTGATGGGCGAGCTCTAAAATGCTCGGGTGCTCGTTGCTCGGGTTGAGCAAATTGGAATACTCGGGTACTCGACCCGAGCAACGAGCCCAATGTAAGTCTATGGTAAACCCGAGTATTTTTACTGCAATCCCCCGGGGGTCCTTTTAAGGTCTAAAAATGTCTGAAAATGATGGAAACACTGCTCAAATGACAGGGAACATAATATGGATCACCCATGGAAGCATTTCTGACTCCTAGGTCACAGCTGTAAGCAATGCTGTCAGAGTTTCACGCCATTTTTACAGGTGCACAAAAAACATACAAAAACTAAACCAAAATGGATTTTGCTGGGGAATATGTTAAGGTACATCCTTTCCAGGGTAATGACTTGTACATAAGGCAAAATAATTACCCCAGACCAAACTGTTCCTCCACCACTTGGGCTATGTTCACATGCAGCGTTTTTGATGCGTTTTTCAACTTTAACCTTGCTTTCAACCAATACAAATGCATTCACTGGGAAATGTCATTGTAACATTGAACTACCCTAGCTGGCCATGTGTTGTGTGACACATAAGGAGACACATCTTGTTTCATTTATGAAGGATGGACTCTTAAAGTAACAAAGCCTATTTTTAGAGCGGCATCAGGCGGCATTAATATTCTTAAAGGGTTATTATTAAACATTGGGTGTCCTATGCTGTTATTGCCTATGCAGTGAGTGGCTGGGCTGCCAACAATTATGTCGAATCCCAATACCCCTTTCACGAGAGGTACAGGAGGGCTTCCTGAAAAAATGTTGCATTAAATGCAAGGCCTGCCCTGCTATCAAGTCATATGCACCCCAAGAATCCTTTGAACCCAGGTACTTGATGGCCACAGGAAAATCCACTTCACATTAGTCATTTTGTAATCCCATAATGTTTTCTTATGTATTTATTGCAAGGCCTGCCCTGCTACCAAATCATATGCACCCCAATAAGGCTTTAAACCCAGGTACTGGATCGCCACAGGAAAACCCACTTCACATTAATAAGTTAGTCCTGCCATACTGTTTTCTTATGTATTAACTGCAAGGCTTGCCATGCTAGCAAGTCATATGCACCCCAATAAGGCTTTGAACCCAGGTACTGGATGGCCACAGGAAAACCCACTTCACATTATTCAGTTGGTTCTGCCATACTGTTTTCCTATATATTAGCAGCAAGGCTTACCCTGCAACCAAGTCATATGCACCCAAATAAGCCTTTGAATCCAGGTACTGGATGGCCACAGGAAAATCCACTTCACATTCCTCAGGTCCTGCCATATTGTTTCCTTATGCATTGAATGCAAGGGCCGCCTTGACCTAAATTTCCACGCAACACAATCCCCCCTTGAAAGAAACATGGAGGAGGGCCTCATAAAAAACTTCCATTAAAAAGTAGTGGGTCTCCTAGACTCGTAATGCCCATACACTAAGTGCAAGGGCTGACAAATATTTCCTCATGGGGGTACATTTTTAAAAAATATTTTATGGGTATCATAGACACCCTTGCCCAAAAATTGACTGGCTGTAGTGGAAAGGAACACATTAATCCTGTGATCTAGTGGCAGAAAATGAGGAGATGTTGAGGAAAGCCTCATTAAAAACTAGGCCCAATTTAAAGTAGTGGGTCTCCTAGACTTGTAATACCCTAACATTAAGTGCATGGGCTGACAAACATTTCCCCAGGGGGGTACATTTTTTAGAAATATTTTATGGTGATCATAGACAAGCTTGACCAAAAATTGACTGACTGTAGCAGAAAGGAAAACGTTAACCCTGGTGATCTAGTGGCAGAGAATGATGAGACGTTGAGGAAGGCCTCATTAAAAACTAGGCCAATGTAAAGGAGCTGGTCTCCTAGACTTGTAATGCCCATACACTAAGTGCATGGGCTGACAAGTACCGTATATACTCGAGTATAAGCCGAGATTTTCAGCCCAAATTTTTGGGCTGAAAGTGCCCCCCTCGGCTTATACTCGAGTCACGGTAGCGGTGGGGTCGGCGGGTGAGGGGGTGAGGGCGCTGGGGTATACTTACCTAGTCCCAGCGATCCTCGCGCTGTCCCTGCCGTCCCACGGGCTTCGGCGCTGCAGTTTCTTCCTCTCTTCAGCGGTCACGTGGGACCGCTCATTACAGAAATGAATAAGCGGCTCCACCTCCCATAGGGGCGGAGCCGCTTATTCATTTCTCTAATCAGCGGTGCCGGTGACCGCTGATAGAGAAAGAAGCTGCGGCACCGAAGACCAGGCAGAGGGACAGCGCGAGGATCGCCAGGACTAGGTAAGTATAGCATATTCACCTGTCCTCGTTCCAGCCGCCGGGCGCCGATCCATCTTCCCGGCCGGCGCCTCCATCTTCCCGGCGTCTCTGCTCTCTGACTGTTCAGGCAGAGGGCGCGATGACGCATACAGTGTGCGCGGCGCCCTCTGCCTGATCAGTCAGAGCAGAGACGCCGGGAAGATGGAGGCGCCGGAACGAGACGCCGGGAGCTGCAATCAAGGGAGGTGAGTATGTGTTTTTTTTTCTTTATTGCGGCAGCGGCGGCACAAATTTATGTGGAACATCTATGGGGCACAGTGAACGGTGCAGAGCACCGTATATGGCACAGCACAGCTATGGGGCACAGTGAACGGTGCAGGGCACCGTATATGGCACAGCACAGCTATGGGGCACAATAAACGGTGCAGGGCACCGTATATGGCACAGCACAGCTATGGGGCACAGTGAACGGTGCAGAGCACCGTATATGGCACAGCACAGCTATGGGGCACAATGAACGGTGCAGGGCACCGTATATGGCACAGCACAGCTATGGGGCACAGTGAACGGTGCAGAGCACCGTATATGGCACATCTATGGGGCACAGTGAACGGTGCAGAGCACCGTATATGGCACAGCACAGCTATGTATGGGGCACAATGAACGGTGCAGAGCACCGTATATGGCACAGCACAGCTATGGGGCACAATGAACGGTGCAGGGCACCGTATATGGCACAGCACAGCTATGGGGCACAGTGAACGGTGCAGAGCACCGTATATGGCACAGCACAGCTATGTATGGGGCACAATGAACGGTGCAGAGCACCGTATATGGCACAGCACAGCTATGGGGCACAGTGAACGGTGCAGAGCACCGTATATGGCACAGCACAGCTATGGGGCACAGTGAACGGTGCAGAGCACCGTATATGGCACAGCTATGGGGCACAGTGAACGGTGCAGAGCACCGTATATGGCACAGCTAGGGGGCACAATGAACGGTGCAGAGCACTATATGGTTCACACCTATGGGGAAATATGAACGGTGCAGAGCACTATATGGCACAGCTATGGGGAAATAATGATCTATTTTTATTTTTGAAATTCACCGGTAAATGCTGCATTTCCACCCTAGGCTTATACTCGAGTCAATAAGTTTTCCCAGTTTTTTGTGGCAAAATTAGGGGGGTCGGCTTATACTCGGGTCGGCTTATACTCGAGTATATACGGTATATCTCCCTGGGGGAGTAATTTTTTTTTGGCTTAAAATTATTAAAGGGCATCATAAAAACACCCTTCCACAAAAAATGTGTGACTTTTGCATCACAGAATACGTTCACCCTGGTGTTCGTATGGTTGTGGATGATGAGGATGAGGATTAAGAGGAGGGTAACACCAAACAGACCAAATCAGGAAGCGTATACTCATGTGTGATTATGAAGAGGTGCATGAGAATACACCTCCACAAAAATGACAATGTACAGTACAGACCAAAAGTTTGGACACACCTTCTCATTTAAAGCTTTTTCTGTATTTTCATGACTATGAAAATTGTACATTGACACTGAAGGCATCAAAACTATGAATGAACACATGTGGAATTGTATACTTAACAAAAAAGTGTGAAACAACTGAAAATATGTCTTATATTCTAGGTTCTTCAAAGTAGCCACCTTTTGCTTTGATGACTGCTTTGCACACTCTTCGCATTCTCTTGATGATCTTCAAGAGGTAGTCACCGGGAATGGTTTTCCCTTCACAGGTGTGCCTTGACAG
The DNA here is from genome assembly GCF_032444005.1 of Ranitomeya imitator. Lineage (NCBI taxonomy): Eukaryota > Metazoa > Chordata > Amphibia > Anura > Dendrobatidae > Ranitomeya > Ranitomeya imitator. Next base: position 426,976,798 of record NC_091287.1, on the reverse strand, counting down.
GTTTAATAAGTGGGATTTCTTGCCTTATAAATGGGGTTGGGACCATCAGTTGTGTTGTGCAGTAGTCTGGTGGATACACAGCTGATAGTCCTACTGAATAGACTGTTAGAATTTGTTTTATTGCAAGAAAAAAGCAGCTAAGTAAAGAAAAACGAGGGGCCATCACTACTTTAAGAAATGAAAGTCAGTCAGTCTGAAAAATTGGGCAAACTTTGAAAGTGTCCCCAAGTGCAGTGGCAAAAACCATCAAGCACTACAAAGAAACTAGCTCACACGAGGACCGTCCCAGGAAAGGAATACCAAGAGTCACCAAGAGTTTATCCGAGTCACCGGCTTCAGAAATCACAGGTTAACAACAGCTGTGATTAGAGACAAGTTCAATGCCACACAGTTTTTGCAGCAGACACATCTTTACAAAGACTGTTAAGAGGAGACTTTGTGCTGCATTCCTTCATGGTAAAATAGCTGCTAGGAAACCACTGCTGAGGACAGGCAACAAGCAGAAGACTTGTTTGGGCTAAAGAACACAAGGAATGGACATTAGACCAGTGGAAATCTGTGCTTTCTTCAGATGGTCTGATGAGTCCAAATTTGAGATCTTTGGTTCCAACCACCGTTCCTTTGTGTGATGCAGAAAAGGTGAACAGATGGACTCTACATGCATGGTTCCCCATTCTTGGGGATTTATTCAAAATTAAAGACATACTTAACCAGCATGGCTACCACAGCATCTTGCATCGGCATGCTATTCCATCTGGTTTGCGTTTAGTTGGACCATCATTTATTTTTCAACAGGACAATGACTCCAAACACACCTCCAGGCTGTGTAAGGGCTATTTGACCAAGAAGGAGAGTGATGAGGTGCTACGCCAGATGACCTGGCCTCCACAGTTACCAGACCTGAACCCAATCGAGATGGTTTGGGGTGAGTTGGACCGCAGACTGAAGGCACAAAGGCCAACAAGTGCTAAGCATCTCTGGGAACTCCTTCAAGATTGTTGGAAGACCATTCCCGGTGACTACCTCTTGAAGCTCATCAAGAGAATGCCAAGAGTCTGCAAAGCAGTCATCAAAGCAAAAGTTGGCTACTTTGAAGAACCTAGAATATAAGACATAATTTCAGTTGTTTCACACTTTTTTGTTCAGTATATAATTCCACATGCGTTAATTCATAGTTTTGATGCCTTCAGTGTGAATGTACAATTTTCATAGTCATGAAAATACAGAAATATCTTTAAATGAGAAGGTGTGTCCAAACTTTTGGTCTGTACTGTATGAGGCCCTTAACAAAATAAAATAAAATAAACCACAAAATACTGAGTAGACCAAGGCTAGCAGACAAAACAATGCAATGTATGCCTGCAAAGCGAGGATCTTGTCACCACAGATACACCGGGCATCTGACCGAGATAACAGACTGTTTAAATATGTGGCCTTTAAAAAAAAAATGTAAACCACAAAATACTTTGTAGACCAAGGCTAGCAGACAAAACAATGCAATGTATGCCTGCAAAGCGAGGATTTTGACACCACATTGAGATAACAGACTGTTTAAATATGTAGCCTTTTAAAACAAAAAATAAGCCACAAAATGCTGAGTAGACCAAGGCTACATACTTTTAATAAAATCACCACCCCTGTAGTTCTTCCGGACTGTCTGGATGCCATAAAATGAAACTCCTAAACACGACCGGTTATGCTTTTCAAGAAAGTGACGAGACAATGGCTTGTCATCAAGCAAGTAAAAAGTAATCTCTATTTTGAAAGTATTTTTCATGTTTGTGCATACTGAAGAGGGTACATTTCCCAGCAGCAGTTCAGTGTGGTTATACAACACACCATAGAAAAATAAGATGTTGCAGGCAAGGAGATGTCTGGTAGCGTAAAGCCAGCAACAGCAGTACAGTACATCACTATAAACACAGTGGGCAGCATAAAGATGCGTGGCTGGCATTGCTATAGAGTAGCAGTAGCAGAAGCTAGGCTGTAAAAAAGATATAACAGGGCAGGCAAGGAGATGTCAGGTAGTACAGAGCCAGGAACAGCAGGACTAGCAGCAGAAGTACAATATAGCATTACAAAATACAGTAGCAGCCATGTGCTTTGTAGCTGGTGTGCATGTGCAGTGTAAGAAGTCACATGTAAGAAAAATTGCCCAAGCAATAGCAGTACAGTATAGATGACAAAATGGACAGGAAGCAGATGCCCAGCTGTGGGCAGGCTATCAGCAGTGGTGGCAGCAAAATGGTATTGAAGACAACAGACAGGCAGGCAGATGATATGTCCAGTCCAATACAGTAATTGGCATCAGCGGTAGATGAATGAAAGTCAGCAATAATCCATGCCTGATTCATTTTAGCAAATGTAAGGTTTTGCTTACTTGTGGCATTACATTGGAGGCTGGATATGAATGTTTGTCCATGACAAACTGGGTCACTTGTTGCCACTGGTCTAATCTTCTGAGTTAAAAGTACATGGCTTTGGGTATCTGTTTAAGAAAAACTAAAATCTAGATACAACTGAACCTGCTTGCTCAGTTGGTCCATCTCTATTTGGTGAAGTGTATCAGGGTGACACATTGGCAGATAAAATATCTGGACTATCTGTGGAGCCCTGCAAAATCATACATCACAAATGTATGTGAACTCTGATGGTGTGAGAAGCCAGCTCTTCAGCCATTTTTATACACATGTAATTAGTGTAAGGACTATTGTGAAGTCTGGTGGGTAGCAGCCCTCCCACAGAAGAACTACCAAGCCCGGCTGAAGCAAAATTGCCCCCCATGGATTGAGTGGTGCAGAAGATCGAGGAAGCCAGCAAGTGCCTTTGCTGTGGTCGCTGTTGGGACTTCAAAGAAAACTGTGCAGCCGCATGCGACATAGTGTCCTGCGCAGTTCAAAAAGTGCCCATCTGTACTTTACAGTTGATGCCAATTAGGGATCAGAGGAGAGATGTTGTCACGCCATTAACGGACGGCGTACTGGGTCCCGCACCTGTCCCTGCCACTATAATGGGGCCCTGGCTTTCTCTTATCTCAGGGGTACCTATAATGGTTAGGAGGCCTGAGCCGCCAGCGTATCCCTGTCTCCTGTGCAGGCCCTATCAGTGGCCCCCTCTCCCCCCCAAGGGAGGTGGACTGCACCAGTGTATAAATACGACAATTAAACAGGTTATACAGACAAGGTAACAAAAAGTCTCAAACTCACCAAATGCTCACACAACCACAGAGGAAACACAGAGAAGGGAAGAGAAGGAAAAAACTAGGAAGGAAAACAGCAGACACCAATCTCTGTAAATAAACCTCCAAGCTCCTAATACCACGCTACTTCTCACTCCAAGCCAGGCAGCAGAACTGATCACTGACAACAGTTGTAGACAAAGCTGAGTCTATATGGGAGCAGAGATTACCAAAACCAAATCAGCTGAGAGACATAGCTCTCAGTAACTTCAGTAACAAGGTTTAACTCCTGCCCTGCTGGCACAAGACAGCCAGATCAGAATTCTGGAGAAGAGATTCTGTTCATCGTGTGTGAACGAGGCCCAGAGCGCTGCGATTCTCTGGAACCTCTGTTGCGGTAGCCCCGTGACAGATGTATTGATATGATACTTTGTTGCCAGCAATGGCAAGAGAATTGAGGCACTTTCCTGTTAGCCTGAGGTGCACTTATAATGCTATATCTAGCGGGAATGAGGATAGCTACTACACATTTCCGGAAAAGAGGTGGGCTCATTGCACCATGAGGGGCTGTTGGCTCAGTGCACTGATTAACTGTGGAGAACTGTAATCATCATCAACTGCATCAGTAAAAGCAAGTTTTTTCCTGTTGCATCTGAGGTCTGGACACTGCTTATTGAGACAGTCTGTTCCTACATCCCTTCCACAATCTTCCCCTTTTTGTTTTGTGGAGGACGGTTTGCCGGCCAGCGAAACCACCATAACCTTTGGCAACCATAACGCCCAGATCAGTGGAGGCCGACCCAGACATACTGTATCTGCTGGAGACATGCCCACCGGGGCCGTGGGGTACTCGGAACTGAGTTGGACAGCTCTTTGGGGGAGTCACGCATCCGTGACCCTACTCCGTGGCCCTGGCTGTGCCAAAAAATGGGGAACATGTATATGGGATTTAATGTGACACCACCTGTGGTGTTTGGCAACGGATGGCCGACACTGCTAAAGGAGACCACTGGGGCTGATGGTGACGCAGCTGGGATGGCTCTGCTCGCTACAGGTGGAGCGGGGCTCCTGGGCTACCGGTCCCATTTATGTCAGGCTTCATGTACCTTGTGGTGCAGGACTCAGGGTGCAAGAGATCACTGAATGACACAAGGGCAGTAATGTTCCTTTACTTGATGGTTGATAGTACAGACCGGGATACTGGTAACAGATTGTAATGGAGAGCCGGGCAGCCTGGAAGCAATTTTTGGATACACCTGGCCACGTAGTTAAGGAGGCCTTCCTTCTGCACTGTCCTCCCTTTTTCTTTGCTGCCTAACAGCACACCCTCCTGCTGCTAACTGCTCTCTCAGTTTTTAAAAACTAACCGTTGCCTGCATGGCAGGGAGCTCGAGCCTATCACAGGTGCTGCTCCTTTGTGTTGGCTCCAGGCTCTGGTATGCTGCTGTGCTGCCGGGCATTAGATCGGGTCAGGAGACCTGTAGTCCCCTGCCCTCCGGATTTAGCTGCCGGGACTTCAGCACCCACGCAACCATGGACTCCGGTATCCGGTTCCTAGCGCTCAGCTCTGGGGCGAGTTTAATCACAGCTCCACTCCCCAGGTTCTGCTTTACTTCTCTCTACTGACACCTGGGAAGGGGACCCCTCCTTGCTTCCAGGCATGATATTACTCCCTGTGAGGGAGGCAATGACACTGTGGCAACTGGACTCCTGGGGTGCCACACTGGGAGTGAAGAGGGCACCTGTTAGTCACCCACACAGTCAGCAGGCATCCACTCAGCAAAAGCATTTCCAAGCAGACAACACAGTTTATCATGACACCAATTTGGATGCCCTTTTAGAACCCTGAAAATATATTCCATGACGCCCTCTGCTTCCTCCCCACTAACACGCTTACCAGAGGAATAGGAGGCCAAGTGTAACCTTAGTTGGTACTACTCCTGGTGGGACAGTTACAACAAGCAGTGGCGGTGGTGCATCTGCCAGTGGCTCCCACATTTTTTGCCACTTTTTTTTCTCTGAAGCCACCACATTTTGGTTTAACAAACATTTTGGAAAAGTATAAAGTTTTTGTGGTTTACAAAAAATATTTTACAACACTTATCCGCCTCTGGAAAATTATAGAATTCACCAGAAATACTGGTTAAAATATGGAATCAACCAGGAATTGCTGCCTGTAAATCATTTATAGCATTTATGTGTCTGTCAAATTAAATCTCAATTTAGTGTAATAATTTATTTTCAGATTTTTAGGACAATGTAATAACAAATTAATGCAATTCTCAACAATGTGTGAAATAGCAATGGGCCATTTTTTTCTTTGCAAAACACAAATTGTTTAAATTTGCTGGGACATGCAAATTTCAGGAAATTTGCTTTTAAGTTGTTTCTCAGCGGATCGATCTCCTTTTTTCTACTGATCAGACTATGGAAAGAAACAATAGGACATAGAAAGTTATAGGTCAGGTTTGAGATGTACGGTAAATTATTGCAAAAAACTTTTTGGATGGAAAACGTTCCTAAATTTCATTACAATATTTCTCTTAAAACTAAATTATCCCTTCATCTAAAAAAATGTTTTTTTTTTATTTATAATATATCTCTACCAGCTCTAATCCTTTAATCTGACATCAATAGAAGCTGTGACATACTAGATCAAATATGATGGATTATTGAATCATCAGAGAAGGTGTATAAAACTTAAAATGGTAGAAAACTATGAAGTAAATTTTGTCTATTTATGATTATGTTATTCTTATGTGTAAAATTCTTGGCGGACAAATCGAAAAGCTTCTGGCTGTTTTTAGACGCAATCAGACTCAATTCACACTTCAGCCGGAGGTTCAATTCAGAGCATACATCCAAGGTCTCTGCAGATTTGATTGAAAAAGTAGCATTGCATGCAACACTAACCTTCCTGTCAAAATGGTGGAAACCAAGACGCAACCTGAGTTTCAGAAGTCAATGAAGTCTATTGGGTACCAGTGCTATCCATCATTAGACAGCTCTAGATCCCGAGAGGGAACCTAACAGCCTACTGTACAGTTTGCAGTAAGTACCAAATCTTCCTCCATTGTTTTTCCACCAATGATGAGACACTTACTAGTGTTACCTATCTTGTATATAAATGATAAGTTGAGATTGTAGTGGAATCCTTTTAAATCTATGTTGATTTAGGGGGAAATATCTCGAATGGATGGGATGTGAACATGCTCGGAATATGCTGCATTTATTGGGTCTGCAGGAAATAGTGCTGTTATTCAGTTTTTTCCATCAGTCCTATAGACAATGAATGGAGCCACGGTTGAGCATTTGTACCTCCACTCCATTATACAGACCCTGCCAGTTAATACATGCAGCCCAATCCGTGGGCAGCAAGTATCAGCCCCTTGTTGTACAATTACAGCCACATACATTTGACTCTGAAATGCTGCCGCGTTTCAGAGAAAAACATACCTTCAATAGCAGGTGGGGTCCTAACCGCGAGAGTGACTAGTCATATAGGCAGAAACTTTACAGTCACAGTCAGCAGGAGGGGAGAAGCTGACAGGGACCCGAATATACAACTAGTCACCCATGCGGCTTAGTTCCCAACTGCTATTAAGAGTATGTTTTTCTCTGTAACGCAGCAGCATTTCAGAGTCAAATGTACATGGCTATGATCATACAGCCAGTGGCTGATACAAGCTGCTCACGGTTTGGGCAGCATGTATCACCTGACAGGTTCCCTCTAAAGATGATCTTGAGAACCAGAATCCAGATCTTGTGATCTGTGGAGGTCCGAGCAGCTCATTGGACCCCTAGTGATCAGTATGTCATCCTCTAACCCATCGATAAGGAAATAACTCTCAATTCTGGGAAAACCAACTCACTATTACAGGGCCGACATTCACTTTAAGGCCGGCGTCACACTGGCGTTATAAACAGCTGAGTGCAATGTGATAAAAAATCGGACCAAGGGAAAACTCTCGGCTCACTCGCACCCATATAAGCCTATGGGTGCGAGTGAGACAGCGCCCACCACTCGGATATCATCCGAGTGATGTGCGTTATAAGCGGACCCCAGCAATGGAGGAGATGGAGAAATTCATTTCTCCGCCTCCTCCGCAGCTGTGCTCCGATCCTCCCTGTGCGAGAGAATCGGAGCACAGACGCATGACACTCGGCTCCTGCTCTGCTGCGAGCAGGAGCAAAGTGTCATTAGCATATCGCATCCGATGATCTCGCATCGGATGCGATACGTCAGTGTGACGCCGGCCTAACGAAGAAAGCAGAAAAATTGTTAACATTAAATTTGCTCCTATACTGTAACTATTCCTAATTAGTTATCTCTGTGCTGTCTGCTGCTTCTGGACTTTTATTCATCCATGGTTCAATGCTGTGAGCAAGTGTTGGGTGTCAGACATTTTAGTTTATTGGCTGTTGGATTAAAGGAATTTGGCATTATGAATATATCTACAGTATATATTTATCAAATTAAAGTAGAGATCACAAAGTCTATGTGTCTATTCGTTTTTCATTATCAGAGCAGATGCTGACCTATTGCCTCAGGACGTATAACTGCTGATTCCATAGGGACAATGAGTGAAATACTGTTGGCAGCGATGGATCCTGGATTGCAGATTGAGCAGCTCTGTGAAGGGTGAATGTAAAGGCTCCTGTCCTATTATACCGATAGTTACGTTTGTGCTGACACTGATGCTGGCCCTTCACCAGAGGGAAGATAAACCCATCAATTACATATCTTCTGGCCCTTTTCTGAAACTCTAATATATTCATTAGACAGTGGAGATCAATGAGTTTGAAAGTTCCTATGCTCCCGATGTTGTAATTCACACCATGAAATGAGCGTGGTAATTAATTGAAGATTCGGTAAAGCTATTTTCCCATGGAGAGAACATTAACAAACAACATCAGGGTTAAAAAAAAAAAGGAAAAAATGGAGTGAGTGACATGAGATCAGCAGAATCTGAACAGTTTTTATGTGTGGATGCCTTTTATATTCTCACTAACCTCAGCTGATACAATTATTTTCTACCTGGAGATGAGCCGAGCACATAGTGGTAAAATGCGGAGGCTGTCTCATTGATCCACTTTCCTCAGTAACATCTGCTACAGTGAAAAAAAAGCCAAAGCATATTGATTGCTCTTATATAAAATTGCATCTATCTGAAGTATATAATTTTATACTTGAGAACGGGTTAATGTTTATAATACCAACTAAATCATTCTAAGCTCTGCATCTGAATCATTGGCACTTCTATATTCAGCTTCTGAAGACATAAAGTGATTGTCCCGCAAAGTACATTGATCTTGGAACAAAAATAAGTTTCACAGTTGAATTTTTTTTAAAAAAGGATGTTCCTGTGCTGAGATAATCTTATAAATGTGCCCCTGCTGTGTACTGTGTAATGGCCGTGTCTGTCCGTGCAGGATTATGGTCTGATCATACCACAGCTCCTGGGCGGGGAAGGAAGCAAAAGAGAGAATACAGACAGGACAGTATTGGATTGCGGCTGCTGCTTTCTGTGAGATAAAACATTTCTCTGTCTGTTTAAAACCAAGGAGAGTAATGTTTTATTTCACAGAAAGAATCAACTGGGATCGTATGCTATACTGTCTGTATAGAGAGGTAAAAGGAGATGGACGTTTCCGGTTGACCATTCTGCTGCTCGAAAACTAGTCTTTACACGCTGTGGTAGTATTTAATAGTAGCTTTGTTACAAGTTTCAAGTTCATACCAAACTCTTTTTAAAATAATAGACTACATACAGCTGTACACAGCCTTATTTCCCTCTGCTCTAAAAAAAAAAAAAGAAATAAAAGATATTCAATGGGTGAAAGGTACTCAACAATGATATATTGAACATTAAAACTTGTCCTGCAAAAACTGAGCACTTACATGGCTACATCATTCGAATGGTCAACATGTAATACTTCGATTTCCCTGTAGCTGCCATTAAATAGCCCAAAGAAACTTCTATGATCTGCAATACCTGAGCGACAGGAGTTTCATAAGGATAACCAGCAGTGATGGATTGCTAAGCTTCCTTCCATTTACAAAGAAGATGGCTTTTTTTTAGATATTCTGAATCTATATTATTAGACTGTTAGGAAAGACTAGAGATAATGCCTAGAGGCGTTATCATAGTGTACTGTATTTCTGTCCCTTTCTATATACTTTCTATGGGAATCCTGGCTGCTGTGACATGTTATGTTATATTTGTACTGAGCCCATCCTATTTACACCAGACAATGTGATTTTCTAATATTATTTTCCTGTGTTTGTTTCCTAATATCTCAGGTACTCATTGGCATGCCAAACCGTTCTATTGCCTGAGGTGCCAATTGAAAGGGCATCCTAGTCATTCATTATTCAGCCTAGAGACCTTTCTATGAGAGCCGTGTAAGTCATACACTATTCTGGAGAACACTAAGGATATATTCTAATACATTTTACATAATTTATATCTGCGCCTGACTTTCCTGACGTCAATACACCTATATCATTTACAGTTCTAGTTTTCTAACATACAGTTAGGTCCATATATATTTGGAGAGAGACAACATTTTTCTAATTATGGTTATAGACATTACCACAATGAATTTTAAATAAAACAATTCAGACGCAGTTGAAGTTCAGACTTTCAGCTTTCATTTGAGGGCATCCACATTAAAATTGGATGAAGGGTTTAGGAATTTCAGCTCCTTAACATGTATACTCTGTAACATAAGTGAAATTGTAACCGAAAGTATTGAAAACCAACTGGATGATGCATAAACTTGCCTCCACCTTGACCTTGATAGATTATTATTAGTGGTATTATGTACAGTAATTATAGTTACTTTGCTGGGTATAGCTAAGCTTCCTCAGCCCTTCCTGTTGTGAATTCCGCTCTTGGGCTCCCTCCGTTGGTTGTAAGTGGCACTTTTGTGAGTTCTGCTCTTGGACTCCCTCTTGTGGTTTCTAGTGGTATGGCTGCTCCTTGGAGTTAGCTGTCATCAGCTGCCTCCACTTATTGTCCGCTTTTTAAGTCTGGCTCTTTCTTCAGCCTGTGTCACTCGTCAATGTTCCTGGCTGGATTCACATCTCTGCTTGGATTCTCCTGGTTTCCTGACCAGTTCAGCAAAGATAACTTCTGGCTTTGCTCATTTCAGTCCACATGTTGTGGACTTATTGATCTGTGCATTCTATATTTGTCCAGCTTGTCAGTATGGATTTTTTCTGTTAGCTGGAAGCTCTTGGAAGCAGATTTACCCTCCACACCTTTAGTCAGGTGTGGAGATTTTGTAAACTCTGTGTGGATTGTTTTGTAGTTTTTATACTGACCGCACAGTATCCTTTCCTGTCCTATCTATCAAGCTAGACTGGCCTCCTATGCTAAAATCTGATTTCATTTCTGCGTATGTTATTTTCCCCTCCGCTCACCGTCAATATTTGTGGGGGGCTATCTTTCCTTTGTGGATTTTCTCTGAGCCAAGATAGGTTTCCTGTTTCCATCTTTAGGGGAAGTTAGATCTTAGGCTGTGCCGAGGGGTCTAGGGAGCGTCAGGTAACCCCCACGGCTATTTTTAGTTGCGCTGCTAGGTTCAGTGTTTGCGGTCAGTACAGATACCACCTCCTTCAGAGCTTGTCTCATGTTGTTCCTAAACCACCAGACCATAACACCTTCCCATCCTCCAACATCATAAAAATTTTACCTCAGAAGCTTCTGGTTGGAATTGGAAAACATTTCTTTCTCATGTAGTTACTGAAGCTATTGTTTAGTAATTAGGATAGTGTTAAATATGCAGTGCTAAGTGTTACTTTAAAGTAATATATGTAAGTGGTGCACCCCTGCATAAATCAAGAGAAAGCAGGGTGCAAAACCTGGCCAGTAAACAAATGATAGAAACAAAAGAAAGAACAGACTAGGCCAAAAATGGTATGCACACCCACGAATGCTATAAACATATGAAACAATTTTATTTACACCTCAGAACAAGACATGTATAGATAAAACCAATTAAAAAGGTCTAGATACAAGACCACATACCATCACCCCTAGACATATATGGCATAAATAAGCCTAACACATAAAGAAGTATAAATACATACATATAGAGTATACATATATATGCAACGTCTCTTGTCCACAAGATATTCCCTCAGATCACAGAGAAGTATATAATGTAACATATACTCAATTTAGAAGGGATGAACCAACTCAAGCATACCAAATGACCAATAATCATAACAATAAATCCCCCCCCACACACTCATAATAATATGATGTCAAAAGATAAATTATGCTCATGCATGAGACTAATGAGACCATGAACACAATAGTGCAGGAGAGACAGATAGGAAATACAATCCCTAGGGTTTAGATGTGAACACACAATGGGACCACAAAAAAAGTAGTAAAGATCATGTCCCAGCGGTATACCTATGTGGTCAGTGGTAAGCAGAAATATATCATGAAAGGCAATGCCCGAGAAGGACAAGAGACAAGAGCAGGGGTGAGGCAGCGAGCCCCACGCGTATCGCTGCAAGCGCAGCTTCGTCAGGGGAAGTGAACTAACACGTCCACTCTGAGGCATTATATACATGAATGTAAGTAAATTAAATACAGACCGGTGTGCAGTCAGGGAGCGCCGCGCCAGAGGGAATCACCGCAAAATGCGTACCGGAAGTGGCTATAGCCGAAAAGTGCTGCCGTTGTCATAGTGCAGTTGCACATGCTGGACGGCAGCACTGAAAGGGGGAGAACGCGCATGCGCGGATGCAATACAGGGAATACAAGGGCAAATGTTCGCAGCCGGAGGGGAGCCTGCATACCCAGAATATAATGAGCACAAAACACATATATGTCTCCAGGAGGACAACTAGATGTAGCGATACTTAGAAAATGAGTGTTTGTATATTACTTCATCAAAGAACAAATGAGATGAAGCGAAAGATAATAAAAAAAATCTGGTAACACCACTCGCTTATATAACAAGATTTAAATGGCAAACAGATAAAAATAAATAAATGCCAAGAGTCAAAAATCCACTTATTGGCCTACAGATATACAAATGGCCATATTATCCAAGAGAGAAAAAGAAAAAGAAAAATAGTGTCAATTATGAAAGAATACTAAAAAATAATAAAGTACAATAATCTATTTAGCAATGGACTAAACTTCAGCTGAGGAAAACAATACTCATGATATGCATCACCAAAGGCACTTGATGGTAGCATGCACAATAGACATAAGTTCATATGGATGGATGAAAACCCATATATCGGTGCATCTTCCTTGTGACCCGATCCCAGGCCTCTTCCAGCGATGTAGATGCTCTGAGGGTTAATGGCCCAGCATATATATAGTTTTCTTAAATAAGAAAAAGTCTCAAAACTTATCCGGAACGTCCTCAATGCCTCAAAACGTCATCAGAAAGGATATGTCTTGTAAGCCGATACCACCGAAATCCTGGGTCCCAATAGACATTACATCTTGTCTTCATGACCACACCATCCTCCATCATGATGCCCCCCAAGCAGCCCCCGGTGAGTATAGGCTCCTAAGTGTTATTGACTCCAATGTCCAATTGGATCCCCAAACCATATGCCCCATAAGGGACAAGGAATCTCTTGAACAGCATAGAACTCTAGAGAGTGGAGACAAAGAGCAGGCATATGAGAAAACTATGCAGACAGTACAAATATCAAGACGGGGGAGATGGAGGAGAGGCAGCAAGATGAAAAAACTATGTAAGGGAGCCCCCTTACACGAACCTACCTAACCAACCCTTCTCACCCCAAAAACCCAGTGAATAAAAGTTCTTCATTCAGTCCTAGTGGTGTAGTTGACCGAAGGTTGAAAATCCATCTGGATTCCATCCGAAGGAGCTGGTTGTGTGAGCTACCGCCCCGACCCTTATATGGTATCTTCTGCAACCCCACAACCCTAATATTGGAGGTAGACCCCCCATGAGTGGACAAGAAATGTGCTGCCACCGGAGTGAGGGGCTTACCCTTGCGTTGGTCAGCAGCTGCCAAATGAATAGTGGACATGTGTTTCTGGATCCTCTTTCTGAGCTCCTGGGAGGTTTGGCCAACATACGATTTGCCACATGGGCAGATGATAACGTAGATGACGTCCCTCGTCTTGCAGTTGATGTAATGTTTCAGACGGTGGGTGGATGAGTCTAATGGGTTAGAAAAAACATTCCTTGTGGGTGTCATGAAGGGACATACACTACAGTCCCCACAGGGGAATGACCCCTTAAGATAAAGCCCCCTATTGAGCCTGATAGTAGGTCTCGAGAAATGGCTATTGGTTAACAAATCTCGCAAATTGGGTGCCCGTCTTGACGCGAGTAACGGTCTCTCGCTTGTTACCTCCGCCGTCTGAGAATCAGTCCTGAGAATGGACCAATGTCGGGTAATGATGGTCTTTACCTGGTCCCAGCTGCTGTTGTAATCCGTCACAAATCGGGTAACTTTGTCCTGGTTGCGGGGTCTTGAAGTAAGTAATGACGCTTGATCCTCACGTCGTGCTCTCTGAAAGGCAGATGAAATTACGCGTTTCGGGTAGCCCCTTTGTTTGAAACGACTTGTAAGCTCACGCGCTTGTGACAAGAAATCAGTGTCATGTGTACAATTCCGTCTCACTCGCAGAAATTGACCAATTGGGACACCCACCTTAGTATGTGCCGGATGAAAACTACTGTATTCAAGTAGGGCATTGGTGGCTGTAGGCTTGCGGAACAGATCTGTTATCAAATGATGACCCTCTACAGCAACCTTTAAGTCCAGGTAAGTAACCGAGATCGTTGATATAGAATGTGTGAGAAAAATGTTGTAGGAATTGGTATTAAGATCCTGCAGGAACTGAGCACATTCCAATTCGGTACCGAGCCATAGAAAGAACACGTCATCGATATATCGATGCCAGTGACGCACTTTCTCCTGGAAGGTCACGGAGGGGTAAACTACAGTCTCTTCCCACCAGCCCAAAAAGATGTTGGCGTAGGCTGGCGCACATTTAGCCCCCATGGCCACACCGGACACCTGGAGGTAGAAGCTCCTATCAAAGAGAAAAAAATTATGATGTAAAACAAATTTAAGAAGTTCCAAGAGAAACATATGGTGTCCTGGGTCCTCATGTTGTCTCAGATTGAGAAAAAATGACAACGCATTAATGCCATCCAAATGGCTAATATTGGAATACAATGATTCCACATCGCACGTGACTAGATGGAATTCAGTTGGTAAATTAATGTCCCGAATAATCTCGATAAAGTGGGCCGAGTCTCTAACATACGAGGGTAACATAGCCGCGATGGGCTGCAGAAAGAAGTCAGTGTAATGACAAGCTCTTTCACACAGGCTCCCAATACTTGAAACTATCGGTCGACCTGGGGGTCGTTTGTCGTCCTTGTGAATTTTTGGCAACATATAGAATGTTGCAACGATGGGATCCTCCACCCACATGTAACGTTTTTCATTAGGAGTAATAATGCCCAACTGGTTGGCCCTACATAATAAGGTCTGCAGCTTGGACATAAAGACTCTTGTGGGGTCCGATGGTAATTTGTTGTAAAAACGCCTGTTGTCCAATTGTCTCATGGCCTCCTCCTGATACATGTGGGTGGGCCAAAGGACGACATTGCCCCCCTTGTCCGCTTCCTTAATAATGAAGGTCCCATTATTTCTTAAATCATGGATAGCACGATTTTCAACAGCAGACAAGTTAGGGGATGTACTGACCTTGGGAACCATAGCCATGATGTCCCTCTTCACCAGTTCATAGAAGATCTTGACCGCGGGGACCAGTGTGAAAGACGGTGCCCTAGAGGATTTATTCCTATATGGAAATCTGCTACTGGAGGTTGCTGATTGATTTTCCTCCAGTAGGTCCAGTAGGTCCTGAAAGACCTGGCGCTCATCTTGGGGGATACTCCGTAAAATATCAGGTTTCTTATACATGACTTGAAAAGTGATGTTCCTGCAAAAGAGATATAGATCCTTAACAAGTGTGAACTTGTCTACCTTATGCGTGGGAACAAACGTCAAGCCCCGTTGGAGAACCGATAGTTCCACCTGTGATAAAGAGTGATTAGACAGATTAATAACTTGTAGAGTGTTATTTGGTACCTCCAGGTCAGATGTTGGGGCATCGTCAGTATCCATATGTTCTACTTGCGTCTGGTGGAATACTGGTGTCGATATGGTGACGTCCTTCCCCGATAATGTGGTTGACGCTTTCTTGCTGGAATTCTTCTTTCGTCTCCCACGTCTGGTCCGTGGTCGGGCTCGCTCCCCGTTGAAGATAAAAAATCACTGGAACTAGCCCCCCTCAATGAGGACTCAGTGTTTGCAGGGAGAGTGGTGTTCCTGTTGCTATAGGAGGCACCAGTTCTAGTATTGCCCCTGTGTTTCCATCTATAGACATTATGTTGCTCATAATCCGTTTTGTCTCTCAGGAACTTCTTACGCTTGCCCGCAATGATGTCTGCCTCATATTTGTCCAATATCTCCTTCAATTTAATTCTAAAGGCCACCACCTGTGCCTCTTCAAATTTACTTAATTTGCCCTCCAATTCCTTAATCTGTATTTTAGCAGCTGAAAATAACTCCCTATCATGTTCGATAAGCAAAGAAATGAGTATGTTGGAACAGCGTTTGAGGCCCTCCTCCCAAGTGTGTTGAAAGGAAGGAGAGGGCTCCCAAGCTGGAAAGATGGAAATACGAAGACCCCTAGGCACAAACCCTGCTTTACAATATTCCTCAAGGCTTCTCATATTCCACCATAACTTAATACCGGATCTATGAGCCTTGGTAAGATCTGAACAGAGTGCTGAGAAGTCTGAGACAGGAGTGGATACCTCTGTTGTTTGAAACAGGCTAGAGGGCTGTGCCAACCATGCGGCCTCTCTGGCATCCCAGTCCATAACTGCACACCAGAAAACAATTCTTACCCAAATATGTACCAAAAAATAAATCAGTACCACTTGCTATAATAAGACAGCAGGATATGCAAAAATATGCATGTGCTACCACTAGAGAAAAAATGCCCCAGAACAGGGCAAGAAAGAATCTATAGTAATATATGTAAGTGGTGCACCCCTGCATAAATCAAGAGAAAGCAGGGTGCAAAACCTGGCCAGTAAACAAATGATAGAAACAAAAGAAAGAGCAGACTAGGCCAAAAATGGTATGCACACCCACGAATGCTATAAACATATGAAACAATTTTATTTACACCTCAGAACAAGACATGTATAGATAAAACCAATTAAAAAGGTCTAGATACAAGACCACATACCATCACCCCTAGACATATATGGCATAAATAAGCCTAACACATAAAGAAGTATAAATACATACATATAGAGTATACATATATATGCAACGTCTCTTGTCCACAAGATATTCCCTCAGATCACAGAGAAGTATATAATGTAACATATACTCAATTTAGAAGGGATGAACCAACTCAAGCATACCAAATGACCAATAATCATAACAATAAATCCCCCCCCCCACACACATAATAATATGATGTCAAAAGATAAATTATGCTCATGCATGAGACTAATGAGACCATGAACACAATAGTGCAGGAGAGACAGATAGGAAATACAATCCCTAGGGTTTAGATGTGAACACACAATGGGACCACAAAAAAAGTAGTAAAGATCATGTCCCAGCGGTATACCTATGTGGTCAGTGGTAAGCAGAAATATATCATGAAAGGCAATGCCCGAGAAGGACAAGAGACAAGAGCAGGGGTGAGGCAGCGAGCCCCACGCGTATCGCTGCAAGCGCAGCTTCGTCAGGGGAAGTGAACTAACACGTCCACTCTGAGGCATTATATACATGAATGTAAGTAAATTAAATACAGACCGGTGTGCAGTCAGGGAGCGCCGCGCCAGAGGGAATCACCGCAAAATGCGTACCGGAAGTGGCTATAGCCGAAAAGTGCTGCCGTTGTCATAGTGCAGTTGCACATGCTGGACGGCAGCACTGAAAGGGGGAGAACGCGCATGCGCGGATGCAATACAGGGAATACAAGGGCAAATGTTCGCAGCCGGAGGGGAGCCTGCATACCCAGAATATAATGAGCACAAAACACATATATGTCTCCAGGAGGACAACTAGATGTAGCGATACTTAGAAAATGAGTGTTTGTATATTACTTCATCAAAGAACAAATGAGATGAAGCGAAAGATAATAAAAAAAATCTGGTAACACCACTCGCTTATATAACAAGATTTAAATGGCAAACAGATAAAAATAAATAAATGCCAAGAGTCAAAAATCCACTTATTGGCCTACAGATATACAAATGGCCATATTATCCAAGAGAGAAAAAGAAAAAGAAAAATAATGTCAATTATGAAAGAATACTAAAAAATAATAAAGTACAATAATCTATTTAGCAATGGACTAAACTTCAGCTGAGGAAAACAATACTCATGATATGCATCACCAAAGGCACTTGATGGTAGCATGCACAATAGACATAAGTTCATATGGATGGATGAAAACCCATATATCGGTGCATCTTCCTTGTGACCCGATCCCAGGCCTCTTCCAGCGATGTAGATGCTCTGAGGGTTAATGGCCCAGCATATATATAGTTTTCTTAAATAAGAAAAAGTCTCAAAACTTATCCGGAACGTCCTCAATGCCTCAAAACGTCATCAGAAAGGATATGTCTTGTAAGCCGATACCACCGAAATCCTGGGTCCCAATAGACATTACATCTTGTCTTCATGACCACACCATCCTCCATCATGATGCCCCCCAAGCAGCCCCCGGTGAGTATAGGCTCCTAAGTGTTATTGACTCCAATGTCCAATTGGATCCCCAAACCATATGCCCCATAAGGGACAAGGAATCTCTTGAACAGCATAGAACTCTAGAGAGTGGAGACAAAGAGCAGGCATATGAGAAAACTATGCAGACAGTACAAATATCAAGACGGGGGAGATGGAGGAGAGGCAGCAAGATGAAAAAACTATGTAAGGGAGCCCCCTTACACGAACCTACCTAACCAACCCTTCTCACCCCAAAAACCCAGTGAATAAAAGTTCTTCATTCAGTCCTAGTGGTGTAGTTGACCGAAGGTTGAAAATCCATCTGGATTCCATCCGAAGGAGCTGGTTGTGTGAGCTACCGCCCCGACCCTTATATGGTATCTTCTGCAACCCCACAACCCTAATATTGGAGGTAGACCCCCCATGAGTGGACAAGAAATGTGCTGCCACCGGAGTGAGGGGCTTACCCTTGCATTGGTCAGCAGCTGCCAAATGAATAGTGGACATGTGTTTCTGGATCCTCTTTCTGAGCTCCTGGGAGGTTTGGCCAACATACGATTTGCCACATGGGCAGATGATAACGTAGATGACGTCCCTCGTCTTGCAGTTGATGTAATGTTTCAGATGGTGGGTGGATGAGTCTAATGGGTTAGAAAAAACATTCCTTGTGGGTGTCATGAAGGGACATACACTACAGTCCCCACAGGGGAATGACCCCTTAAGATAAAGCCCCCTATTGAGCCTGATAGTAGGTCTCGAGAAATGGCTATTGGTTAACAAATCTCGCAAATTGGGTGCCCGTCTTGACGCGAGTAACGGTCTCTCGCTTGTTACCTCCGCCGTCTGAGAATCAGTCCTGAGAATGGACCAATGTCGGGTAATGATGGTCTTTACCTGGTCCCAGCTGCTGTTGTAATCCGTCACAAATCGGGTAACTTTGTCCTGGTTGCGGGGTCTTGAAGTAAGTAATGACGCTTGATCCTCACGTCGTGCTCTCTGAAAGGCAGATGAAATTACGCGTTTCGGGTAGCCCCTTTGTTTGAAACGACTTGTAAGCTCACGCGCTTGTGACAAGAAATCAGTGTCATGTGTACAATTCCGTCTCACTCGCAGAAATTGACCAATTGGGACACCCACCTTAGTATGTGCCGGATGAAAACTACTGTATTCAAGTAGGGCATTGGTGGCTGTAGGCTTGCGGAACAGATCTGTTATCAAATGATGACCCTCTACAGCAACCTTTAAGTCCAGGTAAGTAACCGAGATCGTTGATATAGAATGTGTGAGAAAAATGTTGTAGGAATTGGTATTAAGATCCTGCAGGAACTGAGCACATTCCAATTCGGTACCGAGCCATAGAAAGAACACGTCATCGATATATCGATGCCAGTGACGCACTTTCTCCTGGAAGGTCACGGAGGGGTAAACTACAGTCTCTTCCCACCAGCCCAAAAAGATGTTGGCGTAGGCTGGCGCACATTTAGCCCCCATGGCCACACCGGACACCTGGAGGTAGAAGCTCCTATCAAAGAGAAAAAAATTATGATGTAAAACAAATTTAAGAAGTTCCAAGAGAAACATATGGTGTCCTGGGTCCTCATGTTGTCTCAGATTGAGAAAAAATGACAACGCATTAATGCCATCCAAATGGCTAATATTGGAATACAATGATTCCACATCGCACGTGACTAGATGGAATTCAGTTGGTAAATTAATGTCCCGAATAATCTCGATAAAGTGGGCCGAGTCTCTAACATACGAGGGTAACATAGCCGCGATGGGCTGCAGAAAGAAGTCAGTGTAATGACAAGCTCTTTCACACAGGCTCCCAATACTTGAAACTATCGGTCGACCTGGGGGTCGTTTGTCGTCCTTGTGAATTTTTGGCAACATATAGAATGTTGCAACGATGGGATCCTCCACCCACATGTAACGTTTTTCATTAGGAGTAATAATGCCCAACTGGTTGGCCCTACATAATAAGGTCTGCAGCTTGGACATAAAGACTCTTGTGGGGTCCGATGGTAATTTGTTGTAAAAACGCCTGTTGTCCAATTGTCTCATGGCCTCCTCCTGATACATGTGGGTGGGCCAAAG
The DNA here is from genome assembly GCF_032444005.1 of Ranitomeya imitator. Taxonomy (NCBI): domain Eukaryota; kingdom Metazoa; phylum Chordata; class Amphibia; order Anura; family Dendrobatidae; genus Ranitomeya; species Ranitomeya imitator. Next base: position 426,956,726 of record NC_091287.1, on the reverse strand, counting down.
GACGACATTGCCCCCCTTGTCCGCTTCCTTAATAATGAAGGTCCCATTATTTCTTAAATCATGGATAGCACGATTTTCAACAGCAGACAAGTTAGGGGATGTACTGACCTTGGGAACCATAGCCATGATGTCCCTCTTCACCAGTTCATAGAAGATCTTGACCGCGGGGACCAGTGTGAAAGACGGTGCCCTAGAGGATTTATTCCTATATGGAAATCTGCTACTGGAGGTTGCTGATTGATTTTCCTCCAGTAGGTCCAGTAGGTCCTGAAAGACCTGGCGCTCATCTTGGGGGATACTCCGTAAAATATCAGGTTTCTTATACATGACTTGAAAAGTGATGTTCCTGCAAAAGAGATATAGATCCTTAACAAGTGTGAACTTGTCTACCTTATGCGTGGGAACAAACGTCAAGCCCCGTTGGAGAACCGATAGTTCCACCTGTGATAAAGAGTGATTAGACAGATTAATAACTTGTAGAGTGTTATTTGGTACCTCCAGGTCAGATGTTGGGGCATCGTCAGTATCCATATGTTCTACTTGCGTCTGGTGGAATACTGGTGTCGATATGGTGACGTCCTTCCCCGATAATGTGGTTGACGCTTTCTTGCTGGAATTCTTCTTTCGTCTCCCACGTCTGGTCCGTGGTCGGGCTCGCTCCCCGTTGAAGATAAAAAATCACTGGAACTAGCCCCCCTCAATGAGGACTCAGTGTTTGCAGGGAGAGTGGTGTTCCTGTTGCTATAGGAGGCACCAGTTCTAGTATTGCCCCTGTGTTTCCATCTATAGACATTATGTTGCTCATAATCCGTTTTGTCTCTCAGGAACTTCTTACGCTTGCCCGCAATGATGTCTGCCTCATATTTGTCCAATATCTCCTTCAATTTAATTCTAAAGGCCACCACCTGTGCCTCTTCAAATTTACTTAATTTGCCCTCCAATTCCTTAATCTGTATTTTAGCAGCTGAAAATAACTCCCTATCATGTTCGATAAGCAAAGAAATGAGTATGTTGGAACAGCGTTTGAGGCCCTCCTCCCAAGTGTGTTGAAAGGAAGGAGAGGGCTCCCAAGCTGGAAAGATGGAAATACGAAGACCCCTAGGCACAAACCCTGCTTTACAATATTCCTCAAGGCTTCTCATATTCCACCATAACTTAATACCGGATCTATGAGCCTTGGTAAGATCTGAACAGAGTGCTGAGAAGTCTGAGACAGGAGTGGATACCTCTGTTGTTTGAAACAGGCTAGAGGGCTGTGCCAACCATGCGGCCTCTCTGGCATCCCAGTCCATAACTGCACACCAGAAAACAATTCTTACCCAAATATGTACCAAAAAATAAATCAGTACCACTTGCTATAATAAGACAGCAGGATATGCAAAAATATGCATGTGCTACCACTAGAGAAAAAATGCCCCAGAACAGGGCAAGAAAGAATCTATAGTAATATATGTAAGTGGTGCACCCCTGCATAAATCAAGAGAAAGCAGGGTGCAAAACCTGGCCAGTAAACAAATGATAGAAACAAAAGAAAGAGCAGACTAGGCCAAAAATGGTATGCACACCCACGAATGCTATAAACATATGAAACAATTTTATTTACACCTCAGAACAAGACATGTATAGATAAAACCAATTAAAAAGGTCTAGATACAAGACCACATACCATCACCCCTAGACATATATGGCATAAATAAGCCTAACACATAAAGAAGTATAAATACATACATATAGAGTATACATATATATGCAACGTCTCTTGTCCACAAGATATTCCCTCAGATCACAGAGAAGTATATAATGTAACATATACTCAATTTAGAAGGGATGAACCAACTCAAGCATACCAAATGACCAATAATCATAACAATAAATCCCCCCCCCCACACACATAATAATATGATGTCAAAAGATAAATTATGCTCATGCATGAGACTAATGAGACCATGAACACAATAGTGCAGGAGAGACAGATAGGAAATACAATCCCTAGGGTTTAGATGTGAACACACAATGGGACCACAAAAAAAGTAGTAAAGATCATGTCCCAGCGGTATACCTATGTGGTCAGTGGTAAGCAGAAATATATCATGAAAGGCAATGCCCGAGAAGGACAAGAGACAAGAGCAGGGGTGAGGCAGCGAGCCCCACGCGTATCGCTGCAAGCGCAGCTTCGTCAGGGGAAGTGAACTAACACGTCCACTCTGAGGCATTATATACATGAATGTAAGTAAATTAAATACAGACCGGTGTGCAGTCAGGGAGCGCCGCGCCAGAGGGAATCACCGCAAAATGCGTACCGGAAGTGGCTATAGCCGAAAAGTGCTGCCGTTGTCATAGTGCAGTTGCACATGCTGGACGGCAGCACTGAAAGGGGGAGAACGCGCATGCGCGGATGCAATACAGGGAATACAAGGGCAAATGTTCGCAGCCGGAGGGGAGCCTGCATACCCAGAATATAATGAGCACAAAACACATATATGTCTCCAGGAGGACAACTAGATGTAGCGATACTTAGAAAATGAGTGTTTGTATATTACTTCATCAAAGAACAAATGAGATGAAGCGAAAGATAATAAAAAAAATCTGGTAACACCACTCGCTTATATAACAAGATTTAAATGGCAAACAGATAAAAATAAATAAATGCCAAGAGTCAAAAATCCACTTATTGGCCTACAGATATACAAATGGCCATATTATCCAAGAGAGAAAAAGAAAAAGAAAAATAGTGTCAATTATGAAAGAATACTAAAAAATAATAAAGTACAATAATCTATTTAGCAATGGACTAAACTTCAGCTGAGGAAAACAATACTCATGATATGCATCACCAAAGGCACTTGATGGTAGCATGCACAATAGACATAAGTTCATATGGATGGATGAAAACCCATATATCGGTGCATCTTCCTTGTGACCCGATCCCAGGCCTCTTCCAGCGATGTAGATGCTCTGAGGGTTAATGGCCCAGCATATATATAGTTTTCTTAAATAAGAAAAAGTCTCAAAACTTATCCGGAACGTCCTCAATGCCTCAAAACGTCATCAGAAAGGATATGTCTTGTAAGCCGATACCACCGAAATCCTGGGTCCCAATAGACATTACATCTTGTCTTCATGACCACACCATCCTCCATCATGATGCCCCCCAAGCAGCCCCCGGTGAGTATAGGCTCCTAAGTGTTATTGACTCCAATGTCCAATTGGATCCCCAAACCATATGCCCCATAAGGGACAAGGAATCTCTTGAACAGCATAGAACTCTAGAGAGTGGAGACAAAGAGCAGGCATATGAGAAAACTATGCAGACAGTACAAATATCAAGACGGGGGAGATGGAGGAGAGGCAGCAAGATGAAAAAACTATGTAAGGGAGCCCCCTTACACGAACCTACCTAACCAACCCTTCTCACCCCAAAAACCCAGTGAATAAAAGTTCTTCATTCAGTCCTAGTGGTGTAGTTGACCGAAGGTTGAAAATCCATCTGGATTCCATCCGAAGGAGCTGGTTGTGTGAGCTACCGCCCCGACCCTTATATGGTATCTTCTGCAACCCCACAACCCTAATATTGGAGGTAGACCCCCCATGAGTGGACAAGAAATGTGCTGCCACCGGAGTGAGGGGCTTACCCTTGCGTTGGTCAGCAGCTGCCAAATGAATAGTGGACATGTGTTTCTGGATCCTCTTTCTGAGCTCCTGGGAGGTTTGGCCAACATACGATTTGCCACATGGGCAGATGATAACGTAGATGACGTCCCTCGTCTTGCAGTTGATGTAATGTTTCAGACGGTGGGTGGATGAGTCTAATGGGTTAGAAAAAACATTCCTTGTGGGTGTCATGAAGGGACATACACTACAGTCCCCACAGGGGAATGACCCCTTAAGATAAAGCCCCCTATTGAGCCTGATAGTAGGTCTCGAGAAATGGCTATTGGTTAACAAATCTCGCAAATTGGGTGCCCGTCTTGACGCGAGTAATGGTCTCTCGCTTGTTACCTCCGCCGTCTGAGAATCAGTCCTGAGAATGGACCAATGTCGGGTAATGATGGTCTTTGCAAAAAGGAAATAAAAAAAGAGCATGAACCGCACATCCCAAAATCATACGTTGATCTAAAGCCGCTAGGCAAAAATTAATATAACTGAATATGAGGTTTTCAGTTTAACATTCTGATCAGACTGTATGAAGCCCACTGCCACTTCACGGCAAACCTCGTAGTGGGTCCTATCGCCCTAACGGAGCGGAGCCGTGCGGCGCCCACCGCCACAGCGGCCATGCACCAGCAGGGCGGACGGCCTGTTGCCCCACAGCACCCATGCTGCGAGACTGAGCCCCCATGACTCCAGACCGCGCCGCCCCACCAGCACAAAGCCACAGCAACAATGGCCGCCACACAGCACCAACACCAAAATGAAGGGAGCACTTAAACTCACCTTCCTCCAGCTCTTCAGTGAGAGCCAAAATGGGCTAGACCCCTAACTTTGCAGTCTCCTGCTAATTAAAATCACCTGTGCCAAAAGGGAGGAGTGCTGGTCCAAGAAGAAGACTAGAACATGCTTTGCAAAAAGGAAAAAAAAAAGAGAGCATGAACCGCACATCCCAAAATCATACGTTGATCTAAAGCCGCTAGGCAAAAATTAATATAACTGAATATGAGGTTTTCAGTTTAACATTCTGATCAGACTGTATGAAGCCCACTGCCACTTCACGGCAAACCTCGTAGTGGGTCCTATCGCCCTAACGGAGCGGAGCCGTGCGGCGCCCACCGCCACAGCGGCCATGCACCAGCAGGGCGGACGGCCTGTTGCCCCACAGCACCCATGCTGCGAGACTGAGCCCCCATGACTCCAGACCGCGCCGCCCCACCAGCACAAAGCCACAGCAACAATGGCCGCCACACAGCACCAACACCAAAATGAAGGGAGCACTTAAACTCACCTTCCTCCAGCTCTTCAGTGAGAGCCAAAATGGGCTAGACCCCTTACTTTGCAGTCTCCTGATAATTAAAATCACCTGTGCCAAATGGGAGGAGTGCTGGCCCAAGAAGAAGACTAGAACATGCTTTGCAAAAAGGAAAAAAAAAGAGCATGAACCGCACATCCCAAAATCATACGTTGATCTAAAGCCGCTAGGCAAAAATTAATATAACTGAATATGAGGTTTTCAGTTTTCATTTTGGTGTTGGTGCTGTGTGGCGGCCATTGTTGCTGTGGCTTTGTGCTGGTGGGGCGGCGCGGTCTGGAGTCTTGGGGACTCAGTCTTGCAGCATGGGTGCTGTGGGGCAACAGGCCGTCTGCCCTGCTGGTGCATGGCTGCTGTGGTGGTGGGCGCCGCACGGCTCCGCTCCGTTAGGGCGATAGGACCCACTACGAGGTTTGCCGTGAAGTGGCAGTGGGCTTCATACAGTCTGATCAGAATGTTAAACTGAAAACCTCATATTCAGTTATATTAATTTTTGCCTAGCGGTTTTAGATCAACGTATGATTTTGGGATGTGCGGTTCATGCTCTTTTTTTTTTTTTTTTGCAAAGCATGTTCTAGTCTTCTTCTTGGACCAGCACTCCTCCCATTTGGCACAGGTGATTTTAATGAGCAGGAGACTGCAAAGTAAGGGGTCTAACCCATTTTGGCTCTCACTGAAGAGCTGGAGGAAGGTGAGTTTAAGTGCTCCTTTCATTTTGGTGTTGGTGCTGTGTGGCGGCCATTGTTGCTGTGGCTTTGTGCTGGTGGGGCGGCGCGGTCTGGAGTCTTGGGGACTCAGTCTTGCAGCATGGGTGCTGTGGGGCAACAGGCCGTCTGCCCTGCTGGTGCATGGCTGCTGTGGTGGTGGGCGCCGCACGGCTCCGCTCCGTTAGGGCGATAGGACCCACTACGAGGTTTGCCGTGAAGTGGCAGTGGGCTTCATACAGTCTGATCAGAATGTTAAACTGAAAACCTCATATTCAGTTATATTAATTTTTGCCTAGCGGCTTTAGATCAACGTATGATTTTGGGATGTGCGGTTCATGCTCTTTTTTTTTTTTTTTTTTTGCAAAGCATGTTCTAGTCTTCTTCTTGGACCAGCACTCCTCCCATTTGGCACAGGTGATTTTAATGAGCAGGAGACTGCAAAGTAAGGGGTCTAGCCCATTTTGGCTCTCACTGAAGAGCTGGAGGAAGGTGAGTTTAAGTGCTCCTTTCATTTTGGTGTTGGTGCTGTGTGGCGGCCATTGTTGCTGTGGCTTTGTGCTGTTGGGGCGGCGCGGTCTGGAGTCTTGGGGACTCAGTCTTGCAGCATGGGTGCTGTGGGGCAACAGGCCGTCTGCCCTGCTGGTGCATGGCTGCTGTGGTGGTGGGCGCCGCACGGCTCCGCTCCGTTAGGGCGATAGGACCCACTACGAGGTTTGCCGTGAAGTGGCAGTGGGCTTCATACAGTCTGATCAGAATGTTAAACTGAAAACCTTATATTCAGTTATATTAATTTTTGCCTAGCGGCTTTAGATCAACGTATGATTTTGGGATGTGCAGTTCATGCTCTTTTTTTTTTTTTTTTTTTGCAAAGCATGTTCTAGTCTTCTTCTTGGACCAGCACTCCTCCCATTTGGCACAGGTGATTTTAATGAGCAGGAGACTGCAAAGTAAGGGGTCTAGCCCATTTTGGCTCTCACTGAAGAGCTGGAGGAAGGTGAGTTTAAGTGCTCCTTTCATTTTGGTGTTGGTGCTGTGTGGCGGCCATTGTTGCTGTGGCTTTGTGCTGGTGAGGCGGCGCGGTCTGGAGTCTTGGGGACTCAGTCTTGCAGCATGGGTGCTGTGGGGCAACAGGCCGTCTGCCCTGCTGGTGCATGGCTGCTGTGGTGGTGGGCGCCGCACGGCTCCGCTCCGTTAGGGCGATAGGACCCACTACGAGGTTTGCCGTGAAGTGGCAGTGGGCTTCATACAGTCTGATCAGAATGTTAAACTGAAAACCTCATATTCAGTTATATTAATTTTTGCCTTGCGGCTTTAGATCAACGTATGATTTTGGGATGTGCGGTTCATGCTCTTTTTTTTTTTTTTTTTTGCAAAGCATGTTCTAGTCTTCTTCTTGGACCAGCACTCCTCCCATTTGGCACAGGTGATTTTAATGAGCAGGAGACTGCAAAGTAAGGGGTCTAGCCCATTTTGGCTCTCACTGAAGAGCTGGAGGAAGGTGAGTTTAAGTGCTCCTTTCATTTTGGTGTTGGTGCTGTGTGGCGGCCATTGTTGCTGTGGCTTTGTGCTGGTGGGGCGGCGCGGTCTGGAGTCTTGGGGACTCAGTCTTGCAGCATGGGTGCTGTGGGGCAACAGGCCGTCTGCCCTGCTGGTGCATGGCTGCTGTGGTGGTGGGCGCCGCACGGCTCCGCTCCGTTAGGGCGATAGGACCCACTACGAGGTTTGCCGTGAAGTGGCAGTGGGCTTCATACAGTCTGATCAGAATGTTAAACTGAAAACCTCATATTCAGTTATATTAATTTTTGCCTAGCGGCTTTAGATCAACGTATGATTTTGGGATGTGCGGTTCATGCTCTTTTTTTTTTTTTTTTTGCAAAGCATGTTCTAGTCTTCTTCTTGGACCAGCACTCCTCCCATTTGGCACAGGTGATTTTAATGAGCAGGAGACTGCAAAGTAAGGGGTCTAGCCCATTTTGGCTCTCACTGAAGAGCTGGAGGAAGGTGAGTTTAAGTGCTCCTTTCATTTTGGTGTTGGTGCTGTGTGGCGGCCATTGTTGCTGTGGCTTTGTGCTGGTGGGGCGGCGCGGTCTGGAGTCTTGGGGACTCAGTCTTGCAGCATGGGTGCTGTGGGGCAACAGGCCGTCTGCCCTGCTGGTGCATGGCTGCTGTGGTGGTGGGCGCTGCACGGCTCCGCTCCGTTAGGGCGATAGGACCCACTACGAGGTTTGCCGTGAAGTGGCAGTGGGCTTCATACAGTCTGATCAGAATGTTAAACTGAAAACCTCATATTCAGTTATATTAATTTTTGCCTAGCGGCTTTAGATCAACGTATGATTTTGGGATGTGCGGTTCATGCTCTTTTTTTTTTTGCAAAGCATGTTCTAGTCTTCTTCTTGGACCAGCACTCCTCCCATTTGGCACAGGTGATTTTAATGAGCAGGAGACTGCAAAGTAAGGGGTCTAGCCCATTTTGGCTCTCACTGAAGAGCTGGAGGAAGGTGAGTTTAAGTGCTCCTTTCATTTTGGTGTTGGTGCTGTGTGGCGGCCATTGTTGCTGTGGCTTTGTGCTGTTGGGGCGGCGCGGTCTGGAGTCTTGGGGACTCAGTCTTGCAGCATGGGTGCTGTGGGGCAACAGGCCGTCTGCCCTGCTGGTGCATGGCTGCTGTGGTGGTGGGCGCCGCACGGCTCCGCTCCGTTAGGGCGATAGGACCCACTACGAGGTTTGCCGTGAAGTGGCAGTGGGCTTCATACAGTCTGATCAGAATGTTAAACTGAAAACCTTATATTCAGTTATATTAATTTTTGCCTAGCGGCTTTAGATCAACGTATGATTTTGGGATGTGCAGTTCATGCTCTTTTTTTTTTTTTTTTTTTGCAAAGCATGTTCTAGTCTTCTTCTTGGACCAGCACTCCTCCCATTTGGCACAGGTGATTTTAATGAGCAGGAGACTGCAAAGTAAGGGGTCTAGCCCATTTTGGCTCTCACTGAAGAGCTGGAGGAAGGTGAGTTTAAGTGCTCCTTTCATTTTGGTGTTGGTGCTGTGTGGCGGCCATTGTTGCTGTGGCTTTGTGCTGGTGGGGCGGCGCGGTCTGGAGTCTTGGGGACTCAGTCTTGCAGCATGGGTGCTGTGGGGCAACAGGCCGTCTGCCCTGCTGGTGCATGGCTGCTGTGGTGGTGGGCGCCGCACGGCTCCGCTCCGTTAGGGCGATAGGACCCACTACGAGGTTTGCCGTGAAGTGGCAGTGGGCTTCATACAGTCTGATCAGAATGTTAAACTGAAAACCTCATATTCAGTTATATTAATTTTTGCCTTGCGGCTTTAGATCAACGTATGATTTTGGGATGTGCGGTTCATGCTCTTTTTTTTTTTTTTTTTTGCAAAGCATGTTCTAGTCTTCTTCTTGGACCAGCACTCCTCCCATTTGGCACAGGTGATTTTAATGAGCAGGAGACTGCAAAGTAAGGGGTCTAGCCCATTTTGGCTCTCACTGAAGAGCTGGAGGAAGGTGAGTTTAAGTGCTCCTTTCATTTTGGTGTTGGTGCTGTGTGGCGGCCATTGTTGCTGTGGCTTTGTGCTGGTGGGGCGGCGCGGTCTGGAGTCTTGGGGACTCAGTCTTGCAGCATGGGTGCTGTGGGGCAACAGGCCGTCTGCCCTGCTGGTGCATGGCTGCTGTGGTGGTGGGCGCAGCACGGCTCCGCTCCGTTAGGGCGATAGGACCCACTACGAGGTTTGCCGTGAAGTGGCAGTGGGCTTCATACAGTCTGATCAGAATGTTAAACTGAAAACCTCATATTCAGTTATATTAATTTTTGCCTAGCGGCTTTAGATCAACGTATGATTTTGGGATGTGCGGTTCATGCTCTTTTTTTTTTTTTTTTTGCAAAGCATGTTCTAGTCTTCTTCTTGGACCAGCACTCCTCCCATTTGGCACAGGTGATTTTAATGAGCAGGAGACTGCAAAGTAAGGGGTCTAGCCCATTTTGGCTCTCACTGAAGAGCTGGAGGAAGGTGAGTTTAAGTGCTCCTTTCATTTTGGTGTTGGTGCTGTGTGGCGGCCATTGTTGCTGTGGCTTTGTGCTGGTGGGGCGGCGCGGTCTGGAGTCTTGGGGACTCAGTCTTGCAGCATGGGTGCTGTGGGGCAACAGGCCGTCTGCCCTGCTGGTGCATAGCTGCTGTGGTGGTGGGCGCTGCACGGCTCCGCTCCGTTAGGGCGATAGGACCCACTACGAGGTTTGCCGTGAAGTGGCAGTGGGCTTCATACAGTCTGATCAGAATGTTAAACTGAAAACCTCATATTCAGTTATATTAATTTTTGCCTAGCGGCTTTAGATCAACGTATGATTTTGGGATGTGCGGTTCATGCTCTTTTTTTTTTTTTTTTTTTGCAAAGCATGTTCTAGTCTTCTTCTTGGACCAGCACTCCTCCCATTTGGCACAGGTGATTTTAATGAGCAGGAGACTGCAAAGTAAGGGGTCTAGCCCATTTTGGCGCTCACTGAAGAGCTGGAGGAAGGTGAGTTTAAGTGCTCCTTTCATTTTGGTGTTGGTGCTGTGTGGCGGCCATTGTTGCTGTGGCTTTGTGCTGGTGGGGCGGCGCGGTCTGGAGTCTTGGGGACTCAGTCTTGCAGCATGGGTGCTGTGGGGCAACAGGCCGTCTGCCCTGCTGGTGCATGGCTGCTGTGGTGGTGGGCGCCGCACGGCTCCGCTCCGTTAGGGCGATAGGACCCACTACGAGGTTTGCCGTGAAGTGGCAGTGGGCTTCATACAGTCTGATCAGAATGTTAAACTGAAAACCTCATATTCAGTTATATTAATTTTTGCCTAGCGGCTTTAGATCAACGTATGATTTTGGGATGTGCGGTTCATGCTCTTTTTTTTTTTTTTTTTGCAAAGCATGTTCTAGTCTTCTTCTTGGACCAGCACTCCTCCCATTTGGCACAGGTGATTTTAATGAGCAGGAGACTGCAAAGTAAGGGGTCTAGCCCATTTTGGCTCTCACTGAAGAGCTGGAGGAAGGTGAGTTTAAGTGCTCCTTTCATTTTGGTGTTGGTGCTGTGTGGCGGCCATTGTTGCTGTGGCTTTGTGCTGGTGGGGCGGCGCGGTCTGGAGTCTTGGGGACTCAGTCTTGCAGCATGGGTGCTGTGGGGCAACAGGCCGTCTGCCCTGCTGGTGCATGGCTGCTGTGGTGGTGGGCGCTGCACGGCTCCACTCCGTTAGGGCGATAGGACCCACTACGAGGTTTGCCGTGAAGTGGCAGTGGGCTTCATACAGTCTGATCAGAATGTTAAACTGAAAACCTCATATTCAGTTATATTAATTTTTGCCTAGCGGCTTTAGATCAACGTATGATTTTGGGATGTGCGGTTCATGCTCTTTTTTTTTTTTTTTGCAATGATGGTCTTTACCTGGTCCCAGCTGCTGTTGTAATCCGTCACAAATCGGGTAACTTTGTCCTGGTTGCGGGGTCTTGAAGTAAGTAATGACGCTTGATCCTCACGTCGTGCTCTCTGAAAGGCAGATGAAATTACGCGTTTCGGGTAGCCCCTTTGTTTGAAACGACTTGTAAGCTCACGCGCTTGTGACAAGAAATCAGTGTCATGTGTACAATTCCGTCTCACTCGCAGAAATTGACCAATTGGGACACCCACCTTAGTATGTGCCGGATGAAAACTACTGTATTCAAGTAGGGCATTGGTGGCTGTAGGCTTGCGGAACAGATCTGTTATCAAATGATGACCCTCTACAGCAACCTTTAAGTCCAGGTAAGTAACCGAGATCGTTGATATAGAATGTGTGAGAAAAATGTTGTAGGAATTGGTATTAAGATCCTGCAGGAACTGAGCACATTCCAATTCGGTACCGAGCCATAGAAAGAACACGTCATCGATATATCGATGCCAGTGACGCACTTTCTCCTGGAAGGTCACGGAGGGGTAAACTACAGTCTCTTCCCACCAGCCCAAAAAGATGTTGGCGTAGGCTGGCGCACATTTAGCCCCCATGGCCACACCGGACACCTGGAGGTAGAAGCTCCTATCAAAGAGAAAAAAATTATGATGTAAAACAAATTTAAGAAGTTCCAAGAGAAACATATGGTGTCCTGGGTCCTCATGTTGTCTCAGATTGAGAAAAAATGACAACGCATTAATGCCATCCAAATGGCTAATATTGGAATACAATGATTCCACATCGCACGTGACTAGATGGAATTCAGTTGGTAAATTAATGTCCCGAATAATCTCGATAAAGTGGGCCGAGTCTCTAACATCCTAGTGTATCCTCACCCACCCCCTGCAGACTGTGAGCCCTCGCGGGCAGGGTCCTCCCTCCTTATGTACTCGTGTGCCTTGTTATCTGCTCATGTTTAATGTATTTGTCTATATTTGCCCCGTATTCACATGTAAAGCGCCATGGAATAAATGGCGCTATAAAAATGTATAATAATAATAATAATAATAATAATAATACGAGGGTAACATAGCTGCGATGGGCTGCAGAAAGAAGTCAATGTAATGAAAAGCTCTTTCACACAGGCTCCCAATACTTGAAACTATCGGTCGACCCGGGGGTCGTTTGTCGTCCTTGTGAATTTTTGGCAACATATAGAATGTTGCAACGATGGGATCCTCCACCCACATGTAACGTTTTTCATTAGGAGTAATAATGCCCAACTGGTTGGCCCTACATAATAAGGTCTGCAGCTTGGACATAAAGACTCTTGTGGGGTCCGATGGTAATTTGTTGTAAAAACGCCTGTTGTCCAATTGTCTCATGGCCTCCTCCTGATACATGTGGGTGGGCCAAAGGACGACATTGCCCCCCTTGTCCGCTTCCTTAATAATGAAGGTCCCATTATTTCTTAAATCATGGATCGCACGATTTTCAACAGCAGACAAGTTAGGGGATGTACTGACCTTGGGAACCATAGCCATGATGTCCCTCTTCACCAGTTCATAGAAGATCTTGACCGCGGGGACCAGTGTGAAAGACGGTGCCCTAGAGGATTTATTCCTATATGGAAATCTGCTACTGGAGGTTGCTGATTGATTTTCCTCCAGTAGGTCCAGTAGGTCCTGAAAGACCTGGCGCTCATCTTGGGGGATACTCCGTAAAATATCAGGTTTCTTATACATGACTTGAAAACTGATGTTCCTGCAAAAGAGATATAGATCCTTAACAAGTGTGAACTTGTCTACCTTATGCGTGGGAACAAACGTCAAGCCCCGTTGGAGAACCAATAGTTCCACCTGTGATAAAGAGTGATTAGACAGATTAATAACTTGTAGAGTGTTATTTGGTACCTCCAGGTCAGATGTTGGGGCATCGTCAGTATCCATATGTTCTACTTGCGTCTGGTGGAATACTGGTGTCGATATGGTGACGTCCTTCCCCGATAATGTGGTTGACGCTTTCTTGCTGGAATTCTTCTTTCGTCTCCCACGTCTGGTCCGTGGTCGGGCTCGCTCCCCGTTGAAGATAAAAAATCACTGGAACTAGCCCCCCTCAATGAGGGCTCAGTGTTTGCAGGGAGAGTGGTGTTCCTGTTGCTATAGGAGGCACCAGTTCTAGTATTGCCCCTGTGTTTCCATCTATAGACATTATGTTGCTCATAATCCGTTTTGTCTCTCAGGAACTTCTTACGCTTGCCCGCAATGATGTCTGCCTCATATTTGTCCAATATCTCCTTCAATTTAATTCTAAAGGCCACCACCTGTGCCTCTTCAAATTTGCTTAATTTGCCCTCCAATTCCTTAATCTGTATTTTAGCAGCTGAAAATAACTCCCTATCATGTTCGATAAGCAAAGAAATGAGTATGTTGGAACAGCGTTTGAGGCCCTCCTCCCAAGTGTGTTGAAAGGAAGGAGAGGGCTCCCAAGCTGGAAAGATGGAAATACGAAGACCCCTAGGCACAAACCCTGCTTTACAATATTCCTCAAGGCTTCTCATATTCCACCATAACTTAATACCGGATCTATGAGCCTTGGTAAGATCTGAACAGAGTGCTGAGAAGTCTGAGACAGGAGTGGATACCTCTGTTGTTTGAAACAGGCTAGAGGGCTGTGCCAACCATGCGGCCTCTCTGGCATCCCAGTCCATAACTGCACACCAGAAAACAATTCTTACCCAAATATGTACCAAAAAATAAATCAGTACCACTTGCTATAATAAGACAGCAGGATATGCAAAAATATGCATGTGCTACCACTAGAGAAAAAATGCCCCAGAACAGGGCAAGAAAGAATCTATAGTAATATATGTAAGTGGTGCACCCCTGCATAAATCAAGAGAAAGCAGGGTGCAAAACCTGGCCAGTAAACAAATGATAGAAACAAAAGAAAGAGCAGACTAGGCCAAAAATGGTATGCACACCCACGAATGCTATAAACATATGAAACAATTTTATTTACACCTCAGAACAAGATGAGTGTTATGATTATTGGTCATTTGGTATGCTTGAGTTGGTTCATCCCTTCTAAATTGAGTATATGTTACATTATATACTTCTCTGTGATCTGAGGGAATATCTTGTGGACAAGAGACGTTGCATATATATGTATACTCTATATGTATGTATTTATACTTCTTTATGTGTTAGGCTTATTTATGCCATATATGTCTAGGGGTGATGGTATGTGGTCTTGTATCTAGACCTTTTTAATTGGTTTTATCTATACATGTCTTGTTCTGAGGTGTAAATAAAATTGTTTCATATGTTTATAGCATTCGTGGGTGTGCATACCATTTTTGGCCTAGTCTGCTCTTTCTTTTGTTTCTATTAAGTGTTACTTTAAAGACTTCAGTGCTGGATCACTTACTAGGCTGCTTGCTGTAGTTTTGATAAATCACTGTGTATGTATGTGCAGTGCATGAACAGCAATTTTTTCTGTCAGAGCTGACAATTTGCAAAGCAAACTAGCCTAAACCACATATAGTGTCCACATGTTTGGCATTTCTGAGGCGATGAGAGCCCGCATAACTCACGGGTTCATGTCTCCAGAAGCAGGGGCTGGGCATAATGTACTGGTGACTGCTACGTACTGGTTACTGCAACATACTGGTCACTACAGCAGACTGGTCACTACAACGGCAGCTTGCAATTTTTACTCAGCAACATTCATAAGAGCTTGTTTCTGAAAAATACCAATGGAGTAAAAATCATCAATACAACTGTAGATAAATTCCCCAAGGGGTATAATTTCCAAAATGGGGTAACTTAAGGGTGGCTTCTGCTCTTCTAGCAATTAGGGGTTCTGTATATGGAGTCCGCAAACTGTTGTAGGAAAATCTGCGCTCCAGGATGCAACTAGAGCTCCATTCCTCCCGAGTCTCTCCGTTTGGCTAAGTAGTAGTGTACAGCCACATATGAGGTATTGCCACGTTCAGTGGAAACTGTGGGACTACTTATGGCACCATTTTTACCCACTTCTTGTGTGAAAATGTAAAATCTGAGGCTAAAACAAAATTTTATTGGTAAAAATGTAGTTATTTTTTCTTCATTGCGCAATAATATAAAATTCTGTGACACCCCCGTGGTGTCAATATGTTCACTGCACCCCTAGATGAATTCATTGAGGGGTGTACTTTTTAAAATGGGGTCACTTATGGGGGTTCTGCTGTTCTGAAACCTCATGGGCTCTTCCAGCGGGTCACGGCACCTGCAAAATCTGGTGCATCTTGGCTTCTAAACTTTGCACTGTGCCTGAAAAATATTTCCCAATTACATTTATGGTATTGGTTAACTCAGGAAAAAATGGACCTCAGTTTGTTGTAAAAAAAATACCTATTATCCCATAGAAAAATTTAAAACTTAAGGCTAAAACAACATTTTAGTGGTAAAAATGTAATTTATTCTTTCTTCACCGCTCAATGGTATAAAACTCTGTGAGGCAAATGTGATGTCAAAATGATCACTGCACCCTGAGGTGAATTCATTGGTGAGTGTAATTTGTAAAATGATTTCAGATACAGGGGTTTTTTGTTGTTCTGGCACCTCAGGGGCTCTGCCAATGTGACATGGCATTCTCAAACCATTATAGCAAAATCTGAACTCCAATATGGCGCCTCTTCTCTTCTGAGCTTTGCAATGAAGGACTTCCCGAAACGCGCGTCGGGTGTGCACCGCACCTCTTCTGGGACAACCATATTACTTGACAGGTAAAATCCGTTTCTGGCACCTTTATGCATGACACAGTGACATGACACATTTTTTCACAGTCTTTTTGATTATGAGATCATGAGTTTTTGAGTGGCATTTTTATTATTTATTGCACATATAGTGTTATTTTAAATATATTTATGGAATATATACATATCTTATTTTGGATTAATATTGTTTGTATGGTTTTTATATCACATCTAAGCACTGCATACAGGTGTCAAGGTAATTAATTTAATAACTTATCCATCCATTATTACCTTTTTTGGCACACTATCTTGATATTTATGTGGGACCATATTTATATCTTTACTTATTCATCCATTTTACTGTGATGTATTATAATCTATTTTTATAATATATTCAGTCCCCATATATCCAGTTCTTTTTATGTGGTCCCCTTTCTGATTTATTTATTCATTTATATATATACAAGTCCTTCTCAAAAAATTAGCATATAGTGTTAAATTTCATTATTTACCATAATGTAATGATTACAATTAAACTTTCATATATTATAGATTCATTATCCACCAACTGAAATTTGTCAGGTCTTTTATTGTTTTAATACTGATGATTTTGGCATACAACTCCTGATAACCCAAAAAACCTGTCTCAATAAATTAGCATATTTCACCCATCCAATCACATAAAAGTGTTTTTTAATAACAAACAAAAAAAAACAACAAATAATAATGTTCAGTTATGCACTCAATACTTGGTCGGGAATCCTTTGGCAGAAATGACTGCTTCAATGCGGCGTGGCATGGAGGCAATCAGCCTGTGACACTGCTGAGATGTTATGGAGGCCCAGGATGCTTCAATAGCGGCCTTAAGCTCATCCAGAGTGTTGGGTCTTGCGTCTCTCAACTTTCTCTTCACAATATCCCACAGATTCTCTATGGGGTTCAGGTAAGGAGAGTTGGCTGGCCAATTGAGCACAGTAATACCATGGTCAGTAAACCATTTACCAGTGGTTTTGGCACTGTGAGCAGGTGCCAGGTCGTGCTGAAAAATGAAATCTTCATCTCCATAAAGCATTTCAGCCGATGGAAGCATGAAGTGCTCCAAAATCTCCTGATAGCTAGCTGCATTGACCCTGCCCTTGATGAAACACAGTGGACCAACACCAGCAGCTGACATGGCACCCCACACCATCACTGACTGTGGGTACTTGACACTGGACTTCAGGCATTTTGGCATTTCCTT
Source organism: Ranitomeya imitator (assembly GCF_032444005.1). Lineage (NCBI taxonomy): Eukaryota > Metazoa > Chordata > Amphibia > Anura > Dendrobatidae > Ranitomeya > Ranitomeya imitator. Next base: position 426,939,688 of record NC_091287.1, on the reverse strand, counting down.
CTCCCCAGTCTTCCTCCAGACTCTGGCACCTTGATTTCCGAATGACATGCAAAATTTGCTTTCATCAGAAAAAAGTACTTGGGACCACTTAGCAACAGTCCAGTGCTGCTTCTCTGTAGCCCAGGTCAGGCGCCTCTGCCGCTGTTTATGGTTCAAAAGTGGCTTTACCTGGGGAATGCGGCACCTGTAGCCATTTCCTGCACACACCTGTGCACGGTGGCTCTGGATGTTTCCACACCAGACTCAGTCCACTGCTTCCTCAGGTTCCCCAAGGTCTGGAATCGGTCCTTCTCCACAATCTTCCTCAGGGTCCGGTCTCCTCTTCTCGTTGTACAGCGTTTTCTGCCACATTGTTTCCTTCCAACAGACTTACCATTGAGGTGCCTTGATACAGCACTCTGGGAACAGCCTATTTGTTGAGAAATTTCTTTCTGGGTCTTACCCTCTTGCTTGAGGGTGTCAATGATGGCCTTCTTGACATCTGTCAGGTCGCTAGTCTTACCCATGATGGGGGTTTTGAGTAATGAACCAGGCAGGGAGTTTATAAAAGCCTCAGGTATCTTTTGCATGTGTTTAGAGTTAATTAGTTGATTCAGAAGATTAGGGTAATAGGTCGTTTAGAGAACCTTTTCTTGATATGCTAATTTATTGAGACAGGTTTTTTGGGTTATCAGGAGTTGTATGCCAAAATCATCAGTATTAAAACAATAAAAGACCTGACAAATTTCAGTTGGTGGATAATGAATCTATAATATATGAAAGTTTAATTGTAATCATTACATTATGGTAAATAATGAAATTTAACACTATATGCTAATTTTTTGAGAAGGACCTGTATATATTGTTTGTTCAGTCTATTATTTTTATGTGTGCAGTACATTTTGTATATAGTGACAATTTCTTGCCAAATTACCACTAATAAAGGCATATTTTTATCCTTAACATTTTTGTCCTTTCCAATTTTCCACATCATATTGTTGTTATACAATATTTCCATCGCTATCCACATCCAGGTTTTGGTTTTTGCTCATTTGTGAGTGTTTCTTGCACTCTTTTTTGTTGGACGTATAGAATATTTTTATATATACATTTTTGTATATATAATTTAGATAGATCACACATAAGTATATTTTCGTATACATATTTTTATTATTTAAAAAAAATGTTTTTCTATTCTGTCCATTTGTTTTGGTTACACTGTGCCTCACTAGTAGTATTCCTACTTATATGGGGTATCTGCGTACTCAGGAGAATTGCACAACACATTTTCTGTTGCAATTTCTCCTCTTACCCTTATAAAAATGCAACATTTGGGGCCAAAATAACATTTTTGTGGTTGAAAATGTGATTTTAAATATTTTCACGGCTCACCGTTATAGACTTCTGTGAAACACCTAAGGGTTCCAGGTGCTCACCACACATCTAAATCAGTTCCCTGAGGGGTCTAGTTTCCAAAATGATGTCACTTGAGGGGGATTTTCACTGTTTAGGCACATCAGAGTCTCTCCAAACGCAACATAACATCCACCAATTGGTCCACTAAATTTTGCCTTCAAAAAGTCAAATGGGGCTCCTTCCCTTCCGAGCTCTGCCTTGTGCCCAAACAGTGGTTTCTCCCTCAAATATGGGGTATCGGTATGGTCAGGAGAAATTACACAACAGATTTTGGGGTCCACTCTTTACCTGTTACCCTTGTCAAAATAAAAAAAATTGGATCTGAAGTAAATTTTTGGTGAAAAAATGTTTAATGTTCTTTTTTTTTCCCACATTCCAAAAAATTCCTGTGAATCATCTGAAGGGTTAATAAACTTATTGAATGTGGCTTTGAGCACCTTGAGGGGTGCAGTTTTTAGAATGGTGTGTCTTTTGGATATTTTATGCCATATAGATCACTCAAAGTGACTTGGAATGTGATGTGATCCCTAAAAAAAATAGTTTTGTAAATTTTGTTGAAAAAATGAAAAATCTCTGGTCACATTTTAACTCTTAAAGCTTCCTATACAAAAAAAAAATTGGTTCTAAAATTGTGCTGATGTAAATTAGACATGTGGGAAATGTTATTTATTAACTATTTTGTGTGTCATATCTCTGTGATTTATGGGCATGAAAATGTAAAGTTTGAAAGTTTCAAAATTTTCAAAATTTTCGCCACATTTCTATTTTTTCACAAATAAACTCATCTCTTACCCAAGAAATGTTACTATTATCATGAAGTACAATATGTCACAAAAAAAATCTCAGAATCACTGGGATCCGTTGAAGCTTTTCAGAGTTATTACCTCATAAAGTGACACTGGTCAGAATGCTAAAAATTGGCCTGGTCATTAATGTGCAAACTATCTTTGGGGGTAAAGAGGTTAAAATCAAGTTACATACACACGTGTTGATCAATTCTTGTGCCAGATACTGAAAAGACTTGATAACAGTTGCAATACAAAGTATGAATTGTTATGAAGAAAAGTGAGAAAAGTCAGCACTTCCTCATGTAAAATGATAAATCTTTATTTTTAAAATAGTCAGTAGGAATACAGCACTTCTGGATAGGTTGGTGCTCAGATAGAGTCCCAACCCATAAATAGAAGGGGTCCGGCAATCAAAAGGGGGTTGTGTTGAAATCAGGTAAAAAATGTATTATGTGGTCCAAACTGTGTGTTCAATATGTGACGCTTCAGTCTTACATAGACCTTTTTCAAATGTACAAACTGATGATCCTCAGAGGTCCTGTTCAGGGCAAACTGTATGGCATCCTTCAGATAGCGTGGGCCAATCACTGGTATAGGTAAGGTAACAAGGCAACGGAATTAGGTAGTGCGCTTTTGGTGTATTCCTATATGGTAGAAAAATCTGGTCAACTACGACAAAGGGCCTACTTAGCACCCGAAACGCATCAAGTTTTATTACCATATGGGAATACTTTTTTAACGCATTCAAAAGAAATATTTAGCATTTAACCACTGGAAATGCAGACTTTTCTCACTTTTCTTCATGATTGCTGTTCTTCACCAGCGGGATCTAGCACCCATAGTAAAAGGCTGATAAGAACATCAATATTATTGAAAATGTGGTAAGCTCACAATTTCTAATTTGTGCAAACATATATTATTAAAATTATCAAAAGATTGTATCATTTAGTAATCATTGTAAAAAAAATATTACATTTCCAACATGTTGTATAGTGTTTTCAACAAGAAACTAATTTGCAAAATCCCAGTGGGACAGCAAAGGACATAATTTTGTAAGGTGACACATATTATTACAAACATACACATTCTGTAATTAGAAAAGTATACACACAGGCCCAGATTTATTAAGACTGTCATTTCATGCAGCAGTCTTGATGAAGCGTGCACGGGAGAAAGAGGTGAGAAATTAATTCAGAAATGTGTGACTTTTAATAAATTTGACATGATCCCTCCCCCCCAAAAAAAAAAAAAATGTACTCCGCCGTACTTCAATACATTTGTCATTATTTACATTACATTTGTGGCATAAATTATGATGACTTTGTAAAACTTGCTTGGCCACATCTCACTTTTCAAAAAGTAAAAAAATAAATAAACATGGCCCCGTCTTAGATTCACAATATAACACTTTGCAGACAGACAGTAATTACTCCTCTCAGTGATGGTGGTGACAAGGTCACAAAATGGTAGCAAGCTTTTCACAAGCAAAGCAACCTGACAATAGACAAGATTTGTGTTGAGCTGATGCGAGAGGGACCTATCATATTGTAATGCTATCAGCGTCCAGTGGAGCCAACAGAATGGTTGTTTAATAACTGTTGGCCCCTTAAAAGAAGACAATACCAAGATAATTATAGAGGACAAAGGATAGGTTAAACTATTAAACAGGAACTTTTCATCTGTGAACTTTTCATCTGTGTTTCACCAATGAACTGACTCTTCCAAGGATCATTCAACAGCCAAAAATAAAAGTTCACCACCTGATATAGCTAGATTAACACAAGAAGTATGCCTGCGTCGGTGCAAATTAAACATTAACAAATTCCCCAGCCCAGATGGGATTCATCCACGGATATACACCTCCCCTTGAGAAAGCAAGGACAATATCCATGCGAAACGCGCATCGGGGATGGGGATTCGCACACCCGATTTTCTGATCTTCTGAGCTATTTCCTCCATTGCAGGGTAAGATGTGGTGATTTTTCTATATAGACTTTCTGACCATTGGGGACACTTGCTCATACATTTACTGCCATGTTGCAGATGGATATCTAAATCGTATAGTGTCATTCCCTTGGTCTTTGTATTTTTTCACCCTCCTGGCTAATAGTGTACTCATTTGTACTAGTTAGTTTTAATAGCAAATGTATCCAGTGTGTTATATCTATCTATCTATCTATCTATCTATCTATCTATCTATCTATCTATCTATCTATCTATCTATATATATATATAGATAAGAGAAAATAAGAGCAGCACAATGCTCACCGGTGGGTGCCAAGCCTCCTGGATAAGACCATCCACATGTCCAACCACATAATATGCCAAGCAGAAAAAGAAGGCAGCACTCCAACAATTTGTAAAGGTAAAAAAAAGGCTGTGAAGTTTATTTCAGACCCACATCTCGCGACGTTTCGGCTCACACTGAGCCTTTCTCAAGCAATGGGTGGTAACAAGTTGTGTCCTTATATACAAACACCCTCAATCATTTACATAATAAATAGCCATACATATGTTTACAGTTATTCACGCTAATCTCTTCAAGGTCAAGTATACAGTTCCTAGACTTTTTTTCTCTGTATTTTTCTCAATTAGTTCCCTTCTATTTTTATTGAGTGTCCTATGCTTCACTATGTTAAGTAGCTCCTTTGGGTATCCTCTCTTTAAGATCTTTTGTGCCAGATTATCCACTACTCCCTCTATCTCATTTTCTTCTTTTACTATTCTACGTACCCTCAGCATTTGGCTGAGGGGTATTGACCTCACCAAAGTGCGAGGGTGTTGGCTGTTAAACAGAAGATTATTTTTATCCGTTTCTTTAACAAATAGGGTTGTAATGAGTTCCCCATTCTCCTGTCTTATCAAGACATCTAGGAACTGTATACTTGACCTTGAAGAGATTAGCGTGAATAACTGTAAACATATGTATGGCTATTTATTATGTAAATGATTGAGGGTGTTTGTATATAAGGACACAACTTGTTACCACCCATTGCTTGAGAAAGGCTCAGTGTGAGCCGAAACGTCGCGAGATGTGGGTCTGAAATAAACTTCACAACCTTTTTTTCACCTTTACAAATTGTTGGAGTGCTGCCTTCTTTTTCTGCTTGGTATATATATATATATATATATATATATATATGCTTTCTTTATACAATTTTATAACTTCTTGCTACGTTGTTTCACAATAAGAAATAGCTTTTTAAATCATTATACTCCGATATCTTCTTCTTTTTTTATATAATGTTTTGGAGTGGTTTTCTGTATGTGACTTTGTGGCACCAAATTTTTGCCTAGTCCAACAACCTAACATGTTAATAGGTTATGTATTGCTAACAAGATGGGAATTTAGATCAGCAATTGATAGACGCTGTATCTCATATTCCTAGACTCTATTGTAACACTGTTGGTGCCACAGGATTGGAGGATGGCTCACGTGGTACCAATATTTATGAAAGGTAAGAAGGTGGATCCAGGCAACTACCATCCAGTATGCCTGACATCAGCAGTGTGCAAAGTTTTTGAGGGCATTATAAGTGATGACCTGCAGAAATATATTGCAGAGAATAATGTAATAACTGACAACCAGCGTGGATTCATGAAAGACAAGTCATGTCTAATTAACATGTTGGGTTTCTATGAGGAGGTAAGTGCAACTCTGGATGTTGGTAATGCGGCTGATGTGATTTGTTTGGACTTTTCAAAGGCATTTGATACTGTACGGCATAATAACCTTATATAGAAGCTACAGAAGCCTGGACTGGGGGAAACTATTTGCAGATGGGTAAGGAGTTGGCTAAGACAAAAAAGTCATCATAAATTATACATTTTCTAAATGGGATATAGTCAGAAGTAGGGACTGCAGGGATCTGTACTATGGTTGATTATTTTTAATCTCTTTATTAATGACAGACTGGAATACTGACAGATTGGGGTCCCTGTGCAAGAAATATGTCTGGGCCCTCTTCTCTGCCTGGCATGCCACTTATGATTCAGTTCTGCTAAGCCCAACCATGTATAAAATTTGCAGCGCCCCAGAGACCTGGTCATTGCAGTATGACACTCTGCCACTAAGGGGAGTGATGGTACGTCTGATGGCACTGAAGGAATTCTCCTGACCAGGTATCACCAGCACACATTACACTTCACACTCCGGCCACTAGGGGGAGCAAAAGGCTTTATTTATTGGGCCCCTCCTCACTCTGGTAAAACTAGGGGTTGGATAGAAAGTTAGTCAGAAGCTGACTGGGTTGGATTCAGGCAACATCCTGTGGCAGGGGGTGTTGCAGGGAGAAGACACAGGGGGGTCCCTGTCAGGCGTGGGAACCTGGCAGGTGCCTAGCGAACAGAGCAGAATGTAACGGAGCCGCTCCTGCACCTCCTTGCGGCGGTATCCTAAGAAAGAGACAAGAAGGGAAGGATATTGTGGAACAGTGTTAGCGAGATCAAGCAAAAAGGAGTACCAGTAGGAGTCGTGCCGTGAGACCGAGGCAACATCCTACTGAGGCGCGTAGCCGGTGGCCGGAACACCGCAGGAGTAACTGACTCTAGGCTTTACTTCGAACTCCGCAGGACAGTTAATTATAGGTTGGCTGTCTACCTTAAATTTCCTAAGAAGACATAGGGGGCAACAGTGGGAGAGGGGCATCTCTAGGGTCCCGGAAGACCTCCAGGCCTTCCCGTCATATGGGTGCGTCCTAGCCATAACATATCTGGGGGACGAGAAACTAGCAACATCTGGAACTAAAGAGAGAGAGATCTGTAGAGAACGACGAATGAGAACAGCAGTTGTGAGGACTATTCCGAATGCTCAGCAGGGTAGGACTACAACACACAGGCGCTAGTGGTGGGCAACGATTTCCATCTGCGAGGGAAACTTTGGAAGTGCCCATCAGGCCGGCCAGTCTCTGATAGCCCTGTTAAACGTGCTCTGGATTGAGGATCCTGAAGTCTTCAGTAAAGAGGTAAAGAGACTGCAACCCTGTGTCCTCGTTATTGACTGCACCTCACACCATCACCATCTACCTTACTGTGAAGCCCTGGGGACATACTTCACCTGTGGGAAGGTAAACCATCCAGCTGCCATTCCATCACCCCAGCGGACCCCACAGCAGCATCGGTCACCCTGATCGAACACCACAGGTGGCGTCACGAACCCCTGACAGACTGTACCACCTTTATTGGACGCCCCTTAGCAGGGTCGCGGACCGGGTCTAGCCACCGTGACAGCCTCAGAACCGAACCAGAGAGGCCTGGTACCGAGAACTCGTGGCCCTGTGTCTGGGGGCGATCCATATTTTAAATTAAATTGCATGTCTGATATCTATATTATCTGGTATCTGATACACTGTTATTCCCCAAATAAATTAAGTTATCCCCATTCCCGATGATAAGGGATAACTTACTGACTTTTGGGGGGACTGACCACTGGGACCCCCAGCATTCCTGAGAACCGGACTCTGCAGCTCAGCCATGATTGGATTCGAGGCACATGCTTGACTACTGATCTGTTCATTGTCCATGGAACTGATGGAAATAACCGAGCGCAAGGCTCAGTAGCTCTGTAGATAATGAAGAGAGCAGCGGCTATGTATGCACAACTCTGTCCTCAGAATCTCTGGAGGGGCAGTGGTTGGATCCTATGGATCAGAGAACTTAATTATTTGGTGAATAATCCTTTAAAGCAGGGGTGTCAAACTGCATTCCTCGAGGGCTGCAAACAGGTCATGTTTTCAGGATTTCCTTGTACTGCACAGGTGATAATTTAATCACCAACTCATTATTTGTGTAGGTGATTAAATTATCACCTGTGCAGTACAAGGAAATCCTGAAAACATGACCTGTTTGCAGCCCTCGAGGAATGCAGTTTGACACCCCTGCTTTAAAGAGCCAGGATGATTTTCCTAATATTTACAATGACAGTATCATACATGAACCAAAAATAAATATGTTCACACATACAGTACATACACACACATATACATACATATATGCACACATACAGAAGTATACTCATATACACATAGATATTCACATATATGCATACCTACACATGTATATGCAGCGCCCCAGGGTCCTGGTCGTTGCAGTAATGTTGTTCTCCTCTAGGGGGGCGTGATGTTATGTTTCAAGGCAATAAAGGAGATCTTTTTAACGGGTATCACAAACATGCAACACATTTCACACTCCAGTCCACCAGAGGGAGCTATGCTCCTATTTATTAGGGCACTCTTCTCAATTAGGTAAAACTGGTGGAAGTGAGTCAGTTCCTGTCACGTAGACAGAGAGGAAGGAGGAACATCGAGTAGTTGCTGACAGAGATGGTCCCTGACAGGGGTGGGAGCCTGTCAGAGACCTAGACAGAAGGCCACGGAGCTGCGCCTGCCCCACGTGCAGCAGCATCTTAAGAAAGAGACACATAGAACTGTGTTGTAGAGAGGGTGAAGAATTCATAGCAAAAGGAGAGGAAACCAGAAGAAGTTCTGCCCTATACAGGCTGCCTCCTTCTGAGGCGCAGGATCCGGTAGCCGGAACACTGAGGGAGCAACAGTCCTTTATGCCTTGCTCCAGAGACCGGCAGGACAGCTAATTCCAAGTTACTGATCTGTCCTATACCCAGGAGGCATGGTGGCAACTTGTGGGGGCCGGGGCGTGCTAAAGTCCCTGTAAAAAGCCTCAGGCCATCAGTTTGTTCCTATCAATCTGGGGGACAGAGAAAGACATAACATCTAGAACACCAACATCAGTTGTGAGGACCTTACGAGAAGCTCAGCAGGAAGGTACTACAACACCCAGGCGCTAGATGAAGGCTACTGATTTCCACCTGGATAAGGGGACTCTGGATTTGACTTCAGACTGGCCGGCCTCTGCCTGCCCTGTGATCTTGTGCTCTGGACTGTGGATGCTGAAGCCTTCAGTAAAAAGGTAAAGAGACTGCAACCTTGTGTTCTCGTTATTCACTGCGCTTCACACCATCCATCATCTACACACTGGGAAGCCCTGGGGACAAACTTCACCTGTGGGAAGGTATACCATCTAGCTGCCATAACATCACCCCAGCGGACCCCCTAAGCAGCGTCGGTCACCCTGACCGAATACCACAGGTGGCGTCACGAACATTTCCACTTTAAAGATCTCTCCCTTTTACAACTCCCTTTAACCCCTTTCTGACATCGGACGTACTATCCCGTCCATGTGGGGTGGGCCCCTATGACCATGGACGGGATAGTACGTCCAGCGCGATCGGCGGCGCTCACGGGGGGAGCGCCGCCGATCGCGGCCGGGTGTCAGCTGTTTATCGCAGCTGACATCCGGCACTATGTGCCAGGAGCGGTCACGGACCGCCCCCGGCACATTAACCCCCGGCACACCGCGATCAAAGATGATCGCGATGTGCCGGCGGTACAGGGAAGCTTCCCGCAGGGAGGGGGCTCCCTGCGGGCTTCCCTGAGCCCCCCGCAGCAACGCGATGTGATCGCGTTGCTGCGAGGGTCTCACCTCCCTCCCTGCTCCCTCCAGCCCCGGATCCAAGATGGCCGCGGATCCGGGTCCTGCAGGGAGGGAGGTGGCTTCACAGAGCCTGCTTAGAGCAGGCACTGTGAAGGCTGCAGCGCTGCATGTCAGATCAGTGATCTGACAGAGTGCTGTGCAAACTGTCAGATCACTGATCTGTGATGTCCCCCCCTGGGACAAAGTAAAAAAGTAAAAAAAAAAAATTTCAAATGTGTAAAAAAAAATTAAAAAAAATATTCCAAAATAATGAAAAAAAAAAAAATATTATTCCCATAAATACATTTCTTTATCTAAATAATAAAACAAAAACAATAAAAGTACACATATTTAGTATCGCCGCGTCCGTAACGGCCCGACCTATAAAACTGGCCCACTAGTTAACCCCTTCAGTAAGCACCGTAAGAAAAAAAAAAAAAAAAACAGGCAAAAAACAACGCTTTATTATCATACCGCCGAACAAAAAGTGGAATAACACGCGATCAAAAAGACAGATATAAATAACCATGGTACCGCTGAAAACGTCATCTTGTCCCGCAAAAAACGAGCCACAATACAGCATCATCAGCAAAAAAATAAAAAAGTTATAGTCCTGAGAATAAAGCGATGCCAAAATAATAATTTTTTCTATAAAATAGTTTTTATCGTATAAAAGCGCCAAAACATAAAAAAATGATATAAATGAGGTGTCGCTGTAATCGTACTGACCCGAAGAATAAAACTGCTTTATCAATTTTACCAAACGCGGAACGGTATAAACGCCTCCCCCAAAAGAAATTCATGAATAGCTGGTTTTTGGTCATTCTGCCTCACAAAAATCGGAATAAAAAGCGATCAAAAAATGTCACGTGCCCGAAAATGTTACCAATAAAAATGTCAACTCGTCCCGCAAAAAACAAGACCTCACATGACTCTGTGCACCAAAATATAGAAAAATTATAGCTCTCAAAATGTGGTAACGCAAAAAATATTTTTTGCAATAAAAAGCGTCTTTCAGTGTGTGACGGCTGCCAATCATAAAAATCCGCTAAAAAACCCGCTATAAAAGTAAATCAAACCCCCCTTCATCACCCCCTTAGTTAGGGAAAAATAAAAAAAATGTATTTATTTCCATTTTCCCATTAGGGCTAGGGTTAGAGTTAGGGCTAGGGTTAGGGCTAGGGTTAGGGCTAGGGCTAGGGCTAGGGTTAGGGCTAGGGCTAGGGTTAGGGCTAGGGTTAGGGTTAGGGCTAGGGTTAGGGCTAGGGTGAGGGCTAGGGTTAGGGCTAGGGTTAGGGCTAGGGCTAGGGTTAGGGCTAGGGTTAGGGCTAGGGTTAGGGCTAGGGTTAGGGCTAGGGTTAGGATTAGGGTTAGGGCTAGGGTTAGGGCTAGGGCTACAGTTTGGGTTGGGGCTAAAGTTACAGTTAGGGTTTAGATTACATTTACGGTTGGGAATAGGGTTGGGATTAGGGTTAGGGGTGTGTCAGGGTTAGAGGTGTGGTTAGGGTTACTGTTGGGATTAGGGTTAGGGATGTGTTTGGATTAGGGTTTCAGTTAGAATTGGGGGTTTCCACTGTTTAGGCACATCAGGGGCTCTCCAAACGTGACATGGCGTCCGATCTCAATTCCAGCCAATTCTGCGTTGAAAAAGTAAAACAGTGCTTCTTCCCTTCCGAGCTCTCCCGTGTGCCCAAACAGGGGTTTACCCCAACATATGGGGTATCAGCGTACTCAGGACAAATAGGACAACAACTTTTGTGGTCCAATTTCTCCTGTTACCCTTGGGAAAATACAAAACTCGGGGCTAAAACATATTTTTTGTGGGAAGAAAAAAGATTTTTTATTTTCACGGCTCTGCGTTATAAACTGTAGTGAAACACTTGGGGGTTCAAAGTTCTCACAACACATCTAGATTAGTTCCCTGGGGGGTCTAGTTTCCAATATGGGGTCACTTGTGGGGGGTTTCTACTGTTTAGGTACATTAGGGGTTCTGCAAACGCAATGTGATGTCTGCAGACCATTCCATCTAAGTCTGCATTCCAAATGGCGCTCCTTCCCTTCCGAGCTCTGCCATGCGCTCAAACGGTAGTTTCCCCCAACATACGGGGTATCAGCGTACTCAGGACAAATTGGACAACAAATTGTGGGGTCAAATTTCTCCTCTTACCCTCGGGAAAATACAAAACTGGGGGCTAAAATATAATTTTGGGGGGAAAGATTTTTTTTTTTAATTTTCACGGCTCTGCGTTACAAACTGTAGTGAAACACTTGGGGGTTCAAAGCTATCACAACACATCTAGATGAGTTCCTTAGGGGGTCTAGTTTCCAAAATGGTGTCATTTGTGGGAGGTTTCTACTGTTTAGGTACATTAGGGGCTCTGCAAATGCAATGTGACACCTGCAGACCATTCCATCTAAGTCCTCATTCCAAATGGAGCTCCTTCCCTTCCGAGCCCTCCCATGCGCCCAAACAGTCGTTCCCCCCCACATATGGGGTATCAGCGCACTCAGGACAAATTGGACAACAAATTGTGGGGTCGAATTTCTCCTGTTACCCTCGGGAAAATACAAAACTGGGGGCTAAAAAATAATTTTTGTGGGAAAAAATTTTTGTTTTATTTTTACGGCTCTCCATTATAAACTTCTGTGAAGCCCTTGGTGGGTCAAAGCGCTCAGCACACATCTAGATAAGTTCCTAAGGGGGTCTACTTTCCAAAATGGTGTCACTTGTGGGGGGTTTCTACTGTTTAGGTACATTAGGGGCTCTGCAAACGCAATGTGACACCTGGAGACCATTCCATCTAAGTCTGCATTCAAATGGCACTCCTTCCCTTCTGAGCCCTCCCATGTGCCCAAACAGTGGTTCCCCCCACATATGGTGTATCATCGCACTCAGGACAAATTGGGCAACAAATTTTGGGGTCCAATTTCTCCTGTTACCCTCAGGAAAATACAAAACTGGGGGCTAAAAAAATAATTTTTGTGGGAAAAAAATTTTGTTTTATTTTTACGGCTCTGCATTATAAACTTCTGTGAAGCACTTGGTGGGTCAAAGTGCTCACCACACCTCTAGATAAGTTCCTTAGGGGGTCTACTTTCCAAAATGGTGTCATTTGTGGGGGGTTTCAATGTTTAGGCACATCAGTGGCTCTTCAAACGCAACATGGCGTCCCATCTCAATTCCTGTCAATTTTGCTTTGAAAAGTCAAACGGCGCTCCTTCCCTTCCGAGCTCTCCCATCCGCCCAAACAGTGGTTTACCCCCACATATGGGGTATCAGCGTACTCAGGACAAATTGTACAACAGCTTTTGGGGTCCAATTTCTTCTCTTACCCTTGGGAAAATAAAAAATTGGGGGCAAAAAGATAATTTTTGTGAAAAAATATGATTTTTTATTTTTATGGTTCTACATTATAAACTTCTGTGAAGCACTTGGTGGGTCAAAGTGCTCACCACACCTCTAGATAAGTTCCTTAGGGGGTCTACTTTCCAAAATGGTGTCACTTGTGGGGGGTTTCAATGTTTAGGCACATCAGTGGCTCTTCAAACGCAACATGACATCCCATCTCAATTCCTGTCAATTTTGCATTGAAAAGTCAAACGGCGCTCCTTCCCTTCCGAGCTCTCCCATCCACCCAAACAGTGGTTTACCCCCACATATGGGCTATCAGCGTACTCAGGACAAATTGTACAACAACTTTTGGCGTCCAATTTCTTCTCTTACCCTTGGGAAAATAAAAAATTGGGGGCGAAAAGATAATTTTTGTGAAAAAATATGATTTTTTATTTTTACGGTTCTACATTATAAACTTCTGTGAAGCACTTGTTGGGTCAAAGTGCTCACCACACCTCTAGATAAGTTCCTAAGGGGGTCTACTTTCCAAAATGGTGTCACTTTTGGGGGGTTTCAATGTTTAGCCACATCAGGGGCTCTCCAAACGAAACATGGCGTCCCATCTCAATTCCAGTCAATTTTGCATTGAAAAGTCAAATGGCACTCCTTCGCTTCCGAGCTCTGCCATGCGCCCAAACAGTGGTTTACCCCCACATGTGGGGTATTGGCATACTCAGGACAAATTGTACAACAATGTTTGGGGTCCATTTTCTCCTGTTACTCTTGGTAAAATAAAACAAATTGGAGCTGAATTAAATTTTTTGTGAAAAAAAGTTAAATGTTCATTTTTATTTAAACATTCAAAAAATTCCTGTGAAGCACGAGAAGGGTTAATAAACTTCTTGAATATGGTTTTGAGCACCTTGAGGGGTGTAGTTTTTAGAATGGTGTCACACTTGGGTATTTTCTATCATATAGACCCCTCAAAATGACTTCAAATGAGATGTGGTCCCTAAAATAAAATGGTGTTGTAGAAATGAGAAATTGCTGGTCAACTTTTAACCCTTATAACTCCCTAACAAAAAAAAATTTTGGTTCCAAAATTGTGCTGATGTAAAGTAGACATGTGGGAAATGTTACTTATTAAGTATTTTGTGTGACATATCTCTGTGATTTAATTGCATAAAAATTCAAAGTTGGAAAATTGCGAAATTTTCATAATTTTCGCCAAATTTCCGTTTTTTTCACAAATAAACGCAAGTACTATCAAATAATTTTTACCATTGTCATGAAGTACAATATGTCACGAGAAAACAATGTCAGAATCACCAGGATCCATTGAAGCGTTCCAGAGTTATAACCTCATAAAGGGACAGTGGTCAGAATTGTAAAAATTGGCCCGGTCATTAACGTGCAAACCACCCTTGGGGGTAAAGGGGTTAACTTATGCCACAATACATGATGCACAGATATGGCAGAGAAATATAGGTATAATACAATGCCAAAGATTTCACTTACTTCTTATATTACATGAATGATATCCATTGTAAATTCTACAATGCCATACAACAGAGGAAATTCAGGTGATCAAGTGTCCACAGGTTTCAGGGTTTCAGTACCTGTACTATTAGAGGTAAATGGGATATTAATAAATGTACTCTATCAGTAAAAACTGTCCTCAGCATTGTACCCTTTACAAAAGTCAATTTCCTACTATATAGTCCTTCATACCATATTATGGGCACATAGTGCTCCATACAGTATTATGGGCACCATATAGTGCTCCATACAGTATTATGGGACCCATATATTGCTCTATGCACTATTATGGGCACCACATAGTTTTCCATACTGTATAATGGCCTCCATATATAGCTCAATACAGTATTATGGGCACCACATAGTGCTCTATACAGTATTATGGGTCCCATATATTGCTCCATTCAGTATAATGGGACCCATATATTGCTCCATACAGTATGAGCCCAATATTGTGCTCCATACAAAATAATGGGCCCCATATAATGCTCAATACAATATAATGAGCCCTATATGGTCCTCCATATAGTATAATCTGCCCCATATAGTGCTCCATACAGTATGAGCCCCGTATAGTGCTCCACACAGTATAATAAACCCCATATATTGCTTCATACAGTATAATGAGCCTCACATATTGTTCCATACAAAATAATGGACCCCATATAATGTTCCATACAGAATAATGGTCCACATTTAATGCATGATACAGAATAAGGGGCCCCATATAATGCTCCATACAGAATAATGAGCCCCACATGATGCTATGTGCAGAATAATGGGTCCGATATAATGCTCCATACTTAAAAAAAGCAAAAAAAAACCAACAAATACTTACTTCTCCCTTTCCCCCCGCTGCTCTATGCTGCATTGCTCCAGCCTCCCCAGTGTCTTATGGCTCCCTGCAGTGCTCAGCACATAGAGCACGCTGTAGTGATGTCATCGCGCCCTCTGCCCTGAGATGTTAGAGAGTTACAGTTGTGGCCAAAAGTATTGACACCCCTGCAATTCTGTCAGATAATACTCAGTTTCTTCCTGAAAATGATTGCAAGCACAAATTCTTTGGTATTATTATCTTCATTTAATTTGTCTTAAATGAAAATAAAACTAAAGAGAATGAAGCAAAAAGCAAAACATTGATCATTTCACACAAAACTCCAAAAATGGGCCAGACAAAAGTATTGGCACCCTCAGCCTAAAGGTACCTTCACACATAACGATATTGTTAACGATATCGTTGCTATTTGTGACGTAGCAACGATATCGTTAATGAAATCGTTATGTGTGACAGCGACCAACGATCAGGCCCCTGCTGGGAGATCGTTGGTCGCTGAACAAAGTCCAGAACTTTATTTCGTCGCTGGACTCCCTGGAGACATCGCTGGATCGGCGTGTGTGACACCGATCCAGCGATGTCTTCACTGGTAACCAGGGTAAACATCGGGTAACTAAGCGCAGGGCCGCGCTTAGTAACCCGTTGTTTACCCTGGTTACCATGCTAAAAGTAAAAAAAAACAAACAGTACATACTTACCTACAGCTGTCTGTCCTCCAGCGCTGCGCTCTGCACTCCTCCTGTACTGGCTGTGAGCCGGAAAGCAGAGCGGTGACGTCACCGCTCTGCTTTCCGGCTCCCAGACAGTACAGGAGGAGAGCAGAGAAGCAGAGCGCAGCGCTGGAGGACAGACGGCTGTAGGTAAGTATCTAGTGTTTGTTTTTTTTTACTTTTAGCATGGTAACCAGGGTAAACATCGGGTTACTAAGTGCGGCCCTGCGCTTAGTTACCCGATGTTTACCCTGGTTACCGGCATCGTTGGTCGCTGGAGAGCGGTCTGTGTGACAGCTCTCCAGCGACCAAACAGCGACGCTGCAGCGATTCGGATCGTTGTCGGTATCGCTGCAGCGTCGCTAAATGTGAAGGGGCCTTAATACTTAGTTGCACAACCTTTACCCAAAATAACTGCGACCAACTGCTTCTTGTAACCATCAATGAGTTTCTTACAATGCTCTGCTGGAATTTTAGACCATTCTTCCTTGGCAAACTGCTCCAGGTCCCTGATATTTGAAGGGTGCCTTCTCCAAACTGCCATTTTTAGATCTCTCCACTAGGGTTGAGCGACTTTTCTTTTTATAGGATCGGGTCGGGTTTCACGAAACCCGACTTTTTAAAAAGTCGGGTCGAGTGAAATCGGCCGATCCTATAGAAAAGTCGGGGTCGGGGTCGGCCGAAACACGAAACCCAATGCAGTGCATTGGGTTTCTAATGGTTCCCAGGGTCTGAAGGAGAGGAAACTCTCCTTCAGGCCCAGGGATCCATATTTAAGTGTAAAATAAAGAATCAAAATAAAAAATATTGATATACTTACCCTCGGACGCGCCCTGGTTCTCACCGGCAGCCTTCCTTCCTAAGAATGAGCGCCTGAAGGACCTTCGATGACGTTGCGGCTTGTGATTGGTCACGTGAGCGGTCACATGGGCGTCACGCGACCAATCACAAGCCGCGACGTCATCTAAGGTCCTTCAGGCGCTGATTCTTAGGAAGGAAGGCTGCGGGTTAGAACCAGGGCGCGTCCGAGGGTGAGTATATACCTATTAGGAATATACTCACCCTCGGACGTGGCCTCGGACGCTTCCTTCCTAAGAATTAGCGCCTGAAGGACCTTAGATGACGTCGCGGCTTGTGATTGGTCGCGTGACCGCCCATGTGACCGCTCACGCGACCAATCACAAGCCGCGATGTCATCGAAGGCCCTTCAGGCGCTCATTTTTAGGAACGCAGGCTGCCGGTTAGAACCAGGGTGCGTCCGAGGGTGAGTATATCAATATTTTTTATTTTTATTCTTTACTTTACACTTAAATATGGATTCCGATACCGATTCCCGATATCGCAAACATATCGGAACTCGGTATCGGAATTCCGATACCAGATCAGAAGATCGCCGACCTCATGGCCGACCCCACACAGGGGTCGGGTCGGGTTTCATGAAACTCGACTTTGCCAAAAGTCGGCTACTTCTGAATCTGGCCGACCCGTTTCGCTCAACCCTACTCTCCACAGGTGTTCTATGGGATTCAGGTCTGCACTCATTGCTGGCCACCTTAGAAGTCTCCAGTGCTTTCTCTCAAACCATTTTCTAGTGCTTTTTGAAGTGTGTTTTGGGTCATTGTCCTGCTGGAAGACCCATGATCTCTGAGGGAGACCCAGCTTTCTCACACTGGGCCCTAAATTATGCTGCAAAATTTGTTGGTAGTGTTCAGACTTCATAATGCTATGCATACGGTCAAGCAGGCCAGTGCCAGAGGCAGCAAAGCAACCGCAAAACATCAGGGAACCTCCACCATGTTTGACTGTAGGGACCGTGTTCTTTTCTTTGAATGCCTCTTTTTATCTCCTGTAAACTCTATGTTGATGCCTTTGCCCAAAAAGCTCTACTTTTGTCTCATCTGACCAGAGTACATTCTTCCAAAACGTCTTAAGCTTTTTCAGATAAGTTTTGGCAAACTCCAGCCTGGCTTTTTTATGTCTTGAGGTAAGAAGTGGGGTCTTCCTGGGTCTCGTACCATACAGTCCCTTTTCATTCAGATGCCGAAGGATAGTACGGGTTGACACTGTTGTACCCTCGGACTGCAGTGCAGCTTGAACTTGTTTGGATGTTAGTCGAGGTTCTCTATCCAACATCCGCACAATCTTGCGTTGAAATCTCTTGTCAATTTTTCTTTTCCATCCACATCTAGGGAGGTTAGCCACAGTGCCATGGGCTTTAAACTTTTTGATGACACTGCGCACGGTAGACACAGGAACATTCAGGTCTTTGGAGATGGACTTGTAGCCTTGAGATTGCTCATGCTTCCTCACAAGTTGGTTTCTCAAGTCCTCAGACAGTTCTTTGGTCTTCTTTCTTTTCTCCATGCTCAATGTGGTACACACAAGGACACAGGACAGAAGTTGAGTCAACTTTAATCCATGTCAACTGGCTGCAAGTGTGATTTAGTTATTACCAACACCTGTTAAGTGCCACAGGTAAGTTACAGGTGCTGTTAATTACACAAATTAGAGAAGCATCACATGATTTTTCGAACAGTGCCAATACTTTTGTCCACCCCCTTTTTTATGTTTGGTTTGGAATTGTATCCAATTTGGCTTTAGGACAATTATTTTTGTGTTTTTTCATTTAAGACAAATTAAATGAAGATAATAATAACAAAGAATTTGTGTTTGCAATCATTTTCAGGAAGAAACTGAGTATTATCTAACAGAATTGCAGGGGTGGCAATACTTTTGGCCACGACTGTATGTAGAGTGGAGCTGTGAAGGAACAGGGAGAGGTAAAAGCATGGGGGGGCCCAGTGCCAGCGACCTTGGTCCCCTCTATGACTCATGGACTCCATAGTGTGCTGTTGTCTGTGACAGCGAGTGGGCCCAGGCACTTGATGGGTGGTGACACCAACCCTGCCTGCAAGGTCTCCCCTCCACTTCCGGGCCCCGATGCAGTGGTGGCACTGACGGTATTTCGGCCCCTGCTCTGTGGGTGGGATTGAGAGTAAAGTCTCAGTCTTTGCTGATGACACCAAACTATATTGATTATTAAAAACTGACCTTGACAGTACAATATAATAAAAAGATCTGGATAAGATGTCTGAAAGGGCAAACACATGGCAAATGAGATTTAATGTTGATATACTGTATGTAGAGTAAGGAATATAGCACAGAGTAATCCTATTGCTACATATACATTAAATGGAAGTATACTCAGGAGTCGAAACTACAGAAGAGGAGAAGGACTTGTGAATTCAGGTTACAAGTAGTGATGAGCGAATAAATTCGGCACTATTTGATACTCGTACGAATAGTATGCTTTTCGGGCTATTCGTTACTCGGCGAGTAATTTCTTATTCGCCTTGGTATATTCGACCCTCCCAGCATGTTTGGAGCTTTATTTACAGCCAATGAACATGAGCTGGCTTGCCAATCACAGTAATGCTGGCACCATCTTTGGTGTGGTATTACTGTGATTGTCTGGCCTTACAGCATCATAGTCCGGTTCACTATGTATTGATTTAGGCCTTCGCCGGATTTTTTTGGAGAGTCTGAAAACTATACATTTTTGGAAAGGTTATAGTATAAGCAATACGAAAAACAATGTTTCCATTTGCCCCGAGTCCCACGTGACCGCCATATTGGATTTGACAAAATGGCTGACGTAAAACCAATTTTCGTTAATATCTCAGCTTATAAATAACATAAAAATAAAATTTGACAGCTAAACATACATTTTAGGGCTAAGAAATGCAATATTACTAGTTGCAGATGTGTTTTAGATATTTACTACAGCAGTTTTTTATAATTAATTAGTATTGACATAATAATACATAATGACAGGAATCACATGTTTTTTTTTTCTTTTATTACAGGAGTTGAACATGACAGACAAACCACAAGCTACTGAAGTCACTTGTGAAGGTGAGGCACCTATCAACTGGAAGCTATGTATGCTCTGTCAGTCTTCCAATGGCAATGAGAAGTTGGTGCAAAATCCTCGGATACAGTCTTACCAGCGCGGTTTGGACATAGTAGCAGAGAGGGCAAGTTTACAAGATGGCAACTATGTTGATATCCATCGACGGATTAGCAACAGGAAAGACACAATCGCTACACATCAGGCAGTCTACCATCGAAGTTGTTACACAAATGCAATTAACAACGACCAAATACAACGAGCCCGGGACCGTTATGCACATGCATTAGCTACTGGTAGCCACATTACCAAGAAACGAGGATTAAAAAGAGGACGTGCTGAAATGGACGAATCAGGTTCATTAACATCTGACTCTTCATCACCATTCACGAGGTCACATACATGGCCACTGGATAAGGAAAAATGTTTCTTTTGTCAGAACGATGAGAATGAGAAGCTTTATAATGTGAGGACAGTCAACGCAGGGAAATCGTTGAAACAAGCTATTGAAACATCAGATAATTTAACACTGAAAACAAGACTGAACACATGCATTGCACCAGGGGAAGCACATTCTATTGACGTCCGGTACCACAAAAGCTGTTGGACAAAGCATGTTTTTCATGGACAACGAGAACGTAGTACCAACAGAACAGACCACAAAGAACCCTTATTACAACGTGCAAGTCTGCTAGAGTTGATAAACCTAGTGGATATGCAAACACAGAACCAATCATATCTATCTATACAAGATATCGAAACCACTTATTTGAATATGCTTGGTATAGAAGGCGTGGAAAATCACAAACCTACATTCACTAGAAAGTGGCTCAAAGAAATTATAATGAATGCCTTGCCACATCTGAAATCCTGTCTTTCAAAAAACAGAAGGGAATCAGCAGTTCTTTATTCACCAGAAGCCTGTGAGGAAATCATGGTTAATTCTGCAATGGAATGTCGTAGTGATGATGCAGACAACATGCAGACAATCTACAAAGCAGCACAGTTAATTAGGAAAAGCATTGCTAATTTTACAACGGAAGTCAATGATAAAAACACCATAACGGTCACTAGTGACATAAACGACGTTCCAGCAGAATTATATTCCGCTATCCGTTGGATCATAACAGGGCCGATTGACAGCCTTGAAACTCAAAGAAGGACCAAAATTGTTGACCGAGCAGCACTCACTATGAGTCAGAACATCATGTATGAATTCAAATCAAAACGCCAGGTCAACTACAAGCCAAAAACCGAATCATCAGTATTCAGACAACCCAACGCACGAGAAAACCCACAGGTCCTGGGGCTAGCTCTGACTGTTCATCACACAACTCGCGATAAGAAATTAATGAATCTTCTTAGTTCACATGGGTTTTGTGTTCCCTATGGCCGTACCCTACGAATGGAAACTGCTT
The DNA here is from genome assembly GCF_032444005.1 of Ranitomeya imitator. Taxonomy (NCBI): domain Eukaryota; kingdom Metazoa; phylum Chordata; class Amphibia; order Anura; family Dendrobatidae; genus Ranitomeya; species Ranitomeya imitator. The sequence continues at coordinate 426,918,271 of NC_091287.1, read as the reverse complement.
TGGCTAATGCTGTTGTAGAAAACACCCGAGAGTTAAAAGGTCTTTACGTGCCACCATTCTTGAAGAAGGGTACCTTTGTGTTCTTTGCAGTTGATAACACAGACTTTGCAGAGGATACCCCTGATGGGAAAGGAACCACACATGGAACTATTACTGCTGTATATCAGCAAGTAGATGCTGTTGGAGAACCAGTTGCACCACCCTTGAAGATAACAGATGCCCACACTTTATCTGTCACTCCATACCATGTACATATGTTGCACTGTGACAAGCCAAAAGTACAACATACCCAAAGATCAGAACACTTTGTCACAAACAAGGAAATATCAGGTTCTTCCCAACTTTCACAATTTGGATTACTACTACTGCTACTATTACTGCTACTGCTACTACTGCTATTTGGATTACTACTACAGTAGTACTGGTGTTGGTCATAGCTAACTATGACCTCATGCTGAAGAATACATCGATTTCAATGGTCTCTGGGATGATCGAGATAGAGCCAATAAGGAGAGTCATAGGGGCAGACAGAGCAAAGGCTTTGACAGCCTTCCATGCATTCACTGGAGCTGACACAACTGGAAGGTTCTCTCGAATTGGCAAAGCAATCTGGCTGCAAGCTTACATGAACGCAACACCAGATGTAATCAGTTCTCTGCAGATGCTTTCGACTGAAAAAGAAGTGAGCAAAACTATGTTGTCAACTCTTGCTACCTTCGTATGTTTTGCTTACTCTCCAAAAGGCATTTTTATTAAGAATATTCCCGAACTGCGATGGCATCTATTTTGCAAGCATATGGCAGAAAGTGACAGGTTACCTCCTACACTCGGAGCTCTAAAACAACATGTCCTCAGAGTCCATATCCAAGCCAGAGTGTGGGGACAAGCTAACATTGCTTTGCAGGATTCTCAGCTGGATCCCGAGAAGAATGGCTATCACAAAGGGTTGGATGGACAGTTGAAACCAACCATGACAGATGTTCTTCCAGCTCCAAAAGCAATAATCGAGATGATTAGTTGTCAATGCAAACATGACTGTTCTTCTTCAAGGTGTTCGTGCCGAAAAAATAACTTATCCTGTACCGATCTTTGTCAGTGTGACAGCGAGTGTATGAATGACGAGGACACTCAGACCAAATATGAAACTGATGATGACAGTGATGGTGGCGATATGTAAAGACACTCTGGTTGTTCAAAAGTTAAAAACATTAACTCTCTGCTTTTCGAGTTCGAAAATTTGTTCAAATATAAACCGATACAATTTGTAGTCGTATATAGAGTATTTATTTGGATACCACTGCATTTCTTAGTACTCAAAATGTATGTTTAGCTGTCAAAATTTAAGTTTTACGTTACTTACAAGCTGAGATATTAACAAAAATCGATGTAAATCAGCCATTTTGTAAAATCCAAGATGGCGGCCACTTAGGACTTGGGGCAAATGGAAACATTGTTTTTCTTATTGCTTATACCATAGCCTTTCCAAAAATGTACATATTTGAAACTCTCCAGAAAATTCCGGCGAAATTACATAGTGAACCGGGCTATCATAGAGGTTATTTAATCCATACCGGCGCTATCTTGCACACATTGCAGCCGGAAACCACGTAGGGAGAACGTAGTGTGAGCATAGGGAGAGTGAAAGGAACATATAGGGAGATGTATTGATTCCAAAAAGCTCTTTTAAGAACTACTGAGGGTGAAGAAAAGTTATATGTTAGGTGGAGATAGCGTAGGGAGAGATTTAATAGGTAGGGAGAGTGAAAGGCAGGCACCTGGGTGTTATCAGTTCACACCATCATTGCAAGTAGATGCTGGAGATCTCTGCTATTTTGCATTGTGTGTTGTATATTTTAGGATTAGGCTACTTTCACACCAGCGTCGGATTCGGCCCGTCGCAATGCGTCGGGCCGAGATTCCGACGCTAGCGTTTGATGCGCTGCACAACGGAGGCAGCGGATGCATTTCTCCGGCGCATCCGCTGCCCCATTGTGAGGTGCGGGGAGGTGGGGGCGGAGTTCCGGCCGTACATGCGCAGTCGGAAAAAGCGGTCCGTCGGCAGCAAAAAACGTTACATTTAACGTTTTTTGCTCCCGGCGGTCCGCCAAAACACGGTGCAACCGTCGCACGGCAGTTTGCGACGTGTGTCAATACATCGCAATGCATCGGTAATGTTACTCTATGGGGCAAAAACGCATCCTGCAAACAACTTTGCAGGATGCGTTTTTTCCCCTAAACGACGCATTGCGACGTATTGAAAACAACGCTAGTGTGAAAGTAGCCTAAGGAACAGACTGTGGGATTAGGGACAGATAGGCAGGCTTTCTTCCACTACCATAATCTACAAATAATATTATTTGGATTCATAATATTATTTATAAAATATAATAATAAATAAAAATATTAATAAAAGTAAATTAATTAATTAAATAAAAATTAATTGAATTAACCAATTAAATTAATTAATTAAATATATAAATAAAATAAATGTTAATAAATAATAATTATAAATAATAAAATAATACATAATATTATTATTAATAATAATATTATTTGGAGGCAAATAATATTAGAACCAGCATATACAAAACCATTTTACTTGGAGCTACATAATGTTCCTGCGTAGCAAAATATATATATATTTCTAGCTAAATAATATTCCTCAGTGCCAGCATATAGTAAATTCCCTTTTAAAAGCTAATTGCTAAATAATAATCGTCGCCTATTGCTTAAATCTACTATATAATTGTCTAAGGGTCACTTCCGTCTTTCTGTCTGTCTGTCCTTCAGTCTGTCACGGATATTGATTGGTCGCAGCCTCTGTCTGTCATGGAAATCCACGTCGCTGATTGGTCGCGGCAAAACGGCCACGACCAATCAGCGACGGGCATAGTCCGGAAGAAAATGGCCACTCTTTCCTCCCCGCAGTCAGTGCCCGGCGCCCGCATACTCCCCTCCGGTCAGCGCTCACACAGGGTTAATGGCAGCATTGACCGCGGTGTAATGCACTCGGTTAACGCTGCTATTAACCCTGTGTGACCAACTTTTTACTATTCATGCTGCCCCTGCAGCATGAATAGTAAAAATATCTAATGTTAAAAATAATAAAAAAAATAAAAAATAGTTACATACTCACCCTCGGTTGGCCCCCGGATCGAAGCGACCAGTTACCGATGCTCCTTGCGATGCCCCGGTGACCGCTCCATGCATTGCGGTCTCGCGAGATGATGACGTGCGGTCTCGCGAGACCGCAATGCACTCTTCAGACCGGAGTGCGCAACGAGCATCGGTAACCGGCCGCTTCGATCAGGAAGGTGAGTATGTAACTATTTTTTATTTTAATTCTTTTTTTTAACAGGGATATGGTGCATACTTTGTGACTGGCCAATATACTACGTAACTGGGCAGTATACTACGTGACTGTGCTGTATACTACGTGGCTCTGTGCTGTATACTACGGGACTGGGCAATATACTATGTGGCTGGGCAATATATTACGTGGCTGGGCAATATACTATGTGGCTGGGCAATATACTATGTGACTACGTGTTTGTCCTGTATACTATGTGGCTGGGCTATATACTACGTGGCTGGGCAATATACTACATGGCTGGGCAATATACTACGTGACTGGGCAATATACTACGTCGCTGGGCAATATACTACGTGGACATGCATATTCTAGAATAGTCGATGCATTAGAATTGGGCCACCATCTAGTAGCTAATATTTATCTAGCAGTTGTGCAACTGACGCCAAACCTGCTAAACTACGGAAACATCATTATTTACCAGTAATTTCCCTAAGTCTGCTGTTGGCATATCTCATAAAGGCAATCTAAAAAATGTAAACAAATGTAACATAGTAAGGCCGAAAAAAGACATTTGTCCATCCAGTTCAGCCTATATTCCATCATAATAAATCCCCAGATCTACGTTCTTCTACAGAACCTAATAATTGTATGATACAATAGTAACATAGTTAGTAAGGCCGAAAAAAATAAACCAATGTCTATTGGTTTAATAAATAGTGTATCTTTATCTAGCGACTGGTGCAATCTGGGCAGAGATAAGCAAACTTCACAATTTACCAGTGGCATTAATTTTCGTTAGTCCGCTGCTGCAGTGTATCAGCAAGGTGATATAAAAAAATACAAATGTTCTATTGGTTTAATAAATAATGTATCTTTATCTAGCAGATGTGAGTCTGGCGCAATCTGTGCAGAAATAAGCAAAAGTGACAATTTACCAGTGGCAATAAGTTTCAATAGTCCACAGTTGCAGTGTGTCAACAAGGCAATATAAAAAAATACTAATTTTCTATTGGCTTAATAAATAATGTATCTTTATCTAGCAGATGTGCGTCTGGCGCAATCTGTGCAGAAATAAGCAAAAGTGACAATTTACCAGTGGCAATAATTTTCAATAGTCCACAGTTGCAGTGTGTCAACAAGACAATATAAAAAAATACTAATTTTCTATTGGCTTAATAAATAGCATATCTTTATCTAGCAATTGTGCGACTGGTGGAATCTGGACAGAAATAAGCAAATGTGACAATTTACCAGTGGCAATCATTTTCATTAGTCCGTTATTGCAGTGTGTCAGCAAGGCGATATAAAAAATATTAGTTTTCTGTTGGTTTAATAAATAGTGTAACTTTATCTAGAAGTAGTGTAACTGCTGCAAAGCTAGCTGAGATACGCAAATATGACTACCTGTAATTTTCGTGAGCCTGCTGTTCCCATGTGTAAAAACGCTAATATCTGAAAAAAAATAGCTACACATTGCTAGATACAGTGAATGTACTTGTGAGGTACTTGTGAAAAATAAAGCTAGGATTTTTTTTTTCATAAGCATAATGCATTCAACATCAGAAAGGGTGACATTAAGAGATGTGGATCTGATAGTGCCCGCCAAGGCAGTGTGACAGATCAGATGGTGACTGTATCTTGTTCTAGCTTCCTGTCAAAATTTGGTCAGCGTGATACACGACTGACGAACCCAGACAAGTGTGATGATGTTGTTTGTTGGGTGACAGACAAAGGTCCAGTCTCAGTAGCCAAGAGGCTGGGCCTCTAAATCCTCAATCTGGCCCTCCTTCCTCCCATCATCAAGAGTCCCAGGATACATATGAACTGTTTAAGGTAAGGTCATTAGGAGGTGGAATGTAGTGATGCCCAAACATTTGCGCACCCAAGGCCAGGAGAAAGCCACATTGGGAAAGGTCAATTCATGTGTGAGGACTGGCGGAACACACCGAGTTAATATGGATTTTATAATTGGTGCGTTCACAGCTTGGGGTCCACTGTGCAGGAGACAACCTGCTGCTAGAAAATGATGCCACTATATGGCGGTTACTTCACTGAGTCACACAGAAAAGAAAACGCTGTGCCCTGTTAGCCTTACAGGGGAACACAGCTAACTGCTGAGCTGATGGCAGTAACATAGTAACATAGTAACATAGTTAGTAAGGCCGAAAAAAGACATTTGTCCATCCAGTTCAGCCTATATTCCATCATAATAAATACCCAGATCTACGTCCTTCTACAGAACCTAATAATTGTATGATACAATATTGTTCTGCTCCAGGAAGACATCCAGGCCTCTCTTGAACCCCTCGACTGAGTTCGCCATCACCACCTCCTCAGGCAAGCAATTCCAGATTCTCACTGCCCTAACAGTAAAGAATCCTCTTCTATGTTGGTGGAAAAACCTTCTCTCCTCCAGACGCAAAGAATGCCCCCTTGTGCCCGTCACCTTCCTTGGTATAAACAGATCCTCAGCGAGATATTTGTATTGTCCCCTTATATACTTATACATGGTTATTAGATCGCCCCTCAGTCGTCTTTTTCTAGACTAAATAATCCTAATTTCGCTAATCTATCTGGGTATTGTAGTTCTCCCATCCCCTTTATTAATTTTGTTGCCCTCCTTTGTACTCTCTCTAGTTCCATTATATCCTTCCTGAGCACCGGTGCCCAAAACTGGACACAGTACTCCATGTGCGGTCTAACTAGGGATTTGTACAGAGGCAGTATAATGCTCTCATCATGTGTATCCAGACCTCTTTTAATGCACCCCATGATCCTGTTTGCCTTGGCAGCTGCTGCCTGGCACTGGCTGCTCCAGGTAAGTTTATCATTAACTAGGATCCCCAAGTCCTTCTCCCTGTCAGATTTACCCAGTGGTTTCCCGTTCAGTGTGTAATGGTGATATTGATTCCCTCTTCCCATGTGTATAACCTTACATTTATCATTGTTAAACCTCATCTGCCACCTTTCAGCCCAAGTTTCCAACTTATCCAGATCCATCTGTAGCAGAATACTATCTTCTCTTGTATTAACTGCTTTACATAGTTTTGTATCATCTGCAAATATCGATATTTTACTGTGTAAACCTTCTACCAGATCATTAATGAATATGTTGAAGAGAACAGGTCCCAATACTGACCCCTGCGGTACCCCACTGGTCACAGCGACCCAGTTAGAGACTATACCATTTATAACCACCCTCTGCTTTCTATCACTAAGCCAGTTACTAACCCATTTACACACATTTTCCCCCAGACCAAGCATTCTCATTTTGTGTACCAACCTCTTGTGCGGCACGGTATCAAACGCTTTGGAAAAATCGAGATATACCACGTCCAATGACTCACCGTGGTCCAGTCTATAGCTTACCTCTTCATAAAAACTGATTAGATTGGTTTGACAGGAGCGATTTCTCATAAACCCATGCTGATATGGAGTTAAACAGTTATTCTCATTGAGATAATCCAGAATAACATCCCTCAGAAACCCTTCAAATATTTTACCAACAATAGAGGTTAGACTTACTGGCCTATAATTTCCAGGTTCACTTTTAGAGCCCTTTTTGAATATTGGCACCACATTTGCTATGCGCCAGTCCTGCGGAACAGACCCTGTCGCTATAGAGTCACTAAAAATAAGAAATAATGGTTTATCTATTACATTACTTAGTTCTCTTAGTACTCGTGGGTGTATGCCATCCGGACCCGGAGATTTATCTATTTTAATCTTATTTAGCCGGTTTCGCACCTCTTCTTGGGTTAGATTGGTGACCCTTAATATAGGGTTTTCATTGTTTCTTGGGATTTCACCTAGCATTTCATTTTCCACCGTGAATACCGTGGAGAAGAAGGTGTTTAATATGTTAGCTTTTTCCTCGTCATCTACAACCATTCTTTCCTCACTATTTTTTAAGGGGCCTACATTTTCAGTTTTTATTCTTTTACTATTGATATAGTTGAAGAACAGTTTGGGATTAGTTTTACTCTCCTTAGCAATGTGCTTCTCTGTTTCCTTTTTGGCAGCTTTAATTAGTTTTTTAGATAAAGTATTTTTCTCCCTATAGTTTTTTAGAGCTTCAATGGTGCCATCCTGCTTTAGTAGTGCAAATGCTTTCTTTTTACTGTTAATTGCCTGTCTTACTTCTTTGTTTAGCCACATTGGGTTTTTCCTATTTCTAGTCCTTTTATTCCCACAAGGTATAAACCGCTTACACTGCCTATTTAGGATATTCTTAAACATTTCCCATTTATTATCTGTATTCTCATTTCTGAGGATATTGTCCCAGTCTACCAGATTAAGGGCATCTCTAAGCTGTTCAAACTTTGCCTTCCTAAAGTTCAATGTTTTTGTGACTCCCTGACAAGTCCCCCTAGTGAAAGACAGGTGAAACTGCACAATATTGTGGTCGCTATTTCCTAAATGCCCAACCACCTGCAGATTTGTTATTCTGTCAGGTCTATTAGATAGTATTAGGTCTAAAAGTGCTGCTCCTCTGGTTGGATTCTGCACCAATTGTGAAAGATAATTTTTCTTGGTTATTAGCAGAAACCTGTTGCCTTTATGGGTTTCACAGGTTTCTGTTTCCCAGTTAATATCCGGGTAGTTAAAGTCCCCCATAACCAGGACCTCATTATGGGTTGCAGCTTCATCTATCTGCTTTAGAAGTAGACTTTCCATGCTTTCTGTTATATTTGGGGGTTTGTAACAGACCCCAATGAGAATTTTGTTACCATTTTTCCCTCCATGAATTTCAACCCATATGGACTCGACATCCTCATTCCCTTCGCTAATATCCTCCCTTAAAGTGGACTTTAGACAAGACTTTACATAGAGACAAACCCCTCCTCCTCTCCGATTTTTACGATCCTTTCTAAACAGACTGTAACCCTGTAAGTTAACTGCCCAGTCATAGCTTTCATCTAACCATGTCTCGGTTATTCCCACTATGTCAAAGTTACCTGTAGATATTTCTGCTTCTAGTTCTTCCATCTTGTTTGTCAGGCTTCTGGCGTTTGCGAGCATGCAGTTTAGAGGATTTTGTTTTGTTCCAATCTCCTCACTGTGGATTGTTTTAGAAATGTTCTTACCTCCCTTCTGAGTATGTTTTCCTGGGTCGTCTTTGTTCGAGTCTAATGTTTTTCTTCCCGTCCCCTCTTCTTCTAGTTTAACGCCCTCCTGATGAGTGTAGCGAGTCTTCTGGCGAATGTGTGTTTCCCAGGTTTGTTGAGGTGTAGTCCGTCTCTGGCGAGGAGTCCATCATACCAGTAATTCACACCGTGGTCCAGGAATCCAAATCCTTGTTGTCTGCACCATCGTCTTAGCCAGTTGTTTGCATCAAGGATCCTGTTCCATCTCCTGGTGCCATGCCCGTCTACTGGAAGGATAGAAGAAAAAACTACCTGTGCATCCAGTTCCTTTACTTTCTTCCCCAACTCTTCAAAGTCCTTGCAGATTGTCGGTAGGTCCTTCCTTGCCGTGTCATTGGTGCCAACATGTATCAGAAGAAATGGGTGGACGTCCTTGGAGCTGAAGAGCTTTGGTATCCTATCGGTCACATCCTTGATCATCGCACCTGGAAGGCAGCATACTTCTCTTGCAGTTATGTCCGGTCTGCAGATGGCTGCTTCGGTGCCTCTCAGTAGTGAGTCTCCCACCACCACCACTCTTCGTTGCTTCTTGGCTGTACTTTTTGCTGTCACTTGTTGCTGTGTGCCCTTTTCTTTTTTGCTTGCTGGTATTGCTTCATCCTTAGGTGTGCCATCTTCATCCTCTACAAAGATTTGATATCGGTTCTTCAGTTGTGTGGTTGGTGATTTCTCCATGGTCTTCTTGCTTCTTTTGGTCACATGCTTCCACTCATCTGCTTTTGGAGGTTCTCTGACACTTTTTGCACCTTCTGTGACCAGTAGAGATGCTTCTGTTCTGTCTAGAAAATCTTCATTCTCTTTGATGAGTTTCAAAGTTGCTATTCTTTCTTCCAGACCCCGCACCTTTTCTTCTAAAAGGGCCACTAGTCTACACTTCTGACAGGTGAAATTGGATTCTTCTTCTGGTCGATCTGTGAACATGTAGCACATGCTGCAGCTCACCATGTAGGTTGTCACATCTGCCATGTTGCTCCTAGATCCTGCTGACTTGCTGTGTGTTTTCCTTCTTGTGTAATCTACTCAGCCAAGCTCTCTTGCAATAATGTCCTACAGGCAAAAATTCGCGTTTCGCGGTTTGGTGATGCTTTCGAAGCAGCTGGTCCCGGCTGTACCCAACGATCTTCTAGCTTAGGGAGACTTCGCTTCTCCCAGAAGGCACCTGGAATATGCAAATTAGCCTCCTGAAGCTTGAATCCCTGGTTTGGTGATGCTTTCGAAGCAGCTGGTCCCGGCTGTACCCAACGATCTTCTAGCTTAGGGAGACTTCGCTTCTCCCAGAAGGCACCTGGAATATGCAAATTAGCCTCCTGAAGCTTGAATCCCTGGTTTGGTGATGCTTTCGAAGCAGCTGGTCCCGGCTGTACCCAACGATCTTCTAGCTTAGGGAGACTTCGCTTCTCCCAGAAGGCACCTGGAATATGCAAATTAGCCTCCTGAAGCTTGAATCCCTGGTTTGGTGATGCTTTCGAAGCAGCTGGTCCCGGCTGTACCCAACGATCTTCTAGCTTAGGGAGACTTCGCTTCTCCCAGAAGGCACCTGGAATATGCAAATTAGCCTCCTGAAGCTTGAATCCCTGGTTTGGTGATGCTTTCGAAGCAGCTGGTCCCGGCTGTACCCAACGATCTTCTAGCTTAGGGAGACTTCGCTTCTCCCAGAAGGCACCTGGAATATGCAAATTAGCCTCCTGAAGCTTGAATCCCTGGTTTGTGACCAGTCAGTGGTCAGTCACGCACACAGAGAAGCAAACAAAAACTCCTCACCGGAGGTGCCGGTATTCTATAGGCTTATTTCAGCCAGGTCCCTGAATACAATAATACAGGCGCAACCACAATTAGAAAGCTCATGACATGAAGTAATACTGGAGCATGGCCATACGGCCATGCTAACCTTTTATAGTTGCAGCAGCTTCAGGACCTTCCTAGATGACCAATGGAAGCTGCTACAATACCAGAGCAACTTCAGGACCTTCCTAGAGGACCAATGGGAGCTGCAGCAGTACCTGAGCATGCAACCCCTGGCCTCCAATGAGAGGTATTACCTTGGGAATGCTCAGAAGGGAAAAAGCAGGACTTAGTCCCAGAGACGTCTGCTCACCGCTGACCAGTACTGGCTACAATGGCTGAGCCTGGGAAAGCAACAGAAACCATCCGCACATTATCAGGCTGAGCCAGACGCTGGGACCTACGTCTCCACTGAGCAAGCTCAACTGCGGCTGGAGAGGAATGGGAGACCGCAGAGGAGATGGCTCGAGATTCCACCTGTGCAGAGGCGGGAACTCGACCCCTAACATTACCCCCCCTCCTAGGACCCCCCTCCTTGGGTCTCGCTACACTCGAAGGCAGCAATGAGCAGCGGAGCTCGAATATTCTCAACAGGCTCCCAGGACCTGTCCTCTGGGCCATAACCCTTCCAGTCCACAAAATAAAACTTTTTCCCATGTACCACCTTGCACCCCAAGATAATGTTCACCTCGTAATCGTCCCAAGATGAACCCGATATCCCGGCAGATGACTCGGAAAACTGGGACTTGTGTATGGGTTTTAAGAGGGACACATGAAAGGTGTCGGTGATACCTAGGCTTGGAGGAAGGGCCAGCAGGTTAACCTGCTCGAGGACCTTGAAAGGTCCCAAGTAGCGAGGAGTAAACTTATTGGACTCAACTCGCAGCCTGATGTTACGGGCGGAGAGCCACACTAAGTCACCAGAAGCAAAGTTCGGAGCTGGGTGCCGATGTGCATCGGCGGTGGACCTCATTCTCTCTTTGGAGGCCCAGATGGCATCCTGAGTGCGGTCCCAAAATGTCCCGTGCCTCCACAGCCCAGTCTGCCACCCTGAAGTCGGTGGAAGACACGAGCATAGGCACAGGAACCCGCGGATGCTGACCATAATTAAGGAGGAATGGAGTCTGACCAGTGGAGTTGGCTACGGCGTTATTAATTGCAAACTCTGCCCACTGTAGCAAGGATGCCCAGTCATCCTGCCTGACAGAAATGAAATGTAGCAAATATGTGACCAAGGTCTGATTGGTCCTCCCTACCAATCTACTCATCTTGGGATGATATGCTGAAGGGAGATTTAACTCAATGCTGAGTAAACGACAAAGCTCTCTCCAGAACCGAGACGCAAACTGGGGACTCCGGTCACTGACAACTTTGTCTGGCATACCATGTAGGCGGAAAATGTGTCTTATAAACAATGCTGCCAAGGCCCGTGCAGAAGGTAACCGTGGAAGCGGCACCAGGTGCACCATTTTAGAAAAATGGTCGGTGATTACCCAAATGATGGTGCAATCACGAGACTTGGGTAAGCTCACCACAAAGTCCATCCCGACCATCTCCCTGGGCCTGTCAGCCACCAGCAGGGGATATAGTAACCCATATGGCCGTTGTTGAAGAGACTAGGCAGGTAACACACGCCCAAACATAGTCTCCAACATCACGGGCCATATGCGGCCACCAGTACGTCCTCGCCAACAGCTCATATGTCCTCTTGGTCCCAAAATGTCCACCCACTCTGGATGAATGAGCCCAAGAGAGAACCTCTGGTCACAAATTAGTAGGCACAAACGTCTCTCCCGGAGGCACCGATTCTAGCAAAACCGGAGCCACGGTTCTCAGGCTCTCAGAAGGAACTATAAGCCGAGGCTCCTCTTCCTCCTCCACAGAAGACACAACGGAGCGAGAGAGAGCATCAGCACAATTTTTTTTCTCCCCTGGGAGAAAATGGAGGGTAAATGGAACCGGGAGAAGAATAAGGACCATCTGGCTTGGCGAGAATTTAACCGTTGAGCTGTTTGCAGGTACACCAAATTTTTGCAGTCAGTGAAGACTTGGAAGGGAAAGCGAGCCCCTTCCAGAAGGTGTCTCCACTCAGAGAAAGCCAACTTCATAGCTAGCACCTCCCTGTCCCTGATGGAATAATTCCTCTCTGCTGGTGTGAAGGTCTTGGAAAAGAAAAAGCAAGGATGCTTCCGACCTTGAGCATCCTTTTGGAAGAGGACGGCACCAGCACCAACAGATGAGGCATCCACCTCCATTATGAATGGCTTATCTACCTCGGGGCGATGTAGGATGGGAGCGCTAGCAAAATGAGATTTTATTGAGAGGAGGGCCTTGGAGACTTCCTCCAACCACAACTTGTTATTTGATCCCTTCTTGGTGAGGGCTACCAAGCTACCAAGAAGTTGGGAGCTACCAAAGTCGAAAAATGCAGAATGAACTGATGGTAATAATTAATGAACTCCATTAAACGCTGCACTGCTTTGAGAGAATGAGGTTCCTGTCAGTCCATCACAACCTGTAGTTTGGCAGGATCCATAGCCAATCCCTGGGCGGAGATGATATAACCAAGGAAAGGCAAGGACTCCTGCTCAAACACACATTTCTCCAACTTGGCATAAAGAGAATTTGCCCATAAGCGGTCGAAGACCTTGTGAACATCTCTCTGGTGGGAGTCAACATCTGGAGAGTAGAGAGTATATCATCCAGATAGACTATGACCGAGGTGGAGAGCATATCCCGGAAGATGTCATACACAAAGTCTTGGGAAATGGCTGGGGCATTACAGTGCCCAAAGGGCCTCACCAGATATTCATAATGCCCATCCCTGGTATTAAAAGCCGTCTTCCAATCGTCCCCCTCACGGATGCGAATCAGGTTATAAGCACCCCGCAGGTCTAATTTGGTAAATACCCTTGCTCCCCATAGCCTATCGAAGAGCTCAGATATCAGGGGCAACGGGTACTTATTCTTAGCGGTGATGGCGTTAAGACCCAAGTAATCTATGCATGGACGTACTTCTCAGTTCTTCTTCTGCATGAAGAAGAACCCCGCCCCTGCAGGTAATACTGACTTCCTAATGAACCCCCTTGTCAAATTCACCTGGATGTATTGGGGCATATCCTCCATCTTCGGGAGAGAGAGGGGATAGACTCGTCCCCGACGAGGTTCAGCTCCAGGCATGAGGTCAATAGGACAGTCATATGGGTGGTGAGGTGGAAGGGTCTCTGCAGCCTTCTTGGAAAACACGTCTGCATAGGACCAATAGTGCTTGGGTAGGGAAGTGAGATCTGCTGGTATCTCTGTAGTGGAAACCTGAACGTACTCCCTCACACATTTGCCCTTACAAGATTTGCTCCAACCCAAAATTCTCCTTGACGACCACTCTATAAGAGGAGAGTGAAAATGTAACAAGGGAATACCAAGTAGAATCTCATCCATCGCCTCGGGAAGGACAAGCAGGGAGATAATCTCCGGATGGGAAGGAGACATTGATAATGTGAAAGGGATGAACTAATTTGTGTGGGCAGTGTTGACCCATTTACCACTCGAACAGTCACTGGCCTGGCGAGCATCAGCAGGAGTATGGCATGGTGTTGGGCAAAGGCAGAGGACATAAAATTCCCCTCCACCCCAGAGTCCACACAAAGCTCGACTGTGAGAGTGAAAGAGCCTAAAGTGATTGTCCCTTTAAAGGAAAACTTGGAGGAAAATGCTGCTGTGTCTAGTGAACCTTCTCCAATGGTTACTAGACGCGATCGTTTTCCCGACCGCTGAGGACATTTATTGGCATAATGTCCTAACTGTTGGCAAATATTACAAACCACGGGTACTCAAGCGGCCTGGGACTTAGGTCCCGCTCGAGAAACCTCCATGGCCTCATGGGCATCAGATGCCTGAACAAGAGATTCCAGAGGGCTGGTGAAGGTAGGAGCCAACCGGAACCTCTGCCTACACTGGATCCGCTCTAACCTCCGCTCGTTAAAATGGAGGTCGATGTGGGTAGAGATAGTAATGAGCTCCACCAGTGTGGCAGGAATCTCCCTGATGGCCAAGGCGTCTTTCACATGGTCTGCCAGTCCTTTCCAGAACACCGGAATAAGGACTTTATCCGGCCACTCCAGCTCTGATGCCAGAGTCTGGAATTGAACGGCAAACTGGCTGACCATGGACAAACCCTCTGTAATTGCCAACAGTTGGAGCGCAGTATCGTGGGTGACGCGAGGTCCTAAAAAGACTTGCTTCAAAGTGTCTAGAAAGCGAGGAGAACTCTGCACCACACGAACATCACGCTCCCACAGCAGTGTAGCCCATTCCAATGCCCTGCCCGACAAAAGGAATATGATAAATCTCACCTTAGCCCGTTCCGTAGGAAAACGTGCAGCCAGAAGCTCAAGATGTATGGTGCACTGGCTTACGAATCCTCGACATAGCTTACTGTCGCCAGCAAACTTGTCTGGTAGTGGGAGATGGGACAAAGTCAGAGCAGGGGTGGCAAAGGACAAACTTACTGCAGCTACACTAGCAGCCTGAACAGCGACTGCGGTCATATCCACAGCTGAGGTTGTGCGCTCAAGAGCTGCCAACCTACACTCCAGCTGCTGGATGTACCGCTGTAGACGCTGATCATCCGCCATTTTCTAGCCAGACCCTGGTGCTAGTATTATGTGAGGACTGGCAGAACACACCGAGTTAATATGGATGTTATAATTAGTGCGTCTGCAGCCTGGGGTCCACTGTGCAGGAGACAACCTGCAACTAGAAAATGATGGCACTATATGGCGGTATAAGTGAACTCAATTACTTCACTGAGTCACACAGAAAAGAACACGCTGTGCCCTGTTAGCGTTACAGGGGAACACAGCTAACTGCTGAGCTGATGGCAGTCAGTGGTCACGCACACAGAGAAGCACACAAAAACTCCTCACCGGAGGTGCCGGTATTCTATGGGCTTATTTCAGCCGGGTCCCTGAATACAATCAAACAAACTCCTCACCGGAGGTCCAGTATTCTAGGGGCTTATTTCAGCCGGGTTCCTGAATACAATCATACAGGCGCAACCACAATTAGCAAGCTCATAACATCAAGTGATACTAGCGCATGGCCGTGCGGCCATGCTAACCTTTTATAGTTGCAGCAGCTTCAGGACCTTCCTAGAGGACCAATGGAAGCTGCTACAATGCCTGAGTACCTTCAGGACCTTCCTAGAGGACCAATGGGAGCTGAGAATGTGACCCCTGACCTCCAATGAGAGGTCTTGCCTTGGGCATGCTCAGAGGGGAAAAAGCAGGATTTAGTCCCAGAGAGGTCTGCTCACCACTGACCAGTACTGGCTACATTGGCTGAGCCTGGGAAAGCAACAGAAACCATCCACACAGTATCAGGCTGAGACAGACGCTGGGACCGATGTCTCTGCCGAGCAGGCTCCAGTGCGGCTGGATAGGAATGGGAGACCACAGAGGAGATGGCTTGACATTCCCCCTGTGCAGAGGCTGGAACTCAACCCCTAACATTATGTATGAAGAGGTGGAGGATAATAATGATGCATAGTTGCCTCAGGTCACCCTAAAATCCAACTCAGAAGGAGGGACAGATTGATGAATTGGAAGCCAACAAGGTCTATGATGATGCCACTGATCCAGCCTAGCATAGTGGCATGCATAGCGAGCACACTAATGCAGAGAGGGATGGATCCATAGCACAAAAACAGGCAAGAAGAGGTAGTGGTTTGACCAGAGGGAAAACTAGATCAACTGTGCCACAGAGCCCCCCACTTGGCTAGATAACAGGCAAAGGATGTCCTGTTCCATTGTATGGCAGTTTTTTTCTGAAATTCCTTTAGACAAAACAACTGTAATTTGCAGCATCTGCCAAACCAAGCTAATAAGAGGCAAGAACACTGCCAACCTGAGCACCACCAGCATGAAAAAGCACATGGCAGTCAATCACCCCAGTAGGTGGGCGGAATATCTGGGTTTAAAATCTGTGTCTGAGGGTGAAACCACTGCCCCATACCCTCTGTTATGACCTTCCCAATCTGCTGTCCATGAAGCAGGCACTGATGCCTCCTGCCCACAACCTGCAGTTGCACAGACACAACAGTCAGCAACCACGTCCATAGCAAGTAATGGTAAACTGACTGAACAGCGAACTAGTCTGAATTGGTGCATAACCAAAAAACAACTTACATAGCAAATAGATGAATGGCTGCACTCAATTGTACTAAAGCAAGGGAATGTGTGATACATGAAATCTTAATAGCATAATGGCTCGTGAAATCTATGAAAAAACACATGAGATGCTTAGCACAAAATTTGGCCAAAAAATGTGAGCCCATCCACCAAACGTCAAGGTAATCTCATGGATCGGATGGGTCCCTGACCTGATTGCCTAGTGTGAACACTTTCCTCTGGCTAATATCATGGTAAAACCTGCATTTATAAGAAGGTCGGAACCAACTGTGTTTGGATGTAATTAAAATTACAGCATGGTAAAGGGCGGGGCGTTCAAGTCAGAAAAAAATAGTACATAGCAAGTAATGGTAAACTGTCTGAACAGCGAACTAGTCTGAACTGGTGCATAACCAAAAAACAACTTACTGTGCATAGCAAATAGATGAATGGCTGCACTCAATTGTACTAAAGCAAGGGAATGTGTGATACATGAAATGTGAATAGCATAATGGCTCGTGAAATCTATGAAAAAACACATGTGACCTGACTGCCTAGTGTGAACACTTACCTCTGGCTAATATCATGGTAACGACTGCATTTATAGGAAGGTCGGAACCAACTGTGTTTGGATGTAATTAAAATCACAGCATGGTGAAGGGCGGGGTGTTCAAGTCAGAAAAAAATAGTACATAGCAAGTAATGGTAAACTGCCTGAACAGCGAACTAGTCTGAACTGGTGCATAACCAAAAAACAACTTACATAGCAAATAGATGAATGGCTGCACTCAATTGTACTAAAGCAAGAGAATGTGTGATATGTCAGGGACAAGGGAATGCGACAAGGGAATGTGTGATATGTCAGGGACAAGGGAATGCAACAAGGGAATGTGTGATGTGTCAGGGACCCATCCGATCCATGAGATTACCTTGACGTTTGGTGGATGGGCTCACATTTTTTGGCCAAATTTTGTGCTAAGCATCTCATGTGTTTTTTCATAGATTTCACGAGCCATTATGCTATTCACATTTCATGTATCACCCATTCCCATGCTTTAGTACAATTGAGTGCAGCCATTCATCTATTTGCTAAGCAACCATGTCCAGTTCGTAGTCTCAGAGCAGCGTTCAGTTATCCCTGCACCAGATATTTAACAGAAAGCAGAAATATCCACCCCCCACAGATCCAAATGCTAAACACCCAGATTGCCAGATTGCTATTCCTGGAAATGTTGCCATTTCGACTTATGGGAACTGAGTCTTTCCGCGACCTCTTGGCGGTGGCAGCACCACGGTACTCGATTCGCAGCCACCACTATTTTTCCCTGAGTGCCATCCCAATGTTACATAAGCAAGTTACATATTAGCCGTACTCTGGCCAATGCAGTCACAGGGAAGGTCCACCTAATCACAGACACGTGGACAAGTTCTTGTGGACAGGGATGCTACATTTCCCTGATGGCACACTGGGTTAACCTGGTGGAGTCTGGGACAGAGTCAGATGCTGGGACATCACACATCTTAACCACACCAAGAATAGCGGGCCCAAGTTCCATCAGGGTTTCAGTCTACTCACTGCAAAAACGCTAGTGCATGCCCTTATCATCTCCCGCCTCGACTACTGCAACCTCCTACTCTCTGGACTCCCCTCTAGCACTCTGGCACCACTCCAATCCATCCTACACTCTGCTGCCCGACTAATCCACCTGTCCCCCCGCTATTCCCCAGCCTCTCCCCTGTGTCAAGCCCTTCACTGGCTTCCTATCGCCCAGAGACTCCAGTTCAAAACCCTCACACTGACATACAAAGCCATCCACAACCTGTCTCCTCCATACATCTGTGACATGGTCTCCCGGTACCTACCTACACGCGACCTCCGGTCCTCCCAAGACCTCCTTCTCTACTCCCCTCTCATCTCTTCTTCCCATAACCGCATCCAAGACTTCTCCCGTGCTTCCCCCATACTCTGGAACTCTCTACCCCAACACATCAGACTTGCGCCTACCATAGAAACCTTCAAAAAGAACCTGAAGACTCATCTCTTCCGACAAGCCTACAGCCTGCAGTGATCCTCAACCTACTGAACAGCCGCACAGCCAGCTCTTCCCTCTCCTAGTGTATCCTCACCCACCCCCTGCAGACTGTGAGCCCTCGCGGGCAGGGTCCTCCCTCCTTATGTACTCGTGTGCCTTGTTATCTGCTCATGTTTAATGTATTTGTCTATATTTGCCCCGTATTCACATGTAAAGCGCCATGGAATAAATGGCGCTATAAAAATGTATAATAATAATAATAATAATACTCAGATTCCATTTCCTGTCTCTCCTCCTCCTCCTCCTCCTCAGTGAAACTAGCCTCATCATTACTCCCTAGCTGGGAATTCTGCAGCACTGCCTTGGTGAAATGGCAGCACGCTCTGCTGAAGCTCATCTGTTTAGGTGATAAAGCTCACAACGCAGCCGAGCTGTTGAAAAGGATAAAAGAACAGAACAATCAGTGTCTCTCCCCACTGAAACTCCAACCTGGTCTGGTTGTGTGCGATAATCGGCATAACTTGGTGGCGGCTTTAAGGCTTGGCAAGCAGGTACACGTTCCATGCAGGGCCCACGTGCTGATCTTTGCTGTATAGCAGTTTTTAAAAACATACCCTGACCTGTCGGGTCTACTTGTCAAGGTACGCCGCGTCAGTGCACATTTCCGAAAGTCATCTCAGGCTTTCGCCGGGTTAGCTTTCTCTCCAACAGCACTTTAATTTGCCTCAGCACCAACTGATTTGTGACCTGCCCACACACTGGAATTCAACCTTTCATATGTTGGCAAAGCCAATGCTTAGTGAGCAGCAGAGGGCAGTGTCTGAATTCCAGCTTCTCAATGCCTGTCAGAATACCACTCAGCCCCCACACATAACAATTGCCAAGTGGGTGTGGATTGATGACATTTCTGAGGTTCTTCAAAAATGTGAGTACTGCACCAAGATGGTGAGCGCTGATGGCGCAGTTATCAGTGTGACCATCCCACTGCTCTGTCTATTAAAACGTTTGATGCAGAATCTCAAAGAGGAAGCTTTGAATGCTTAGTTGGTGTGTTATGATCTGGTGGCCTAGGAGCAGCATGAGTCGGACTCTGGAGAAGGTGGACCCTGCACTGACCGCAAACCCTGAACCTAGCAGCGCAACTAGAAGTAGCCGTGGGGGGTACCTAACACTCCCTAGACCCCTCGGCACAGCCTAAGATCTAACTTCCCCTAAAGACAGAAACAGGAAACCTATCTTGCCTCAGAGAAAATCCCCAAAGGATAGATAGTCCCCCACAAATATTGACTGTGAGAGGAGAGGGAAATAACATACGCAGATATGAAATCAGATTTTAGCATAGGAGGCCATACTAGCTAAAAAGAAAGAATAGAACAGAGTACTATGCGGTCAGTATAAAAACACTAGAAAATATCCACCACAGAAAATATGAATCACCACATCTGACTAAAGACATGGGGGGTATATCTGCATCTCCAGAGACACAGATTGGCTGCAAAAAATCCTTCACAGACAAAGCTGGACAAGACAAAAACATGAATATGCACAGAACTATAAGGTCCACAGCAGGTGGATAGCAAAAACAAAGCCAGGACTTATCTTAGTAGAAAAGCACAGCAAACTGGAGAGACCAGCAGGGAAGTGAATCCTCCAAAAACAATGGACAACTGGCAGGGACTAAAGTGTCCTGCAAGACTATATACCCCAGTCAGTTTTGCAATTAGTAGATACACCTGTCCAATCCTGCAGTCCAGGCACAACTGCATTACCCTCTACAACCACCGGAGGGAGCCCAAAAGCTGAATTCACAACAGTACCCCCCCTTGAGGAGGGGTCACCGAACCCTCACCAGAGCCCCCAGGCCGATCAGGATGAGCCCGATGAAAGGTACGAACATAAACATCAGAGGAAGAAACCCAAGAATTATCCTCCTGGCCATAACCCTTCCATTTGACAAGGTACTGAAGCTTCCGCCTCGAAAAACGAGAATCCAAAATCTTCTCAACCACATATTCCAACTCCACATTGACCAACACATGGGCCGGAGGATCAACAGAGGGAACAATGGGCTCCACATATTTCCGCAACAAAGATCTATGGAAGACATTATGAATAGCAAAAGAGGCCGGAAGCACCAGGCAAAAGGACACCAGATTAATAATCTCAGAAATCCTGTAAGGACCAATAAATCGAGGCTTAAACTTAGGGGAAGAAACCTTCATAGGAACATGACGGGAAGATAACCAAACCAGATCCCCAACCCAAAGCCGGGAACCAACACACCGACGACGGTTAGCAAAACGTTGAGCCTCCTCCTGAGACAATACCAAATTGTCCACCACATGAGCCAAAATCTGCTGCAACCTGTCGACCACAGAATCCACACCAGGAAGGTCAGAAGGCTCAACCTGCCCAGAAGAAAAACGAGGATGAAAACCAAAATTACAAAAAAAAGGCGAAACCAAAGTAGCTGAACTAGCCCGATTATTAAGGGCAAACTCGGCCAATGGCAAAAAAGCCACCCAATCAACCTGATCAGCAGACACAAAGCATCTCAAATAGGTCTGCAAGGTCTGATTAGTTCGCTCAGTCTGGCCATTTGTCTGAGGATGAAATGCAGAATACAAATCAATGCCCAGCTTTGCACAAAAGGCCCGCCAAAACCTAGAAACAAACTGGGAACCTCTGTCGGACACAATATTCATGCAAACGGACCACATGCTGAAAAAACAACGGAACCAAATCAGAAGAAGAAGGCAATTTAGGCAAAGGCACCAAATGAACCATCTTAGAAAATCGGTCACAGACAACCCAGATAACCGACATTCTTTGGGAAACAGGAAGATCGGAAATAAAATCCATAGAAATATGTGTCCAGGGCCTCTCGGGGACCGGTAATGGCAAAAGCAACCCACTAGCGCGGGAACAGCAAGGCTTAGCCCGCGCACAAAGCCCACAGGACTGCACAAAAGAACGCACATCCCGCGACAAAGAAGGCCACCAAAAGGACCTACTAACCAAATCTCTGGTACCAAAAATCCCAGGATGGCCAGCCAACACAGAACAATGAACCTCAGAAATCACTTTACTAGTCCATCTATCAGGAACAAACAGTTTCCCCACAGGGCAGTGGTCAGGTTTATTAGCCTGAAATTCCTGAAGATCCCGTCGCAAATCAGGGGAGATGGCAGAAAGAATCACCCCTTCCTTCAAAATGCCGACTGGCTCAAGAACCCCAGTGGAATCAGGAAAAAAACTCCTAGAGAGGACATCCGCCTTAACATTCTTAGTACCAGGAATGTACGAGACCACAAAATCAAAATGGGAGAAAAACAGGGACCATCGAGCCTGTCTAGGATTCAGCTGTTTGGCAGACTCGAGGTAAATCAGATTCTTATGATCGGTCAGGACCACAATACGGTGCTTGGCCCCCTC
The DNA here is from genome assembly GCF_032444005.1 of Ranitomeya imitator. Classification (NCBI taxonomy): domain Eukaryota; kingdom Metazoa; phylum Chordata; class Amphibia; order Anura; family Dendrobatidae; genus Ranitomeya; species Ranitomeya imitator. The sequence continues at coordinate 426,896,394 of NC_091287.1, read as the reverse complement.
AAGCCAATGTCGCCACTCCTCAAATGCCCACTTCATAGCCAACAACTCCCGATTGCCGACATCATAATTGCGTTCCGCAGGCGAAAACTTCTGAGAAAAGAAGGCACACGGTTTCATCAAGGAACCATCAGAATTCCTCTGAGACAAAACGGCCCCTGCCCCAATCTCAGACGCGTCAACCTCAACCTGAAATGGAAGAGAAACATCTGGCTGACGCAACACAGGGGCAGAAGTAAATCGGCGTTTAAGCTCCTGAAAGGCAGAAACAGCCGCGGAGGACCAATTCGTCACATCAGCGCCTTTCTTGGTCAAATCGGTCAGAGGTTTAACCACACTGGAGAAGTTGGCAATGAAACGACGATAAAAATTAGCAAAGCCCAAGAATTTCTGAAGGCTCTTCACAGATGTGGGCTGAATCCAATCATGAATGGCCTGAACCTTAACCAGATCCATTTCTATAGATGAGGGAGAAAAAATGAAACCCAAAAAAGAAACCTTCTGCACTCCAAAGAGGCACTTCGACCCCTTCACAAATAAAGCATTATTACGGAGGATCTGAAATACCATCCTGACCTGTTTCACATGAGACTCCCTATCATTGGAAAAAATCAAAATATCATCCAAATATACAACCATGAATTTATCAAGATAACTCCGAAAGATATCATGCATGAAGGATTGGAACACAGATGGGGCATTAGCGAGTCCGAATGGCATCACAAGGTATTCAAAATGGCCTTCGGGCGTATTAAATGCAGTTTTCCATTCGTCACCCTGCTTAATACGAATAAGATTATATGCCCCTCGAAGGTCAATCTTAGTAAACCAGCTAGCCCCCTTAATCCTAGCAAACAAATCAGTAAGCAAAGGCAAGGGGTATTGAAATTTGACCGTGATCTTATTCAAGAGGCGATAATCAATACAGGGTCTCAAGGAGCCATCTGTTATGAACAGGTAATTCAGAACCACAATGGACCTTGAAGTTCAGAGCACACAAGGTGACCTGACATTTACCAAAAACATAGGACAAGCTCTGAGACGTGGAAACTCTGCTGACCGCAATCCCTAATCCTAACACACCACACTAGAGGTAGCCGTGGATGGCGCCTAACGCTCCCTATGCAACTCGGCACAGCCTGAGAAACTAACTAGCCCTGAAGATAGAAAAATAAGCCTACCTTGCCTCAGAGAAATTCCCCAAAGGAAAAGGCAGCCCCCCACATATAATGACTGTGAGTAAAGATGAAATACAAACACAGAGATGAAATAGATTTAGCAAAGTGAGGCCCGACTTACTGAATAGACCGAGGATAGGAAAGATATCTTTGCGGTCAACACAAAAACCTACAAACAACCACGCAGAGGGGCAAAAAAACCCTCCGCACCGACTAACGGTACGGAGGTGCTCCCTCTGCGTCTCAGAGCTTCCAGCAAGCAAGAAAAAAACAATATAGCAAGCAGGACAGAAAATATAGCAAACAAAAATAACACAAGCAGAACTTAGCTTATGCAGGATAGAGAGGCCACAGGAACGATCCAGGAGGAAGCAAGACCAATACTAGAACATTGACTGGAGGCCAGGATCAAAGCACCAGGTGGAGTTAAATAGAGCAGCACCTAACGACTTAACCTCATCACCTGAGGAAGGAAACTCAGAAGCCGCAGTACCACTCTCATCCACCAAAGGAAGCTTATAGACAGAACCAGCCGCAGTACCACTCACGACCACAGGAGGGAGCTTGGCCACAGAATTCACAACAGCCATCCTTCTTGGCAACAAAAAAGAACCCCGCTAGCAACGGTGAAGAAGATGGCTGAATATGCCCTTTCTTCAAAGACTCCTTAATATAGCTCCGCATGGCGGTATGTTCAGGCACAGACAGGTTGAAAAGTCGGCCCTTAGGGAACTTACAACCGGGAATCAAGTCAATAGCACAATCACAGTCCCTATGCGGTGGAAGGGAACTGGATTTGGGCTCATCGAATACATCCTGGAAGTCTGACAAAAACTCAGGAATTTCAGAAGAGGAGGAAGAGGAAATTGACATCAAAGGAACCTGATCATGAACCCCCTGACAACCCCAACTAGTCACAGACATGGATTTCCAATCTAACACCGGATTATGTAGCTGCAACCATGGAAAACTCAGCACAATATCATCATGCAAATTATGCAACACCAGAAAACGACAATCTTCCTGATGGGCTGGCGCCATGCGCATGGTCAGCTGTGTCCAAAACTGAGGTTTATTTTTAGCCAACGGTGTAGCATCAATGCCCCTCAAAGGAATAGGGTTCTGCAAAGGCTGCAAGGGAAAACCACAACATCTGGCAAATTCTAAGTCCATTAAGTTCAGAGTGGCACCTGAATCCACAAATGCCATGACAGAAAATGATGATAATGAGCAGATCAAGGTCACAGATAACAGAAATTTAGGTTGTATAGTACTGATGGCAACAGAACTAGCGATTCTCTTTGTACGCTTAGGGCAATCAGAAATAACATGAGCAGAATCGCCGCAGTAAAAACACAACCTATTCTGACGCCTGAATGTTTGACGTTCAGCTCTAGACAAAATCCTATCACACTGCATAGGCTCAGGGCTCCGCTCAGAGGACAATGCCACAGTGTGCACAACTCTGCGCTCGCGCAAGCGCCAATCAATCTGAATGGCCAGAGACATAGAATCACTCAGACCAGCAGGCGTGGGGAACCCCACCATAACATCTTTAACGGATTCAGAAAGACCCTTTCTGAAAATTGCCGCCAAGGCATCCTCATTCCATTTAGTCAGTACAGACCATTTCCTAAATTTCTGGCAATACAATTCTGCCGCTTCTTGACCTTGACACAGGGCCAACAAGAATTTCTCAGCCTGATCCACAGAATTAGGCTCATTATACAACAACCCCAATGCCTGAAAGAACGAATCAACTTTAAGCAAAGCAGGATTGCCAGTTTCCAGGGAAAATGCCCAATCCTGTGGGTCACCACGCAGCAGAGATATGATGATTTTAACCTGCTGAATAGGATCACCAGAAGACCGGGGTCTTAATGCAAAAAACAGTTTACAGTTATTTTTGAAACTCAGAAATTTGGATCTGTCACCAAAAAATAAATCAGGAGTGGGAATCTTAGGTTCTAAGGCAGGAGTCTGAACAATAAAATCTGAAATACCCTGTACCCTAGCAGCAAGCTGATCCACCCGAGAAACTAACTCCTGAACATTCATGTTAATACTAGATTCCGTAGCCACCCAGAGATAAAGAGGGAGGATAATACCAAACAGGCTAAGGAAAAAAAAATGGCTCAAAAGCTTCCCTCCCTTCTTCTGAGATGCAATTAACTCATTGTTGGCCAGTTGTACTGTTATGATCTGGTGGCCTAGGAGCAGCATGAGACGGACTCTGGAGAAGGTGGTCCCTACACTGACCGCAAACCCTGATCCTAGCAGCGCAACTAGAAGTAGCCGTGGGGGTACCTAACACTCCCTAGACCCCTCGGCACAGCCTAAGATCTAACTTCCCCTAAAGACAGAAACAGGAAACCTATCTTGCCTCACAGAAAATCCCCAAAGGATAGATAGTCCCCCACAAATATTGACTGTGAGAGGAGAGGGAAATAACATACGCAGATATGAAATCAGATTTTAGCATAGGAGGCCATACTAGCTAAAAAGAAAGAATAGAACAGAGTACTATGCGGTCAGTATAAAAACACTAGAAAATATCCACCACAGAAAATACGAATTACCACATCTGACTAAAGACATGGGGGGTATATCTGCATCTCCAGTATTGAAAGATAGGAGACAAAAAAAAGCGCAAATAGGGTCTTATCCCCAGGATTGTTCTTAATCAATTGTAAGAGAACTGTTCACCTGGTGGTACACAGTCAAGCGTGTAGTTGTCAGCTGCTGCAGATCCACAGGTCGGCGTTGCGACCTCTCAAAACCGTTATAATAAATGAAATGTGGATTACATCCGCGCTGGTCAGGACACTGCAGTGTTCCCGGTGACTCCTCCCCCGGCTGGTGAGTAAGGCATCTCCAGAGACACAGCTTGGCTGCAAAAAATCCTTCACAGACAAAGCTGGACAAGACAAAAACATGAATATGCACAGAACTATAAGGTCCACAGCAGGTGGACAGCAAAAACAAAGCCAGGACTTATCTTAGTAGAAAAGCACAGCTAACTGGAGAGACCAGCAGGGAAGTGAATCCTCCAAAAACAATGGACAACTGGCAGGGACTAAAGAGTCCTGCAAGGCTATATACCCCAGTCAGTTTTGCAATTAGTAGACACACCTGTCCAATCCTGCAGTCCAGGCACAACTGCATTACCCTCTACAACCACCGGAGCAATATTTTACAGTGGCTAATACCACACAGCCCAGCCTCACACAACATTCACAGGCCACATTGGGTGATGACAAGGAACAGGAGGAGGAAGCAGAGGATGAGGAGGAGCAGGAGTTTTTGGTCTGCGTTACAGAGGGGACTCCCAGTCCCAGCTTCATGCCTGTCCAGCATGGATGACCTGAAAAGGAGGATAACCTTATGCATCATAAGGTGGAGAGGGTGGTTAGTGTTCTTCCTGGTGAAGACACTGAATGTTTGACTCTTTGTAGTCTGTCACACATGGAAGAGTTGATATCTAGATGCCTTTCCCAAGACTCTCACGAGAAACACATTTTGTCCAACATTAAATACTGTCTGTACACCTTTCTTGACCCATGGTACAAGGAGAAATTTGCCTCTCTCATGTTGGAGGCAGACATGCCATTTTCAGTGAATGCATGTCAGAGGGCCGTTGTGGAAGACTTTCTAAAAAGAATACCCTCAGACAACGCTGCTGACAGAGGTACTGGCTCTTTTCACCCACAAGAATTAAAGGGGAAGGTCAAACAAACCACATGCAACAGAGAGGGGGGAAATGTTCACCAACTTGGGCATTTTCATGAAGCTGTTACCTCAGCAAGGGATATCTGTGGGTGTAACTATGACAAGGAGGAAGAAGTTGACCAGAATGGTGAAGGACTACTTAAGTGATCATACAAGCGTCCTTCCTGATTCTTCAGTGCCCTTTAACTATTGGTTGTCCAAGCTGCACACTTGGCTCGACCTCTCCTTGTTCGCCTCACAGGTGCTGCCATGCCCTGCTGCAAGTGTGTCGTCTGAGTGGGTTTTTAGATCGTCTGGTACAATCATAACGGATAATGGGGCATTAGCGTGCCTGTCAATGGAAAATGAAGACAGGTTGACTCTTCTAAAATTAAAAAATGGCTGAATTTCCTCCAACTTTTTAAGCCCTACGGAGGACAGCAATGTAATGAAAATGCAGCCCAAATAGTTTCTTTTGGAAGTTGTCTTAATGTCCATCCCTTACCATCCAAATCCATTTTGTTCAGGAAATCACCTGCTCCTCCTCCTGCTTCTGCAACAAGTACTTAGTGGTCATCTATGTATACCCCACGTGAGTAATGTTTTTTAGTTTTTGAAAATTTTGCATATTGTGCAATGTTCAAATTTGTACTCCCTTTCTCTACATCTTGTAAAAACTACAAAATATATTTTGATGTCCACATCACGGCGTCTTTCAGCTGGTCTGATACAGACCCTTTCGAATAATTTTTTGAAAACTTTGCACATTGTGCAATGGTTAAACTCATACTCCCTATCTCTAGCAGTGGACTATTTGGAAGCTGGAACAATCCTTTTTTTTACTTTGATCTTATCAGCACGCAACTACACGATCTCAGTGCTTCCCCACACCACAAGCTGCATCAGGTGAACTGGTTTCTTGATTTGCCTTCTATCATACTTTGTGGGGGGTGGACTGTGGAAGAAATCAATATTGTGTGTGGTGGGGCACTTTGGGGGTATGACATGGTGTGGACACTGGGGCATTATACTGTGTGTGTGTGTGAATGGACTGATGAAGCTTCATCTTGTGTGAGGTGTTTGGAGAGTATCATACTGTGTGCGGGAGACTGTGGCGGCATCACAATGTGAGAAAAATTTATATATTGCTGGATTATGTCCCTGGTATAAGTATCCTATGCCAACATACACTGTAGGTCTCAAGAGCTGAATTCTGCACTGTGGCCACAGTATGGCAGAACACATAAAATGCATAGCACAGTGGCGTGCAAAAGACTCAGTGTTTGGCATAAGGAAGTCTGCCTCCGGGCACATACCTCAAACTCAGTGTTCTCCCGTTTGTAGTCATAGTTTATAGAGTTGCTACTGGATATATATTGGGCTGTAAATTGCATACTTATGCATATATTAGCAACATGATTATTTGGAGATCCTCATTTCTAGGAAACTGAATATATAAGATAATAAGAAGCAATAGAATAAAGCACCACTCCAGTATATATTTTTTTTCATTGCAGCGCTGATGTGATGCTACTAATTTACGATTAGTGTTGAGCATTCCGATACCGCAAGTATCGGGTATCGGCCGATATTTGCGGTATCGGAATTCCGATACCGAATTCCGATACTTCCCGCGTATCGGATACCGGAATCGGAAGTTCCCAGAATTCAAACTGAACGCAGCAGCCAATGAGGAATGATTGGAAGTGTGGGCACATCCTGTTTAGCATGGTGGGCATGTAAGTACTGGCAAGGCTTGGATTGGCTGCTGAAATGATGTCACTCTGCACTATAAAAAACGCTGCCGCCATTTTGCGCTCACTCTGCTGTGATTTCAGTTAGGGACAGGACGCTGTGTTCTAACTGAGGGCCAGTCGAGCTAGCTAATTGCTTTATTTTCCTTTCCAAAGGCTAATTTAGCAAAACGCTGTGTGTTCTTCACTGTTCACCTTGCTCTTGCCTTGCAGCGCTGTTTTAACAGCGTTCTGCAAGGTCTCTGTGTGTGTGTGTGTGTGTGCAGCTCACTCTGTAGTCTGTGTGCAGCCATATACCCGGTTGTATTCAGCTCAGGGGGGGTTCACACTGCCTCACACAGTTGTCCTTTTTTGCTCTTAGTGCAGCCTGCTGCACATTTTTTCTCAAATTTCCTATTAGTGTCTTTCCACTAGTATCCAGCTAAATAGTGGAAAAACACTATATAGGATAACCTAGAGGAGGGTTTTTTGGCCTTGCAGCGCCGTTTACGGCTGTCTGCACGGTCTCCGTGTGAGCCCGGCTCGCCCTGTAGTCTGTGTGCAGCCATAGCCGGTTGGATTCAGCTCAGGGTTCGTTACTGGCTCATACCTAGAGAAAAATTTTACTTTTTTTCAAATAGTGCAGCCTGTTTAAAATTTGAAAAACAAAAATTCCTATTAGTGTCTTTCCACTCGTATCCAGCTAAATAGTGGAAAAACACTATATAGGATAACCTAGAGGAGGGTTTTTTGGCCTTGCAGCGCCGTTTACGGCTGTCTGCACGGTCTCTGTGTGAGCGCAGCTCACCCTGTAGTCTGTGTGCAGCCATAGCCGGTTGGATTCAGCTCAGGGTGCGTTACTGCCTCATACCTTGAAAAACAATTTCCTTTTTTTCAAATAGTGCAGCCAGTTTAAAATTTGAAAAAAAAAATTCCTATTAGTGTCTTTCCACTCGTATCCAGCTAAATAGTGGAAAAACACTATATAGGATAACCTAGAGGAGGTTTTTTTGGCCTTGCAGCGCCGTTTACGGCTGTCTGCATGGTCTCCGTGTGAGCCCAGCTCGCCCTGTAGTCTGTGTGCAGCCATAGCCGGTTGGATTCAGCTCAGGGTTCGTTACTGCCTCATACCTTGAGAAAAATTTTACTTTTTTTCAAATAGTGCAGCCTGTTTAAAATTTGAAAAACAAAAATTCCTATTAGTGTCTTTCCACTCATATCCAGCTAAATAGTGGAAAAACACTATATAGGATAACCTAGAGGAGGGTTTTTTGGCCTTGCAGCGCCGTTTACGGCTGTCTGCACGGTCTCTGTGTGAGCGCAGCTCACCCTGTAGTCTGTGTGCAGCCATAGCCGGTTGGATTCAGCTCAGGGTGCGTTACTGCCTCATACCTTGAAAAACAATTTCCTTTTTTTCAAATAGTGCAGCCAGTTTAAAATTTGAAAAAAAAAATTCCTATTAGTGTCTTTCCACTCGTATCCAGCTAAATAGTGGAAAAACACTATATAGGATAACCGAGAGGAGGGTTTTTTGGCCTTGCAGCGCCGTTTACGGCTGTCTACACGGTCTCCGTGTGATTTAAACTAGCTCTGTAGCCCGATCTGCACCAAAAAAAAAGTTAAGTTCACCAAGCACAACTTAACACTTGTGTAGGCCACATTTGAAAAATAATAAAGTTTAGTCCACAATTTACAACATTAGTGTTTCTTACACCTGTTAGGAGGAGCATTTCAGGAATAAGCACACTAAGGCCTTAGTACTTTTCTGCTTATCTTTATCTGTCAACCAAGATGAAGAGGGCAGGGAGTAAGGCACGTGGGCGTGGGCGCGGAGCAGGGAGAGGAGCAGGGAGAGGACGTGGTGATTCTGTGCCTGCTGCGGGCGCCGGTGACTCGTCGTCACTCAGTTTCAGCAGGGAACAGTCCTTCATGCGCAGCTTTGTCGGAGAGCGCCGTGCACCGCTGCTACGTGAAGACCAAATTGAAGCCGTTGTCGGGTGGATGGCAGCTAACGCCTCGGCATCGACTTCAGTTAGTGCCACATCCTCTCAGGCACAGAGCACTGGAGAGCAGCCATCTGTCTCTTCACCACCTGCCAAATTGGCCAGGTAGTCAGAGAGCCCAGGACAGGAGCTGTCTCTACTTCTGTTCTCTGAATCTCTTGGCTTGGAAACAGGGGGCCAGCCAAGCAGCATTGGAGAAATGGAAGAAGAGGCAGTGTGCAGTGATGCCCAAAAGCTTTATCTCTCTGACTCTGAAGAGGCAGGTGGGCCAGTGCCTCCGGTGACCACAGCGCAGTACGCATCTGATGATGAAACTCAGGTGCCGCTTTCTGATGCGTACTGTGCTGCCGAGACTACCCAGGAGGAGCAGTTGGTGGCAGAGGGTAGTGGAGATGATGAGGTCCTTGACCCATCGTGGCGTGAGGAACAGGAAGGTGGTGGGAGCAGCTCTGAGGAAGAGCTTCCCCTTACGGGCCAAAGAGGGAGAGGGAGGGGGAAGACTGCGGAGCCTGTAGCCTCCACTTTGGCACCCGTTAGGAGCCTGTCTCTTTCCAAAGCCAAAAAGGGCGCTCCAAAGACTTGCAGTGCCTGGTCCTTTTTTGACACAGTTGCAGATGACATTTGTTTTGTCAAATGCAAGCTGTGTCATCAGAAAGTAAAAAGAGGTAAAAGTGTCAGCAACCTCAATACCACAAATATGTGGAAACATGTGCGGAACAGGCACGCGGTGGAGTTACAGAAACACAGTGAAGACGTAGGCCAACCAACAGCGGCAGCTACCACCTCTTCATCTCGTGTTGCCTCTTTCTCCACTGTTGTCCAGAGACCTAGTGTTATTCCACCCACAGCACCACCTTCCCAGTCATCCTCACACTCCCAGTCTACTCTACAGCCATCAGTAGTCCAGGCATGGGAGAAAAGGCGGGCATTCTCGGCCAACCACCCCCGAGCACAGGCTCTGAATGCAGGCATTGCCAAACTGTTGTCCCTGGAAATGCTCTCGTTCAGGCTGGTGGAGACTGACAGCTTCCGTGACTTGATGGCATTGGCAGTCCCACAGTACAAGGTGCCCAGCCGCTTTTACTTCAGCAGGCAGGCTGTCCCTGCCCTGCACAGGCATGTTGAGGCAAACATAAAACATGCGCTACTGAACGCCGTCAGTAGCAAGGTCCACCTCACCACCGATGCGTGGACCAGTCAGCATGGACAGGGGCGATATGTTTCCCTCACTGCCCATTGGGTTAATGTTGTTGAGCCAGGTACAGATCGTGCGAGTGGCGCAGGACGTGTCCTGCCCACTCCAAGGATTGCAGGAATCCAGTCTGTACGCATCGACTCCTCCTCTTACACCAGTTCCTCTGATTCCTCTCTGCAGGATCCGTCACAGTCCACCTCCACATGGACCCGTGAACGTTTACCTATGACCGACATGAGCACAGCCGTGGCCAAACGTCAGCAGGCCGTCTTGAAACTAGTTTCATTGGGGCATCGAAGCCACACAGCGCAGGAGCTCTGGAATGCCATCAAGCAGGAGAGCGATGTGTGGTTACTGCCAGCGAATCTCCAGCCAGGCATGGTAGTGTGTGACAATGGCCGAAATCTGGTGGCAGCTTTGGCCCTTGGCAACCTCACTCACATCCCATGTCTGGCACATGTGCTCAATTTGGTTGTGCAGAGTTTTCTGAGGGACTATCCGGATCTTGATGCCCTGCTGCACAAGGTCCGCTTAGAGTGTGCTCACTTGCGGCGTTCCAGCTTGGCCAGATCCTGCATTGCTGCTCTGCAGCGCCGATTCCGCCTTCCGGAACACCGCATCATATGTGACCTACCTACCCGGTGGAATTCCACGTTACATATGTTGGAGCGGTTGTGTGAGCAGCAGCAAGCAGTTATGGAGTACCAGCTGCATCAGACGCAAAGAAGTCGCAGTCAGCGCCGATCAGACTTCACAACCACAGAGTGGGCCACTATGAAGGACGTCTGCCAGGTTTTGCGTCCTTTTGATTATTCCACGCGGATGGCAAGTGCAGATGATGCACTAGTCAGCATGACTGTCCCCCTTATCTGCCTGCTTCAGCAAACTTTGCAAGGGTTAAGGGATGATGTGGTGGAAGAGGTGGAGGATGAGTCACCTTTTCCATCAGCTTCTGGAGAGTCAGCGCCACGTGGTTCCTCACAAAGGGGTACGCAGGGGCCAATTTGTGAGGAGGATGAGGAGGAGTCAATGGAGGAGGAAGAGCTCCGTCCAGAGGAGGGAGCGACACAATTGTCCAGTGGTCAGTGTGTACAGCGAGGGTGGGGTGATGACGAGCGGGCAGAGATCATGTCTCAAGCAGGGGACAGCATTTCTGGGCCAGTTGGCACTCTGCAGCACATGGTGGATTTCATGCTGCAGTGCCTGAGAAACGACCGCCGCATCGACCACATTCTCAACATGCCTGATTATTGGGTGTTCACCCTCCTCGATCCTCGCTACCGGGACAACGTCCAAAACCTCATCCCTGCGTTGACCCGGGAGCGTAAATTGCGGGAGTACCACGACACACTGGTGAATTCCATCATCTTCTCCTGTCCAACTGAGAGGAGTGCTGCTAGTGCTTTACAAAGCAGCTCAGTGCGTCGAGGCAGTGGGGGAGGCTCTGCCCAAAGAGGGAGCAGAAGCAGTGCCTCTGCCCAAGGCAAGCCCAGTATGGCACAACTCTGGCACACTTTTGTGTGCCCGCCCCAAATGTCTACACCATCACCGGCGGCTCCAGTCAGCAGGAGGCAACGGTTCCGTCAGATGGTGACAGACTACATGGCTTGCCCTCTTACTGTACTCCCAGACGGCTCTTCCCCGTTCAAGTTTTGGGTCTCTAAGCTGGATACATGGCCAGAGCTAAGCCAGTATGCATGGGAGGTGCTGGCTTGCCCTGCGGCTAGTGTCTTATCGGAACGTGTCTTTAGTGCCGCAGGTGGTGTACTAACAGACCGTCGCATGCGACTATCCTCCGATAACGTTGACCGGCTTACTTTCCTGAAAATGAACCAGGCCTGGATCTCGCAGGAATTTGCCACTCCTCTGCCTGATTAAGTAATTGGGTGTCATCCAGGTCTCCTGCTGTGTTCATCTTTCTACCACCTGAACTGCTATTCCTGGGCTCCAACACCGCCAGTTGCGGCTCAGAAGTGCAGGCTGCACAGTAAAAACATACGACCCAGTGTTATTGGGTTTCAGTAATGTCAGCTGATCCCCAGCTGTGTAGCCGGCAATGTGTCCTGCGACCGCCACGCTGGCACAACAACCTAAATGTAAGGGAACCTGTCCCCCCCCCCGTCGTTTGTTACTGAAAGAGCCATCTTGTGCAGCAGTAATGCTGCACAAGGAAAAGGTAGCTCTTTTTTTTTAGCTCTTTGCACACGCAGAACTTAACACTTATAAAATGTGTTCACTGATACCGTTATACCGTCCCGGAGCTGGGACTTTCCTTCGTAATGTGACGCAGCACAGCCGTCATTCCTACCCCCTTGGTGCCATGTGCTGCCTCCTCAGCGTTGTTTTAAGCTGTCACGGAGCCTGCGCTGTTCTGTTATCCCTTGGGCATGCCCTATTTGTGCTGCCTGTCTTCTGACATAATTTGGTGTCAGGCTGGCTGCGCCTGTGCGGCCGCGCTGCCCGAGATCCCGCCTCGCAGTGTCTTCTGATTGAGTCACACTGCGGGCCTGGGATCCATGGGCATGCGCAGTGCATATCTTCCCCTCGGGCTCTCGCTTATTTCCCTCCGCCTTCTTTAGACTGTGCGCCGTCAGCTGATCCCTAGCATGCCACGGCCGTGACACCGCACACCGTCTGAAGAAGAGGGAAGGAGGGGAGTGAGAGTCGAGGTTATGCACTGTGCATGCCCATGGTTCCAAGGCCCGCAGTGGGATTACGTTAGACGAGACTGCGAGGTGGGATCTGGAGCAGCGTGGACGCACAGGCACTGACAGCCTGACACCAAATTATGTCAGAAGACAGGCAGCGCTAATTGGGCATGGCCAAGGGCTAACAGAACAGCGCAGGCTCCGTGACAGCTTAAAACAACGCTGAGGAGGCAGCGCACGGCATCAAGGGGATAGGAATGACAGCTGTGCTGTGTCCCATTACGAAGGAAATTCGCACCTCCGGAACGGTTTAACGGTATAAAGGGACACATTTTTAGTGTTTACTTCGGTGTTTGCAAGGAGCATAATTAAAAGAGCAACCTTTTCCTTTTGCATCCTTAGTGCTGCACAAGATGGCTCTTTCAGCTACAAACGTCTTGGGGGGGGGGGTTAAAGGTTTCCTTTCAACTTGCTCCAATCAGGCTTCGGCCTACACTCTGTTCCTCTGCTCCTCCTGCTGTCCCTGGGCTCTAACACCGCCAGTTGGTGCATGGAAGTGCTGTGTGCACAGTCAACAGTCGCTCCTCTGTTATTGGGGTTCAGTAACGTCAGCTGATCCCCAGCTGTGTGTGCGGCAATACCTCCAATCTGCTCCTCCTGCTGTCCCTGGGCTCTAACACCGCCAGTTGGTGCCTGGAAGTGCTGTGTGCACAGTCAACAGTCGCTCCTCTGTTATTGGGGTTCAGTAACGTCAGTTGATCCCCAGCTGTGTATCCGGCAATGTGTCATGCGACCGCCACGCTGGCACAACTAAAATGTAAGGGGACCTGTCCCCCCCCCCCCCTAGGCGTTTGTTACTGAAAGAGCCACCATGTGCAGCACTAATACTGCACAAGGGAAAGGTCGCTCTTGAAATTATGCTCCTTGCAAACGCTGAACTACACACTCATGTAATGTGTGACTTTCCTTTCTAATGATACGCAGCACCACCCTTGTTAGCGCTGCCCGTCTTTTGGCATCATTGGTTAGCTGGCTGCGCCTGTGCGTCTGCCCTGCTCGAAACAACGCCCCTCCGTGTCTTATTTTTTTGAACAGCGAGGGTGTGATTGATGGGCATGTGCAGTGCATATGTTTGCCTGTGTTCACTCATCTCCTTCCGCCTTCTTCAGACTGGGTGTCCTCATGGCCGCGGCAGGCGATAAGGGATCAGATGAGGCCGCCCAGTCTGAAGCAGGTGTAAGGACATGTGTGAGCGTCAAACATATTTACTGAACAAGGCCACGAATCCCAGCCACGCAGTGTGATTTTTTGAAAACACACTGTGGGTCTGGGATTCATGTCCATCGCTAACCGTAACGGCCGACATTAAATGAGGTCAGAAGACAGGAAGCGCTCACAGCGCATGGCCAAGGGATCCCAATAGCGCAGACTCCTGTACAGCAAATAACAACGCTCAGGAATCTGCGCACAGCAGCTAGGTGTAAATTTTGACACCTGTGCTGCATCTCCTTAAAAAAACTAGTAGTCACGCCTCCACTACTGTTTGACAGTATAATGGGCTAAACAGTGTACGTGTTTTATTCAGCGTGTGCAAGGAGCAAAATTAAATAGAGCAACCTTTGACTTGTGCATCATTAATGCTGTTCAAGGTGTGGCTCTTGTACCTTGCAACACCTGAGGGGGGGGTTAAAGGTAACCTTTGAAATTGGTTCAACTAGGCTTCGGCCTACACTCTGCTCCTCTACTCCTCCTGCTGACCCTGGGCTCAAACACCGCTAGTTTCTGCCCGGAACTGCTAGCTGCACAGAGAAAAACACCAGTCAATGTGTTCGTTTGGTTCAGCACCGCCAGCTGTTCCCCTGCTGTGTAGTTGGCATCGAGTCCAGCACAAGCCACGCTGGCACAACCGACCAAAAGCTGCCACCAGTGCAGGCTTCGGCCTACACTCTGCTCCTCTCCTCCTCCTGCTGACCCCGGGCTCAAACACGCCAGTTTCTGCCCGGACATGCTAGCTGCACAGAGAGAAACACCAGCCAATGTGTTAGTGGGGTTCAGCACCGCCAGCTGTTCCCCTGCTGTGTAGTCGGCATCGTGTCCAGCACAAGCCACGCTGGCACAACTGACCAAAAGCTGCCACCAGTGCAGGCTTCGGCCTACACTTTGCTCCTCTCCTCCTCCTGCTGACCCTGGGCTCAAACAACGCCAGTTTCTGCCCGGACATGCTAGCTGCACAGAGAAAAACACCAGCCAATGTGTTAGTGGGGTTCAGCACCGCCAGCTGTTCCCCTGCTGTGTAGCTGGCAACGTGTCCTGCAAACGCCACGCAGGCACATGAACTGAAATTGAAGGGAGCCTGCCCCCCACCCCCCCAGGTGTTTCTATGTATAACAGCCACCTTGTACAGCAGTACTGCTGCATTTGTACAAGGTGGCTGACTTTTTCTCCTTGCACACGTGGAACTCAACAAGTACAAAATGTGTCTCATTACAGACCATTACAATGTCCCTGAGGTGTGACTTTCCTTTTTAATGACACGCAGCACCCCCATTGTTAGCGCTGCCCGTCTCCTGACATCATTGGTTGGCTGGCTGTGCCTGTGCGTCCCCCCTGCCCGACACAACGCCCCCCGTTGTCTCATATATTTTGACTGCGAGGGTGTGATTGATGGGCACGAGCAGTGCATATGTTCCCCTGTCTTCACTCCCCTCCTTCCGCCTTCTTCTGACTGTGCGGCCTCATGGCCGCGGCATGCGATAAGGGATCAGCTGAGGCAGCCCAGTCTGAAGCAGGTGTAAGGACATGTGTGAGCGGCGAACATATTTAATGCACAAGGCCACGAATCCCAGCACCGCAGTGTGACTTTAGGAAAAGCCACTGTGGGTCTGGGATTTATGGCCATCGTTAACCGCACCGGCCAACATGAAATGAGGTCATGAGACGGCCTGCACTAACAGGGTATTGCCAAGGGATAACACAAGAGCGCAGTTTCCTGTACTGCAAATAACAACGGTAAGGAATCTGCGCACAGCACCTAGGTGTAAATTTGTACACCTGTGCTGCGTCTCCTTAAAAAGACTAGTAGTCACGCCTCCACTACTGTTTTACAGTATAATGGGCAAAATAGTGTACGTGTTTAATTCAGCGTGTGCAAGGAGCAAAATTAAATAGAGCAACCTTTGACTTGTGCATCATTAATGCTGTTCAAGGTGTGGCTCTTGTACCTTGCAACACCTGAGGGGGGGTTAAAGGTAACCTTTGAAATTGGTTCAACTAGGCTTCGGCCTACACTCTGCTCCTCTACTCCTCCTGCTGACCCTGGGCTCAAACACCGCTAGTTTTTGCCCGGAACTGCTAGCTGCACAGAGAAAAACACCAGTCAATGTGTTAGTGGGGTTCAGCAACGCCAGCTGTTCCCCTGCTGTGTAGTCGGCAACGTGTCCAGCACAAGCCACGCTGGCACAACAGAACAAAAGCTGCCACCAGTGCAGGCTTCGGCCTACACTTTGCTCCTCTCCTCCTCCTGCTGACCCTGGGCTCAAACAACGCCAGTTTCTGCCCGGACATGCTAGCTGCACAGAGAAAAACACCAGCCAATGTGTTAGTGGGGTTCAGCACCGCCAGCTGTTCCCCTGCTGTGTAGTCGGCATCGTGTCCAGCACAAGCCACGCTGGCACAACTGACCAAAAGCTGCCACCAGTGCAGGCTTCGGCCTACACTTTGCTCCTCTCCTCCTCCTGCTGACCCTGGGCTCAAACAACGCCAGTTTCTGCCCGGACATGCTAGCTGCACAGAGAAAAACACCAGCCAATGTGTTAGTGGGGTTCAGCACCGCCAGCTGTTTCCCTGCTGTGTAGCTGGCAACGTGTCCTGCAAACGCCACGCAGGCACATGAACTGAAATTGAAGGGAGCCTGCCCCCCACCCCCCAGGTGTTTCTATGTATAACAGCCACCTTGTACAGCAGTACTGCTGCATTTGTACAAGGTGGCTGACTTTTTCTCCTTGCACACGTGGAACTCAACAAGTGCAAAATGTGTCTCATTACAGACCATTACAATGTCCCTGAGGTGTGACTTTCCTTTTTAATGACACGCAGCAACCCCATTGTTAGCGCTGCCCGTCTCCTGACATCATTGGTTGGCTGGCTGTGCCTGTGCGTCCCCCCTGCCCGACACAACGCCCCCCGTTGTCTCATATATTTTGACTGCGAGGGTGTGATTGATGGGCACGAGCAGTGCATATGTTCCCCTGTCTTCACTCCCCTCCTTCCGCCTTCTTCTGACTGTGCGGCCTCATGGCCGCGGCATGCGATAAGGGATCAGCTGAGGCAGCCCAGTCTGAAGCAGGTGTAAGGACATGTGTGAGCGGCGAACATATTTAATGCACAAGGCCACGAATCCCAGCACCGCAGTGTGACTTTAGGAAAAGCCACTGTGGGTCTGGGATTTATGGCCATCGTCAACCGCACCGGCCAACATGAAATGAGGTCATGAGACGGCCTGCACTAACAGGGTATTGCCAAGGGATAACACAAGAGCGCAGTTTCCTGTACTGCAAATAACAACGGTAAGGAATCTGCGCACAGCACCTAGGTGTAAATTTGTACACCTGTGCTGCGTCTCCTTAAAAAGACTAGTAGTCACGCCTCCACTACTGTTTTACAGTATAATGGGCAAAATAGTGTACGTGTTTAATTCAGCGTGTGCAAGGAGCAAAATTAAATAGAGCAGCCTTTGACTTGTGCATCATTAATGCTGTTCAAGGTGTGGCTCTTGTACCTTGCAACACCTGAGGGGGGGTTAAAGGTAACCTTTGAAATTGGTTCAACTAGGCTTCGGCCTACACTCTGCTCCTCTACTCCTCCTGCTGACCCTGGGCTCAAACACCGCTAGTTTTTGCCCGGAACTGCTAGCTGCACAGAGAAAAACACCAGTCAATGTGTTAGTGGGGTTCAGCAACGCCAGCTGTTCCCCTGCTGTGTAGTCGGCAACGTGTCCAGCACAAGCCACGCTGGCACAACAGAACAAAAGCTGCCACCAGTGCAGGCTTCGGCCTACACTTTGCTCCTCTCCTCCTCCTGCTGACCCTGGGCTCAAACAACGCCAGTTTCTGCCCGGACATGCTAGCTGCACAGAGAAAAACACCAGCCAATGTGTTAGTGGGGTTCAGCACCGCCAGCTGTTCCCCTGCTGTGTAGTCGGCATCGTGTCCAGCACAAGCCACGCTGGCACAACTGACCAAAAGCTGCCACCAGTGCAGGCTTCGGCCTACACTTTGCTCCTCTCCTCCTCCTGCTGACCCTGGGCTCAAACAACGCCAGTTTCTGCCCGGACATGCTAGCTGCACAGAGAAAAACACCAGCCAGTGTGTTAGTGGGGTTCAGCACCGCCAGCTGTTCCCCTGCTGTGTAGCTGGCAACGTGTCCTGCAAACGCCACACAGGCAGATGAACTGAAATTGAAGGGAGCCTGCCCCCCACCCTCCCAGGTGTTTCTATGTATAATGGCCACCTTGTACAGCAGTACTGCTGCATTTGTACAAGGTGGCTGACTTTTTCTCCTTGCACACGTGGAACTCAACAAGTACAAAATGTGTCTCATTACAGACCATTACAATGTCCCTGAGGTGTGACTTTCCTTTCTAATGATACGCAGCACCCCCCTTGGTAGCGCTTCCCGTCTTCTGACATCATTGGTTGACTTGTTGCGCCTGTGCGTCCGCCCTGCCTGAAACAATGCTCCTCGTTGTCTTATTTTGACTGCGAGGGTGTGATTGATGGGCACGAGCAGTGCATATCTTCACCTGTCTTAACTCATCTCCTTCCGCCTTCTTCAGACTGTGCAGCCTCATGGCCGCGGCATGCGAGAAGGGATCAGCAGAGGCCGCCCAGTCTGAAGCAGGTGTAAGGACGTGTGTGAGCGGCCAAAATATTTACTGCTCAAGGCCACGAATCACAGCACCGCAGTGTGACTTTATGAAAAGGCACTGTGGGTCTAGGATTTATGGCCATCGTTAACCGCACCGGCCAACATGAAATGAGGTCATAAGACGGGCAGCTCTAACAGGGCATTGCCAAGGGATAACACAAGAGCGCAGACTCCTGTACAGCAAATAACAACGCTCAGGAAGCTGCGCCAAGCACCAAGGCGTTATTTGGGACACCTGTGCTGCGTCTCCTTAAAAAGCCATGTCACGCATCCACTACAGTTTGACTGTAGAATGGGCTAAATTGTGTACGTCTTTCATTCAGCGTGTGCAAGTAGACAAATTAATAGAGCAACCTTTCACTTGTGCAGCATTAATACTGCACAAGGTGTGTCTCTTGTACTTTGTAACACCTGAGGGGGGGGTTTAAGGTTTCCTTTGAAATTGGTTCAAATAGGCTTCGGCCTACACTCTGCTCCTCTCCTCCTCCTCCTGCTTCAACACGGGCTCTAACATCGCTAGTTTTTGACCGCAAGTGCTAGCTGCACAGAGAAAAACACACGCCATTGTGTTAGTGGGGTTCAGCAACGCCAGCTGTTCCCCCACTGTGTAGCCGGCAAAGTGTCCTGCAAACGCAATGCAGACACAAAGCTGCCTCCAGTGCAGGCTTCGGCCTACACTCTGCTCCCCCTGCTTACCCTTAGCTCCAACACCGCTAGTTGGGGCTCTAGGAAGACAATCTTTAATAGGCAACGCATCTGGGTTCCAGCACCGCCAGCTGGTTCTCGGCAGTGTTCTTGTCACAGGTACTCCCTCGTGCCAAGCCTGGTTTCAGCACCGTCAGCTGTTTCCGGGTTGTGTCAAGCTCACTGAGACGCCTATGCTTGCCCCGTCGTGGTGCGGTCGGGTTAGCCAACTCCAGGGTGCCTCCAGTTTAGGAGCTTCCTATGTGGGCTGCGTGAACTGGTAGTCAAGGCTGGTTCTGTAGTGCCAGTAGGCCCAGCTCCCCCTGTAGGACTGTTGGGGTTCGGTAACGGCGGCTGCCTCGCGGCCTAGCTGTTCTCTCCTCTCCTGTGGGCCTTGGGGTCCACCACCTGGTTCCAGCACCGTCAGCTGCTTCCGAGCCGAGCCTTTGGCTAGGTGCCTCCTCCTGGGTATCCGAGTTCCGCCAACGTCAGGCGGTCCTTGGTAGTGCTTTTAAGCGCGGGCACCTACAGCTTAGTAACCGGGTTCCAGCACCGCCAGCTGGTCCTCGGTCGTGCCATTGGCTCTTGCACACTGGGGCAACACATCTGGGTTCCAGCACCGCCAGCTGGTTCTCGGCAGTGTTCTTGTCACAGGTACTCCCTCGTGCCAAGCCTGGTTTCAGCACCGTCAGCTGTTTCCGGGTTGTGTCAAGCTCACTGAGACGCCTATGCTTGCCCCGTCGTGGTGCGGTCGGGTTAGCCAACTCCAGGGTGCCTCCAGTTTAGGAGCTTCCTATGTGGGCTGCGTGAACTGGTAGTCAAGGCTGGTTCTGTAGTGCCAGTAGGCCCAGCTCCCCCTGTAGGACTGTTGGGGTTCGGTAACTGCGGCTGCCTCGCGGCCTAGCTGTTCTCTCCTTTCCTGTGAGCCTTGGGGTCCACCACCTGGTTCCAGCACCGTCAGCTGGTTCCAGGCCGAGCCTTTGGCTTAGGTGCCTCCTCCTGGGTATCCGAGTTCCGCAAACGTCAGGCGGTCCTTGGTAGTGCTTTTAAGCGCGGGCACCTACAGCTTAGTAACCGGGTTCCAGCACCGCCAGCTGGTCCTCGGTCGTGCCATTGGCTCTTGCACACTGGGGCAACGCATCTAGGTTCCAGCACCGCCAGCTGGTTCTCGGCAGTGTTCTTGTCACAGGTACTCCCTCGTGCCAAGCCTGGTTTCAGCACCGTCAGCTGTTTCCGGGTTGTGTCAAGCTCACTGAGACGCCTATGCTTGCCCCGTCGTGGTGCGGTCGGGTTAGCCAACTCCAGGGTGCCTCCAGTTTAGGAGCTTCCTATGTGGGCTGCGTGAACTGGTAGTCAAGGCTGGTTCTGTAGTGCCAGTAGACCCAGCTCCCCCTGTAGGACTGTTGGGGTTCGGTAACTGCGGCTGCCTCGCGGCCTAGCTGTTCTCTCCTCTCCTGTGGGCCTTGGGGTCCACCACCTGGTTCCAGCACCGTCAGCTGGTTCCAGGCCGAGCCTTTGGCTTAGGTGCCTCCTCCTGGGTATCCGAGTTCCGCCAACGTCAGGCGGTCCTTGGTAGTGCTTTTAAGCGCGGGCACCTACAGCTTAGTAACCGGGTTCCAGCACCGCCAGCTGGTCCTCGGTCGTGCCATTGGCTCTTGCACACTGGGGCAACGCATCTGGGTTCCAGCACCGCCAGCTGGTTCTCGGCAGTGTTCTTGTCACAGGTACTCCCTCGTGCCAAGCCTGGTTTCAGCACCGTCAGCTGTTTCCGGGTTGTGTCAAGCTCACTGAGACGCCTATGCTTGCCCCGTCGTGGTGCGGTCGGGTTAGCCAACTCCAGGGTGCCTCCAGTTTAGGAGCTTCCTATGTGGGCTGCGTGAACTGGTAGTCAAGGCTGGTTCTGTAGTGCCAGTAGGCCCAGCTCCCCCTGTAGGACTGTTGGGGTTCGGTAACTGCGGCTGCCTCGCGGCCTAGCTGTTCTCTCCTCTCCTGTGGGCCTTGGGGTCCACCACCTGGTTCCAGCACCGTCAGCTGGTTCCGGGCCGAGCCTTTGGCTTAGGTGCCTCCTCCTGGGTATCCGAGTTCCGCCAACGTCAGGCGGTCCTTGGTAGTGCTTTTAAGCGCGGGCACCTACAGCTTAGTAACCGTGTTCCAGCACCGTCAGCTGGTCCTCGGTCGTGCCATTGGCTCTTGCACACTGGGGCAACGCATCTGGGTTCCAGCACCGCCAGCTGGTTCTCGGCAGTGTTTTTGTCACAGGTACTCCCTCGTGCCAAACCTGGTTTCAGCACCGTCAGCTGTTTCCGGGGTGTGTCAAACTCGCTGAGACGCCTATGTTTGCCCCGTCGTGTTGCAGTCGGGTTAGCCAACTCCAGGGTGCCTCCAGTTTAGGAGCTTCCTATGTGGGCTGCGTGAACTGGTAGTCAAGGCTGGTTCTGTAGTGCCAGTAGGCCCAGCTCCCCCTGTAGGACTGTTGGGGTTCGGTAACTGCGGCTGCCTCGCGGCCTAGCTGTTCTCTCCTCTCCTGTGGGCCTTGGGGTCCACCACCTGGTTCCAGCACCGTCAGCTGGTTCCGGGCCGAGCCTTTGGCTTAGGTGCCTCCTCCTGGGTATCCGAGTTCCACCAACGTCAGGCGGTCCTTGGTAGTGCTTTTAAGCGCGGGCACCTACAGCTTAGTAACCGGGTTCCAGCACCGTCAGCTGGTCCTCGGTCGTGCCATTGGCTCTTGCACACTGGGGCAATGCATCTGGGTTCCAGCACCGCCAGCTGGTTCTCGGCAGTGTTTTTGTCACAGGTACTCCCTCGTGCCAAACCTGGTTTCAGCACCGTCAGCTGTTTCCGGGGTGTGTCAAACTCGCTGAGACGCCTATGTTTGCCCCATCGTGTTGCAGTCGGGTTAGCCAACTCCAGGGTGCCTCCAGTTTAGGAGCTTCCTATGTGGGCTGCGTGAACTGGTAGTCAAGGCTGGTTCTGTAGTGCCAGTAGGCCCAGCTCCCCCTGTAGGACTGTTGGGGTTCGGTAACTGCGGCTGCCTCGCGGCCTAGCTGTTCTCTCCTCTCCTGTGGGCCTTCGGGTCCACCACCTGGTTCCAGCACCGTCAGCTGGTTCTCGGCAGTGTCTTTTGCTCTTGTACCTTCTGCTCCCCATCCTGGTTCCAGTACCGTCAGCTGGTTCCGGGCAGAGCCTTTGGCTTAGGTGCCTCCTTCTGGGTATCCAAGTTCCACCAACGTCAGGTGGTCCTTGGTAGTGCTTTCAGGCACGGGTACCTCCTGCTTAGTAACCGGGTTCCAGTAACGTCAGCTGGTCCTCGGTAGTTCCATTGGCTCTTGGACCTTCGGCTACCCATCCGGGTTCCAGTACCGTCAGCTGGTTCTCGGCAGTGTCTTTTGCTATTGTACCTTCTGCTCCCCATCCTGGTTCCAGTAACGTCAGCTGGTTCCGGGCAGAGCCTTTGGCTTAGGTGCCTCCTTCTGGGTATCCGAGTTCCGCCAACGCCAGGCGGTCCTTGGTAGTGCTTTTTAGCACGGGTACCTCCTGCTTAGTAACCGGGTTCCAGTAACGTCAGCTGGTCCTCGGTAGTTCCATAGGCTCTTGAACCTTCGGGTAGCCATCCGAGTTCCAGTTCCATCAGCTGGTTCTTGGCATTTTCTCAGCCTTCTTGTACCTTCTGCTACATTTCCAAGTTTAAGACCCTAAAGTCGACGACCCGGAAGACCACCCCGATGACGACGACCCGGAAGACCACCCCGATGACTACGACGACGACCCGGAAGACCACCCCGATGACGACGGCGGAGACGACGACGGCGGAGACGACGACGGCTGAGACGACGACGGCGGAGATGACGACACTGAAGACGACGACCCTGGAGACGACGACATGGAAGACCGAGAAGCAGAAGAACAAGAGGCTGCAGAACAAAGAGCAGAAGAACATTAAGCATAACACTTAATATCAGAGCAAAAGATATTATCTAAATTATATGCAGAAGAAGACTAAGCAGTGTATGGGGGTGAGTCCGTTCCTCCTCGTGGTGCCCCTGGATAAAGCCTGATGCTGCAGGCCAAACTGAACGCGGACAAATGTAACTTTTGTGACTGGCAGAACGGAAGGTGTAATCTTCCAACTTTTATAGATAACAACTACGGGAATGCCTGTCACAAATGAGAATATGATGAAGAAGTAGAATAGGAAGAATAATAACAGTGGAATAAAAAGAATATGTAGAATAGGAAGAATAATAATAGTTGAATAAAATGAATA
Organism: Ranitomeya imitator; assembly: GCF_032444005.1. Taxonomy (NCBI): domain Eukaryota; kingdom Metazoa; phylum Chordata; class Amphibia; order Anura; family Dendrobatidae; genus Ranitomeya; species Ranitomeya imitator. The sequence continues at coordinate 426,873,059 of NC_091287.1, read as the reverse complement.
TGAAGAATGTAATAAAAAAAAAAATAGGTAGAAGATGAAGAAGAAGATGAATAAGGTGAAGAAGAAGTTGATGTCAAAGATGCTGATGATGATGAAGATGAAAGTGTGGGAAAAGTAAAAAAAAAAAAGAAAAAAAAACAAGGGGAAGGGCGTGGAATAGTGAAACATCAATATCTGACAAAATAAAAAAAAATTTACATACTCAATATCTTTTTCACTCCGAACGTCTTAAAAAAAAACAAAACATGCTATTCTATTTGATTGGGCTAAACCTCATTGCCTTTAATGTCTCCGCCACCTCCCACAATACATCCTACATTATTCTTAGTTGTTTTCCTTGATGTAGAATGAACCTACAAGGAAAGAAAGGGTTTATTTTAATTCCAATATTTTGGTCCCATTGACTTGCATTGGGATCGGGTATCGGTATCGGCGATATCCGATATTTTTTGAATATCGGCCGATCCCAACCGATACCGATACTTTCCGATATCGGAAGGTATCGCTCAACACTATTTACGATCCCTGCTTCTGACCTTATACTCACCAGCCACCTTCTTCATCTTTTATTGGCGCTGCTCCTGTCAGTCTCCAGCAGATTGTGACCTGCCCGATCCCTCCAGTGTTTGCTAGAGTGAGCCATAGGTAACTTTTCAATGCAGGTCTATGAGAGCCTCGTTTTTTTGACCATTACCTCTAACTTCCAGTCAGTAAGACGTTGCAGTCACAAGATGGTGCCAGAGGACCAGAGTGGTGCCGGGAATAACGAAGACAGTAGGTGCTGAGTATAATATTAGGCGCAGGGATCTTACATTAGTAGCACCACTCCAGCGCTGTAATAAAAAAAATCATGGTGTTTTAAACTGACGAGGAAATCTGGCATGATAAATGATTTAAGACAAGCAGGGTACTTGATTGTATGTGCGGCATCCAGCATTGATGTCTGGTCTCTGAGCCAGCACACTAAACTAAAGGACTCAGAAAAAAGTCTTCAGTGGTGCACATCCAATAGTAACTCCAATTATGATGACCCCGGCTTGTCTACGTGCTGTAGAGTCAGCAATCATTGGAAGGCTAATACATTTTCCTGTACGGGCTGTTGCAGAGAAAACTTATGACCACTTAAAACTTTCCCTGGTAACAGCAGCTGATTTCTCAGGTTCTAGGTGTCAGAATCACATCAATCAGATAATAGCCAGAACACAGACATGACATGGAGGGTGCAGATGACATGACTAACAGTGGGTCAATGCACTGACATCATTATAGAGAACCTGTACAGCAGAGGCAGGAACATTGTGAGAAATTAAAACAAGCATATACATTTTAAATATTATCTTTGCATATTTTCAAAACTGGAAAACCTACATAAATTCAAGAGAAGAACCTACAATAATACTTGTAATTAGTGGCTTGCTTTTTGTCTCGTATTAAGTGATAATGTGTATTTAAAGCAATGCAATACAAATTTACCAGGTTAAAAAGGTAAAATAGCAAAATGTAGGCAAAAATAAATCCTTCAGTGACATCTAGTGGTCAGGAAGGAGAACAAAAAACATCCATTCACAACTTATTGCGACTGGTCAATTCAGCATATGGGAAGTTTTTACAATAACGCTGCATCCCACTTTTACACTAAATTTTACACATATAAAGTAAACAAGTATTAAATATGCTCAAAGTTTTCTTCGGGACTTCTAAGGACTGGTCCTCAAAGAGTGACCCTGAGAGAAACTTTAAAATTAACTGATTTTCTATGCAGACATTATATGACCGTTTTATGTAAGGCACTGCATGACATTTTAATTTTGCTATTGTATAACACTATTGTGTGAGGAATTTATTTGCAGACATGGTTTATGGCTTGGATTCTTATCCTAAGTCATGTGGCAAGGCTCATTAAGTTTGACTTTTAGGATTGCTATCTCCAATAGGTGGAGATGGAGTTCAATTCCTGTGCCTATCTGAAGAGGCAATTTGCCTATTTAAATAGGTCTCACTATGCAGACTTAGCAGTTTTCACTAGAAGAAACATTCCCCCCTGCAACCCACTGAGACAAAGCCTCCGGAAAAGTACTGCAGAGGAGATATGTATCACTGAGGTTATTAGCTTCAGTGATAACAAACTACAAAAATGCTCCAGCAAATTAAGTGCTGAGAGGGGTTAATCGGCCATGTTTAGGGCTATGTTTAGTGACAGCTGAAGAGTGAGTGGGAGGCTGTATACCATTTCTGTACCCCAGGGTGGAGTCAAGAGGAAAAATACACAGCCTTCTGGCTCATTCAGTGTTGGGTGTGTTTGGAGATGGTAGCTCCAGAGCTGTGTTTGAGGATAAGGAAAACTGAACCTTTTTTTTAATGTTTTTTTTTTCCTGAGGTTTATGTTTTTCTGAACATGGACTATGCTATTTGTTTTTGTGTTGTTTTCCTGTTAGGCCAGAAAGGCCATGTTTATGTTGCTAACCCTGCTGTGGTTGATGCTGTCCCTCAATAAACCAGTGAAAAATTCAAAGAGACAGCGTTCCTGTGTCTACCTCGATGAGCAGCCGAATGAGCATATCTACCACAGATGGTGCTAGAAGTGCGGGCAAGATCCCCTGGAAGCAAGTTTGACGGTGGTGGACAAACAACATTTCCTGGGTGAAGATGGCTATAAGGATGGAACAGCGATAGACAAAATGGAGGAGCTGATCAAGCACCTGATTCTGAGCAGCACCAGCAGCATCAAAAGAGGCAGCAAATCCAACAGGAAACAAATAAATTCTTGAAGCAGCAGATCCAATAGCAGCAGCGACAGATGGAACTCCTGGCACAGGACATCTACAGCAGAGAAACTGCCCCTCCCCCAAGTCCAGGTGATGACACATATGTGAGGAAGGCAGTAAGACGATGCATGCAAAAAAATGACCCCAGGTGATGATGTTGAGGTATTTTTGACTATGCTGAAAAGGGTAGCAGAACGGGAGCAACTGCTGCTGGAGCAGTGGGTGGAAGCGCTGGCTCCCTATTTAACTGGTGAACCCCAAAAGGCTTATTATGACCTGTCCTTACAGGATGCACTGGAATATTCCAAAATAGAAACTGAGATATTGGTACGCTCAGGATTAACTCTGTTGGTTAGAGCTCAAAGGGTCCACCATTGGGCGTAGTGTTCTGACAAAACCCCTCACTCCAAGATGTTCAACCTACTACATCTGGTACAGATTTGTTGCAGCTGGAGTCGTCCACCCCAACCCAGATGGTCAAAGTGAGTTGTTATGGACAGATTCATCCACTCCTTCCTAAGCCAGTGTAGACCTGGCTTGCCCAGGGAGACCTCTGGAATGCAGACAACCTGGTTGGCCTAGTGGGAAGGAACCAGGTGGTCAAGAAGTTCTTAAGAAAACCATGCAATGTTGCATCCCTATACTGGAGTACCCAGGAAGATGTTGACTCTCAAAAGAAGAGTAATAGAGTCATAACTGGTGGGAATCAAAGGTCCCAAGTGGCCACTGAGAGGTTGCCAAAGACAGCTGGAAAAGGGTTAATTTGTTGGAGATGTCAAGGTCCTGGGCAACAGCCAGCTATTGTCCTATGTCCACAAAACAGATGGACTTCAGAGTAGGGACGTGCTATTTGTGTTATGCCTATCCAGCCTGCAGTGCGCACTATCAGACCGGTGAAAGGCCACTGGCGTGTCTCGTGACAATAAATGGGGTACTGGTGTTGGGACTCTTGGACTCAGGGAGTTTGGTGATCCTAATAAGGGCCACACTCCCTCACTAGTTAATCCCAGGAAAACTCGTGGGCATTCACTATATTTACAGGGATGCCAAGGTCTACCCAGCTTCTACACTGTCTATAAAAACAAACCATGGCACTGAGTCCCATGAGGTTGAAGTAGTTAAACACCTTTTACACCTAGTAATATTGGGAAGGGACTTTAGCTTGTTCTGGGACTTATGGCGAAAGGCGGGGGCACCAAATTACTCAGATAGGAACTGGTTCAACAATGAAGAATCCCTTCACACTTTGAGGCTGATGAGTTCTTTGTGTCTTTGCTGGTGATGAGAATGAGACGGTGACCCATAAGGCCGAGATTCCTGATTTGTAGGTTTTCGGGGGGAATTTTGGGACTGCTCAAATAGAGGACTTTACATTAAAAGGGCATAGGCCAATGTTGCACAAGAGCTGGGGGCAGATACCAGGTTTACATATTTTGCCGTAAATGCTGATTTGCTATAATGGGTCACTAAACTGAGAGGGGAACTATTAGAGTAGCTGTTAGTACCGGGACACTATAGGCATTGGCTACTAGACCTGGCCCATTATCATGTCATGGTTGGGTATCTGTTGTGATGAGGTAATTGAGTACCACAATGGACATAGAAGTCAGAGCACATACAGTGATCTGACAATAACCCAAAAACATAGAACGAGCTCTGAGACGTGGGAACTCTGCTGACCGCAATCCCTAATCCTCTCCAACCACACTAGAGGCAGCCGTGGATTGCGCCTAACGCTCCCTATGCAACTCGGCACAGCCTGAGAAACTAGCTAGCCTGAAGATAGAAAATAAGTCTACCTTGCCTCAGAGAAATACCCCAAAGGAAAAGGCAGCCCCCACATATAATGACTGTGAGTTAAGATGAAAAGACAAACGTAGAGATGAAATAGATTTAGCAAAGTGAGGCCCGACTTACTAAACAGAGCGAGGATAGGAAAGGTAACTTTGCGGTCAACACAAAACCCTACAAACAACCACGCAAAGGGGGCAAAAAGACCCTCCATACCGAACTAACGGCACGGAGGTACACCCTCTGCGTCCCAGAGCTTCCAGCAAGCAAGAAAAAACAAATAGACAAGCTGGACAGAAAAAAACAGCAAACAAAATAGCAAAGCGGAACTTAGCTATGCAGAGCAGCAGGCCACAGGAACGATCCAGGAGGAAACAGGACCAATACTAGAACATTGACTGGAGGCCAGGATCAAAGCACTAGGTGGAGTTAAATAGAGCAGCACCTAACAACTTCACCACATCACCTGAGGAAGGAAACTCAGAAGCCGCAGTACCACTCTTCTCCACCAACGGAAGCTCACAGAGAGAATCAGCCGAAGTACCACTTGTGACCACAGGAGGGAGCTCTGCCACAGAATTCACAACAGTACCCCCCCCTTGAGAAGGGGTCACCGAACCCTCACCAGAGCCCCCAGGACAACCAGGATGAGCCATATGAAAGGCACGAACAAGATGGGGAGCATGGACATCAGAGGCAAAGACCCAGGAATTATCTTCCTGAGCATAACCCTTCCACTTAACCAGATACTGGAGTTTCCGTCTTGAAAGACGAGAATCCAAAATCTTCTCCACAATATACTCCAACTCCCCCTCCACCAAAACCGGGGCAGGAGGATCAACAGATGGAACCATAGGTGCCACGTATCTCCGCAACAATGACCTATGGAATACGTTATGTATGGAAAAAGAATCTGGAAGGGTCAGACGAAAAGACACAGGATTAAGAACCTCAGAAATCCTATACGGACCAATGAAACGAGGTTTAAACTTAGGAGAGGAAACCTTCATAGGAATATGACGAGAAGATAACCAAACCAAATCTCCAACACGAAGTCGGGGACCCACACAGCGTCTGCGATTAGCAAAACGTTGAGCCTTCTCCTGGGACAAGGTCAAATTGTCCACTACATGAGTCCAAATCTGCTGCAACCTGTCCACCACAGTATCCACACCAGGACAGTCCGAAGACTCAACCTGCCCTGAAGAGAAACGAGGATGGAACCCAGAGTTGCAGAAAAACGGCGAAACCAAGGTAGCCGAGCTGGCCCGATTATTAAGGGCGAACTCAGCCAAAGGCAAAAAGGACACCCAGTCATCCTGATCAGCAGAAACAAAGCATCTCAGATATGTTTCCAAGGTCTGATTGGTTCGTTCGGTCTGGCCATTAGTCTGAGGATGGAAAGCCGAGGAAAAAGACAAGTCAATGCCCATCCTACCACAAAAGGCTCGCCAAAACCTCGAAATAAACTGGGAACCTCTGAAAGAAACGATATTCTCTGGAATGCCATGTAAACGAACCACATGCTGGAAGAACAATGGCACCAAATCAGAGGAGGAAGGTAATTTAGACAACGGTACCAAATGGACCATCTTAGAGAAGCGATCACAGACCACCCAAATGACTGACATCTTTTGAGAGACGGGAAGATCTGAAATAAAATCCATAGAGATGTTTGTCCAAGGCCTCTTCGGGACCGGCAAGGGCAAAAGCAACCCACTGGCACGAGAACAGCAGGGCTTAGCCCGAGCACAAATCCCACAGGACTGCACAAAAGAACGCACATCCCGCGACAGAGATGGCCACCAAAAGGATCTAGCCACCAACTCTCTGGTACCAAAGATTCCAGGATGACCAGCCAACACCAAACAATGAACCTCAGAGATAACTTTATTCGTCCACCTATCACTGACAAACAGTTTCTCCGCTGGGCAACGATCAGGTTTATTAGCCTGAAATTTTTGCAGCACCCGCCGCAAATCAGGGGAGATGGCAGACACAATTACTCCCTCTTTGAGGATACCCGCCGGCTCAGATAAACCCGGAGAGTCGGGCACAAAACTCCTAGACAGAGCATCCGCCTTCACATTTTTAGAGCCCGGAAGGTACGAAATCACAAAGTCAAAACGGGCAAAAAACAGCGACCAACGAGCCTGTCTAGGATTCAACCGCTTGGCAGACTCGAGATAAGTCAAGTTCTTATGATCAGTCAAGACCACCACGCGATGATTAGCTCCTTCAAGCCAATGACGCCACTCCTCGAATGCCCACTTCATGGCAGGCAACTCTCGATTGCCCACATCATAATTTCGCTCAGCAGGCGAAAACTTCCTGGAAAAGAAGGCGCATGGTTTCATCACCGAGCAATCAGAACTTCTCTGCGACAAAACAGCCCCTGCTCCAATCTCAGAAGCATCAACCTCGACCTGGAATGGAAGCGAAACATCTGGTTGACACAACACAGGGGCAGAAGAAAAACGACGCTTCAACTCTTGAAAAGCTTCCACAGCAGCAGAAGACCAATTGACCACATCAGCACCCTTCTTGGTCAAATCGGTCAATGGTTTAGCAATACTAGAAAAATTGCAGATGAAGCGACGATAAAAATTAGCAAAGCCCAGGAACTTTTGCAGACTTTTCAGAGATGTCGGCTGAGTCCAATCATGGATGGCTTGGACCTTAACAGGGTCCATCTCGATAGTAGAAGGGGAAAAGATGAACCCCAAAAATGAAACCTTCTGAACACCAAAGAGACACTTTGATCCCTTCACAAACAAAGAATTAGCACGCAGGACCTGAAACACCGTTCTGACCTGCTTCACATGAGACTCCCAATCATCCGAGAAGATCAAAATGTCATCCAAGTACACAATCAGGAATTTATCCAGGTACTCTCGGAAGATGTCATGCATAAAGGACTGAAACACTGATGGAGCATTGGCAAGTCCGAATGGCATTACAAGATACTCAAAATGGCCCTCGGGCGTATTAAATGCAGTTTTCCATTCATCGCCTCGCTTAATACGCACAAGATTATACGCACCACGAAGATCTATCTTGGTGAACCAACTGGCCCCCTTAATCCGAGCAAACAAATCAGATAACAACGGCAAGGGGTACTGAAATTTAACCGTGATCTTATTTAGAAGGTGGTAATCTATACAAGGTCTCAGCGAACCATCCTTCTTGGCTACAAAAAAGAACCCTGCTCCTAATGGCGACGATGATGGGCGAATATGCCCCTTCTCCAAGGACTCCTTCACATAACTCCGCATAGCGGCGTGCTCAGGCACAGATAAATTAAACAGTCGACCTTTTGGGAATTTACTACCAGGAATCAAATCGATAGCACAATCACAATCCCTATGCTGAGGTAGGGTATCGGACTTGGGCTCATCAAATACATCCCGGTAATCAGACAAGAACTCTGGAACCTCAGAAGGGGTGGATGACGAAATAGTCAAAAATGGGACATCACCATGTACCCCCTTACAACCCCAGCTGGACACAGACATGGATTTCCAATCTAATACTGGATTATGGACTTGTAGCCATGGCAACCCCAACACGACCACATCATGCAGATTATGCAACACCAGAAAGCGAATAACCTCCTGATGTGCAGGAGCCATGCACATGGTCAGCTGGGTCCAGTACTGAGGCTTATTCTTGGCCAAAGGCGTAGCATCAATTCCTCTCAATGGAATAGGACACTGCAAGGGCTCCAAGAAAAACCCACAACGCCTAGCATACTCCAAGTCCATCAAATTCAGGGCAGCGCCTGAATCCACAAATGCCATGACAGAATACGATGACAAAGAGCAGATCAAGGTAACGGACAAAAGAAATTTTGACTGTACCGTACCAATGGTGGCAGACCTAGCGAACCGCTTAGTGCGCTTAGGACAATCAGAGATAGCATGAGTGGAATCACCACAGTAGAAACACAGCCCATTCAGACGTCTGTGTTCTTGCCGTTCAACTCTGGTCAAAGTCCTATCGCACTGCATAGGCTCAGGTTTAAGCTCAGGTAATACCACCAAATGGTGCACAGATTTACGCTCACGCAAGCGTCGACCGATCTGAATAGCCAAAGACATAGACTCATTCAAACCAGCAGGCATAGGAAATCCCACCATGACATCCTTAAGGGCTTCAGAGAGACCCTTTCTGAAAATAGCTGCGAGCGCACCTTCATTCCATTGAGTGAGTACGGACCACTTTCTAAATTTCTGACAATATACCTCTATATCATCCTGAGCCTGACACAGAGCCAGCAAATTCTTCTCTGCCTGATCCACTGAATTAGGTTCATCGTACAGCAATCCGAGCGCCAGGAAAAACGCATCGATATTACTTAATGCAGGATCTCCTGGCGCAAGAGAAAATGCCCAGTCCTGAGGGTCGCCACGTAAAAATGAAATAATGATCAAAACTTGTTGAACTGGGTCACCAGAGGAGCGAGGTTTCAAGGCCAGAAATAGTTTACAATTATTTTTGAAACTCAGAAATTTAGTTCTATCTCCAAAAAACAAATCAGGAATAGGAATTCTTGGTTCTAACATAGATTTCTGATCAATAGTGTCTTGAATCTTTTGTACTCTTGCCGAGAGCTGATCCACACATGAAGACAGACCTTTAATGTCCATCGCTAGGGTTGAGCGACCTTGACCTTTTTAGAGTCGAGTCGTGTTTTGCGAAACCCGACTATCTTAGAAGTCGAGTCGAGTGGAATCGGCCAATTATGGCGAAAAGTCGGGTATCGCCCGAAACACGAAACCCAATGCAAGTCAATGGGGGAGCATAGTCGGCAGTGAGTGGAGGCCAGGAAAACACCTACACTGCCCATTTTAATGGCAAAAACATCCATTCTTGTTACAGAAGCTTGTCAATCGTAATTTAGCTTATAATAATTGGAAGGCATTTGAAATTGGGGGTCATTTGGCTAAAGTTGTGGGGGGTAGGGCTGGTTCAAGTAATTAGTGGGCCCAGTAAATCTGGACCACGTCACGGCAGTGGAGCAGGGAGAGGTAAGTATTTCAACTTTGCAAGTGCTGTGATCCTGAGCCCCCCCGGCCCACTCGTTGGCATTGGCACTGGCACAGGGCCCCTCAAAGTACAGCGGTGTGTTTGCACGGCGGGGGCGCCTCCCACCGGCAGCAACACTTTTGCGTACTATGAGAGGCCCTGTGCCAGTGACGTCGCCAACTAGTATTTCTCCCCCCACCTGATGAAAGAACCTGCACTTTCATCTGCACCTTCCTCTTTGTCCCCGTGTAAGGTGGTATGGTATGCGGGAAGAGGAACCTGACTTTCAGGATCACAATCTTGCTGTGTAGCGTGCACAGGGAATTTTGCGTTATGGGTCAATGTACCAGCAGACTCATCTATCACTGGCTGGGCAATGGGCAGGATGAGGAGGAAACACAGATATAGGCCCAAAGAATAAAGTTGGCTAAATGCAGTTCAAAATTGGTAACACAGGACTAACCAGGGGGCATTGCAGTGGAGGACAACTGGAATGAGAGGCTGACACAGAGAGTAGGCCCAAATCAGTAAGTAGTCGAAATGCAGTTCAAAATTGGCAACCGTAGTAAACAGGCGGCACAGCTTTGTTCAGTGGAGGAGAACAGCAAGGAGTGGCAGACACTGATAGTAGGCCCTAACCCAACTAGTAGGCCAAATGCAGTCTAACATTAACAACTACTTAACAAGAGCCTGAAAATGGAATTTCAGGACAGGAAACCAGGAGAACAGCAAGGAGTGGCAGACACCGATAGTAGGCCCCAAACCAACTAGTACGCCAAATGCAGTTGTTCCATTTAACCACAATTTAATGAGAGCCTGAAGATAGAAGTTCAGGAAAGGCAACCTGGAGAACACCTTGGAGTGTAACACACCATCTCTCTACACCCAATACCCAATTTGTAGGCCTAATGCAGTGTAGTTTTCAACAACTACTAAACGAGAGTCGGAAGATCGAAGCAATGTGGACGAAACCTGGGGAACACCTTGGAGTGTAACACACCGTCTCTCTACACCCCATACCCAATTTGTAGGCCTAATGCAGTGTAGTTTTCTACAACTACTAAACGAGAGTCAGAAGACTGAAGCAATGTGGACGAAACCTGGGGAACACCTTGGAGTGGAACACACCATCTCTCTACACCCCATACCCAATTTGTTTGGCCTAATGCAGTGTAGTTTCCAACAACTACTAAACGAGAGCATGAAGATCGAAGCAATGGACAGGAAACCTGGGGAACACCTTGGAGTGGAACACACCATCTCTCTACACCCCATACCAAATTTGTAGGCCTAATGCAGTGTAGTTTCCAACAACTACTAAACGAGAGCATGAAGATCGAAGCTCAGGAAAGGCAACCTGGAGAACACCTTGGAGTGGAACACACCATCTCTCTACACCCCATACCCAATTTGTAGGCCTAATGCAGCGTAGTTTCCAACAACTACTAAACAAGAGCATGAAGATCGAAGCAATGGAGAGGAAACCTGGGGAACACCTTGGAGTGTAACACACCATCTCTCTACACCCCATACCCAATTTGTAGGCCTAATTGTTGTGAATTCTGTGGATGAATTCACTCCTGTGGTCACAAGTGGTACTGCAGCTTCTGAGCTTCCTCCCTCAGGTGTTCTGGTGAGCTCGTTGGCTGCTTTGGTATTTAACTCCACCTGATTCTGTCTTCCTTGCTCCTTGTCAATGTTCCAGTGTTGGATCTGAGCTTCTGGATCTTTCCTGTGGCCTGCTGCTCTGCTTAGATAAGTGCTTCTTTGCTTTTGTTGCTGTTTTTTCTGTCCAGCTTGTCTATTCGTTTTTGCTGGAAGCTCTGAGACGCAAAGGGTGTACCGCCGTGCCGTTAGTTCGGCACGGTGGGTCTTTTTGCCCCCTTTGCGTGGTTTTTTTTGCTTTAGGGTTTTTTATAGACTGCAAAGTTCTCTTTGCTATCCTCGCTCTATCTAGAATATCGGGCCTCACTTTGCTGAATCTATTTCATCCCTACGTTTTGTCTTTCATCTTGCTAACAGTCATTATATGTGGGGGGCTGCCTTTTCCTTTGGGGTATTTCTCTGAGGCAAGTCAGGCTTGTATTTCTATCTTCAGGCTAGTCAGTTCCTCAGGCTGTGCCGAGTTGCATAGGTAGTGTCAGGCGCAATCCACAGCTGCCTTTAGTTGTGTTTAGGATAGGTTCAGGTATTGCGGTCTACAGAGATTCCACGTCTCAGAGCTCGTTCTATTGTTTTTGGGTTATTATCAGAGCACTGTATGTGCTCTGATTGCTGGCACACTGTGTCACTGGATTGCCTACATAACAGTACAAGGAGCCAAACTAATGATTCTCAATAGAGGGAAAAAATAAGTTCTGACATCATTTTTTTTTCTCAGCTCTGTGTTCAGTCTTTTTTTTCCCCTAGACATTTGGGTGTTTCAGGACACAGGTGTGGACATGGATATTCAGGGTCTGTGCTCTTCAATGGATATTCTCGTTACAAATGTACAAAGGATTCAAGATACTATTGATCAGAAATCTATGTTAGAACCAAGAATTCCTATTCCTGATTTGTTTTTTGGTGATAGAACTAAGTTTCTTAGTTTCAAAAATAATTGTAAGTTATTTCTGGCCTTGAAACCTCATTCTTCTGGTAATCCTGTTCAACAGGTTTTGATTATTATTTCTTTTTTGCGCGGCGACCCTCAGGACTGGGCATTTTCTCTTGCGCCAGGAGACCCTGCATTGAGTAATGTCAATGCGTTTTTCCTGGCGCTCGGATTACTGTACGATGAGCCTAATTCAGTGGATCAGGCTGAGAAAAATTTGCTGGCTTTGTGCCAGGGTCAGGATGATATAGAGGTATATTGTCAGAAATTTAGGAAGTGGTCAGTACTCACTCTGTGGAATGAATCTGCGCTGGCAGCTTTGTTCAGAAAGGGTCTCTCTGAGGCTCTTAAGGATGTCATGGTGGGTTTTCCTATGCCTGCTGGTTTGAATGAGTCTATGTCTTTGGCCATTCAGATCGGTCGACGCTTGCGCGAGCGTAAATCTGTGCACCATTTGGCGGTATTGTCTGAGATTAAACCTGAGCCTATGCAGTGCGATAGGACTATGACCAGAGTTGAACGGCAAGAACACAGACGTCTGAATGGGTTGTGTTTCTACTGTGGTGATTCCACTCATGCTATTTCTGATTGTCCTAAGCGCACTAAGCGGTTCGATAGGTCTGCCGTCATTGGTACTGTACAGTCCAAATTCCTTCTGTCCATTACCTTGATATGTTCTTTGTCATCGTATTCTGTCATGGCGTTTGTGGATTCAGGCGCTGCCCTGAATCTGATGGATTTGGATTATGCTAAACATTGTGGGTTTTTCTTGGAGCCTTTGCGGTGTCCTATTCCGTTGAGAGGAATTGATGCTACCCCTTTGGCCAAGAATAAACCTCAGTACTGGGCCCAGCTGACCATGTGCATGGCTCCTGCACATCAGGAAGTTATTCGCTTTCTGGTGCTACATAATCTGCATGATGTGGTCGTGTTGGGGTTGCCATGGCTGCAAACCCATAATCCAGTTTTGGATTGGAACTCTATGTCGGTATCCAGCTAGGGTTGTCAGGGGGTACATGGTGATGTTCCATTTTTGTCAATTTCGTCATCCACTCCTTCTGAGGTCCCAGAGTTCTTGTCTGATTATCAGGATGTATTTGAAGAGCCCAAGTCCGATGCCCTACCTCCGCATAGGGATTGTGATTGTGCTATCAATTTGATTCCTGGTAGTAAATTCCCTAAAGGTCGATTATTTAATTTATCCGTGCCTGAACACGCCGCTATGCGCAGTTATGTGAAGGAATCCCTGGAGAAGGGACATATTCGCCCATCATCATCACCACTGGGAGCAGGGTTCTTTTTTGTAGCCAAGAAGGATGGTTCGCTGAGACCGTGTATTGATTACCGCCTTCTAAATAAGATCACTGTTAAATTTCAGTATCCCTTGCCATTGTTATCTGACTTGTTTGCTCAGATTAAGGGGGCTAGTTGGTTCACTAAGATAGATCTTCGTGGTGCGTATAATCTGGTGAGAATCAGGCAAGGAGATGAATGGAAAACTGCATTTAATACGCCCGAGGGTCATTTTGAGTATCTAGTGATGCCGTTCGGACTTGCCAATGCTCCATCTGTGTTTCAGTCTTTTATGCATGACATCTTCCGTGAGTATCTGGATAAATTCCTGATTGTTTACTTGGATGACATTTTGATCTTCTCAGATGATTGGGAGTCTCATGTGAAGCAGGTCAGAATGGTTTTCCAGGTCCTGCGTGCTAATTCTTTGTTTGTGAAGGGATCAAAGTGTCTCTTCGGTGTGCTGAAAGTTTCATTTTTGGGGTTCATCTTTTCCCCTTCTACTATCGAGATGGATCCGGTTAAGGTCCAAGCCATCCAGGATTGGACTCAGCCGACATCTCTGAAAAGTCTGCAAAAGTTCCTGGGCTTTGCTAATTGTTATGGTCGCTTCATCTGTAATTTTTCTAGCATTGCCAAACCATTGACCAATTTGACCAAGAAGGGTGCTGATTTGGTTAATTGGTCTTCTGCTGCTGTGGAAGCTTTTCAGGAGTTGAAGCGTCGTTTTTGTTCTGCCCCTGTGTTGTGTCAACCAGATGTTTCTCTTCCGTTCCAGGTCGAGGTTGATGCTTCTGAGATTGGAGCAGGGGCGGTTTTGTCACAGAGAGGTTCTGGTTGCTCAGTGTTGAAACCATGTGCTTTCTTTTCCAGGAAGTTTTCGGCTGCTGAGCGTAATTATGATGTGGGCAACCGAGAATTGCTGGCCATGAAGTGGGCATTCGAGGAGTGGCGTCATTGGCTTGAAGGAGCTAAGCATCGCGTGGTGGTATTGACTGATCATAAGAACCTTACTTATCTCGAGTCTGCCAAGCGCTTGAATCCTAGACAGGCCCGTTGGTCGTTATTTTTTGCCCGCTTCGATTTTGTGATTTCGTACCTTCCGGGCTCTAAAAATGTGAAGGTGGATGCTCTGTCTAGGAGTTTTGTGCCCGACTCTCCGGGTTTATCTGAGCCGGCGAGTATCCTCAAGGAAGGAGTCATTGTGTCTGCCATCTCCCCTGATTTGCGGCGAGTGTTGCAAAAATTTCAGGCGAATAAACCTGATCGTTGTCCGGCGGAGAAACTGTTCGTCCCTGATAGGTGGACTAGTAAAGTTATCTCTGAACTTCATTGTTCGGTCTTGGCTGGTCATCCTGGAATCTTTGGTACCAGAGAGTTAGTGGCTAGATCCTTCTGGTGGCCATCTCTGTCACGGGATGTACGTACTTTTGTGCAGTCCTGTGGGATTTGTGCTAGGGCTAAGCCCTGCTGTTCACGTGCCAGTGGGTTGCTTTTGCCCTTGCCGGTCCCAAAGAGGCCTTGGACACATATTTCGATGGATTTCATTTCTGACCTTCCCGTTTCTCAAAAGATGTCAGTCGTTTGGGTGGTCTGTGATCGCTTTTCTAAAATGGTCCATCTGGTGCCCTTGGTTAAATTGCCTTCCTCCTCTGATTTGGTGCCTTTGTTCTTCCAGCATGTGGTTCGTTTGCATGGCATTCCTGAGAATATTGTTTCTGACAGAGGTTCCCAGTTTGTTTCAAGGTTTTGGCGAGCCTTTTGTGGTAGGATGGGCATTGACCTATCTTTTTCCTCGGCTTTCCATCCTCAGACTAATGGCCAAACCGAACGAACCAATCAGACCTTGGAAACATATCTGAGATGTTTTGTTTCTGCTGACCAGGATGATTGGGTGTCCTTTTTGCCGTTGGCTGAGTTCGCCCTTAATAATCGGGCCAGCTCGGCTACCTTGGTCTCTCCATTTTTCTGCAATTCTGGGTTCCATCCTCGTTTCTCTTCAGGACAGGTTGAGTGTTCGGACTGTCCTGGTGTGGATTCTGTGGTGGACAGGTTGCAGCAGATCTGGACTCAGGTAGTGGACAATTTGACCTTGTCCCAGGAGAAGGCTCAACTTTTCGCTAATCGCAGACGCCGTGTGGGTCCCCGACTTCGTGTTGGGGATCTGGTTTGGTTATCTTCTCGTCATATTCCTATGAAGGTTTCCTCTCCTAAATTTAAACCTCGTTTTATTGGTCCGTATAGGATTTCTGAGATTCTCAATCCTGTGTCTTTTCGTCTGACCCTCCCAGACTCCTTTTCCATACATAATGTATTCCATAGGTCATTGTTGCGGAGATACGTGGCACCTATGGTTCCATCTGTTGAGCCTCCTGCCCCGGTTTTGGTGGAGGGGGAATTGGAGTATATTGTGGAGAAAATTTTGGATTCTCGTGTTTCTAGACGGAAACTCCAGTATCTGGTTAAATGGAAGGGTTATGCTCAGGAAGATAATTCCTGGGTTTTTGCCTCTGATGTCCATGCTCCAGATCTTGTTCGTGCCTTTCATGTGGCTCATCCTGGTCGGCCTGGGGGCTCTGGTGAGGGTTCGGTGACCCCTCCTCAAGGGGGGGGGTACTGTTGTGAATTCTGTGGATGAATTCACTCCTGTGGTCACAAGTGGTACTGCAGCTTCTGAGCTTCCTCCCTCAGGTGTTCTGGTGAGCTCGTTGGCTGCTTTGTTATTTAACTCCACCTGATTCTGTCTTCCTTGCTCCTTGTCAATGTTCCAGTGTTGGATCTGAGCTTCTGGATCTTTCCTGTGGCCTGCTGCTCTGCTTAGATAAGTGCTTCTTTGCTTTTGTTGCTGTTTTTTCTGTCCAGCTTGTCTATTCGTTTTTGCTGGAAGCTCTGAGACGCAAAGGGTGTACCGCCGTGCCGTTAGTTCGGCACGGTGGGTCTTTTTGCCCCCTTTGCGTGGTTTTTTTTGCTTTAGGGTTTTTTGTAGACTGCAAAGTTCTCTTTGCTATCCTCGCTCTATCTAGAATATCGGG
This sequence comes from Ranitomeya imitator, assembly GCF_032444005.1. NCBI lineage: Eukaryota > Metazoa > Chordata > Amphibia > Anura > Dendrobatidae > Ranitomeya > Ranitomeya imitator. The sequence continues at coordinate 426,856,557 of NC_091287.1, read as the reverse complement.
CCTCACTTTGCTGAATCTATTTCATCCCTACGTTTTGTCTTTTCATCTTGCTAACAGTCATTATATGTGGGGGGCTGCCTTTTCCTTTGGGGTATTTCTCTGAGGCAAGTCAGGCTTGTATTTCTATCTTCAGGCTAGTCAGTTCCTCAGGCTGTGCCGAGTTGCATAGGTAGTGTCAGGCGCAATCCACAGCTGCCTTTAGTTGTGTTTAGGATAGGTTCAGGTATTGCGGTCTATAGATATTCCACGTCTCAGAGCTCGTTCTATTGTTTTTGGGTTATTATCAGAGCACTGTATGTGCTCTGATTGCTGGCACACTGTGTCACTGGATTGCCTACATAACACCTAATGCAGTGTAGTTTCCAACAACTACTAAACGAGAGCCGGAAGATCGAAGCTCAGGAAAGGCAACCTGGAGAACACCTTGGAGTGGAACACACCATCTCTCTACACCCCATACCCAATTTGTAGGCCTAATGCAGCGTAGTTTCCAACAACTACTAAACGAGAGCATGAAGATCGAAGCAATGGAGAGGAAACCTGGGGAACACCTTGGAGTGTAACACACCATCTCTCTACACCCCATACCCAATTTGTAGGCCTAATGCAGTGTAGTTTCCAACAACTACTAAACGAGAGCATGAAGATCGAAGCATTGGCGAGGAAACCTGGGGAACACCTTGGAGTGGAACACACCATCTCTCTACACCCCATACCCAATTTGTAGGCCTAATGCAATGTAGTTTCCAACAACTACTAAACGAGAGCATGAAGATCGAAGCATTGGCGAGGAAACCTGGGGAACACCTTGGAGTGGAACACACCATCTCTCTACACCCCATACCCAATTTGTAGGCCTAATGCAGTATAGTTTCCAACAACTAGTAAACGAGAGCATGAAGATCGAAGCAATGGAGAGGAAACCTGGGGAACACCTTGGAGTGCAACACACCATCTCTCTACACCCCATACCCAATTTGTAGGCCTAATGCAGTGTAGTTTCCAACAACTACTAAACGAGAGCATGAAGATCGAAGCAATGGAGAGGAAACCTGGGGAACACCTTGGAGTGGAACACACCATCTCTCTACACCCCATACCCAATTTATAGACCTAATGCAGTGTAGTTTCCAACAACTACTAAACGAGAGCATGAAGATCGAAGCATTGGCGAGGAAACCTGGGGAACACCTTGGAGTGGAACACACCATCTCTCTACACACCATACCCAATTTATAGGCCTAATGCAGTGTAGTTTCCAACAACTACTAAACGAGAGCCGGAAGATCGAAGCTCAGGAAAGGCAACCTGGAGAACACCTTGGAGTGGAACACACCATCTCTCTACACCCCATACCCAATTTGTAGGCCTAATGCAGCATAGTTTCCAACAACTACTAAACGAGAGCATGAAGATCGAAGCAATGGAGAGGAAACCTGGGGAACACCTTGGAGTGTAACACAGCATCTCTCTACACCCCATACCCAATTTGTAGGCCTAATGCAGTGTAGTTTCCAACAACTACTAAACGAGAGCCGGAAGATCGAAGCTCAGGAAAGGCAACCTGGAGAACACCTTGGAGTGGAACACACCATCTCTCTACACCCCATACCCAATTTGTAGGCCTAATGCAGTGTAGTTTCCAACAACTACTAAACGAGAGCATGAAGATCGAAGCATTGGCGAGGAAACCTGGGGAACACCTTGGAGTGGAACACACCATCTCTCTACACCCCATACCCAATTTGTAGGCCTAATGCAGTGTAGTTTCCAACAACTACTAAACGAGAGCATGAAGATCGAAGCATTGGCGAGGAAACCTGGGGAACACCTTGGAGTGGAACACACCATCTCTCTACACCCCATACCCAATTTGTAGGCCTAATGCAGTGTAGTTTCCAACAACTAGTAAACGAGAGCATGAAGATCGAAGCAATGGAGAGGAAACCTGGGGAACACCTTGGAGTGTAACACACCATCTCTCTACACCCCATACCCAATTTGTAGGCCTAATGCAGTGTAGTTTCCAACAACTACTAAACGAGAGCATGAAGATCGAAGCAATGGAGAGGAAACCTGGGGAACACCTTGGAGTGGAACACACCATCTCTCTACACCCCATACCCAATTTGTAGGCCTAATGCAGTGTAGTTTCCAACAACTACTAAACGAGAGCATGAAGATCGAAGCATTGGCGAGGAAACCTGGGGAACACCTTGGAGTGGAACACACCATCTCTCTACACCCCATACCCAATTTGTAGGCCTAATGCAGCATAGTTTCCAACAACTACTAAATGAGAGCATGAAGATCGAAGCAATGGAGAGGAAACCTGGGGAACACCTTGGAGTGTAACACACCATCTCTCTACACCCCATACCCAATTTGTAGGCCTAATGTAGTGTAGTTTCCAACAACTACTAAACGAGAGCATTAAGATTGAAGCAATGGCGAGGAAACCTGGGGCACACATTGGGGAGGCAGACACCGTTAGTAGGCCCTACCAAAGTTGTACCCCCAATACAGTTTTAAAATTCTTAGAGGCTGAAAACAAGACTATTCACGCTCAGCTTTTTTCAAAGGAACACAGCTGAATTGAGTGGCGCAGACAGACACAGGTAGTAGGACTTAAACCAAAAATGTGGCTCACTGCAGCTTAAAAAAGTTACAGGGGTACACAAGCAGCAGTGCTCTGGGCAGTGGAGGACAATTTCAATAGTGGACCGCAGACAGACTTTGTACGCCTACTATTAAAAAAAGGATGCTCTATGCAATTAAAAATAGGTTCCAGGGGTACACGGGCAGCAGTGGTGTGGTCAGTGGAGGCCTAGTGGAAGGAGTGACCGCAGACAGGCATCGAAGGCCTAACATAATAACAGATGGCTGTAGGCAATTTTAAATTGGTTCCAGGGGTACATGGGCAGCAGTGGTGTGGTCAGTGGAGGCCTAGTGGAAGGAGTGACCGCAGACAGGCATCGAAGGCCTAACATAATACCAGATGGCTGTAGGCAATTTTAAATTGGTTCCATGGGTACACGGGCAGCAGTGGTGTGGTCAGTGGAGGCCTAGTGGAAGGAGTGACCGCAAACAGGCATCGAAGGCCTAACATAATAACAGATGGCTGTAGGCAATTTTAAATTGGTTCCAGGGGAACACGGGCAGCAGTGGCCTGGTCAGTGTAGTAGTAGTAGAAAGAACGGACCGCAGACAGGCTTCGAAGGCCTAACATAAAAAAATTGGGCTGGCTGTAGGCAATTTTAAATTGGTTCCAGGGGTACACGGGCAGCAGTGGTGTGATCAGTGGAGGCCTAGTGGAAGTAGGGACCGCAGACAGGCATCGAAGGCCTAACATAATAACACATGGCTGTAGGCAATTTTAAATTGGTTCCAGGGGAACACGGGCAGCAGTGGCCTGGTCAGTGTAGTAGTAGTAGAAAGAACGGACCGCAGACAGGCTTCGAAGGCCTAACATAATAAAATTGGGCTGGCTGTAGGCAATTTTAAATTGGTTCCAAGGGTACACGGGCAGCAGTGGTGTGGTCAGTGGAGGCCTAGTGGAAGGAGTGACTGCAGACAGGCATCGAAGGCCTAACATAATAACACATGGCTGTAGGCAATTTTAAATTGGTTCCAGGGGAACACGGGCAGCAGTGGCCTGGTCAGTGTAGTAGTAGTAGAAAGAACGGACCGCAGACAGGCATCGAAGGCCTAAAATAAAAAAATTGGGCTGGCTGTAGGCAATTTTAAATTGGTTCCAGGGGTACACGGGCAGCAGTGGTGTGGTCAGTGGAGGCCTAGTGGAAGGAGTGACCGCAAACAGGCATCGAAGGCCTAACATAATAACAGACGGCTGTAGGCAATTTTAAATTGGTTCCAGGGGAACACGGGCAGCAGTGGCCTGGTCAGTGTAGTAGTAGTAGAAAGAACGGACCGCAGACAGGCTTCGAAGGCCTAACATAATAAAATTGGGCTAGCTGTCGGCAATTTTAAATTGGTTCCAGGGGTACACGGGCAGCAGTGGTGTGGTCAGTGGAGGCCTAGTGGAAGGAGGGACCGCAGACAGGCTTCGAAGGCCTAACATAAAAAATAGGGCTGTTGGCAATTTAAAATTGGTTCCAGTGGTACAAGGGCAGCAGTACAATGGTCAGTGGAGGCCTAGTAGAAGGAGGGACCGCAGACAGGCTTCGAAGGCCTAACATAAAAAAATAGGGCTGTTGGCAATTTAAAATTGGTTCCAGGGGTACACGGCCAGCAGTACAATGGTCAGTGGAGGCCTAGTGGAAGGAGGGACCGCAGACAGGCTTCGAAGGCCTAACATAAAAAAATAGGGCTGTTGGCAATTTAAAATTCGTTCCAGTGGTACAAGGGCAGCAGTACAATGGTCAGTGGAGGCCTAGTGGAAGGAGGGACCGCAGACAGGCTTCAAAGGCCTAACATAAAAAATAGGGCTGTTGGCAATTTAAAATTGGTTCCAGGGGTACACGGGCAGCAGTACAATGGTCAGTGGAGGCCTAATGGAAGGAGGGACCGCAGACAGGCTTCGAAGGCCTAACATAATGTGGCACCCCTAGGGGTATTTGCCACAAAAATAGTTACTGACAGTAAGTACAAATACTAAAATAGCAAGACTGCACTACCACCTCCGGCCAGAAGGGGGAGCTCCAGAGACTCCCCTTGATCCATTCTGGTCTGAGAGAAGAAATGGCAGTTGGGCTAAGGAGCTGAAAGTGAGAGGTCATACAGTTGAATCTCTAACAGCCCTGTGACTGTTACCAGGCCTAAATCACCGGCCTGAGGAGAAGAGGGATAGAGAAAAAGGACATTGTGAGAACCGGGTAGCATTAATCACTACCCAGAACAGGCGCAAAGACGGATACCGGATCCGTGGCTGTATTCATTATATATAATACAGCAACCGGAAAAACGTGAGGTGATATCACCTTCACTAGGGCCGGACGCAGCAACAGACACAGAGTTCAGCGGTACTCCCAGAGGGGGTAAACCGATAAAAGGACTCGGGTTGCCCGTCGAACCAGGACCTGGAGGGGACAGATTGGGCCGGCAGCCAGTTCACATACAGCAGCAGGGCCACACAGAAATTGCGCACAATAAGAGGCGAAGACCCCGGCAGGGTCAAAGTAACTCAGAGTTCCCATACAGACTCCGGTGACAGGACTGGTTGTAAATCCTTTTATGTTAAAGTAAACTGGTTAAACGTTTCAGTGCCTCAGTCTTTCATTTGGACAATAGCCATCTATCCAGGATCGGGATCGTCACCGCTGGGAGAACCTGCTGCTGATCAAGTAAGTGCCTGTCCCCTCATGATACCCCTTACACTGTGCATTGCCTGAGGCCACAGCACCGGGTCAAGCCACCCGTGACATCCACCTCAAGAGACAGACTCCATTGGTCCGGTGCTGGGTATCCCGGTCTCCTGGGCGTCACAATTGGCGTCACGAACAGGATCTAGCCAGCCCGTATACCGGGTATTGTGTGCCGTGATTGGAGCCCAAAACTGTGAAAACTGGGATGAAAAATCTTGAAAATTGACTTTATTAAAGAAAAATCCATTCCCCATTGAAAACTATTGAAAGTGACTTTTCCCCATTGGTTATAATGGAGTAAAGATGGCCGCCATCCCCTGAGGTAATCACTTCATAACCGTTAGGCACGAGACTGTTAATTGAGCTACGCCATTACCTGAGCCCCAGTCTAACTGAAAAACTTCAGAATCCGCCATTACTGAGCGCGCGGCGGGCGGGAGCAGCAGGGGGCGTGTCATTGTGGGCGGCACCAAGCTGAGCGCTCTGACATCAGAGCAAGGGGAAAATCGATCCTGCTGCACAGCGGAACTAATCTACACTATCCCGACGGAAGCGGAGGACCGGAAGGGTCCGGATTAACTAAGGGGGCACAGTATGTCGCAGCACGGAGACGCCGCAGCACCCGGCAACGCTAATGCAGCTGAAAGACAGAGTGTCAATAGAGAGTCCGGTAGCGCAGCGGTGCAAGGAGTGGCACCCATCATGCCGGTGCTGATGCCATATACCCCGGGTGGCCCATGGCTTCCAATGTATGAAGGTGAGCCTAATACCCTTGACGATTTCAGAGAAAAGATGCTGGCCCATTTTGACATGTTCCCTGTGGGTGAAGTTCAGCGTGTTAGTCTCCTGATGATGCAGTTAAGTGGCCATGCTAAGCGAGAAGTCACAGCATGGGCAGCTGATCTAAAAGGCACTGTTGAACGCATATTTGCTGGATTAAAAGCTACATTTGAAACCACGGCCAGCAGCAAAGCTAAAATACGATTCTTTAATTGCAAACAAAAAGCTAATGAGGGCGTGAGAGACTTTGCCTTAAACCTGCAGGAAGCCCTTAAATCACTTACACTGGCTGAACCCATTTTTAACACCGGAGCGGATAAACTACTAAGAGATCAATTTATTGAGGGACTCTACACCCCTTCTCACCGGGGGCATGTGAGCATGCTTGTTTTTAAGAACCCTGAATTGACATTTGCCCAATTAAAGGAGAGCGCTATACGTCTCCAGCTGGCAGACGCACCTCGGGATCAGGATCCTGCGCAACCCATGGCAGAGGCACCTCAACAACAGGGAGTGCCAGTGACATCAGCTATGTCTGGGGCCATTGCTAAGCCCCTGGGGCCCAGTACTAATGAGGCTCTTCAACAAAAGCTTGACTCTTTAGCTGATGTTGTTGCTTCAATGGCTAAAACCATGCAGGAGATGAGAGGACACAAGATGGAGTTGGCAAACTGTAGAGAGGATGTTCCATGGATGAGACCCCGGAGATATTCGACATGGAGAGGACGACCCCGCGACCGCTACCAACCGGATGGACAGCCCATTTGCCACCGTTGCCAGCAGCCGGGCCACTTTGCACGAGATTGTGATTTAAACGGGAATCACCTGGGAATGTGGGCCGCTTCGCAGGAATGAACTTTCAAGGCCCAACACCCTGGCACGACAGGTACATCGGAGGACGACCCATTATCCCTATCGTGCTGGACGGAATTCCCCTCAACGCTTTGCTGGACACAGGTTCCCAGATTTCATCTATACCGTATATCCTTTATAAGAGGTACTGGGCTGATGCAGATATTGATAAAGGGCCCTCTGATGTTGAACTAGATATATGGGCCAGTAATGGTAAGTTGGTACCGAAACTAGGATTCAGGGAGATGACCATAAAGATTGGTAAAGTAGAACTGAAGAAACAGGGTATAATTGTTGTTGATGTTGACCGGCGGAACTGTGAACCAACTGTATTGATAGGAATGAATGTGTTAGAGAACTGCTTTTCCGAAGTCATTTCTGTCTTACAGCAAATTGCTGAAACTGCCCAATCCTGCCAGCAGAGAGTTCTCCGGAGGGAAATAAAAGTATTGATGTTAAGGCAACAGGTAGAAGTTGCAGGTGGAGAAATCGGCAGTGTGAGGGTAAGTGATCCAACGTCTATTGTAATCCCACCAAAAACAGAAATGCTGGTATGGTGTAGAGCAGCCATTGGTACTAAGGGACGAGATTATCAAGCCTTAATAGAACCAGTGTACACCGACAGCAGGCCCACTATACTCACAGCACGAGGGATAGTCGAGGTACACCGGGGACGAGTGCCAGTACGACTTTTGAACTGTGGAGAGGAAGAGGTCACTTTGCCAAGGTATGCTACAATGGCAAAGCTATATACTGTTGACAACAATGCCATCACAACCATTGAGCCCTTAGAACCAACCTGTCAGGTGGAAGGCAATGGCTCAGATGGAGAAATGGAGGATTGGTGCCAACAGCTACACGTGGGCATAAATTCAACACCTACCCATCAAAAACAAGGGGTGTATAGGCTAGTGACGGAATATGAACAAGTCTTCAGTAAACACCCATTGGACTTCGGACTGATAGAAGGGGTAGAACACACAATCCCCACAGGTGACCATCCCCCAATAAAAGAAAGATATAGACCCATACCGCCCGCTCACTATCAATGTGCAAAAGATATGCTGAGGGAGATGAAACAGGCCGGGGTAATAAGAGACAGCTGTAGCCCCTGGGCGGCCCCTCTAGTGATTGTCAAAAAAAAGGACGGAACCATGAGAATGTGCGTAGACTACCGGAAGATTAATAACATCACCCATAAAGACGCCTACCCCTTGCCTAGGATAGAAGAGTCCTTAACTGCTTTGAAATCTGCTAATTATTTTTCCACCTTAGACTTAACAAGCGGGTATTGGCAAGTCCCTGTGGCTGAGAGAGATAAGGAAAAGACGGCATTCACCACACCAATGGGTCTATGTGAATTTAATCGCATGCCGTTCGGACTCTGCAACGCATCCGGTACCTTCCAGCGGCTGATGGAATGCTGCCTCGGACACAAGAACTTCGAGACCGTCCTCCTGTACCTAGATGATGTGATCGTCTACTCGAAGACTTACGAACAACACTTAATAGACCTGGCAGAAGTGTTCGAAGCCTTATCCAGGTATGGCATGAAAGTCAAGCCATCCAAATGTCACCTTCTCAAGCCAAAGGTACAGTACCTGGGACACATCATGAGTTCGGAGGGAGTAGCACCAGATCCCGAGAAAATAAGCGCCATAAGGGATTGGCCAAGACCTACCAGCGCAAAAGAAGTGAGACAATTCCTGGGATTGGTGGGTTACTATCGCAGATTTATAAAAGGATTTACCAAGTTGGCAGCACCCTTGCAAGACACCTTGGTAGGGCAGACGAAGAAACCTTCAAACCGAAACCCTCCTTTTCAGTGGAACGACGAAAGGGAAGACTCCTTTGAACAACTAAAGAAGGCACTAACCGGAGAAGAGGTTCTGGCATACCCAGATTACCATCAACCTTTCATCCTCTACACCGATGCCAGTAATGTGGGACTAGGAGCGGTGCTGTCACAAAAGCAAGAAGGTCGGGAGAAAGTCATCGCCTTTGCAAGTAGAAAGCTCCGGCCTACTGAAAGAAATTCAGAAAATTACAGCTCCTTCAAATTGGAACTACTGGCAGTAGTTTGGGCTGTGACGGAGCGTTTCAAACACTATCTGGCCGCTGCAGAATTTATTGTCTATACTGACAATAATCCGTTGACCCACCTGGACACAGCCAAATTAGGTGCGTTAGAACAGCGATGGATAGCCCGGTTATCTAATTACAACTTCATAATCAAGTATCGAGCAGGTTGCAAGAATGGAAATGCCGATGCCCTATCCCGGATGCCACACTTGAGAGATGTAGAAGAGGAAACGGGGGAGCTTGAAGAAATTGAACTACCAGCCTTCCAACGTCCCAAGGCAAAACATCATCAGTCAAGTACCTATCAGAAACAACAAGAGGTGAATTTTAATCCGTTAGCACACCATAGATGGGCTGACACCCAAGACAGCAATCCGGCTGTGAAGTTGGTGAAGGAACTGTTGACTGAGCAAAGTGCATATCCCGATGAGGATGCCCCAGAAGAGACGCATCAACTCTGGAAAGAGAGAGGCAAAATGTTCCTGTATCAAGGGAAGCTCTGTAGAAGATACACCAATCCGAAAACACATGAATTGGTTTGGCAGATTATTGTGCCTAAACAAGATGTGAAGATGGTCCTCGAAGCTTACCATAATGGTGCTGGTCACTTCGGTTGGAAAAAGTTAGAAGTACTTCTAAGAGAAAGATTTTATTGGGTCGGGATGAGAAAATCAATCGAACAGTGGTGCAGAAATTGTGGCCCGTGCAACCTCAGAAGAAACGATCAAAAGAACCAAAGAGCACCACTGCAGCCCATAATCACCAAACAACCACTTGAATTTGTAGCCATGGACCACGTGAAGTTGACACCAAGCCGGTCCGGCTATGTCTATGCCTTGACCATCGTGGACCATTATTCACGTTTCTTGGTAGTAGTACCCGTAAAAGATCTGACAGCAAAAACAGCAGCCAAAGCGTTCCAAACGTACTTTTGTAGACCCCATGGATATCCGGAACAGGTTCTCACCGACCAAGGTACAGCCTTTGAATCAGAGATCTTCAGAGAATTCTGTAATATGTATGGTTGCAAAAAGATCCGGACGACGGCCTATCATCCACAAACAAACGGCTTATGCGAGAAGATGAACCATATTGTAATAGACCTACTAAAGACTTTACCTGAGACAGATAGGAATCAATGGCCAGAGAAATTGCCTGACTTGGTGGATCTGTATAATCATGTCCCGGTGAGCTCCACCAACTGCACCCCAGCTTACCTTATGCGTGCAAGACCCGGCCAATTACCAATCGATCTAGAAATGGGAATTCTGAAACCAGACGCAGAAGTTCAAGACTCCAATTGGGATATCATACGGCAAAAGCAGTATCGCCAAGTGCAAGAGAGTGTGGAAAGAAGCCTTCAGCAAACTAGAGAAAGACAAGAGCGAACTTTCAACCAGAATGCTCTAGCGACCCCATTAAGACCGGGTGACCAAGTGCTCAAGAGAAATCGTCGAACCAATAAACTAGACAATCAGTGGGAAGCCGTACCCTACACAGTTTTACCAACAAGAATGGATAATCCTAAAATGTGTCTCATTAGCAAAAACGGAGGCTTAACATCTGTACTAGTGTCAAGAGACAATCTTAAATTGTGTCCGGAAGCATTGAAAGAGCCAGAAGTTGTCCAGCCAGAACCAGAAGTTATTCAACCCATACAGGTTCAACCAGTAAAGGAAAAAGAAGAGGAAATGTATCACACCTGTATAGGAGACTTTCCCAAAACCCTACTAACATACCATGGTGCAGTAGTGGTTCCCATGGTGGCCTTTTACCCAACACCGAACCCAATACCAGAAGTCCCAAGACAGGAAGAGGCTGACCCCGTACTACAGGAGGTTCCAGGCCAGGAAGAACAGATTCCTGATCAGAGTAATCTCATTCACGGTGGACTTGCCAACTCCATAGTCATGGAATTATCTTTAGCAGAGCGGGCAGATACTACATCCGCAGTAGACAGTAGTACACCACATGAAGAGATACCGCTATTACGTAGATCACAGCGTAGAACCCAGGGCCAATTACCGGCCAGGTATGCAGATTACCAACTATAAAGCTCATAATGTGAATTGTATATATGTTATGCCATATATAGTTAAACAGAAAATGTAGTATAGTCATTGTTATCAGTCTGCAACGTTTAAGCCCAGTGCCTACAGAGACTTGTCTGTATGAACTTATTGCATATTCTTGAACTTTTTATCAGCCCGGAGGCACTAAATCAAAGCTCCGGAAAGACTGCTTTTTGAACTTTGCTTTTTGCTCTTTTTGAACTTTCTTTAGACTTTATATTGATAACTCCGTTGGAAAAATGGAAGTAAATTCCTGGACACTAAGTACAGTGCCTTTCCTAATACCTTTAAGGATAGAACTGTATTAATGGACGCTATTTGAAGTGACTTTTTACAGAACTCTATTTTTGTTTCCTTGAGTGGTTTTTGTAACTTTTCATTTTTAAGACTCTGTACATATTAATTGTTATTTCAAAATGTTATTGTCCCACAGTCCCGGAGTACTGTTCTTAACTAAGGGGGAATGTGGCACCCCTAGGGGTATTTGCCACAAAAATAGTTACTGACAGTAAGTACAAATACTAAAATAGCAAGACTGCACTACCACCTCCGGCCAGAAGGGGGAGCTCCAGAGACTCCCCTTGATCCATTCTGGTCTGAGAGAAGAAATGGCAGTTGGGCTAAGGAGCTGAAAGTGAGAGGTCATACAGTTGAATCTCTAACAGCCCTGTGACTGTTACCAGGCCTAAATCACCGGCCTGAGGAGAAGAGGGATAGAGAAAAAGGACATTGTGAGAACCGGGTAGCATTAATCACTACCCAGAACAGGCGCAAAGACGGATACCGGATCCGTGGCTGTATTCATTATATATAATACAGCAACCGGAAAAACGTGAGGTGATATCAGCTTCACTAGGGCCGGACGCAGCAACAGACACAGAGTTCAGCGGTACTCCCAGAGGGGGTAAACCGATAAAAGGACTCGGGTTGCCCGTCGAACCAGGACCTGGAGGGGACAGATTGGGCCGGCAGCCAGTTCACATACAGCAGCAGGGCCACACAGAAATTGCGCACAATAAGAGGCGAAGACCCCGGCAGGGTCAAAGTAACTCAGAGTTCCCATACAGACTCCGGTGACAGGACTGGTTGTAAATCCTTTTATGTTAAAGTAAACTGGTTAAACGTTTCAGTGCCTCAGTCTTTCATTTGGACAATAGCCATCTATCCAGGATCGGGATCGTCACCGCTGGGAGAACCTGCTGCTGATCAAGTAAGTGCCTGTCCCCTCATGATACCCCTTACACTGTGCATTGCCTGAGGCCACAGCACCGGGTCAAGCCACCCGTGACATCCACCTCAAGAGACAGACTCCATTGGTCCGGTGCTGGGTATCCCGGTCTCCTGGGCGTCACAATAACAAAAAGGTCAATACAATGGTATTGTCAGTGCCAGGCATTGAAGGATGTCAGCGCATAGAATAAACATTGGTGGAGCTGTGAGAGATAATTTTGCAAGTGGTAGAGCACTGTTTGAGCTGGGGGAGCGGGGGGGAACTGTCTTGTGGCCGGCGGTACAGGCCCAGGGCCCCTCATATTACAACGGTGTGTCTGACGTTGGGTGCGCACCACCACCGCCAGAGACACTTTATTGTACTATGAGGGACCCAGTGGCAGTGCCGTTGACCAAAAGCGGGCACACCCACCTCTTCAGACAAACAGCACTCTCACGGGTGCTGGCGCCAAGTGGCGATACCATGGCCCCGTGTGGGGAGTTTGGCCATTTAGTGAGGTGTAAACATGTCGTATGCTGGACAATCAGGTGCAGAAAATTACGAGATTGGTAAAGTCATTCAGAATAGTCCACAGGCAAGACCTTTTCATAGGAAAGCTAGGTGTCAGCCGGGCAAGGTGGGGCAAAAGATTTCGAAATCCAGTTGTGGTTCATTTTAATGAAGGTTAGATCATCTACATTTTGGGTAGCCAGACGAGTCCTTTTTTCTGTTAGTATTGAACCTGCAGCACTGAATACTCTTTCTGATAGGACACTAGCTGCCGGGCAAGCAAGCTCCTGCAATGCATATTCTGCCAATTCTGGCCAGGTGTCTAATTTGGATGCCCAGTAATCAAATGGGAATGACGGTTGAGGGAGAACGTCGATAAGGGATGAAAAATAGTTTGTAACCATACTGGACAAATGTCTCCTGTCACTTTGAATTGATGCTGCAGTACCTGTCCTGTCTGCGGTCATAGCAAAATCACTCCACACCCTGGTCAGAAAACCCCTCTGGCCAACGCCACTTCTGATTTCTGCCCCTCTAACACCTCTGGTCTGCTGGCCCCTGCAGCTCGTGTGAGAACGATCACGGGCGCTGTGTGCAGGGAATGCCAGAAGCAAACGGTCAACAAGAGTTGATTGTTTGGTTGCTAATATTATTTCCAAGTTGTCATGTGGCATTATATTTTGCAATTTGCCTTTATAGCGAGGATCAAGGAGGCAGGCCAACCAGTAATCGTCATCGTTCATCATTTTAGTAATGCGTGTGTCCCTTTTGAGGATACTTAAGGCATAATCCGCCATGTGGGCCAAAGTTCCAGTTCTCAAATCTGCGGTTGTGCTTGGTTGAGGGGCAGTTTCAGGCAAATCCACGTCACTTGTGTCCCTCCAAAAACCAGAACCCGGCCTTGCCGCGCCAACAATTTCCAGTGGCCCCGGAAAAGCTTCCTCATTAAAAATATAATCATCCCCATCATCCTCCTCGTCCTCCTCCTCCTCCTCTTCGCCCACTACCTCGTCCTGTACACTGCCCTGGCCAGACAATGGCTGACTGTCATCAAGGCTTTCCTCTTCCTCAGCTGCAGACGCCTGATCCTTTATGTGCATCAAACTTTGCATCAGCAGACGCATTAGGGGGATGCTCATGCTTATTATGGCGTTGTCTGCACTAGCCAGCCATGTGCATTCCTCAAAACACTGAAGGACTTGACACATGTCTTGAATCTTCGACCACTGCACACCTGACAACTCCATGTCTGCCATCCTACTGCGTGCCCGTGTATGTGTATCCTCCCACAAAAACATAACAGCCCGCATCTGTTCACACAGTCTCTGAAGCATGTGCAGTGTTGAGTTCCACCTTGTTGCAACGTCTATGATTAGGCGATGCTGGGGAAGGTTCAAAGAACGCTGATAGGTCTGCATACGGCTGGAATGTACGGGCGAACGGCGGATATGTGAGCAAAGTCCACGCACTTTGAGGAGCAGGTCGGATAACCCCGGATAACTTTTCAGGAAGCACTGCACCACCAGGTTTAAGGTGTGAGCCAGGCAAGGAATGTGTTTCAGTTGGGAAAGGGAGATGGCAGCCATGAAATTCCTTCCGTTATCACTCACTACCTTGCCTGCCTCAAGATCTACACTGCCCAGCCACGACTGCGTTTCTTTCTGCAAGACCTCGGACAGAACTTCCGCGGTGTGTCTGTTGTCGCCCAAACACTTCATAGCCAATACAGCCTGCTGACGTTTGCCAGTAGCTGCCCCATAATGGGAGACCTGGTGTGCAACAGTGGCAGCTGCGGATGGAGTGGTTGTGCGACTGCGGTCTGTGGACGAGCTCTCGCTTCTGCAGGAGGACGAGGAGGAGGGGGTGCGAACGGCTACAGCCAACTGTTTCCTAGACCGTGGGCTAGGCAGAACTGTCCCAAACTTGCTGTCCCCTGTGGACCCTGCATCCACAACATTCACCCAGTGTGCCGTGATGGACACGTAACGTCCCTGGCCATGCCTACTGGTCCATGCATCTGTTTTCAGGTGCACCTTTGTGCTCACAGATTGCCTGAGTGCATGGACGATGCGCTCTTTAACATGCTGGTGGAGGGCTGGGATGGCTTTTCTGGAAAAAAAGTGTCGACTGGGTAGCTCGTAGCGTGGTACAGCGTAGTCCATCAGGGCTTTGAAAGCTTCGCTTTCAACTAACCGGTAGGGCATCATCTCTAACGAGATTAGTCTAGCTATGTGGGCGTTCAAACCCTGTGTACGCGGATGCGAGGCTAAGTACTTCCTTTTTCTAACCATAGTCTCATGTAGGGTGAGCTGGACTGGAGAGCTGGAGATCGTGGAACTAGCGGGGGTGCCGGTGGACATGGCAGACTGAGAGACGGTGGGAGATGGTATTGTTGCCGCCGGTGCCCTAGATGCAGTGTTTCCTACTACGAAACTGGTGATTCCCTGACCCTGACTGCTTTGGCCTGACAAAGAAACCTGCACAGATACTGCAGGTGGTGCGGAAAATGGTGGCCCTACACTGCCGGAAGGGATGTTACGTTGATGACTAGCGTCATTGGCCGAGGGTGCTACAACCTTAAGGGACGTTTGGTAGTTAGTCCAAGCTTGCAAATGCATGGTGGTTAAATGTCTATGCATGCAACTTGTATTGAGACTTTTCAGATTCTGCCCTCTGCTTAAGGTAGTTGAACATTTTTGACAGATGACTTTGCGCTGATCAATTGGATGTTGTTTAAAAAAATGCCAGACTGCACTCTTTCTAGCATCGGATACCTTTTCAGGCATTGCAGACTGAGCTTTAACCGGATGGCCACGCTGTCCTCCAACAGGTTTTGGCTTTGCCACGCGTTTTGGGCAAGATACGGGCCCGGCAGATGGAACCTGTTGCAATGTTGATGCCTGCTGCGGCCCCTCCTCCTCCGCATCAGAACTGCTGCCGCCTGCACCCTGTTCCCCCAATGGCTGCCAATCGGGGTCAAGAACTGGGTCATCTATTACCTCTTCTTGTAGCTCGTGTGCAACTTCGTCTGTGTCACCGTGTCGGTCGGTGGTATAGCGTTCGTGATGGGGCAACATAGTCTCATCAGGGTCTGATTCTTGATCATTACCCTGCGAGGGCAATGTTGTGGTCTGAGTCAAAGGACCAGCATAGTAGTCTGGCTGTGGCTGTGCATCAGTGCACTCCATGTCAGATTCAACTTGTAATGGGCATGGACTGTTAAATGCTTCACTTTCTAAGCCAGGGACGGTATGTGTAAAGAGCTCCATGGAGTAACCCGTTGTGTCGCCTGCTGCATTCTTCTCTGTTGTTGTTTTTGCTGAAGAGGACAAGGAAGCGACTTGTCCCTGACTGTGAACATCCACTAACGACGCGCTGCTTTTACATTTACCAGTTTCACGAGAGGAGGCAAAAGAGCTAGAGGCTGAGTCAGCAAGATAAGCCAAAACTTGCTCTTGCTGCTCCGGCTTTAAAAGCGGTTTTCCTACTCCCAGAAAAGGGAGCGTTCGAGGCCTTGTGTAGCCAGACGACGAACCTGGCTCCACAGCTCCAGACTTAGGTGCAATATTTTTTTTCCCACGACCACCTGATGCTCCACCACTACCACTACCCTCATTACCAGCTGACAATGAACGCCCCCGGCCACGACCTCTTCCACCAGACTTCCTCATTGTTTTAAAAACGTAACCAAACTAACGGTATTTGTTGCTGTCACACAACTTACACGGTGAGCTATAACTTCAGTATGATTTAGCTACCCCTTTACAGGTGGGTGAGACCACAACGAAAATCAGGCACAATGTTACACACTCTGTTTTTGGTGGCACCAAATGAGAGAGATGCCACACATGCAGGACTGTCACTGAAGCACAAATGTTAATATTAATCTCCCACTGTTTTTTTTTATTTATTTATTTTTTTCAGGGAGACTTTAGAAACACAATAAAATAAAATGATTTTTTCAGGAAGAATTTAGAAACCAAATAACATAAAATGATTTTTCCAATGACAATTTAGAAACCAAATAAAAAAAAAAAAAAAAAAAGGCTTTCTATGCCCCACTGAGTGAGAGATGCCACACACAGGAGTCAGGAGTGGCACACAAGCCCAGAGGCCAATATTTTTCTCCCAATGATTGATGTAGTGATTTTTTCAGGTAGATTTTGGAACCCAAATCAAGCAAAAAAAATAATAGGCTTTCTATGGCCCACAATTGGAGAGAGAGAGAGAGAGATGGCACACCCAGGAGTCAAGACTGGCACACAAGCAGAAAGGGCAATATTAATCTCCCACTGATTTTTTTTTTTTTTCAGGGAGACTTTAGAAAAAAAAAATAATAGAATAAAATGATTTTTTCAGGAAGAATTTAGAAACCAAATAAAATAAAATGATTTCTTCAGGGAGAATTTAGAAAACAAATAAAACAAAAAATAGGCTTTCTATGGCCCACTGAGTGAGAGATGACGCACACAGGAGTCAGGAGTGGCACACAAGCCCAGAGGCCAATATTTATCTCCCACTGATTGATTTAGTGATTTTTTCAGGTAGATTTTGGAACCCAAATCAAGCAAAAAAATAATAGGCTTTCTATGGCCCACAATTGGAGAGAGAGAGATGGCACACCCAGGAGTCAAGACTGGCACACAAGCAGAAAGGGCAATATTAATCTCCCACTGATTTGTTTTTTTTTTTTTTTTTTCAGGGAGACTTTAGAAAAAAAAAATAATAAAAAAAAATGATTTTTTCAGGAAGAATTTAGAAACCAAATAAAATAAAATGATTTTTTCAGGGAGAATTTAGAAAACAAATAAAACAAAAAATAGGCTTTCTATGGCCCACTGAGTGAGAGATGACGCACACAGGAGTCAGGAGTGGCACACAAGCCCAGAGGCCAATATTGTTCTCCCAATGATTGATGTAGTGATTTTTTCAGGTAGATTTTGCAACCCAAATCAAGCTAAAAAAATAATAGGCTTTCTATGGCCCACAATTGGAGAGAGAGAGAGATGGCACACCCAGGAGTCAAGACTGGCACACAAGCAGAAAGGGCAATATTAATCTCCCACTGATTTGATTTTTTTTTTTTTTCAGGGAGACTTTAGAAAAAAAAATAATAAAAAAAAATGATTTTTTCAGGAAGAATTTAGAAACCAAATAAAATAAAATGATTTTTTTCAGGGAGAATTTAGAAAACAAATAAAACAAAAAATAGGCTTTCTATGGCCCACTGACTGAGAGATGGCACACACAGGAGTCAGGAGTGGCACACAAGCCCAGAGGCCAATATTAATCTCCCACTTTTTTTTTTTTTTCAGGGAAAATTTATAAACCCAATAAAAAAAATTATAAATAGGCTTTCTATGGCCCACTATCTGAGAGAGAGAGATGACACGCTTAGGACTGGCACACAAGCCCAAAGGCCAATATTAATCTCCCTTTTTTTTTTCAGGGAGAATTTATAAAACAAGCAAAAAAAAATAAATAGGCTTTCTATGGCCCACTATTTGTGAGAGAGATGGCACGCTCAGGACTGGCACACAAGCCCAGAGGCCAATATTAATCTCCCACCTTTTTTTTTTTTTTTTTCAGGGAAAATTTATAAACCCAATAAAAAAATAATAAATAGGCTTTCTATGGCCCACTATCTGAGAGAGAGAGATGGCACGCTTAGGACTGGCACACAAGCCCAAAGGCCAATATTAATCTCCCTTTTTTTTTTCAGGGAGAATTTATAAAACCAAAAAAAATAAAATAAATAGGCTTTCTATGGCCCACTATTTGTGAGAGAGATGGCACGCTTAGGACTGGCACACAAGCCCAAAGGCCAATATTAATCTCCTACTGATTGATTTATTGATTTTTTCAGGTAGAATTTAAAACCCAAATAAAGCAAAAAAAAAATAGGCTTTCTATGGCCCACTTAGTGAGTGATGATGCACACAGGAGTCAGGAGTGGCATACAAGCCCTGAGGCCAATATTTTTCTCCCACTGATTGATGTAGTGATTTTTTCAGGTAGATTTTGGAACCCAAATCAAGCAAAAAAATAAATAGGCTTTCTATGGCCCACTGACTGAGAGATGGCACACACAGGAGTCAGGAGTGGCACACAAGCCCTGAGGCCAATATTTTTCTCCCACTGATTGATGTAGTGATTTTTTCAGGTAGATTTTAGAACCCAAATCAAGCAAAAAAATAAATAGGCTTTCTATGGCCCACTGAGTGAGAGATGGCACAGACAGGGATGGCACTCTAGCAGAAATGCCAATCTTAATCTCCCACAAAAAAAAAAGGAACTGTCCTTCAATTACTATCTCCCTGCAGTAATCTCAGCCAGGTATGGCAGGCAGCAATAAGGAGTGGACTGATGCACAAATTAAATAAAAAGTGTGGACAAACAAACAAGATAGCTGTGCAGAAAGGAAGGAACAAGAGGATTTGTGCTTTGAAAAAAGCAGTTGGTTTGCACAGCGGTGTACACACAGCAATGCAGCTATCAGGGAGCCTTCTAGGGCAGCCCAATGAGCTACAGCGCTGAGGAAAAAAAAAAAATGTAGCTTCCACTGTCCCTGCACACCGAAGGTGGTGTTGGACAGTGCAAATCGCTACAGCACAAGCGGTTTGGTGGTTAATGGACCCTGCCTAACGCTATCCCTGCTTCTGACGAAGCGGCAGCAACCTCTCCCTAAGCTCAGATCAGCAGCAGTAACATGGCGGTCGGCGGGAACGCCCCTTTATAGCCCCTGTGACGCCGCAGACAGCAAGCCAATCATTGCAATGCCCTTCTCTAAGATGGTGGGGACCAGGACCTATGTCATCACACTGCCCACACTCTGCGTTTACCTTCATTGGCTGAGAAATGGCGCTTTTCGCGTCATTGAAACGCGACTTTGGCACGAAAGTCGCGTACCGCATGGCCGACCCCGCACAGGGGTCGGATCGGGTTTCATGAAACCCGACTTTGCCAAAAGTCGGCGACTTTTGAAAATGAACGACCCGTTTCACTCAATCCTATCCATCGCTACACCTGTGTACTGAACCACCCAAATGTCTAGGGGAAAAAAAAGGCAAAACACAGTGCAGAGAAAAAAAAATGGTCTCAGAACTTCTTTTTTCCCTCTATTGAGAATCATTAGTACTTTGGGCCTCCAGTACTGTTGTGATGAGGTAATTCAGTACCACAATGGACATAGAAGTCAGAGCACATACAGTGATCTGACAATAACCCAAAAACATAGAACGAGCTCTGAGACGTGGGAACTCTGCTGACCGCAATCCCTAATCCTCTCCAACCACACTAGAGGCAGCCGTGGATTGCGCCTAACGCTCCATATGCAACTCGGCACAGCCTGAGAAACTAGCTAGCCTGAAGATAGAAAATAAGCCTACCTTGCCTCAGAGAAATACCCCAAAGGAAAAGGCAGCCCCCACATATAATGACTGTGAGTTAAGATGAAAAGACAAACGTAGAGATGAAATAGATTTAGCAAAGTGAGGCCCGACTTACTAAACAGAGCGAGGATAGGAAAGGTAACTTTGCGGTCAACACAAAACCCTACAAACAACCACGCAAAGGGGGCAAAAAGACCCTCCGTACCGAACTAACGGCACGGAGGTACACCCTCTGCGTCCCAGAGCTTCCAGCAAGCAAGAAAAAACAAATAGACAAGCTGGACAGAAAAAAACAGCAAACAAAATAGCAAAGCGGAACTTAGCTATGCAGAGCAGCAGGCCACAGGAACGATCCAGGAGGAAACAGGACCAATACTAGAACATTGACTGGAGGCCAGGATCAAAGCACTAGGTGGAGTTAAATAGAGCAGCACCTAACGACTTCACCACATCACCTGAGGAAGGAAACTCAGAAGCCGCAGTACCACTCTCCTCCACCAACGGAAGCTCACAGGGAGAATCAGCCGAAGTACCACTTGTGACCACAGGAGGGAGCTCTGCCACAGAATTCACAACAGGTATCTGGGCAGATACAAAACCCAGGAGAGGTTACTTCAAAGGTTCTACTGGCCTGGGTGTCACTAAGAGGTTAATTATTGTTGGTCCTATCCTACATTTCAGCTAACTACTCCCATCTCTCACTTACACAGTCCCCTAGTGCTATTGCCCATTATAAGGTCCCATTTGACTGGACTGCCATGGACCTTGTCGGTTAATTAAGTCTGCCAGATGGCACCAATATATTCTGCTGGTCATGGACTGTGCAATATAGTACCCAAAGGCGGTAACACTGAGAGCATAGCCTGAGAGCTAGTTCACATTTTCTCGTGGACAGGCCTGCCAAAGGGCATTCTGATGGACCAACGAATTCAGTTAATTTCCAAGTTAAGGAGAGAGTTATGTAATGCTCTTCAGATTACACAACTCAGGACATTGATGTACCATCCGCAGATGGAATGCCTGGTGGAGAGGTTGAATAAGACCTTAAAATCCATACTTAAGAAGATTGAGGTAACGGATGGCTGAGACTGAGATTGCCTTCTCATGTACCTGCTTTTCTCTATTAGAGAAGTTCAACATGCCTGTACAGGGTTCTCACCATTCGAGATGTTATACTGACGGCACCCTCGGGGACATCTGGATATTGTGAAGGAGAGCTGGGAAGCAGATTATTACACCCCATTGAAGTATCATCAAGTGTGTGTGGCCCAGTTTCAGAATAAGATCACGAGGGTGATGCCGATCATGAAGGAGAGCCTCCTTCAACCTAAAGAGGCCTGGGCAAGGGTCTACCAGCCTGGGAGAAGAAAACCATATCAGGTGTACCACATAAACCTACTTAAACCGTGGTGAGACATGGAATCATTGGAAACTATGTGCCTGGAAGCCAATGTGGAAGCCAAGGTCGAGGATGTCACAGTGGCAGAGACACTGTCGCTGACCCAGAAACAACAGTGTTGAGTACTGCTTCAGTGAAACCGGGATCTGTTTTTAGGTTGCCAGGATGTACACAGGTTATGGAGCATGAAATCCAGGTGAAATCCTGGTGGAACCACATGCAGGTGAACCACAAGCCTTATAGAATCCCCTGAAGCCTGCCATGAGGTGATTCACAAGGAGGAGAGAAGAATGTTGAGCATTTGCGTCATTGAGGAATCACAAAGCTGCTGGCCCAGCCCATTGTCCTTTTTTCAAAGCTTGATGAAGTATGATGTTTCTGTAGCGACTACAGGAAACTCAATGAGGTGTTCCCATTTGACGCATACTGGATGCCCTGCGACGATGAACTCAGTGAGCTAAGGTTATCCAGATACTAAAGAAAAGGATACTTGCAAATCCTCCTCTCCCAAAGTGTCAAGGAGAATACAGCATTCTCTACATCTGATGGGTGCTTCCAGTATACCAGAATGTTGTTTGGGCTTCAAAGAGCACCAGCTATCTTCCTGAAGGCCATAGACTGGATCCTAGTCCCTCACAAAAAGTACACTGCAGCTTACTTCAATGATATTAAGATACTCAGCCTGGATTGGGGAACTTATCTGCTGAAGGTCCAGGCAGTACTGGATGCGCTGAGGAATGCGGGGTTTACCATAAACCCAAAGAAGTGTTTCATGGGGAAAGAAGAGGCAAAATACTTGGGCAGCATTGTCAGAAAATGCAAAATAAAGCCACAAGTGAATAAGATGGAGGCAATCAAAATTTGGCTGCGACCGGTCTCCTAGAAACAGATTTGGGCATTTCTGAGAATTGTGTGTTACTATTAGCAGTTTATCCATAGTTTCACCATAATAGCAGCACCCCTGATAGACCTTCTTAAAGGCACAAATGGTCATAAATGGATGTAAATGGCAAAATGGTCTCCCAAAGTAAGAAATTTGTGGTCCAAATGGCCTCAGAGGTTGTCTCATGAAGTAAACGGGGAGGAACATCCAGTCCTATCTCTAAATAGGAAACTCTCCTACTGTGAGAAAAACAATGCCATTGTAGAAAAAAAATGCTTTGTCATCAAATGGGCAATTGAAACTCTGGGGTACTACCTGTTCAGGAAGTTAAGGCTAGTGTCAGACCATTCGCCCCTGAGATGGATGAGGGAAAGAACGGGGAAGAATGCCCTGGTGACTAGATGGTTTCTAGGGCTCCATGACTTCAACTTTCAAGTGGAGCATAGGCTGGGATACTGCATGGTAACACAGATACCCAGCTTAGACTTCCCTGTCTGGTCTGTCTGAAGGTGCCCAAACCCTCGGCCTTGGGCAGAGGGGAGTATATGACAAAGTCCCTGACAATGTACTGGAGGGGAGATATGTATCAGTGATATGAACCTAGAAAAATGCTCCAGCACAGTGCTGAGAGGGGTTAATTGGCCATGTTTAGTGAAAAGCTGAAAAGTGGGTGGGAGGCTGTATACCATTTCTCTACCCCAGGGTGGAGTCAAGAGGATAAATACACAGCCTTCTGGCTCATTCAGTGTTGGGTGTGTTTGGAGATGGTAGCTCCTGAGCTGTGTTTGAGTTAAGGAAAACTGAACCGTTTTTAATGTTTTTTTTTTCCTGGGTTTTATGGTTTTCCTGAACATGGACTATGCCATTTGTTTTTGTTTTGTTTTCCTGTTAGGCCAGAAAGGCCATGTTTATGTTGCTAACCCTGCTGTGGTTGATGCTGTCTCTCAATAAACCAGTGGAAACTTTAAAGAGACAGCATTCCTGTGTCTACCTCTATGAGCAGCCGAGTGAGCTGATCTACCACAGCACACACACATACACACTATGCTACTACTATATATATAAAAATTATTAGTTGAAAGTTAATTAAATCCAAATTAATTGCACAGATGGAAACCCACAACAATTCTATCAATTCACAAATTCAGTGATTCCCTACATTATCACCATGGGGGAACCACTGTAAATTTTTCTTTCACCACTACAATGATAAAAAATTGGACACATTTGGTATCGCCGTAATCGAACTGATGAGTAAAATCATACTGCCAAGTCACCTTTACTACAGAATTTAAGCCATAAAAACAAGTTCCAAAAAAGTAATGTCAGAATTGCATTTTTTTTTGTAAATTCACCACACTTGGAATTTCTGCTCCCGTTTTCCAGCACACTATGTTGGTAAAATGAATTGTATCAATTGAAAGTACAACTTGTCCCACAAACATCAAGCCTTCATATGTTTGTCTCTACAGAAAAATAAGAAAGTGGCTCTTGGAAGAAAGGGAGGAAAAATACAAATACAAAAATGTAAAAAATGGGCATTGGCCATGTCGGGAAGAGGTTAAAAACAATTTTATTTATTACTTGCCTCTTTTTCTGGTACTCTATAGAAGCTTATAGGGAAAATCACACCAAAAAAGACAACATTTTGTAGCATCATTAAATAAAATTGGGGGATGAGTTTTCATAAAATCACATCCACTTTCTGGAAATGTAGGTTTTATGCACAAAGAAACTCGGCATTTAAGCTACAAGGATCTACCTGGCTCTGATCTCTACCGGCTCAGGGCAGTCACAGACCACTCCTACTGGCGATTCTATGTCTTTTGATGATGTCACATTGATAAGGTAGCAACTCCTCTTCCGCTGAGCTCTGTTGTCAGTGCGTCTCTGGCGAGGTCATGTTGATTGACAGCCAAATCCCTGTTGCCTTACTGTGGGAAACTGGCGGTCAATCTGCATGACATCGACTGTGATGTCTTGTAGACAGAGCAGACAGGAAGAAAAAGAGCTGCACACAGAGCAGACAGGAAGAAAAAGAGCTGCACTGTTGATATAAGGTCAAATAAAGCAGCAGAATTGGTAAGTTTGGTCAGTGACTACTCTGAGCGGGCAGACTAGAATAGACAAATAGTCAGCAACTAAATGCCTCTAAATTCTTAGAAAAAAATTACAAAAGTCCCAAATAACCCATTTAAAGTAAATAATGCATTTCTTTAAAATGTGAAATAAACCTTATCATTTGTAACTCTGCCAATCTCTAAGAATATGTATTCAGCAGAGATAAAGGGTGAGTTACTGTTTTCATTTTTTAATCAATGTCGCAAATGTAACCTCTACCTTCTTATCTCAGTGTTACAATGAAATTCATTTTATGGCACTGCATAGCCAGCAATGTGTCGTCCAGCAGATACAAAGCAATCAACTAAAATGGTCGCAAAATTGAGAATTTGGCTAGAAAACTCTGCACTATTTAAGCAACGTTGTCAATTCTTTTTGCGTGTCATTTAGAGTCTTTTGCTGACATTTCTCCCAGCTGTAAAATAAATGACACTTAAACTTACCTGGAAAGTGAATGAGTATTGTACATCTATGCAAGCAGATAAATATTCGTATTTAGGCGCAAGGTGAAAATTTAACATTTTTAGGCAGTTTTGAAAATATATTAGGCATATTGATGATAATTACAGGAATTGTACTATACAATAAATACAAGCTAGCACCTATTGAAAGAATCTTGGATGAGTGGGAGCCACAACAATTACCAATATTATTATTATTATTATTATTATTTATTTATTTATATAGTACTATTTATTTCTGTACATGAGAAAGGGTTACATACAAAATGCAGATATCATTTACAGTAAACATGCTAAAAATGATAGGTTGGTACAGAGGGAAGTGGACCCTGCTCTTGCAAGCTTACATTCTACAGGATAAATCTTTTAGTTATGACCAGGGGTGGATTAAGGGTAGCCAGGGCCCCGGGCTGTTCACACACTGTGGGCCCCCCCCCCGGTCATGTGACGGGGGTCATGTGACGGGGGTCACGTGACGGGGGTCACGTGACGGGGGTCACGTGACGGGGGGTCATGATATACCCGAACCAGATTATTCCAGAAAAAGGGTCGGGCCCTACTCTACTGTAACCTAGGAAATATTTGTTAAAATCTGCAATACAATTTAGGTATATCTTGACCAATAATATCACATACAAGGAACAAATACCACCGCACCATGACCAGACCACAAATTACAACCACAGTGATCGAATAATAGCACATACAAGGGACAAATACCACCGCACCATTTCCAGACCACATATTACCATACCTCCCAACTTTTGAAGTTGGGAAAGAGGGACAAAGTTTGCGGCGCGCGTTGCGCGCCGCAGCGATTTTTAGGCCACACCTCTGACCACACCCATTCACTAGTCACACCCATATCCATGTCTCAACCACACCCATTTAGCACTGCTGATCACACTGTTCATAAAGAATAATTATAAAAAAAATATGGCCACACAGTGCTCAATACTGTATAATGGCCACACAGTGCTCCATACTGTATAATGACCCCACATGACCACATGATGCTCAATACTGTATAATGGCCACACATGATGTTCAATACTGTATAATGACCCCACATGATGCTCAATACTGTATAATGGCCACACATGATGCTCCATACTGTATAATGGCCACACATGATGCTCCATACTGTATAATGCCCACACATGATGTTCAATACTGTATAATGACCCCACATGATGCTCAATACTGTATAATGGCCACACATGATGCTCCATACTGTATAATGGCCACACATGATGCTCCATACTGTATAATGGCCCCACATGATGCTCAATACTGTATAATGACCCCACGTGATGCTCAATACTGTATAATGGCCCCACATGATGCTCAATACTGTATAATGACCCCACATGATTCTCAATACTGTATAATGACCCCACGTGATGCTCAATACTGTATAATGGCCACACATGATGCTCAATACTGTATAATGACCCCACATGATGCTCAATACTGTATAATGGCCCCACATGATGCTCAATACTGTATAATGACCCCACATGATGCTCAATACTGTATAATGGCCCCACATGATGCTCAATACTGTATAATGACCCCACATGATGCTCAATACTGTATAATGGCCCCACATGATGCTCAATACTGTATAATGACCCCACATGATGCTCAATACTGTATAATGGCCACACATGATGCTCCATACTGTATAGTGACTGCACATGATGCTCCATACTGTATAATGACCGCACATGATGCTCAATACTGTATAGTGGCCACACATGATGCTCCATACTGTATAATGGCCACACATGATGATCCATACTGTATAATGACCGCACATGATGCTCTATACTGTATAATGACCACACATGATGCTCCATATTGTATAATGACCGCACATGATGCTCCATAATGGCCACACATGATGCTCCATACTGTATAATGACCGCATATGATGCTCCATACTGTATAATAGCCGCACATGATGCTCCATACTGTATAATGACTGCACATGATGCTCCATACTGTATGACAGCACATGATGCTCCATACTGTATAATGACTGCACATGATGCTCCATACTGTATAATGACAGCACATGATGCTCCATACTGTATAATGACCACACATGATGCTCCATAGTGTATAATGACCGCACATGATGCTCCATACTGTATAATGACCGCACATGATGCTCCATACTGTATAATGGCCACACATGATTCTCCATACTGTATAATGACCGCACATGATGCTCAATACTGTATAATGACCGCACATGATGCTCCATACTGTATAATGGCCACACATGATGCTCTATACAGTATATTGGCCGCACATGATAATGGCCACACATAGCTACTCCTACACACGCGGCTGCACTCCGTAAACTTTGCATACACGGCTCCACTCCGTGCACACGGCTCCACTCCATACATCTCATACACACACGGCTCCGCTCCGTACACATTCAGCTCCGCTCCATACACCTCATACACGGCTCTGCTCCATACACCTCATACACGGCTCCGCTACATACACCTCATACACACACGGCTCCGCTCCATACATCTCGTACACACGGCACTACTCCGTACACCTCATACACACACCGCTCCACTCCATACACATTGCACACACTGCTCCGCATACCTTGCACACACACAGCTCCGCTGCGTACACCTCATACACATACGGCTCCTCTCCATACATCTCGTACACACACGGCTCTACTCCGTACACCTCATACACACGCGGCTGTGCTCCGTAAACACGGCTCCGCTCTGTACACCTCGTACACACGCGGCTGTGCTCCGTACACCTCGTACACATGGCTCCGTACACCTCTTACACACGACTCCGCTCCGTACACCTTGTACACATGCGGCTGTGCTCCGTACACCTTGTACACATGGCTCCGTACACCTCTTACACACGACTCCGCTCCGTACACCTTGTACACATGCGGCTGTGCTCCGTACACCTTGTACACATGGCTCCGTACACCTCTTACACACGACTCCGCTCCGTACACCTCGTACACACGCGGCTGCGCTCCGTACACCTCGTACACACGCGGCTGTGCTCCATACACCTCTAACACACGCGGCTGTGCTCCGTACACCTTGTACACACGACTCCGCTCCGTACACCTCATACACACGCTGCTCTGCTCTGTACACCTCGTACACACGCGGCTGCGCTCCGTACACCTCATGCACACGGCTCCGTACACATCGTACACACACGACTCCGCTCCATAGACCTTTCACACGCTGCTCTGATCCATACACCTCGTACACACACGGCTCTACTACATCCACCCTGTAAACACCTCCTGACCTCACACATACGCTGCCTTACCCTCCTCCGGCGCCATGGCAACCAGCAAAGTCCTGTACACGGAGGTCCTCCTCCCGATCATGTGACCCCTGACTCCTCCCATCCTGTGACCTCATCACAGGTCCTGTGCACAGAGCAGCCATTTTGTGGTGTGCTGCTGTGCAGGCCTGGTGCAGGGACTCGGAGCTCTCAGCTGACTGGCTGATACACGCACCTCCCAACCAATGCGGGCCCCCTCTCTCTGCCCACCGGGTCCGGGGGCACACAAATGCCGGCGGGCATTCAGACAATTAGTGGAGGGTCAATCTGTGCGGTAGCCCAGGGCCCCCCCAGACCACTGGGCCCTGGGCTACCGCCCATATTGACCCTCTGATAATCCGCCCCTGGTTATGACACAATGCCTTTAAGTGGTTGTGCATCTTTTACTACCATGATGTTTTGGGGTACAATATTCTGTGCTGAAAAATAATAAAATTAATTAGGGCTCATTTTACTAAGTATAAACATTATGCAATTATCACCCTCCAGTGGTGAGGTGGCTGAAAGCAGAAACAATGTAACCTGCTGAACAAGCAAAACGCTCGATCATCAGGTGAAATGATCTTTTACTCAGTAGAGTAACCATCATTCTCTGCGGTGCATTGTCCTGTATAAACAGGACTCTTACTACTGAGAACCATGGCAGCCTGTGCTGCTCTGTGATATAGTGTAGATTTTTCTGTGAGCATAGTTTACTTTGGTGTGCCCGAGTAAACAGGCATTTCACTTCTTAGCATCTTAGCCAATTTTAACCCATTAATTATTAGCTGTGGCTCAGTGGTAGAGCAACAGCCTATGAACATGGAGACATGAGTTCAAGTCCTGGGGAGTGCTGATCAGAAGCTTATATATAAATTAATATATTAAGGCAAACAGGATCATGGGGTGCATTAAAAGAGATTTGAATACACATGATGAGAGCATTATACTGCCTCTGTACAAATCCCTGGTTAGACCGCACATGGAGTACTGTGTACAGTTTTGGGCACCAGCGCTCAGGAAGGATATAATGGAACTAGAGGGAGTACAAAGGAGCGCAACAGAATTAGTAAAGGGGGTCGAGGGGTTCAAGAGAGGCCTGGATGCCTTCCTGGCGTGTAACAATATTGTATCTTACAGTGATTAGGATCTTTAGAAGAACGTAGATCTGGGGATTTATTCTGAAAGAATATAGACTGAACTGGATGGACAAATGTCCTTTTTGGCCTTGCTAACTATGTTACTATGTTAACGACCGGAGGAAATTCTTGATTTTGCATTTTTATTTTTTGCTCCCCATCTTCCCAGAACCATATTTTTTGGTCAAAATGGCCATGTGAGGGCTTGTTTTTTGCAGAACGAGTTGTACTTTTGAGTGACATTATTTGTTACAACATATCATGTACTGGAAAACGGAAAAAAAATTCCAAATGCTGTAAATTTGCAAAAAAGTGCAATCCCACAGTTGGTTTTGTTTTGTTTTTTACCAAGTTCAATAAATGCTACATTTGACCTGCCATTATGATTCTCCAGGTCATTACGAGTTCATAAACACCAAATATGTTTAGGTTCTTTTATATTTAAGTGGTGAAAAAAAAATCCAAAGTTTGTAAAAACTAAATTGCCCCATTTTCCAATACCTATAGCGTCTCCATTTTCATGATCTTGGGTTGTTTGAGGGCTTATTTTGTGCATGCCTAGCTGACGTTTTTAATTAAACAATTTTGGTGCAGGTACGATCTTTTGTTTGCCCATTATTGCATTTTAATGCAATGTTGTGGCGACCAAACTAAAAGGAATTCTGGCGTTTTGACTTTTTTTCTCGTTACACTGTTTAACGATCGGGTTAATTCTTTTTTTATATTGATGGATCGGACGATTCTGAATGTGGCGGTACCAAATATGTGTATACTTTATTTTTTCAATTGTTTTATATTTAATGGGGCGAAGTGGGAGTGATTTGAACTTTTATATTTTTTAAATATATTTCTAAACTTTTTTTACTTTTGGCATGCTTCAATAGTCTCCATGGGAAACCCGAAGCTGCCATAATCCGATCGGCTCTGCTACATACAGGTGATGATCAGATGACCTGTATGTAGCAGAAGTGTTCACTCACTATGAGCGATGACCACTGGGCGACGCTAATAGCAATCCGGCAGTGACAACCATAGAGGTCTGCTGGAGACCTCTGGTTGTCATGCCAACCCATCGGTGACCCACAATCACGTGATGGAGTCACCAATGGGTGCTTTCCAGAAGCGCGAGTTAAATGCCACTGAGATTGACGGCATTTAACGGCTTAACAGCCATGGGTGGATCGCAATTCCACCTGCGGCTGTTGGAGGCACATGTCAGATGTTTAAAACAGCTGACATGTGATGGGAAAGATGTGGGCTCATCGTCTGAGTCCACATCAAAGGGAGGGAGTCCGACATTGGTGTACTATTACGCCCGATGTCGGAAAGGGGTTAATGACCAGGTCAATTTTTTTTAAATCTGACTAGTGTCACCTTATGTGGTATTAACTCTGGAATGCTTTAACAGATCTCAGTGATTCTGGGGATGTTTATTATGACATATTGCACTTTATGTTAGTGTTAAATTTATTTAGGTTGATATGTTTTGTGTTTATTTGTTAAAATATTGGAATTTTGGCAAAAATGTTGAAAATTTAGCAATTTTGAAACTGTTAATCTTTATATCCTTAAACCAGTCATGCTGTAAAAAATAATTAATAAATAACATTTCCCATATTTGTACTTTACATCTGCATCATTTTCAAATGTGATTTTATTTTGTTAGGATGTTAGAAGGGTTACATTTTAGTGGAAATTTCTATTTTTTTTTTTCAAGAAATTTAAAAACCTCTTCAGGTTTAAATTAACTTTGTGGGAAAATGTTTTAACCCTTCAGGGGCTACGCAGGGATTCATGCAAAATCAAATAGAATTGTTTTGGGGTTTTTTACTCTAAAATGTTGTATTAGCTCCAATTTTTCCACTTTATCAAAGAATAACAGAAGAACATGGACCCCACAATTTCTTATCTAGGTTTTTATGAGGACGCTGATACCCCACCTGTGACCAGAAACCTCTGTATGGGCAAACAGCAGGGCTTGGAAGGGAAGGAGCACCATTTGAATTTTGAAACACAAATTTGGCTGAAATAGATTGTGGGCGCCATGCCACATTTACTGGTCCCCTAAGACACCCAAACAGTAGAAAACAAGTGACTCCACCCCTTGAGGCATATATCCAGGGGTACAGTGATCATTTTGAACTGACATGTAGTACACATAAATTGATAACATTAGATTGTCATTTTGAACAATTTTTTTTTTTTTACAAATATGTTTTCAATTTTGAATTTTGGAGTGCAAATTTGGTTCAAATATATTACAGGCACCATGTCACATTTGCACGGTCCCTAAGTCAACAAAACAGCAAAAAACTCCCACAAGACAGATAAATGGATAGATAGATAGATAGATAGATATAGAAACAAAAAAAGGAACAGCACAGTATAAATACTTATCTTCGGGTGCAAGGCCCCTAGACAATCCGTCCAATGATTATCCAAACTTCATAGAATTCCAAAAAAGAGGCAGCACTCCATTGTTTCAGTGGAAAAATGTGCAGGATTTTAATCAACTCAATAGTTAAAACAGACTGTAGCCAGGTTTATCCTAATAAATTGATTAATTAATTTAAAAAAATGACTTGGGGTTCCCTTCAATTTTGATAATCAACAAAGGTAAAGCAAACAGCTGTGAGCTCATATTATAATGCAGGGTTAGATCCCTGGTTATTGGTCCCTTCCCAGACTAAATATACCAGTTGCCCCAGAAGTGGCGCATTATTTGAAATGTGCCAATTCAGGCACTTTGCATCGCTCTTCCCGATTGACCTGGTGCGGTGGCAATCGAGGTAATGTAACTTGGAGTTGATGTCACCTGTGTTTTGTCAAACATGTAAAAAAAAAAAGTACACATGTTTTGTACTGCCACATTTGAAACGACCAGCCCCATACAACGGTGGCACTAGGTAGCCCATTTAGTGAACACCGTAAAAACAATGTTTTTTCATCATACCGCTGAACACAAGGAATAAAACACAAATAAAAAGACAAATGTAAATAGCTGAAGAAAGTCACCTTGTCCTGCAAAATCAAACCATGATACAGCTCCATCAGTGAAAAAATATGGCGATAGCTCTTAGAATATAGCAATGCAAAAATAATTATTTTTTTATAAAATAGTTTAAAAGCGCCAAAACAGAAAGCTATACAAATGTGTTATTGCTGTATTCACACTAATCTGAGGAATGAAGCTACCTTCAAACAACGTTATTGGCCCAAAAATTGTACCAAAATGGCTACTCGTCCCACAAAAAATAAGTCCGCTTATGACTCTGTAAGCTGAAATAAAGGAAAATTATAGCTATCAAAATATGGAAATGAAAAAACTTGTTTTTGCAAAAAAAAGTGTCTTTTAGTGTATGACAGCAGCCAAACATAAAAACTTAATATGAATCTAGTATCGCTGTAATCACACTGACCCGAAGAATAAAGTCGTCTAATCACATATACCTCTCGAGGAATGGCAAAAAAAGTAAATAAAACCATTTTTCACCTGCTGTTGATTTTTTCACTCTGCCTCCCAAAGATCGCAGTAAGGTTCGGCACACATTTATTAAGCACTCTGCACTGAGTACTTACATCGATACTTCCATCCAAATCTCTAAAATATGTGATTTAGACCGAACCCCCTGTGGTAGATTCCCTATAATGAGGCAGATGGGGACACTGTGGACGCCGTCTGGGATATGATCTGGCGGTGTCTGTCTTTATAAGGGCATAGAATCGTGCTCAACCACAGTTTTGTGAAATTCTGAGAAAAGGACACTGCTGAACAGGGCCAGACAGCATCCAGAGTAACTTTGCTTCCTCATTATAGTGAATGGATCCCTCAGAGGGTTCATCTGAATCAGATCATTTGGAGATTTAAATTGAAACCCCAAAGTAAGTGCACAGCATAGAGCGCCAGATAAAGGTGATCCAAAACATCATGTTAAGTGTTCCCAATAAAAGCTTCAACTAAATCCACAAAAAAAAACAAGTTCCCACTCAGGTTCATCTGTTAACAGAAATACAGGGGGGTTCTAGGTTACTGATGCAAAGTCTCTGTAAAAGCAAAATGGCTCCTTGACCCCATTCAGCAAATTCTACGCTCACAAACCAAATGTAACTCTCCCTGTTTGGCATTTATGTAGAGATGAGAGCCTGCCTAATTTATGGGTGCTTGTCTCCAGAAGTATGAGCTGCACACGACGTACTGATTACTACAATGTCAGTTTGCAAGTTTCACTCAGCAACATCCACTTCTGCTTATTTCTGGAAAACATCCATAGAATCAAATCATCACTACACCTGTAGATAAATTCCCAAAGGGGGATAATTTCTAAAATGGGTTCACTTGAGGGGGGTATTCTGCTCTTGTAGAACTTAGGGGCTCTGTAAATTGAGCCTGCAAACTATTCTAGGAAATCTGCGCTCTAGGAGGACAATAGCGCTGTTTCCCTCCTGAGTCTCACTGTGTGGCTAAGCAGTATGTTGCGAACAGCAGTGATGCACATGGATTTGTGGACCTACTGTGCCACAGGACTGGGGCTGCCTGGGAAAGGGTGTAGCTAAGCAGCTACCAGGTGTTTACTGCAGCTCCTGATGGTAGAGACAGACTGGGCTGCTGATAGCAGCCAGGTACCACTCCTAGACAGATCCCAAAATAGCAGCTGCTAACCACAGGGGTCAGATTTGCTGACTCTAATTAAGGCTATGTTATGTTCAGACACATCGCTCTAGGATACTGGATAAGGGACTGGCTAATTGATCTGAAGCCACTCCTTTGTTATTTTAGCTGTGTGCTTGGGGTCATTGTCTTGTTGGAAGGTGAAGCTTCGGCCAAGTCTGAGGTCCAGAGCACTCTGGAAGAGGTTTGTACTTGGCTACATTCATGTTTCCTTCAACCAGTCATCTTGTCCATGCAGCTGAAAAACACCCCCATAGCATGATGCTGCAGCCACCATGTTTCACTGTTGGGATTGTATTGAGCAGGTGATGAGCAGTGCCTGGCTTTCTCCACACATACCGCTTAGAATTATCATCATAAAGGTCTATTTATGCCTCATCAGGCCAGAGAATCTTATTTCTCATAGTCTGGGAATCCTTCATATGTTTTTTTAGCAAACTCTATGCGGGCTTTCATATGTCTTGCACTGAGGAGAGGCTTCTGTCGGGTCACTCTGCCATAAAGGCCCAACTGGTGGAGGGCTGCAGTGATAGTTGACTTTGTTGAACTTTTTCTCATCTCCCTACTGCATCTCTGGAGCTCAGCCACAATGATCTTGGGTTCCTTCTTTACCTCTCTCACCAAGGCTCTTCTCCCATGATTACTCAGTTTGGCTGGATGGCCAGGTCTAGGAAGACTTATGGTGGTCTCAAACTTCTTCCATTTAAGGATTATGGAGGCCACTGTGCTCATAGGAACCTTGAGTACTGCAGATATTCTTTTGTAACCTTGGCCAGATCTGTGCCTTGCCGCAATTCTGCCTATGAGCTCCTTGGCCAGTTCCTTTGACCTCATGTTTCTCATTTGGTCTGACATGCACTGTGAGATGTGTGGTCTTATATAGACAGGTGTGTGCCTTTCCAAATCAAGTCCTATCAGTTTAATTAAACACAGCTGGACTCCAATGAAGGAGAAGAACCATGTCAAGGAGGATCACAAGGAAATGGTCAGTATGTGACTTAAATATGAGTGTCTGATAATAATGACCATGTGATATTTCAGTTTTTCTTTAATAAATATGAAAAAATGTCTACATTTCTGGGTTTTTTTCAGTCAAGATGGGGTGCATAGTGTACGTTAATGAGAAAAAAAATGAACTTTTTTGAATGTACCAAATGGCTGCAATGAAACAAAGGGTGAAAAATTTAAAGGGGTCTGAATACTTTCCATATCCACTGTATTTAATGACTCAACTTGTTGCTTGGTGACTGTGAAAGGGAGAGGGAGTCTTTTATACAGGATGACTCCCAGCAATTGGCTGGGAGCCATCTTGCAAATGTACACATTATGCTACATGACTCTCAGCAACAGGCTGAGGGTGTTTTGGAAAATGCGTGTGCTGCCCCTTCAAGAACAAGAGAACGAATGTGCGTGTGCACTAGGCGTGCCACCAGGAGCTGCGGCACACACACCAACAGGAAGCATGTCTGGAACCACGTCAAGGGACGGGCGATGAGTAAGCCAGCAACCCTGCATGGAGGGATAAGGAGACAATATGCAGGGGTGATGGCAATAATGCTACACAATACTGAACAGACACATATGGGATATTTCCATTTTCAGCAGATATTGTGGGCCTAAATTTTGGTGCAATTTTGATTTCCATGTGTGAAAATGTAAAATCTGGGGAGAAAACAAAATTTTGGTAGTAAAAATGTAATTATTTTTTCTCCACTGCAAAATAGTATAAAATCCTGTGACACAACTGTGGTGTGAGGCTGGGGTCACACTAGCGAGTTTTACGGACGTATGAGAGGCGCAGAAAATACACATTGCACACGGACCAATGATTTTCTATGGGGCAGCTCCTATCTGCCATATTTTACGCATCCGTATTATACGGTATTGTATGGCTGTAGAAAATCGCAGCATGCTGCGTTTGTCAGCATATTGCGCAAAAAATCCACCAATGAAAGTCAATGGGGGCGAGAAAAATACGGATTACACACGAACAACAGTGTAACTTGCGAGAAATACGCATCGGTGTTCTATAGAAAAGCCGGCAATTCTGTGCGGTGTACAGTAAAATTACACTGACAGGTAAGACTAGAATAGCTAAAATAAATGTCTACACATAATATAGGGGTGTATATATATATATATATATATATATATATATGTATATATACAGTGCCTACAAGTAGTATTCAACCCCCTGCAGATTTAGCAAGTTTACACATTTGGAATTAACTTGGCATTGTGACATTTGGACTGTAGATCAGCCTGGAAGTGTGAAATGCACTGCAGCAAAAAAGAATGTTATTTCTTTGTTTATTTTTTTTTTTTAAATTGTGAAAAGTCTTTTCAGAGGGTCGTTTATTATTCAACCCCTCAACCCACCAGAATTCTGTTTGGTTCCCCTAAAGTATTAAGAAGTAGTTCAGGCACAAAGAACAATGAGCTTCACATGTTTGGATTAATTATCTCTTTTTCCAGCCTTTTCTGACTATTTAAGACCCTCCCCAAACTTGTGAACAGCACTCATACATGGTCAACATGGGAAAGACAAAGGAGCATTCCAAGTCCATCAGAGACAAGATCGTGGAGGGTCACAAGGCTGGCAAGGGGTACAAAACCCTTTCCAAGGAGTTGGGCCTACCTGTCTCCACTGTTGGGAGCATCATCTGGAAGTGAAAGGCTTATGGAACTACTGTTAGCCTTCCACGGCCTGGACAGCCTTTGAAAGTTTCCTCCCGTGCCGAGGCCAGGCTTGTCCGAAGAGTCAAGGCTAACCCAAGGACAACAAGGAAGGAGCTCCGGGAAGATCTCATGGCAGTGGGGACATTGGTTTCAGTCAATACCATAAGTAACGTACTCCACCGCAATGGTCTCCGTTCCAGACGAGCCCGTAAGGTACCTTTAATTTCAAAGCGTCATGTCAAGGCTCGTCTACAGTTTGCTCATGATCACTTGGAGGACTCTGAGACTGACTGGTTCAAGGTTCTCTGGTCTGATGAGACCAAGATCGAGATCTTTGGTGCCAACCACACACGTGACGCTTGGAGACTGGATGGCACTGCATACGACCCCAAGAATACCATCCCTACAGTCAAGCATGGTGGTGGCAGCATCATGCTGTGGGGCTGTTTCTCAGCCAAGGGGCCTGGCCATCTGGTCCGCATCCATGGGAAGATGGATAGCATGGTCTAACTGGAGATTTTGGCCAAGAACCTCTGCTCCTCCATCAAGGATCTTAAGATGGGTCGTCATTTCATCTTCCAACAAGACAACGACCCAAAGCACACAGCCAAGAAAACCAAGGCCTGGTTCAAGAGGCAAAAAATCAAGGTGTTGCAGTGGCCTAGTCAGTCTCCTGACCTTAACCCAATTGAAAACTTGTGGAAGGAGCTCAAGATTAAAGTCCACATGAGACACCCAAAGAACCTAGATAACTTGGAGAAGATCTGCATGGAGGAGTGGGCCAAGATAACTCCAGAGACCTGTGCCGGCCTGATCAGGTCTTATAAAAGACGATTATTAGCTGTAATTGCAAACAAAGGTTATTCCACAAAATATTAAACCTAGGGGTTGAATAATAATTGACCCACACTTTTATGTTTAAAATTTATAAAAATTTAACTGAGCAACAAAACTTTTTGGTTTGTAAGATTTATGCATCTGTTAATAAATCCTGCTCTTGTTTGAAGTTTGAAGGCTCTAACTTATTTGCATCTTATTAAACCTGCTAAATCTGCAGGGGGTTGAATACTACTTGTAGGCATTGTATATATGTCAGTGAGACACATATATATATATGTATATTTCATACAGTGCTAGATAGCAGAAAAGCCGGCAATTCAATTGCCGGCTTTTGCCATCTCCTTCCCAAACCCTGTTAGGGCTAGCAGAACGCACCAAATAATAAGACGGATAGAGTATGGTGCGTTCGCAGCCCGGGGTCCACCGTGCAGAGATGGAACCTGCTGCCAAGTAATGACGGACTATATGGCGGTACTCATAAGTATACACACGTGGGTTAAACTTCACCCAGCGTGAAGAAAGCGATCCTGTTGCGTCACAGGATCGCGGTACCGCACATAGAGCGCGAGCAAGTAGTCAGCGAACTCAACCCCAACTAGGATTGAAGTTCGATTAGACCCTTGCTGGCACAACACCGCAACTGGGTGTGTAAGGAAGCTAAGTAACAATATTAGGGCACAAGAGTGCATGTGGTGCCGCACTGACGAACGCCACTAACCACCCAGGCTTGGGTAAGGAAAGCACAGAGGAAGTGCACGGCGCCGTACTGGCGGTCACAGCAACTGGACGCTGTAATGTGTGATTCGTGCTGTAGGATAAGTCGGGCACTAGATAGCAACCATACACCTTCCGCGAACAGACATTCAATAGGGAAGGGGTATCCAAGGACGACTTGCACTCACAACAAACACACGTAAGCAAATGTACACTAGCGCATGGCCGTGCGGTCATGCGCAGTTTATATAGTTGCAGCACAGGAAGTGGCCACAGAAACTTTGCCCTTCCAAGACCTGCCAAGAGGACCAATGGAATGTGCTGCAGAGCCTGAGCACATGACCCTCGATCTCCAACGGGAGATCTTGCCCTGGGCATGCTCAGTGTGTGCAGACAAGGGCTTAGTCCCAGAGAAGTCCGCTCGCTGCTGACCAGCACTGGCTTTAATGGCAGAAGCTGAAGAAGCAGCAGTAACTCTCTGTACAGAGTGAGACTGAGCAAGATGCTGGGACCGACGTCCCTGCTGAGCAGACTCCACTGTGGCTGGATAAGAATGGGAGACCGCAGCGGAGATGGCTCGAGATTCCCCCTGTGCAGAAGCGGGAACTCGAGACCTAACATTACCCCCCCTCCTAGGGCCCCCCCCTCCTTGGGCCTCCCTACGCTCGAAGGCAGCAATGAGCTGTGGGGCCTGAATGTTTTCAGCAGGCTCCCATGACCTGTCCTCTGGGCCATAACCCTTCCAATCCACCAGATAGAACTTTTTGCCGCGTACCACCTTGCACCCCAAAATAGCGTTCACCTCGCAATCGTCCGTAGACGAACCCGATGTCCCGGCAGATGACTCGGAAAACCGGGACATGTATACGGGTTTCAAGAGGGACACATGAAAGGTGTCGGTGATACCCAAGCGTGGAGGAAGAGCCAAACGGTAGACCACAGGATTAACCTGTTCGAGAACCCTGAAGGGACCCAAGTAGCGAGGAGCAAACTTAGTGGACTCAACTCGCAGCCTGATGTTACCAAGTCGCCAGGAGCAAAGGTCGGAGCGGGGCGCCGATGAACATCGGCGGAGGACCTCATTCTCTCCTTGGAGGCCCGAATGGCATCCTGCGTGCGGTCCCAAATGTCCCGTGCCTCCACAGCCCAGTCTGCCACCCTGGAGTCAGCAGAAGACACAGGCATGGGCACAGGAACACGCGGATGCTGGCCGTAATTT
Source organism: Ranitomeya imitator (assembly GCF_032444005.1). Classification (NCBI taxonomy): domain Eukaryota; kingdom Metazoa; phylum Chordata; class Amphibia; order Anura; family Dendrobatidae; genus Ranitomeya; species Ranitomeya imitator. The sequence goes on along the minus strand of NC_091287.1, from coordinate 426,816,870 downwards.
AGGAGGAATGGAGTCTGACCGGTGGAGTCGGCTACGGCATTGTTAAGTGCAAACTCTGCCCACGGTAGCAAGGATGCCCAGTCATCCTGCCTGGCAGAAACAAAATGTCGTAAATATGTGACCAAGGTCTGGTTGGCCCTCTCTACCAACCCATTCGTCTCGGGATGATATGCCGAAGAGAGATTCAACTCAATACTGAGTAGACGACAAAGCTCTCTCCAGAATCGAGACGCAAACTGGGGACCCCGGTCACTAACAATTTTGTCTGGCATACCGTGTAGGCGAAAGATATGCTTGACGAACAAGACAGCCAACGCCTGTGCAGAAGGTAGCCGTGGAAGAGGCACCAAGTGCACCATTTTGGAAAAATGGTCGGTGATCACCCAGATAATGGTGCAGTTACGAGACTTGGGTAAGCCCACCACAAAGTCCATCCCGACCATCTCCCAGGGCCTGTCCGCCACCGGCAGAGGATAAAGCAAACCAGCTGGCCGTTGCCGAGGAGTCTTGTTCTTGGCGCAAGAGACACACGCCCGAACATGCTCTGCGACATCACGAGCCATATGCGGCCACCAGTATGTCCGCGCCAGTAACTCAGATGTCCTTTTGGTACCAAAATGTCCACCCACCCTGGACGAGTGTGCCCAAGAGAGAACCTCCGGTCGCAAACTGGATGGTACAAAAGTCTTGCCCGGAGGCACAGACTCTAGCGAAACCGGGGCCACAGTTCTCAAGCTCTCGGTGGGGACAATAAGCCGAGGCTCCTCCTCCTCCTCCACAGATGACACAACGGAGCGAGAGAGAGCGTCGGCCCGAATGTTCTTCTCCCCAGAAAGAAAATGGAGGGTGAAATGAAACCGGGAGAAGAATAAGGACCATCTGGCCTGGCGAGAATTCAACCGTTGGGCTGTCTGCAGGTACAGCAAATTTTTATGGTCTGTGAAGACTTGGAAGGGAAAACGTGCTCCCTCCAAGAGATGTCTCCACTCTGAGAAAGCCAACTCCCTGTCCCCGATGGAATAATTCCTCTCTGCTGGTGAGAAGGTCTTGGAGAAAAAGAAGCAAGGATGCTTCCGACCTTGAGCATCCTTTTGGAAGAGGACTGCTCCAGCACCAACAGAAGAGGCATCCACCTCCATGATAAATGGCTTATCAACATCGGGGCGATGTAGGATGGGAGTGCTAGCAAAGTGTGACTTTATAGAGTTAAAGACCTTGGAGACCTCCTCAGACCACAATTTGGGATTCGCCCTCTTCTTGGTGAGGGCAACCAAGGGAGCTACCAAAGTTGAGAAGTGCGGAATGAACTGGCGATAATAATTAATGAACCCCATAAAGCGCTGCACCGCTTTAAGAGAATGGGGTTCCTGCCAGTCCATCACAGCCTGTAGTTTGGCAGGATCCATAGCCAATCCCTGGGCAGAGATGATGTAGCCTAGGAAAGGTAAGGACTCCTGCTCAAACATACACTTCTCCAACTTGGCATAGAGGGAGTTTGCCCGTAGGAGGTCGAAGACTTTGCAAACATCTCTCCGGTGGGAGTCAATATCTGGAGAGTAGATGAGAATATCATCCAGATAGACTACGACCGAGGTGGAAAGCATATCCCGGAAGATATCGTTCACAAAGTCTTGGAAAACGGCTGGGGCATTACAGAGCCCGAAGGGCATCACCAGATATTCATAGTGCCCATCCCTGGTGTTAAAAGCCGTCTTCCATTCGTCCCCCTCACGGATGCGAATCAGGTTGTAAGCACCCCGCAGAGGCACATGACCCTCGATCTCCAACGGGAGATCTTGCCCTGGGCATGCTCAGTGTGTGCAGACAAGGACTTAGTCCCAGAGAAGTCCGCTCGCTGCTGACCAGCACTGGCTTTAATGGCAGAAGCTGAAGAAGCAGCAGTAACTCTCTGTACAGAGTGAGACTGAGCAAGACGCTGGGACCGACGTCCCTGCTGAGCAGACTCCACTGCGGCTGGATAAGAATGGGAGACCGCAGCGGAGATGGCTCGAGATTCCCCCTGTGCAGAAGCGGGAACTCGAGACCTAACAAACCCGACATGATATTAGACATGGTTTACATACAGCAAACCTTTTCATATTCCTTTTTTTGGCATATTCCTCACTACTAATGTTAGTAGTGTGTATGTGCCAAATTTGGGGGCTCTAGCTGTTAAAATAAAGGGTTAAATAGCGGAAAAAAATGGCGTGGGCTCCCGCGCAATTTTCTCCGCCAGAGTGAGAAAGCCAGTGACTGAGGGCAGATATTAATAGCCTAGAGAGGGACCATGGTTATAGGACCCCCCTGGCTAAAAACATCTGCCCCCAGCCAGCCCAGAAAAGGCACATCTGTAAAGATGCGCCTATTCTGGCACTTAGCCTCTCTCTTCCCACTCCCGTGTAGCGGTGGAATATGGGGTAATAAAGGGTTAATGTCACCTTGCTATTGTAAGGTGACATTAAGCCAGATTAATAATGGAGAGGTGTCAGTAAGACACATATCCATTATTAATCCAATAGTAGAAAATGGTTAATAAAACACACACATTATGAGAAAAATATTTTATTGAAATTAAGACACAGGGTGTTGTAATAGTTTATTATACTCTCAATCCAATCGTTCTGTAAAAAAGGAAAAATAAAAAATCAACAATATCCCATACCTTCCGTCGTTCAGTCATGTCCCACGCTGTAAATCCATCTCACGGTTAAATAATTTTACAAGCAGGAGCCTGCTAATGCAGCTGTGCTCCTGACCGTAAAATCTGGGGAATGAATGGAAAGCAGGGGAACATAACTACCTAGACTTGCTGTGCTGTGCCCCCTGCTGGCATAACTTCAGATGAACTCAAGCATGGGAATTTTTCTGAATTTTTTCTCACGCTCGAGTTCATTCAGCTGAATGATTAACATCTGTTAGCCAGCATAAGTACATGTGGAGATTCCCTAGCAACCAGGCAACCCCCACATGTACTTATGCTGGCTAACAGATGTAAATCATTCAGCTGTGGGGCTAAAAAAATAAAACTCTGAGCACTAAAAAATACTCGGAGGACCCCCAAGCATGCTCGAGAAATCTCAAGTAACAAGTGCATTCGATCATCACTAGTCCCTTCACTACGACACCAAAAATACTGGATTGATGCAAAGCCCAATATTCATCATTGAGCACTGTCTGCAGAGTATCTGAGATAATTCCTTTGCAAAGAGGAAGCCACTGTGCTTCACCTCCAAGTATACAAATCCTAGACTTAGTTGCTGTTTCTCAGCAGATCTCCTATCTGTTTATGACAGGACATTCTACTTCAATGGAGGTTGAAGTGTCAGCTCTTTCTCACTTCACCAGTAATAATTATTCCCATATGTTCAATGTAATGGTGATATGCCTCCTCTCCGAAGGGGTCTTAACGGATTTTACCATTTTTCTCTACCACACTTCTCATTTGATGTTTCGGAGTATGAAACTGTCAGGAACATGAGGAATTTGATTTTGTATTATCGCGCACACTGAGCTCTGCTACATCCAAGAGCAGAGAACAGACACGCTGCGGGCCATTCCGACCCCCCTCTTCTCACTCTGCCTGCTGCTTTTGTGTGTGTGAATCCTAAACCCCTCCCTGAAGAATTTTTATGGTTCTATTCTGCAGGCAGACCAGTTTCCCTAAAACTACTAATTCCCCCTCCCACATGGTACTAGTTGAAACTGGTGTAGCAACCTTGAGATTCTTTGTTCTATTGAAGTGATATATACTGGCATTGATCCGGGCTAGAGATATAAGAATGATATATTCCGGATGTCCATCGATAGATCTATCACTCACTGAAACCGCTAGCAGCTGAACACAACAAGTGCAAAGCATGGATTTCTCCTTAAGCAGTACATGTAAGTATGCTGTGCTTACACTTAAAATAATTGCCCCGACATGGTGCACCTCATGAACCTGGTGTATTTTGTATACGAGATTCATACAGCGAGCTAGGTAGAAAAATAGTTGCCATAACTCCAAGTAAAGGGGAGATTTCAGCCTCCCAGTGAGGTCACTACAGGGGGAGGGCTTTGGTTTTAGGCTAGGAAATATCTGTGTGAAGCAGGAGTCTTCAGTGTCCTTTGTCCGGGGTCTAGCTGCAAGCCAGGGGTGATGCATCTGGATATATGCCCACCATCCCCCACAGCACATGGCCCACTATGATGATGCAATGACATAACAAACTGTAAGTGTTCTTTTCAATTTTAATCCTTTTTTAATTGTAATTGTATTGTATACATGATTTTTCTTCTTTATAATATCTTTTAATACTTTGTAAACACTGCCTACCTTTTTTAGAGTAAAATATACAATTTATTAGCTTGTCTCTCCTTGTTCAATAACTAACTGCCGCGACTCGCATCCTCTGAGGTGAATTACGCTTTTGATTTGGTTGGCTTCGGACCTGTTAACCCCTTCATGACCGGGGGATTTTTCGTTTTTCCGTGTTCGTTTTTCGCTCCCCTCATTCCCAGAGCCATAACTTTTTTATTTTTCCGTCAATTTGGCCATGTGAGGGCTTATTTTTTGTGGGACGAGTTGTACTTTTGAACAACATCATTGGTTTTAGCATGTCGTGTACTAGAAAACGGGAAAAAAATTCCAAGTGCGGTGAAATTGCAAAAAAAGTGCAATCCCACATTGGTTTTTTGTTTGGCTTTTTTGTTAGGTTCACTAAATGCTAAAAATGACCTGCCATTATGATTCTCCAGGTCATTACGAGTTCATAGACACCAAACATGACTAGGTTATTTTTTATCTAAGTGGTGAAAAAAAATTCCAAACTTTGCTAAAAAAAAAAAAAAAAAAAATTGCGCCATTTTCCGATACTCGTAGCGTCTCCATTTTTCATCATCTGGGGTCGGTTGAGGGCTTATTTTTTGCGTGCCGAGATGCCGTTTTTAATGATAGCATTTCGGTGCAGATACGTTCTTTTGATCGCCCGTTATTGCATTTAAATGCAATGTCGCGGCGACCAAAAAAACGTAATTCTGGCGTTTCGAGTTTTTTTCCCGCTACGCTGTTTAGCGATCAGGTTAATACTTTTTTTATTTGATAGATCGGGCGATTCTGAGCGCGTCGATACCAAATATGCGTAGATTTGATATTTTTTTTATTGATCTATTTTGATTGGGGCGAAAGGGGGGTGATTTAAACTTTTATGTTTTTTTTATTTTTTTCACATTTTTTTAAACTTTTTTTTTTAACTTTTGCCATGCTTCAATAGCCTCCATGAGAGGCTAGAAGCAGGCACAACCCGATCTGCTCTGCTACATAGCAGCGATCTGCTGATCGCTGCTATGTAGCAGAATTGCAGGTGTGCTGTGAGCGCCGACCACAGGGTGGCGCTCACAGCGACGGGCAATCAGTAACCATAGAGGTCTCAAGGACCTCTATGGTTACCATTCACAAGCATCGCCGACCCCCGATCATGTGACGGGGGTCGGCGATGACGTCATTTCCGGCCGCCCGGCCGGAAGCGGTAGTTAAATGCCGCTGTCTGCGTTTGACAGCGGCATTTAACTAGTTAATAGGTGCGGGCAGATCGCGATTCTGCCCGCGCCTATTACGGGCACATGTCAGCTGTTCAAAACAGCTGACATGTCCCGGCTTTGGTGCGGGCTCACCGCGGAGCCCTGCATCAAAGCAGGGGAGCCGGCATCGGACGGTATAGTACGTCCGATGCCGGTAAGGGGTTAATACTTGGAAAATCGGAGCTGGTGGCAGCATACTTTGTCCTGTGCAATCGGGGGTCTTTCCAGCGACTGGCGGCATTGATAATTATTTTTCCCGCCTGTGTGGGAGTAGTTATATCACCCTCGCTGCAGTGTGCCCAATAGCCAGAACACAGCAGGCAGCCTTTCTGGTGACTAATTACCCTAGGTGCAGTACCCTAACTAACCTGAGGGTAAGGGGGAGCCAGAGAGCTGCAAGGTCCAAACCAGAACTGGGTAGTGGTATATAAATAAATCCCCTTCAGAAGGAACCAGGGGTAACCAAACAACCCCCGTTCGTGACAAATTGTGTGAGTGGTGGGGATGATAAAGGTATCTTCCCCTTGAACCGTGACAGATTGGTGGGATCCCGGAGGGATCTGTGACAGAAACATATGTCTTTTTAACAGAAAATATGTAAGATTTCTAATTTGATAAATATATTTTGGCTTCTTAATACTTACATTTTTTTCCAGTAGTTACATCGCAAGTCATGATGGAATATGTAATAGCATCATTATTATTTTCCTTGTGGAAATTAATTTGACTGTTATATCTAAGTGATTATAATTTTACATGATTTATGTGATTTTATTTCATTCCTCTAGGTTCCCATAAACACATGTTTTCCCCACAAATGTTTTCCTTCTTTGTTCTAAACACATTTTATGACTTAATTGTTTATATACCACTGCTGTGTAAACTGCTATTACTTTTCTTGATCCTACAGGTTGTTCTAGTGCAGGGTATTTATTGTGTTTTATGACATTTTACATATGTCATAAATGTCAAGCTTGCATAGTAGGAACACTCTCTGCTGTCTGTAGGTTTTTATTATTGTAGTGTATTCTATCTTGCCTTGTGATTTAAGAACATATTTTTCTATATTTTTGAAACATTTATTTTCCGACACAGCTAAGTATTTTGAAAAATATCACATACAGTGGGGATGATAACAAGTATTTGATCCACTGAACATTTTGCAAGTTTTTACACCTAAAAAGATTGGAGGGGTCTGTAATCTTTATCGCAGGTACACTTCATCTATGAGAGCCAGAACCTAAAAATAAAAAAAAACTGAAAATCACATTGTATGATTTTTAAAAATTAAATTGCATTGTATTGCATGATATAAGTATTTGATCACTTACCAACCAGCAAGAATTCTGGCTCTCATAAACCTGCTAGTTTTTCTTTAAGAAGTCCTCCTACTCTGCTCACACTACCTGTATTATTTGCAACTGCTTGAACTTTTTACCTGTATAAAAGTCATCTTTCCACACACTAAATCACACTCCAGCCTCTCTACCATGGCCAAGACCAAAGAGCTATCTAAGTACACGAGGGACAAAATTGTAGGCCTGCACAAGGGTTACCGGACAAGAGAAAAGCAGCTTGGTGAGAAGGCAACAACTGTTGGTGCAATTATTAGAAAATGGAGGAAACACAAAATGACTGTCACTCTTCCTTGGTCTGGGGCTCCATGTCAGATCTCACTTCGTGGGTTAAGGATAGTTCTGAGAAAGGTCAGGAATCAGCCCAGAACTACATGGGAGGACCTGGTCAATGACCTTAAGAGAGTACACTACGCCATCATGGATTAAAGTCCTACATGACATGCTAGATCCCCCTGTTCATGCTAGCACATGTCCAGTTCACGAATAACCATCTGGATGATCCAGAGGAGGCATTGGAGATGGTCATGTGGACAGATAAGACCAAAATAGAACTTTTTGGCATCAACTCCACACCAAATATTTGAAGGAAATATAGGATGCGTACAACTCCAAGAACACAATCCCAACTGTGAAGCATGGTGGGGAAAACATCATGCTTTGTGGGTGTTTTTTATGCAAAGGGGACAGGATGACTGCATCATAGTGAAGCGAGAATGGATGGGGTAAAGTATCGCTAGATTTTGGCCAACAACCTCCTTCCCTTAGAAAGAGCATTGAAGATGGGTCGTGGCTAGGTCTTTCAGCATGACAATAACTTGAAACACAGCCAGAGCAAGTAAGGAGTGGCTCCTTAAGAAGCATTTCAATGTCCTGGAGTGACCTAGCTAGTCTCCAGACCTGAGCCCAATAGAAAGTCTTTGGATGGAACTGAAATTCAATGTTGCCCATTGACAGTTCTCTGTATGGAGAAGTGGGCCATCTGCAGTGTGTGCAAACTTGGTTAAGAACTACAGCAAACATCTGAGATCTGTAATTGGAAAGAAAGGTTTCTGTACCAAGTATTAAGTTCTTATTACTTATGTCATGCTCTAAAATGCAAATGAATTATGTAAAAATCATACAGGGTGATTTTCTGGATTTTTTTGAATTCTGTCCCTCACAGTTGAAGTATACCTACCATAAAAATTACAGACATCTTCATTTTTTGTAGGTGAGAAAACTTGCAAAATCAGCAGTGTATGAAATACTTATATTCCCCACTGTATTTATCAAATCATAAACAGCAACATAAAAGTGTTTTATACAAATAGAAGAATTCATATATTCTGTGCTTGAGCACATACAGTACAGACCAAAAGTTTGGACACAGCTCGTCATTTAAAGATTTTTCTGTATTTTCATGACTATGAAAATTGTACATATAGTACTTTTCCCTTCCTGTCTCGCCCGTAATATTATCCTCATCCCCTTTCCCATCCATCACTGTACATATATATGTATATATTGTATATTAGTCTCTGTTTCTTTTGTCCATCCTTTTTTGTTCATATTATTGTACATATTGATTGTTTGCCCTTTGTTTTGATATTACTGCAGTACACTGAAGAAGGTCATTGTTACAGACCGAAACGTTTGCATGAGTGGCTGCCAATAAAATACATTAATCATTGAAAGTTGAGTGCCAAAGTTTATTTTATATGAAAATTGTACATTCACACTGAAGGCATCTAAACTATGAATTAACACATGTGGAATTATATACTTAACAAAAAAACGTGAAACAACTGAAAATATGTCTTATATTCTAGGTTCTTCAAAGCAGCTACCTTTTGCTTTGATGACTGCTTTTCACACTCTTGGCATTCTCTTGATGGGCTTCACGAGGTAGTCACCGGGAATGGTTTTCACTTCTCAGGTATGCCCTGTCAGGTATAATAAGTGGGATTTCTTGCCTTATAAATGGGGTTGGGACCATCGGTTGTGTTGAGCAGAACTCTGGTGGATACACAGCTGATAGTCCTACTGAATAGACTGTTAGAATTTGTATTATGGCAAGAAAAAAGCAGCTAAGTAAAGAAAAACGAGTAGCCATCATTACTTTAAGAAATGAAGGTAAGACAGTCCGAAAAATTGGGAAAACTTTGAAAGTGTCCCCAAGTGCAGTGGCAAAAACCATCAAGTGCTACAAAGAAACTGGCTCACATGAGGACCGCCCCAGGAAAGGAAGACCAAGAGTCACCTCTGCTTCTGAGGAAAAGTTTATCCAAGTCACCAGCCTCATAAATCACAGGTTAACAGCAGCTCAGATTAGAGACTAGGTCAATGCCACACAGAGCTCTAGTAGCAGACACATCTCTACAACAACTGCTAAGAGACTTTGTGCAGCAGGCCTTCATGGTAAAATAGCTGCTAGGAAACCACTTCTAAGGACAGGCAACAAGCAGAAGAGACTTGTTTGGGCTAAAGAACACAAGGAATGGACATTAGACCAGTGGAAATCTGTGCTTTGGTCTGATGAGTCCAAAATTGAGATCTTTGGTTCCAACCACCGTGTCTTTATGCGACGCAGAAAAGGTGAGCAGATGAACTCTACATGCCTGGTTCCCATCGTGAAGCATGGAGGAGGAGGTGTGATGGTGTGGGGATGCTTTGCTGGTTACACTGTTGGGGATTTATTCAAAATTGAAGGCATACTGAACCAGCATGGCTACCACAGCATCTTGCAGTGGCATGCTATTCCATCCGGTTTGCGTTTAATTGGACCATCATTTATTTTTCAACAGGACAATGACCCCAAACACACCTCCAGGCTGTGTAAAGGCTATTTGACCAAGAAGGAGAGTGATGGGGTGCTACGCCAGATGACCTGGCCTCCACAGTCACCAGACCTGAACCCAATCGAGATGGTTTGGGGTGAGCTGGACCGCAGAGTGAAGGCAAAATGGCCAACAAGTGCTAAACATCTCTGGGAACTCCTTCAAGATTGTTGGAAAACCATTCCTGGTGACTACCTCTTGAAGCTCATCAAGAGAATGCCAAGAGTGTGCAAAGCAGTCATCAAAGGAAAAGGTGGCTACTTTGAAGAACCTAGAATATAAGATATAATTTCAGTTGTTTCACACTTTTTTGTTAAGTATATAATTCCACATGTGTTAATTCATAGTTTTGATGCCTTCAATGTGAATGTACAATTTTCATAGTCATGAAAATACGGAAAAATCTTTAAATGAGAAGGTGTGTCCAAACTTTTGGTCTGTACTGTACATTGCTTTTTAAATGGGAGATAACATCATAGATGTTAAAGGGGTTGTCTAGGGAGTGATATTTATTTTCTGAATTACTGAAATTGGGTTTAAAAAAAATGTTACCAACCTCACTGATTTATCCACGGCTCCCAGTCCGATGCTCTTCAGTCAATGGCTAATGATGTAGCCATTGATTTGCTGCATTGGTTACCTGTTACTGTGATGGGATGTCATCACTACAAGCAGAATTACAAATGATAGGGCATCGAAAAGTACTGAAATGTTATCAGTTCAACATCACATCAGTCATGGGGCTATATGCCAAAGCTAGGACTCCATAACAACCTTACCTGTCAATCACTCCATGTTCAGTTGTTTGCAAGTACACTTGCATCTTTTTTTCTCATAAGGCATTTAAGTTGTGGTGCAATTTATGATAGTGATGTTGTGGTGCCATTGATCTCTGTCTTGGTAAGAATAGACTATAAAGGTTTTGTCTATACATTTTTTAAAATCCTCTCTGGTCTATGTTGGCAATGTTACTGCAAAACTGCAAAACATTTAACATTTTAGAAAACACTGCACTGAAAACACTTGTCATCTGGGGATCTTAAATCAGGATAAGATCTTTCGCTCTGGTGCAAGAGAGAAGCCAATGAGGGAGGGACGATTTTTCAGGACCAATGTGAACAACACCAGTTTTGATAAGTGGGTATGACGGAGTTAGATGCTTTTGATTCATTAAGAGGTGCACACCTCTTAATGAATCCAAAGTGTCTGACAAGTGAAGTGTGCCTCGGTGTGTGCCTCACCATAAATCTTACTCCAGTGGGGTTATGAATAAGATTTCTGCAGTAACTTTCACCATAAATCGTCAAGAATTGGACATGCTTTGGCATCATATTCCAGCTCCCTCCAAGTTCAAAAGTCAAAATTTTTGCTCAACTCTGAATTGTGCAACAATTGTGCAAATCAATATATGCCAGAATCCTGGCACAATTACTTTAATGAATCGGGGCCTTGGTGTATACAAGGGAGTTTCTTGGTATCTGACCTTCGAGATCCCTTTACTACAGTGGTGGCTGGTAATTGAAAATGGCCAATGAAAATATTACAAGATGAAGATACATAGTTGCCAAACCAATTAGAATACATAATAAGTTTCATATGAGTAATATGTTTAATTTTTACATTGTTGCAAATATATCAAATAAAACACATGACCTACAGATGTGGACAAAATTGTTGGTATTCTTCTGGTAAATTAAGAAAAACTCGCAATGGTCACTGAAATAACACGAAACTGACAAAAGTAATTTTCAATTTAAATTTAACTAATGAAAATCAGACAATGCTTTTGAATTTTGGTTAAACAGAAAACTTTTACAAAACAAATTAATGAAAATTACTTGGACTTGAGGCATGAAGTCATATGTACTATGTACAGTAATATGTTTGTATTCCCAAGCTGAGCTTCAAATTAGCACCAAGACGAATGTGTTGGGAACCTTTAGCAGGCTTTTGATTGTCATACTAACAATGTCATAAGCATTTAAATGCTTGTCAGTGGTACCTAAATGGTTAAACAGTAATGATCAAAGCTATCACTGGTCACCTCGGTTAGAGGCAGAAATGATGGCTAAATAACACAACCACAACCTTCTTTATATGGAGTGGTATTAGCTCTTGAGCCTCTTTCATACACCGTATCACCAAATTACCCATAAAGTAAATAAACCTTAATTAACTTTAATTATTCATTTTTTTAATTTTTTAAATAGTGGTGAATGAGGTTAAAACTACTCCAGTGAGCCTGTGTTATTTCTTCATAAGTATAATCTCTAGGACCTGTATGTATCGCTGATCATTCTGATTACATTGCAAAAGCTGTGCTATCTCTGCCATGGCTGTAGTCCATGTGTTGAAACAGTGTAATCAGGATATCTATTTGCTAGGATATATGCAGGCTTTACTAGTGATAACTAAAACAATCATATAGCCACCCTAAAGGTACCGTCACATTTAGCGACGCTGCAGCGATCCAGACAACGATCCCGATCGCAGTAGCGTCGCTGTTTGGTCGCTGGAGAGCTGTCACACAGACAGCTCTCTAGCGACCAACGATGCCGATCCCCTGCGTAAATGTAAAAAAAACAAACACTACATACTTACCTTCCACTGTCTGTCCTCCAGCGTTCTGCTTCTCTGCACTGACTGTGCTCTGCTTTCCGGCTGGCTGGTGCTCACAGTGCAGAGAAGCACAGCGCCGGAGGACAGACAGCGGAAGGTAAGTATGTAGTGTTTTTTTTTTTTACGTTTACGCTGGTAACCAGGGTAACCATCGGGTTACTAAGTGCGGCCCTGCGCTTAGTAACCCGACGTTTACCCTGGTTACCAGTGAAGACATCGCTGAATCGGCATCACACACGCCGATTCAGCGATGTCTGCAGGGAGTCCAGCAACGAAATAAAGTTCTGGACTTTCTGCACCGACCAATGATGGCACAGCAGGATCCTGATCGCTGCTGCCTGTCAAACACAACGATATCGCTAGCCAGGACGCTGCAACGTAACGGATCGCTAGCGATATCGTTGAGTGTGAAGGAACCTTTACAAGTTTCACCATAACAGGCTTCCTCAGGGGGCTGGGGCTATAATGAGTGACAAAATGGAGGTACCCAACTCTTAAAGCATTTCCTTAAACCCTATATTGGCGCATAGCAAATGTGGTGCCAATATTCAAAAAGGGCTCTAAAAGTGAACCTGGAAATTATAGGCCAGTAAGTCTAACCTCTATTGTTGGTAAAATATTTGAAGGGTTTCTGAGGGATGTTATTCTGGATTATCTCAATGAGAATAACTGTTTAACTCCATATCAGCATGGGTTTATGAGAAATCGCTCCTGTCAAACCAATCTAATCAGTTTTTATGAAGAGCTATAGGCTGGACCACGGTGAGTCATTGGACGTGGTATATCTCGATTTTTCCAAAGCGTTGATACCGTGCCGCACAAGAGGTTGGTACACAAAATGAGAATGCTTGGTCTGGGGGAAATTGTGTGTAAATGGGTTAGTAACTGGCTTAGTGATAGAAAGCAGAGGGTGGTTATAAATGGTATAGTCTCTAACTGGGTCGCTGTGACCAGTGGGGTACCGCAGGGGTCAGTATTGGGACCTGTTCTCTTCAACATATTCATTAATGATCTGGTAGAAGGTTTACACAGTAAAATATCGATATATTTGCAGATGATACAAAACTATGTAAAGCAGTTAATACAAGAGAAGATAGTATTCTGCTACAGATGGATCTGGATAAGTTGGAAACTTGGGCTGAAAGGTGGCAGATGAGGTTTAACAATGATAAATGTAAGGTTATACACATGGGAAGAAGGAATCAATGTCACCATTACACACTGAATGGGAAACCACTGGGTAAATCTGACAGGGAGAAGGACTTGGGGATCCTAGTTAATGATAAACTTACCTGGAGCAGCCATTGCCAGGCAGCAGCTGCCAAGGCAAACAGGATCATGGGGTGCATTAAAAGAGGTCTGGATACACATGATGAGAGCATTATACTGCCTCTGTACAAATCCCTAGTTAGACCGCACATGGAGTACTGTGTCCAGTTTTGGGCACCGGTGCTCAGGAAGGATATAATGGAACTAGAGAGAGTACAAAAGAGGGCAACAAAATTAATAAAGGGGATGGGAGAACTACAATACCCAGATAGATTAGCGAAATTAGGATTATTTAGTCTAGAAAAAAGACGACTGAGGGGCGATCTAATAACCATGTATAAGTATATAAGGGGACAATACAAATATCTCGCTGAGGATCTGTTTATACCAAGGAAGGTGACGGGCACAAGAGGGCATTCTTTGCGTCTGGAGGAGAGAAGGTTTTTCCACCAACATAGAAGAGGATTCTTTACTGTTAGGGTAGTGAGAATCTGGAATTGCTTGCCTGAGGAGGTGGTGATGGCGAACTCAGTCGAGGGGTTCAAGAGAGGCCTGGATGTCTTCCTGGAGCAGAACAATATTGTATCATACAATTAGGTTCTGTAGAAGGACGTAGATCTGGGGATTTATTATGATGGAATATAGGCTGAACTGGATGGACAAATGTCTTTTTTCGGCCTTACTAACTATGTTACTATGTTACTATGTTACTATAGTTCAATAGTCCATAAAGGACCAATAGAATAACCTCTAATCACCAATCAAGCTCACCATTCGTGAGAACCAATCTAGGCTCATAACATTTTCATAGCTAAACAGAGGTATTATTGCATCCCTTAATTAGGCTCGACTTCAAGTTGAATTTACTGAAATTCACGGGTCCATTCAAATTTCAACACTTTGTGATTTAATTCGTGATGACAGGAAAAAAGAAAAAACTTGCCCATTCTCTTTCAACAAGAGAATAAATTCAATTGAATTCACAATCTGCAGCTTGATGTATGAACCAGGGCTTGTTGGATTCCCAGAAGAACAGTTACCATGATACTGTGATGGTTAATGGTATAGAGATGTGCATTTTGGTTTGTGTTCACCCCATGTCTTCCATGTCAGGCCCTGTTTCAGGATATCTGTGCACCTATGCACAAAGCGAGGTTCATAAAGACATGGTGATGAGTTTGTTGAGGCGAAAGTGGAGTCCCACTTTGAGCTCAATTTCCCGCAAACTTAAAATTCAAGTAAAAAGCCTTTGCAGATGGTTGGAAAACGCAAAAAGAGGGCCAACAGCATTGCAATAATGGTTTTTTATACAGTATATAATACTGTATATATAATGAGCAGATAGATGGCAAAGTTTAGGATACCCAGAGCTTTTGACAAATGTTTCCATGGCACTCATGAGCTGAATATAAACCCTTTTCACTTTTGAACTATGAGTGCAGTCTACTTCAAATTACATATAGCATGGTTGACTTTATCATAGATAGATATATAGATATATAGACAGACAGATAGATAGATTCTGTGTGTATGTAGAGATGAGAGAATAAATTTGAATTGAATCTTCCAAAACTCTCCATTTACCAAAATCCAGATATATTGTAATTCACTTCTGTGCGGTGGATCCCGTGCTGGCTGTCATTTTCCTGGACCATAAAGTTCAATCAGAAGGTTAAAGAAAAAAAATAAATAAATAATACTCAACTTATCGCTCACCTCTCCAGTCTCTCAGCTTGCACTGGAATTCCTGGACGTCTCACACTACGCTGGGATTACTGGTTTTCATAAGGCCCCAGTTGGTTCTATGCTTGCTCATGGAAAGTTATAGCGCATATTGTGACATTACACTATGACCTTCTGCACACTCGGGCATAACCCTTGCAGGCTCATAAAAGTCACAGATCCTGGAGAGGTGAGAGGTATAAGATTTTTTTTACATGTTACATTTATTATGCTTTGGGGTCTGGATAGGGACATGGAAATTAAATTCCTGGAGAAATTGATTTTCTAAGGAAAAACTGCATGAACCGGCAAATTTAAATTTTACCTGATCTGCTCATCTCTATAAGTAGTTGAATCAGGCATGGACTTTCCTTTAATATAAATGACAACATAAAGAATCATTCAAATTATGAATTGTCCCTGATAGCACTTTAGATTTTTATTATCTATTTTGGCATTGTATTACATTGTATAATTCACTTACAAGAATGCATATTGATAATAACTTTAATCATATTTTTTGGATGTACAATCCAGATTTCCATTCCAAACAAAACTATTCCTACACTTCAAACAGTAGACAATATTTCACTTTCAGAGTCTTTTCCTTTCTTCCCTGCTCTTTGGTCAATGTCAATAACATGGATAGGTCCCGTCTTAAAGATTAAGTCTTCATTGCCATCGTGACTCCTTATGTCATCCACTTCAACATATTTTCCTCTTGTTTTCTGTTTAGCCTTTTGAAGAGCTTCTTTCAAATGTTGCTTGAGTTCAATATTAGGACAAAATATATAATCATAAGCAGTGCTAGCACAGATTGCTCCAATAATTGGTCCTACCCAGTAAATCTACATGAAAACAAATAGCAAGAGCACAATAACAAACAACAATTAAAATCAAGGAAATGTACGGTATTTTCCCATATTTCACACCTCATAAGGCCGCTTTGAACATGCTTCCATTTAGTCTGCCAAACCTCAGGACTGAACCAATTAAGACTCATTACAGACCTTAGGCAGGCAAAGCTCCACTACAGGCTGCTCACTAATTTGTACCAGGCCAGGGTTACACACTGAATATAGCTGTAGTGATGTGGGTACATTTCGGTGTAGATTGTGACCAGTTTCTATGCCAAACTGGGCATCCATCACTGCATAGTAAGGTTAAGTTCCCACAATGAGCTTTTGGTGAATTATTAACAATTTGTATTTTTGCTGCTCAAAAAACCTCAGCATCTCATAGTTCCAGCAAAGTGAATGAGATTTCTAAAATCTCGTGACGTCTGTGCTTTTTCTTACTCAGTGTAAACTGTACTGAGGTGCAGGTTTGAAATCTGCAGCATGTATGTTTTTCTTGCGGGTACGCTAAGTTTTATGTGTGGTTTTCCACATACAATTGCATAAGTCAACGTTCACACATTGAGTATTTGGTGAGTTTTTTAACTCTGGATTTGCAAGGAAAAACAGGAGTGTAACAATTAGAGGAAAAGTATAATAGAAACATGTGCACCACTTCTGTATTTTTCATCCACTCCTGGTTTTGGTATACAAATTCTGAGGTAAAAAAAACACCATCATGTTTAGTGCACACTGAGATTACATGTAATAGGTGTATGATTGTCTTGATAAAGTTTTGTCTAAGCCAAATAGTAAGTATCAAAATCAAAACAGCTTTATTTAAACATGACATACAAAAAAAGCAGAGTGAAAAACTTGATAAAAATGCATGTACAAACAACTAACTCAAAACCGCAATAAAAAGCGGCAAGTAACCTAGTTTACCTAACAAGTGCAGACTAGTGATGGGTGAAGCCGTGGATGTTCGGGTACGGTGCATTCGGCTGATCATTTTGGAAAAGTTCGGTCCAGGTACCAGAACAGTACCCGAACTCAATCCCGAACCCAGACCCCATTTATATGACCATTCGTTGTTTGCGTGACAGCTCTGCAAACACAGGCTCTTATCGGTGGTAAATCTCAACCTCAACCTCAATTTTTGACAACCAGCCATGCTAAAGAAGACAGGTGGGGGCTGGTATTCTTACACTGGTAAAGGGCCATGGATAATGGCCCTCCTCAACCTACAGATAGCAGCCCAAAGTCACACTAGAAAAGGCACATTAATTAGACACCTCTCCATTACTAACCCCTAGGCTTGATGTCAGAGGCCATAAAACAGCTGTCATCAACCTCAAACCTATTACCCCACTTGCCACCACACCTTAGCAAGTGGGAAGAGCAAAGCAAAGCACCAAAATTAACGCATCTAATAGATGTTCCTTTTCTGGGGCAGCTGCGGGCTGCTATTTTTAGGCTGGGGAGGGCCAATATCTATGGCTCCTTCTGAGGCTGAGAATACCAGCCCCCAGCTGTCTGCTTTAGCTTAGCTGGTTGTCAAAAAAGGGGGGACTCCATGCCAATTTTTTCAAATTTACTTAAATACTTAAAAAAATGGCATGGGACCCCTCCATTTTTGATAACGAGCCATGATAAAGCTGATAGCTGGGGTTGCAGCCCGTTTTTTAAATTATTTATTTATTGCATAGGTGCTTGCTGATGAATACAGGTATAGTATGAGGAGAGTAGCACTCTCATCAGTCGACGCCAATGACCGGTGGTAAAAACTTGCCCCCAATCAGAAGCACTGATGTTTCTCGCGCTGTCACATAGATGACAGCGTGGAAAACAGCCAATGTTCGGGATGCCAAACCCAAACAGTAACACAGACTTTTTGAAGAAGTCCATGTTCTGGGTCCGTGCAAGGACTCTAGGTGTTCGTTACAGACCTCGAACTTTACTCTATGGGTTGGCTCATCACTAGTGCAGACTACATGCCACATCAAAAACTCACCAAATACTCAGTGTTGGAACATAACCTAAGGCCTCATTCAGACGTCCATGACTCATGTTTGTGTTCTATCTCTGGTTTTCACACATAGAACACTTACCCACTATAGTTTATATGGCTGTTCACAAGTCCCTGTTTTTACTGTTGTACTAGTGTCTGTAGTCGAATTTTGATCAATGGTACATTCATGTACATGGGTCTGCAAAAAAGTTCATCTTTTAATGCTTAATGGAATGGATTTTTTTTTCCATACAATAAAAGTGGATGCCACATAAATGATAAAAAAGACTCACAGACCGAAAAAGCTACTGAAAAGCAGATTAAAAGAAAAAACACTGATCAAAATTGATTGCTATTTCTCATATGCAAAAAGAAGTCTGAATGAGGTCTAATACTGTATGGTTTACTGTATACATGTTTGCATTGGAATGCCGAGTCCCAGATTAATCACAGCAATGACTGATAATGATGGGACTCTTTGGGCTGTGTGTTAGGGTATTCAGGCAGCTATTAATCAATTTGGGATAGTCAATGATTCCCACTCTATTGAAACAGCTCTATCCTTTAGATTTTACTATATTACAAGAGGGACAGTAAATAATAAAACCGAGTAGCAAAAGAAAAATGACAGCATTGGACCCATTAGGAAAGTGATAGAAACCTCTTTAAAGGTCTGAATATTGCAATAGTCTAGTCAATGTCCTGGTGTGACAGTAATCAATTATTAACTAGTTAATTAATCGTTTACCTCTTTTATTTAAATTGATGTTTAAATTAAAGTGATCCTCAATCTTGTAACAGAATAGAAACTATACATGTTATATGTATAGTCACCCAACTTGGTGTCCACCATTTATCTGCCACTGTCTTCACTGATCAGATTGGTGCAAAACATACAGAGATGAGCAAAACAATTTGCAAAGGCAATATTGAATTGACTAGGTGTTTGTCCTGTAACCTTGGCTGAATTTATCTGATTAGCATACAGATGACTGACTTATAACTAGTGTTGAGCATTCCGATACCGCAAGTATCGGGTATCGGCCGATATTTGCGGTATCGGAATTCCGATACCGAATTCCGATACTTCCCGCGTATCGGATACCGGAATCGGAAGTTCCCAGAATTCAAATTGAACGCAGCAGCCAATGAGGAATGAATGAAAGTGTGGGCACATCCTGTTTAGCATGGTGGGCATGTAAGTACTGGCAAGGCTGGGATTGGCTGCTGAAATGATGTCACTCTGCACTATAAAAAAGCGCTGCCGCCATTTTGCGCTCACTCTGCTGTGATTTCAGTTAGGGACAGGACGCTGTGTTCTAACTGAGGGCCAGTTGAGCTTGCTAATTGCTTTATTTTCCTTTCCAAAGGCTAATTTAGCAAAACGCTGTGTGTTCTTCACTGTTCACCTTGCTCTTGCCTTGCAGCGCTGTTTTAACAGCGTTCTGCAAGGTCTCTGTATGTGTGTGTGTGTGCAGCTCACTCTGTAGTCTGTGTGCAGCCATATACCCGGTTGTATTCAGCTCAGGGGGGGTTCACACTGCCTCACACAGTTGTTCTTTTTTGCTCTTAGTGCAGCCTGCTGCACATTTTTTCTCAAATTTCCTATTAGTGTTTTTCCACCAGTCTCCAGCTCTATTGTGGAAAAACACTACATAGGATAACCTAGAGGGGGGTTTTAGGGCCTTGCAGCGCCGTTTACGGCTGTCTGCACGGTCTCCGTGTGAGCCCAGCTCGCCCTGCAGTCTGTGTGCAGCCATAGCCGGTTGGATTCAGCTCAGGGTTCGTTACTGGCTCATACCTTGAGAAAAATTTTCCTTTTTTTCAAATAGTGCAGCCTGTTTAAAATTTGAAAAAAAAAATTCCTATTAGTGTCTTTCCACTCGTATCCAGCTAAATAGTGGAAAAACACTATATAGGATAACCTAGAGGAGGGTTTTTTGGCCTTGCAGCGCCGTTTACGGCTGTCTGCACGGTCTCCGTGTGAGCCCAGCTCGCCCTGTAGTCTGTGTGCAGCCATAGCCGGTTGGATTCAGCTCAGGGTTCGTTACTGGCTCATACCTTGAGAAAAATTTTCCTTTTTTTTCAAATAGTGCAGCCTGTTTAAAATTTGAAAAAAAAAAAATCCTATAAGTGTCTTTCCACTCGTATCCAGCTAAATAGTGGAAAAACACTATATAGGATAACCTAGAGGGTTTTTTTTGGGCCTTGCAGCGCCGTTTATGGCTGTCTGCACGGTCTCTGTGTGAGCGCAGCTCGCCCTGTAGTCTGTGTGCAGCCATAGCCGGTTGGATTCAGCTCAGGGTGCGTTACTGCCTCATACCTTGAAAAACAAATTCCTTTTTTTCAAATAGTGCAGCCAGTTTAAAATTTGAAAAAAAAAATTCCTATTAGTGTCTTTCCACTTGTATCCAGCTAAATAGTGGAAAAACACTATATAGGATAACCTAGAGGAGGGTTTTTTGGCCTTGCAGCGCCGTTTACGGCTGTCTGCACGGTCTCCGTGTGATTTAAACTAGCTCTGTAGCGCGATCTGCACCAAAAAAAAAGTTAAGTTCACCAAACACAACTTAACACTTGTGTAGGCCACATTTGAAAAATAATAAAGTTTAGTCCACAATTTACAACATTAGTGTTTCTTACACCTGTTAGGAGGAGCATTACAGGAATAAGCACACTAAGGCCTTAGTACTTTTCTGCTTATCTTTATCTGTCAACCAAGATGAAGAGGGCAGGGAGTAAGGCACGTGGGCGTGGGCGCGGAGCAGGGAGAGGAGCAGGGAGAGGACGTGGTGATTCTGTGCCTGCTGCGGGCGCCGGTGACTCGTCGTCACTCAGTTTCAGCAGGGAACAGTCCTTCATGCGCAGCTTTGTCGGAGAGCGCCGTGCACCGCTGCTGCGTGAAGACCAAATTGAAGCCGTTGTCGGGTGGATGGCAGCTAACGCCTCGGCATCGACTTCAGTTAGTGCCACATCCTCTCAGGCACAGAGCACTGGAGAGCAGCCATCTGTCTCTTCACCACCTGCCAAATTGGCCAGGCAGTCAGAGAGCCCAGGACAGGAGCCGTCTCTGCTTCTGTTCTCTGAATCTCTTGGCTTGGAAACAGGGGGCCAGCCAAGCAGCATTGGAGAAATGGAAGAAGAGGCAGTGTGCAGTGATGCCCAACACCTTTTTCTCTCTGACTCTGAAGAGGCAGGTGGGCCAGTGCCTCCGGTGACCACAGCGCAGTACGCATCTGATGATGAAACTCAGGTGCCGCTTTCTCGTGCGTACTGTGCTGCTGAGACTACCCAGGAGGAGCAGCTGGTGGCAGAGGGTAGTGGAGATGATGAGGTCCTTGACCCATCGTGGCGTGAGGAACAGGAAGGTGGTGGGAGCAGCTCAGAGGAAGAGCTTCCTCTTACGGGCCAAAGAGGGAGAGGGAGGGGGAAGACTGCGGAGCCTGTAGCCTCCACTTTGGCACCCGTTAGGAGCCTGTCTCTTTCCAAAGCCAAAAAGGGCGCTCCCAAGACTTGCAGTGCCTGGTCCTTTTTTGACACAGTTGCAGATGACATTTGTTTTGTCAAATGCAAGCTGTGTCATCATAAAGTAAAAAGAGGGAAAAATGTCAGCAACCTCAATACCACAAATATGTGGAAACATGTGCGGACCAGGCACGCGGTGGAGTTACAGAAACACACTGAAGATGTAGGCCAACCAACAGCGGCAGCTACCACCTCTTCAGCTCGTGTTGCCTCTTCCTCCAGCTCACGCACAGCTGGTTTGGCTTCCTCCCAGAGACCTTGTGTAATTCCACCCACAGCACCACCTTCCCAGTCATCCTCACACTCCCAGTCTACTCTACAGCCATCGGTAGTACAGGCATGGGAGAAAAGGCGGGCATTCTCGGCCAACCACCCCCGAGCACAGGCTCTGAATGCAGGCATTGCCAAACTGTTGTCCCTGGAAATGCTCTCGTTCAGGCTGGTGGAGACTGACAGCTTCCGTGACTTGATGGCATTGGCAGTCCCACAGTACAAGGTGCCCAGCCGCTTTTACTTCAGCAGGCAGGCTGTCCCTGCCCTGCACAGGCATGTTGAGGCAAACATAAAACATGCGCTACTGAACGCCGTCAGTAGCAAGGTCTACCTCACCACCGATGCGTGGACCAGTCAGCATGGACAGGGGCGATATGTTTCCCTCACTGCCCATTGGGTTAATGTTGTTGAGCCAGGTACAGATCGTGCGAGTGGCGCAGGACGTGTCCTGCCCACTCCAAGGATTGCAGGAATCCAGTCTGTACGCATCGACTCCTCCTCTTACACCAGTTCCTCTGATTCCTCTCTGCAGGATCCGTCACAGTCCACCCCCACATGGACCCGTGAACGTTTACCTATGACCGACATGAGCACAGCCGTGGCCAAACGTCAGCAGGCCGTCTTGAAACTAGTTTCATTGGGGCATCGAAGCCACACAGCGCAGGAGCTCTGGAATGCCATCAAGCAGGAGAGCGATGTGTGGTTACTGCCAGCGAATCTCCAGCCAGGCATGGTAGTGTGTGACAATGGCCGAAATCTGGTGGCAGCTTTGGCCCTTGGCAACCTCACTCACATCCCATGTCTGGCACATGTGCTCAATTTGGTTGTGCAGAGTTTTCTGAGGGACTATCCGGATCTTGATGCCCTGCTGCACAAGGTCCGCCTAGAGTGTGCTCACTTGCGGCGTTCCAGCTTGGCCAGATCCCGCATTGCTGCTCTGCAGCGCAGATTCCGCCTTCCGGAACACCGCATCATATGTGACCTACCTACCCGGTGGAATTCCACGTTACATATGTTGGAGCGGTTGTGTGAGCAGCAGCAAGCAGTTATGGAGTACCAGCTGCATCAGGCGCAAAGAAGTCGCAGTCAGCGCCGATCAGACTTCACAACCACAGAGTGGGTCACTCTGAAGGACGTCTGCCAGGTTTTGCGTCCTTTTGATTATTCCACGCGGATGGCAAGTGCAGATGATGCACTAGTCAGCATGACTGTCCCCCTTATCTGCCTGCTTCAGCAAACTTTGCAAGGGTTAAGGGATGATGTGGTGGAAGAGGTGGAGGATGAGGAGTCACCTTTTCCATCAGCTTCTGGAGAGTCAGCGCCACGTGGTTCCTCACAAAGGGGTACGCAGGGGCCAATTTGTGAGGAGGATGAGGAGGAGTCAATGGACGAGGAAGAGCTCCGTCCAGAGGAGGGAGCGACACAATTGTCCAGTGGTCAGTGTGTACAGCGAGGGTGGGGTGATGACGAGCGGGCAGAGATCATGTCTCAAGCAGGGGACAGCGTTTCTGGGCCGGTTGGCACTCTGCAGCACATGGTGGATTTTATGCTGCAGTGCCTGAGAAATGACCGCCGCATCGACCACATTCTCAACATGCCTGATTATTGGGTGTTCACCCTCCTCGATCCTCGCTACCGGGACAACGTCCAAAACCTCATCCCTGCGTTGACCCGGGAACGTAAATTGCGGGAGTACCACGATACACTGGTGAATTCCATCATCTTCTCCTGTCCAACTGAGAGGAGTGCTGCTAGTGCTTTACAAAGCAGCTCAGTGCGTCGAGGCAGTGGGGGAGGCTCTGCCCAAAGAGGGAGCAGAAGCAGTGCCTCTGCCCAAGGCAAGCCGAGTATGGCACAACTCTGGCACACTTTTGTGTGCCCGCCCCAAATGTCTACACCATCACCGGCGGCTCCAGTCAGCAGGAGGCAACGGTTCCGTCAGATGGTGACAGACTACATGGCTTGCCCTCTTACTGTACTCCCCGACGGCTCTTCCCCGTTCAAGTTTTGGGTCTCTAAGCTGGATACATGGCCAGAGCTAAGTCAGTATGCATTGGAGGTGCTTGCTTGCCCTGCGGCTAGTGTCTTATCGGAACGTGTCTTTAGTGCCGCAGGTGGTGTACTAACAGACCGTCGCATGCGACTATCCTCCGATAACGTTGACCGGCTTACTTTCCTGAAAATGAACCACGCCTGGATCTCGCAGGAATTTGCCACTCCTCTGCCTGATTAATTAATTGGGTGTCATCCAGGTCTTCTGCTGTGTTCATCTTTCTACCACCTGAAATGCTATTCCTGGGCTCCAACACCGCCAGTTGCGGCTCAGAAGTGCAGGCTGCACAGTCAAAACATACGACCCAGTGTTATTGGGTTTCAGTAACGTCAGCTGATCCCCAGCTGTGTAGCCGACAATGTGTCCTGCGACCGCTACGCTGGCACAACAACCTGAATGTAAGGAAACCTGCCCCCCCCCCCCCGTCGTTTGTTACTGAAAGAGCCATCTTGTGCAGCAGTAATGCTGCACAAGGAAAAGGTAGCTATTTTTTTTGGGCTCCTTGCACACGCAGAACTTAACACTTATAAAATGTGTTCACTGATACCGTTATACCGTCCCAGAGCTGGGACTTTCCTTCGTAATGTGACGCAGCACAGCCGTCATTCCTACCCCCTTGGTGCCATGCGCTGCCTCCTCAGCGTTGTTTTAAGCTGTCACGGAGCCTGCGCTGTTCTGTTATCCCTTGGCCATGCCCTATTTGCGCTGCCTGTCTTCTGACATAATTTG
Organism: Ranitomeya imitator; assembly: GCF_032444005.1. Lineage (NCBI taxonomy): Eukaryota > Metazoa > Chordata > Amphibia > Anura > Dendrobatidae > Ranitomeya > Ranitomeya imitator. The sequence continues at coordinate 426,792,100 of NC_091287.1, read as the reverse complement.
GTGTCAGGCTGGCTGCGCCTGTGCGGCCGCGCTGCCATAGATCCCGCCTCGCAGTGTCTTCTGATTGAGTCACACTGCGGGCCTGGGATCCATGGGCATGCGCAGTGCATATCTTCCCCTCGGGCTCTCGCTCATTTCCCTCCGCCTTCTTTAGACTGTGCGCCGTCAGCTGATCCCTAATAGCATGCCACGGCCGTGACAACGCACAGTCTGAAGAAGAGGGAAGGAGGGGAGTGAGAGTCGAGGATATGCACTGTGCATGCCCATGGATCCAAGGCCCGCAGTGGGATTACGTTAGACGAGACTGCGAGGTGGGATCTGGAGCAGCGTGGACGCACAGGCACTCACAGCCTGACACCAAATTATGTCAGAAGACAGGCAGCGCTAATTGGGCATGGCCAAGGGATAACAGAACAGCGCAGGCTCCGTGACAGCTTAAATAACGCTGAGGAGGCAGCACACGGCACCAAGGGGATAGGAATGACAGCTGTGCTGTGTCCCATTACGAAGGAAATTCGCACCTCCGTGACGGTTTAACGGTATAAGGGGACACATTTTTAGTGTTTACTTCTGTGTTTGCAAGGAGCATAATTAAAAGAGCAACCTTTTCCTTTTGCATCCTTAGCGCTGCACAAGATGGCTCTTTCAGCTACAAACGTCTTGGGGGGGGGGGTTAAAGGTTCCCTTTCAACTTGCTCCAATCAGGCTTCGGCCTACACTCTGTTCCTCTGCTCCTCCTGCTGTCCCTGGGCTCTAACACCGCCAGTTGGTGCCTGGAAGTGCTGTGTGCACAGTCAACAGTCGCTCCTCTGTTATTGGGGTTCAGTAACGTCAGCTGATCCCCAGCTGTGTGTGCGGTAATACCTCCAATCTGCTCCTCCTGCTGTCCCTGGGCTCTAACACCGCCAGTTGGTGCCTGGAAGTGCTGTGTGCACAGTCAACAGTCGCTCCTCTGTTATTGGGGTTCAGTAACGTCAGCTGATCCCCAGCTGTGTATCCGGCAACGTGTCATGCGACCGCCACGCTGGCACAACTAAAATGTAAGGGGACCTGTCCCCCCCCCCCCCTAGGCGTTTGTTACTGAAAGAGCCACCATGTACAGCACTAATACTGCACAAGGGAAAGGTCGCTCTTGAAATTAGGCTCCTTGGAAACGCTGAACTACACACTCATGTAATGTGTCCCCTCACACCGTCCAACCGTCCCAGAGGTGGGACTTTCCATTGTAATGTGACGCAGCACAGCCGTCATTGCTACCCCCTTGGCACCGTGCGCTGCCTCCTTAGCGTTGTTTGATTCCGTCATGGACCCTGCACTGTTATGTTATCCCTTGGCCATGCACAGTTTGCGCTGCCCGTCCTCTGACATCATTTGTTGTCGTCCTGGCTGCGCCTGTGCGTCCACGCTGCCCGAAATCCCACCTCGCAGTGTCGTCTAATGTGATCCCACAGTGGGCCTGGTATCCATGGCCATGCGCAGTGCATATACTAGCCTCTCATTCCCCTTCTTCATGCTTCTTCAGACTAGGCGGCGTCAGCTGATCCCTAATAGCATGCCACGGCCGTGACGCCGCACAGTCTGAAGAAGCATGAAGGAGGTGAGTGAGAGGCGATGATATGCACTGCGCATGCCCATGGATCCCTGGCCCGCAGTGGGATTACATTTGATGACACTGCAAGGTTGGATCTCGGGCAGCTTTGACGCACAGGCACTGCCAGCCTGACACCTAAATGATGTCAGAAGACGGGCACCGCTAACTGTGCATGGCCAAGGGATAACATTACAGCGCGGGCTCCGTGACAGAACCAAACAACGTTGAGGAGGTGGCGCACGGCACCAAGGGGGTTGGAATGACGGCTGTGCTGTGTCACATTACAAAGGAAAGTCCCACTTCCGGGATGGTTTGACGGTGTGAGGGGACACATTATATGAGTGTGTACTTCAGCGTTTGCAAGGAGCATTATTTTCGGAGCCACCATTTTCCATGTGCAGTATTACTGCTGTACAAGATGGCTCTTTCAGCAACAAATGCCTGGGGGGGGGTTAAAGGTTCCCTTTACACTTGCTCCACTGCAGGCTTCGGCCTACACTCTGCTCCTCTTTGATTCCCTGGGTTTCAACACTGTCAGTTGACACCTGGAAGTGTTGTCTACACAGAAAAAACACTAGGTGATGTGTCAGTGGGGTTCAGCACCGCCAGCTGTTCCACCTGCTGTGTAGTCGGCATTGTATCCAGCACAAGCCACGCTGGCACAACCGACCAAAAGCTTCCACCAGTGCAGGCTTCGGCCTACACTTTGATCCTCTCCTCCTCCTCCTGCTGACCCTGGGCTCTAACACCGCTAGTTTTTGCCCGGAACTGCTAGCTGCACAGAGAAAAACACCAGCCAATGTGTTAGTGGGGTTCAGCAACGCCAGCTGTTCCCCTGCTGTGTAGCTGGCAACGTGTCCTGCAAACGCCACGCAGGCACATGAACTGAAATTGAAGGGAGCCTGGCCCCCTCTCCCCCAGGTGTTTCTATGTATAACAGCCACCTTGTACAGCAGTACTGCTGCATTTGTACAAGGTGGCTGACTTTTTATCCTTGCCCACGTGGAACTCAACACGTACAAAATGTGTCTCTTTGAGACCATTCCACTGTCCCTGAGGTGTGACTTTCCTTTCTAATGATACGCAGCACCCCCCTTGGTAGCGCTTCCCGTCTTCTGACATCATCGGTTGGCTAGTTGCGCCTGTGCGTCCGCCCTGCCTGAATAAAATGCTCCTCGTTGTCTTAATTATTTTGACTGCGAGGGTGTGATTGATGGGCACGAGCAGTGCATATCTTTGCCTGTCTTAACTCATCTCCTTCCGCCTTCTTCAGACTGTGCAGCCTCATGGCCGCGGCATGCGATAAGGGATCAGATGAGGCCGCCCAGTCTGAAGCAGGTGTAAGGACATGTGTGAGCGGCAAACATATTTAGTGCACCAGGGCACGAATCTGGGTCTGGGATTCATGTCCACCGCTAACCGCAACGGCCAACATGAAATGAGGTCATAAGACAGGAAGCGCTCACAGCGCATGGCCAAGGGATCACACAATAGCGCAGACTCCTGTAGAGCAAATAACAACGCTCAGGAATCTGCGCACAGCAGCTATGTGTTAATTTGGACACCTGTGCTGCATCTCCGTAAAAAGGAAAGTCACGCCTCCACTACTGTTTGACAGTATAATGGGCTAAATAGTGTACGTGTTTTATTCATCGTGTGCAAGGAGCAAATTAAATAGAGCAACCTTTTACTTGTGCAGCATTAATGCTGCACAAGGTGTGGCTCTTGTACCTTGCAACACCTGAGGGGGGGGTTAAAGGTAACCTTTGAAATTGGTTCAACTAGGCTTCGGCCTACACTCTGCTCCTCTACTCCTCCTGCTGACCCTGGGCTCTAACAACGCTAGTTTCTGCCCGGAAATGCTAGCTGCACAGAGAAAAACACCAGCCAATGTGTTAGTGGGGTTCAGCAACGCCCGCTGTTCCCCCGCTGTGTAGCCGGCATCGTGTCCAGCAAAAGCCACGCTGGCACAACCGACCAAAAGCTGCCACCAGTGCAGGCTTCGGCCTACACTTTGCTCCTCTCCTCCTCCTGCTGACCCTGGGCTCAAACACCGCTAGTTTTTGCCCGGAAATGCTAGCTGCACAGAGAAAAACACCAGCCAATGTGTTAGTGGGGTTCAGCAACGCCAGCTGTTTCCCTGCTGTGTAGCTTGCATCGTGTCCAGCACAAGCCACGCTGGCACAACCGACCAAAAGCTGCCACCAGTGCAGGCTTCGGCCTACACTTTGCTCCTCTCCTCCTCCTCCTGCTGACCCTGGGCTCTAACACCGCTAGTTTTTGCCCGGACATGCAATCTGCACAGAGAAAAACACCAGTCAATGTGTCAGTGGGGTTCAGCAACGCCAGCTGTTCCCCTGCTGTGTAGCTTGCAACGTGACCTGCAAACGCCACGCAGGCACATGAACTGAAATTGAAGGGAGCCTGCCCCCCACCCCCAGGTGTTTCTGTGTATAACAGCCACCTTGTACAGCAGTACTGCTGCATTTGTACAAGGTGGCTGACTTTTTCTCCTTGCCCACGTGGAACTCAACACGTACAAAATGTGTCTCATTAGAGACCATTACAATGTCCCTGAGGTGTGACTTTCCTTTGTAATGACACGCAGCACCACCCTTGTTAGCGCTGCCCGTCTTTTGACATCATTGGTTAGCTGGCTGCGCCTGTGCATCTCCCCTGCTCGAAACAACGCCCCTCGGTGTCTTATGTTTTTGGACAGCGAGGGTGTGATTGATGGGCATGTGCAGTGCATATGTTTGCCTGTGTTCACTCATCTCCTTCCGCCTTCTTCAGACTGGGTGTCCTCATGGCCGCGGCAGGCGATAAGGGATCAGATGAGGCCGCCCAGTCTGAAGCAGGTGTAAGGACATGTGTGAGCGTCAAACATATTTACTGCACAAGGCCACGAATACCAGCCACGCAGTGTGATTTTTTGAAAACACACTGTGGGTCTGGGATTCATGTCCATCGCTAACCGCAACGGCCAACATAAAATGAGGTCAGAAGACAGGAAGCGCTCACAGCGCATGGCCAAGGGATCACACAATAGCGCAGACTCCTGTACAGCAAATAACAACGCTCAGGAATCTGCGCACAGCAGCTATGTGTTAATTTTGACACCTGTGCTGCATCTCCGTAAAAAGGAAAGTCACGCCTCCACTACTGTTTGACAGTATAATGGGCTAAATAGTGTACGTGTTTTATTCATCGTGTGCAAGGAGCAAATTAAATAGAGCAACCTTTTACTTGTGCAGCATTAATGCTGCACAAGGTGTGGCTCTTGTACCTTGCAACACCTGAGGGGGGGTTAAAGGTAACCTTTGAAATTGGTTCAACTAGGCTTCGGCCTACACTCTGCTCCTCTACTCCTCCTGCTGACCCTGGGCTCTAACAACGCTAGTTTTTGCCCGGAAATGCTAGCTGCACAGAGAAAAACACCAGCCAATGTGTTAGTGGGGTTCAGCAACGCCCGCTGTTCCCCCGCTGTGTAGCCGGCATCGTGTCCAGCAAAAGCCACGCTGGCACAACCGACCAAAAGCTGCCACCAGTGCAGGCTTCGGCCTACACTTTGCTCCTCTCCTCCTCCTGCTGACCCTGGGCTCAAACACCGCTAGTTTTTGCCCGGAAATGCTAGCTGCACAGAGAAAAACACCAGCCAATGTGTTAGTGGGGTTCAGCAACGCCAGCTGTTTCCCTGCTGTGTAGCTTGCATCGTGTCCAGCACAAGCCACGCTGGCACAACCGACCAAAAGCTGCCACCAGTGCAGGCTTCGGCCTACACTTTGCTCCTCTCCTCCTCCTCCTGCTGACCCTGGGCTCTAACACCGCTAGTTTTTGCCCGGACATGCAATCTGCACAGAGAAAAACACCAGTCAATGTGTCAGTGGGGTTCAGCAACGCCAGCTGTTCCCCTGCTGTGTAGCTTGCAACGTGACCTGCAAACGCCACGCAGGCACATGAACTGAAATTGAAGGGAGCCTGCCCCCCACCCCCAGGTGTTTCTATGTATAACAGCCACCTTGTACAGCAGTACTGCTGCATTTGTACAAGGTGGCTGACTTTTTCTCCTTGCCCACGTGGAACTCAACACGTACAAAATGTGTCTCATTAGAGACCATTACAATGTCCCTGAGGTGTGACTTTCCTTTGTAATGACACGCAGCACCACCCTTGTTAGCGCTGCCCGTCTTTTGACATCATTGGTTAGCTGGCTGCGCCTGTGCATCTCCCCTGCTCGAAACAACGCCCCTCGGTGTCTTATGTTTTTGGACAGCGAGGGTGTGATTGATGGGCATGTGCAGTGCATATGTTTGCCTGTGTTCACTCATCTCCTTCCGCCTTCTTCAGACTGGGTGTCCTCATGGCCGCGGCAGGCGATAAGGGATCAGATGAGGCCGCCCAGTCTGAAGCAGGTGTAAGGACATGTGTGAGCGTCAAACATATTTACTGCACAAGGCCACGAATACCAGCCACGCAGTGTGATTTTTTGAAAACACACTGTGGGTCTGGGATTCATGTCCATCGCTAACCGCAACGGCCAACATAAAATGAGGTCAGAAGACAGGAAGCGCTCACAGCGCATGGCCAAGGGATCACACAATAGCGCAGACTCCTGTACAGCAAATAACAATGCTCAGGAATCTGCGCACAGCAGCTATGTGTTAATTTTGACACCTGTGCTGCATCTCCGTAAAAAGGAAAGTCACGCCTCCACTACTGTTTGACAGTATAATGGGCTAAATAGTGTACGTGTTTTATTCATCGTGTGCAAGGAGCAAATTAAATAGAGCAACCTTTTACTTGTGCAGCATTAATGCTGCACAAGGTGTGGCTCTTGTACCTTGCAACACCTGAGGGGGGGGTTAAAGGTAACCTTTGAAATTGGTTCAACTAGGCTTCGGCCTACACTTTGCTCCTCTACTCCTCCTGCTGACCCTGGGCTCTAACACCGCTAGTTTTTGCCCGGAAATGCTAGCTGCACAGAGAAAAACACCAGCCAATGTGTTAGTGGGGTTCAGCACCGCCAGCTGTTCCCCCGCTGTGTAGCCGGCATCGTGTCCAGCAAAAGCCACGCTGGCACAACCGACCAAAAGCTGCCACCAGTGCAGGCTTCGACCTACACTTTGCTCCTCTCCTCCTCCTGCTGACCCTGGGCTCAAACACCGCTAGTTTTTGCCCGGAAATGCTAGCTGCACAGAGAAAAACACCAGCCAATGTGTTAGTGGGGTTCAGCAACGCCAGCTGTTTCCCTGCTGTGTAGCTTGCATCGTGTCCAGCACAAGCCACGCTGGCACAACCGACCAAAAGCTGCCACCAGTGCAGGCTTCGGCCTACACTTTGCTCCTCTCCTCCTCCTCCTGCTGACCCTGGGCTCTAACACCGCTAGTTTTTGCCCGGACATGCAATCTGCACAGAGAAAAACACCAGTCAATGTGTCAGTGGGGTTCAGCAACGCCAGCTGTTCCCCTGCTGTGTAGCTTGCAACGTGACCTGCAAACGCCACGCAGGCACATGAACTGAAATTGAAGGGAGCCTGCCCCCCACCCCCAGGTGTTTCTATGTATAACAGCCACCTTGTACAGCAGTACTGCTGCATTTGTACAAGGTGGCTGATGTTTTCTCCTTGCCCACGTGGAACTCAACACGTACAAAATGTGTCTCATTAGAGACCAATGCTAATGTCCCTGAGGTGTGACTTTCCTTTTTAATGACACGCAGCACCCCCATTGTTAGCGCTGCCCGTCTTCTGACATCATTGGTTGGCTGCCTGTGCCTGTGCGTCCGCCCTGCCCGACACAACGCCCCTCGTCTCATATTTTGGATGCGAGGGTGTTATTGATGGGCATGTGCAGTGCATATGTTCGCCTGTTTTAAGTCACCTCCTTCCGCCTTCTTCAGACTGGGTGTCCTCATGGCCGCGGCATGCGATAAGGGATCAGATGAGGCCGCCCAGTATGAAGCAGGTGTAAGGACATGTGTGAGCGGCAAACATATTTACTGCACAAGGGCAAGAATCCCAGCACCGCAGTGTGATTTTTTAAAAAAACACTGTGGGTCTGGGATTCATGTCCACCGCTAACCGCAACGGCCAACATGAAATGAGGTCATAAGACAGGAAGCGCTCACAGCGCATAGCCAAGGGATCACAAGAGCGCAGACTCCTGTACAGCAACTAACAACGCTCAGGAAGCTGCGCCCATGCAAAAAGGTGTTATTTTCGACACCTGTGCTGCTTTTCTTTAAAAAGACAAGTCACGCCTCCACTACTGTTTAACAGTATAATGGGCTAAATAGTGTACGTGTTGCATTCAGCGTGTGCAAGTAGACAAATTAATAGAGCAACCTTTTACTTGTGCAGCATTAATGCTGCAGAAGGAGTGGCTCTTGTACTTTGTAACACCTGAGGGGGGGTTAAAGGTAACCTTTGAAATTGGTTCAACTAGGCTTCGGCCTACACTCTGCTCCTCTACTCCTCCTGCTGACCCTGGGCTCTAACACCGCTAGTTTTTGCCCAGAAATGCTAGCTGCACAGAGAAAAACACCAGCCAATGTGTTAGTGGGGTTCAACACCGCCAGCTGTTCCCCCGCTGTGTAGCCGGCATCGTGTCCAGCAAAAGCCACGCTGGCACAACCGACCAAAAGCTGCCACCAGTGCAGGCTTCGGCCTACACTTTGCTCCTCTCCTCCTCCTCCTGCTGACCCTGGGCTCTAACACCGCTAGTTTTTGCCCGGACATGCGATCTGCACAGAGAAAAGCACCAGTCAATGTGTCAGTGGGGTTCAGCAACGCCAGCTGTTCCCCTGCTGTGTAGCTTGCAACGTGACCTGCAAACGCCACGCAGGCACATGAACTGAAATTGAAGGGAGCCTGCCCCCCACCCCCAGGTGTTTCTATGTATAACAGCCACCTTGTACAGCAGTACTGCTGCATTTGTACAAGGTGGCTGATGTTTTCTCCTTGCCCACGTGGAACTCAACACGTACAAAATGTGTCTTTTTGAGACCATTCCACTGTCCCTGAGGTGTGACTTTCCTTTCTAATGATACGCAGCACCCCCCTTGGTAGCGCTTCCCGTCTTCTGACATCATTGGTTGGCTACTTGCGCCTGTTCGTCCGCCCTGCCTGAATAAAATGCTCCTCGTTGTCTTACTTATTTTGACTGTGAGGGTGTGATTGATGGGCACGAGCAGTGCATATCTTCGCCTGTCTTAACTCATCTCCTTCCGCCTTCTTCAGACTGTGCAGCCTCATGGCCGCGGCATGCGAGAAGGGATCAGCAGAGGCCGCCCAGTCTGAAGCAGGTGTAAGGACGTGTGTGAGCGGCCAAAATATTTACTACTCAAGGCCACGAATCCCAGCACCGCAGTGTGGCTTTATGAAAAGACACTGTGGGTCTGGGATTTATGGCCATCGTTAACCGCACCGGCCAACATGAAATGATGTCATAAGATGGGCAGCGCTAACAGGGCATTGCCAAGGGATAACACAAGAGCGCAGACTCCTGTACAGCAAATAACAACGCTCAGGAAGCTGCGCCAAGCACCAAGGCGTTATTTTGGACACCTGTGCTGCGTCTCATCAAAAAACCAAGTCACGCATCCACTACAGTTTGACTGTAGAATGGGGTAAATTGTGTATGTCTTTCATTCAGCGTGTGCAAGTAGACAAATTAATAGAGCAACCTTTCACTTGTGCAGCATTAATACTGCACAAGGTGTGTCTCTTGTACTTTGTAACACCTGAGGGGGGGGGTTAAAGGTTTCCTTTGAAATTGGTTCAACTAGGCTTCGGCCCACACTCTGCTCCTCTCCTCCTCCTCCTGCTTCAACACGGGCTCTAACATCGCTAGTTTTTGCCCGCAAGTGCTAGCTGCACAGAGAAAAACACACGCCATTGTGTTAGTGGGGTTCAGCAACGCCAGCTGTTCCCCCAGTGTGTAGCCGGCAAAGTGTCCTGCAAACGCAACGCAGACACAAAGCTGCCTCCAGTGCAGGCTTCGGCCTACACTCATCTCCCCCTGCTTACCCTTTGCTCCAACACCGCTAGTTGGGGCTCTAGGAAGACAATCTTTAATAGGCAACGCATCCGGGTTCCAGCACCGCCAGCTGGTTCTCGGCAGTGTTCTTGTCACAGGTACTCCCTCGTGCCAAGCCTGGTTTCAGCACCGTCAGCTGTTTCCGGGTTGTGTCAAGCTCACTGAGACGCCTATGCTTGCCCCGTCGTGGTGCGGTCGAGTTAGCCAACTCCAGGGTGCCTCCAGTTTCAGTTTAGGAGCTTCCTATGTGGGCTGCGTGAACTGGTAGTCAAGGCTGGTTCTGTAGTGCCAGTAGGCCCAGCTCCCCCTGTAGGACTGTTGGGGTTCGGTAACTGCGGCTGCCTCGCGGCCTAGCTGTTCTCTCCTCTCCTGTGGGCCTTCGGGTCCACCACCTGGTTCCAGCACCGTCAGCTGGTTCTGGGCCGAGCCTTTGGCTTAGGTGCCTCCTCCTGGGTATCCGAGTTCCGCCAACACCAGGCGGTCCTTGGTAGTGCTTTTAAGCGCGGGCACCTACAGCTTAGTAACCGGGTTCCAGCACCGTCAGCTGGTCCTCGGTCGTGCCATTGGCTCTTGCACACTGGGGCAACGCATCCGGGTTCCAGCACCGCCAGCTGGTTCTCGGCAGTGTTCTTGTCACAGGTACTCCCTCGTGCCAAGCCTGGTTTCAGCACCGTCAGCTGTTTCCGGGTTGTGTCAACTTCACTGAGACGCCTATGCTTGCCCCGTCGTGGTGCGGTCGAGTTAGCCAACTCCAGGGTGCCTCCAGTTTAGGAGCTTCCTATGTGGGCTGCGTGAACTGGTAGTCAAGGCTGGTTCTGTAGTGCCAGTAGGCCCAGCTCCCCCTGTAGGACTGTTGGGGTTCGGTAACTGCGGCTGCCTCGCGGCCTAGCTGTTCTCTCCTCTCCTGTGGACCTTCGGGTCCACCACCTGGTTCCAGCACCGTCAGCTGGTTCCGGGCCGAGCCTTTGGCTTAGGTGCCTCCTCCTGGGTATCCGAGTTCCGCCAACGCCAGGCGGTCCTTGGTAGTGCTTTTAAGCGCGGGCACCTACAGCTTAGTAACCGGGTTCCAGCACCGTCAGCTGGTCCTCGGTCGTGCCATTGGCTCTTGCACACTGGGGCAACGCATCCGGGTTCCAGCACCGCCAGCTGGTTCTCGGCAGTGTTCTTGTCACAGGTACTCCCTCGTGCCAAGCCTGGTTTCAGCACCGTCAGCTGTTTCCGGGTTGTGTCAACTTCACTGAGACGCCTATGCTTGCCCCGTCGTGGTGCGGTCGAGTTAGCCAACTCCAGGGTGCCTCCAGTTTAGGAGCTTCCTATGTGGGCTGCGTGAACTGGTAGTCAAGGCTGGTTCTGTAGTGCCAGTAGGCCCAGCTCCCCCTGTAGGACTGTTGGGGTTCGGTAACTGCGGCTGCCTCGCGGCCTAGCTGTTCTCTCCTCTCCTGTGGGCCTTCGGGTCCACCACCTGGTTCCAGCACCGTCAGCTGTTTCCGGGCCGAGCCTTTGGCTTAGGTGCCTCTTCCTGGGTATCCGAGTTCCGCCAACGCCAGGCGGTCCTTGGTAGTGCTTTTAAGCGCGGGCACCTACAGCTTAGTAACCGGGTTCCAGCACCGTCAGCTGGTCCTCGGTCGTGCCATTGGCTCTTGCACACTGGGGCAACGCATCCGGGTTCCAGCACCGCCAGCTGGTTCTCGGCAGTGTTCTTGTCACAGGTACTCCCTCGTGCCAAGCCTGGTTTCAGCACCGTCAGCTGTTTCCGGGTTGTGTCAACTTCACTGAGACGCCTATGCTTGCCCCGTCGTGGTGCGGTCGAGTTAGCCAACTCCAGGGTGCCTCCAGTTTAGGAGCTTCCTATGTGGGCTGCGTGAACTGGTAGTCAAGGCTGGTTCTGTAGTGCCAGTAGGCCCAGCTCCCCCTGTAGGACTGTTGGGGTTCGGTAACTGCGGCTGCCTCGCGGCCTAGCTGTTCTCTCCTCTCCTGTGGGCCTTCGGGTCCACCACCTGGTTCCAGCACCGTCAGCTGGTTCTAGGCAGTGTCTTTTGCTCTTGTACCTTCTGCTCCCCATCCTGGTTCCAGTAACGTCAGCTGGTTCCGGGCAGAGCCTTTGGCTTAGGTGCCTCCTTCTGGGTATCCAAGTTCCACCAACGTCAGGTGGTCCTTGGTAGTGCTTTCAGGCACGGGTACCTCCTGCTTAGTAACCGGGTTCCAGTAACGTCAGCTGGTCCTCGGTAGTTCCATTGGCTCTTGGACCTTCGGCTACCCATCCGGGTTCCAGTACCGTCAGCTGGTTCTCGGCAGTGTCTTTTGCTCTTGTACCTTCTGCTCCCCATCCTGGTTCCAGTAACGTCAGCTGGTTCCGGGCAGAGCCTTTGGCTTAGGTGCCTCCTTCTGGGTATCCGAGTTCCGCCAACGTCAGGCGGTCCTTGGTAGTGCTTTTTAGCACGGGTACCTCCTGCTTAGTAACCGGGTTCCAGTAACGTCAGCTGGTCCTCGGTAGTTCCATAGGCTCTTGAACCTTCGGGTAGCCATCCGAGTTCCAGTTCCATCAGCTGGTTCTTGGCATTTTCTCAGCCTTCTTGTACCTTCTGCTACATTTCCAAGTTTAAGACCCTAAAGTCGACGACCCGGAAGACCACCCCGATGACGACTACGACGACGACCCGGAAGACCACCCCGATGACGACGACGACGACGGCGGAGACGACGACGACGACGACGGCGGAGACGACGACGGCGGAGACGACGACGGCGGAGACGACGACGGCGGAGATGACGACACTGAAGACGACGACCCTGGAGACGACGACATGGAAGACCGAGAAGCAGAAGAACAAGAGGCTGCAGAACAAAGAGCAGAAGAACATTAAGCATAACACTTAATATCAGAGCAAAAGATATTATCTAAATTATATGCAGAAGAAGACTAAGCAGTGTATGGGGGTGAGTCCGTTCCTCCTCGTGGTGCCCCTGGATAAAGCCTGATGCTGCAGGCCAAACTGAACGCGGACAAATGTAACTTTTGTGACTGGCAGAACGGAAAGTGTAATCTTCAAACTTTTATAGATAACAACTACGGGAATGCCTGTCACAAATGAGAATATGATGAAGAAGTAGAATAGGAAGAATAATAACAGTGGAATAAAAAGAATATGTAGAATAGGAAGAATAATAATAGTTGAATAAAATGAATATGAAGAATGTAATAAAAAAAAAAAATAGGTAGAAGATGAAGAAGAAGATGAATAAGGTGAAGAAGTTGATGTCAAAGATGCTGATGATGATGAAGATGAAAGTGTGGGAAAAGGAAAAAAAAGAAGGGGAAGGTCGTGGAATACAATATCTGACAAAATAAAAAAAAATTTACATAGTCAATATCTTTTTCAATCCGAACGTCTTTAAAAAAAAAAATCATGCTATTCTATTTGATTGGGCTAATCCTCATTGCCTTTAATGTCTCCGCCACCTCCCCCAATACATCCTACATTATTCTTAGTTGTTTTCCTTCATGTAGAATGAACCTACAAGGAAAGAAAGGGTTTATTTTAATTCCGATATTTTGGTCCCATTGACTTGCATTGGGATCGGGTATCGGTATCGGCGATATCCGATATTTTTTGAATATCGGCCGATCCAAACCGATACCGATACTTTCCGATATCGGAAGCAGGTGTAAGAGACAATCTGGCATTACCAGTGCATGATGTTGTTAAGGTTACTGTGTAAATAAATATTCTTACCCCTATATAACAGTGATCCTTACCTTTACACGCTACTTTCTTCTCCTTGGTCACACATATATTTTTTAGCGTGTGGTGGTTGGTGATCCCATATACAGTTAGGTCCATATTTATTTGGACAGAGACAACATTTTTCTAAACTCCTAAACCCTTCATCCAATTTTAATGTGGATACCCTCAAAAGAAAGCTGAAAGTCTGAACTTCAACTGCATCTGAATTGTTTTGTTTAAAATTTATTGTGGTAATGTCTATAACCAAAATTAGAAAAATGTTGTCTCTGTCCAAATATATATGGACCTAACTGTATTAATCATTAGTAGTGCCCTCAGGTTTTTTGCCTCTACATTTTTCATTAAAGGTCCAAGACTAAAATTTATTTTACTCCTAAATGCCTATTTACTTAATGTCATAATCTAAAGTTTATTCTACTATACTTTAATAAAAAATCCCCTATCCTTCCAACACTACCTTAACTGCTATATTTTTTTCTACTATTTCCCTCTGGACCCTCCCTGAAACGAGTCATAGAGACAATGTGTTTTTTTAACGGCTGTAATCAGAAGTGACGAATCTGCAACAAGGAGCACGGTTGTTGCACATTGAAAGTAAGGCTGCTTTCATATTTCATATTGTATTTGTGTACTGGATTAAGATATAACCTTTAATTAAATTTACTAAAACCTCTTTTCAGGGTATAAGAACAACACACAAAACAAAAACAAAAGTGCAAGGCGCAAGAATCAGACAACACTAAAAAGACTTATGGGGTGCACTTGACCCTATAGGGTAATCATTGTCAAAGTTCCCTATAGATAGAGATAAACCGCTACTTGATTATACTACCACACTACCCCCAAATTTTAGTTTTTGGTATACGGTGTGTGTATAACTTCACTGCGGAAACAAATCTTTTTAACAGTCCCCAATTATGGTCATGCCTGGTCAGCGCATCCTCCATATAACTCTACTTGTCATAAAACACCCACTGTATTAACCCTCAATAGGATACAGATTTCATATATAGAGCATCATATCAGAACAGTGGGTCTGACCATATACCAGAACCCAAATAACATCTATTAGGTCTGGATATTTGCCACACATAAGACCTTCACTGAACCTATACGTCCAAAAGGACTAGTATATAGCAGATTTTCAGAGGTCAACAGTGTAAAAAATATCAATCCCTAGGTATTACCTCTTATTGATGCAAACACTCACAATCATAATGGACCTTTAATACAAACCTTTTCACCTACTCATTGAGTTATAAGGGGATTGACGCAACATATACAGTGGGGCAAAAAAGTATTTAGTCAGTCAGCAATAGTGCAAGTTCCACCACTTAAAAAGATGAGAGGCGTCTGTAATTTACATCATAGGTAGATCTCAACTATGGGAGACAAACTGAGAAAAAAAAATCCAGAAAATCACATTGTCTGTTTTTTTAACAATTTATTTGCATATTATGGTGGAAAATAAGTATTTGGTCAGAAACAAAATTTCATCTCAATACTTTGTAATATATCCTTTGTTGGCAATGACAGAGGTCAAACGTTTTCTGTAAGTCTTCACAAGGTTGCCACACACTGTTGTTGGTATGTTGGCCCATTCCTCCATGCAGATCTCCTCTAGAGCAGTGATGTTTTTGGCTTTTCGCTTGGCAACACGGACTTTCAACTCCCTCCAAAGGTTTTCTATAGGGTTGAGATCTGGAGACTGGCTAGGCCACTCCAGGACCTTGAAATGCTTCTTACGAAGCCACTCCTTCATTGCCCTGGCGGTGTGCTTTGGATCATTGTCATGTTGAAAGACCCAGCCACGTTTCATCTGCAATGCCCTTGCTGATGGAAGGAGGTTTGCACTCAAAATCTCACGATACATGGCCCCATTCATTCTTTCATGTACCCGGATCAGTCGTCCTGGCCCCTTTGCAGAGAAACAGCCCCAAAGCATGATGTTTCCACCACCATGCTTTACAGTAGGTATGGTGTTTGATGGATGCAACTCAGTATTCTTTTTCCTCCAAACACGACAAGTTGTGTTTCTACCAAACAGTTCCAGTTTGGTTTCATCAGACCATAGGACATTCTCCCAAAACTCCTCTGGATCATCCAAATGCTCTCTAGCAAACTTCAGACGGGCCCGGACATGTACTGGCTTAAGCAGTGGGACACATCTGGCACTGCAGGATCTGAGTCCATGGTGGCGTAGTGTGTTACTTATGGTAGGCCTTGTTACATTGGTCCCAGCTCTCTGCAGTTCATTCACTAGGTCCCCCCGCGTGGTTCTGGGATTTTTGCTCACCGTTCTTGTGATCATTCTGACCCCACGGGGTGGGATTTTGCGTGGAGCCCCAGATCGAGGGAGATTATCAGTGGTCTTGTATGTCTTCCATTTTCTAATTATTGCTCCCACTGTTGATTTCTTCACTCCAAGCTGGTTGGCTATTGCAGATTCAGTCTTCCCAGCCTGGTGCAGGGCTACAATTTTGTTTCTGGTGTCCTTTGACAGCTCTTTGGTCTTCACCATAGTGGATTTTGGAGTCAGACTGTTTGAGGGTGTGCACAGGTGTCTTTTTATACTGATAACAAGTTTAAACAGGTGCCATTACTACAGGTAATGAGTGGAGGAAAGAGGAGACTCTTAAAGAAGAAGTTACAGGTCTGTGAGAGCCAGAAATCTTGATTGTTTGTTTCTGACCAAATACTTATTTTCCACCATAATATTCAAATAAATTGTTAAAAAAACAGACAATGTGATTTTCTGGATTTTTTTTTCTCAGTTTGTCTCCCATAGTTGAGGTCTACCTATGATGTAAATTACAGACGCCTCTAATCTTTTTAAGTGGTGGAACTTGCACTATTGCTGACTGACTAAATACTTTTTTGCCCCACTGTATGTTTGGCATATTGCACATATTGAAATAATCTCAACCGCCTGGATACTGTCACAAACACGACCTTAGATCCAAACACAGCGGTGGACTCATATCCCTCACTCCTCTGGGAGTGAGGGACTCCCTCTGGGAGTGAGGGATATGAGTCCACTGCTGTGTTTGGATCGAAGGTCGTGTTTGTGACAGTCGTGTTTGGATCTAAGGTTGTGTTTGTGACAGTCGTGTAAAAGGACATTTTATAATAACTATTTATGTTAGAGGGATGTAAAAAGTTACCCAATGGTTGTCCCACTTCCATGTAATAACAGCTGGGCCAAGGGATCTTGCTGGGTTCATGCTCGCTCCAGTGTAGTTTATCTGAAAGAACAACCAACATTAAGAGAGACTCACAATAAAAATTTGGGTATATCCATTTGTTATGGTTGGCTGCATGTGTCCAAAGCTCTACCAACTGCGATAGTTAAGTGCTTTACAATTTCATTTCCCAATGGCAAGGCCATTAGCCCAATCTAGGTGGAAAGAGCTTCAGACACATGACAGCCACCCCATTACTGTACCATCTGGCTGTATTCTGGAGGATACTAGTTACAATAATTGGCATTGTGAATGTCCCCTGTTTCGATCTGGCAGTCTAACCAGTGCTCGGGAGATACACACCTATATTGTATTCATCATTATAATACTAGAAAGCATCTGTTGGAATTTACAGCAATTTCTGTGTACACTATGACTATATTTGTTGTCTGAAGTAAACCATGCTCCTCTCTGCTAAGCACCGCCATTTTGAGCTAGCCCTGACCACTTAAAAAAAAGAGCCAGCATAAAAACACAAAAACTCACACAATTTGTACGCAGCTATGAGTGGCCCCAACCTTTTTTTTTATACAATATCTCAAACTGTTTTACACCAGATTTCTGCCAAAACCTGATGAATTTGCCTCTACATATTTTCAATAGCAATTTTTACAAGTATTTTAGATAGTATTTTTATATTATTAAAATTTTAAAGATGCGTTCTTCTTTATTTAAAAATTCTTTTGAAAACTAATTTTTAAAAGAACATATTTAGATCAGGCTAAGTTTTGCCAAATATATCCAGAGGTCTAGGAAATATTAGAAAATAGCCAAAAACTAAAATGCTTCTTCATGTTCAATATTTAACTATATTGTTTGAAGTAATCTGTAAGTAAGTAATTTTTGTTTTTGAAAAAAAAAAAGTTACAAAATATGAATGATAAACCACACTTATGCGCATACGTTGTGTTTTTGTCATATTTTTTCTATGCAGTTTTATCACAAAACCAGAACAATTTCAAGTACAAACAAAGTGAATAGGATTCATGGAGTCCCTTGAACACATCCATTATTTTTTTTTCTTCTTTTTTTGTTGCATCATGTCAAATTTTTAAGCTATTTTAATTTGGATTTAACTCGCACTAATTAGTGGGAAAATTCTGCCACAAAACGCATATAAAAACACAGCAAAAAAGCATGCACTTTACACAGTGTTTTTTCTGCCAGTGCATCAGGATTTGCAGCAGAAAATTCTTGAACATGTACACATACCCAAAATGTATAAAACAAGTGTCACTAATAATAGGGATGAGCAGACCTGTGGAAGTTAGGGTTCTGGTATCTGACCAACCTTTAGTCCAAAGTTCAGTTCGGGTACCTGGACCTAAACCCGAACGCCATTAAAATTAATGTGGACCCGAACTTTGGAGCTGGAAAATCTCTCTCTAGAATTACACATGAAATGATTACATCTCCAGTTCTTTTAAGTGGATTAACACTATATATGTAATTCCAGATTAAAAAAAAAAAATAATACAACTTACTGCAAATAAATGTCCAATTATAACAGAAATCCCAATTGCAAGTGCTGAACATTTATCCTTGTTCTTGGGATCACAACTTGCACAAATAGTAAAAACCAACTGGAATGTAATGATAATTTCAATTAAGAGTCCATGACCAGTGGATAGCCTTTCATTTATCTGATGAGAAAAAGAATAAGGTCAAAATATTGCAAACATAAAAAAAAATATTTGAAATGATGAAAACACCTACAAGTAAGTACACCTATGTCAAAGCAGCAGATCACTTGAATGTGGTTTCCTCATTGAAGGGTTTTTTCCATGAATAAAGTACTTTTTAATCAATAGCTCTTAGAATAATAGTAATTTCCACAATTGTATGTGTTAAAAAATGTTCCTGTGCTGAGATAATCTTATAAATGTGCCCCTGCTGTTTACTGGGTAATGGCCGTGTCTGACCGTGCAGGAACATGGTCTACATATATATCCCTGTATTCATTTTCCCAGTTTTTTTTAACATAACACAGAGATAGAATAAGGATATGTGCACACATTTTTTTCTGAGGAGTTTATTGGAAGGGTTCACTCCAAAAAGCGCCTGAAAAATTGCAAAAAAATTCTTCAAAGACTCTTACTATTCATTTAAAAAAACAATTATCAATTCGTATGTTAAGGCTTAGTTCACAAATTTAGTTTTTTGGTCAGTATTTTACATCAATATTTTTAAGCTAAAATCAGGAGCGGAAAAACCAATGGAAAAGTATAATTGAAACACTTGAACCACTTCCCTACATTTTTCATTCACTCCTGGTTTTGGCTTAAAAATACTGATGTTATATACTGACTCAATACTGAACATGTGAATGTGGCCTAAGTCTTTTGAGCATTTTTTTCTGCTTTAGGTTTTGGAAAATGAGTGATGGGAAAAAAAATACATGTTATTTCTTTGAAGCGACTCCTAATGGAATCCCCTCCAAACTAAACACTGTCCTATCAAAATGTTTCAAAAACTGCTACAGAAAAAACTCTTCTAAGATGCTTCAAAAACTCTTAAAGCAGCTTTAGGGCAGTCCCACACGTCCAGATAATTCCGGTACCGGAAAAATCGGTACCGGAATTATCCGTGTCCGTGTGCCCATGCGTTTCTGTGGCACATCAGTGTGGCACACGTGCGGCACACGTGTGCCGACTGGGTACCACACACACAGTGCAGGAGACAGCGCTAGAGATAAGCGCTGTCCCCTGCATCTGGTGCTGAAGCCGCGATTCATATCTTCTCTGCAACAGCGTTTGCTGTAGAGAAGATATGAAAAATCCTTTTTTTTTGTTTCTCGTGTTTAAAATAAAGATCCCTGTCCCCACCCCCCTCCCACCCCCTGTGCGCCCGCCCGCTGTTATACTCAACCGGCTCCCTCGCAGTGTCCTGTCCTGGCCGCAGCTTCTCCTGTATGCGGTCACGTGGGGCCGCCCATTACAGAAATGAATATGCGGCTCCACCCCTATGAGAGAATACATAGGGCATGCAGCGTCGCAATGGTGAATGCCACTAACCACTCTGACTAGGAAATTAAGCGCACTGATTGTGCACGGCCTCACCCTGGTGAATGCCACTAATAGACGCTGGTTATCATGCTCGATGCTGGCAATGCACTGCTTGGCACTGTATTTGCTCCAATCACCCTGACTCAAACACAACACGAGGGAAGGGGATAATTAGAAGCTTGCACCAGTAACATACATGCATCCTCAACACCACGATTACGGATATACTAGCGTGTGGCCGTGCGATCCCTTGATTAACCGCAACCTTCCGGGACCTTGCTAATAAACCAATCTGAGCTGCTTGAGGACCTGGGCATGTGACCTCCAACCACAAATGAGTGGTCATCTCACGAGCATGCTCAGGAGGCAAAAAGCAGGACTTGGTCCCAGGAGCGTCTGCTCGCCGCTGACTAATGCTGGTAACTATAGCTGGACCTGGGATGGCAGCAGCAACCAAACGCACAGCATTTGCCTGAGCAAGACACCTGGACCGATGTCTCTGCTGAGCAGGATGCTCTGAGGAAGAATGGGAGACCGCAGAGGACATGGCTTGAGATGGCTTGAGATTCCCGCTGAGCAGCGGCAGGGACAGCGGTTTATATAGTATATCTCACATTTAGTTTTAACTTTTTTAATTTCTAAATTTTTCATAGTATTGTTCACATTATGTGGTTTCTTAATCATATTTGATTGTTGTTCATTATCAAATTTTTGTTTGTTTGGTGTTATTTATGAGGCCTGCAGTTCTTTGGATGTTGTTGTGGGGTCTTTTGTAACCTCTTGTATGAGTCATTGCAGTGCTCTTGGGGTCATTTTGGTCTGCCAGCCACTCTTGGGAATGTTTACCACTGTTCCATGTTTTCGGCCATTTGTGGATAATGGCTATCAATGCGGTTTGCTGGAGTCCCAAAGCCTGAGAAATATCTTTACAAACTTTTCCAGACTGATAGACCTCATCAATTTTTTTGTTTTTTATTTGTTCCAGAATTTCTTTGGATTGCGGCATGATGTCTAGCTTTTGAGGATCTTTTGGTATACTTCACTTTGTAAGGCAGGTCCTATTTAAGTCATTTCCTGATTTAGAACAGGTGTCGTAGTTATCAGGCCTGCGCTTGGCTTGGGAATTTGAAATCAGCCTCCCAAAGATGTTATAAACCACAGTTAATTTATGTTTTAAAGGGGGTGGGGGGCAATCACTTTGTGTTTACAGATTTTGGGACCGATTCAGTAAAACTGATATCAATTATTATTTTGATTTTATAATTTGATATTTTGATTTTTTTTTTTCTATATTTCGATGGATCAGAATCTTACAGACACAGGAATACCAAATATGTGGGGGGGAGGGTTTATTTCTTTATTTTTAAAGGCGAAGAAAATAGAATTTCTTTATTTTCATTGTCTACTTACTTTTCCTGTTTTTTTTAAGTTCCTGTCAAAGTCTGGGCAGAGTGTCGTCTGAGTGTCATCCAATTCTCTCGCATGAGAGAATCGAAACACAGGTGCAGAGAAAATGGAGAATTTATTTTCTCCATCTTCTCCATTGACATCCGAGCACAGTCCTATGCTTCACACGCACCCATAGACTTGTATGGGTGTGCGTAATCCAAATATCGGAGCCACTCGCAACATTCAGCGATTGTTTTCTCATGCCGAATTGGCATTAGAAAATAATCGTAGATCTGCACTGCCCCATAGTATAACATTCAGACGAGTGCTATCTAATAAAACATTGAATAGCACACAGCTGTGTCATATACTCTTATAATCTAGATCTTACAAGCCGATCATTGCGGTAAACACATCTCTCATCTCCCAGGAAAGATGTGGGTTCTGCTCCTCCATCAAAAACAGGGATTCGACAAATGATGTATTAGTGTCTTACGTTGAGAAGGAGTTAATGGATCTATAATGAAGATTTCTATATTTAATCTGGGGATTCACCTGGACCATATACCTTTGTTTGTTGACTGTTCCATCTCTAATTGCATTTTGACAAATCCTAACGTTGTGAAACATGCACACTGTCTGGATTCTGCACTGTGGAGTGCTGGAGCAGTCGTAACATGATCATTCATATGTGTTATGCATGTTTGCAGAGAAATAGCACTAGCTTCTCTTATTGCCTCTGTCAATGGAACAGGAAAATTTAGGGTAGGTTCATATGAGAGTATAAAAAAATCAGTCATCCAGAAAAGTGGGAAGATGTTTTTTCTCACTTTTCCATGTGCAATTTGTGTGCAGTCGGTATGCAATCCATTTTTAGCAATTTATGCAATCATTTATAAAACCATCTACAGTTTCCTATGCTACAGAATTGTAATGTATGTGTAAAAGTCAGATGGTGTACTGTTGCATCCTTTTTTTTACGCATTTACAGACTTGAATGGTTGAGTCTCATCTGATTAACAGAAGAAACTAGTCCATGTTACAATTTTTTTACACATATATTTGTTCAGTAAAACATATTTCCCCATTGAATAGCATTAGTCCAAGTGCTGTCTGTTTTTTCCATGGTCAGCACTCGGACTGAAAATATGGTTGTGTGAACGAGCCCTAAACAAAACAAAAATAGAACATGAGTGCATGTATGCCAAGTGCATACAAGAGGTGATTTGATGTCATTTTCAGCAGGCAAAAAGAACGTATATTGCACACTGTTGGGATTTGGCAAGATGTAGTCATATACTGCAGAGTGAATGCAGAAATACCTACCTGGTCTCTATCCCCTTTAAAAATTACGAGTAAAGGGGAATAGTTAATCTTTTGGCATGAAGTATGACATATTTATAATATTGCTGTCATGATCCAGTCCGGGGTTTGTTTCTGATTATTCTCTCTCAGGGATGGTCTTCTTTGCTTTGTTTTGGGATCTGTCTGGTTATTTCAGTCTGCTGTTACCTGCAAGCAGTGTTAGCTATAGTTCCTGTCTCTGGCTTGAGCAGCAGACCCCTTATACCCTGATTTGTCCTCTGCCTATTTACCTAAGTCCCATTCCTGTGTTCCCCTGTGACTTTGCTCGTAGTACTCACTCTCAGTGTTGTGACCCCTTGGTATTTTACTCGGCTTGTCCTCTGACCTGTTTGACTGGCTTGCATCTCTGGCTTTCCTGCTCCCGATCGGCTCTGACTTTTTGGCTTGTTTCTGACCACGTGTATTGCTGTGACCTCTGGTATTTCATTTCCTCTCTGTTGCTGACCTGGCTTTTTCTAACTAACATTACATTATAACTGACCAATACATTTGGAGGGGTTTATTCATTTTTTTTCCCTGACTATGGATCCGCTGCACAATCTGGCTGACCAGGTGTCCTGTTTGATGCAGAAGATGCGGGAATTGTCAATGGAAAATAGGGCCCTGGCCAAGTCCCATACTCAATTACAGAAAGAGTTGACAGTGATGGTTAAAACTGTGTAGGGTGCCACCCCCATGTTGTCAGCAGATCTGGCGATTCCTTAGATGTCGCCTTGCACTTTCCCGAACCCTTGGTCAAGCTTCCTGACACCTTTTCTGGTGAGAGGGATAAGTTTCGAACGTTTAGGTAGAGTTGCAAATTGTTGTTTTCACTTAGACCTCGATCCTCTGGGGATGAGAATCAGCGGGTGGGAATAATTATTTCCTTAATCAGGGAGGGTCCCCAATCTTGGAATGACTCTGCACTCAGGTGCCAGGTCCGGAGGGGACTGTCTGATCATTTGAAGGATGATCTGGCTCTCCATCCACCACCTAGTTCTTTAGAGGAGGCTATGATTCAGGCTGTCCAGATGGACTGAAGACTAAGGGAAAGGGGTGTCATGCAGCATGAGGGTCCATTGCTTCCAAGTAACCCTGATGCTATGCCTCAGTCTGAACCCATGGAGGTGGGTGTCACCACCGTCAAGGAAAGGGAGAGGAGAGGACGACGTGATGGGAGACTCTGCTTCTACTATGGTAGTCCAGGACACTGGAAGAAGGACTGTCAGTCCTGTCCTCCGACTCCCAAGGTGCCGGGAAATGCCTAAGTCTGGGTAGCTGTCAAGGAGGTTGCCCAGACTCTCATGTACCTTTGTCGTCGTCTCTTAAATTACTGTTAGACGTAGAACTTTGTGTCAATAACCTTGTTCCTCCCCTTCAGCTTTTGTGGATCGTGGGTCATCTTTGAACTTGATTGACTTTGATTTGGTGGCCAAATGTAAGATAGGGACAGTCAGGTTGGAAACTCCCATGAATATCGTAGCCATTGATAAAACATCCCTCACTAAGAATGTTGTTAAATTTATCTCTGAGGAGTTCATCCTTAAGGTGGTGTCCTGTAATTAAGAACGTATTACAAGTTTTATTGTGGACAATATACCTCCGGGACTGGTCCGATCATTGATTGGGAATCTCGAACATTGTTAATTGGGGTCCTAATTGTTTTAAGGATAGCCTTTTTAATGTGTGTCCCATCCATCAGTCTGGAGGGTATTCAGGAGTACCTGAAGGATTTTGAGGATGTATTCTCTGAAAAGGAGGTTGAGGTTCTACCACCACACTGCCCATTCGATTGTGCTGTTAATCTCGTCCCTGGTGCCAAACTGCCCGAGGCCCATTTATGCAATCTCTCCGTCCCTGAGCGGGTGGCTATGAAGGAGTATATCTCCGATAGTCTTTGTAAAGGACACATTTGCCCTTCTGTCTCCTGTGGTGGCAGGATTCTTTTTTGTGAAGACAAAAGATGGTGGTTTACGCCCATGCCTCGATTTTCGAGAATTAAACAAGATCAGCATGTGGAATACTTACCCCCCCACACACTTATTCCTGATTTGTACAATCAATTGTCCAGGGTCAGGTGGTTCTCTAAGGGTACCGTCACACTATACGATTTACCTACGATCACGACCAGCGATACGACCTGGCCGTAATCGTAGGTAAGTCGTAGTGTGGTCGCTGGGGAGCGGTCACACAGACAGCTCTCCAGCGACCAACGATGCCGAAGTCCCCGGGTAACCAGGGTAAACATCGGGTTACTAAGCGCAGGACCACGCTTAGTAACCCGATGTTTACCCTGGTTACCAGCGTAAAAAAAAACAAACAGCACATACTTACATTCCGGTGTCTGTCCCTTGCCGTCTGCTTCCCGCACTCAGTGACTGCCGGCCATAAAGTGAAAGCACAGCACAGCGGTGACGTCACCGCTCTGCTCTGCTTTCACTTTACGGCCGGCAGTCACTGAGTGCGGGAAGCAGACGGCAAGGGACCTGACGGACACCGGAATGTAAGTATGTGCTGTTTTTTTTTTTTTACATTTACGCTGGTAACCAGGGTAAACATCGGGTTACTAAGCGCGGTCCTGCGCTTAGTAACCCGATGTTTACCCTGGTTACAAGCGAACGCATCGCTAGATCGGTGTCTGATCTAGCGATGACAGCGGGAGATCCAGCGACGAAAGAATGTTCCAAACAATCTGCTACGACGTACGATTCTCAGCAGGATCCCTGATCGCTGCTTCGTGTCAGACACAGCGATATCGTATGGATATCGCTGGAACGTCACGAATCGTACCGTCGTAGCGATCGAAATGGCACTGTGTGACGGTACCCTAAGTTAGATCTCAGGGAAGCATATAATCTCATCTCGGATTTCATTGGGCACATCATGGTGGTGTATCTGATGATATCCTTATACATTCTGCTGATAAAATGAAACATGGGTTATCTTCGTGCTGTCCTCTAGAGGCTCAGGGAGAACTCTCTCTTTGCTAAATTGGAGAAGTGTTCATTTTTTTGCAAGAATTGTCCTTTCTGGGGTTTATTTTGTCTGCTGAGGGGTTTTGCATGGACCCTGGAAAGGTACAAACTATTGTTGATTGGGTGCAATCCAAACATCTCAAGGGTCTTCAGTAGTGATGAGCGAGTATACTCGTTGCTCTGGTTTTCCCGAGCACGCTCGGGTGGTCTCTGAGTATTTGTAAGTGCTCGGAGAATTAGTTTTTGTTGACGTAGCTGCATGATTTACAGCTGCTAGCCAGCCTGAGCACATATGGGGGTTGCCTGGTTGCCAGGGAATCCCCACATGTATTCAAGCTGTATAGCAGCCACAAATCATGCAGCTGCGGCGATGAAAACTAAATCTCTGAGCACTCACAAATGCTTGGAGACCACCCAAACAACGAGTATACTCGCTCATCACTAGTCTTCAGAGATTTTGGGGATTTGCCAATTACTATAGAGAATTCATCAAGGGGTTTTCACAGGTGGTTAAACCGCACACTGATTTAACTCGCAAGGGGGCTGATATCAAAAGTTGGTCAGCTCCAGCTTTAGCGGCATTTTATTCTTTAAAAGATTTCATGTCTGCCCCTGTACTGATTCAGCCTGATCTGTCTAAGCCATTTATCATAGAGGTGGACACCTCGGAGGTGGGAGTGGGGGCAGTGTTGTCTCAAGGGCCCAACATGTTAACCAATTTAAGACCCTGTGCCTTCTTTTCTAAAACGTTTCCCTCTGCGGAAAGGAATTACGATGTAGGTAACTGGGAGTTACTAGCCATTAAATTGGCTTTTGAAGAATGGAGGCATTTTTTGGAGAGGGCTGTCCATCGAATCAGGGTCATCACGGGCCACAAGAACCTGTCTTATATTGAGTTGGCCAATCGTTTAACCCCGAGGGAGGCTAGGTGGTCGCTTTTTTTTCTCGATTTCAGTTTTACATCACTTTTAGGCCTGGATCCAAGAATGTGAAGGTGGATGATGCCTTATCCCGCAGCTTGGATCCAATATCTCCTTCTCAACTTCCTTCCTCCATTCTTCAGCACAGGATGGTTGTGGCTGGAATTTTCTCGGCGTTAGAGCGGGAGATTTAGGAGGCCCAGTCTCTTGCCCCTCCGTCCACGCTGTATAACATAAAAGTTTTTGTGCCTGTCCAGTATCGGTAAAGGGTGCCCCGGGAATTCCATGACTCAGCTCTTAGTGGGCATCCAGAAATCTCAGCCATGCACAAAGCCATCGCTGTTTTGGTGGTCTTCATTGGCTACCGATATCGCTGTATTTGTGTCTTTCTGTGAGACATGTGCCCACGCTAAAACCTTGCCATAGCCAATTCCAGATAAACCTTGGACCCATCTTCCATAGATTTTATCACAGACCTTCCTCCTTCTAATGGTAAAACTGTGGTCTGGGTGGAGGTGGATAGGTTCAGCAAGCACTTTTTGTACCATTGGCATGCCTGCCTAATGTGGAACCTTTGTTGAAACTTTTTATCGAGCATTTTGTGCGATTACATGGTGTGCCTGTGAGTGTGGTCTCTGATAGAGGGGTACAATTTGTATCTAAGTTCTGGATGGATTTTTGTAAAAAGCTGGGTATCAGTTTGACCTTTTCTTAAGCCTATCGTCCAGAGACCAATGGTCAGACAGAGGACCAAGCAATCTTTGGAGCAGATTCTATGGTGCCTTGCCACATCCCGTCAGGATGATTGGTGCTCTTCATTACCATTGGCAGAATTTGCATTTAATAATCATTTTAAATCAGTCCACTGGTACTTCCCCGTTCTTTTGCAATTATGGTTTCTACCTCCATTTTGGTGAATTTTGTCGGCTGGATTCGGGGTGTCCTGGTGCAGATGTTGCAGTTCATCGGTTGGGGGAGGTCTGGGAGGAGGTCCAAAGGGACATTGGGGAGGATCAGGGCAAGTATAATTTTTTTGCTGATAAACGACAATTGGTGGGGCCAGAATTCCAGGTAGGGGATAAGGTATGGTTATCTACTAAGAATATAAGGTTGAGGATTCCTTCTGCTAAGTTGGGTCCCAAGTTTATTGGACCTTTCGAAAAAAAATTTAGGTAGTTAATCCTGTTGCCTTTCGCCTGCCCCCATTGCTGCAGATCCCCAATGTATTCCATAAGGCTCTTTTGAAACCATGGGTATGCTTCTCAGGGGACTCTCCGTCTCATCCACCTCCTGTTTTGGTGGATGATCAGACCGAGTATGAGGTGGAATGGATCGTGGATTCTCAGATGCTCTGCCGTTCACTTCAGTATCTAGTCCTTTGGAAAGGTTACGGTACAGAGGACTGGTCTTGAGTACCGGCTCACTCAGTCCATGCAGATCAGTTGGTCTGGGCCTTTCATGCTCGGTATCCAGGGAAACCTGGGGGTCCGGTGGCCCCCCATTGAGAGGGGGGTACTGTCATGATCCAGTCCGGGGTTTGTTTCTGATTATTCTCTCTCCAGGATGGTCATGCAGGGATTAATCTTTTTTGCCTCGTTTTGGGATCTGCCTGGCTATTTAAGTCAGCTGTTACCTGCAAGCAGTGTCATAGTTCCTGTCTCTGGCTTGAGCAACTGACCCGTTATACCCTGATTTCTCCTCTGCCTGTTTATCTAAGTCCTGTTCCTGTGTTCCCCTGTGACTTCGCTAGTTGTAATACTCGCTCTCCGTGTTGTGACCCCTTGGTATTTGACTTGGCTTATCTTCTGACCTATCTGACTGTCTTGCATCTCTGGCTTTTCTTCTCCCGATCGGATCTGACTTCTTGACTTGCTTCAGACCACATGTATTGCTGTGATCACTGGTACTTCGTTTCTTCTCTGCTGCTAACCTAGCTTTTTCTGACTACTCTTTCACCACCTAGTGGCTTCAGCCTGCCCCTCTGTGATTTCTCTGTGAGTGTACCTGTTTTCCTTCACCTGCACCCCCTGGTGGAGGTTGTGTGCTACTGCGCTGCAGCAGGCATTACAATTGCATTCCTATGTAAAAGTTGCAAAAAAATTGTATATTTTAGGCTGGGCAAAGATGTAGAACAAATACATTTTTATTGCAATAA
This sequence comes from Ranitomeya imitator, assembly GCF_032444005.1. Classification (NCBI taxonomy): domain Eukaryota; kingdom Metazoa; phylum Chordata; class Amphibia; order Anura; family Dendrobatidae; genus Ranitomeya; species Ranitomeya imitator. The sequence goes on along the minus strand of NC_091287.1, from coordinate 426,763,697 downwards.
TTTTTAACATAAGAAGTTGCAATCAATGTGACCAAGCAACATTTTGTTGACCAGATTCCCCTCTCTATTTAAACACTGTAAAGTGTATCAATGAACATGCATAAAGAAGCAATTTGACCAAAAAAATGTTGCTTTTGCTTGCAACATTTGATACATTGTTCTCAGGCTTATATTGGGCACAATGGTAGAATTTACACCATCGTTATCATTATGGCTAGGGTTGAGCGAAACGGATCGTTCATTTTCTAAAGTCGCCGACTTTTGGCAAAGTCAGGTTTCATGAAACCCGACCTGATCCCTGTGTGGGGTCGGCCATGCGGTACGCGACTTTCGCGCCAAAGTCGCGTTTCGTATGACGCGCTTGGCGCCATTTTTTCAGCCAATGAAGGAGCGTGGGCAGAGTGATGACATAGGTCTTAGGGGCGTGGACGCCTATCGTCATCTTGTCGCTTGTGCGCTGTAGCGATTTGAAATGTGTAACACCAGCTTTTCTGTTCAGGGACGGAGGGGAGAGAGAGAGAGAGAGAGAGAGAGAGAGAGAGAGAGAGCGAGAGAGAGAAAAAAAAATACCCATTGACTTTGCATTGGGTTTCGTGTTTCGGTCGATCCCCGACTTTTCGCCATAATCGGCCGATTTCACTCGACTCGACTTTAGAGATAGTCGGGTTTCGCAAAACCTGACTCGACCCTAAAAAAGTAAAAGTCGCTCAACCCTAATTATGGCGGAAAAAAATAGGGAGTGATGGAGTTGAAGTGAGTTCAAGATTTGGCTCAAATTACTTCATTTTTGATAACTATAGGCAAATCATTTAATCTATATAATCTGAGGATAACACTGAGGTAAAGTGATTTTGGTGCCAACCATGTCTGAACAGTTTTATATTAAATTTATGGTGCTGATTAATACCATGACTTTGCTTTTGTTAGATTGGTTCTAGTTTGAGTTATTTAATAATAGTTAATTAATTACAGTAGAATTCTGGCTTAAAAAAGTCACTTTTATAGCAATATAAGCCTACAAATTGAAATGCAAAATAATTATATAGGATATTTCATTGCCTAAGACCCTGTTAAAGAGTCAAGACCAAAAGCTATTGCATTTGTTATCACACACAAGTCGCATTGAGGGGAATGCATTATTTTCATTGATGAATAATCTCAAAAACTAGAACCAATTCAGCAAAAGTAATGTGATGTTTTCTAAATCCATTCAAAAAACCTTGGCACCTGAAGAAAAAATCATCAATTGACGATAATTGGATTTGAATATGAAATCTAGGATTTTTTTTTTTTTTTTAAAGAGGAGACTTCAAAAAATACTTGTTCATTATATAAGACATATTTACGTGTAAACTAAACACTACATATTTACCATTGTCACACCTAAGTTTCCAATAAGACTGGGTGGTGTTAATAGATACAGTAGTCCAGCTGCCAGTAATGCACCAAGACATTGAGCGGTGATGTAAAATAATGCCTTGGCAAGTGTTATGTTCCTTGTGCACAGAAGCGCAATAGTTACAGCTGGATTTATATGACCACCACTTATGTGTCCAAAACAGTGCACCATTGTAGCAATGCCAAGTCCAAAGCACAGAGATATTTGTACTATATCTATTTGTTGAGGGTTATCTGTTGTTCCCCAGTTGACTGTTGAACCAAGACCAAGAAAGACAAAAATGAGAGTGGCAACAAATTCTCCAGACACAGCTTTCCAGAATGACTGCGTCCATACACCTTTAAAAGCCACCATATCGATTCTTCAGTGAGATTCCTGGCACATAAAGAAGACTGTTATAAGATCCACCATGCTTGATCTACAATCATTGGCATCTGTTGTCAAGTGGTAAATGTGAAATGAGAATTCAGTTAACATTATTCAATCTCTAAACATTCCAGAGATTTGTCATACACAAAGCATAAGAGTATTTGGTCTAATAATCAATGTAGTAATTGAGAAGGGATTGTTCAAGTAGTGGATAACCCATTTTAGCTTTTCCATACATGGCAAAAAGTCTCAAGAAGAACGCATAATACATAAATGTTGAAAGAAGTAATTGATCAGATGGTTACAAAGTCATTAAACTATTCTCCACAGGCCATGTCTGGGAAACGTATGTGACAAGAATAACAGGTAAATAGTTCCTGTCTGAAACCATAGGATTCATGGCAGTTACCAGTGGATCCACTAGCCCAGAAGAACACCCCAGATACAGATAGACAGCACAGAGGTTGGAAGTGGTCTTTATGCAAGAGACCCTCAATAATAACTTGGAAACATTCAGTTTGCAGAGAGACACATTCCTACTTTTTACTTGGCACTAGTGTTGAGCATTCCGATACTGCAAGTATCGGGTATCGGCCGATATTTGCTGTATCGGAATTCCGATACCGAGTTCCGATATTTTTGTGATATCGGAAATCGGTATCGGAGTGTGCGGTGCGTATGGTTCCCAGGGTCTGGAAGAGAGGAAACTCTCCTTCAGGCCCTGGGATCCATATTAATGTAAAAAATAAAGAATAAAAATAAAAAATATGGCTATACTCACCCCTCCGAAGAACCCTGGCTGTCACCGCTGCAAGTGTCCGCCTCCGTTCCTGAGAATGTAGTGAGTGAAGGACCTTCGATGACGTCGCGGTCAGGTGAGCGGTCACGTGAGCAGTCAGGTGATCAGTCACTTGACCGTGACATCATCAAAGGTCCTTCACTCTGCAATTCTCAGGAACGGAGGCGGACGCTTGCAGCGGTGACAGCCAGGGTCCTTCGGAGGGGTGAGTATAGCCATATTTTTTATTTTTATTCTTTATTTTTTACAATAATATGGATCCCAGGGCCTGAAGGAGAGTTTCCTCTCCTTCAGACCCTGGGAACCATCGAGGATACATTCCGATATTTGTGTTCCATTGACTTGTATTGGTATCGGGTATCGGTATCGGCGAGATCCGATATTTTGCCGGTATCGGCTGATACCATCCGATACCGATACTTTCAAATATCGGATGGTATCACTCAACACTACTTGGCACATAACAATATAAAGGGTGTTGTAGCTACCGTATGTTTCTCGAATGCTTCTGTCCAAATCTCCAAGTTACATATAGACCCTCAGGATTGTCATATTGTTTTGGAAGGCACATTTCCAGATACATCTATTATTTTGTGTAACAGTGATGCCAAAAAAGTGCCCAAATACCCTTCCTGTATACTATTCTTGCCATTATTCAAAATCTATTACCAGCAGCATTGTGCACATATGGGGGTTGCCTGGTTGCCAGGGAATCCCCACATGTATTCAAGCTGTATAGCAGCCACAAATCATGCAGCTGCGGCGATGAAAACTAAATCTCTGAGCACTCACAAATGCTTGGAGACCACCCAAACAACGAGTATACTCGCTCATCACTAGTCTTCAGAGATTTTGGGGATTTGCCAATTACTATAGAGAATTCATCAAGGGGTTTTCACAGGTGGTTAAACCGCACACTGATTTAACTCGCAAGGGGGCTGATATCAAAAGTTGGTCAGCTCCAGCTTTAGCGGCATTTTATTCTTTAAAAGATTTCATGTCTGCCCCTGTACTGATTCAGCCTGATCTGTCTAAGCCATTTATCATAGAGGTGGACACCTCGGAGGTGGGAGTGGGGGCAGTGTTGTCTCAAGGGCCCAACATGTTAACCAATTTAAGACCCTGTGCCTTCTTTTCTAAAACGTTTCCCTCTGCGGAAAGGAATTACGATGTAGGTAACTGGGAGTTACTAGCCATTAAATTGGCTTTTGAAGAATGGAGGCATTTTTTGGAGAGGGCTGTCCATCGAATCAGGGTCATCACGGGCCACAAGAACCTGTCTTATATTGAGTTGGCCAATCGTTTAACCCCGAGGGAGGCTAGGTGGTCGCTTTTTTTTTCTCGATTTCAGTTTTACATCACTTTTAGGCCTGGATCCAAGAATGTGAAGGTGGATGATGCCTTATCCCGCAGCTTGGATCCAATATCTCCTTCTCAACTTCCTTCCTCCATTCTTCAGCACAGGATGGTTGTGGCTGGAATTTCCTCGGCGTTAGAGCGGGAGATTTAGGAGGCCCAGTCTCTTGCCCCTCCGTCCACGCTGTATAACATAAAAGTTTTTGTGCCTGTCCAGTATCGGTAAAGGGTGCCCCGGGAATTCCATGACTCAGCTCTTAGTGGGCATCCAGAAATCTCAGCCATGCACAAAGCCATCGCTGTTTTGGTGGTCTTCATTGGCTACCGATATCGCTGTATTTGTGTCTTTCTGTGAGACATGTGCCCACGCTAAAACCTTGCCATAGCCAATTCCAGATAAACCTTGGACCCATCTTCCATAGATTTTATCACAGACCTTCCTCCTTCTAATGGTAAAACTGTGGTCTGGGTGGAGGTGGATAGGTTCAGCAAGCACTTTTTGTACCATTGGCATGCCTGCCTAATGTGGAACCTTTGTCGAAACTTTTTATCGAGCATTTTGTGCGATTACATGGTGTGCCTGTGAGTGTGGTCTCTGATAGAGGGGTACAATTTGTATCTAAGTTCTGGATGGATTTTTGTAAAAGGCTGGGTATCAGTTTGACCTTTTCTTAAGCCTATCATCCAGAGACCAATGGTCAGACAGAGGACCAAGCAATCTTTGGAGCAGATTCTATGGTGCCTTGCCACATCCCGTCAGGATGATTGGTGCTCTTCATTACCATTGGCAGAATTTGCATTTAATAATCATTTTAAATCAGTCCACTGGTACTTCCCCGTTCTTTTGCAATTATGGTTTCCACCTCCATTTTGGTGAATTTTGTCGGCTGGATTCGGGGTGTCCTGGTGCAGATGTTGCAGTTCATCGGTTGGGGGAGGTCTGGGAGGAGGTCCAAAGGGACATTGGGGAGGATCAGGGCAAGTATAATTTTTTTGCTGATAAACGACAATTGGTGGGGCCAGAATTCCAGGTAGGGGATAAGGTATGGTTATCTACTAAGAATATAAGGTTGAGGATTCCTTCTGCTAAGTTGGGTCCCAAGTTTATTGGACCTTTCGAAAAAAAATTTAGGTAGTTAATCCTGTTGCCTTTCGCCTGCCCCCATTGCTGCAGATCCCCAATGTATTCCATAAGGCTCTTTTGAAACCATGGGTATGCTTCTCAGGGGACTCTCCGTCTCATCCACCTCCTGTTTTGGTGGATGATCAGACCGAGTATGAGGTGGAATGGATCGTGGATTCTCAGATGCTCTGCCGTTCACTTCAGTATCTAGTCCTTTGGAAAGGTTATGGTACAGAGGACTGGTCTTGAGTACCGGCTCACTCAGTCCATGCAGATCAGTTGGTCTGGGCCTTTCATGCTCGGTATCCAGGGAAACCTGGGGGTCCGGTGGCCCCCCATTGAGAGGGGGGAACTGTCATGATCCAGTCCGGGGTTTGTTTCTGATTATTCTCTCTCCAGGATGGTCATGCAGGGATTAATCTTTTTTGCCTCGTTTTGGGATCTGTCTGGCTATTTAAGTCAGCTGTTACCTGCAAGCAGTGTCATAGTTCCTGTCTCTGACTTGAGCAACTGACCCGTTATACCCTGATTTCTCCTCTGCCTGTTTATCTAAGTCCTGTTCCTGTGTTCCCCTGTGACTTCGCTAGTTGTAATACTCGCTCTCCGTGTTGTGACCCCTTGGTATTTGACTTGGCTTATCTTCTGACCTATCTGACTGTCTTGCATCTCTGGCTTTTCTTCTCCCGATCGGATCTGACTTCTTGACTTGCTTCAGACCACATGTATTGCTGTGATCACTGGTACTTCGTTTCTTCTCTGCTGCTAACCTAGCTTTTTCTGACTACTCTTTCACCACCTAGTGGCTTCAGCCTGCCCCTCTGTGATTTCTCTGTGAGTGTACCTGTTTTCCTTCACCTGCACCCCCTGGTGGAGGTTGTGTGCTACTGCGCTGCAGCAGGCATTACAATTGCATTCCTATGTAAAAGTTGCAAAAAAATTGTATATTTTAGGCTGGGCAAAGATGTAGAACAAATACATTTTTATTGCAATAATTTTTAACATAAGAAGTTGCAATCAATGTGACCAAACAACATTTTGTTGACCAGATTCCCCTCTCTATTTAAACACTGTAAAGTGTATCAATGAACATGCATAAAGAAGCAATTTGACCAAAAAAATGTTGCTTTTGCTTGCAACATTTGATACATTGTTCTCAGGCTTATATTGGGCACAATGGTAGAATTTACACCATCGTTATCATTATGGCTAGGGTTGAGCGAAACGGATCGTTCATTTTCTAAAGTCGCCGACTTTTGGCAAAGACGGGTTTCATGAAACCCGACCTGATCCCTGTGTGGGGTCGGCCATGCGGTACGCGACTTTCGCGCCAAAGTCGCGTTTCGTATGACGCACTTGGCGCCATTTTTTCAGCCAATGAAGGAGCGTGGGCAGAGTGATGACATAGGTCTTAGGGGCGTGGACGCCTATCGTCATCTTGTCGCTTGTGCGCTGTAGCGATTTGAAATGTGTAACACCAGCTTTTCTGTTCAGGGACGGAGGGGAGAGCGAGAGAGAGAGAGAGAGCGAGAGAGAGAAAAAGAAATACCCATTGACTTTGCATTGGGTTTCGTGTTTCGGTCAATCCCCGACTTTTCGCCATAATCGGCCGATTTCACTCGACTCGACTTTAGAGATAGTCGGGTTTCGCAAAACCTGACTCGACCCTAAAAAAGTAAAAGTCGCTCAACCCTAATTATGGCGGAAAAAAATAGGGAGTGATGGAGTTGAAGTGAGTTCAAGATTTGGCTCAAATTACTTCATTTTTGATAACTATAGGCAAATCATTTAATCTATATAATCTGAGGATAACACTGAGGTAAAGTGATTTTGGTGCCAACCATGTCTGAACAGTTTTATATTAAATTTATGGTGCTGATTAATACCATGACTTTGCTTTTGTTAGATTGGTTCTAGTTTGAGTTATTTAATAATAGTTAATTAATTACAGTAGAATTCTGGCTTAAAAAAGTCACTTTTATAGCAATATAAGCCTACAAATTGAAATGCAAAATAATTATATAGGATATTTCATTGCCTAAGACCCTGTTAAAGAGTCAAGACCAAAAGCTATTGCATTTGTTATCACACACAAGTCGCATTGAGGGGAATGCATTATTTTCATTGATGAATAATCTCAAAAACTAGAACCAATTCAGCAAAAGTAATGTGATGTTTTCTAAATCCATTCAAAAAACCTTGGCACCTGAAGAAAAAATCATCAATTGACGATAATTGGATTTGAATATGAAATCTAGGATTTTTTTTTTTTTTTTAAAGAGGAGACTTCAAAAAATACTTGTTCATTATATAAGACATATTTACGTGTAAACTAAACACTACATATTTACCATTGTCACACCTAAGTTTCCAATAAGACTGGGTGGTGTTAAAAGATACAGTAGTCCAGCTGCCAGTAATGCACCAAGACATTGAGCGGTGATGTAAAATAATGCCTTGGCAAGTGTTATGTTCCTTGTGCACAGAAGCGCAATAGTTACAGCTGGATTTATATGACCACCACTTATGTGTCCAAAACAGTGCACCATTGTAGCAATGCCAAGTCCAAAGCACAGAGATATTTGTACTATATCTATTTGTTGAGGGTTATCTGTTGTTCCCCAGTTGACTGTTGAACCAAGACCAAGAAAGACAAAAATGAGAGTGGCAACAAATTCTCCAGACACAGCTTTCCAGAATGACTGCGTCCATACACCTTTAAAAGCCACCATATCGATTCTTCAGTGAGATTCCTGGCACATAAAGAAGACTGTTATAAGATCCACCATGCTTGATCTACAATCATTGGCATCTGTTGTCAAGTGGTAAATGTGAAATGAGAATTCAGTTAACATTATTCAATCTCTAAACATTCCAGAGATTTGTCATACACAAAGCATAAGAGTATTTGGTCTAATAATCAATGTAGTAATTGAGAAGGGATTGTTCAAGTAGTGGATAACCCATTTTAGCTTTTCCATACATGGCAAAAAGTCTCAAGAAGAACGCATAATACATAAATGTTGAAAGAAGTAATTGATCAGATGGTTACAAAGTCATTAAACTATTCTCCACAGGCCATGTCTGGGAAACGTATGTGACAAGAATAACAGGTAAATAGTTCCTGTCTGAAACCATAGGATTCATGGCAGTTACCAGTGGATCCACTAGCCCAGAAGAACACCCCAGATACAGATAGACAGCACAGAGGTTGGAAGTGGTCTTTATGCAAGAGACCCTCAATAATAACTTGAAAACATTCAGTTTGCAGAGAGACACATTCCTACTTTTTACTTGGCACTAGTGTTGAGCATTCCGATACTGCAAGTATCGGGTATCGGCCGATATTTGCTGTTTTGGAATTCCAATACCGAGTTCCGATATTTTTGTGATATCGGAAATCGGTATCGGAGTGTGCGGTGCGTATGGTTCCCAGGGTCTGGAAGAGAGGAAACTCTCCTTCAGGCCCTGGGATCCATATTAATGTAAAAAATAAAGAATAAAAATAAAAAATATGGCTATACTCACCCCTCCGAAGAACCCTGGCTGTCACCGCTGCAAGTGTCCGCCTCCGTTCCTGAGAATGTAGTGAGTGAAGGACCTTCGATGACGTCGCGGTCAGGTGAGCGGTCACGTGAGCAGTCAGGTGATCAGTCACTTGACCGTGACATCATCAAAGGTCCTTCACTCTGCAATTCTCAGGAACGGAGGCGGACGCTTGCAGCGGTGACAGCCAGGGTCCTTCGGAGGGGTGAGTATAGCCATATTTTTTATTTTTATTCTTTATTTTTTACAATAATATGGATCCCAGGGCCTGAAGGAGAGTTTCCTCTCCTTCAGACCCTGGGAACCATCGAGGATACATTCCGATATTTGTGTCCCATTGACTTGTATTGGTATCGGGTATCGGTATCGGCGAGATCCGATATTTTGCCGGTATCGGCTGATACCATCCGATACCGATACTTTCAAATATCGGATGGTATCACTCAACACTACTTGGCACATAACAATATAAAGGGTGTTGTAGCTACCGTATGTTTCTCGAATGCTTCTGTCCAAATCTCCAAGTTACATATAGACCCTCAGGATTGTCATATTGTTTTGGAAGGCACATTTCCAGATACATCTATTATTTTGTGTAACAGTGATGCCAAAAAAGTGCCCAAATACCCTTCCTGTATACTATTCTTGCCATTATTCAAAATCTATTACCATCAGCATTGTGGTTTGGTGGTGATTTAAAGCTTCCTTTTCTGAAGTTATGGATATGCTCTCATTGAAGGAGGGTTTCCCCCTGCCTTTTCCAACTCCAAACCCTGCCCTGCTGGTCTAAGGGTATCAGGCACTGGCTGTATGAGAAAAATATGTCACATTCCACTTGTGAACCAAGCCACACTGGTGAATAGTTGAGAAAGGCTGCCCCTTGCCTGTTCTTCCCATCTGGTCTCCTAAGTGACAGGTCTCTCCCTGTGTGCATGTATAGGGAAAGACTTGTCAGACATTGGTTGAGGGGAGAAACCACCAGTGACCAGCCTTTTTGACTAATCAACTGTGTGACTTGATTCACAGAAGCTTTTAATGTAGCGTTTCAGAGTTAAACATATCTGGCTGATCTCTCCGTGGATTGGGCAGCATGTGTCAGCTGTCAGCTTCCCTTTAATGACCAAAATAAAGATTTGAAAATATTATTTTTCACAATGTCTTGATAAGCCTTGGTAAATTTCACACCACCATTACTATCTTAGGCTGCCGTCACACTATCAATATTTGGTCAGTATTTTACATCAGTATATGTAAGCCAAAACCAGGAGTAGAACAATTAGAGAAAAAGTATAATAGAAACATATGCACCACTTCTGTATTTATCACCCACTCCTGGTTTTAGCTACAAATACTGATGTAAAATTCTGACCAAATACTGCTAGTGTGACGGCAGCCTCACAAGCAACCCCCCCACGAATATGGTGCAGCTTCAGTGATATAACCCTTTGCAAGCTATTTTGGCTATACTTTCAAATTAGAAACATTCTCAAAAGCCTCAAAATAGAAAAAGTTTTTGTGAGCAGATGTGAAGTGTTCAATATTTCTGCCTTGCAGATAGCAATGAACCAGAAAATGCCATCTTATCATTCAATTGTCCAGATCTGGACATAAAATACTTTGGAAAGTTGCCCGGATATACCCCACTTCTATATAATATTTGAAAACCATTAAAAGATCTTTGTCCAACCTTCCTGTCTCACGGGTAGGCAGGAAAAATGTACTTGACACCTACGCACTCCCCAAATTTCTCTATGTGTTGCAGACTGTTCCACTCCAGCTCCTCCAATTTTCAAAACTTTTTGAAGAACAACAAACTTCCATACTTTGCCTATTCTCAGATCAATGATACTACAGATAACCTCTGCTGGTTATGTGTGGTTATCAAGTAAGTCCCCTACATACATTTAGAATGGCATCTTCTAGAGATGAAGAACCTCTTAGATTTGTAGTCTCCAGTCACTCCATCTATTAAACAACAATTAGTAGGGAGTTAGGGACATTACAAGAGGTATTCTATTAGTATGGCAATTGATTCAAGATAAATTTATGTCAAATCTCTAAATCAAAATCTTACCTTACTGCAAAACTGTTTTTCTATCACCATTACAGAGCTTTAGACAATCCTTGTGAATGTATCCCCAATTGGCTCCAAAATGACCTGGTCCCCTCCCCTCAATTGCTCTCTAGGGCTGTTAATAGAATTGGTGCAAATTGATTTGCAGGACCCTGTCCATCAACCATCAGGAGACTTCTAAGAACTTCCCCTTACATGAAGGAATCCATGCTCTATTTTTGATTAGCAGGCCCGATGCTATTTCACATATGAGACACACCAGGCCGGCTAATCAAAAGATGTGCAGTGGATGCCATCAAGTAAGTGATTCAAAGGGTTCCTATCCAGCGACACAGATTACTAACGTAAAGTACACCAGGTTATCAATGTGCTTGGAAAACCAAACTTGAGTTCAGTTTTCTAAAAATAAAAACCAAATTTGTTGTTTCACACTCTCATGATTTATCTAATTGCAATAGTATACAAGAGCACTTTAATGCTTGCATACACTTTAGTTAGCTGTCAGACGAATGACAGCTCAGCTGATCGGTCAGTCGTCAGCTATCTTGCCTGATTCCGCCATACACAGAAACTTTTGCTCTGCCAAGTGTCCCTATGTTCGACATAAGAGAGCTGCTGCAAGCCCTTCTGGCACTGGCTGATCTTAGAGAATAAAAATATAATTTCAAAATTGAACATAATGGATCGTTATTAGTGGTGAGCCACCTCCCTAGTGTTCGGGTTCGGTTCGTCGAACTGGGAAGTGTTCGACGAATGTTCGTCGAACGTTCAACGAACACCGTCGAACCCCATTGAAACCAATGGCAGGCAAACACAAACACATACAAACAAATAGAAAACACATAGAAAACACCTTAAAAAGTGTCCAAAAGCTGACAAACTGCTCAGAAGACACAACAAACACATGGAAAAGTCACAACTACATATAGTCATGTGAAAAGAAAAGAGGCGGAGGAGTAAAAGGAGGAGGAGACACAGATATAGGCATGTCATGCCCTTCTAAAATCAAGAAAGGCTGGAGTAAAAATCTAAAATCACTCTATCAACACCCAGACGTCTTGACAAAAAAAAATAAAAAAAGAAATATCTTTCGGTAGAATGGCGGTGGGTCCATTCAGAACACTTTCCTTAGAAGACGTAGTGGTACTCCCATTGGGAGTTGTGCCAAAGAATGAACCCAATACATTGAGACTAATCCACTGTTACAGAACCCCCCAGCACCAAGAATGTTATGCAGTGTATGTATGTATAATAGTTTCCATGTGAAATGCATCAGTCCACAGGCTGCGCCCCTGGACAAGATATTCTCTTTCTGACCTCCCCCCACCTTTGTAATTCCCACAGTAAATATTGGCAGGCTCCGGCCATTTGCGGCTATTGTAATGTAGGTCTAGCCTGCTGTGTTCCTATTGGCCTGCCCTGTGTATCTGTGTTATATATTCTGTGTGCTGTAAATAAAGGTTGTTCTTAGACTGGAAATACGTGGAGAAGCAGTCAGCTTTTATATGCTCTCATGTAATCAAGAAATTCCTGCCAGCGTCCTTCATTCACAAGGTAGCAAAAGCAGAGTGGACTTCCTGAAACACGGGGTGGTACTGAAAGAGGTACCCCAGCTTGGTAGACCCCGTTACACTGGTGGCAGACAGCGGGATGTGATATCCCTTCTACAGGAGGAAAGGAATGAATGGAAGACAACTACCAGAAGTTAAAGAGGACTACATTAAAAGATCTGGTGGAAGCCCGAGGGTTAATCGCCAGCAACAAAACAAAAGCGGATTTGATAGCGGCCATCACGGAACACGACAGTGCAGCGCCCCCCAATGTGAACGTGGAGGACACTGAATTCCAGAGGGAGGTAAAGAACAGACTGGCGTTCTATGGCCCAAACCCTGCAGTAGAGATCATACGAGAGGTGATGGCTGATGTGCGTACTGATCTGAAGGAAGAGATGGCCGAGCGGACCAGGATAGAGCTAACCAAGATGGAGATTGCAGAGCGGACCAAAGTGGAGCTGGCCAAGATGGAGATGGCAGAGCGGAGAGAGGAGAGTCAGCGAGCAAGGGGAGCTCTGGCCTCCGCCCAGGTACCTTCAACAGTAAGCCACAAAAAGATCCAGTATAATGCCTTCCGACAGTTCGGGGAGGCAGAGGAGGACATTGATGGCTTTCTGCAGGACTTTGAGCGGCAGTGTGCCCTTCATCAAGTGAAGCCGGAGGAACAGGTTCAGATTCTGGCCAGCAAGCTGACAGGCCGGGCAGTGGACGCCTATCGCACGGTACCCGATGAGGACTGTATGGACTATGAGCAGATCAAAGAAGTGATCTTGGCCCGGTATGCGCTGACACCAGAGGCATACCGCCAAAAGTTCCGCGGACTTATAAAACGAGTAACCGATACCCACGCTGAATGGGCCTGTAAATTACGGCGGTCACTGATACAGTGGGTACAAGGGAGCCAAGCAACCACTAAGGAGGACGTCCTCCAGCTCTTGTTAGAACGATTCTTTAATGGAGTAAACCCCGAGACACAGGAATGGCTTCGGGACAGGCGGCCAAGGACTCTTGAGGAAGCCGCTCGTCTGGCCGATGAACATCATGACGCCAGGAGGCCTCAGCTGTCCGGATCAAAGATGGTCACTAGGGGTCCGCCCATGCACCTGGAGGGCCCCAAACCACTGAAGATTGTAGGGGGACCAGCTAGAAACCCGGGTACACTCACCTGGCACAACACAAGGTTGAGACCCAGGATCAGACCCCCCTGCGACAACCCCCCTTCCGCGTCCCTGAGTCTGTACGAGAAGGGATGCGACAAGAGATACAAGAGATGTTGCTTTTAGGGGTCATTGAAGAGTCAGATAGTCCCTGGGCATCCCCCGTAGTGTTAGTGCCCAAGAAGGATGGGACTACACAGTTTTGTGTAGACTATTGTAAGCTCAATGAGAAAACAGTGACGGATGCGTATCCCATGCCGCGTGTGGATGACTTGTTAGACCGGCTGGCAGGGGCAAAGTATTTGACCACCATCGATCTATGCAAAGGCTAGTGGCAGATTCCCCTTAGTCCTGATGCTATTCCCAAGTCAGCATTTGTCACCCCATTTGGCTTATTCCAATTTCAGGTTATGCCATTCGGGATGAAGACTGCCCCGGTGACCTTCCAGAGGCTGGCTGACCGGCTTCTGGATGGTCTCCAGGACTATGCGTGTGCCTACCTGGATGACATCGCCATCTACAGCGCGACATGGGAAGAGCATCTAAATCACCTAGAGACAGTATTAGACAGGATCCACAAGGCCGGAATCACCCTGAACCCAAACAAGTGTCACGTGGGCAAAGCAGAGGTTCAGTATTTAGGGCATTGGGTGGGAAGTGGGAAACAGAGACCAGAACCAGCCAAGATTGAGGCCATAGCCAAATGGCCCACCCCATGCACTAAAACCCAGGTCATGGCGTTTCTAGGGACAGCGGGGTATTACAGGAAATTCGTTCCCACTTACAGCAGCGTAGCCAAGCCCCTCACTGATCTGACCCGTAAGAACCAACCCCGCCAGGTAACCTGGACCCGAGTGTGAGGAAGCCTTCCGCCAGCTAAAGGACGCCCTCACCAATACCCCTGTATTGGCCGCACCCGATCCAACTAAACATTTCCTTGTCCACACAGATGCTTCTATGTTTGGATTGGGGGCAGTACTAAGCCAAGTCGGGCCGGACGGCCAAGAACACCCGGTAGCTTACCTGAGTCAGAAACTACTGCCCCGTGAAGTGAGCTATGCGGCCATCGAGAAGGAGTGCCTGGCAATAGTATGGCACTCAAAAAGTTACAACCATATTTGTATGGACGACAGTTTTCCCTCCTAACGGACCATAATCCCCTAGTCTGGCTTAATCGGGTCTCCGGAGACAACGCCAGATTACTGCGGTGGAGTTTAGCCCTACAACCTCTGGACTTCACCATCCACTACCGACCTGGCAAACAAAACGGTAACGCCGATGGACTAAGTCGACAAACAGAACTCGTACCAACCCCATAAACTTCGGTCATCCCCAAACAGATCCGTTAAGGATCAGACTTTGTATGCCGATCGCGTCGCTGAAAAGGGGAGCCGTGTTACAGAACCCCCCAGCACCAAGAATGTTATGCAGTATATGTATGTATAATAGTTTCCATGTGAAATGCATCAGTCCATAGGCTGCGCCCCTGGACAAGATATTCTCTTTCTGACCTCCCCCCACCTTTGTAATTCCCACAGTAAATATTGGCAGGCTCCGGCCCTGTTATGATCTGGTGGTTTAGGAGCAACATGGGACGAGCTCTGAAGGAGGTGGTACCTGTACTGACCGCAGTCCCTAAGCTCGACACAACACTAGAAGTAGCCGTGAGATACTCCTGTCACTCCCTAGGCACCTCGTCACAGCCTGAGAATTAACTACCCCTAAAGATAGAAACAGGAAAACTATCTTGCCTCAGAGAAAATCCCCAAAGGATAGATAGCCCCCCACAAGTAATGACTGTGAGTGGAGAGGGAAAAGACATACGTAGAATGAAACCAGGATGTAGCACAGGAGGCCAGTCTAGCTAGATAGATAGGACAGGACGGAATACTGTGCGGTCAGTATAAAAACTACAAAAATCCACACAGAGTTTACAAAAATCTCCACACCTGACTAAAGGTGTGGAGGGTAAATCTGCTTCCCAGAGCTTCCAGCTAAACTGAATTAATCCATACTGACAAGCTGGACAAAACATAGAATGCACAGAACGAATAAGTCCACAACATGTGGACAGAAAAGAGCAAAGAAAGGACTTATCTTTGCTGAACTGGTCAGGATATCAGGGAAATCCAAGAGAGATGTGAATCCAACCAGGAACCATTGACAAGTGGCACTGGCTGAGGGAAGAGCCAGGCATAAATAGCCGAGCAGAAAGACAATCAGTGGAAGCAGCTGCAGACTGCTAAATCCAAGGAGCAGCCATTCCACTTAAAACCACTGGAGGGAGCCCAAGAGCAGAACTCACAAAAGTGCCACTTACAACCACCGGAGGGAGCCCAAGAGCGGAATTCACAACAGTACCCCTCCCCCTTGAGGAGGGGTCACCGAACCCTCACCAGAGCCCCCCAGGCCGATCAGGACGAGCCAAGTGAAAAGCACGAACCAAATCGGCGGCATGGACATCAGAGGCAACAACCCAAGAATTATTCTCCTGGCCATAACCCTTCCACTTGACAAGATACTGAAGCCTCCGCCTCGAAAAACGAGAATCCAAAATTTTCTCAACCTCATATTCCAACTCTCCCTCAACCAACACCAGGGCAGGAGGATCAACCGAGGGAACAACGGGCACCACATATCTCCGCAACAAAGATCTATGGAAAACATTATGAATGGCAAAAGAGACTGGAAGAGCCAAACGAAAAGACACCGGATTAATAATTTCAGAAATCTTATAAGGACCAATAAACCGAGGCTTAAACTTAGGGGAAGAAACCTTCATAGGAAAATGACGAGAAGACAACCAAACCAAATCCCCCACACGAAGCCGGGGACCAATACACCGACGGCGGTTAGCAAAACGTTGAGCCTTTTCCTGAGACAACGTCAAATTGTCCACCACATGAGTCCAAATCTGCTGCAGCCTGTCCACCACAGAATCCACACCAGGACAATCAGAAGGCTCAACCAGCCCCGAAGAAAAACGAGGATGAAAACCAAAATTACAAAAGAAAGGTGAAACCAAAGTAGCTGAACTAGCCCTATTATTAAGGGCAAACTCGGCCAACGGCAAGAAAGCCACCCAATCATCCTGATCAGCAGACACAAAGCATCTCAAATAGGTTTCCAAGGTCTGATTAGTTCGCTCAGTTTGGCCATTAGTCTGAGGATGAAACGCCGAAGAAAAAGACAAATCAATGCCCATCCTAGCACAAAAGGCCCGCCAAAACTTAGAGACAAACTGAGAACCTCTGTCAGACACAACATTCTCCGGAATGCCATGCAAACGAACCACATACTGAAAAAACAATGGAACCAAATCTGAGGAGGAAGGCAACTTAGGCAAAGGTACCAGATGGACCATTTTAGAGAACCGGTCACAAACAACCCAGATAACAGACATCTTCTGAGAAACAGGAAGATCCGAAATAAAATCCATGGAAATATGCGTCCAGGGCCTCTCAGGGACCGGCAAAGGCAAAAGCAACCCACTAGCGCGGGAACAGCAAGGCTTGACCCGGGCGCAAGTCCCACAGGACTGCACAAAAGCACACACATCGCGCGACAAGGAAGGCCACCAAAAGGACCTACCAACCAAATCTCTGGTACCAAAAATCCCAGGATGACCAGCCAACACTGAACAATCTAATCAGTTTTTATGAAGAGGTAAGCTATAGGCTGGACAATGGTGAGTCATTGGACGTGGTATATCTCGATTTTTCCAAAGCGTTTGATACCGTGCCGCACAAAAGGTTGGTACACAAAATGAGAATGCTTGGTCTGGGGGAAAATGTGTGTAAATAGGTTAGTAACTGGCTTAGTGATAGAAAGCAGAGGGTGGTTATAAATGGTAGAGTCTCTAACTGGGTCGCTGTGACCAGTGGGGTACCGCAGGGGTCGGTATTGGGACCTGTTCTCTTCAACATATTCATTAATGATCTGGTAGAAGGTTTACACAGTAAAATATCGATATTTGCATATGATACAAAACTATGTAAAGCAGTTAATACAAGAGAAGATAGTATTCTGCTACAGATGGATCTGGATAGGTTGGAAACTTGGGCTGAAAGGTGGCAGATGAGGTTTAACAATGATAAATGTAAGGTTATACACATGGGAAGAAGGAATCAATATCACCATTACACACTAAACGGGAAACCACTTGGTAAATCTGACAGGGAGAAGGACTTGGGGATCCTAGTTAATGATAAACTTACCTGGAGCAGCCAGTGCCAGGCAGCAGCTGCCAAGGCAAACAGGATCATGGGGTGCATTAAAAGAGGTCTGGATACACATGATGAGAGCATTATACTACCTCTGTACAAATCCCTAGTTAGACCGCACATGTAGTACTGTGTCCAGTTTTGGGCACCGGTGCTCAGGAAGGATATAATGGAACTAGAGAGAGTACAAAGGAGGGCAACAAAATTAATAAAGGGGATGGGAGAACTACAATACCTAGATAGATTAGCGAAATTAGGATTATTTAGTCTAGAAAAAAGACTACTGAGGGGCGATCTAATAACCATGTATAAGTATATAAGGGGACAATACAAATATCTCACTGAGGATTTGTTTATACCAAGGAAGGTGACGGGCACAAGGGGGCATTCTTTGCGTCTGGAGGAGAGAAGGTTTTTCCACCAACATAGAAGAGGATTCTTTACTGTTAGGGCAGTGAGAATCTGGAATTGCTTGCCTGAGGAGGTGGTGATGGCGAACTCAGTCGAGGGGTTCAAGAGAGGCCTGGATGTCTTCCTGGAGCAGAACAATATTGTATCATACAATTATTAGGTTCTGTAGAAGGACATAAATCTGGGGATTTATTATGATGGAATATAGGCTGAACTGGATGGACAAATGTCTTTTTTCGGCCTTACTAACTATGTTACTATGTTACTATGTTACTATGTAATGAACCTCAGAAATTACCTTACTTGTCCATCTATCAGGAACAAACAGCTTCCCCACTGGACAGCGGTCAGGCTTATCAGTCTGAAATTCCTGAAGCACCTGCCGCAAATCAGGGGAGATGGCAGAAAGAATCACCCCTTCCTTAAGAATGCCAACCGGCTCAAGGACTCCAGGAGAATCAGGCAAAAAACTCGTAGAGAGGGCATCAGCCTTAACATTCTTAGCTCCCGGAAGATACGAGACCACAAAATCAAAACGGGAGAAAAACAGGGACCATCGAGCCTGTCTAGGATTCAGCCGCTTGGCCGACTCGAGGTAAATCAGATTCTTATGATCAGTCAAGACCACAACGCGGTGCCTAGCTCCCTCAAGCCAATGTCGCCACTCCTCAAATGCCCAATTCATAGCCAACAACTCCCGATTGCCGACATCATAATTGCGTTCCGCAGGCGAAAACTTTCTAGAAAAAAAAAACACACGGTTTCATCAAAGAACCATCAGAATCCCTCTGAGACAAAACGGCCCCTGCCCCAATCTCAGAAGCGTCAACCTCAACCTGAAAAGGAAGAGAAACATCCGGCTGACGCAACACAGGGGCAGAAGTAAATCGGCGTTTAAGCTCCTGAAAGGCCTCAACGGGCCTCATCAGCGCCTTTCTTCGTCAAATCAGTAAGGGGCTTAACCACACTGGAAAAGTTGGCAATGAAACGGCGATAGAAATTAGCAAAGCCCAAAAATTTTTGAAGGCTCTTCACAGATGTGGGTTGAATCCAGTCATGAATAGCTTGGACCTTAACAGGATCCATTTCCATAGATGAGGGAGAAAAAATAAAACCCAAAAAAGAGACCTTCTGAACTCCGAATAGGCACTTAGACCCCTTCACAAATAAAGCATTATCTCGAAGGATCTGGAATACCAACCTGACCTGCTTCACATGAGACTCCCAATCATCGGAAAAAATCAAAATATCATCCAAATATACAACCATGAATTTATCAAGATAATTGCGGAAAATATCATGCATGAAAGATTGGAACACAGATGGAGCATTAGAGAGCCCGAATGGCATCACGAGGTATTCAAAATGGCCTTCGGGCGTATTAAATGCAGTTTTCCATTCGTCACCCTGTTTAATACGAACAAGATTATATGCCCCTCGAAGGTCAATCTTAGTAAACCAACTAGCCCCCTTAATCTGAGCAAACAAATCAGAAAGCAAAGGCAAGGGGTATTGGAATTTGACCGTGATCTTATTAAGAAGATGATAATCTATACAGGGTCTCAAGGAGCCATCCTTCTTAGCAACAAAAAAGAAACCCGCTCCCAATGGTGATGAAGACGGCCGAATATGCCCCTTCTCCAAAGATTCCTTAACATAACTCCGCATGGCGGCATGCTCTGGCACAGACAGATTGAAAAGACGGCCCTTAGGGAACTTACAACCTGGAATCAAGTTAATAGCACAATCACAGTCCCTATGTGGAGGAAGGGAACTGGACTTGGGCTCATCAAATACATCCTGGAAATCCGACAAAAACTCAGGGACCTCAGAAGAGGGGGAAGAGGAAATTGACATCAAAGGAACGTCACTATGTACCCCTTGACAACCCCAACTAGTCACAGACATAGTTTTCCAATCCAGCACCGGATTATGTTCCTGTAACCATGGAAAACCCAGTACAACAACATCATGCAGGTTATGCAACACCAGAAAACGGCAATCTTCCTGATGTGCTGGAGCCATGTACATGGTCATCTGCGTCCAGTACTGAGGTTTTTCCTTGGCCAATGGTGTAGCATCAATGCCCCTCAAAGGAATAGGGCTCTGCAAAGGCTGCAAGGAAAAACCACAGCGCCTGGCAAATTCTAAGTCCATTAAGTTCAGGGCAGCACCTGAATCCACAAATGCCATTACAGAAAATGACAACAATGAGCAAATCAGGGTCACAGATAAAAGAAATTTAGGCTGTACATTACTGATGGTAACAGACCTAGCGACCCTCTTAGTATGCTTAGGGCAATCAGAAATAACATGAGCAGAATCACCACAGTAAAAACACAGCCTATTCTGACGTCTGAATTCCTGCCGTTCTGTTCTAGTCAAAATCCTATCACATTGCATAGGCTCAGGACTCTGCTCAGAGGTCACTGCCATATGGTGCACAGCTTTGCGCTCGCGCAGACGCCGATCAATCTGAATGGCTAGAGACATAGATTCGCTCAAACCAGCAGGCGTAGGGAAGCCCACCATAACATCTTTAAGGGCTTCAGAAAGACCTTTTCTGAAAATAGCAGCTAGAGCATCCTCATTCCATTTAGTGAGCACAGACCATTTCCTAAATTTCTGGCAGTATAATTCTGCCGCTTCCTGACCTTGACACAGGGCCAACAGGGTTTTTTCTGCATGATCCACAGAATTAGGTTCGTCAATCGTCATACAATAATCCGAGCGCTTGAAAAAATACGTCTACATTCAGCAATGCCGGATCCCCTGATTCAAGGGAGTATGCCCAGTCCTGAGGGTCACCACGCAGCAAGGATATGATGATTTTAACTTGCTGAATGGGATCACCAGAAGAACGGGGTTTCAAAGCAAAAAACAATTTGCAGTTATTTTTAAAGTTCAAAAACTTGGATCTGTCCCCGAAAAACAAATCAGGAGTAGGAATTTTAGGCTCCAAAGCCAGAGTCTGGACAACATAATCTTGGATACTCTGTACTCTTGCAGCAAGTTGATCCACACGAGAAAACAAACCCTGAACATCCATGCCAGAGCATAAATCCTGAACCACCCAGAGAACAAGAGGAAAAAAAAGACAAAACAGAGCACAGAAAAAAAAATGGCTCAGAATTTTTTTTTCCTTCTTTTGAGATGCATTTAATTCATTTTTGGCCACTTGTACTGTTATGATCTGGTGGTTTAGGAGCAACATGGGACGAGCTCTGAAGGACGTGGTACCTGTACTGACCGCAGTCCCTAAGCTCGACACAACACTAGAAGTAGCTGTGGGATGCTCCTGTCACTCCCTAGGCAGCTCGTCACAGCCTGAGAATTAACTACCCCTAAAGATAGAAACAGGAAAACTATCTTGCCTCAGAGAAAATCCCCAAAGGATAGATAGCCCCACACAAGTAATGACTGTGAGTGGAGAGGGAAAAGACATATGTAGAATGAAACCAGGATGTAGCACATGAGGCCAGTCTAGCTAGATAGATAGGACAGGACGGAATACTGTGCGGTCAGTATAAAAACTACAAAAATCCACACAGAGTTTACAAAAATTTCCACACCTGACTAAAGGTGTGGAGGGTAAATCTGCTTCCCAGAGCTTCAAGCTAAACTGAATTAATCCATACTGACAAGCTGGACAAAACATAGAATGCACAGAACGAATAAGTCCACAACATGTGGACAGAAAAGAGCAAAGAAAGGACTCATCTTTGCTGAACTGGTCAGGATATCAGGGAAATCCAAGAGAGATGTGAATCCAACCAGGAACCATTGACAAGTGGCACTGGCTGAGGGAAGAGCCAGGCATAAATAGCCGAGCAGAAAGACAATCAGTGGAAGCAGCTGCAGACTGCTAAATCCAAGGAGCAGCCATTCCACTTAAAACCACCAGAGGGAGCCCAAGAGCAGAACTCACAAAAGTGCCACTTACAACCACCGGAGGGAGCCCAAGAGCGGAATTCACAACACGGCCCCCTGCGGCTGTTGTAATGTAGGTCTAGCCTGCTGTGTTCCTATTGGCCTGCCCTGTGTATCTGTGTTATATATTCTGTGTGCTGTAAATATAGGTTGTTCTTAGACTGGAAATACATGGAGAAGCAGTCAGCTTTTATATGCTCTCATGTAATCAAGAAATTCCTGCCAGCGTCCTTCATTCAGAAGGTAGCAAAAGCAGAGTGGACTTCCTGAAACACGGGGTGGTACTAAAAGAGGTACCCCAGCTTGGTAGACCCGGTTACATCCACCATTTGTCATATCCAAGGGGCAGGTCAGTAAACGACAACATCGATGTGGAACCAAGTACAGTACTATGTACTGTACCTCCTTTGACAAGGCAATCAGGCGGGTCATGGAGTTGGTAAGGGGCACCCTAATGGCCAAAACAGACATTGAGGGGGCGTTCCGGTTACTACCTGTGCCTCCGAATAGTGTCCTCCTATTGGGCTGTTTCTGTGAAGGAGCATACTACATAGATCACTGTTTGCCCAAGGGGTGCTCCATATCCTGCTCACTATTTGAGGCGTTTAGTTGCTTCCTCGAATGTGTTGTCATAGATGTTTGTAAGGCAGCATATATTATCCATTACCTCGATGACTTCTTATGCCTGGGCTCAATAGATTCACCGCAGTGTGAAAACACGCGCTAGTCCACCTGTGAGAAGGAGAAAGCTGGAGGGAGAGTGGACACCCCAGAGCCGAGGGGTTAGATTGAGAAAGGAAGAAGGCAGTGAAGCTTGCTACATGGGCGGGGTACTCTGCTGAGTAGCAGAAATTGCTACTAGGCCCAAAAGGATTTCCTGGTCTAGATGCCGTTAAAAAGTAGTACTTAGGTAAACAGGCGGTGTAGCTTGCTTCATGGGTGGGGTACACTGCTGAGTAGCACTTAATTCTACTAGGCCCAAAAGGATTTCCTGGGCTAGATGCCATTAAAAAATAGTATTTAGGTAAACAGGCGGTGTAGCTTGCTTCATGGGTAAGGTACTCTGTTGAGTAGCATAAAATGCTATTAGGTACAAAACGATTTCCTGGGCTAGATGCAGTTAAAAATTAGTAATTAGATGAAGAGGCGGTGTTGGTTGCTTCATGGGTGGGGTATGCTGCTGAGTAGCACCAAATTCTACTAGTCCCAAAAGGATTTCCTAGGCTAGATGCCGTTACAAAATAGTACTTAGGTAAACAGGCGGTGTAGCTTGCTTCATGGGTGGGGTACGCTGCTGAGTAGCACTAAATTCTACCAGGCCCAAAAGGATTTCCTGGGCTAGATGCCATTACAAAATAGTACTTAGGTAAACAGGCGGTGGGTGGCTGGGCTTTTGTTGACAAATCTTACAGACAACATGATTTGGGTCATCCTTTGCAATGTCCTAAAATTCCTAGGCTATGCAAGACTTAGAGCCCGTGCGATCTGAAGAGCCACTACGACTTCTGGTGTGAGGCACAGTTGGGGTTGAGGATGCAGTTGTTGACGTGCTTCCAGTACTCCGTCTCTGTCCTGGAAGGTGCACCGTTACCTCGTCGTCAGACTCGTCACTAGCATCCTCCTCCACCTCCTCTGCTGACCTCATGGACTGGCGGACTGGGGGTTGACAGTAAGTGGGGTCTACAACCTCATCATCATCATCCTGTGTGTTCTCTCTCACACCTGTCGTCCTCAGAGCCAACCTCTTCCTGCCCTGACCAAAAAGTCAAGTTTTCGTTCCAATCAGGTATCTCAGTCTCATCATCATCTTCCTCATTGTCTCCACCAACAGGCATTACAGTTTGGGAACGAGGGTCTACATTATGCTCAGAACCTTCTTCATCTGAGCCTGGATCCGACTCACAAAGATTCTGGGCATTAGTGCAGATCATTTCCTCGTCTGGATTCACAGAAGCTCTGGAGCAGATCTCTGATTTCCAGGCTATAGTATGCGTAAACAGCTCTACAGACTCAACCATGTGTGTTACCCCAATCTCAGATGGGCGGCTGGAGACTTGGGAGCTGTGAGGAAGCAAGTGCTATTGGGGTGACAACTCTGAGGACTGGAATAGTTGTGATGTTGAAGTTGACATGGAGAAGACCCCACTTGAACGAGCACTTGATATCCGTTCAAGCACCTGCTGTTTTTGTGTCTCATCTGGAATTTTTGACGATGCTTGTAGCGATGGTCATAAGAAAGGGATCATATCAGATTGTCCACGAAAAGAAGTAGACATGTTACTTTGGCTGGAAGATGTTCTTTCTTCTACAGATGTTACTGTTGCTTTACCACCTACCCCACGGACACAACCTATTTTTCCCTTTTCCAGCACACCTATTCCCCTTTCCACCAGCAGCAAGCCTTTTGCCACTCATTTTAGTGCTTGACTAATTGGCAACTCTGTATCTGTAGTATTTGGCACAACAACCGATGGATGAAAACTGAGCAGAACTGAGTAGCCAAACTGTGGTACTAGCCCAAAACTATTAACTGGGTTAGATGCAGTAAAAATTTAGATACACAGCCGGTGTAGTTAGTTTCACAGGTGGGCTACTCTGCTGACGTGCAGACACTGCTCCTAGGCCCAAAACTATTAACTGGATTAGATGCAGTAAAAATAGAGATACACAGGCGGTATAGTTAGTTTCACAGGCGCGCTATTCTGCTGACATGCAGACACTGCTCCTAGGCCCAATATTATTAACTGGATTAGATGCAGTAAAAATAGAGATACACAGGCGGTGTAGTTAGTTTCACAAGCGGGCTACTCTGCTGATGTGCAGACAATGCTCCTAGGCCCAAAAATATTAACTGGATTAGATGCAGTAAAAATAGAGAAACACAGGCGGTATAGTTAGTTTCACAGGCGGGCTACTCTGCTGACGTGCAGACACTGCTCCTAGGCCCAAAACTATTAACTGGATTAGATGGAGTAAAAATAGAGATAAACAGGCGGTATAGTTAGTTTCACAGGTGGGCTACTCTGCTGACGTGCAGACACTGCTCCTAGGCCCGAAACTATTCACTGGATTAGCTGCAGTAAAAATAGAGATACACAGGTGATGTAGTTAGTTTCACAGGCGGGCTACTCTGGTGATGTGCAGACACTGCTCCTAGGCCCAAAAATATTAACTGGATTAGATGCAGTAAAAATAGAGATACACAGACGGTGTAGTTAGTTTCACAGGCAGGCTACTCTGCTGATGTGCAGACAATGATCCTAGGCCCAAAACTATTAACTGGATTAGATGCAGTAAAAATTTAGATAAACAGGCGGTATAATTAGTTTCAGAGGCGGGCTACTCTGCTGACGTGCAGACACTGCTCCTAGGCCCAAAACTATTAACTGGATTAGATGCAGTAAAAATAGAGCTACACAGGCGGTGTAGTTAGTTTCACAGGCGGGCTACTCTGCTGATGTGCACACAATGCTTCTAGGCCCAAAACTATTAACTGGTTTATATGCAGTAAAAATTTAGATGCACAGGCGGTATAGTTAGTTTCACAGGCGGGCTACTCTGCTGACGTGCAGACAATGATCCTAGGCCCAAAACTATTAACTGGATTAGATGCAGTAAAAATTGAGATACACAGGCGGTATAGTTAGTTTCACAGGCGCGCTATTCTGCTGACATGCAGACACTGCTCCTAGGCCCAATATTATTAACTGGATTAGATGCAGTAAAAATAGAGAAACACAGGCGGTATAGTTAGTTTCACAGGCGGGCTACTCTGCTGACGTGCAGACACTGCTCCTAGGCCCAAAACTATTAACTGGATTAGATGTAGTAAAAATAGAGAAACACAGGCGGTATAGTTAGTTTCACAGGCGGGCTACTCTGCTGACGTGCAGACACTGCTCCTAGGCCCAAAAATATTAACTGGATTAGATGCAGTAAAAATAGAGATACACAGGCGGTATAGTTAGTTTCACAGGCTGGCTACTCTGCTGACGTGCAGACACTGCTCCTAGGCCCAAAACTATTAACTGGATTAGATGCAGTAAAAATTGAGATACACAGGCGGTATAGTTAGTTTCACAGGCGCGCTATTCTGCTGACATGCAGACACTGCTCCTAGGCCCAATATTATTAACTGGATTAGATGCAGTAAAAATAGAGAAACACAGGCGGTATAGTTAGTTTCACAGGCGGGCTACTCTGCTGACGTGCAGACACTGCTCCTAGGCCCAAAACTATTAACTGGATTAGATGGAGTAAAAATAGAGATAAACAGGCGGTATAGTTAGTTTCACAGGCGGGCTACTCTGCTGACGTGCAGACACTGCTCCTAGGCCCGAAACTATTCACTGGATTAGCTGCAGTAAAAATAGAGATACACAGGCGGTGTAGTTAGTTTCACAGGCGGGCTACTCTGGTGATGTGCAGACACTGCTCCTAGGCCCAAAAATATTAACTGGATTAGATGCAGTAAATATAGAGAAACACAGGCGGTATAGTTAGTTTCACAGGCGGGCTACTCTGCTGACGTGCAGACACTGCTCCTAGGCCCAAAACTATTAACTGGATTAGATGCAGTAAAAATAGAGATACACAGGTGGTATAGTTAGTTTCACAGGCGGGCTACTCTGCTGACGTGCAGACACTGCTCCTAGGCCCAAAACTATTAACTGGATTAAATGCAGTAAAAATAGAGATACACAGGCGGTATAGTTAGTTTCACAGGCGGGCTACTCTGCTGACGTGCAGACACTGCTCCTAGGCCCAAAACTATTAACTGGATTAGATGCAGTAAAAATAGAGATACACAGGCGGTATAGATAGTTTCACAGGCGGGCTACTCTGCTGATGTGCAGACAATGATCCTAGGCCCAAAACTATTAACTGGATTAGATGCAGTAAAAATAGAGATACACAGGCGGTATAGATAGTTTCACAGGCGGGCTACTCTGCTGACGTGCAGACAATGCTCCTAGGCCCAACAATATTATCTGGATTAGATGGAGTAAAAAAAGAAATAAACAGGCGGTATAGTTAGTTTCACAGGTGGGCTACTTTGCTGACGTGCAGACACTGCTCCTAGGCCCGAAATTATTCACTGGATTAGCTGCAGTAAAAATAGAGATACACAGGCGGTGAAGTTAGTTTCACAGGCGGGCTACTCTGGTGATGTGCAGACACTGCTCCTAGGCCCAAAAATATTAACTGGATTAGATGCAGTAAAAATAGAGATACACAGACGGTGTAGTTAGTTTCACAGGCGGGCTACTCTGCTGATGTGCAGACAATGATACTAGGCCCAAAACTATTAACTGGATTAGATGCAGTAAAAATTTAGATAAACAGGCGGTGTAATTAGTTTCACAGGCGGGCTACTCTGCTGACGTGCAGACACTGCTCCTAGGCCCAAAACTATTAACTGGATTAGATGCAGTAAAAATAGAGCTACACAGGCGGTGTAGTTAGTTTCACAGGCAGGCTACTCTGCTGATGTGCACACAATGCTCCTAGGCCAAAAACTATTAACTAAATTATATGCAGTAAAAATTTAGATACACAGGCGGTATAGTTAGTTTCACAGGCGGGCTACTCTGCTGACGTGCAGACAATGATCCTAGGCCCAAAACTATTAACTGGATTAAAAGCAGTAAAAATAGTGAAACACAGGCGGTATAGTTAGTTTCACAGGCGGGCTACTCTGCTGACATGCAGACACTGCTCCTAGGCCCAAAACTATTAACTGGATTAAATGCAGTAAAAATAGAGATACACAGGTGGTATAGTTAGTTTCACAGGCGGGCTACTCTGCTGACGTGCAGACACTGCTCCTAGGCCCAAAACTATTAACTGGATTTGATGCAGTAAAAATTGAGATACACAGCCGGTGTAGTTAGTTTCACAGGTGGGCTACTCTGCTGAGGTGCAGACACTGCTCCTAGGCCCAAAACTATTAACTGGATTAGATGCAGTAAAAATCGAGATACACAGGCGGTATAGATAGTTTCACAGGCGGGCTACTCTGCTGACGTGCAGACAATGCTCCTAGGCCCAAAAATATTAACTGGATTAGATGCAATAAAAGTAGAGATACACAGGCGGTATAGTTAGTTTCACAGGCGGGCTACTCTGCTGACGTGCAGACACTGCTCCTAGGCCCAAAACTATTAACTGGATTAAATGCAGTAAAAATAGAGATACACAGGCGGTATAGTTAGTTTCACAGGCGGGCTACTCTGCTGACGTGCAGACACTGCTCCTAGGCCCAAAACTATTACCTGGATTATATGCAGTAAAAATTGAGATACACAGGCGGTATAGTTAGTTACACAGGCGCGCTATTCTGCTTCCCAGAGCTTCAAGCTAAACTGAATTAATCCATACTGACAAGCTGGACAAAACATAGAATGCACAGAACGAATAAGTCCACAACATGTGGACAGAAAAGAGCAAAGAAAAGACTTATCTTTGCTGAACTGGTCAGGATATCAGGGAAATCCAAGAGAGATGTGAATCCAACCAGGAACCATTGACAAGTGGCACTGGCTGAGGGAAGAGCCAGGCATAAATAGCCGAGCAGAAAGACAATCAGTGGAAGCAGCTGCAGACTGCTAAATCCAAGGAGCAGCCATTCCACTTAAAACCACTGGAGGGAGCCCAAGAGCAGAACTCACAAAAGTGCCACTTACAACCACCGGAGGGAGCCCAAGAGCGGAATTCACAACACGGCCCCCTGCGGCTGTTGTAATGTAGGTCTAGCCTGCTGTGTTCCTATTGGCCTGCCCTGTGTATCTGTGTTATATATTCTGTGTGCTGTAAATAAAGGTTGTTCTTAGACTGGAAATACGTGGAGAAGCAGTCAGCTTTTATATGCTCTCATGTAATCAAGAAATTCCTGCCAGCGTCCTTCATTCAGAAGGTAGCAAAAGCAGAGTGGACTTCCTGAAACACGGGGTGGTACTAAAAGAGGTACCCCAGCTTGGTAGACCCGGTTACATCCACCATTTGTCATATCCAAGGGGCAGGTCAGTAAACGACAACATCGATGTGGAACCAAGTACAGTACTATGTACTGTACCTCCTTTGACAAGGCAATCAGGCAGGTCATGGATTTGGTAAGGGGCACCCTAATGGCCAAAACAGACATTGAGGGGGCGTTCCGGTTACTACCTGTGCCTCCGAATAGTGTCCTCCTATTGGGCTGTTTCTGTGAACACTATTAACTGGATTAAATGCAGTAAAAATAGAGATACACAGGCGGTATAGTTAGTTTCACAGGCGGGCTACTCTGCTGACGTGCAGACACTGCTCCTAGGCCCAAAACTATTACCTGGATTATATGCAGTAAAAATTGAGAATCACAGGCGGTATAGTTAGTTACACAGGCGCGCTATTCTGCTGACATGCAGACACTGCTCCTAGGCCCAATATTATTAACTGGATTAGATGCAGTAAAAATAGAGATACACAGGCGGTGTAGTTAGTTTCACAGGCGGGCTACTCTGCTGATGTGCAGACAATGCTCCTAGGCCCAAAAATATTAACTGGATTAGATGCAGTAAATATAGAGAAACACAGGCGGTATAGTTAGTTTCACAGGCGGGCTACTCTGCTGACGTGCAGACACTGCTCCTAGGCCCAAAACTATTAACTGGATTAGATGCAGTAAAAATAGAGATACACAGGTGGTATAGTTAGTTTCACAGGCGGGCTACTCTGCTGACGTGCAGACACTGCTCCTAGGCCCAAAACTATTAACTGGATTAAATGCAGTAAAAATAGAGATACACAGGCGGTATAGTTAGTTTCACAGGCGGGCTACTCTGCTGACGTGCAGACACTGCTCCTAGGCCCAAAACTATTAACTGGATTAGATGCAGTAAAAATTGAGATACACAGGCGGTATAGTTAGTTTCACATGCACGCTATTCTGCTGACATGCAGACACTGCTCCTAGGCCCAATATTATTAACTGGATTAGATGCAGTAAAAATAGAGATACACAGGCGGTATAGTTAGTTTCACAGGCGGGCTACTTTGCTGACGTGCAGACACTGCTCCTAGGCGCAAAACTATTAACTTGGTTAGATGCAGTAAAAATTTAGCTACACAGTCGGTGTTGTTAGTTTCACAGGCGGGCTACTCTGCTCATGTGCAGACACTGCTCCTAGGCCCAAAAATATTAACTGGATTAGATGCAGTATAAATAGAGATACACAGGTGGTATAGTTAGTTTCACAGGCGGGCTACTCTGCTGACATGCAGACAATGCTCCTAGGCCCAAAACTATTAACTGGATTAGATGCAGTAAAAATTTAGCTACACAGTCGGTGTAGTTAGTTTCACAGGCGGGCTACTCTGCTGATGTGCAGACACTGCTCCTAGGCCCAAAAATATTAACTGGATTAGATGCAGTAAAAATTGAGATACACAGGCAGTGTAGTTAGTTTCACAGGCGGGCTACTCTGCTGATGTGCAGAAACTGCTCCTAGGCCCAAAACTATTAACTGGGCTAGATGCAGTAAAAATGGAGATACACAGGCGGTGTAGCTAGCTTCACAGGCGGGCTACTTAGATGTCAGAGAATGCTACTAGCCCAAAAGGATTGGCTGAGCTAGATTACACCAAATGCTGTGACAAACACTTGCACAGCACTGGCACAGACCTGCCTGGCAAACAGTGCTATGAACTGCTGTAACCTACCCTGAAAAGGGCTGATATTACAACTAGTCCCGACTCCCTAAACCTATCTCTCTGAAAATTTGCTCCAAAAATACACTCTTAGACTGTATAGCGCCAACAGCAGCAGCGGTGCCGTCTAACACTAAGCTGCAGCAGTGTGGTAATGGTAGCGACGGGGCAAATGGCTGGTTCTTATAGGGCAAGGACATGTGACATACACAGCCAATGACACATGCCCTTGCTTGTGTGCATCACATGCACATTGCTGTGTGTGTGCACTGCTGATAGGCTGAGAGACTGCACTGCCCCGCTGTAAATGCAGGAAAGAAAAAAAAATGGAGATTGGCATTATTTCAGCACAGATCTATCCCGCGCCCCCTCGCCCACTATACACTGAAACAGTCTATTAACAATGATAAACAGTAGGGTTGAGCGAATTTTACTTTTTTAGGGTCGAGTCGGGTTTCGCGAACCCCGACTATCTCAAAAGTCGAGTCGAGTGAAATCGGCCGATTATGGCGAAAAGTCGGGGATCGACCGAAACACGAAACCCAATGCAAAGTCAATGGGAATTTTTTTATTTTTTTTAAATTTTATTTATTTTTATTTTTTTTTCTCTCTCTCTCTCTCTCTCTCTCTCCCCCCTCTGTCCCTGAACAGAAAAGCTGGTGTTACACATTGCAAATCGCTACAGCGCACAAGCGACAAGATGACGATAGGCGTCCACGTCCCTAAGGCCTATGTCATCACTCTGCCCTCGCTCCTTCATTGGCTGAAAAAATGGCGCCAAGCGCGTCATACGACACGCGACTTTGGCGCGAAAGTCGCGTACCGCATGGCCGACCCCACACAGGGATCGGGTCAGGTTTCATGAAACCCGACTTTGCCAAAAGTCGGCGACTTTTGAAAATGAACGATCCGTTTCGCTCAACTCTAATAAACAGTTTTAATGTGCAAATCAAGTTAGGCTTTTGGTGAACGAACAGTTATCGAACAGAAACTCGAACAGCCGAATTTTAAGCAAATTGTTCGAGTTCGTCGAACGACTCAAACACCGCCCAAAACAGCTGGAATTTGAAATTGGCGAACAGTTCGACTCGAACACCGCTCATCTCTAATCGTTATCTCTGCCCCATGTCTAATGTATATGACCATTTTTTCTTAAGAGATCAGCTAAGCTTTTGCTTGATAACATATACAATATATGGTACTCTTGTACAAGTATTCAAAGAGAAGGATATATGATTGGTTAAGATGCCACTCATCATACAATTGCACCTTCCCAACACGTCTGACAAACTCCCAACATGGTCAATCATGACTGCAAAACTTTTAATTTCTTTTGTCACTATTCACATCAGAGAGCCCTCAACCATTTGTCAATGATTTGATAAAGTAACCAAATTTGGGATGCAGGATTGTATTTTCAGTGCTCCTTTGCACTAATTTTGTTAAAACTATGACCAAAATACCTTGCAAATAAACTGTATCTCTCTGAATCATTGGTGTTACCAGCTTTAAAACTATTTGTGTACTCCATTTTATCATTTGCTTGTTAATTTAAAAAAAAATTAAAAAAATATAAAAGACAGAATATGATGACAAGGTGAAGGCAGAATATGAATGTTACAGTGGCAGAATGTGAAACTTAACTTTCTATAATGTTCTCCCAGTATTTATAAGATCTACCCAGTATTTACAGTATTGTGGAATAGAAAATGCTGTGTATACTGTTTACTGAAAATTAGCAATGGCTCCAATTGTTAATAAAGTGCTGGCAAAAATTATACACATACTGTATGTCACTGAGTCTTTTTGTGTGCAAGTTTTCTAAATAAAATCGCTGTTACCAATTTACAGCCATAGTAGGAGACCAATTATGTATAATAAGAAAACAATGACATATTAGATCGCTGGCTTTAGGATTTACAAAACAATGAACCAGGACTACTGAAATTACCACATCATGGTGACATCATCTGTTTTACTTGTTTGTGGTACTAATACAGGCCATGGTGCATGTGTAGCTTTGTAATTTATCCTTTTCTACAAATATGAAAATCTTATGCTAAGCACTTTCTGCTTTCACTTTCTGACATTGTCTCAAGCTTTGCCAGAAATATTTTTAAGGCCCTTTAAAATAACGTGACTGTGACACTAGTCACTACTCACAGACTACCCGTGAGGTGGGGAAGTAAAGGAGTCCAATGTTGAAGCCAGGAGGGAACATGATAAACAGAGGGGTGAGGCAGATGAGGTGGCAGATGAGGTTTAACAATGATAAATGTAAGGTTATACACATGGGAAGAGGGAATCAATATCACCATTACACACTGAACGGGAAACCACTGGGTAAATCTGACAGGGAGAAGGACTTGGGGATCCTAGTTAATGATAAACTTACCTGGAGCAGCCAGTGCCAGGCAGCAGCTGCCAAGGCAAACAGGATCATGGGGTGCATTAAAAGAGGTCTGGATACACATGATGAGAGCATTATACTGCCTCTGTACAAATCCCTAGTTAGACCGCACATGGAGTACTGTGTCCAGTTTTGGGCACCGGTGCTCAGGAAGGATATAATGGAACTAGAGAGAGTACAAAGGAGGGCAACAAAATTAATAAAGGGGATGGGAGAACTACAATACCCAGATAGATTAGCGAAATTAGGATTATTTAGTCTAGAAAAAAGACGACTGAGGGGCGATCTAATAACCATGTATAAGTATATAAGGGGACAATACAAATATCTCGCTGAGGATCTGTTTATACCAAGGAAGGTGACGGGCACAAGGGGGCATTCTTTGCGTCTGGAGGAGAGAAGGTTTTTCCACCAACATAGAAGAGGATTCTTTACTGTTAGGGCAGTGAGAATCTGGAATTGCTTGCCTGAGGAGGTGGTGATGGCGAACTCAGTCGAGGGGTTCAAGAGAGGCCTGGATGTCTTCCTGGAGCAGAACAATATTGTATCATACAATTATTAGGTTCTGTAGAAGGACGTAGATCTGGGTATTTATTTATTATGATGGAATATAGGCTGAACTGGATGGACAAATGTCTTTTTTCGGCCTTACTAACTATGTTACTATGTTACTATGTTACTATGAGGCAAAGACATAGTCAGATCACAGTCCAGGGTCAAAGTTCCAAGAAGGTAGCAGATCAATACAAATGGGCTAGGCAAATAGATGGAAAAAGGCAAATCTCACAGACTATAGCATACACATATATTGTGCCGATGAAACTGGAGAGGGCAGCTGGCAAGTACTGCAACAGTTATTATAGGGTATGATCACAACTTGGAAAACCCCTTCTCATCCCCCATGTTTGGCCCCATTAAAATAAAAACACGTATACTCACGTCACGTGCCAATGCCGTTCCAGCATTGTTGGCATTCGCGTTCCTAGGGCTCACATGAGATTGTTATGACATGCGAGCCCTGCACCAGCACTGTCGTCACTGTTCCAACCTTCAGACATGTAAGCAATTAACAGAAAGAGAGCAGCCAGCTGGAGCTCTCACTTCCTCTTGATTACTGATATATCTTAAGGCGGGGACTTTGACGCAAGTGGTAATTGGGTACAGGGCTGACGTGTCATAACAACCGCACAATAACGCATGGAACACGAATGCTGACACAGGGTTGGC
This sequence comes from Ranitomeya imitator, assembly GCF_032444005.1. Lineage (NCBI taxonomy): Eukaryota > Metazoa > Chordata > Amphibia > Anura > Dendrobatidae > Ranitomeya > Ranitomeya imitator. The sequence goes on along the minus strand of NC_091287.1, from coordinate 426,729,435 downwards.
TTGGGAGGTGAGTACAAGCTTTTTTTATTTTAATGGCGCCAAACATGGGGAATAAGAAGGAGTTGTTCAAGAAGTGGACAACCCCTTTAAAAGATGGACACCTTGTAATATGATGCATATGGAAGCATATGACTGTTTGAGTTTCTTTTTATGCCTGTTATAATTAGTTGTATACTGGCATTTTCTTTTAACCTGTGCCTTTAATAATGAGCCTGAAAGTACATTTACAGCTTGACAGTGACCATTTGATTTTACCCTTCATGGCTATCTTCATTTTTTTATGAGAAGACAAATGCTAATAAAAAAAAAATGCACAACTGTAGTACATTTTGAGTGCAATTTTAGGAGAATTTTTATTTATATAAAATCTATTTTTATTTTAACTTTCAAAATAACGACACTTGCATTTGACAGAATCAAAACATCAATACCATTAAGTAACATACCGTAGTATAAAGCTGCCAGATTAAAGTAACACGGGTAGCCATTATTTAAGTGAAAATCTGATAATATTATAGAAACACGTATGTATAAAAATATAGAACATTTATTTTATTTTTTTTAATCAGAAACTTCTATTGAAAAAATAAAGCAATAAAAACATTACAGCAGTACATTTGGCAATGAACAAAGCGGTAGGACACCACTGCAGTTATATGCCATACAAAAAAGTCAGAGCACAGAACATATATAAGTTCAAAGTTTAACAAATTAAACACCATTTTCCAGGAAGTCACAATCTATCTCTTCCCCCAGCAACCCCGCCTAACCCCACTACTCTTCTGTGGTGTACAATACAATAATATTGTTACGCCGTCACCTCCGCCTTCCCGGGTGCCCTTTCATACTTACCAGTCCATGGCGCTCCTTCTTCGGCGTCTTCTCTTCTGCTCACGCAGCCGACCTCTGCTTCTGGTCGGGTGCGCGCGCACTGGATTTCACGGCGCACACGCACCCTCATCTCTTCGATTTATGCCACTCCTTCTGCTCTGCTCTAATCCCCTGGAGGACTCTGACCAGGAAGGTATGCTGCCGCTCTGCTTATCAGGCTGCCTCTACCACCTGGCGGTGCCTGATTATCATTTGTATATTGCAAGTGTCTCTGGCCCTCTCGTCTCCCAGCATACTCTCCTGTCTTCCCTCTGTTCTACCTTGTGGATTGTCTTGTGCCTGACCCATGTCCCTCTTATGGTTTTTCTTTTAGTCCTGGTCATCCATTACCTCCGTCCCTCCAGTATACCTGAGTTCCTGCCGTTCCAGTCTGCTGTCTTACCCTCGTCCGTGTTCCTGTATCTTCGCCTAGCATTCCGGTTTGTCTCTCCACTTTACCATTCTTCCTTTCTTGGGTACCAGCTGCTGTAGCAGTAGTCTCCACTAGGCCTGCTCCTAATGCTCCCTGTATTGAGAATGGTCTACCTGGTCGCGGTCCTGTGGGTTCACCCTTTGGAGTCTTTTCCAGTCCTAACATTATAATCAGGCGATGGACCCCGCTGGTACCTCTGCCTCCACCCAAAAGGAACTGGCATTCCTACAGGAGAATCAAACCAGGATCATGGCTTTACTAAAATCTATGGAGTCCCGTATATCTGCGCTTCAGCCTTCTGATCCTGAGAACGCCTCCCAGTTGGCTGACCTCCAGCAGGAACTCGCCCAGCAACACGATACTCAGGGCCATATCCTTAATTATATGGCTTCAGTGGATAATCATCTCCTTTCTCTGTAATCGTCTGCCTCTACTCCGACTCCGCACCCTCCACCTCGTCTGGCTAAACCTCCGCGCTATGTTGGTGATCCCAAGCTGTGTCGGGGATTCCTGAATCAGTGTTACATTTTGAATTACTGCCACTCCAATATCCCACAGACCGAGCTAAGATGACCTTTGTGGTGTCTCATTTGGAGGGAGAGGCTCTAGCCTAGGTTAACCCTCTCTGGGATCGGGACGATCCTCTTATCTCCCGACTTTCCACTTTCTTGGAGACCTTTCGGAGGGTCTTCGATGAGCCTGGGCGATTCGCCTCTACCACCGAGTCCCTTTTTTACTCTTCATCAGGGCTCGCTTACCGTCAGTCAGTACGCTGTCCATTTCCGTACATTGTCCTCTGAATTAGGTTGGAACAATGAGGCCTTAGTTGGAGCTTTTTGGCGTGGATTGTCTGGTCGCATCAAAGATGAGCTGGCGGGCCGAGATACTCCAACATCCTTGGAGGATTATATTTCTTTGGCAACCCATATAGATTTGCGCTTCCAGATCTGCCAGGGAGAAAAAACTTCCTCGTCAAGCTTCTACCACTCGCAGTCCTCCTCATCCGTTACATGTCTCATCTTCTGCGGCTTCGGCTCTGAATCAAGCCAGCAGAACTACGTCGCAAGGAGAGACTCACACAGGGTCTCTGCTTCTATTGTGGCAGCGCTACCCATCTTCTGCGTTCTTGTCCGGTGATGCCGGGAAACGCCTCCACCTAGGATAGGTAAGAGAGGCCTCCCTAAGTGTCAGTGATACCTCTCAACCCTTTACTCTCTCTGTTTTGTTGAATTTAGGGTCCAGTCATTTTTCTGAGGTGGCTTATATTGACTCTAGAGCAGCGGGGAATTTTATTCAGCTTGAAGTGGTTAAAAGGTTTCAAATTCCTGTCAAGTCCTTGGAGTCTCCTCGGCAGATTGCTTCAGTTGACGGCAGACCCTTGCGGGAGACCATTACCTTGGTTACTGATGAGGTGGAACTACACATCTGCGCCTTGCACAGGGAATGGATCACCTTCTATGTGTTGCCATCGTTGTCCTATACGTTTCTTCGGGCCTTCCGTGGTTCATGAACCTGTCTTGGATTGGCATTCTGGTGCTGTCCTATGCTGGGGCATTCCTGCAAGTCTACATGCCTGCTAACCGTCCAGCCTTTAACTTCTTCCCGGTCTACTTCTGTGCCTGCTGATCTACCCCTGGCCTATTGTTCCTTTGCAGACGTCTTCAACAAGAAAGAAGCGGAGAGCTTGCCACCACATCATCCTTATGACTGCCCTATCGACCTCATCACAGGTTCAACCCCACCTAGAGGTAGAATTTACCCTTTGAATCCTCTCGAGTCTCAAGCCATGACTGACTATATTCAGCAGAATTTGGCCAGGGGTTTCATCCGGAAGTCCTCTTCTCTGGCTGGTGCAGGTTTCTTTTTTGTCAAGAAGAAGGATGGATCTCTCCGCCCCGTATCGACTACAGGGGTCTTAACAGTATCACGATTAAGAACAAATATCCGCTTCCTCTCCTCCCGGAACTTTTTGATCGGCTATGGGGAGCACGAATCTTTACTAAACTGGATCTTTGTGGAGCCTACAATTTAATCCGAATCTGTCCCGGAGATGAATGGAAAACCGCTTTTAATACCAGAGATGGTCACTATGAGTATGTGGTCATGCCCTTCGGCCTTTACAATGCCCCGCGGTATTCCAAGAATTTGTGAATGACGTGTTTCATGATCTTCTATATTCATGTGTATATATGGACGACATTCTCGTTTACTCCCCGGATCTTTGAGAGAATCGTCTTTTTGCCAAGCTCGAAAAATGTGCTTTTGAGTTGTCTTCCCTTCTTTTCCTGGGATACACCATCTCGGACTCTGGTCTATGCATGGATCCGGAGAAGGTGTCTGCCGTGCTCAACTGGCCTCGTCCTCATGGCATCAAGGCAATTTAGCGATTCCTTGGGTTCGCAAATTATTATCGTCAATTCATCCCATACTTTTCTTCTTTAATCAGTTCCATTCCCTCTCTGAATCGCAAGGGTTCCAATCCTCACATCTGGTCGTCTGAAGCTAACGAGGGCTTCCAGTCTCTGAAACAAGCCTTCGCCACAGCTCCTGTACTCCATCATCCAGAGGTCAACAAACCTTTTATTCTTGATGTAGACGCCTCTGCCATTGGAGCTGGAGCAGTACTTAATCAAAAATCTCCGTCTGGTCGGCTCGTCACCTGCGGTTTCTTCTCCAAGACATTTTCTTCTTTGGAACGGAATTATTCCATTGGAGATAGGGAGTTATTGACCATTAAGTCGGTCTTGCAAGAATGGAGGTATCTGTTGGAGGGAGCCATCCATCCATTTAAGATCTATACAGACCACAAGAATCTAGCGTATATTCGTTGGACACAGACACTTAATCCTCGGCAAGCTAGATGGTCTCTGTTCTTTGCCCGTTTTAATTTTGATTTACACTTCCATCCTGCCAATAAGAATCTCAAAGCTGACGCACTCTCCAGATCCTATTTCTCTACCGATACGGAGGAGGAACACTCGCACATCTTGGATCCCTCCAAGGTCATCATGGTTGCACCAGTCGATATGTCTTCCTTACCTTCTGGTAAGACCTTCGTTTCCAGACGCGACAGGAGGTGGTGGGGTCATGCCTCAAAAATTGCAGGTCATGTTGGTGTCAAGAAGATTATTTTGCTCATCTCTCGCTACTACTGGTGACCAACCCTTTCTCAGGACATTCAAAGTTTTATTACTTCTTGTCCATCTTGTGCCAAGAACAAGGTTCCTAAGCGGCTACCCTCTGGTCTTCTTCTTCCGCTTCCTGTTCCATCAGCTCCATGGCAACACATCGCAATGGACTTTATCACTGATTTGCCTCGTTCTTCCGGCTGCACCGTCATTCTTGTGGTTGTGGACAGGTTCTCCAAGATGGCTCACTTCATTTCTCTTTCGGGTCTGCCCTCTGCTCCTGACTTGGCTAAAGTTTTTGTCCACCATATTTTTCTGATTCATGGCTTTCCTCAACATATCGTTTCAGACAGGGGAGTCCAATTCACCTCTCAATTCTGGAGAGCTCTCTGTAAATATATGAACATCATGCTGGACTTCTCCTCCGCCTACCACCCACAGACCAACGGTCAAGTGGAATGTGCGAATCAGACTTTGGTGACTTTTCTCTGTCATTTTTCTAACTCCCATCAGAGGAACTGGGCTGAATTTGCATACAACAACCATACCAGTGAATCTTCTTCCAAGACACCTTTCCATGTCGTCTACGGGCAACATCCCGGTGTTCCTCTGCCGGTTCCTCCAGCTTCAGGCATGCCTGCAGCTGATCTTCTGTCTGGGGAGTTCTCCAGGATTTGGCAGGAGACCAAGACCACTCTTGAGTTAGCACGTGACAGGGTGAAGAGACACGTGGACAAAAGGCATTTAGATCCTCCACTATATCATCCTCTTGATAAGGTGTGGTTGTCTTCCAGGTTAAACATTCCCTCACACAGGTTGGATCCCCGGTATATTGGACCTTTTAAGGTTTTGTCCCGCATTAATGATGTTTCTTACAGATTAAAGTTACCCTCTTCGCTCCATATCCCCAATTCTTTTCACATTTCCCTCCTGAAGCCAGTTGTCCTTAATCAGTTCCATGCTTCCACTGCTCGGTTTCCTCGGCCTGATTCCACTGATGATGTTTTTGAAGTTAAGGACATCCTGGCTATGAAAAGTCTTAGAGGTAGGACTGTTTTTTGATGGATTGGAAGGGTTTTGGTCCTGAGGAGAGATCTTTGGAACCTCGGGAAAACATCCAGGCTCCTTAGATTTTGGCAAGATTTCTTTCCGGTCTTAAGAGGGAGGGTTGTTAGGAGGGGGTACTGTTACGCCATCACCACCGCCTTCCCGGGTGCCTTTTCATACTTACCGCTCCACGGCGTCCTGGCATTTACCGCTCCTTCTTCGGCATCTTGTCTTCTGCTCGCGCAGCCGGCCTCTGCTTCTGGGTGGTTAGTGGCGTCCGCCAAAGAGGCACAGCACACACTCTTGGACTTTAAGTTATATTTTCTGTTACTTTGACACCCCGGTTGCGGTGTCGAGCGCAAGTGGTCTGAACGTACTCTAACCCTCTGTCTTGGGATAGAGTCCTGAGACTCCTTGCTTGCGCTCTTGGTGTGGTACTGCGGCCCTGTGACGCAACAGGGTTTGCTTCCTACACACAGGGTGAAGTTAACCCGTGTGCGTATCCACATTGTACCGCCATATAGTCCATCATTACTCAGCAGTAGTTTCCATCTCTGCACGGTGGACCCCGGGCTGCGAACGCACCTTATACCATCTCTCTTATAATTTGGTGCATTCCGCTAGCCCTAACAGGTCGGGTGCACGTGCACACTGGATTTCACGGCGCACACGCACCCTCATCTCTTTGATTTATGCCGCTCCTTCCACTCTACTCTGTTCCCCTGGAGGACTCTGACCCGGAAGGTATGCTGCCACTCTGCTTATCAGGCCACCTCTTCCGCCTGGTGGTGCCTGATTATCATTTGTATATTGCAAGTGTCTCTGGCCCTCTCGCCTCCCAGTGTACTCTCCTGTCTTCTCTCCATTCTACCTTGTGGATTGTCTTGTGCCTGACCCATGTCCCTCTTCTGGTTTTTCTTTTAGTCCTGGTCATCCATTACCTCCGTCCCTCCAGTATACCTGAGTTCCTGCCGTTCCAGTCTGCTGTCTTACCCTCATCCATGTTCCTATATCTTTGCCTAGCATTCTGTCCGGGTCACCAATTACCTCCGTCCCTCCAGTGTATCTGAGTTCCTGCCATTCCAGTCTGCTGTCTTACCCTCGTCTGTGTTCCAGCGTCCTCGCTTAGCATTCCGGTTTGTCTCTCCACTTTACCATTCTTCCTTTCTTGGGTACCAGTTGCCATAGCAATAGTCTCCCCTAGGTCTGCTCCTAATGTTCCCTGTATTGGGGGTGGTCTACCTGGTCTTCTCACCCTGGGGAGGTTTGCTGTTGCGGTCCTGGGGATTCACCCTTTGGAGTCTTTTCCAGTCCTAACAATATAACAAATATAAAGTGAGAGAACTTTTAGCAGGTGTGGCCAGAGAAGCCTAAACAGGGGTCAATCATATCTCCCAGGGCTTGGAGGTTAAAAATGACATCCCTTGCCATCATCACAATTTTTAGTTTAATTGTAATATATATTTTGGTGCTCACACTTACAGTGGCATGTAAAAGTTTGGGTACCTCTTGTCAAAATTACTGTTATTGTGAACAGCTAACGAAGATGAAGATTAAATGATCTCTAAAAGGTCTAAAGTTAAATATGACACATTTCCTTTGTGCTTTAGGTGAAAAAAATGTATATATTATAATTTTTTCTTTTTAGAAATTAGAAAAAGAAAAATGGGACAATGCAAAAGTTTGGTAGCCTTGGAGATTTGTGTGCTCAGATAGGAAAGGCTAGGTAATGCAAATGTCCCAGTTTTATGAAAACCCAGCTGTCTAGCACTCTGAAAATTGTGGAGATCCACAAAGCAGGAGAAGGCAATAATAAGATAGCAAAGTGTTCTCAATTTGTCCTTTCCTGAGTTCAAAATGTAACTAAGAAATGGCAGTTAATAGGAAAAGTGGAGCTCAAGATAAGGTCTGGAAGATCAAGCAAGACTTCAGTGAGAGCTGTTCATAGGTTTGCTAGAGAGGCAAATCAGAATCCCCGCTTGATTGCAAAAGACTTTCAAAAAGGTTTAAGAGACTCTGGAGTTGTACATTATTTTACTGTTCAGAGACAACTACACAAATTTGGCCTTCATGGAAGAATCATTAGAAGAAAACTTCTCCAGTGTCCCCACAATAAAATTTAAAGTCAGAAGTGTACAAAAGAATATCTAAACAAGCCTGATGCATTTTGGAAATATGTCCTATGGACTGTGTTGTGAACTCTGTGGCAGAGCTCCCTCCTGTGGTCACAAGTGGTACTTCGGCTGATTCTCTCTGGGAGCTTCCGTTTGTGGAGGAAAGTGGTACTGCGGCTTCTGAGTTTCCTCCCTCAGGTGATCTGGTGAGGTCGTTAGGTGCTTCTCTACTTAACTCCACCTAATGCTTTGATCCTGGCTTCCTGTCAATGTTCCAGTGTTGGACTTGTTTTTCCCTGGATCATTCCTGTGGCCTGCTGCTCTGCATAGCTACGTTCTTCTTTGCTATTTGTTTGCTATTTTTTCTGTCCAGCTTGTCTAATTGTTTTGCTGGAAGCTCTGGGATGCAAAGGGTGTACCTCCGTGCCGTTAGTTCGGTACGGAGGGTCTTTTTGCCCCCTTTGCGTGGTTTTCTTTAGGGTTTTGTGTAGACCGCAAAGTTATCTTTCCTATCCTCGCTCTGTTAAGAAAGTCGGGCCTCACTTTGCTGAATCTATTTCATCCCTACTTTTGTCTTTTCATCTTAACTCACAGTCATTATATGTGGGGGGCTGCCTTTTCCTTTGGGGTATTTCTCTGAGGCAAGGTAGGCTTATTTTCTATCTTCAGGCTAGTTAGTTTCTCAGGCTGTGCCGAGTTGCATAGGCAGAGTTAGGCGCAATCCTCGGCTGCCTCTAGTGTTGTTTGGAGAGGATTAGGGATTGCAGTCTGCAGAGTTCCCACGTCTCAGAGCTCGTTCTATTATTTTGGGTGTTTTGTCAGATCACTGTATGTGCTCTGACCTCCATGTCCATTGTGATACTGAATGGTCTTTCATAACAGTACAGGAAGCCATAAGTACTAATGATTCTCAATAGAGGGAAAAAAGAAGTTCTGAGACCATTTTTTTTTCTTTGAACTGTGTTTTGCCTTTTTTTTCCCCTAGACATTTGGGTGGTTCAGTACACAGGTGTAGCGATGGACATTAGAAGTCTGTCTTCATTTGTGGATCAGCTCTCGGCAAGAGTACAAAAGATTCAAGACACTATTGATCAGAAATCTATGATAGAACCAAGAATTCCTATTCCTGATTTGTTTTTTGGAGATAGAACTAAGTTTCTGAGTTTCAAAAATAATTGTAAGCTATTTCTGGCCTTGAAACCTCGCTCCTCTGGTGATCCAGTTCAACAGGTTTTGATTATTATTTCTTTTTTGCGCGGCGACCCTCAGGACTGGGCATTTTCTCTTGCTCCAGGAGATCCTGCATTAAGTAATATCGATGCGTTTTTCCTGGCGCTCGGATTGCTGTACGATGAGCCTAATTCAGTGGATCAGGCAGAAAAGAATTTGCTGGCTCTTTGTCAGGGTCAGGATGAGATAGAGGAATATTGTCAGAAATTTAGAAAGTGGTCAGTGCTCACTCAATGGAATGAATCTGCGCTGGCAGCTATGTTCAGAAAGGGTCTCTCTGAAGCCCTTAAGGATGTCATGGTGGGATTTCCTATGCCTGCTGGTTTGAATGAGTCTATGTCTTTGGCCATTCAGATCGGTCGACGCTTGCGTGAGCGTAAATCTGTGCACCATTTGGCGGTATTACCTGAGCTTAAACCTGAGCCTATGCAGTGCGATAGGACTATGACCAGAGTTGAACGGCAAGAACACAGACGTCTGAATGGGCTGTGTTTCTACTGTGGTGATTCCACTCATGCTATCTCTGATTGTCCTAAGCGCACTAAGCGGTTCGCTAGGTCTGCCACCATTGGTACGGTACTGTCAAAATTTCTTCTGTCCGTTACCTTGATCTGCTCTTTGTCATCGTATTCTGTCATGGCATTTGTGGATTCAGGCGCTGCCCTGAATTTGATGGACTTGGAGTATGCTAAGCGTTGTGGGTTTCTCTTGGAGCCTTTGCAGTGTCCTATTCCATTGAGAGGAATTGATGCCACGCCTTTGGCCAAGAATAAGCCTCAATACTGGACCCAGCTGACCATGTGCATGGCTCCTGCACATCAGGAGGTTATTCGCTTTCTGGTGTTGCATAATCTGCATGATGTGGTCGTGTTGGGGTTGCCATGGCTACAAGCCCATAATCCAGTATTAGATTGGAAATCTATGTCGGTGTCCAGCTGGGGTTGTCAGGGGGTACATGGTGATGTTCCATTTCTGTCAATTTCGTCATCCACCCCTTCTGAGGTTCCAGAGTTCTTGTCTGATTACCGGGATGTATTTGATGAGCCCAAGTCCGATACCCTACCTCCGCATAGGGATTGTGATTGTGCTATCAATTTGATTCCTGGTAGTAAATTCCCAAAAGGTCTACTGTTTAATTTATCCGTGCCTGAGCACGCCGCTATGCGCAGTTATGTGAAGGAATCCCTGGAGAAGGGGCATATTCGCCCGTCATCGTCACCATTAGGAGCAGGGTTCTTTTTTGTAGCCAAGAAGGATGGTTCGCTGAGACCTTGTATAGATTACCGCCTTCTAAATAAGATCACGGTTAAATTTCAGTACCCCTTGCCATTGTTATCTGATTTGTTTGCTCGGATAAAGGGGGCTAGTTGGTTCACCAGGATAGATCTTCGTGGTGCGTATAATCTGGTGCGAATCAGGCGAGGCGATGAATGGAAAACTGCATTTAATACGCCCAAGGGTCATTTTGAGTATCTAGTGATGCCATTCGGACTTGCCAATGCTCCATCAGTGTTTCAGTCCTTTATGCATGACATCTTCCGAGAGTACCTGGATAAATTCCTGATTGTGTACTTGGATGACATTTTGATCTTCTCGGATGATTGGGAGTCTCATGTGAAGCAGGTCAGAACGGTTTTTCAGGTCCTGCGTGCTAATTCTTTGTTTGTGAAGGGATCAAAGTGTCTCTTTGGTGTGCAGAAGGTTTCATTTTTGGGGTTCATCTTTTCCCCTTCTACTATCGAGATGGATCCTGTTAAGGTCCAAGCCATCCATGATTGGACTCAGCCGACATCTCTGAAAAGTCTGCAAAAGTTCCTGGGCTTTGCTAATTTTTATCGTCGCTTCATCTGCAATTTTTCTAGTATTGCCAAACCATTGACCGATTTGACCAAGAAGGGTGCTGATGTGGTCAATTGGTCTTCTGCTGCTGTGGAAGCTTTTCAAGAGTTGAAGCGTCGTTTTTCTTCTGCCCCTGTGTTGTGTCAACCAGATGTTTCTCTTCCGTTCCAGGTCGAGGTTGATGCTTCTGAGATTGCAGCAGGGGCTGTTTTGTCGCAGAGAGGTTCTGATTGCTCAGTGATGAAACCATGCGCTTTTTTTTCCAGGAAATTTTCGCCTGCTGAGCGAAATTATGATGTGGGCAACCGAGAGTTGCTGGCCATGAAGTGGGCATTCGAGGAGTGGCGTCATTGGCTTGAAGGAGCTAAGCATCGCGTGGTGGTATTGACTGATCATAAGAACTTGACTTATCTCGAGTCTGCTAAGCGGTTGAATCCTAGACAGGCTCGTTGGTCACTGTTTTTTGCCCGTTTTGACTTTGTGATTTCGTACCTTCCGGGCTCTAAAAATGTGAAGGCGGATGCTCTGTCTAGGAGTTTTGTGCCCGACTCTCCGGGTTTGTCTGAGCCGGCGGGTATCCTCAAGGAAGGAGTAATTGTGTCTGCCATCTCCCCTGATTTGCGGCGGGTGCTGCAAAAATTTCAGGCTAATAAACCTGATCATTGTCCAGCGGAGAGACTGTTTGTCCCTGATAGGTGGACCAATAAAGTTATCTCTGAGGTTCATTGTTCGGTGTTGGCTGGTCATCCTGGAATCTTTGGTACCAGAGAGTTAGTGGCTAGATCCTTTTGGTGGCCGTCTCTGTCGCGGGATGTGCGTGCTTTTGTGCAGTCCTGTGGGATTTGTGCTCGGGCTAAGCCCTGCTGTTCTCGTGCCAGTGGGTTGCTTTTGCCCTTGCCGGTCCCGAAGAGGCCTTGGACACATATCTCTATGGATTTTATTTCAGATCTTCCCGTTTCTCAAAAGATGTCAGTCATTTGGGTGGTCTGTGATCGCTTTTCTAAGATGGTCCATCTGGTACCCTTGTCTAAATTGCCTTCCTCCTCTGATTTGGTGCCATTCTTCTTCCAGCATGTGGTTCGTTTACATGGCATTCCGGAGAATATCGTTTCTGACAGAGGTTCCCAGTTTGTTTCGAGGTTTTGGCGAGCCTTTTGTGGTAGGATGGGCATTGACTTGTCTTTTTCCTCGGCTTTCCATCCTCAGACTAATGGCCAGACCGAACGAACCAATCAGACCTTGGAAACATATCTGAGATGCTTTGTTTCTGCCGATCAGGATGACTGGGTGTCCTTTTTGCCTTTGGCTGAGTTCGCCCTTAATAATCGGGCCAGCTCGGCTACCTTGGTTTCGCCATTTTTCTGCAATTCTGGGTTCCATCCTTGTTTCTCTTCAGGACAGGTTGAGTCTTCGGACTGTCCTGGTGTGGATTCTGTGGTGGACAGGTTGCAGCAGATTTGGACTCATGTAGTGGACAATTTGACCTTGTCCCAGGAGAAGGCTCAACGTTTCGCTAATCGCAGACTCCGTGTGGGTCCCCGACTTCGTGTTGGGGATCTGGTTTGGTTATCTTCTCGTCATATTCCTATGAAGGTTTCCTCTCCTAAGTTTAAACCTCATTTCATTGGTCCGTATAGGATTTCTGAGGTTCTTAATCCTGTGTCTTTTCGTCTGACCCTCCCAGATTCTTTTTCCATACATAGCGTATTCCATAGGTCATTGTTGCGGAGATACGTGGCACCTATGGTTCCATCTGTTGACCCTCCTTCCCCGGTTTTGGTGGAGGGGGAATTGGAGTATATTGTGGAGAAGATTTTGGATTCTTGTGTTTCAAGAAGGAAACTCCAGTATCTGGTTAAATGGAAGGGTTATGCTCAGGAAGATAATTCCTGGGTTTTTGCCTCTGATGTCCATGCTCCCGATCTTGTTCGTGCCTTTCATGTGGCTCATCCTGGTCGGCCTGGGGGCTCTGGTGAGGGTTTGGTGACCCCTCCTCAAGGGGGGGGTACTGTTGTGAATTCTGTGGCAGAGCTCCCTCCTGTGGTCACAAGTGGTACTTCGGCTGATTCTCTCTGGGAGCTTCCGTTTGTGGTGGAAAGTGGTACTGCGGCTTCTGAGTTTCCTCCCTGAGGTGATCTGGTGAGGTCGTTAGGTGCTTCTCTACTTAACTCCACCTAATGCTTTGATCCTGGCTTCCTGTCAATGTTCCAGTGTTGGACTTGTTTTTCCCTGGATCATTCCTGTGGCCTGCTGCTCTGCATAGCTAAGTTCTTCTTTGCTATTTGTTTGCTATTTTTTCTGTCCAGCTTGTCTAATTGTTTTGCTGGAAGCTCTGGGACGCAAAGGGTGTACCTCCGTGCCGTTAGTTCGGTACGGAGGGTCTTTTTGCCCCCTTTGCGTGGTTTTCTTTAGGGTTTTGTGTAGACCGCAAAGTTATCTTTCCTATCCTCGCTCTGTTAAGAAAGTCGGGCCTCACTTTGCTGAATCTATTTCATCCCTACGTTTGTCTTTTCATCTTAACTCACAGTCATTATATGTGGGGGGCTGCCTTTTCCTTTGGGGTATTTCTCTGAGGCAAGGTAGGCTTATTTTCTATCTTCAGGCTAGTTAGTTTCTCAGGCTGTGCCGAGTTGCATAGGCAGAGTTAGGCGCAATTCTCGGCTGCCTCTAGTGCTGTTTGGAGAGGATTAGGGATTGCGGTCTGCAGAGTTCCCACGTATCAGAGCTCGTTCTATTATTTTGGGTGTTTGTCAGATCACTGTATGTGCTCTGACCTCCATGTCCATTGTGATACTGAATGGTCTTTCATAACAGGACTGATAAGGTTAAAATACTCTTTGGCTACAATGATCAAAGATATGTTTGGAGAAAAAAGGGCACAGAATTTCAGGAAAAGAACATCTCGCAATCATGCTTTGGGTTTGTGTTGCAGGCAATGGCATGGGGAATATTTCACAGATAGAGGTAAGAATGGATTAAACGAAATTTCAACAAATTCTTGATGCAAACATAACACCATCTGCAAAAAAGATGAAATTGAAAAGAGGATGGCTTCTACAAATGGATAATGATCCTAAACATGTCAAAATCCACAATAGACTACCTCAAAAAGCACTAGATGAAGATTTTTACCTTTGCCCTCCCAGTCCCCTGATTTGAATATCATTGAAAATCTGTGACCTCAAAATAGCAGTGCATGCAAGACAACCCAGGAATCTCACAGAACTGGAGGAATTTTCCAAGGAAGAAAGGATAATAAAAAAAATCCCTCAAACAAGAATTGAACGACTCATGACTGGCTACAAAGCGCATTTACAACCTGTAATATTTTCAGAAGGGGGTGCTAGTAGGTACTAACCATGCAGGGTGCCCAAACTTTTGCATCGGTCCATTTTCCTAGTTGTAATTTTTAAAACGAAAAGGATGAAAATACTGCATGTGCATATACATATATTTTGCCTAAAATACAAAGAAAATGTGTCATCTTTAAGTTTAGCCTTTTTAGAGATAATTTCATCTTCAGCTTACTTAATCGTTCTCAATAACAGTTATTTTGACCAGGGGTGCCCAAACAGTTACATGTCACTGTAAATGTAAACTAGTGCTTATATTTCATCTGTTGTTTTTTTATTTCAGAGCTGTTGTAAAAGCATAGAGGAGGGTGTGTACATTAGTGTTGAGCGATACCGTCCGATACTTGAAAGTATCGGTATCGGATAGTATCGGCCGATACCCAAAAAGTATCGGATATCGCCGATACCGATACCCGATACCAATACAAGTCAATGGGACACCAAGTATCGGAAGGTATCCTGATGGTTCCCAGGGTCTGAAGGAGAGGAAACTCTCCTTCAGGCCCTGGGATCCATATTAATGTGTAAAATAAAGAATTAAAATAAAAAATATTGATATACTTACCTCTCCGGAGGCCCCTGGACATCACCGCTGGTAACCGGCAGCCTTCTGTGCTTAAAATGCGCGCGTTTAGGGACTTCCATGACGTCACGGCTTCTGATTGGTCGCGTGCCGCTCATGTGACCGCCACGCAACCAATCACAAGCCGCGACTTCATTCTCAGGCCCTAAACTCCTCATTCTAGGAATTTAGGACCTGAGAATGACATCGCGGCTTCTGATTGGTCGCGTGGCGGTCACGTGAGCGGCACGCGACCAATCAGAAGCCGCGACGTCATTCTCAGGTCCTAAATTCCTAGAATGAGGAGCTTAGGGCCTGAGAATGACATCGCGGCTTGTGATTGGTCGCGTGGAGGTCACATGAGCGGCACACGACCAATCAGAAGCCGTGACGTCATGGAAGTCCCTAAACGCGCGCATTTTAAGCACAGAAGGCTGCCGGTTACCAGCGTGATGTCCAGGGGCCTCCGGAGAGGTGAGTATGTCAATATTTTTTATTTTAATTCTTTATTTTACACATTAATATGGATCCGATACCGATTCCCGATACCACAAAAGTATCGGAACTCGGTATCGGAATTCCGATACCGCAAGTATCGGCCGATACCCGATACTTGCGGTATCGGAATGCTCAACACTAGTGTTCATACATGGCTGATACAGTCAGATGCATCCTCTAGGAATTCTATGGTTTTATCAGTACATAAAAACTGTTGGTAATTAAAAGGTTTCAAAATTAGATAAATACAACCCCATGGGAGGAATAACTACACATGTGAAATTACAGTGTCATTAAAGAAGCACTCCCATGAATATTATTTTACATTAGATGTGTGTACATACACGTAATGGAGTGTGAGTGTATTAATATACTGACTTACCACTGCTTTCTCTAGTATCCAGCGCCATTCTGCTCTGCTTCGCAGTGACATCATCGCTCTGCAGACTATCCAGAGCGCTTAACGCAGCATAAGCCAGAAGTGAGTTTTACACTGTAAGCCTCACGCTCAGACATTAAACGAGCCGACTAGTCTTAAATGTGGTGACATCACTGAGAAGAAGAGAGAACGGCACCCAATAACGGAGAGCAGAGGTAACATAGTAACATAGTTATTAAGGCTGAAATAAGACATTTGTCCATCCAGTTCAGCCTATATTCCATCATAATAAATCCCCAGATCTACGTCCTTCTACAGAACCTAATAATTGTATGATACAATAATTGTTCTGCTCCAGGAAGACATCCAGGCCTTTCTTGAACCCCTCGACTGAGTTCGCCATCACCACCTCCTCAGGCAAGCAATTCCAGATTCTCTATAGGGGAGTATATTAATACACAACAACACACAATACACTAATACAGACATTTAATGAAAAGAAAATATTTAACAAAAACTATGTCATAATACAAAAGCTGTGAGCTAAAAATTAAGTTCACCCTTACTGCTTAAGACAGAAAGTGCCAGTAATCAAATGTGTGATGATCACCTCTAGAAAGGCACAAGCACTAAAAGGGCTTGTCAAGTAACTGGATAACACCTTTCTTAAATGAAGTAGCCACCCCTTGTAAAATAAAACCCCCATATACTCAACTCCAATACAGTGAATAAAAATACCCAGAAAGGTTAATAAAAACCAGCACTGTCAAAAACAGGCCCCCTGAGGAAGCCCACGCGAAACGCGAGTTGGGGCTGCGTTCAACCACGTGCACGGACCTATTTGGGTGAGACATTATTGCTTATATTGACATATATTACATTGAGTTCTGGATACCTAGCTTTGGGCCACAATTGTGGTGATCTATGTGGCTTTTACCCTAGATCTTTTCCTGTAACCGGTGATAGATGTTGGAACATATATAATGCCATTTCTCCCTGGTCCTGTTTACATTATGCAACCTGGTTGATTTCTGTCTGTGTCCTTCACTTTTTAATCTGTTTGTCCATGGTATACATTTGATTTATATTATTTTGTACTTTGATGCTATACTTTTTTATATTTATTACCGATAAATATTAGATTTTATTTATGGGTAGTTTGGTACTCCTTCCTCTCTTGTGTTTATCAACTTCAATACAGACATCATTTCACCAATGATGTTTTCATGGGGTCTGCTGGGGCTCGCATAACATTGTCATGCCAAATGAGCCGCCATTGACTGCTCTCACTACTTTCCACTTGTCCGAGATCCCCACCTTTGGACAAACCTTGGACTGGTAGAACGCGTGACAGAAGACATTAGATTGGTTGCAGGGCTTAAGCCGCATAACAATGTCATGCAAGTACTAGGAGACCCAGCGGTCACATTGCTGTAAAAGCGCTGCTACCGGAGGTGAGAAAATGGTGTTTTTATTTTACAAGGGCAAATAATTCATTTAAAAAGTGGTTGTCCAGGTAGTGGAAACCTCTTAAATGCTTCTAAAAACAAAACATAAAACATTTGGCTTTGTAAGTGGAGGACAAATAGTTACTCCTGGAAGAAGAGGAGAAAACCAAAACGCAAATTTGGAAATTGTCTGGGATGGTAAATTAAACATTGAAAGATGCCAAATCATGTTAACCTAGGTAGTGGAAAACCTCTTCATATAATTTCATACCTAGGCCATTAAATATGATTAAACATGTCGAAAGGAAAAATCACGCGTATTATCCACATTGAATTACAACAGATGAAGATTGTGCTGGCTGTAAATCAGATTTCTACTACATCAAGATCACAATATATATTTATCTTACTTTTATTAAACAAATGATATCAAATACCCTGTATACAAAAAGGTATCTTATAGGTAGCTTGTAGTGAAGGATTCTACTTCAGGATAACAACAGACATATTTTCTTTGTACAAATCAACATTTCTATATTAAATATTTGTTACATATTAAATAAATAGCATTTTAGATAATGGATGTTCTGCATATCTTACCTTGAATCGGGCGCTGTTTTACAATTCAGTTTTCCTTTTCATGAAGAGACTCTCTGCTTTTTAGTAATGTTACATGCGACACCATCAGATCATCACTAGGTCCTCCCACAGCAGAGTCCGCATCTGCCATCTCTCCTCCACCTCACCTTCCTGCAAGTAATTACAGGTGAACACCTGCTCCATAGTTCAGAGACTGCATTTCTTGTAGATGACGCTGTAGTAACTATAGATTGTATATGTAATAAGAAAAAAGCATTTTTTCACATTCTAGTTATAAACGTTACAACAAATTTACATTCTGGTATTGAATAAAAAATTAGAATGCAATATTTTTAAAATCATTTGTTAATTTTCTCACATTGAAATTGAAACACCAAAAATGCAAAGGTCGTGAAACTATGGAACTCACAGGATAGCTTGACATTTTTATGATATGTAAATGATGGAACAATGGAAACTAACTTTCAAAACAACTTAATTTATTCAGTATTGAATATGAGCACTACACACGTAACTGCACTTACACACCTTATTATGTTTTCAGTGAGGTCATTAATGGTTGTCTGAGGAACATTCTACCACACTGAATGCACTTGGGCAAATCACCAGGATCCGCTGCTGGCAGCAACCTTGGCAATTTTTAAGCCACAGATGTGCTTGATGGGAGGCAAGTTCGGAGATGCTGTAAGCCATGGTGGTATGCTTATGCAATGTGTGACGTTGTGTTGTCATGCTGAAAAAACGGATCCTGGGACACTCTGGGGGAATGTCCATACCAC
Source organism: Ranitomeya imitator (assembly GCF_032444005.1). Lineage (NCBI taxonomy): Eukaryota > Metazoa > Chordata > Amphibia > Anura > Dendrobatidae > Ranitomeya > Ranitomeya imitator. Next base: position 426,711,155 of record NC_091287.1, on the reverse strand, counting down.
TGGTTCCACGAGGATGAAAGCTTGGGGGCTCTGGATTTTGTTCATTAGGCTCCCCCACACTATAAACCTGGGAGTAAGACAAGAGTAGTGTTCCCTCCTGAACTGACACAATCAGGTGTGTCGGCACAGGTGCTGCCGTAGTGCAGATATTCCCATGCTCTTGCTACGTTCTTCATGGGGCTGCCCACCTAGTCTACAGACCCAAACTCTGGCTATCACTGTATTTAAGGCAAAAGCGGGACATGGCACTAAACATGACAGACCTCCATTCCAGGCTCCATCGTCATCTGGCACTGCACTAAGATGATCTTTGAGAGCAGCAGTACATGGTTAATATTACACTAATAGCTTGACATTTTCCTCTTTGCCCAATGCTATGAAAATATCTTCTGATAGTTTGAGTAGACAATGTTTGACACCTTACGCTTGGTATGCTGCATCTAATTTAAGTTGCAGTACAGAATGGTCAATTGTGGAACCAGTATTATGGCCATCTCTCCAAAGCATCCATGGAGCATTTTTCAAAATGACAACACTAGAAGACATATTGCTCGTCCTACTGTGAGTAGTCTGCATTACCTAACAGTGCTACCGTGCCCTGCAACATCTCCGGACATCTCACTCAATCCCATCTGGGATATCATTGGTCGTAAATTGTAAAGGGAGCTGCCAGCAGTGGATGTTGATGATTTGCGTTCCCAAGTGCACTCAGCGTGACAGAACATTCCTCAGCAATCATTAATAATCCAATTGATAACATAGAAATGTGTGTGTGCAGGGCTGCCACAATGAATTTTAGGGCCCCATACTGGCAAACTTTTCGGGGGCCCCCTTGAGACTCTGCCCAGACTCCACTCTTCGAACTGTCCACAGCCCCACCACTCTCTCTTGGAAAAACTCCACTTCTCACCAATCACACATTAACAGTTCCAATCACCAGATCACACATATAGCCAGCAGCTTTTGTTTTGGCCAAAAGATTTTTTAAGCCGCCACCACGAAAAGATAGACTCTTTTGGCCGAGCACTACTCTACTCTATCCTATTTTATTATGAGTTAAAATATCCAATACAATTTTGGTATATTTTAGTTTATTTTCGATTTTTAAAATGACCAATAATATCACATACAAGGAACAAATACCACCACACCATGACCAGACACCATATTACCACCACAGTGACTGAATAATATCACATACAAAAACCAAATACCACCAAAACATGTCCAGACCACATATTACCACCACATTGTGACCAAATAATAGCACATGTGTGGTGTCCCTGAGGTCTGGTTGCCACAGAAGTACTGCACCTCATCCAGAAGTGTGGGACTCTGCTCTTGGGTAAGGAAGGGGCAATATCCGGGACTCCACACCAGCATCCAACACCACAACACTCCAGTCAGGGCATCTGGGTGTAACTTAATGGAGGATGGCCTCATCCCAGCCTGGAGAGGGTAACTAGGTAGAGGGTGTGGGTGGAGCCAGAAGTTAGGGGAGGAGCTAATTAGGAGGGGAAGTTAGTCAGATTGTGAGAGGAGTTGAATGGAGTAAGACGTTCAGAAAGAGGCCCCCTGTCAGAGGGAGCTAGAGGAAGGGGAAGCTACAGAAAGAAGAGAGAAAGAAGGGGTCCTAGGGGCACAGGTAGTGAGCAATCCACCCATGAGGCCTACATCCACACTGACCATCGCCAGGTGGAGGGACCAGGTGGCAGTGGGGAACCAGACCCCAAAACTAGCGGAGGACTACATGACTCAGCTAGCCAGTCAGAGGCTGCAGCATCTGCATGTGCTGCAGCCACATCCAACACATTTGCTGAAAAGACAGCCACATAGGATCCAGGGGACCAGCAGAGAGTGTCGCCCAACAAGATTTGAGGCTGCTGGATTGTGACACTGTGTGTGAAGGTGCAGGGGAGAAGGGTATGAGCCAGCGCAGCGAGACGGCCAGGAAAGTAACATAGAAAGGAGATTCTGGAAGGTGCACCCCATTTACTTGAGAGCTGGCTGGACCACAGACCCGGTAGACACAGCACCCTGGCTAAGAACTGTGAGGAAACCACGCCATGACCAGACCACATATTACCACCACACAGTGACCAAATAACAGCATATACAAGGAACAAATACCACCACACCATGGCCGGACAACATACAGCTCTGGCAAAAACTAAGAGACCACTGCAAAGTGTTCAGTTTGTCTGATTTTTCTCTTTATAGGTATATTTTTGAGTAAAATGTAAATTGTTCTTTTAGTCTATAAACTTCTGACAACACGTCTCCGAATTTCCAAGCAATACATTCTGTATTTTTTTTCTGACAAAGAAAAATGGTCAAAATAGAAACAAACAAACAGTGCTTTTAGACCTCAAATAATGCAAATAAAACAAGCTCATAATCATTTAAAAACAACAATACTAATGTTTTAACTAAGGAAGAGTTCAGAAATCAATATTTTGTGGAATAACTATGATTTTTAATCACAGCATTCATGCGTCTTGCCATGATTTCCACCAGTCTTTTACACTGCTTCAGGTGCAAAAATGTAAGCAGTTCTTTGTTTGATCGCTTGTGACTATCCATCATCCTCTTGATTACATTCCAGAGGTTTTCAATGGGGTTCAGATCTGGAGATTGGGCTGCCCATGACAGGGTTTTGATGTGGTGGTCACTTAATTTTTGCCAGATCTGTATTACCACCACATAGTGATTGAATCCTACAATACTGATCATTAATAAAAAAAAACACAATACTAATATCACCATAAGTGTCATTATACACAGGAGATCTGTACTTAGTATACAGTGTCTGTGTGCAGGTAATACAGTGATTACCGGTGACATTACACACAGGAGCTCTGTATATAGTGTACAATGTACAGGTAATACAGTGATCACCAGTGACATTACACATAGGAGCTCTGTATACAGTATCAGTGTACAGGTAATAAAGTGATCAACAGTAACATTATCCACACAAGTGCTGTGTATATTGTACAGGTTATACAGTGATCAATGGCATTATACACAGGTGCTTTGTATATACTGTAGTGTCAGTGTAAAGGTAATACAGTGATCACTGTGGACATTGTACACAGGACTGCTGTATATAGTATACAGTTTACAGTGTTAGTGTACAGGTAACAAACACACTGACCGCCAGTGACATCTCTAGTGAAGTCCTTCATCTTTGCTTTTCATCTTCATCCAGCACAGACCGCCCATCACTTCTTCCAGCCAGGGCTTGTCTCTGCAGGAAAAACACAGTTATCTAGAGCACCACTTGCAGAACACATTACTTAGTTTTTTCCCCAACTTCTACACTACACCAGATGAAGAAAAAAAAGGAGAAATAGTGTAGCACTGCACAGTAACAGGACCGCCCCCATTTAAAATGGTATCCTCAAAAAATAAAATAAATATATGACTGCAGTAATAATATCCCCCATCCTGGCCCCCATGTCTCATTCCTGGCTCCAGCCATATGTTCTCCCATCCTGCCCTCATCAGTATCCATTCTGGCCCCATGTGACATCCCGTGATCATGCCCCATCTACCCCATGATCCTGCTCTATGTGTTCCATGATCCTGCCCTATCTGTCTCCAATATATCCATCCTGCACCATGTGTCTCCATCCTGCCCCATGTCTCCATTCTGACCCATGATCCTGCACCATGTTTCTCCATACTGCCCCATGATCCTGCCTCATCTGTCTCCATCCTGCCCCACGATCCTGCCCCATCTGTCTCCATCCTGCCCCATGATCCTGCCCCATCTGTCTCCATCCTGCCTCATAATCCTGCCCCATCTGTCCCCATCCTACCCCATCTGTCTCCATCCTGCCCCATCTGTCTCCATCCTGCCCCATCTGTCTCCACCCTGCCCCATAATCCTGCCCCATAATCCTGCCCCATCTGTCTCCATCCTGTCCCGTGATCATGCCCCATCTGTCTCCATCCTGCCCCATAAACCTGCCCCATCTGTCTCCATCCTGCCCCAAGATCCTGCATCGTGTTTCCAACCTGCCCCATGGTCCTGCCTCATCTGTCTCCATCCTGTCCCCTGTGTCTCCATCCTGCCTCCTGTGTCTCCATTCTTGCCCCCTGTCTCCATTCTTGCACCTTGTGTCTCCATTCTTTCCCCTGTGTCTCCAATCCTGCTCCTGTGTCTCCCATCCTGCCCCCCTGCCGCTTTCAATAAAAATACAAAAAATCTTTCTCCCTACCTGGCCGTTTCTACGGCATAGTTCCCTCCATGCAGTTGAAACGCCGACGAATGACAATGACATCATATGCCGGCGACGTGCGTGCTGATGTCAGCTGCTAGCCTCAGATTGGCTGGCGGCTTTTAACTATTGCCGTGCGGGCCCGAGCCTGCTCTGCAATAGAGTTTAACTGAACCTGCGTCTCGGAAGCAGGTTCAGTTTCTGCACCGGCAGAATCCTGCCGCTAGGGCCTGATGTCCAGAATAGACGGGGCATGATGCGGCCCCCCTCTGGTCATCGGGCCCCATACGCCAGTCAGGGCAGTAATGGCCTGATGGCGGCCCTGTGTGAGTGGGTGCATGTATTTCTATGCATGGTGCTCAGATTCGATACTGAAAGAATCAAAATGTTTAGAAAATGTTGTTTTTTTATCATTTGCATATCAGTAGCATGTCCATCAATCCCATTATTTCCATATTTCCACAACTTTTCTTCTTGTTGTTTCAATTTCAATGTTGAGGACTGTATAAGTATGTACAGTATATATACATATCTGTGTGTATTAGGCTATGTGCACACGTTGCAGAATTGCCACGGAAATTTCTGCAGCAATTCTGCAACTTCCTGCCGCGGGTATAGCGCATGCAGAATTGGCATGCATTTTCCCGCTAAACACCAGTGTTTTGCAAGCGTAATTAGCTTGCAGAATGCTAGCATTTTCCAAGTGATCTGTAGCATCGCTTGGAAAACTGATTGACAGGTTGGTCACACTTGTCAAACATAGTGTTTGACAAGGAAATACATCTTGGCAGGAAATACAGTACTTAAATGATTGAGTGGAAACTGACAGATAAATCTCTTTTTCTATGTGTGTAATAGCTAAAGCTGTTGCCTACATACAGTTAGGGCCAGAAATATTTGGACAGTGACACAATTTTCGCGAGTTGGGCTCTGCATGCCACCACATTGGATTTGAAATGAAACCTCTACAACAGAATTCAAGTGCAGATTGTAACGTTTAATTTGAAGGGTTGAACAAAAATATCTGATAGAAAATGTAGGAATTGTACACATTTCTTTACAAACACTCCACATTTTAGGAGGTCAAAAGTAATTGGACAAATAAACATAACCCAAACAAAATATTTTTATTTTCAATATTTTGTTGCAAATCCTTTGGAGGCAATCACTGCCTTAAGTCTGGAACCCATGGACATCACCAAACGCTGGGTTTCCTCCTTCTTAATGCTTTGCCAGGCCTTTACAGCCGCAGCCTTCAGGTCTTGCTTGTTTGTGGGTCTTTCCGTCTTAAGTCTGGATTTGAGCAAGTGAAATGCATGCTCAATTGGGTTTAGATCTGGAGATTGACTTGGCCATTGCAGAATGTTCCACTTTTTGGCACTCATGAACTCCTGGGTAGCTTTGGCTGTATGCTTGGGGTCATTGTCCATCTGTACTATGAAGCGCCGTCCAATCAACTTTGCAGCATTTGGCTGAATCTGGGCTGAAAGTATATCCCGGTACACTTCAGAATTCATCCGGCTACTCTTGTCTGCTCTTATGTCATCAATAAACACAAGTGACCCAGTGCCATTGAAAGCCATGCATGCCCATGCCATCACGTTGCCTCCACCATGTTTTACAGAGGATGTGGTGTGCCTTGGATCATGTGCCGTTCCCTTTCTTCTCCAAACTTTTTTCTTCCCATCATTCTGGTACAGGTTGATCTTTGTCTCATCTGTCCATAGAATACTTTTCCAGAACTGAGCTGGCTTCTTGAGGTGTTTTTCTGCAAATTTAACTCTGGCCTGTCTATTTTTGGTATTGATGAATGGTTTGCATCTAGATGTGAACCCTTTGTATTTACTGTCATGGAGTCTTCTCTTTACTGTTGAGTTAGAGACAGATACACCTACTTCACTGAGAGTGTTCTGGACTTCAGTTGATGTTGTGAACGGGTTCTTCTTCACCAAATTAAGTATGCGGCGATCATCCACCACTGTTGTCATCCGTGGACGCCCAGGCCTTTTTGAGTTCCCAAGCTCACCAGTCAATTCCTTTTTTCTCAGAATGTACCCAACTGTTGATTTTGCTACTCCAAGCATGTCTGCTATCTCTCTGATGGATTTTTTCTTTTTTTTCAGCCTCAGGATGTTCTGCTTCACCTCAATTGAGAGTTCCTTTGACCGCATGTTGTCTGCTCACAGCAACAGCTTCCAAATGCAAAACCACACACCTGGAATCCACCCCTGACCTTTTAACTACTTCATTGATTACAGGTTAACGAGGGAGACGCCTTCAGAGTTAATTGCAGCCCTTAGAGTCCATTGTCCAATTACTTTTGGTCCCTTGAAAAAGAGGACGCTATGCATTACAGAGCTATGATTCCTAAACCCTTTCTCCGATTTGGATGTGGAAACTATCATATTGCAGCTGGGAGTGTGCACTTTCAGCTCATATTATATATATAATTGTATTTCTGAACATGTTTTTGTAAACAGCTAAAATAACAAAACTTGTGTCACTGTCCAAATATTTCTGGCCCTAACTGTATGTTGCTATGCTACACTGATTCATTTATGAACACAACTGATCTCAATGGAATTAACACCTTGATTAGCCATGTAGCCATACATCTATAAGAATTGTTAAAAACAAACAAAAGGTATTAATAGGGATATAAACTGGTGCGCATGCAGCATATAAACGCATGTTCACGCTAGCCACTGAACAGAAAAAAAACACAGACAGAAACATAATAATTAAATACCCTGCAGTAAATAAATAGCATAGTACATGAAAATAATATAGAGTACTTAGTAGTGTTGAGCGATACCGTCCGATACTTGAAAGTATCGGTATCGGATAGTATCGGCCGATACCCGAAAAGTATCGGATATCGCCGATACCGATATCCGATACCAATACAAGTCAATGGGACACCAAGTATCGGAAGGTATCCTGATGGATCCCAGGGTCTGAAGGAGAGGAAACTCTCCTTCAGGCCCTGGGATCCATAGTGAGGGGTAAAATAAAGAATTAAAATAAAAAATATTGTTATATTCACCTCTCCGGCGGCCCCTGGAACATCACCGCGAGGAACCGGTGTCCGGCAGGCTTCTTTGTTCAAAATGAGCGCCTTTAGGACCTGCGGAATGACGTCGCGGCTTCTGATTGGTCGCGTGCCGCCCATGTGACCGCCACGCGACCAATCAGAAGCCGCGACGTCATTCCACAGGTCCTAAAGGCGCTCATTCTAGGAATTTATCTGAGGAATGACGTCGCGGCTTCTGATTGGTCGCGTGGCGGTCACATGGGCGGCACGCGACCAATCAGAAGCCGCGACGTCATTCCGCAGGTCCTAAAGGCGCTCATTTTGAACAAAGAAGCCTGCCGGACGCCGGTGACTCGCGGTGATGTTCCAGGGGCCGCCGGAGAGGTGAATATAACAATATTTTTTATTTTAATTCTTTATTTTACACCTCCGATACCGATCCCCGATACCACAAAAATATCGGATCTCGGTATCGGAATCCAATGTTGTCTTAAATGCCTAATGATGAAAAAAAATAATTCACCTGTGTGTAATCAAGTCTCTGTAAAAATGCACCTGCTCTGTGATAGTCTCAGGGTTCTGTTTGAAGCACAGAGAGCATCATGAAGACCAAGGAACACAACAGGCAGGTCTGTGATATTGTTGTGGAGAAGTTTAAAGCCGAATTTGGATACAAAATGTTTTCCAAAACTTTAAACATCCCAAGGAGCACTGTGCAAGCAATCATACTGAAATGGAAGGAGTATCATACCACTACAAATCTACCAAGACCCGGCTGTCCCTCTAAACTTTCATCTCAAACAAGGAGAAGACTGATCAGAGATGCAGCCAAGAGGCCCATGATCACTCTGGATGAACTGCAGAGATCTACAGCTTAGGTGGGACAGTCTGTCCATAGGACGACAATCAGTCGTACACTCCAGAAATCTGGCTTTTATGGAAGAGTGGCAAGAACAAAGCCATTTCTCAATTATATCCATAAAAAGTGTCTTTTAAAGTTTGCAACAAGCCACCTAGGAGACACACCAAACATGTGGAAAAAGGTGCTCTGGTCAGATGAAACCAAAATCGAACTTTTTGGCAACAATGCCAAATGATATCTTTGGCGTAAAAGCAACATAGCTCATCTCCCTGAACACACCATCCCCAATGTAAAAACATAGTGGTGGCAGCTTCATGGTTTGGACCTGCTTTTCTTCAGCAGGGACAGGGAAGATGGTTAAAATTGATGTGAAGATGGATGGAGCCAAATACAGAACCATTCTTGAAGAAAACCTGTTGGAGTCTGTAAAAGACCTGAGACTAGGACAGAGATTTGTCTTCCAACAAGACAATGATCCCAAACATAAAGCAAAATCTACAATGGAATAGTTCACAAATAAATGTATCCAGGTGTTAGAATGGCCAAGTCAAAATCCAGACCTCAATCCAATCAAGAATCTGTGAAAGAGCTGAAAACTGCTGTTCACAAACGATCTCCATCAAACCTCACTGAGCTCGAGCTGTTTGCCAAGGAAGAACGGGCAAGAATTTCAGTCTTTTGATGTATAAAACTGATAGAGACTTTCCCAAAGCGACTTGCAGCTGTAATCCCAGAAAAAGGTGGTGCAACAAAGTATTAAGTTAAAGGGGCCGAATAATATTGCACGCTCCACTTTTCAGTTTTTGAATTTCCACAAAAAATTTAAATAACCAATAAATTTCGTTCAACTTCACAATTGTGTCCCACTTGTTGATTCTTCACCAAAAATTTACATTTGGTATCTTTATGTTTGAAGCATGATATGTGCGAAAATGATGAAAAGTTCCAGGGGGCCGAATACTTTCGCAAGGAACTGTATACACGTCATCCCCTGACCTTACCCCCGATGTACTACAGAACGCCAGTGACGGTCTGTCCGCAGTCTTCAACATCATGATCTCTCTCTATCTGAAACTCAACCTTTCCAAAACTGAACTTCTTCAGCTCCTGCTGTCTACTAATCTCCCTAAATCTGATATCTCCCTCTCCGCTCTGCAAACAACTTTTGACTAACCGTACCTCCCACTCCCGGCTCCAAGACTTCTCCCGCATTGCGCCAATCCTCTGGAATGTTCTACCACAATGTACACAGTTTTAGGCGCTCTCTCGAAACACATCTGTTCAGAGCGGCCTATCACGCTCCCTAATCAAAGTAATTTTATGTGTGTGTTGCCCATTCACTATCTATCTGAGAATAACCCTCCGTCAAACTCTATCGCACCCAATAACACCACAAATACTGGCTTGTGACGAGCTCATGCAGCCTTTATCTATCCCATTCCATCAAGATGGCTGGACCATCATTGTAAATAAGCCCCTGTACTTTGTGTCTCCCCCCACCTCATTGTAGATTGTAAGCAGGGTCATCTTATTTTGCTTAAATTATTGTATTATTTTTGTTACTTATGACTGTTGTGTATGAACGGTTAAACTGTAAAGTGCTGCGGAATAGGTTGGCGCTATATAAAGATTATTAATATAATAATAATTATAAAGGTGTGGCCTGCCTTTCTTTGAGCTGGACATTATATTGATGTGGTCTGCCATGGCTTTGTGTCGACTAGTTGGGACCAGCCCTTCTCAGCCCTTATCCACAGTCACTTGACAAACGGTAAGATTTTTAATATTAGAGTTAGGACTGTCCCATATTGTTGTGAATTCCGTTCTTGGTTGTAAGTAGTATTTTTGTGAGTTCTGCTCTTGGGCTCCTCCTGTGGTCTTTAGTGGTATGACTGCTTCTTGGATTTAGCTTCTCAGCTGTTTCCTTTGATTGTCTTTTGGGCTCGGCTATATTAGTCTGGCCTTAGCCCTCATTCAATGCCAGTTGTCAATTGTCTCTGCCTGGAGTCATTGCTCTTTGGATTGTCCTGACACTCTGACCAAGTTCTGCAAAGCTAAGTCTTTCCATGTCCTTTGCAGTTCACTTATTGTGGACTTGTTGTTTTGTACTGTCTTGTTTTTTGCTCATTTGTCCAGTTTATCAGTATGGATCTATTTAGCTAAACTGGAAGCTCTGGGCAGCAGAGTTTGCCCTCCACACCTTTAGTAGGTGTGGAGATTTTTGCATTTCTCTGCGGTGGACTTTTTCTAGTTTTTTCTACTGACCGCACAGAGCTCTTTTCTGTACTTTCCATTTTAGCTAGAAGTGGCCTCCTGTGCTCAATCTTGTTTCATACTACTTATGTCATTTCCTTCTCCTCTCACAGTCATTACATGTGGGGGGCTGTCTTTCCTTTGGGGATTTTCTCTGAGGCAAGATAGTTTTCCAGCTTCTATCTTTAGGGGTAGCTAGCTCTTAGGCTGTGACGAGTTGCCTGGGGAGCGTTAGGAGCAATTCACGGCTGCTTCTAGTTGTGTGTTGAGCTTAGGGTCTGCGGTCAGTATAGATACCACCTGCTCAGAGCTAGTCTCATGTCGCTCCATAATCACCAGACCATAACACATATATGATCACATTTTTTAAATTAAGAACATGTTAACTAAGTACCGTATATTATTTTCATGCACTATGCTATTTAGTTATTTACTGCAGGGCATTTAATCATTATGTTTCAGTCTTTGGTTTTATCTATAAGAATTGTGTAGTTTTTTTGCTTATTTGTTATATAGGTGACAATGAAATGCTTGTAGCGGTTCTATACATGTTTAGACAGTCACAAGAGGTCAGTCGACCGGCACTGAACGAGCTCTCTCTCACTTAGACCTCAATAAATTCTCCTTAGAGACCAGACGAAGTAAGCTTCTTCTGAAGGCTGGGAGGTGCATGCACTAGAAGCAGCTGAATCACCAATACATGAAGAAATGAATGAAAGCAGCACTCACCCGTTATCTTCAATGATAATATAGTCCTTTATTGACCGTGGCTCAACATTCCCAGCTAGGAACAAGGCAGGCTACAACATGAAGAGGGAGCGGTGAGGGAGGGTGCAGAGACGAGACAGACGACGGCCGTTTTGCGAACAATCGCTTCAACGGGTCCAGTAAGTTGTGTTAGTGACGTCATATCCTCTTATAGGAGTCGACGTACTGCTTACCACATATGTGTGCAATTAACAATTAGTAAAAACAACTTAACTCATTCTACAATCTCAGTTTACTAACGGATCTAGAGAAAAACCGCCATGTCTAATTTATCGTTAAGACCCCAAGATCCTTGTGCGTCAGTTTTTAAAATCCAATGAGCTTCGCGCTGTAATAATAATTTATTATGATTGCCTCCTTGCTGAGGGAATTTAACTACCTCTAAGCCGGCAAAACTAAGGGAACTAGGGTCGCCGCCATGCGCATCATGTATGTGTTTTACTAGGCGCACACGACCCTTCCCTGTGAGCACAGAATTATAGTGCTCGCGAAACCTAACATATAGGGGTCTTATGGTTTTACCGATATAAAATCGGTGACAAGGGCAGTAGATAACGTATACCACAAATTTACATTTACATGTTATGAAGTCTTTTACGAAATGAAAAAAAGTGCCTATTTTGAGGGGGTTAGTAATATTATGGAGGTGACACATAATGCAACCACCGCACCTGAAATTACCTTGCGGGAGCGATTTTTTCATCCAGCTGTTGGTATCAGCAGACAGCCGGTGTTTTACTACCAAGTCGCCTAAATTTACTGTTCGTTTATAGGCAAAACGAGGGATACAAGTGGTTAAATCGCGAAAATCGGTATCATTTTTAATCACGTGCCAATTTTTTCGGATGGCTGCATGGATGTTATCATCGAGTGGGCTATGTTTATATAAAAAAGTAAAAGTCCCATTTTCTTTACGATTATTCAGCGTGCTATTATTCCCTCTACTCTTATTCCTCCCTTTTTTTAAAAGATCCACTTGGGTTAAATTGGCAGCCCTTTGTTCTGCCTTTTGCAGTATGTGATTAGGATAACCTCTATTTCTAAAGCGCAATTTGAGATCCTCCAGCTGCTTTTTATAACTATCCTCACAGTTATTAATTTTTCTTAGTCTTACCATCTGGCTATATGGGATGCCACACTTAGTGTGAACTGGATGAGCGCTCTGAAAATGCAACACATTATTAGTCGCCGTTGTTTTTCTGTGGACACTGTTGATCCTGCCTTCCTCTATCTCTATTTTTACATCCAGAAATTCTAGTTGTTTATCTCCAAATACAGACGTAAATTTCATATTTTGATCGTTATTATTATTTAAGAAGCTGACAAAATCGTTAAACGTGCGTTCTCCTCCGTCCCACACAATGAAAACGTCATCCGCAAAACGCAGATAAAGGCGTATATGCTTTAAGTTTGGATTAAGGGCTCCGGTGACGTGCTTCTCCTCAAACGCTGCAAGAAACAGGTTCGAGAAAACGCACGCCACCGGGGTACCCATCGCGGTACCAACCCTTTGACTGTTCCATTTATCCAAAAACTTAAAAGTGTTATTGCACAGCACAAACTCAAGTCCTTCCAGCACAAACGAAACAAAGTCATGATCTTTATCTGTATTAAGAAGAATACGTTGGATAGCTTCCAAGCCTTTTTGTTGTGGTATTCTCGTATACAGTTTAACAATGTCAATCGAAGTTAGGGCGAAGGTGGGTTGCCAAACAAAGTCCTTAAGCGCCAGCAGGAAGTCACCTGAATCTTTAACGAACGAAGGTATTTTCATCAACAGGGGTTTCAACAACCAATCTAAAAACTGGGACAACGGCTCAGTCACTGAATTCTTGCCTGAAACTATTGGGCGTCCAGGGGGTCGCTCCGCATTCTTATGAATCTTTGGGATACTGTACCAGGTGGGGAAATGTGGGAATTCAGGTATTAATTTCTCTGCTCGTTTTTTAGAAATAGTCCCCTTTTCTACATATTTTCGTAACAGTGTTCTCAGCTTTTGTTTGATACTGTTAGTCGGATTATTGGGTAGAAGAGAATATGTGTTAGAGTCATTTAGTTGGGACAAAGCCACCTCGATGTAATACGCTTTATCTAAGATGACCAGGTTGCCGCCTTTATCGGCTTTTCTAATAATGACATCATCCCACTTCTGTATTTCTTTCAGGGCTCTTTTCTCTTCAAATGACAAATTGGATTGAGGTTGTCTATATAATATTGCGTCTATATCTTTAATCACCAACTCCTGAAAAAGATCTATATTATTACCGGGTGATATAGGAGGCATCCAGCTAGATTTTATACCCCCTATAAAAGGGTTTGCTGGACCGTGTATAAAAGCCATTTGCCGATCATCATGAACCTCTTCAGAGTCCTCACTTAACCCCGCTAGTAATGTGCTCATTTCAATATCCCCTTGATCCATGACAGGATATACATGTTTAGCCTCTTCCCGTCATATGGCATGCTGTTACTGTACTTAAAGAGAACCTGTCAAGTGGAAAGACGCTATAAACCTGCAGATATTGGAGTAATCTTTAGGTTAATAGAGTTGCGAACCTGCCCGACACTTAGAGCCCTGCTACTGGGAAGAAATTAACTTTATTCTTCCTGGTGACAGTTGGGTTTCAGTCACAGGGGCAGTGCCTTCACAGGATCAGTTAACCCTCTGTGTTCCGATACTAACCTAGCAATGATGATGCCAATGATTAGCTACATGGGAGATTTAGCAGGCAGACCTCTGTGTATAGAGAGTGATGGCGGTAACTGCGCCCCCCCCTGACTTACAGCCGGCTCTAATACTGAGCTGCTGTCAGTCAGTGCTGAGGGTGAGGTTGCAGCCCCCACTCTCTATACACAGAGCTCTGCCTGCTAAATCTCCCATGCAGCTAATCATTGGCATCATATTTTCTATGTAAATATCGGAAGCCTTTTGATTATTAATACTGCTATTGCACTACATACTTATACGCACTATGGGATATGGAGTTTCTTTTATTTGACAACAGGAACCTTTTCCTTCTAAGTGTCGTTATCAACTTTCAAATAATACTATTAACTACAGACTTTTCCGCTTTCCCTCTTCTATAGGCACTTCTGTTTTTATGCTCTTCATGAATTTCTTATGTATTGATTAATTGTTTAATAAACTTGTAACTTTTGCTTTTCTCTGGATTTTGTATTCACTTTGTTTGTCCTTGGAAACCTTATCATCTTCAATTGGAAACAATTAAATATGCTGTTAGAAGTTTTATCCGCTACCCCCGAATCCAAAAATGCATCACGTACTTTACTGGGTGCAGTAGTTGCGACACAAAGTTTTTAGCTGTAGCATGAAGGGGTAACAGGGCTGGTTTTCTGTGGGCCCGAACTGAGTTCTCTTTGCCCTGAAACCTCTCATCTACACAGAAGTCAGACAGGCATGTGGGGTGCGGTGGAGTTTGTACCCCACTCACTGCTCCTTCTGGAGTTCTGGTTACTTTCCCGTCCGTGTGACTATGTCCAGCTGTAGCGTCAAATATGACAGGAGACCATAAGTCTGGCTCAGCAGGTTCGGCTTTACTGGGAAATACGGTTACAAACAGTTGCGGCATACATATTGAAACAGAGTCCCTTTTTAGTGATGTTCCCTTGGTCCTGTGTATTATCAGTTCTTGCCTCCTTTATGCCCGACCTGCCCCTGCCTCAACATCTTCTGTTGTTCCCAGGAGCTTACTAGCTGGCATAACAGTTTCCCTGAAGCCCACCATCCTTTCCTTTTGCTGGGAGACTGATACAGTTGTGTTTAAAAGTTTACATGCACCCGCAGAATTTTTGCTTCCTTTGCCTTTTTTCAGAGAACATGAATGATAACACCAAAACTTTTTCTCAGCTCTTGGGTAGTGATTGGGTGAAGCTATTTATTGTCAAACTACTGTGTCTTCTCTTTTTAAATCATAATGACAACCCAAAATATCCAAATGACCCTGATCAAAAGTTTACATACCCTGGTGATTTTGGCCAAATAACATACGCAGAAGTTGACACAAATGGGTTTGAATGGCTACGAAAGGAAATATCCTCACCTGTGACCTATTTGCTTGTAATCAGTGTGTGTGCATAAAACCTGAGTGAGTTTCTGGGATCCAGACAGACTCTTGCATCTTTTATCCAGCCACTGACGTTAATGGATTGTGATAGAGAAAAAGTGGGGCTGACAGCACTGACACAAAAGGGCGCTCGTTCCTTTGTCCAGGGAACCAACCTGGATATACGTGTAAGCATGCTTGATAAAGACCAGGATACTGGTCGAAACGTTGCTTCTACATGGATCAATAAAGATTTCGTTTTGATACTACAACACCCGATTGGAGCGCTGTTCATCTCTTCTCTTTGGGTTAATGGATTGTGAGTCATGAGGAAAGCAAAAGTATTGTCGACAGATCTACGGGAAAATGTAGTTGAATTGAATAAAACACGAAAGGGATACAAAAAGATATCCAAGGAACTGATCAAGCCAGTCAGTAGCGTTCAAACTGTGATTAACATATGGAAAATCAGGGGCTCTGTAAAAACAAAACCACGGTCAGGTAGACCAACAAATCATGATCATATGACTCGTGATAACAGTGTTAGGTAATGTGAGTTATATGATCATTATGTATTTTGTTTGCATGGAGCGCACACTCGATCTGTGCACGAACCCCAAGTCCGCTGACTTCCAGTCCTGGGAAGCGCAGGAACATACTGCAGTCAATTACCTGACTGCACTGCTGGCTTGCATGTCATTTACCAGAAGACGTGGGTCATATGGTGGTCACGTGTATGGTGGGTGGAGAACCAATACACACGTAGCCAAATCAGAAATCCACAAGGCCCATATAGAGTACAACATGATTAGTGACGATAACATCCTATTGGTCAGCAGCGGATATAAAAACTAGCGGTACCTCTCCTTCCACACACACCCCCTGAAGAAGGAAATAAGAAACGTGCATTGGGGTGGAGGGAGACAGTGCCAGAACATGTAGCAGCACATCAGACACTTTCAAAGATCCTAAGGATATACAGTGCCTTGCAAAAGTATTCGGCCTCCTGGAACTTTTCAACCTTTTCCCACATATCATGCTTCAAACATAAAGACACTAATTGTAATTTTTTGGTGAAGAATTAACAACAAGTGGAAGACGATTGTAAAGTTGAACGAAATATTTTAGTAATTTTAAATTTTTGTGGAAATTCAAAAACTGAAAGTTGGGCGTGCAATATTATTCTGTCCATTTAACTTAATACTTTGTTGTGCCACCTTTAGCTGTGATTACAGCTGCAAGTCACTTGGGGTATGTCTCTATCAGTTTTGTACATTGAGAGACTGAAATTCTTGTCCATTCTTCCTTGGCAAACAGCTTGAGCTCAGTGAGGTTTGATGGAGATCGTTTGTGAACAGCAGTTTTCAGCTCTTTCCACAGATTCTCGATTGGATTGAGTTCTGGACTTTGACTTGGCCATTCTAACACCTGGATACGTTTATTTGTGATCCATTCCCTTGTAGATTTAGCTTTATGTTTGGGATCATTGTCTTGTTAGAAGACAAATCTCTGTCCCAGTCTCAGGTCTTTCAGAGACTCCAACAGGTTATCTTCAAGAATGGTCCTGTATTTGGCTCCATCCATCTTCCCATCCATTTTAACCATCTTCCCTGTCCCTGCTGAATAAAAGCAGGCCCAAACCATGATGTTGCTACTATAGTGGGGATGGTGTATTCAGGGTGATGAGCTGTGTTGCTTTTACGCCAAACATATCATTTGGCATTGTTTCATCTGACCAGAGCACCTTCTTCCACATGTTTGGTGTGTCTCCCAGGTGGCTTGTTGCAAACTTTAAATGACACTTTTTTGTTGTGTTCCTTGGTCTTCATGATGCTCTCTGTGCCTCAAACAGAATCCTGAGACTATCACAGAGCAGGTGCATTTATACGGAGACTTGATTACACACAGGTGGATTATATTTATCATCATTAGGCATTTAGGACAACATTGGATCATTCAGAGATCCATAATGACTTCTGGAGTGAGTTTGCTGCACTG
The DNA here is from genome assembly GCF_032444005.1 of Ranitomeya imitator. Classification (NCBI taxonomy): domain Eukaryota; kingdom Metazoa; phylum Chordata; class Amphibia; order Anura; family Dendrobatidae; genus Ranitomeya; species Ranitomeya imitator. The sequence goes on along the minus strand of NC_091287.1, from coordinate 426,693,950 downwards.
AAAGTAAAGGGGCCGAATAATATTGCACGTCCCACTTTTCAGTTTTGGAATTTCCCAAAAATTTGAAATAACTAATAAATTTCGTTCAACTTCACAATTGTGTTGCACTTGTTGTTGATTCTTCACCAAAAATTTACATTTGGTATCTTTATGTTTGAAGCATGATATGTGGGAAAAGGTTGAAAAGTTCCAGGGGGACAAATAATTTTGAAAGGCGCTGTAGGTAATAATTCATTATTCATTCTCATTTTTGATACCTATTCTGTTTATTAAATAATAAGCCACTTGGCATATATTACAGAAGTATATTTAAACTGGAATAGAGTTGCCTTTATAGGATCTTTGCTGTATATCAATTAGGCCTAAATGGGTTGCGTTCTGGCATGTCTACCTTTGACACAAGAGGCACCTTGGTATCTGTTGTCTTAAAGGGAATTTTTTGGAAATTTACTGGTGAGATTTTTGTGTATTTAATAAAAAATTGCAATATTTTTAATCTTTTTTGTAAGTGGTTATCTTTGTATGTACTAGCAGTGAATTGCCATTAGTTCATACTAATTAATTTGATTTAGTATGTTTATGATACCACAGTACTTGGACCTTGGTTTTTGATATTTTCTAAGATTACATAGCATAAAGCTGCTGTCAGATCCCTTTTAAAGGGTTTGATATTGCGAAAAAGAATAATTATCTATTTGTGGCATGTCATTTGAGGTAGTTTTCTGCCTTCTAGAAGAGAGCTATATTTAAAAGAACCAGTCATGTCCTGAAATGCTATTTACTTGCAGATAAAGGGTTAAATGGCAGGTACAAATTATTAACATCATGCATGGATGCCTAACTGAAGCAGTGGATACAGCGAAAAAAATAACTTATGTCTACCCTGCGGCCACTCGCTTTCATACATTGGAGTTGTGCAGAGAGCCGATATACTGCATATTCACTGCTTAGTAGCGTTCTGTTGCTACTGCCCTGCATCCTGACTGATGTCCTGCTCTTCAGCATGACTGTAACCACCCTCTGCCCTGCTCCAATGAAACAACTGTCCACAGGGAGGATATAAGTCATAGTCATAGTTAGCAAGGCCGAAAAAAGACATTTGTCTTGTGACTATAATGCTCTCATCATGTGTATCCAGACCTATTTTATTGCACCTACTGTGTGCCTTGGCAGCCGCTGCCTGGCACTGGCTGCTGCATGTAAGTTTATCAATAACTAGGATCCCCAAGTCTTTCTCCATCTCAGATTTACCCAGTGGTTTCCCGTTCAATGTGTATTGGTGATATTGATTTCTACTTCCCATCTGTATAATCTTACATTTATCATTGTTAAGCCACATCTGCCACCTTTCGGCCCAAGTTTCCAACTTATCCAGATCCATCTGTAGCAGAATACTATTGTTAGGGCTGGCGGAATGCACCGAGTAAATAGAGAGAGATGTTATTTGGTGCGTTCGCAGCCCGGGGTCCACCGTGGAGGAGAGAACCTGCTGCTGGCAAATGGCGGCCCTATATGGCGGTAGAAGCGAACTCTGTTACTTCACAGAGTCGCCTAGAGAGAGCACTGTGTCCTTTTAACCTCACAGGAGTACACAGTGACAGCCGAGCAGATAGCAGTTTTGTGGTTACGCATTCGAACAATCTCCTCACCAGAGAAGCCGGTATTCTAGGGCTTATTTCAGCCGGAGCCCTAAATCCACACACACAATCTCCTCATCGGAGGGCCCCCCCCCCTCCTTGGACCTCTCTACGCTCGAAGGCAGCAATGAGCTGCGGAGCCTAAATGTGCTCAGCAGGCTCCCAGGACCTGTTCTCAGGACCATAACCCTTCCAGTCCACCAAATAACATTTGTTGCCATGTACCACCTTGCACCCCAAAATAGCGTTCACCTCGTAATCGTCCGTAGACGAACCCAACATCCCGGCAGATGACTCAGAAAACCGGGACATGTATACGGGTTTCAAGAGGGACACATGAAAGGTGTCAGTGATACCCAGGCATGGAAGAAGGGCTAAACGGTAGACCACAGGGTTAACCTGTTCAAGGACCTTGAAAGGGCCCAAGTAGCGAGGTGCAAACTTAGTGGACTCAACTTGCAGCCTGATGTTATGGGCGGAGAGCCACACTAAGTCACCAGGAGCAAAAGTCGGAGCGGGGCGCCGATGTGCATCGGCGGAGGACCTCATTCTCTCCTTGGAGGCCCGAATGGCATCCTGAGTGCGGTCCCAAATATCTCATGCCTTTACAGCCCAGTCTGCCACCCTGGAGTCAGCGGAAGACACGGGCATAGGCACAGGTACCCATCGATGCTGACCATAGTTAAGGAGGAATGGGGTTTGTCCAGTGGAGCCGACTACGGCGTTGTTCAGCGCAAACTCCACCTACGATAGCAAAGATGCCCAGTCATCCTGCCTGGCTGAGACAAAATGTCGCAGATATGTGACCAAGGTCTGATTGGCCCTCTCTACCAACCCATTCGTCTCGGGATGATATGCGGAAGAGAGATTCAACTCAATGCTGAGAAGACGACAAAGCTCTCTCCAGAACCAAGACGCAAACTGGGGCACCAAATGCACCATTTTAAAAAAACTGTTCGGTAATAACCCAAATGATGGTACCGCCACGAGACTTGGGCAAACCCTCCACAAAGTCCATCCCGACCATCTCCCATGGCCTGTTTGCCACCGGCAAGGGATAGAGTAACCCAGCTGGCCGTTGTCGAGGAGACTTATTTTTGGCGCAGGAGACACACACCCGAATATAATCCCTGACGTCACGGACCATATGTGGCCACCAGTATGTCCTCGCCAGCAGCTCAGATGTCCTCTTTGTCCCAAAGTGTCCACCCACCCTGGATGAATGAGCCCAAGAGAGAACCTCCGGTTGCAAATTAATGGGTACAAAAGTCTTACCCGGAGGCACAGACTCTAGCAAAACCGGAGCTACGGTTCTCAGGCTCTCAGAAGGGACAATAAGCCGAGGCTCCCCTTCCTCCTCCTCAGATGACACAACGGAGCGAGAGAGGGCATCAGCACAAATGTTCTTCTCCCCAGCGAGATAATGGAGGGTGAAGTGGAACCAGGAGAAGAACAAGGACCATCTGGCCTGACGAGAATTTAGCCGCTGGGCTGTTTGTAAGTATACCAAATTTTTGTGGTCCGTGAAGACTTGCAAGGGAAAGGGAGCCCCTCCAAAAGATGTCTCCACTCCGAGAAAGCCAACTTCATTGCTAGCAACTCCCTGTCTCTGATGGAATAATTCCTCTCCGCTGGTGTGAAGGTCTTGGAGAAGAAGAAGCAAGGATGCTTCCGACCTTGAGCATCCTTTTGGAAGAGGACTGCTCCAGCACCAACGGATGAGGCATCCACCTCCATTATAAATGGCTTATCAACATCGGGACAATGTAGGATGGGAGCGCTAGCAAAATGAGACTTAATAGAAGAGAAAGCCTTGGAGACCTCCTCAGACCACAAATTGGGATTTGCTCCCTTCTTGGTGAGGGCTACCAAGGAAGCTAGCAAAGTTGAGAAGTGGGGAATGAACTGGCGATAGTAATTGATGAACCCCATAAAGCGCTGCACTGCTTTAAGAGAATGAGGTTCTTGCCAGTCCATCACAGCCTGTAGTTTGGCAGGATCCATAGCCAATCCCTGGGCGGAGATGATATAGCCCAGGAAAGGTAAAGAAACCTGCTCAAACATGCACTTCTCCAACTTTGCATAGAGGGAATTTGCCCGTAAGAGGTCGAAGACTCTGCCAACATCTCTCCAGTTGGAGTCAATATCTGGAGAGAAGATGAGAATATCATCCAGATAGACTATGACTGAGATGGAGAGCATATCCCGGAAGATGTCGTTGACAAAGTTTTGGAAAACAGCTGAGCAATTACAGAGCCCGAAGGGCATCACCAGATACTCATAGTGCCCATCCCTGGTATTAAATGCTGTCTTCCATTCACCCCCCTCATGGATGCGAATCAGGTTATAAGCACCCCGCAGATCTAATTTGGTAAATACCCTTGCTCCCCGTAACCTATCAAAAAGCTCAGAGATCAGGGGCAGTGGCTACTTTTTCTTAACATTGATGGCGTTAAGACCCCTGTAGTCTATGCAAGGACGTAACTCTCCGTTCTTCTGTTCTGTAATGAACCCTCTTGCCAAATTCTCCTGGATGTATTGGGACATATTCCCGCTTCCGGGAGAGAGAGGGGATAGACCCGTCCCCATGGAGGTTCTGCCCCAGGCAGGAGATCAATAGGACAGTCATAGGGACGGTGAGGCGGAAGGGTCTCCGCAGCCTTTTTTGAAAAGTCGTCTGCATAAGAGAAGAAAGATCTGAGGGTATGTCGGTAGTGGAAACCTGAACGCACTCCCTCACACATCAGCCCTTACGTGATTCACTCCAACCCAATATCCTCCCAGAGGTCCACTCAATATGTGGGGAGTGGAAACGGAGCCAGGGTATTCCCAGCAGAATCTCGTCCATTCCCTCGGGAAGGACAAGAAGGCGAAATAAACTCCTGGTGCGAAGGGGACATGGATAACGTGAAAGGGACAGTCTGGTGTGTGATTTGTGAGGGAAGTGTCGACCCATTCACTACTCTGACAGTCACCGATTTAGCGAGCATCACCAGAGGTATTGCCTGGCGCTGAGCAAAAGCAGAGGACATGAAATTCCCCTCTGCTCCAGAGTCCACACAAAGCTCAACTGTCCGAGTGGATGAGCCTAACATGATTGTCCCTTTAAAGGACAGCTTGGAGGAAAATGCCGCTGTGTCTAGTGAACCTCCTCCAACGGTTACTAGACGCGATCGTTCTTTCGACCGCCGTGGACATTTATTTGCATAATGTCCCAGCTGTTGACAATTTTTACAGACCACGGGTACTCGAGCGGTCCGAGACTTTGGTCAAGCTCGAGAAACCTCCATGGCCTCATGGGAGTCAGACGCCTGAACGGAAGATTCTAGAGGTCTGGCGAAGGTGGGAGCCAGCCGAAACCTCTGCCTACACTGGGTCCGCTCTAACCTCCGCTCGTTAAAATGGAGGTCAATGTGGGTAGATATAGAAATGAGCTCCTCCAGTGTGGCGGGAATCTCCCTGGTGGCTAAGGCGTCCTTCACATGGTCTGCCAGTCCTTTCCAGAACACCGGAATAAGGACTTTATCCGGCCACTCCAGCTCAGAGACCACAGTCTGGAATTGGACGGCGAACTGGCTGACCATGGACGAACCCTGTGCTAAATCTCTCTTCGGCTTATCATCCCGAGACGAATAGGTAGGTTGAGAGAGCCAATCAGACTCTGGTCACTTATTTGCGACATTCTGTTTCTGCTAGGCAGGATGACTGGGCATCCTTGTTACCATGGGCAGAGTTTGCCCTTAACAACGCTGTAGCCGACTCCACCGGTCAGACTCCTTTCCTCCTTAACTACGGCCAGCATCCGCGGGTTCCTGTGCCTATGCCCGTGTCCTCTGCTGACTCCAGGGTGAAAGACTGGGCAGTGGAGGCATGAGACATTTGGGACCGCACTCAGGATGCCATCCGGGCCTCCAAGGAGAGAATGAGGTCCTCTGCCGATGCACATCGGCGCCCTGCCTCGACCTTTGCTCCTGGCGACTTAGTGTGGCTCTGCGCTCGTAACATCATGCTGCGTGTTGAGTCCACTAAGTTTGCTCCTCGCTACTTGGGTCCCTTCAAGGTCCTCGAACAGGTTAATCCTGTGGTCTACCGTCTGGCCCTTCCTCCACGCCTAGGTATCACCGACACCTTTCATGTGTCCCTCTTGAAGCCCGTATACATGTCCCAGTTTTCTGAGTCATCTGCCGGGTCATCGGGTTCGTCTACGGACGATTACGAGGTGAACGCTATTTTGGGGTGCAAGGTCGTTTGTGGCAAAAAATTTTATTTGGTGGACTGGAGGGGTTACGGTCCTGAGGATAGATCCTGGGAGCCTGCTGAGCACATTCGGGCTCCGCAGCTCATTGCTGCCTTCGAACGTAGCAAGGCCCAGGGAGGGGGGCCTAGGAGGGCGGTAGTGTTAGGGGTCGAGTTCCTGCCTCTGCACAGTGGGAATCTCGGGCCATCTCCGCTGTGGTCTCCCATTTTTCTCCTGCCACAGTGGAGCCTGCTCAGCAGAGACATCGATCCCAGCGTCTTGCTCAGTCTGACTCTGTGCTAAGAGTTACTGCTGCATTTCCTGCTTCTGCCATTGAAGTCAGTGCTGGCCAGCGGCGAGCAGACGCTTCTGGGACTAAGTCCTGCTTTTCACGTTCTGAGCATGCCCAGAGTAAGATCTCTCAGTGGAGATCAAAGGTCACATGATCAGATACTGCAACTAAGGTCTTTGGTACTTCTTGGAAGGTTCTTGTAGGTGCTAGGACTAAGTCCTGCTTTGCAATCTGAGCATGCCCAGGGCAAGATCTCTCAGTGGAGATCTGGGGTCACATGCTCAGGTACTGCAGCAACTCCATTGGTCCTTCTTTGAAGGTCCTAAACGTGCTGCAACTATTTAAGGTCGCATGGCCGCACACTAGTATTGTCTTTTGTTATGTGCTTTGCACCAGTGTGGTCACGTGAGAGTGTGTTCAGGGACCCGGCTGAAATAAGCCCCTAGAATGCTGGCACCTCCAGTGAGGAGTTTGTCTTTGAATGTATTCAGGGACCCGGCTGAAATAAGCCCCTAGAATGCTGGCTCCTCCGGCGAGGAGTTTTGTGTACATGCGTGACCAATGACTGCTCTCTGTTTGGGCAGTTAGCCTGTGCCTCTGTGGAGTCTAACAGGGCACAGTGTTTCTCTTTCACGGCTACTCGGTGAATTAACTGAGTTAGTCTATACCGCCATATAGTACCGCCGTTTGCCAGCAGCAGGTACTCCTGCACGGTGGATCCCAGGCTGTGAACGCACCAATATCAATAAAAACATCTCTATTTACTCAGTGCGTTCCGCTAGCCCTAACACATTGTCCCAGTCAACCAGATTAAGGGCATCTCTAAGCTGGTCAAACTTTGCCTTCCTAAAGTTCAGTGTTTTTGTGACTCCCTCACAAGTCCCCCTTGCGAAAGACAAGTGAAACTGTACAATATTGTGGGCGCTATTTCCTAGATGCCCAATGACCTGCAGATTTGTTATTCTGTCAGGTCTATTAGATAGCATTAGGTCTAAATGTTGTGCACCTCTGATTGGATTCTGCAATTGTGAAAGATAATCAAGAAAAATTATTAGCAGAAACTTGTTACCTTTATGGGTTTCGCAGGTCTCTAACCCATACATAAACCAAGTTTATTCTCTCTTTGTAGCCGATGCTCTTGTAAGGCAAATAGGCATGATTTACACACTGTTCACCCACAGATTATTCCTATATCTGCACGTAAATGGCATTTCTGGCCGTGATATCCTTCTGACTTGGAAACAGATATGGTAACACAAGCCTAGTAATATAACTAATAATAATCACTAAAATACATTTTCTATACAGAAAAACACCAATATATGGATGAATGCTGGTGGCAATGTTTATTAAAGAGTTAATCAATTGAAAAAAAACCAGTATTAAATTTGAGTTAACGGGGTGATCTGAAACGAAAGTTGATTTTAATTTTATCTATCTATCTTCTATATATTTATTGAAACAATCTAATATTTTTTAAAATATTGTAATTGAAAAGTTCCTACCATTCCCTCTATACTCTATTTAAGCAATGTTTGGAGAGCAGAAACCAACTACGGCCTCGGAAATGATGTCACTGATGATGCCTCTGTGCTTGATGCATTCTTTCCTTTATAATGACAGTGCGTTCTCTTGCTGGCTCATAATTTCTCATTAGAGCAGGTGAGGGACTGAACTGTGACTGCAATTTAAAAAGGAATTGACAACTAACGCATGCTCAGTAGAGTGGGGTCAAGGTCAGCCTTGAAATGGACATCACTGATGATACTTCTTTACAGGGTGCAGAAAGCAGATGTGTCAGTAAACACAGCACTGGCCCCCTTATAACATCCTGAGTATACCAGCTTGATTTGGGATTCTCAAACAAAACACCATAAGAGAAAAACTGCTGGGAGATAGGCCCTCCAATTCACCATTTGTATATACTTTTAAGTCACTTTCTTTTTTTGTTTTTTTTTGGTATTAGCTAACATTTTTACATCAACCTCATCAAAATGGCACACACGATTCATTAATTTGGCACAAATTAAAAAATGTGCTTTTTTCCCACTCATAAACTCTTTTTGCAAGCGCCAACTTCAAGCGCCAACAGTCACAAAAATAGTGTCAAAATATTGGTGTACTGAAAAATACACTGGGAAAAATGAGGGGTAGGGGAAATTTGCTACTTTTTTGCGAAGTAGCAATTGATGAATGAGGTGAAAACATCTGCAATTGCTAGGTTCCACCCACAAAGCGGAAAACAAACAAACAAAAAAAAGGCCGTCCACATATAAAACAAAATAAAAAAAGTTGTAAAAACAATAATAAATTGGGCACAAACAAAAAAGGCACAAAACTCACAAAACTACAAAACGCAGGCACAAAGGCATTGATGAATCGGGGGCCATACAGCAGTAAGTTCGGATTAAAATCAGCTTTAGTTTCGACCACCCTTTTAATGTAAACCAAGCTTTAGTAAACCACCATGAACTTATTATAAACACTGTTTCCACCTAGTAATAACTGGGCGACTGACATCTTATTAACAAACATTATGACCAATCTTTTTAAAGGGATTTCTTCAGGCAACCAGATTACCGGACAGCAGATTTATTCCTCCTGCATCCAGAGCCCATGGACCAATCACCAGGAGGCTCCAGACAGCATGAGCCTAGAGAAAAAGATCCTGCAGACTGCTCGTGCTCACATAGTTAGCCCCACATTGAACTAATAACTACGAAGCACTGTGTTACCATGATTTTCCCCTAGCGATTCACAGCATGGGCTCCTACGGGTACTACAATATTGGGTATGTCAGTAAACAAACATTCATTTTCTAACTTTCGGCAATAGCTTTTCTAGACGACTGACCTTCTTTAGTTAAAAAGTATGCATATAGTTGTCAGACATCGATAAAGAAAATGGTTCTTCCCACAGAGAGATGTATGATGTCGGCAGCTGAACATTGACATTCAGTGCTGAAATTATGTTTCAGATTGGTTGGTGCAATTAACTATGGTAGAGGGACAACTAGGATTAGGCAAGACTCCAATACAATTTTTAACTCTCCATATGTGCCTTTGTATCCTAATTCTAGACCCTTAGGAATTTATCGGGGAAAGTCTGTTAAAGTATATTTAAAGGGGTTATCCAGGATTATTTCATTTTTTTACTAAAGGTCGAAGAACTACGTAAATGTCCGGAACTGACATTCAATCAGCATGGTGTCAGTGGTCATGCTCGTCAACAAAGCAGCACGGAAGAAGAAGTTGACATGTTGACATGGAACATCTAAATTGCTAACAGGAACATTTGGTGACGAGCCGGCGGCGAGAACAAGCAGGTACTTGCCTTTGTTAGCAACAATATTCCTGTTAGCTTTTAGGCTCATAGTAAAAAAATAAATTAGTCATAAACAACCTCTTTAAGGTGTCTTATAACAGATGCCTGTGCATATTACATCCACAGGCTTTAATACATCAAAATACATAACTATTCCACTATTCCTATGTATGTTAAATAAAATAAAAGGGAATCTGTCATATCAGAAACGCTAACAAACTGCAGATATAGGGCTCATATGCAGGTCAATAGAGGTAAAAGGGTGCATGACTGAGGCAGTGAAAGTGCAACACTTCAGTCACATGTAATGGAAAAAGGGAAGACCTACTACAGGGAGACGGCACATTCACACTAAACTGGTCCTTGTGCAGACTGGAAAGACTTTAGCCACACAACACCACCTGGATCATTAAAAGGCCTTTAAGGGATTTAGCAAACTTCTTAAGGAAACAGAGTGGAGGCCTCAACATACAGCTAACACGAGAAGGGGAAAGTGTGCAGGGAGATACAAAAACTAAAATACGTTCATATAGGGTTGAGAGGAAAGGCTAAGGAAAGCCAAAAATAAAGGAATCAAGTATAACCTCCCAGGAACCTAAATAAGTGAAATGAAGACGAACTGGGAATCAAAACAAATTGACTCGCATTAAGAATTCAACTGGGGTCTACCATGCAAGATAAAGCACCTTAACTCCTAAACCCAAGTCCACCTATCAGTATAGCCAGCAAGGAAGTGCAGTGAAGGGAGAACATACAAAATACAACCAGATTGTGATAGGGCAGACCAAAAGAGGAAAATGAAAAACATCTATAGTGGAGCAAATCAAGGATGGGGAACAAAGACAACTGGAACAATCAGCATTTGGACAGGGAAGAAAAGGCAATAGCTTAGCAGACAAAGGAAACGAACACACAGCAACAGGTCAGCGGATAGAATCCCCAAACCGAACCATGACATTATTAGCTATCAGCTTTCTCTGCATTGCAGAGCGAGCTGTCAGTCAAAAGGCCAGGCATGTATACAGCAACCTCTCACAGTATAGTAAGGCCTGACTTTAAGGGTATGTTCACACGTTCCTGATTTCCATCCTTTTTTTTTCAGGACTGTTTTTTTAAAAACTGCAGCTCTTGGCAGAAAACGCAGGTCCTTTTTTTGGTCCTTTTTTTGTCCTTTTTTGATGCGTTTTTTGATGCGTTTTTTGATCCTTTTTTATCCTTTTTTTATGCAGTTTTCTATGCAGAGTCTGTGTGTTTTCTAGGAAGTTTTTTAGAGTTAAAATGGCTGAAAATACCCTAACCCTAACCCTACCCCTAACCCTAACCCTACCCCTAACCCTAACCCTACCCCTAACCCTACCCCTAACCGTACCCCTAACCCTACCCCTAACCCTAACCCTAACCCTACCCCTAACCCTACCCCTAACCCTATTCTAACCTTAGTGGAAAAAAAAAATTTCTTAATTTTTTTTTATTGTCCCTACCTATGGGGGTGACAAAGCGGGGGGGTGTCATTTACTATTTTTTTTTATTTTGATCACTGAGATAGATTATATCTCAGTGATCAAAATGCACTTTGGAACGAATCTGCCAGCCGGCAGATTCGGCGGGCGCACTGCGCATGCGCCCGCCATTTTGCAAGATGGCGGCGCCCAGGGAGAAGACGGCCGGACGGACACCGGGACGCCGGGTAAGTATAAGGGGGGGAGATTAGGGCACGGGGGGGGCATCGGAGCACGGGGCGGTGGGATTGGAGCACGGGGGGGCGGGATCGGAGCACGGGGGGGCAGCCACACTCCGCCCACGCACTTCCGCCCGCTTCCCCGCACTTCCTGCTGCAGCGGTTCTGCACCACAAACCGCAGTAAAACCCGCAGATATTTTTTTCATCTGCGGGTTTTACTGCGGGTTTGACCTCACAATGGAGGTCAATGGGTGCAGAACCGCTGCGGCTCCGAAAAAAGAAGTGACATGGTACTTCTTTTTTCCAGCAGCTATTCAGCGCGGCTTTTTTTTTTATTTTCCGCATTGTGGGCACAGCAGTTCCTGTTTTCCATAGGGTACAATGTAATGTACCCTGCATGGAAAACAGCTGCGGACCCGCAGCGGGAAAATCGCGGCAATTCCGCATGAAAAAAAGGATCGTGTGAACATGGCCTAACTGCGCCACACATCTGTATAAATGAAAACTGATGGCTCCGGGGAAGAATAAAGTTTATTTTCTACAAGGTGCTGCAGTTTCAGCAAGGAGGCCAGGAATCTTCCTAATGCTAGTAACTAGAAGATTAACCCAGATTAATAACATTATTTGATGAAACGTGTTCCTTTAAGGCTATGTTCACACTTTGCAGATTCCACTGCGGATTTTTCCGCAGCAGAATTCCAAAATCCGCAGTGAAAACCGCAGCGCGTTTTCACTGCGGATTTATCGCGGTTTTTACTGCGTTTTCTTCTGCGGATTTTCAACTGCAGTTTTCTATTGGAGCAGCTGAAAATCCGCAGAAAAGAAGTGACATGCTGCGGAATGTAATCCGCAGCGTTTCCGCGCGGATTTTTCTGCAGCATGTGCACAGCGTTTTTTGTTTCCCATAGGTTTACATTGAAATGTAAACTCATGGGAAACTGCTGCGGATCCGCAGCGGTCAAATCCGCTGCGGATCCGCAGCAAAATCCGCAAAGTGTGAATATAGCCTTAAAGGTCTCCAAGTGGGACAAAAAAATAAAACTAAGTAATAAAAAAATTTGCTGTATCTGAGCCAAAAATATTTAGAATTGAGATTCCTCAGTGGTTGATACCTGTTAATGGCTAACTGAAAAAAGTATTTGAGCCATATTCATATTAAGTTTCCTAGTGTGAGATACTGATTTATATACTGGTACTTTAGAGGCAGTTTCGCCCATTTGGAGGGCAAATACAGGATAAGAGATTTTTATTTGAGAATTAGGTATTAAAAATTGTAGTTAAAATATTTTACAATGATATTTCTCATGCAAGTTATTACACATCACTGTATGCAATCATACTAGCTGCAATTTAAAGACAGGACACTAGATGGCAGAGCAGGTACATGAAGCTAAAACAGCATTCTCGAGAAACTTATATAATGCTGCAAATCAAATAAGTACAAGCAGTTTTACCACAACAGTAAAATGTCTAAGGAAAAAAGAACAGCTGGTATTATTGAGCCAACAAAAACAAAAATGATCAAAATATATTAATTATCCTAAATTCCCATATTTCTTATTGCAGTAGTATAATAAGAATAAATATACATAAACATTCTTTTTACATAACATCTATATTCAGTGGAGTTTTAATGTTAGTGCAAAATAAGAGCGGAATGGATTCTAGACAGAAGTGTGTGTCCAAAACCTATCCAAAGGTAAATGGAATCTGTCATCAGGTTTTGCTAGGAAATCTGAGAGAAGCATGATGTAGTGGCAGAGAGCCTGATTTGTTGGCAAATATGCAACAGATACATACTTATTTGTATGCAGGAGGAGTTTAACCTTTTCTGACAGTATATGTTGACGTTGTTACTGTTATATGCTTAGTTGAATGTAATGCATATACTTGTTATACTTTGATTTCGCTTTCTCTCTGGAAAAAGGTTTTTCAGACTTCATGTTATGCTGTATTAAGAAGCTGATGCATTTACCTCATGTTCTGTGTAGATAAAAGTTGAATTACCCCATATAATCTACTCTCACAAGTTTCTTCTGCGACCAACCCATGCAACAGGTTATGGGCCCAGCATAGAAGACAAAAAGGACTTGGTGAATGCAAAAGAATACTTCAGGGCAACTCTCTCCAAACAAGTAAGACAAATAAGTTAAAGATGAGTAGCAGTTCAGAGCTGAGACTCACAGTAGCTAAGGCCTCTTTCACACTTCCGTCTTTTGTCTCACATTGAAATCCGTCGAGTTTTGATAAAAGAGGATACTGCAAATTTTTCTGCAGGATCCTGTTTTTTCCCGTAGACTTGTATTAGCGACGGATTGTGACAGATGGTCATCCGTTTCATCCATCGTGCACTGGAGCCGTCGGAAAATAGCGGTCCGTCATGGAGAGAAAACTTTCAGAAGAACGTTTTTCCTGCACATCGGAAAATCAGTTTGCGAAGGGTCCTGCACTGTCCGTCGTTGGCTATAATTATAATGGAAGCCTATGGACGCAGGATCCGTCGATGACCGTCACACACAGGAATCCAGCTACGTATCACGTTTTTTCCATCTGAGCATGCCCGGAAGGATTCTCTCTCTCTTGTCCCCGGAATACCATATCAGCCGACGCATCCGTCATAACACTGGAAGCGTTGCCTCTGTTGTATCACTATTTTCTGGACATCAGTCAGCACGTCTTCCCGACGCATTAGGACGGTACACTGCTGACAGAAGTGTGAAAGAGGCCTAAGCTGAACAATGGGAATCAGTTATGGAAGTTAAAAGTGGAGATGTTATTGTCTAAAGATGATTTATGGGAGGTAATCACTACAGACAGACTCAATGATAATCAGACATAGGATAACAAAAACAGACAAGCAAGAGCTACTATCACCTTATTAGTGGATGCTGATAAGTTAAGCCACATAAGGAATGAGAATACAGCAAAAGGAATGTGGGAAGCATTGAGAAAGCTACATGAAATATTGGCCTCTGGGCTTGTGTGCCACTCCTGACTCCTGTGTGCGTCATCTCTCACTCAGTGGGCCATAGAAAGCCTTTTTTTGTTTTATTTGTTTTCTAAATTCTCCCTGAAAAAATCATTTTATTTTCTTTGGTTTCTAAATTCTTCCTGAAAAAATCATTTTATTCTATTTTTTTTTTCCTAAAGTCTCCCTGAAAAAAAAAAAAAAATCAGTGGGAGATTAATATTGCCCTTTCTGCTTGTGTGCCAGTCTTGACTCCTGGGTGTGCCATCTCTCTCTCTCTCTCCAATTGTGGGCCATAGAAAGCCTATTATTTTTTTAGCTTGATTTGGGTTCCAAAATCTACCTGAAAAAATCACTACATCAATCAGTGGGAGATAAATATTGGCCTCTGGGCTTGTGTGCCACTCCTGACTCCTGTGTGCGTCATCTCTCACTCAGTGGGCCATAGAAAGCCTTTTTTTGTTTTATTTGTTTTCTAAATTCTCCCTGAAAAAATCATTTTATTTTATTTGGCTTCTAAATTCTTCCTGAAAAAATCATTTTATTCTATTTTTTTTTTTTCCTAAAGTCTCCCTGAAAAAAAAAACAAAAACAAATCAGTGGGAGATTAATATTGCCCTTTCTGCTTGTGTGCCAGTCTTGACTCCTGGGTGTGCCATCTCTCTCTCTCTCTCCAATTGTGGGCCATAGAAAGCCTATTATTTTTTTTAGCTTGATTTGGGTTCCAAAATCTACCTGAAAAAATCACTACATCAATCAGTGGGAGGTAAATATTGGCCTCTGGGCTTGTGTGCCACTCCTGACTCCTGTGTGCGTCATCTCTCACTCAGTGGGCCATAGAAAGCCTTTTTTTGTTTTATTTGTTTTCTAAATTCTCCCTGAAAAAATCATTTTATTTTCTTTGGTTTCTAAATTCTTCCTGAAAAAATCATTTTATTCTATTTTTTTTTCCTAAAGTCTCCCTGAAAAAAAAAAAAAAAAAAACAAATCAGTGGGAGATTAATATTGCCCTTTCTGCTTGTGTGCCAGTCTTGACTCCTGGGTGTGCCATCTCTCTCTCTCTCTCCAATTGTGGGCCATAGAAAGCCTATTATTTTTTTAGCTTGATTTGGGTTCCAAAATCTACCTGAAAAAATCACTACATCAATCAGTGGGAGATAAATATTGGCCTCTGGGCTTGTGTGCCACTCCTGACTCCTGTGTGCGTCATCTCTCACTCAGTGGGCCATAGAAAGCCTTTTTTTGTTTTATTTGTTTTCTAAATTCTCCCTGAAAAAATCATTTTATTTTATTTGGTTTCTAAATTCTTCCTGAAAAAATCATTTTATTCTATTTTTTTTTTTCCTAAAGTCTCCCTGAAAAAAAAAAAAAAAAAACAAATCAGTGGGAGATTAATATTGCCTTTTCTGCTTCTGTACCAGTCTTGACTCCTGGGTGTGCCATCTCTCTCTCTCTCTCCAATTGTGGGCCATAGAAAGCCTATTATTTTTTTTAGCTTGATTTGGGTTCCAAAATCTACCTGAAAAAATCACTACATCAATCAGTGGGAGATAAATATTGGCCTCTGGGCTTGTGTGCCACTCCTGACTCCTGTGTGCGTCATCTCTCACTCAGTGGGCCATAGAAAGCCTTTTTTTGTTTTATTTGTTTTCTAAATTCTCCCTGAAAAAATCATTTTATTTTATTTGGTTTCTAAATTCTTCCTGAAAAAATCATTTTATTCTATTATTTTTTTTTCCTAAAGTCTCCCTTAAAAAAAAAAAAATCAAATCAGTGGGAGATTAATATTTACATTTGTGCTTCAGTGACAGTCCTGCGTGTGTGGCATCTCTCTCATTTGTTGCCACCAACAACAGAGTGTGTAACATTGTGCCTGATTTTCGTTGTGGTCTCACTCACCTGTAAAGGGGTAGCTAAATCATACTGAAGTTATAGCTCACCGTGTAATTTGTGTGACAGCAACAAATACCGTTAGTTTGTTTACGTTTTTAAAACAATGAGGAAGTATGGTGGAAGAGGTCGTGGTCGGGGGCGTTCATTGTCAGCTGGTAGTGGTAGTGGTGGAGCATCAGCTGGTCGTGGGAAAAAAAATATTGCACCTAAGTCTGGAGCTGTGGAGCCAGGTTCGTCGTCTGGCTACACAAGGCCTCGAACGCTCCCTTTTCTGGGAGTAGGAAAACCGCTTTTAAAGCCGGAGCAGCAAGAGCAAGTTTTGGCTTATCTTGCTGACTCAGCCTCTAGCTCTTTTGCCTCCTCTCGTGAAACTGGTAAATGTCAAAGCAGCACGTCGTTAGTGGATGTTCACGGTCAGGGACAAGTCGCTTCCTTGTCCTCTTCAGCAAAAACAACAACAGAGAAGAATGCAGCAGGCGACACAACGGGTTACTCCATGGAGCTCTTTACACATACCATCCCTGGCTTAGAAAGTGAAGCAGTTAACAGTCCATGCCCATTACAAGTTGAATCTGACATGGAGTGCACTGATGCACAGCCACAGCCAGACTACTATGCTGGTCCTTTGACTCAGACCACAACATTGCCCTCGCAGGGTGCTGATCAAGAATCAGACCCTGATGAGACTATGTTGCCCCATCACGAACGCTATACCACCGACCGACACGGTGACACAGATGAAGTTGCACACGAGCTACAAGAAGAGGTAATAGATGACCCAGTTCTTGACCCCGATTGGCAGCCATTGGGGGAACAGGGTGCAGGCGGCAGCAGTTCTGAAGCGGAGGAGGAGGGGCCGCAGCAGGCATCAACATCGCAACAGGTTCCATCTGCCGGGCCCGTATCTTGCCCAAAACGCGTGGCAAAGCCAAAACCTGTTGGAGGACAGCGTGGCCATCCGGTTAAAGCTCAGTCTGCAATGCCTGAAAAGGTATCCGATGCTAGAAAGAGTGCAGTCTGGCATTTTTTTAAACAACATCCAATTGATCAGCGCAAAGTCATCTGTCAAAAATGTTCAACTACCTTAAGCAGAGGACAGAATCTGAAAAGTCTCAATACAAGTTGCATGCATAGACATTTAACCACCATGCATTTGCAAGCCTGGACTAACTACCAATCGTCCCTTAAGGTTGTAGCACCCTCGGCCAATGAAGCTAGTCAGCAACGCAACATCCCTTCCGGCAGTGTAGGGCCACCATTTTCCGCACCACCTGCAGTATCTGTGCAGGTTTCTTTGCCAGGCCAAAGCAGTCAGGGTCAGGGAATCACCAGTTTCGTAGTAGGAAACACTGCATCTAGGGCACCGGTGGCAACAATACCATCTCCCACCGTCTCTCAGTCTGCCATGTCCACCGGCACCCCCGCTAGTTCCACGATCTCCAGCTCTCCAGTCCAGCTCACCCTACATGAGACTATGGTTAGAAAAAGGAAGTACTTAGCCTCGCATCTGCGTACACAGGGTTTGAACGCACACATAGCTAGACTAATCTCGTTAGAGATGATGCCCTACCGGTTAGTTGAAAGCGAAGCTTTCAAAGCCCTGATGGACTACGCTGTACCACGCTACGAGCTACCCAGTCGACACTTTTTTTCCAGAAAAGCCATCCCAGCCCTCCACCAGCATGTTAAAGAGCGCATCGTCCATGCACTCAGGCAATCTGTGAGCACAAAGGTGCACCTGACAACAGATGCATGGACCAGTAGGCATGGCCAGGGACGTTACGTGTCCATCACGGCACACTGGGTAAATGTGGTGGATGCAGGGTCCACAGGGGACAGCAAGTTTGGGACAGTTCTGCCTAGCCCACGGTCTAGGAAACAATTGGCTGTAGCCGTTCGCACCCCCTCCTCCTCCTCTTCGTCCTCCTGCAGAAGCGAGAGCTCGTCCACAGACCGCAGTCGCACAACTACTCCATCCGCAGCTGCCACTGTTGCACACCAGGTCTCCCATTATGGGGCAGCTACTGGCAAACGTCAGCAGGCTGTATTGGCTATGAAGTGTTTGGGCGACAACAGACACACCGCGGAAGTTCTGTCCGAGTTCTTGCAGAAAGAAACGCAGTCGTGGCTGGGCACTGTAGATCTTGAGGCAGGCAAGGTAGTGAGTGATAACGGAAGGAATTTCATGGCTGCCATCTCCCTTTCCCAACTGAAACACATTCCTTGCCTGGCTCACACCTTAAACCTGGTGGTGCAGTGCTTCCTGAAAAGTTATCCGGGGTTATCCGACCTGCTCCTCAAAGTGCGTGGACTTTGCTCACATATCCGCCGTTCGCCCGTACACTCCAGCCGTATGCAGACCTATCAGCGTTCTTTGAACCTTCCCCAGCATCGCCTAATCATAGACGTTGCAACAAGGTGGAACTCAACACTGCACATGCTTCAGAGACTGTGTGAACAGAGGCGGGCTGTTATGTTTTTGTGGGAGGATACACATACACGGGCAGGCAGTAGGATGGCAGACATGGAGTTGTCAGGTGTGCAGTGGTCGAAGATTCAAGACATGTGTCAAGTCCTTCAGTGTTTTGAGGAATGCACACGGCTGGTTAGTGCAGACAACGCCATAATAAGCATGAGCATCCCCCTAATGCGTCTGCTGATGCAAAGTTTGACGCACATAAAGGATCAGGCGTCTGCAGCTGAGGAAGAGGAAAGCCTTGATGACAGTCAGCCATTGTCTGGCCAGGGCAGTGTACAGGACGAGGTAGCGGGCGAAGAGGAGGAGGAGGACGAGGAGGATGATGGGGATGATTATATTTTTAATGAGGAAGC
Organism: Ranitomeya imitator; assembly: GCF_032444005.1. Classification (NCBI taxonomy): domain Eukaryota; kingdom Metazoa; phylum Chordata; class Amphibia; order Anura; family Dendrobatidae; genus Ranitomeya; species Ranitomeya imitator. The sequence continues at coordinate 426,675,087 of NC_091287.1, read as the reverse complement.
TTTTCCGGGGCCACTGGAAATTGGTGGCGCGGCAAGGCCGGGTTCTGGTTTTTTGAGGGACACAAGTGACGTGGATTTGCCTGAAACTGCCCCTCAACCAAGCACAACCGCAGATTTGAGAACTGGAACTTTGGCCCACATGGCGGATTATGCCTTACGTATCCTCAAAAGGGACACACGCATAACTAAAATGATGAATGATGACGATTACTGGTTGGCCTGCCTCCTTGATCCTCACTATAAAGGCAAATTGCAAAATATAATGCCACATGAGAACTTGGAACTAATATTAGCAACCAAACAATCAACTCTTGTTGACCGTTTGCTTCTGGCATTCCCTGCACACAACGCCCATGATCGTTCTCACACGAGCTGCAGGGGCCAGCAGACCAGAGGAGTTAGAGGGGCAGAAATCAGAAGTGGCGTTGGCCAGAGGGGTTTTCTGACCAGGTTGTGGAGTGATTTTGCTATGACCGCAGACAGGACAGGTACTGCAGCATCAATTCAAAGTGACAGGAGACAACATTTGTCCAGTATGGTTACAAACTATTTTTCATCCCTTATCGATGTTCTCCCTCAACCGTCATTCCCATTTGATTACTGGGCATCAAAATTAGACACCTGGCCAGAATTGGCAGAATATGCATTGCAGGAGCTTGCTTGCCCGGCAGCTAGTGTCCTATCAGAAAGAGTATTCAGTGCTGCAGGTTCAATACTAACAGAAAAAAGGACTCGTCTGGCTACCCAAAATGTAGATGATCTAACCTTCATTAAAATGAACCACAACTGGATTTCGAAATCTTTTGCCCCACCTTGCCCGGCTGACACCTAGCTTTCCTATGAAAAGGTCTTGCCTGTGGACTATTCTGAATGCCTTTTCCAATCTCGTAATTTTCTGCACCTGATTGTCCAGCATACGACATGTTTACACCTCACTAAATGGCCAAACTCCCCACACGGGGCCGTGGTATCGACACTTGGCGACAGCACCCGTGAGAGTGCAGTTTGTCTGAAGAGGTGGGTGAGCCCGCTTTTGGTCGACGGCACTGCCACTGGGTCCCTCCTAGTACAATAAAGTGTCTCTGGCGGTGGTGGTGCGCACCCAACGTCAGACACACCGTTGTAATATGAGGGGCCCTGGGCCTGTACCGCCGGCCACAAGACAGTTTCCCCCCACCCCAGCTCAAACAGTGCTCTACCACTTGCAAAATTATCTCACAGCTCCACCAATGTTTAGTCTATGCGCTGACATCCTTCAATGCCTGCCACTGACAATACCATTGTATTGACATTTTTGTTATGTTAGGCCTTCGATGCCTGTCTGTGGTCACTCCTTCCACTAGGCCTCCACTGACCACACCACTGCTGCCCGTGTACCCCTGGAACCAATTTAAAATTGCCTACAGCCATGTGTTATTATTTTAGGCCTTCGATGCCTGTCTGCGGTGACTCCTTCCACTAGGCCTCCACTGACCACACCACTGCTGCCCGTGTACCCCTGTAACCAATTTAAAATTGCCTACAGCCATGTGTTATTATTTTAGGCCTTCGATGCCTGTCTGCGGTGACTCCTTCCACTAGGCCTCCACTGACCACACCACAGCTGCCCGTGTACCCCTGGAACCAATTTAAAATTGCCTACAGCCATGTGTTATTATTTTAGGCCTTCGATGCCTGTCTGCGGTGACTCCTTCCACTAGGCCTCCACTGACCACACCACTGCTGCCCATGTACCCCTGTAACCAATTTAAAATTGCCTACAGCCATGTGTTATTATTTTAGGCCTTCGATGCCTGTCTGCGGTCACTCCTTCCACTAGGCCTCCACTGACCACACCACTGCTGCCCGTGTACCCCTGTAACCAATTTAAAATTGCCTACAGCCATGTGTTATTATTTTAGGCCTTCGATGCCTGTCTGCGGTCACTCCTTCCACTAGGCCTCCACTGACCACACCACTGCTGCCCGTGTACCCCTGTAACCAATTTAAAATTGCCTACAGCCATGTGTTATTATTTTAGGCCTTCGATGCCTGTCTGCGGTCACTCCTTCCACTAGGCCTCCACTGACCACACCACTGCTGCCCGTGTACCCCTGGAACCAATTTAAAATTGCCTACAGCCATGTGTTATTATTTTAGGCCTTCGATGCCTGTCTGCGGTCACTCCTTCCACTAGGCCTCCACTGACCACACCACTGCTGCCCGTGTACCCCTGGAACCAATTTAAAATTGCCTACAGCCATGTGTTATTATTTTAGGCCTTCGATGCCTGTCTGCGGTCACTCCTTCCACTAGGCCTCCACTGACCACACCACTGCTGCCCGTGTACCCCTGGAACCAACATCAGAAAATATAAAAATAAGTATTTTGCTTATAAAAAAGAAAATACTGGAGAGATATCAAATGCAGACATTTTAATATTAAAAACAAACACATACAACAAAAATCTGGTACAGTACTAAAAATGGCCACCAGCTACAATAACTTTCTCCTGCAAGTAGTTAACTGAAAGGTTTTTTCAATTTTAAACACAGATATGGCATCCACCGAGTGTTGTCCTGTCGCGTCTTCTTTATATTATTGCCAAGAAGATGCAAAACAATGAAAATAATAAAATCATTATTCACCAAAAAAATAGAGTAAGTCAAAACCACATTGCAAATAAACATTCATTACAAATAAAGAAGCAGGGCGCGTCCGAGGGTGAGTATACATCTAATAAGAATATAATCACCCTCGGACGCGCCCTGCTTCTTTCCGACAGCCTTCCTTCCTAAGAATCAGCCCTTCCGTGGTGTAGAGAGAGGGTTTGTTACACTCCAAGGTGTTCCCCAGGTTGCCTTTCCTGAGCTTCGATCTTCCGGCTCTCGTTTAGTAGTTGTTGGAAACTACGCTGCATTGGGCCTACAAATTGGGTATGGGGTGTAGAGAGATGGTGTGTTCCACTCCAAGGTGTTCCCCAGGTTGCCTTTCCTGAGCTTCGATCTTCCGGCTCTCGTTTAGTAGTTGTTGGAAACTACGCTGCATTAGGCCTACAAATTGGGTATGGGGTGTAGAGAGATGGTGTGTTCCACTGTAGAGAGATGGTGTGTTCCACTCCAAGGTGTTCCCCAGGTTTCCTCTCCATTGCTTCGATCTTCCGGCTCTCGTTTAGTAGTTGTTGGAAACTACGCTGCATTAGGCCTACAAATTGGGTATGGGGTGTAGAGAGATGGTGTGTTACACTCCAAGGTGTTCCCCAGGTTTCCTCTCCATTGCTTCGATCTTCCGGCTCTCGTTTAGTAGTTGTTGGAAACTACGCTGCATTAGGCCTACAAATTGGGTATGGGGTGTAGAGAGATGGTGTGTTACACTCCAAGGTGTTCCCCAGGTTTCCTCTCCATTGCTTCGATCTTCCGGCTCTCGTTTAGTAGTTGTTGGAAACTACGCTGCATTGGGCCTACAAATTGGGTATGGGGTGTAGAGAGATGGTGTGTTCCACTCCAAGGTGTTCTCCAGGTTGCCTTTCCTGAGCTTCGATCTTCCGGCTCTCGTTTAGTAGTTGTTGGAAACTACGCTGCATTAGGCCTACAAATTGGGTATGGGGTGTAGAGAGATGGTGTGTTACACTCCAAGGTGTTCCCCAGGTTTCCTCTCCATTGCTTCGATCTTCCGGCTCTCGTTTAGTAGTTGTTGGAAACTACGCTGCATTAGGCCTACAAATTGGGTATGGGGTGTAGAGAGATGGTGTGTTCCTCTGTAAAGAGATGGTGTGTTCCACTCCAAGGTGTTCCCCAGGTTTCCTCGCCAATGCTTCGATCATCATGCTCTCGTTTAGTAGTTGTTGGAAACTACGCTGCATTAGGCCTACAAATTGGGTATGGGGTGTAGAGAGATGGTGTGTTCCACTCCAAGGTGTTCTCCAGGTTGCCTTTCCTGAACTTCTATCTTCAGGCTCTCATTAAATTGTGGTTAAACGGAACAACTGCATTTGGCGTACTAGTTGGTTTGGGGCCTACTATCGGTGTCTGCCGCTCCTTGCTGTTCTCCTGGTTTCCTGTCCTGAAATTCCATTTTCAGGCTCTCGTTAAGTAGTTGTTAATGTTAGACTGCATTTGGCCTACTAGTTGGGTTGGGGCCTACTATCGGTGTCTGCCACTCCTTGCTGTTCTCCTCCACTGAACAAAGCTGTGCCGCCTGTTTACTACTGTTGCCAATTTTGAACTGCATTTCGACTACTTACTGATTTGGGCCTACTCTCTGTGTCAGCCTCTCATTCCAGTTGTCCTCCACTGCAATGCCCCCTGATTAGTCCTGTGTTACCAATTTTGAACTGCATTTAGCCCACTTTATTCTTTGGGCCTATATCTGTGTTTCCTCCTCATCCTGCCCATTGCCCAGCCAGTGATAGATGAGTCTGCTGGTACATTGACCCATAACGCAACATTTCCCGTGCACGCTACACTGCAAGATTGTGACCCTGCTGAAAGTCAGGTCCCCCTTCCCGTATACCATACCACCTTACACGGGGACAAACAGGAAGGTGCAGATGAAAGTGCAGGTTCCTTCATCAGGTGGGGGGAGGAATACTAGTTGGCGACATCACTGGCACAGGGCCTCTCATGGTACGCAAAAGTGTTGCTGCCGGTGGGAGGCGCCCCCGCCGTGCAAACACACCGCTGTACTTTGAGGGGCCCTGTGCCAGTGCCAATGCCAACGAGTGGGCCCCCCCTGCTTGCTCAGGTTCACAGCACTTGCAAAGTTGAAATACTTACCTCTCCCTGCTCCACTGCCGTGACGTGGTCCAGATTTCCTGGGCCCACTAATTACTTGAACCAGCCCTACCCACCACAACTTTAGCCAAATGACCCCCAATTTCAAATGCCTTCCAATTATTATAAGGTAAATTACGCTTGACAAGCTTCATTAAGAAGAATGGATGGTTTTGACATTAAAATGGGCACTCTAGGTGTTTTCCTGGCCCCCACTCACTGCCGACTATGCTGCCCCATTGACTTGCATTGGGTTTCGTGTTTCGGTCGATCCCGACTTTACGTCATAATCGGCCGATTTCACTCGACCCGACTTTTGAGATAGTCGGGTTTCGCGAAACCCGGCTCGACTCTAAAAAGGTCAAGGTCGCTCAACTCTAGTGGTGGATGATCGCAGAATTATCTCCATGGTGAAGAGAAACCCGTTCACAACAACTAACCAAGTGAACAACACTCTCCAGGAGGTCGGCGTATCAATATACAAATCTACCATAAAGAGAAGACTGCATGAAAGTAAATACAGAGGGTTCACTGCACGGTGCGAGCCACTCATAAGCATCAAGAATAAAAAGGCTAAACTGGACTTTGCTAAAAAGCATCTAAAAAAGCCAGCACAGTTCTGGAAGAACATTCTTTGGACAGATGAAGCCAAGATCAACCTCTACCAGAATGATGGAAAGAGAAAAGTATGGTGAAGGTGCAGTACAGCTCATAATCCAAAGCATACCACATCATCTGTAAAACACGGTGGAGGCAGTGTGATGGCTTGGGCATGCATGGCTGCCAGTGGCACTGGGTCACTAGTGTTTATTGATGATGTGACACAGGACAGAAGCAGCCGAATGAATTCTGAGGTATTCAGAGCCATACTGTGTGCTCAGAGATCCAGCCAAATGCAGCAAAACTGATTGGTCGCCGTTTCATACTACAGATGGACAATGACCCAAAACATAAAGCCAAAGCAATCCAGGAGTTTTTTAAAGCAAAGAAGTGGAATATTCTTGAATGGCCAAGTCAGTCACCTGATCTCCACCCAATTGAGCATGCATTTCACTTGTTAAAGACTAAACTTCAGACAGAAAGGCCCACAAACAAACAGCAACTGAAAACCACCGCAGTGAAGGCCTGGCAGAGCATCAAAAAGGAGGAAACACAGCGTCTGGTGATGTCCATGAGTTCAAAACTTCAGGCAGTCATTGCCAACAAAGGGTATTCAACCAAGTACTAAAAATGAATATTTTATTTAAAATTATTGAATCTGTCCAATTACTTTTGGTCCCTTTTAAAACAGGGTGGCACATGTTAAGGAGCTGAAACTCCTAAACCATTTATCCAATTTTAATGTGGATACCCTCAAATGAAAGCTGAAAGTCTGAACTTCAACTGCACCAGAATTGTTTTGTTTAAAATTCATTGTGGTAATGTCTATAACCAAAATTAGAAAAATGTTGTCTCTGTCCAAATATATATGGACCTAACTGTATGACAGCCAAAGGACTTACTGTAAAATTCAAAGATTATAATTGTACAATCCTAGTGGGAGATACGGTAATAATTAATGACAAAGCAGGTGAACAAATATATCATCTAAACACATTAAAGGAACAGATGGTTATGTACCCATGATCACAAGAATTGTATTCACATGTGGCAAAGATGTCTAGTACAAAGACATCCTGAAAGTATAATGGCATTACAAAAGAAGAATTTGAAAAAAGACCTATTGATATCTGATTGCTCAATGACCGTAAAATGTGAATGTTGTATAAAGTCTCAAGCAACAAGAGTATCTATACCTAAAGAGAGTGAGACAAAAAGCACAAGACCACTTGACTTGGTGCACACTGATGTATGTGGACCCATGAAAGTGACCACATCAGGAGGTAATAGATATATGGTGAACTTCATAGATGACTACTCAAGATACACTGTCACGTACTTGATAAAGAACAAAAGTGAAGTTTTTGAAAAATTAGAAAACTATGTGACAAAGTCAAATAGCAAGTTTCAGAGGAAGCCAATCATCATCAGAAGTGATAATGAAGGTGAATTTACAGGACACCAAATAGAAAACTACTTAAGACAGAATGGAATAGAGCATCACAAGACTGATGCATACACACCTGAACAGAATGGGGGAGCAGAAAGGAAACACAGAACTCTGACTGAAATGATAAGATGTATGCTAACAGACTCCAAACTACCAGAGAAATACTGGGGTGAAGCAGCAATGACAGCTACTAATCTACAAAACAGACTTTTTTTCAAGGAAACTGAAAAAAACATATGAACTGTGGCAAGGTAAGAAACCAAGTGTGAATCATTTAAGAATTTTTGGTTGCAAAGTTTTTGTGTTTCTTCCAGAATAAAAATGCTCCAAACTTCAAAACAGAGCCTTTAAAGGAATATTTGTCAGATATAGTGACAATTGCAAAGGATACAGAATCCTAGATCCCAAGACAGACAGAATCACAGTAACAGTGTGACATTCATTGAAGATCTAAATGATGACATAACGACATCACTGGAAGCGAAAAATGAGAGAAATGACAGTGATACAACTGCAGGAACATCTGATGAAAAAGAAGTGGAAACTGATGAAAATCAAAAAACTTAAAGTCAAGAAATACAGCTCCATACAGACACAGAACCAAGACGTTCAATAAGTGAAAACAAGGGAAGACCACCTCAACGTCTTTCATACAAGGCAAGTACAAATAAAATTTATGAACTTACATCTTGGAAGGACATAGCTCAACTTTCAGAAGAAGAGGCCAAAAAATGGATGAAGGCTGCAGAAACAGAAATAAAATCCATGCATTATACAAAGACATGGACACTGACAGAACTACCAAAAGAAAAAAAGGCTATAGGATGTAAATTGGTTTTTAAAGTAAAATACCAAGCAGATGGCACAGATGATCGATACCGAGCAAGACTCATAGCTAAAGGCTATTCTCAGAAATATGGAGAAGACTATGATGAGACATTTGCTCCAGTTGTTAAACACACCACAATCAGAACTTTGTTTGCAGTTGCAGCAGCGAAACAAATGCAGTTAAAACATCTGGATATAAAAGCAGCATTTCTGAATAGAGACTTAACAGAAGACATTTACATGGAACAATGCCCAGGATTCAAGGATAAAAGGAAACCAAACACGGTTTGTAAGCTACAGAAAAGTATATATGGTTTAAAACAAGCCTCTAACGCATGGAATTATAAAATCACAGAAGTACTCATAAATGAACATTTTCAAAGAAGCAAAGCGGATCCTTGTCTATATACAAAGAGACTGACAAACAGATGGATCTACGTGCTGATATACGTGGCCGCTATTTTAGATGGTTTTGAAAAAGAAAGGGATAAAGCGGAGATAGTGAAAACTTTGGATGAACACTTCGAGATCAAAGATCTGGGAAATGTGAAACAGTACCTAGGAATATAGATAGAAAGAGAAGAAGATGGGAGTTTCCTTCTTAATCAAAATCACATGATTCAAGACATAATGGAAACAGTTGGATTGAAAGATGCAAAACTAGTAAAGTCTCCAATGGAAACTAACTATCTGAAGGAAATAAATAGTGAACAGAATCTGTTACCGAATAATGAACAATACAGAAAGGCAATGGGAAAATTATTATATTTTGTGACTGTTACAAGGCCAGACATTGCAGCAGCAGTGGGAATTTTGAGCAGGAAGGTGTCAAACCCAAACAAAATGGATTGGAAAGCAGTGAAGAGGGCAATCCATTATTTGAAAGGAACTAGCAGTGTTAAACTGAAACTACCTGCACGTGAGAAATGCAATTTATCTGGATATGTTGATGCAGACTGGGCTGGAGATACAATTGACAGGAAATCTACCAGTGGCTATGATTTCTTGCTCTCAGGCAGACCAATTAGTTGGACTACAAAAAAACTCAGGAAAATTATTTAACTCCTTTACCCCCAAGGGTGGTTTGCAAGTCAATGACCGGGCCAATTTTTACAATTCTGACCACTGTCCCTTTATGAGGTTATAACTCTGGAACGTTTCAACGGATCCCAGTAATTCTGACAATGTTTTCTCGTGACATATTGTACTTCATGATAGTGGTAAAATTTCTTTGATATTACCTGCGTTTATTTGTGAAAAAAACAGAAATTTGGCAAAAATTTAGAAAATTTTGCAATTTTCCAAATTTGAATTTTTATGCAATTAAATCACAGAGATATGTCTCACAAAATACTTAATAAGTAACATTTCCCACATGTCTACTTTACATCAGCACAATTTTGGAACTAAAATTTTTTTTGTTAGGGAGTTATAAGGGTTAAAAGTTGACCAGCAATTTCTCATTTTTACAACACCATTTTTTTTTAGGGACCACATCTCATTTGAAGTCATTTTGAGGGGTCTAAATGATAGACAATACCCAAGTGTGACACCATTCTAAAAACTACACCCCTCAAGGTGCTCAAAACCACATTCAAGAAGTTTACTCACCCTTCAGGTGTTTCACAAGAATTTTTGGAATGTTTAAATAAAAATGAACATTTAACTTTTTTCACAAAAAATTTACTTCAGCTCCAATTTGTTTTATTTTACCAAGGGTAACAGGAGAAAATGGTCCCCAACAGTTGTTGTACAATTTGTCCTGAGTACGCTGATACCCCATATGTGGGGGTAAACCACCGTTTGGGTGCATGACAGAGCTCGGAAGCGAAGGAGGGCAATTTGACTTTTCAATGCAAAATTGACAGGAATTGAGATGGGACGCCATGTTGCGTTTGGAGAGCCACTGATGTGCCTAAACATTGACACCCCCCACAAGTGACACCATTTTGGAAAGTAGACCCCCTAAGGAACTTATCTGGATGTGTGGTGAGCACTTTGAACCACCAAGGGCTTCACAGAAGTTTATAATGCAGAGCCGTAAAAATAAAACAAAACTTTTTTCCCACAAAAATTATTTTTTAGCCCCCAGTTTTGTATTTTCCCGAGGGTAACAGGAGAAATTGGACCCCAGAAGTTGTTGTCAAATTTGTCCTGAGTACGCTGATACCCCATATGTGGGGGGGAACCACCGTTTGGGCGCATGGGAGGGCTCGGAAGGGAAGGAGCGCCATTTGGAATGCAGGCTTAGATGGAATGGTCTGCAGGCGTCACAGTGCATTTGCAGAGCCCCTAATGTACCTAAACAGTAGAAACCCCCCACAAGTGACACCATTTTGGAAAGTAGACCCCCTAAGGAACTCATATAGATGTGTTGTGAGAGCTTTGAACCCCAAAGTGTTTCACTACAGTTTATAACGCAGAGCAGTGCAAATAAAAAATATTTTTTTTCCACAAAAATTATTTTTTAGCCCCCAGTTTTGTATTTTTCCAAGGGTAACAGGAGAAATTGGATGCTAAATGTTGTTGTCCAATTTTTCCTGAGTATGCTGATACCCGATATGTGGGGGAGAACCACCGTGTGAGTGCATGGCAGAGCTCCGAAGGGAAGGAGCATCATTTGGAATGCAGACTTAGATGGATTGGTCTGTGTTATGGACCTGGTGGTTAGGAGCACCCGAAATGACCTGATGGTTAAACCGATACAGGACAAGCTCTGGGACGTGGGAACTCTGCTGACCGCAATCCCTAATCCTATCACACAACTAGAAATAGCCGTGGAGCGTACCTGACACGGCCTAGACGCCTCGACACAGCCTAAGAACTAGCTAGCCCTAGAGATAGAAAATAAAGCCTACCTTGCCTCAGAGAAATTTCCCCAAATGAAAAGGCAGCCCCCCACAAATATTAACTGTGAGTTAAGATGAAAGTCACAAACACAGAAATGAAACAGGTTTTAGCAAAGGGAGGCCCGACTAACTAAACAGACCGAGGATAGGAAAGGTATCTTTGCGGTCAGCACAAAAAACTACAAAAGACCACGCAGAGTGTGCAAAAAGACCCCCGCACCGACTCATGGTGCGGAGGTACCACTCTGCATCCCAGAGCTTCCAGCTAGCAAAGCAAAATCACGAAAGCAAGCTGGACAAGAGAACAATGAACAGAAAATAACAATCGGGGACTTAGCTTCTTGCAGGAAGAGACAGGTCACCAGAAAGATCCAAGAGCGAACTGAACCAGTACAGGAACATTGACAGCTGGCATGGAGTAATGATCTGAGTGGAGTTAAATAGAGAAGCCAGCCTAAGAATAACCTAGGTCACCTGTGGAAGGAACCTCAGAACCAGCAACTCCACTCACAGCCACCAGAGGGAGTCCATGGACAGAACTCACCGAAGTACCATTCATGACCACAGGAGGGAGCTTGATAACAGAATTCACAACAGGTCTGCAGGCGTCACATTGCATTTGCAGAGCCCCTAATGTACCTAAACAGTAGAAACCCCCCACAAGTGACCCCATATTGGAAACTAGACCCCCCAAGGAACTTATCTAGATGTGTTGTGAGAACTTTGAACCCCCAAGTGTTTCACTACAGTTTATAACGCAGAGCCGTGAAAATAAAAATTATTTTATTTCCCCACAAAAATTATTTTTTAGCCCCCAGTTTTGTATTTTCCTAATGGTAACAGGAGAAATTGGACCCCAAAAGTTGTTGTAAAATTTGTCCTGAGTACGCTGATACTCACGGGCACACAGGAGAGCTCAGAAGGGAAGGAGCACTGTTTTACTTTTTCAACGCAGAATTGGCTGGAATTGAGATCGGACGCCATGTCGCGTTTGGAGATCCCCTGATGTGCCTGAACAGTGGAAACCCCCAATTATAACTGAAACCCTAATCCAAACACATCCCTAACCCTAATCCCAATGGTAACTCTAACCACACCCCTAACCCTAACACACCCCTAGCCCTAATCCCAACCCTATTCCCAACCGTAAATGTAATCCAAATCCTAACCCTAACTTTAGCCCCAACCCTAGCCCTAACCCTAGCCCTAACCCTAGCCCTAACCTTAACACTAACCCTAACCCTAACCCTAGCTCTAGCCCTAACCCTAGCCCTAACTCTAGCCCTAGCCCTAACCCTATCCCTAGCCCTAACCCTAGCCCTAACCCTAACCCTAGCCCTAATGGGAAAATGGAAATAAATACATTTTGTAAATTTTTTAATTTTTCCCTAACTAAGGGGGTGATGAAGGGGGGTTTGATTTACTTTTATAGCAGGTTATTTAGTGGATTTTTATGATTGGCAGCCGTCACACACTGAAAGACGCTTTTTATTGCAAAAAATATTTTTTGCGTTACCACATTTTGAGAGCTACAATTTTTCCATATTTGAGTCCACAGAGTCATGTGAGGTCTTGTTTTTTGCGGGACGAGTTGACATTTTTATTGGTAACATTTTCGGGCACATGACTTTTTTGATCGCTTTTTATTCCGATTTTTGTGAGGCAGAATAACCAAAAACCAGCTATTCATGAATTTCTTTTGGGGGAGGCGTTTATACCGTTCCGCGTTTGGTAAAATTGATAAAGCAGTTTTACTCTTCGGGTCAGTACAATTACAGTGATACCTCATTTATATCATTTTTTTATGTTTTGGCGCTTTTAAACGATAGAAACTATTTTATAGAAAAAATAATTATTTTTTCATCGCTTTATTCTGAGGACTATAACTTTTTTATTTTTTTGCTGAAGATGCTGTATGGCAGCTCGTTTTTTGCGGGACAAGATGACGTTTTCAGTGGTACCATGGTTATTTATATCCGTCTTTTTGATCGCGTGTTATTCCACTTTTTGTTTGGCGGTATGAGAATAAAGCGTTGTTTTTTGCCTCGTTTTTTTTTTTTTAAGGTGTTCACTGAAGAGGTTAACTAGTGATACCGTTTTATAGGTGAGGTCATTACGGACGCGGCAATACTAAATATGTGTACTTTTATTGTTTGTTTGTTTTTATTTAGGTAAAGAAATGTAGTTATGGGAATTATATATTTTTTTTCTTTATTTAGGAATTATTTTTTTTTTTTTTAGACATGTGGAAATTTTTTTTTTTACTTTGTCCCAGGGGGGGACATGACAGATCGCTGATCTGACAGTTTGCACAGCACTCTGTCAGATCAGCGATCTGACTTACAGCACTGCAGGCTTACCAAGCGCCTGCTCTGAGCAGGCACTTGGTAGGCCACCTTCCTCCCTGCAGGACCTGGATGCCGTGGCCATTTTGGATCCGGGCCTGCTGCAGGGAGGAGAGGTAAGAGACCCTCGCAGCAACTCGATCACATCGCGTTGCTGCGGGGGTCTCAGGGAAGCCCGCAGGGAGCCCCCTCCTTGCGCGATGCTTCCTTATACCGCAGGCACACCGCAATCATGTTTGATCGCGGTGTGACGGTGGTTAATGTGCAGGGGGCGGTCCGTGACCGCTCCTGGCACATAGTGCCGGATGTCAGATGCGATAGGCAGCTGACACCCAGCCGCGATCGGCCGCGCTCCCCCCGTGAGCGCGGCCGATCGCTATGATGCACTATCCCATCGAGGGTCAGATAGGCCCAGGTCACCTCGACGGGATAGTACGTCATAGGTCAGAAAGGGGTTAAACTAAGGTCAGAAAAAAATCAAGAAAAACAGCAAAAATACCCTTATATCCTAATGATATTATAGATAAAATATTGCTTTTAGTTATACCTTTAAAACCATGAAGCAACAACAATCAACATAACAGACAACTGTACTGACTATATATACCCCTATCACAGTGGCATAGTAAGCACTGCCTGTCAGCGGAGGTTGGCACACTAACACATAAATGAGATTGGCGCCCTCGCTCAACGGCAGCTGTCTCTAAATCTCCTAGGTACACCCTAAATTAGTGTCTCATTTGGGCCACCATTTATACACAACAAGAAAAAATTAGGAGATAGGGATTGCCATGAACTGATGCTAATAGACATACAATACATAACTGTGACAGGGTGAAAGACACAGAAGACAAAGTCTTTTGGGACTTTAGTTGCTTACAGGGTTTCCAAGGGTCAGCCGTCGCTGAGTGGTTGCACCATATCCGCTGAACAGTAGGGTGCCAACCCCACAGCTAGGCAGGATTCTTTATCAGCAGGGAACAGTATAGTGAGGCTGTACATGTTCACAGGCACTTTTTGCACTTTTGTCTTCTGTGTCTTTCACTCTGACACAGTTATGTATTGGATGTCTATTAGTCAACATCAGTTCATCTTCTAAATTTTTCTTGTGGTGTATACATGGTGGCCCAAATGAGACACTAATTTAGGGTGCACCTAGGAGATTTAGGGACAGCCGCCATTGAGCGGGGGCTCCAATCTCGTTTATGTGTTAGGGTGCCAACCTCCGCTGACAGGCAGTGCTTACTAGGCCACTGTGATAGGGGTATATATAGTCTGCACGGTTGTCTGTTATGTTGATTGTTGTTGCTTCATGGTTTTAAAGGTATAAATAAAAGCAATATTTTATCTATAATATCATTAGGATATATGGTTATTTTTGTTGTTTTTCTCAATTAGTTGGACTAGTAAGAAACAATCTATAGTAACATTGTCGACAGAAGCAGAATATGCAGCACATGCCAGTCAAAAAGTTCTATGGTTAAGACAAGTGCTAACAGACTTAGAACAAAACAATTGGAACCAACAAAGATGTATGAGCACAATCAAGGATGTCTAGTTCTTGCTCAGATGGAAAGAGTTAATCCAGGAACTAAACACATTGAGGTGAACTTTAATTTCTTGAGAGATCACCAGGAACAAGGAATCCTAAATTTAGAGTTCTGCCCAACTGAACATATGGCAGCAGATATTTTCACAAAGGCATTGAATGCTGAAAGACATCAGAGACTGATGAAGAAATTAGGCTTAACTGAAAAGTCCTTACTTTTGAGAAAGAGTGTTGGCAGATATACAACAGATACAAACTTATTTGTGTGCAGGAGGAGTTTACACTTTTCTGACACTAGATGGCGATGTTGTTACTATTATATGCTTAGTTGAATGTAATGCATGTTCTTGTTGTACTTTGGTTTCACTTTCTCTCTGGTAAAAGGTCCTTCAGACTTCCTGTTATGCTGTATTAAGAAGCTGATGCATGCACCTCATGTTCTGTGTAGATAAAAGTTGAATTACCCCATATTATCTACTCTCACAAGTTTTTTCTGCGACCAAACTATGCAACAAGATTACAGCCACTTAGTGTTAGGTGTCGAGTTCCCGCCTCTGCACAGGGGGAATCTCGAACCATCTCTGCTGCGGTCTCCCATTCTTCTCCAGCTGCAGTGGAGTCTGCTCAGCGGAGACATCGGTCCCAGCATCTAGCTCAGGCTAATACTGGATGACTGGTTACTACTGCCCTTCCAGGCTCTGTTCTTGTAGCCAGCAATGTTCAGCAGCGAGCAGGTCTTTCTGGGACTAAGTCCAGATTTTCCCTTTCTTAGCATGCCCACGGGATGACCTCCCATTGGAGGTCGGGGGTCACATGCTTAGATACTGCAGCTAATCCCATTGGTCCTCTAGGAAGGTCCTAAAGGTGTTCTTCTTCTGTGGCAGACTCCCATTGGTCCTTCTCGGAAGGTCTTGTACTTGCTGCAGCTATAAAAGGTTTGCATGGCCGCACGGCCATGCGCTAGTATACAATTGTTATCGTGTGTGTGTTGATGAGTGCAAGTCGTTCCTTAAAAAACCCATCCCTTGTGTATGACTGTTCACATAAGGTGTATGGCTGCAATCTAGCGCCTGGCTGAACTCACAGCTTTAACACACGAAACAGCGTCTAACTGCTGTGACCGCCAGTGCAGCGCCGTGCGCTATTAGAGCGCTTACCTTACCCAAGTCTGGGTGGTTAGTGGCGTCCGCTAGTGTGGCACAGCATGCACTTCTGTGCATATTAGTTACCTCTGATACCCCAATTGTGGTGTCGATCGCAAGAGGTCTACACTAACTCTAATCCTGTGTCCTGGGATAGAGTTCTGTGGTTCTTTGCTTGCGCTCTCTGTGCGGTACCACGACCCTGTGACTTAACAGGGATCGCTTTCTTCATACAGGGTGAAGTTAACCCATGTGTGTATCCTCATTGTACCGCCATATAGTCCGTCATTACTTAGCAGCAGGTTTAATCTCTGCACGGTGGACCCCGGGCTGCGAACGCACCTTATTATATCTATTTAATGATTTGGTGCGTTCCGCTAGCCATAACACTTAGTAGACTGCTTGGTGTCATTTGGATAGAATTACTGTTTTCTCTGATTTATATCAAAACTACAACAAGCAGCTGAGCAAGTGACACATATCTTGAATCAAAGTCTCTGTTCTTACATTATGCTGTTCTGAGATTAAATATCAAAAACACCTTCTAACATATTCCCTTTAATTATTCTCCTCAATGTAACAAAGTACAATGGCACATAATCAATATCAACTCACAGTCCATCTATCATTTTATAACACTTCCTCAAAGACCATAAAGAGAGTAAAGGCCCCTTCACATTTAGCGACGCTGCAGCGATACCGACAACGATCCGAATCGCTGCAGCCTCGCTGTTTGGTCGCTGGAGAGCTGTCACACAGACCGCTCTCCAGCGACCAACGATGCCGGTAACCAGGGTAAACATCGGGTAACTAAGCGCAGGGCCGCGCTTAGTAACCCGATGTTTACCCTGGTTACCATGCTAAAAGTAAAAAAAAACAAACACTACATACTTACCTACAGCCGTCTGTCCTCCAGCGCTGTGCTCTGCTTCTCTGCTCTCCTCCTGTACTGTCTGGGAGCCGGAAAGCAGAGCGGTGACGTCACCGCTCTGCTTTCCGGCTCACAGACAGTACAGGAGGAGAGCAGAGCACAGCGCTGGAGGACAGACGGCTGTAGGTAAGTATCTAGTGTTTGTTTTTTTTTACTTTTAGCATGGTAACCAGGGTAAACATCGGGTTACTAAGTGCGGCCCCGCGCTTAGTTACCCGATGTTTACCCTGGTTACCAGTGAAGACATCGCTGGATCGGTGTCACACACGCCGATCCAGCGATGTCTCCAGGGAGTCCAGCGACGAAATAAAGTTCTGGACTTTATTCAGCGACCAACGATCTCCCAGCAGGGGCCTGATCGTTGGTCGCTGTCACACATAACGATTTCATTAACGATATCGTTGCTACGTCACAAATAGCAACGATATCGTTAACAATATCGTTATGTGTGAAGGTACCTTAAGTTCCCTCAGAATACATATTAAGCTACTTGTTGGGTACTTTGTCATACTAGCACTATACATTTTAGTGTGTAAAAAAATTACTTTTAATTCAAATGCAAAAGAGCGGGCTTGCTGTATCCTTGGCATGGCCAAGGATTCAGTCCATTGTTATGCCCCTCAATTAGTATTTTGTTGACCTTCCTCACTTATGATTGACACAGTGCTTGTCTGCCCAGAGCCAGTGCTGCCTGAACTCAGCCCTAGTGTCTACGCATGCATATTGACGCTGCCTGAAACTAGCCATGAGCACACAGTGTCAGTGCAGTTGCGCACATAGTGTGAACAATCGAGTTCTCCTCACCTGCACCTCTCTGACTCCAGTTGCTGCACTAATACATCTGGAAGTGTGGTAAGGGACTTCAGAGAGGACCTAGGGAGGAGAATGTACCCACCAATAATGTGTTTGCACCCACAATGACACTGTGTACACTCTGTACACAGCTGAGTCCAGGCACTGCTCACTCTGGGCAAGTGATAAGAAGCTGGGAGAAGTCAATTAAAAAGTTCAAGTCCCCAAAATGCAATTAAGGGGGCATAACCTTGCACTGAACTCTTGGCCATGCCAAGGGTGTACTAAAGTAATCTCATTTGCATTTCAGTTGACCCTTTCACGCCACAGTCTGCTTTCACCTTCATAACCAGGCCAATTTCTTCAATTCTGACCAGTGTCAAATTATGACGTAATAACTCTGGAATGCTTCAATGGATTCCAGTGATTCTGAGAACATTTTTTGGGACATAGTGTATTTTATGAAAGTGGTCAAATTAGTTCGATATAACGTTCATTTCTGAAGCTTTCAGAAATTTGGTGAAAATTTTGAAAATGTCACAATTTTCAAACTTTTAGAAATTTCTAATTTTTCCAATAAGTTAACAAAACCATTTTTTTATGGACCATATCCTATTTGAAGTGATTTTGAGGGGCCTATATGACAGAAAATGCCCAAAAGTGACACTATACTAAAAACTGCACCCCTCAAAGTTCTAAAAAAACACATTCAAGAAGTCTATTAACGCTTCAGATGCTTCACATAAATTTATGGAATGTGGAAGAAAAAAATGAACATTTAACTTTTTCCCACAAAAATGTTTCTTTAGCCCCAGATTTTTCATTTTCACAAGGATAACAGGAGAAACAGCATCATAAAATGTATTGTGCGATTTCTCCTTAGTACGCCAATACCCCATATGTGATGAAAAAGTACTGATTGGCCGCACGGCAGGGCTCAGAAGGGAAGGATCACCGTTTGAGTTTTGGGATGCAAAATTGGCTGGAATCGATAGCGGAAGCCATGTCCCGTTTGTAGGGCCACTGATGTGCCTAAATAGAGTGAAAACCCCCAACAAATGACCCCATTTTAGAAACTACACCCCTCAAGGAATTTATCTACAACCCCTGGCAAAAATTATGTAATCACCGGCCTTGGAGGATGTTCATTTAGTTGTTTAATTTTGTAGAAAAAAAGCAGATCACATACATGGCACAAAACTAAAGTAATTTGAAATGGCAACTTTCTGGCTTTAAGAAACACTAAAAGAAATCAAGAACAAAAAATGTGGTAGTCAGTAATGGTTACTTTTTTTAATCAAGCATAGGGGAAAAATTATGGAATCACTCAATTCTGGGGAAAAAATTATGGAATCATGAAAAACAAACAAACAAAAAAACGCTCCAACACTTCACTAGTATTTTGTTGCACCACCTCTGGCTTTTATAACAGCTTGCAGTCTCTTAGGTATGGACTTAATGAGTGTCAAACAGTACTCTTCATGAACATCCTCCAAGGCCAGTGATTCCATTCATAATTTTTGCCAGGGGTTGTAGACATGTGGTGACCATCTCGAACCCTCCGGGGCTACACAAAACTTTATAAATGTTAAGCAGTCAAAATTAAAAAACACATTTTTGCAATTTCTCCTAAGTACGCCAATATCACATATGTGGAGGTAAACTACTGTTTGGGAGCACGGCAGGGCTCATAATGTAAGGAGAGCCATTTGACTTTTGGAATACAAAATTGGCTGGAATCAATAGCGCTAGCCATGTCGTGTTTGGAGAGCCCCTGAGTTGCCTAAACAGTGGAAAAAGCCACAAATGACCTCATTTTGGACACTATACCTCTCAAGGAATGTATCTAGATGTGTGGTGAGCATCTTCAATCCTCAGAGGCTTCACAGAATTTTATAACGTTGAGCCATGAAAATTAAAAACACATTTTTCCGGCTAAAATGTTATTTTAGTCCCAATTATTTTATGTTCACAAGGGTAGCAAGAAAACATTTACCCCATAATTTTTTGTGCAATTTCTCCTGAGTGCGCCGATACCACATATGTGAAGGAAAACTACTGTTTGGGCGCACGCCAAAGTTCAGAATAGAAAGGGCGCCATTTGACTTTTGGAAAACAAAATTTGCTGGAATCGAAAGCAGATGCCATGTCACATTTGGAGAACCCCTGAATTGCATAAACAGTGGGAACTTCCACAAATGATTATTTTACAAACTAAACCTCTCAATGAATTCATCTATGGTTGCAGTAATCATATTGACACCACAGGTGTGTCACAGAATTTTGTGCAGTGAAGGAAAAAAAATTACATATTAACCACAAAAAAATTTTAACCCCGGATTTTACATTTTCACAAGGGCAAATGGGTAAAAATTGTGCCAAAATGTGTTAGGCAATTTCTGCTGTATGTGGCTATACCCCATACGTGGCTGTACAGTATTGCTTAGACACACAGCAAGACTCGGGAGGGAAGGAGCGGTATTTGACTCTTGGAGAACAAAATTATTGTAGAATAGTTTGTGGACTCCAAATATAGGGCCCCTAAGTGCCAGAAGAGCAGAATTCCCCCTCAAGTGACCTAATTTTGGAAATTACACCCCTCTGAGAATTTATCTACCGGTTCAGTGACCATTTTGGCTCCACAAGTGTTTTCCGGAAACAAGCAGTGGATGAAGCTGAGTGAAAATTGCAAGCAGCCGTTGTAGTGACCAGTATGTTGCAGTGACCAGTACATTAGTGAACAGTAAATTATGCCCAGCTCATGCTTCTGGACACAAGTGCCTGTAAATTAGGTGGGCTCTCATCACTACAGAAATGTCAAACATGAGAACTCTGTTAGGAGTCGAGTTTCCTATCCTGCACAGGGGGAATCTCGATCCGTGTCTGCTGCGGTCTCCCATTCTGCTTCTGCCGCAGTGGGCTCTGCTCAGCGGAGGCGTCGCTCCCAGCGTCTTGCTGGGACTGATTCTGTGCAGGGGGTTACTGCTGCCTTTTCTGGCTCTCCTGCTGTACCCTGCACTGATCTGCGGCGAGCGGGCTTCTCTGGGACTAAGTCCTTATTTGCACACACTGAGCATGCCCAGGGCAAGATCTCCCGTTGGAGATCGAGGGTCACATGCTCAGGCACTGCAGCACATCCCATTGGTCCTCTTGGCAGGTCCTGAAAGGGCAAAACTTCTGTAGCTACTTCCTGTGCTGCAACTATATAAACTGCGCATGACCGCACGGCCATGCGCTAGTATTGTCTTGCTATCATGTGTGTGTGTAGATGGATGTATGTCGATGGATGAAAGCTCCTAAGTATCCCTCCCTAGTGTTGTTGACTGTTCGCGGATGATGGTAGCTATTTAGCGCCCGACTAGCCATCTACACGTAACACACATCACAGCGTCCTGTGGCTGTGTCCGCCAGTACGGCGCCGTGCGTTTCCTCTGTGCTTTCCTTACCCAAGCCTGGGTGGTTAGTGGCGTCCGTCAGTGCGGCACCGCACGCACTCTCGTGCCTATAGTTTCTATTTAATAAGTTTCCTTACACACCCAGTTGCGGTGTTGTGCCAGCAAGTGTCTAATCGGACTTCAATCCTGTGTAGGGGTTGAGTTCGCTGACTCCTTGCTCGCGCTCTATGTGCGGTACTGCGGTCCTGTGACGCAACAGGATCGCTTCCTTCACGCAGGGTGAAGTTAACCCATGTGTGTATACTTAGTACCGCCATATAGTCCGTCTTACTAGCAGCAGGGTCTTTTACCTGCACGGTGGACCTCGGACTGCGAACGCACCTAGTTTCTTATCATCTATACTTGGTGCATTCCGCCAGTCCTTAACATAATACTAGCGCCAAGGTCTGGCTAGTAAATGGCGGACATTCAGAAATCTTTGCGGTATATCCAGCAGCTGGAGGGTAGGTTGGCGGCTCTCGAGAGCTCAATCTCAGCTGTGGATATTACCGCAGTTGCTGTACAGGCTGCTAGCGTGGCTGCAGCAACCTTGTCCACTGCCACCCCTGTTCCGACATTATCTCGCCTCCCGTTGCCAGAAAAATTTTCTGGAGATTGCAAAACTTGTAGGGAATTCGTGAGTCAGTGCTCTATCCACCTTGAGCTCCTGGCTGCACGTTTTCCTACAGAGCGGGCTAAGGTGGGATTTATTGTCTCTCTCTTGTCGGACAGGGCGTTGCAGTGGGCTACGCCGCTGTGGGAGCGTGGTGATCATGTGGTGCAGAGTGCTCCGTTGTTTCTGAGCACTCTGAAAAAGGTCTTTTTAGGACCTCAAGTCACCCATGACACAGCGCTCCAACTACTGGCATTAACTCAGGGTGAGTCCTTGGTCAGCCATTTTTCCGTCCGCTTCCGTACTTTAGCTTCTGAGCTGGAGTGGTCGGATAAAGCCCTTATCCCCATATTTTGGAGGGGCTTGGCTGATCACGTTAAGGACGCTCTGGCCACTAGGGAGATTCCTGCCACACTGGAGGAGTTAATAACTGTCTCTACTCGTATTGACCTCCGTTTTAACGAGCGGAGGTTAGAGCGAGCCCAGTGTAGGCAGAGGTTTCGGCTGGCTCCCACCTTCGCCAAACCTTTGGAATCTCCAATCCAGGCATCTGAGTCACATGAGGCCTTAGAGGTGACACGAGCGGGATCCAAATCTCAGTCCGCCCGTGCACATAGGGTCCGTCATGTTTGCCAGCAGTCAGGACATCTTGCCTCCAAGGGTCCTCAGCGGTCGGGGAAACGTCAGCGTCTAGTGGCAGTTGGAGGAGGTACACTAGACACGGCGACGTTTGCCTCAAAGTTGTCCTTCAAGGGGACAATTACCATAGGCCCATCCACTCTTATGGTCGAGCTATGCGTGGATTCTGGGGCAGAGGGTAATTTTATGTCTTCCTCTTTTGCCCAGCGTCACACAATACCCTTGGTGACGCTCGCCAAGCCTGTAACCGTTTGAGTGGTAAATGGGTCAACTCTACCCTCACAGATTACCCACCAAACCATTCCTTTCACGCTTTCTGTGTCTCCATCACATCAGGAGATAATCTCCCTATTAGTCATTCCTGAGGGAATTGATGAGGTCCTGTTGGGGATACCATGGCTTCGCTACCATTCTCCTCATATTGAGTGGTCCTCTGGGAGAATTTTGGGATGGAGTAAATCCTGCGAGGGTAGATGTCAAAGGGAGTGCATTCAGGTTGCTACTACACAGGTACCCGCAGATCTTTCCTCTCTCCCCAAGCACTATTGGCCCTATGCAGACATGTTCTCCAAAAGAGCTGCGGAGACACTTCCGCCTCACCGCCCCTATGACTGTCCTATTGACCTCTTGCCTGGTGCTGAGCCTCCCCGGGGTTGAGTCTATCCGTTATCTCTCCCGGAGACAGAGGCAATGTCTCAGTACATCCAAGAGAATCAGGCAAGAGGATTCATTAGGAAGTCAGTGTCACCGGCAGGGGCTGGGTTCTTCTTCGTACAGAAGAAGACTGGAGATTTACGTCCATGCATAGACTACAGGGGTCTTAACGCCATCACCGTTAAGAACAAGTACCCATTACCCCTGATATCTGAGCTGTTTGATAGGCTACGGGGAGCGAGGATATTTACTAAGTTAGATCTGCGGGGTGCTTACAACCTGATTCGCATCCGTGAGGGGGATGAATGGAAGACGGCTTTTAACACCAGGGATGGGCACTATGAATATCTGGTGATGCCCTTCGGGCTCTGTAATGCCCCAGCCGTTTTCCAAGACTTTGTGAACGACATCTTCTGGGATATGCTCACCACCTCGGTCGTAGTCTATCTGGATGATATTCTCATCTTCTCTCCAGATATTGACTCCCATCGGAGAGATGTTCGCAAAGTCTTCGACCTCTTACGCCAAGTTGGAGAAGTGTGTGTTTGAGCAGGAATCCTTGCCTTTCCTTGGTTATATCATCTCTGCCCAGGGTTTGGCTATGGATCCTGCCAAGCTACAGGCTGTAATGGACTTGGCAGGAACCCCATTCTCTTAAAGCGGTGCAGCGCTTTATGGGGTTCATTAATTACTATCGCCAGTTCATTCCACACTTCTCAACTTTGGTAGCTCCCTTGGTTGCCCTCACCAAGAAGGGAGCAAATCCCAAGTTGTGGTCAGAGGAGGTCTCCAAAGCCTTTCTCTCGATCAAGTCACACTTCGCTAGCGCTCCCATCCTACATCGCCCCGATGTTGATAAACCATTTATCTTGGAGGTGGATGCCTCATCCGTTGGTGCTGGAGCAGTCCTTTTCCAAAAGGATGCTCAAGGTCGGAAGCATCCTTGCTTCTTCTTCTCCAAGACCTTCACACCAGCGGAGAGGAATTATTCCATCGGGGACAGGGAGTTGCTAGCCATGAAGTTGGCTTTTTCAGAGTGGAGACATCTCTTGGAGGGAGCTCGCTTTCCCTTCCAAGTCTTCACTGACCACAAGAACTTGGTATATCTACAAACGGCCCAGCGGCTGAATTCTCGCCAGGCTAGATGGTCCCTGTTCTTCTCCCGGTTCCATTTTACTCTCCATTTCCTCTCCGGGGAGAAGAACGTTCGTGCTGACGCTCTCTCCCGCTCCGTGGTGTCATCGGAGGAGGAGGAGCCTCGGCTTATTGTCCCTTCTGAGAGCCTGAGAACTGTAGCTCCGGTTTCGCTAGAGTCTGTGCCCATGGGCAAGACTTTCGTACCAGCTAACTTGCGACCGGAGGTTCTCTCTTGGGCTCACTCCTCCAGAGTGGGTGGGCATTTTGGGACCAAGAGGACATCTGAGCTTTTGGCGAGAACATACTGGTGGCCGCATATGGCCCAAAATGTCAGGGACTATATTCAGGCGTGCGTTTCTTGCGCCCAGAATCGGTCTCCTCGGCAACGGCCTGCTGGGTTGCTTTACCCCCTACCGGTGGCAGACAGGCTCTGGGAGATGGTCGGGATGGACTTTGTGGTGGGCTTACCCAAGTCGCGTGGCTGCTCCATTATTTGGGTTGTCACCGACCATTTCTGTGCCATTTTGGTGCCGCTTCCTCGGTTACCCTCAGCACGGGCCTTGGCGGTGTTGTTCATTAAGCACGTTTTCCGATTGCATGGTATGCCTGATAAGATTGTCAGCGATCGTGGTCCCCAGTTCGTGTCTCGGTTTTGGAGAGAGCTCTGCCGTTTACTCAGCATAGAGTTAAACCTCTCCTCTGCATACCATCCTGAGACGAATGGGTTGGTGGAGAGAACCAACCAGACCCTGGTGACATATTTGCGACATTTCGTCTCTGCTAGGCAGGATGACTGGGCATCTGTGCTACCTTGGGCGGAATTTGCCTTGAACAACGCCGTAGCCGATTCCACTGGTCAAACTCCCTTTCTCCTTAATTACGGCCAGCATCCGCATGACCCTGTGCCCATGCCCGTGTCATCCACCGATTCTAGGGTGGCAGACTGGGCGGTGGAGGCACGTGACATCTGGGACCGCACACAGGATGCCATCCGGGCCTCCAAGGAGAGAATGAGGGTTTCGGCTGATACACACCGGCGCCCCGCTCCGGTCTTTGCTCCTGGCGACTTAGTGTGGCTCTCCGCCCGTAACATCAGGCTGCGAGTTGAGTCCACTAAGTTTGCTCCTCGCTACATTGGCCCGTTTAAGGTTCTGGAACAGGTCAACCCTGTGGTCTACCGTTTGGCTATTCCTCCACGCCTTGGTATCACCGATACTTTTCACGTTTCCCTCTTAAAGCCCGTTCATTTGTCTCGGTTTTCTGAGTTATCTGCTAGGACATCGGGTTCATCCACGGATGAGTTTGAGGTGAATGCTATTGTGGGGTGCAAGGTGGTACGTGGCAAGAAATTTTATCTGGTGGACTGGAAGGGTCACAGCCCAGAGGATAGAACCTGGGAGCTGCTTATTGCGGCTTTTGAGCGTAGTGAGGCTCAAGGAGGGGGGGGCCCTAGGAGGGGGGGGTAATGTTAGGAGTCGAGTTTCCTCTGCTGCACAGGGGGAATCTCGATCCGTGTCTGCTGCGGTCTCCCATTCTGCTTCGGCCGCAGTGGGCTCTGCTCAGCGGAGGCGTCGCTCCCAGCGTCTTGCTGGGACTGATTCTGTGCAGGGGGTTACTGCTGCCTTTTCTGGCTCTCCTCTTGTACCCTGCACTGATCTGCGAGCGGGCTTCTCTGGGACTAAGTCCTTATTTGCACACACTGAGCATGCCCAGGGCAAGATCTCCCGTTGGAGATCGAGGGTCACATGCTCAGGCACTGCAGCACATCCCATTGGTCCTCTTGGCAGGTCCTGAAAGGGCAAAACTTCTGTAGCTACTTCCTGTGCTGCAACTATATAAACTGCGCATGACCGCACGGCCATGCGCTAGTATTGTCTTGTTATCATGTGTGTGTGTAGATGGATGTATGTCGATGGATGAAAGCTCCTAAGTATCCCTCCCTAGTGTTGCTGACTGTTCGCGGATGATGGTAGCTATCTAGCGCCCGACTAGCCATCTACACGTAACACACATCACAGCGTCCTGTGGCTGTGTCCGCCAGTACGGCGCCGTGCGCTTCCTCTGCGCTTTCCTTACCCAAGCCTGGGTGGTTAGTGGCGTCCGTCAGTGCGGCACCGCACGCACTCTCGTGCCTATAGTTTCTATTTAATAAGTTTCCTTACACACCCAGTTGCGGTGTTGTGCCAGCAAGTGTCTAATCGGACTTCAATCCTGTGTAGGGGTTGAGTTCGCTGACTCCTTGCTCGCGCTCTATGTGCGGTACTGCGGTCCTGTGACGCAACAGGATCGCTTCCTTCACGCAGGGTGAAGTTAACCCATGTGTGTATACTTAGTACCGCCATATTGTCCGTCTTACTAGCAGCAGGGTCTTTTACCTGCACGGTGGACCTCGGACTGCAAACGCACCTAGTTTCTTATCATCTATACTTGGTGCGTTCCGCCAGTCCTTAACAAACTCTAATTGTGATTTAGGCACACTGTGGGCTCAGAAAGGGGGGGGGGAGCATTTGAATTTGGGAGCGAAGAATTTGTTGGATTTCTGTTGGTGTGCGAGGAGTCACTGCGCTTTTCCAGAGCCTTTGTACTACCAGTAACGTGGAAGCTCCCTATATTTCTGTTAACAGGTGCGTTAAAAGCTGAGTGGGATCTTGCTTTTTTGTGGATTGAGTTGATGCTTTTATTGGGAATATTTTACATAACATTTGGGATCACATTTATCTAGTGCTCTAAGCTTAGCACTTACTTTCGGGTTTCCATCTAAATCTCCAAGTGAAGTGATTCAGATGAAACCCCCAAGGGGCCATTCACTACAATGAGGCAGCAGGGTTACTCTGGACTGCATTCTTCACTTTAACCCCTTTCTGACCTCGGACGGGATAGTACGTCCGAGGTCAGAAGCTCCGCTTTGACGCGGGCTCCGACGGTGAGCCCGCACCAAAGCCGGGACATGTCAGCTGTTTTGAACAGCTGACATGTGCCCGTAATAGGCGCGAGCAGAATCGCGATCTGCCCGCGCCTATTAACTAGTTAAATGCCGCTGTCAAACGCAGACAGCGGCATTTAACTACCGCATCCGGCCGGGCGGCCGGAAATGACTTCATCGCCGACCCCTGTCACATGATCGGGGGTCGGCGATGCTTCTCCATTGTAACCATAGAGGACCTCTATGGTTACTGATCGCCGGTAGCTGTGAGCACCACCCTGTGGTCGGCGCTCACAGCACACCTGCAATTCTGCTACATAGCAGCGAACAGCAGATCGCTGCTATGTAGCAGAGGCGATCGTGCTATGCCTGCTTCTAGCCTCCCATGGAGGCTATTGAAGCATGGCAAAAGTTTAAAAAAAAGTTTAAAAAAATAAAAAAATATAAAAGTTTAAATCACCCCACTTTCGCCCCAATCAAAATAAATCAATAAAAAAAAATTAAATCTACACATATTTGGTATCGCCGCGCTCAGAATCGCCCGATCTATCAATTAAAAAAAGCATTAACCTGATCGCTAAACAGCGTAGAGAGAAAAAAATTCAAAATGCCAGAATTGCGTTTTTTTGGTCGCCGCGACATTGCATTAAAATCTTGGCACGCAAAAAATAAGCCCTCAACCGACCCCAGATCCTGAAAAATGGAGACGCTACGAGTACGGGGGCTACGGGGGCTTTTCGTGGGACGGTTCACACCGGAATTTCCGCACATGGGTAAGCAGTAGGCAGGGTTAGGGATGTATCCTCATGGTGCAACACTTCTGGGCTGATTGCAATATGGGTGTAGTGCTTATGAAGGCAGGGTTTATCCCCATTAGGGTTAACTGGTTTACTTTGTATTCCCTGGCCTTTTTTGTTACTACCTGACTCTATGTACATATAACTTGTTGCACCTTATTACGTATCTATTGTTACGGGGTATACTCTCGTCCCATGCTATGTTTTTTACTGCGCCCTTCATTTGTATAATGTGCGCATTTTGGTGTGTATGTCCTTGTGTCACACACAGGGCTGCCACTAGAAATTTCGTGGCCCCATACTGGCAAAATTTTCGGGGCCCCCTTGAAACTCCGCCCAGGCTCCACCCCAGCCCCGCCTCCAGGCTCCACCCCACGAACTGTCCACAGTCCCACCACTCTCTCTTGGATAATCTCCACTTCTCACCTATCACACATTAACAGTTCCCATCACCAGATCACACATATAGCCGGCAGCTTTTGTTTTGGCCAAAAGATTTTTTAAGCCGCCACCACAACAAGGTAGACACTTTTGGCCGGGCCCTACTCTACTGTAACCTACTAAATATTTGTTAAAATATGCAATACAATTTAGGTATATTTTTATTTATTTTTCAATTTTTAAAATGACCTATAATACTACATACAAGGAACAAATACCACAACACTATGACCAGATGACATATTACCACCACAGTGATCGAATAATATAAAATACAAGGAACAAATACCGCTACACCATGACCAGACCACATATTACCTCCACATCATGACCAGACCATATATTACCAACAATGACTGAATACTACAATACTGATCAGTAATACAAAAAAAACCCACAATACTATCACCATCAGTGCCATTATGCACAGGAGATCTGTAATTAGTAAGCAGTGTCTGTGTACAGGTAATACAGTGATCACTGGTGACATTACACACAGGAGCTCTGTATATAATGTATAGATAATACAGTGATCACTGGTGACATTGTACACAGGACCTCTGTATATAGTATACAGTGTATAGTGTAAGTGTATAGGTAACACTGACTCACCAGTGACGTCTCTAGGTGAAGTCCTTCATCTTTCATCCAGCACAGACCGCCATCACTTTATCCAGCCAGGACTCGTCTCTGCAGGAAATAAAACAGTTATCTCGAGTTCCGCTTGTAGAACACATTACTTAATTTTCCCAACTTCTACATTACACCACATGAAGAAGGCAACATAGTATCACTCTACACAGTAACAGGACCGCCCCCCCATTTAAAACAGTATACTCAAAAAATAAAATAAATACATCACTGCAATAATAATATCCCTTAATTAGCCCCTATGGTAATATTCGCCATCCTGGCCACCGTGTGTCTCATTTCAGGCTCCAGCCATATGTTCTCTCATCCTGCCCTCATGAGTATCCATTCTACCCCATATGATCTCCCCATCCTGCCCCATCTGTCTCCATCGTATCCATCCTGCCCCATCTGTTTCCAATCCTGCACCATCTCTGTCCAGCACTCTGCCCCATCTCTGTCCAGCACTCTGCCCCATCTCTGTCCAGCACTCTGCCCCATCTCTGTCCAGCACTCTGCCCCATCTCTGTCCAGCACTCTGCCCCATCTCTGTCCAGCACTCTGCCCAGCACTCTGCCCCATCTCTGTCCAGCACTCTGCCCCATCTCTGTCCAGCACTCTGCCCCATCTCTGTCCAGCACTCTGCCCAGCACTCTGCCCCATCTCTGTCCAGCACTCTGCCCCATCTCTGTCCAGCACTCTGCCCCATCTCTGTCCAGCACTCTGCCCCATCTCTGTCCAGCACTCTGCCCCATCTCTGTCCAGCACTCTGCCCCGTGTCCAGCTTTCTGCCCCCCATGTGTCCAGCTTTCTGCCCCCCATGTGTCCAGCTTTCTGCCCCCCCCGTGTCCAGCTTTCTGCCCCGCCCCCCCATGTCCAGCTTTCTGCCCCCCCCGTGTCCAGCTTTCTGCCCCCCCTGTGTCCAGCTTTCTGCCCCCCCCGTGTCCAGCTTTCTGCCCCCCCCCCGTGTCCAGCTTTACTGCCCCCTCTGTGTCCAGCTTTACTGCCCCCTCTGTGTCCAGCTTTACTGCCCCCTCAGTGTCCAGATTTACTGCCCCCTCTGTGTCCAGATTTACTGCCCCCTCTGTGTCCAGATTTACTGCCCCCTCTGTGTCCAGATTTACTGCCCCCTCTGTGTCCAGATTTACTGCCCCCTCTGTGTCCAGATTTACTGCCCCCTCTGTGTCCAGCTTTACTGCCCCCTGTGTCCAGCTTTACTGCCCCCTCTGTGTCCAGCCTTCTGCCCCCCCTGTGTCCAGCTTTACTGCCCCCCTGTGTCCAGCCTTCTGCCCCCCGTGTCCAGCTTTACTGCCCTTCTGTGTCCAGCGGCCTTCTGCCCCCCCCCCCCGTGTCCAGCTTTACTGCCCCCCTGTGTCCAGCGGCCTTCTGCCCCTTCTGTGTCCAGCTGCCTTCTGCCCCCTCTGTGTCCAGCTGCCTTCTGCCCCCGTGTCCGGCTGCCTTCTGCCCCCTCTGTGTCCAGCTGCCTTCTGCCCCCTCTGTGTCCAGCTGCCTTCTGCCCCCCTGTGTCCAGCTGCCTTCTGCCCCCTCTGTGTCCAGCTGCCTTCTGCCCCCCTGTGTCCAGCTGCCTTCTGCCCCCTCTGTGTCCAGCTGCCTTCTGCCCCCCTGTGTCCAGCTTTACTGCCCCCCTGTGTCCAGCTGCCTTCTGCCCCCTCTGTGTCCAGCTGCCTTCTGCCCCCCTGTGTCCAGCTGCCTTCTGCCCCCCTGTGTCCAGCTGCCTTCTGCCCCCTCTGTGTCAAGCTGCCTTCTGCCCCATCTGTGTCCAGCTGCCTTCTGCCCCCCTGTGTCCAGCTGCCTTCTGCCCCCTCTGTGTCCAGCTGCCTTCTGCCCCCCTGTGTCCAGCTGCCTTCTGCCCCCTCTGTGTCCAGCTGCCTTCTGCCCCCCTGTGTCCAGCTTTACTGCCCCCCTGTGTCCAGCTGCCTTCTGCCCCCTCTGTGTCCAGCTGCCTTCTGCCCCCCTGTGTCCAGCTGCCTTCTGCCCCCCTGTGTCCAGCTGCCTTCTGCCCCCTCTGTGTCCAGCTGCCTTCTGCCCCGCCCCATCTGTGTCCAGCTGCCTTCTGCCCCCCTGTGTCCAGCTGCCTTCTGCCCCCTCTGTGTCCAGCTGCCTTCTACCCCCCTGTGTCCAGCTGCCTTCTGCCCCCTCTGTGTCCAGCTGCCTTCTGCCCCCCTGTGTCCAGCTTTACTGCCCCCCTGTGTCCAGCTGCCTTCTGCCCCCCTGTGTCCAGCTGCCTTCTGCCCCCGTGTCCAGCTGCCTTCTGCCCCCTCTGTGTCCAGCTGCCTTCTGCCCCCCTGTGTCCAGCTTTACTGCCCCCCTGTGTCCAGCTGCCTTCTGCCCCCTCTGTGTCCAGCTGCCTTCTGCCCCTCTGTGTCCAGCTGCCTTCTGCCCCCTCTGTGTCCAGCTGCCTTCTGCCCCCCTGTGTCCAGCTTTACTGCCCCCCTGTGTCCAGCTGCCTTCTGCCCCCTCTGTGTCCAGCTGCCTTCTGCCCCCCTGTGTCCAGCTGCCTTCTGCCCCCTCTGTGTCCAGCTTTACTGCCCCCCTGTGTCCAGCTGCCTTCTGCCCCCTCTGTGTCCAGCTTTACTGCCCCCCTGTGTCCAGCTGCCTTCTGCCCCCTCTGTGTCCAGCTTTACTGCCCCCCTGTGTCCAGCTGCCTTCTGCCCCCTCTGTGTCCAGCTTTACTGCCCCCCTGTGTCCAGCTGCCTTCTGCCCCCTCTGTGTCCAGCTGCCTTCTGCCCCCCTGTGTCCAGCTGCCTTCTGCCCCCTCTGTGTCCAGCTTTACTGCCCCCCTGTGTCCAGCTGCCTTCTGCCCCCTCTGTGTCCAGCTTTACTGCCCCCCTGTGTCCAGCTGCCTTCTGCCCCCTCT
The DNA here is from genome assembly GCF_032444005.1 of Ranitomeya imitator. NCBI lineage: Eukaryota > Metazoa > Chordata > Amphibia > Anura > Dendrobatidae > Ranitomeya > Ranitomeya imitator. Next base: position 426,643,704 of record NC_091287.1, on the reverse strand, counting down.
GTGTCCAGCTTTACTGCCCCCGTGTCCAGCTGCCTTCTGCCCCCTCTGTGTCCAGCCTTCTTGCCCAAACCCCCCCCCCGATCGCCGCTCTCCGCTCTCCGCTCTTAATAGGAAAAAAAAAAGTTCTACTTACCTGCCGCGCTCCTGATCTCTCCACGCAGCTGCACTGTGCACTCGCCGGCGACTGACAATGACGTCAGACGCCGGCGACCTGCACGCTGCGGCTGGCGGCTGTTAGCTATTGACGTGCGGGCGCGGGCCCGCATGTCAATAGCGTACAGCTGCAGCGCCGGCCGCCGCTAAGGGCCCGGTTCAGCCTGCGGCTGCCGGTAGGGGCCCGGTGAGCAGGTAAGAGGGGGCCCCCTCTGCTCACCGGGCCCCTTACGCCAGTCACGGCTGTAATGCCCTGATGGCGGCCCTGGTCACACACCTTATCCTCAGTATATATTGTTGTTACATATTTTTCTGTATGTTTTTGTATTAATAAAATTTGTCTATTTTATACTATAATTAGTTTTGTTATCCGTGGGACATTCTGCTCTCTTTTTTTGTTTATAGGCTGATATTATAGGGGAGTTTTGTCCCTGTCCCCTTGTTGGAGTGCAATGGGCACATCCTATAGAAGCCATAACTTTTTTATTTTTCTGTCAATTTGGCAATGTGAGGGCTTATTTTTTGCGGGACGAGTTGCACTTTTGAACGACATCATTGGTTTTAGCATGTCGTGTACTAGAAAGCAGGAAAAAAAATTCCAAGTGCAGTGAAATTGCAAAAAAAGTGCAATCCCACACTTGTTTTTTGTTTGCCTTTTTTGCTAGGTTCACTAAATGCTAAAACTGACCTGGCATTATGATTCTCCAGGTCAGTACGAGTTCATAGACACCTAACATGACTAGGTTATTTTTTACCTAAGTGGTGAAAAAAAATTCCAAACTTTGCTAAAAAAAAAAAAAAAAAATTGCACCATTTTCCGATACTCTTTTACAACAGAAACCAAACCTGAGGATGTCATACCAAATAAAGAAATCCCTCTGGGAATGAGGGGAGTGAAAAACGAACACGGAAAAACGAAAAATCCCAAGGTCATGAAGGGGTTAAAAAAAAACCTTTTTTTACATGGTCCCTGTTTGGGACTTCAATTTTTATTTTTATCATCACTGGTCTCATGCATTGCAATACACATGTATTGCATTGCATGAGACCTGTCAATTTTACACTGTCAGGTCGCCTGTTAGACTGTCAGCTGCTGGCTGAGTCTAACAGGCCACCTTAGCTGGCAGATCAGAAGGTCATCATGTAACCTCCAGCTGCCATAACAATGCTCGGATCCCCCATGATTTGAACTGCTCTCTAGCATACTTGCATTAAAAATTCCCGATTATTCCCTAGCTACACTATCTAACTGGCATTCTATTTTTTTTCACTTCCTATGTGATGATGATTCATTTGAGCATCACAGTGTCACCAGGGGACAGAGGCCAATCACAGTGCGCGCTCTGTTGTCCACTCAGCTCAGACACAACCAGCCGGCAACAGAGATACATCACTTGCAGGGTCAGCGCTGATCTCCTGAAGGCCAGGTATCCTGACACTGCTCTGTTGCCAGCTGGATACTACTCAGATGAGGCGACAACATAGCGTATCTTGTGATTGTGCTCATCACTGATGATGATTGTAGCACGAAAAACCCCTAGAATAATAATCTTTATTTATAAGTCACCATCAGATTCTATAGCATTTTGTTACTCAGTGGGTACAGGTACAGACAATATCATACAATTTGTTAAACAAACAATGCGTATTATGCAGATGATCAAAAGAGCTTAAAACATGTGAAAAAACAGAGACTTCAATAACTTTTTTTTACAATAAGTGCATCACAATGTAGAAATGGTCATTATCTAGAAAAAAATTTAAATTAAAATGCTAGTAAAAATCCCATAAGAAAACCTTACAACTGCACTTAGTTTTGTAAATTTTTTTGTTAATGAAAAAAAAAGAAAAATGTTTGTGAACAAAACCTTAATATTTATGGAAACCAGTTATGATTTATTTTTCTATTGTGCTATAGCAGCAGAGAAACAGAATTAATTTAGGAAATGTTTCTGTCACATGACATACACCAGAAGTAACAAACAGATCCCTATTGTGACGCTGAGTCACAAAATAGAGTAATTAAGAAATCTGGGGGGGGGGGGTCAGATATCAAGAGAGATGGTCATAAACAGAGGAGTAAGGTTACGTTCACATTTGCGGTGCGTCGGGCGCAACCGCGGCAACTCATGCGTCATGCGCCCCTATATTTAACATGGGGGCGCATAGACATGCGTTTTGTTGCATTTTGTGAAGCATGCGTCTTTTTTGGCGCAAGCGTCAGGGTGCAGAGGACGCAGCAAGTTGCATTTTTTTCGTCCAAAATCGGCCAAAAATGGACGCATGCGTCACAAAACAATGCGTTTTTGCATGCGTTTTGCATGCGTTGTGCGTTGCGTCGCCGTTGCGTCGCCGGCGCAACACACCACAACGCAAATGTGAACGTAGCCTAAGATAAAAATATAGTCCGGTCACAGTCCGAGGTCAGAATTCCAGGAAGGTAGCAGATCAAGACAAAGGGGCTAGGTAAATAGATGATCAAAGGCAAAGTCCAAGGTGAGGCAGCAAAAGATCAGAATCAGAGCATTGAAATATAAGGCACACACATCACCAATTAAATCTACAACTGGCCATAATCAGGCACTGACATCCAAATAAATAGCCAAGTAATCACTCATAATGGGATACATCTGAAAAAAAAAACAGTAAGCCCCTGCCCTGATTGGCAGCTGGACTGTTTCTGTATAGGGTTTACAGGATTGAAGGGTAGGCCGACCCCTGGGATCTGATAAACAGAGTAGCTAGCAACAGGCCTGTTTATCTGCCAATGTGTGCCCACCCAGTGGTGTGAGTTGTAGCTTGTCATAAGTTTTTCTAGCATGTTATGATATTGAGACTGTTTCCAGATTCAATAAAAAGGTGGACACAGCGGTATGTTGAAATAGTCCAAGAAGAAACTGTCTTCGAGAATATTCTCTTACCCCATTGACTGTGTATGTGTCCCAATATTTTTGCTCATATAATGTAATATTATCTATGATTTGATGCTCTGAAAGCAAAGATCTTTAACTCTTTCCCACAATCCTATTGATCACAAGGATGGCTGAGAATTCTGGGAATTGATGAAACCAGTGATTGTAGCCATTAAGAATGAGCTAAAAAGGTGTTTTTATAGACCAATACAGGCCATAAAAGATTAAAACTGCTGGAAGTTTGCAGCCCTTAAGGTAATAAAAGTTGTAAAATTAGGAGTCATGTGTAAGACTGCCTAGTGCAGTCGAAACGCGTCGATTGGGTCATGCCGACCATGTAAATTTTTCTTTTGTATGAACTATATTTTCTTTTGAAAAAGAAAAAGAAAAGGAAAATCCAGTTCTGTTGAGCTGGACTCCAATTTTTTCTATTTTCCTTGATGTGAGACCAGGGCGAGGCAGGTCTCTGAGCCCCAGGTGGATGAGCACAGAGCAACTGGGTGAGCTGGAATTAAGCTTTTATAATAAAAGTGGTGTCAACTGTTGTGAATTCGGTTATCGAACTCCCTCCTGTGGTCATGAATGGTACTTCGGCGGGTTCTGTCCATGGACTCCCTCTGGTGGCTGTGAGTGGAGCTGCTGCTTCTGAGGTTCCTTCCACAGGTGACGTAGTTTATTCTTTGGCTGGCTGCTCTATTTAACTCCACTCAGATCGTTACTCCATGCCAGCTGTCAATGTTCTTGTACTGGTTCAGTTCGCTATTGGATCTTTCTGGTGACCTGTCTATTCCAGCAGAAGCTAAGTCCCTGCTAGTTAATTATTTGTTCATTGTTTCCTTGTCTAGTTTGCTATCATGATTTTGTCTTGCTAGCTAGCTAGCTTATTACGTATCTATTGTTACGGGGTATACTCTCGTCCCATGCTATGTTTTTTACTGCGCCCTTCATTTGTATAATGTGCGCATTTTGGTGTGTATGTCCTTGTGTCACACACAGGGCTGCCACTAGAAATTTCGGGGCCCCATACTGGCAAAATTTTCGGGGCCCCCTTGAAACTCCGCCCAGGCTCCACCCCAGCCCCGCCTCCAGGCTCCACCCCACAAACTGTCCACAGTCCCACCACTCTCTCTTGGATAATCTCCACTTCTCACCTATCACACATTAACAGTTCCCATCACCAGATCACACATATAGCCGGCAGCTTTTTGTTTTGGCCAAAAGATTTTTTAAGCCGCCACCACAACAAGGTAGACACTTTTGGCCGGGCCCTACTCTACTGTAACCTACTAAATATTTGTTAAAATATGCAATACAATTTAGGTATATTTTTATTTATTTTTCAATTTTTAAAATGACCTATAATACTACATACAAGGAACAAATACCACAACACTATGACCAGATGACATATTACCACCACAGTGATCGAATAATATAAAATACAAGGAACAAATACCGCTACACCATGACCAGACCACATATTACCTCCACATCATGACCAGACCACATATTACCAACAATGACTGAATACTACAATACTGATCAGTAATACAAAAAAAAACCACAATACTATCACCATCAGTGCCATTATGCACAGGAGATCTGTAATTAGTAAGCAGTGTCTGTGTACAGGTAATACAGTGATCACTGGTGACATTACACACAGGAGCTCTGTATATAATGTATAGATAATACAGTGATCACTGGTGACATTGTACACAGGACCTCTGTATATAGTATACAGTGTATAGTGTAAGTGTATAGGTAACACTGACTCACCAGTGACGTCTCTAGGTGAAGTCCTTCATCTTTCATCCAGCACAGACCGCCATCACTTTATCCAGCCAGGACTCGTCTCTGCAGGAAATAAAACAGTTATCTCGAGTTCCGCTTGTAGAACACATTACTTAATTTTCCCAACTTCTACATTACACCACATGAAGAAGGCAACATAGTATCACTCTACACAGTAACAGGACTGCCCCCCCATTTAAAACAGTATACTCAAAAAATAAAATAAATACATCACTGCAATAATAATATCCCTTAATTAGCCCCTATGGTAATATTCGCCATCCTGGCCACCGTGTGTCTCATTTCAGGCTCCAGCCATATGTTCTCTCATCCTGCCCTCATGAGTATCCATTCTACCCCATATGATCTCCCCATCCTGCCCCATCTGTCTCCATCGTATCCATCCTGCCCCATCTGTTTCCAATCCTGCACCATCTCTGTCCAGCACTCTGCCCCATCTCTGTCCAGCACTCTGCCCCATCTCTGTCCAGCACTCTGCCCCATCTCTGTCCAGCACTCTGCCCCATCTCTGTCCAGCACTCTGCCCCATCTCTGTCCAGCACTCTGCCCCATCTCTGTCCAGCACTCTGCCCAGCACTCTGCCCCATCTCTGTCCAGCACTCTGCCCCATCTCTGTCCAGCACTCTGCCCCATCTCTGTCCAGCACTCTGCCCAGCACTCTGCCCCATCTCTGTCCAGCACTCTGCCCCATCTCTGTCCAGCACTCTGCCCCATCTCTGTCCAGCACTCTGCCCCATCTCTGTCCAGCACTCTGCCCCATCTCTGTCCAGCACTCTGCCCCGTGTCCAGCTTTCTGCCCCCCATGTGTCCAGCTTTCTGCCCCCCATGTGTCCAGCTTTCTGCCCCCCCCGTGTCCAGCTTTCTGCCCCGCCCCCCATGTCCAGCTTTCTGCCCCCCCCCCGTGTCCAGCTTTCTGCCCCCCCCTGTGTCCAGCTTTCTGCCCCCCCGTGTCCAGCTTTCTGCCCCCCCCCTTGTCCAGCTTTACTGCCCCCTCTGTGTCCAGCTTTACTGCCCCCTCTGTGTCCAGCTTTACTGCCCCCTCTGTGTCCAGATTTACTGCCCCCTCTGTGTCCAGATTTACTGCCCCCTCTGTGTCCAGATTTACTGCCCCCTCTGTGTCCAGATTTACTGCCCCCTCTGTGTCCAGATTTACTGCCCCCTCTGTGTCCAGCTTTACTGCCCCCTGTGTCCAGCTTTACTGCCCCCTCTGTGTCCAGCCTTCTGCCCCCCCTGTGTCCAGCTTTACTGCCCCCCTGTGTCCAGCCTTCTGCCCCCCGTGTCCAGCTTTACTGCCCTTCTGTGTCCAGCGGCCTTCTGCCCCCCCCCCCGTGTCCAGCTTTACTGCCCCCCTGTTTCCAGCGGCTATCTGCCCCTTCTGTGTCCAGCTGCCTTCTGCCCCCTCTGTGTCCAGCTGCCTTCTGCCCCCGTGTCCAGCTGCCTTCTGCCCCCTCTGTGTCCAGCTGCCTTCTGCCCCCTCTGTGTCCAGCTGCCTTCTGCCCCCCTGTGTCCAGCTGCCTTCTGCCCCCTCTGTGTCCAGCTGCCTTCTGCCCCCCTGTGTCCAGCTGCCTTCTGCCCCCTCTGTGTCCAGCTGCCTTCTGCCCCCCTGTGTCCAGCTTTACTGCCCCCCTGTGTCCAGCTGCCTTCTGCCGCCTCTGTGTCCAGCTGCCTTCTGCCCCCCTGTGTCCAGCTGCCTTCTGCCCCCCTGTGTCCAGCTGCCTTCTGCCCCCTCTGTGTCAAGCTGCCTTCTGCCCCATCTGTGTCCAGCTGCCTTCTGCCCCCCTGTGTCCAGCTGCCTTCTGCCCCCTCTGTGTCCAGCTGCCTTCTGCCCCACTGTGTCCAGCTGCCTTCTGCCCCCTCTGTGTCCAGCTGCCTTCTGCCCCCCTGTGTCCAGCTTTACTGCCCCCCTGTGTCCAGCTGCCTTCTGCCCCCTCTGTGTCCAGCTGCCTTCTGCCCCCCTGTGTCCAGCTGCCTTCTGCCCCCCTGTGTCCAGCTGCCTTCTGCCCCCTCTGTGTCCAGCTGCCTTCTGCCCCATCTGTGTCCAGCTGCCTTCTGCCCCCCTGTGTCCAGCTGCCTTCTGCCCCCTCTGTGTCCAGCTGCCTTCTGCCCCCCTGTGTCCAGCTGCCTTCTGCCCCCTCTGTGTCCAGCTGCCTTCTGCCCCCCTGTGTCCAGCTTTACTGCCCCCCTGTGTCCAGCTGCCTTCTGCCCCCCTGTGTCCAGCTGCCTTCTGCCCCCGTGTCCAGCTGCCTTCTGCCCCCTCTGTGTCCAGCTGCCTTCTGCCCCCCTGTGTCCAGCTTTACTGCCCCCCTGTGTCCAGCTGCCTTCTGCCCCCTCTGTGTCCAGCTGCCTTCTGCCCCTCTGTGTCCAGCTGCCTTCTGCCCCCTCTGTGTCCAGCTGCCTTCTGCCCCCTCTGTGTCCAGCCTTCTGCCCCCCTGTGTCCAGCTTTACTGCCCCCCTGTGTCCAGCTGCCTTCTGCCCCCTCTGTGTCCAGCTGCCTTCTGCCTCCCTGTGTCCAGCTGCCTTCTGCCCCCTCTGTGTCCAGCTTTACTGCCCCCCTGTGTCCAGCTGCCTTCTGCCCCCTCTGTGTCCAGCTTTACTGCCCCCCTGTGTCCAGCTGCCTTCTGCCCCCTCTGTGTCCAGCTTTACTGCCCCCCTGTGTCCAGCTGCCTTCTGCCCCCTCTGTGTCCAGCTTTACTGCCCCCCTGTGTCCAGCTGCCTTCTGCCCCCTCTGTGTCCAGCTGCCTTCTGCCCCCCTGTGTCCAGCTGCCTTCTGCCCCCTCTGTGTCCAGCTTTACTGCCCCCCTGTGTCCAGCTGCCTTCTGCCCCCTCTGTGTCCAGCTTTACTGCCCCCCTGTGTCCAGCTGCCTTCTGCCCCCTCTGTGTCCAGCTTTACTGCCCCCCTGTGTCCAGCTGCCTTCTGCCCCCTCTGTGTCCAGCTTTACTGCCCCCCTGTGTCCAGCTGCCTTCTGCCCCCTCTGTGTCCAGCTTTACTGCCCCCGTGTCCAGCTGCCTTCTGCCCCCTCTGTGTCCAGCCTTCTTGCCCAAACCCCCCCCCCCGATCGCCGCTCTCCGCTCTTAATAGAAAAAAAAAAAGTTCTACTTACCTGCCGCGCTCCTGATCTCTCCACGCAGCTGCACTGTGCACTCGCCGGCGACTGACAATGACGTCAGACGCCGGCGACCTGCACGCTGCGGCTGGCGGCTGTTAACTATTGACGTGCGGGCGCGGGCCCGCATGTCAATAGCGTACAGCTGCAGCGCCGGCCGCCGCTAAGGGCCCGGTTCAGACTGCGGCTGCCGGTAGGGGCCCGGTGAGCAGGTAAGAGGGGGCCCGATGCGGGCCCCCTCTGCTCACCGGGCCCCCTCTGCTCACCGGGCCCCTTACGCCAGTCACGGCTGTAATGCCCTGATGGCGGCCCTGGTCACACACCTTATCCTCAGTATATATTGTTGTTACATATTTTTCTGTATGTTTTTGTATTAATAAAATTTGTCTATTTTATACTATAATTAGTTTTGTTATCTGTGGGACATTCTGCTCTCTTTTTTTGTTTATAGGCTGATATTATAGGGGAGTTTTGTCCCTGTCCCCTTGTTGGAGTGCAATGGGCACATCCTATAGAAGCCATAACTTTTTTATTTTTCTGTCAATATGGCCATGTGAGGGCTTATTTTTTGCGGGACGAGTTGCACTTTTGAACGACATCATTGGTTTTAGCATGTCGTGTACTAGAAAGCAGGAAAAAAATTCCAAGTGCGGTGAAATTGCAAAAAAAGTGCAATCCCACACTTGTTTTTTGTTTGCCTTTTTTGCTAGGTTCACTAAATGCTAAAACTGACCTGGCATTATGATTCTCCAGGTCAGTACGAGTTCATAGACACCTAACATGACTAGGTTATTTTTTACCTAAGTGGTGAAAAAAAATTCCAAACTTTGCTAAAAAAAAAAAAAAAAAAATTGCACCATTTTCCGATACTCTTTTACAACAGAAACCAAACCTGAGGATGTCATACCAAATAAAGAAATCCCTCTGGGAATGAGGGGAATGAAAAACGAACACGGAAAAACGAAAAATCCCAAGGTCATGAAGGGGTTAAAAAAAAACCTTTTTTTACATGGTCCCTGTTTGGGACTTCAATTTTTATTTTTATCATCACTGGTCTCATGCATTGCAATACACCTGTATTGCATTGCATGAGACCTGTCAATTATACACTGTCAGGTCGCCTGTTAGACTGTCAGCTGCTGGCTGAGTCTAACAGGCCACCTTAGCTGGCAGATCAGAAGGTCATCATGTAACCTCCAGCTGCCATAACAATGCTCGGATCCCCCATGATTTGAACTGCTCTCTAGTATACTTGCATTAAAAATTCCCGATTATTCCCTAGCTACACTATCTAACTGGCATTCTATTTTTTTTCACTTCCTATGTGATGATGATTAATTTGAGCATCACAGTGTCACCAGGGGACAGAGGCCAATCACAGTGCGCGCTCTGTTGTCCACTCAGCTCAGACACAACCAGCCGGCAACAGAGATACATCACTTGCAGGGTCAGCGCTGATCTCCTGAAGGCCAGGTATCCTGACACTGCTCTGTTGCCAGCTGGATACTACTCAGATGAGGCGACAACATAGCGTATCTTGTGATTGTGCTCATCACTGATGATGATTGTAGCACGAAAAACCCCTAGAATAATAATCTTTATTTATAAGTCACCATCAGATTCTATAGCATTTTGTTACTCAGTGGGTACAGGTACAGACAATATCATACAATTTGTTAAACAAACAATGCGTATTATGCAGATGATCAAAAGAGCTTAAAACATGTGAAAAAACAGAGACTTCAATAACTTTTTTTTACAATAAGTGCATCACAATGTAGAAATGGTCATTATCTAGAAAAAAATTTAAATTAAAATGCTAGTAAAAATCCCATAAGAAAACCTTACAACTGCACTTAGTTTTGTAAATTTTTTTGTTAATGAAAAAAAAAGAAAAATGTTTGTGAACAAAACCTTAATATTTATGGAAACCAGTTATGATTTATTTTTCTATTGTGCTATAGCAGCAGAGAAACAGAATTAATTTAGGAAATGTTTCTGTCACATGACATACACCAGAAGTAACAAACAGATCCCTATTGTGACGCTGAGTCACAAAATAGAGTAATTAAGAAATCTGGGGGGGGGGTCAGATATCAAGAGAGATGGTCATAAACAGAGGAGTAAGGCTACGTTCACATTTGCGGTGCGTTGGGCGCAACCGCGGCAACTCATGCGTCATGCACCCCTATATTTAACATGGGGGCGCATAGACATGCGTTTTGTTGCATTTTGTGAAGCATGCGTCTTTTTTGGCGCAAGCGTCAGGGCGCAGAGGACGCAGCAAGTTGCATTTTTTTCGTCCAAAATCGGCCAAAAATGGACGCATGCGTCACAAAACAATGCGTTTTTGCATGCGTTTTGCATGCGTTGTGCGTTGCGTCGCCGTTGCGTCGCCGGCGCAACACACCACAACGCAAATGTGAACGTAGCCTAAGATAAAAATATAGTCCGGTCACAGTCCGAGGTCAGAATTCCAGGAAGGTAGCAGATCAAGACAAAGGGGCTAGGTAAATAGATGATCAAAGGCAAAGTCCAAGGTGAGGCAGCAAAAGATCAGAATCAGAGCATTGAAATATAAGGCACACACATCACCAATTAAATCTACAACTGGCCATAATCAGGCACTGACATCCAAATAAATAGCCAAGTAATCACTCATAATGGGATACATCTGAAAAAAAAAACAGTAAGCCCCTGCCCTGATTGGCAGCTGGACTGTTTCTGTATAGGGTTTACAGGATTGAAGGGTAGGCCGACCCCTGGGATCTGATAAACAGAGTAGCTAGCAACAGGCCTGTTTATCTGCCAATGTGTGCCCACCCAGTGGTGTGAGTTGTAGCTTGTCATAAGTTTTTCTAGCATGTTATGATATTGAGACTGTTTCCAGATTCAATAAAAAGGTGGACACAGCGGTATGTTGAAATAGTCCAAGAAGAAACTGTCTTCGAGAATATTCTCTTACCCCATTGACTGTGTATGTGTCCCAATATTTTTGCTCATATAATGTAATATTATCTATGATTTGATGCTCTGAAAGCAAAGATCTTTAACTCTTTCCCACAATCCTATTGATCACAAGGATGGCTGAGAATTCTGGGAATTGATGAAACCAGTGATTGTAGCCATTAAGAATGAGCTAAAAAGGTGTTTTTATAGACCAATACAGGCCATAAAAGATTAAAACTGCTGGAAGTTTGCAGCCCTTAAGGTAATAAAAGTTGTAAAATTAGGAGTCATGTGTAAGACTGCCTAGTGCAGTCGAAACGCGTCGATTGGGTCATGCCGACCATGTAAATTTTTCTTTTGTATGAACTATATTTTCTTTTGAAAAAGAAAAAGAAAAGGAAAATCCAGTTCTGTTGAGCTGGACTCCAATTTTTTCTATTTTCCTTGATGTGAGACCAGGGCGAGGCAGGTCTCTGAGCCCCAGGTGGATGAGCACAGAGCAACTGGGTGAGCTGGAATTAAGCTTTTATAATAAAAGTGGTGTCAACTGTTGTGAATTCGGTTATCGAACTCCCTCCTGTGGTCATGAATGGTACTTCGGCGGGTTCTGTCCATGGACTCCCTCTGGTGGCTGTGAGTGGAGCTGCTGCTTCTGAGGTTCCTTCCACAGGTGACGTAGTTTATTCTTTGGCTGGCTGCTCTATTTAACTCCACTCAGATCGTTACTCCATGCCAGCTGTCAATGTTCTTGTACTGGTTCAGTTCGCTATTGGATCTTTCTGGTGACCTGTCTATTCCAGCAGAAGCTAAGTCCCTGCTAGTTAATTATTTGTTCATTGTTTCCTTGTCTAGTTTGCTATCATGATTTTGTCTTGCTAGCTGGAAGCTCTGGGATGCAGAGTGGCACCTCCGCACCGTGAGTCGGTGCGGAGGTCTTTTTGCACACTCTGCGTGGTCTTTTTGTAGTTTTTTGTGCTGATTGCAAAGATACCTTTCCTATCCTCAGTCTGTTTAGTTAGTCGGCCTCCCTTTGCTGAAACCTGTTTCATTTCTGTGTTTGTGACTTTCATCTTAACTCACAGTCAATATATGTGGGGGGCTGCCTTTTCCTTTGGGGAATTTCTCTGAGGCAAGGTAGGCTTTATTTTCTGTCTCTAGGGCTAGTTAGCTCTTAGGCTGTGAAGAGGCGTCTAGGCAGTGTTAGGTACGCTCCACGGCTATTTCTAGTTGTGTGGTAGGATTAGGGGTTGCGGTCAGCAGAGCTCCCACTTCCCAGAGCTTGTCCTGTGAGTTTAACCATCAGGTCGTTCCGGGTGCTCCTAACCACCAGGTCCATAACAGTACAGCTGGCCCAAAGTATTAATGCATCTCAATAGAGGGATAAGAGAGGTTCTGAGACCATTTTTTTTTCTCTGCAGTGTGTTTTGTCTTTCTTTTCCCCTTAACCTCTGGGTGGTTCAGGACACAGGTGTAGATATGGACATCAAGGTCTGTCCTCTTGTGTGGATCATCTCACTGCAAGGGTACAAAACATTCAAGATTTTGTGGTTCAGAATCCGATGTTAGAGCCTAGAATTCCAATTCCTGATTTGTTTTCTGGGGATAGATCTGTTATGGACCTGGTGGTTAGGAGCACCCGGAAAGACCTGATGGTTAAACTCACAGGACAAGCTCTGGGAAGTGGGAACTCTGCTGACCGCAATCCCTAATCCTATCACACACACTAGAAATAGCCGTGGAGCGTACCTAACAGGCCTAGATGCCTCGACACAGCCTAAGGGCCAGCTACCCCTAGAGAAAGAAAGTAAAACCTACCTAGCCTCAGAGAAATTCCCCAAAGGAAAAGGCAGCCCCCCACAAATAATGGCTGTGAGTTAAGATGAAATACACAAACACAGGAATGAAAGAGGTTTCAGCAAAGGGAGGCCAGACTACCTAAACAGACAGAGGATAGAAAAGGCAACTTTGCGGTCAGCACAAAAAAACTACAAAAGACCACGCAGAGTGTGCAAAAAGACCCCCGCACCGACTCACGGTGCGGAGGTTGCCACTCTGCCTCCCAGAGCTTCCAGCTAGCCAGACAGAATCACATTAGCAAGCTGGACAAGAAAACAAGAACAACAAAATAAACTAGCAGGGACTTAGCTTCCGCTGGAGTAGACAGGTCACCAGAAAGATCCAAGAGCGAACTGAACCAGTACTGGAACATTGACAGGTGGCATGGAGTAACGATCTAGGCGGAGTTAAATAGAGCAGCCAGCCTAAGAATTAACCAGGTCACCTGTGGAAGGAACCTCAGAACCAGCAGCTCCACTCACAGCCACCAGAGGGAGTCCATGGACAGAACTCGCCGAAGTACCATTCATGACCACAGAAGGGAGTTCCAAAACAGAATTCACAACAGTACCCCCCCCTTGAGGAGGGGTCACCGAACCCTCACCAGAACCCCCAGGCCGATCAGGACGAGCTAAATGAAAGGCACAAACCAGATCAGCAGCATGAACATCAGAGGCAACAACCCAGGAATTATCTTCCTGACCATAACCCTTCCACTTGACCAGATACTGGAGTTTCCGTCTCGAAACACGAGAATCCAAAATCTTCTCCACTATATACTCCAACTCCCCCTCGACCAACACCGGGGCAGGAGGGTCAGCGGAGGGAACCATAGGCGTCACGTATCTCCGCAACAACGACCTATGGAGCACATTATGGATGGCAAAAGAAGCTGGAAGGGCCAAACGAAATGACACAGGATTAAGAACCTCAGAAATCTTATAAGGACCAATGAAACGAGGCTTAAACTTAGGAGAGGAAACCTTCATAGGAATATAGCGAGACGACAACCAAACCAAATCCCCAACACGAAGTCGGGGACCAACACAGCGATGGCGGTTAGCGAAACGTTGAGCCTTCTCCTGCGACAATGTCAAATTGTCCACTACATGAGTCCAAATTTGCTGCAACCTGTCCACCACAGAATCTACACCAGGACAGAACGAAGGCTCAACCTGCCCTGAAGAAAAACGAGGATGGAAACCAGAAGTACAGAAAAAAGGCGAAACCAAAGTAGCCGAGCTGGCCCGATTATTAACCCCTTCATGACCCAGCCTATTTTGACCTTAAAGACCTTGCAGTTTTTTGCAATTCTGACTAGTGTCCCTTTATGAGGTAATAACTCAGGAACGCTTCAACGGATCTTAGCGGTTCTGAGATTGTTTTTTCGTGACATATTGGGCTTCATGTTAGTGGTAAATTTAGGTCAATAAATTCTGCATTTATTTGTGATAAAAACGGAAATTTGGCGAAAATTTTGAAAATTTCGCAATTTTCACATTTTGAATTTTTATTCTGTTAAACCAGAGAGTTATGTGACACAAAATAGTTAATAAATAACATTTCCCACATGTATACTTTACATCAGCACAATTTTGGAAACAAAATTTTTTTTTGCTAGGAAGTTATAAGGGTTAAAATTTGACCAGCGATTTCTCATTTTTACAACGAAATTTACAAAACCATTTTTTTTAGGGACCACCTCACATTTGAAGTCAGTTTGAGGGGTCTATATGGCTGAAAATACCCAAAAGTGACACCATTCTAAAAAATGCACCCCTCAAGGTACTCAAAACCACATTCAAGAAGTTTATTAACCCTTCAGGTACTTCACAGCAGCAGAAGCAACATGGAAGGAAAAAATGAACATTTAACTTTTTAGTCACAAAAATTATCTTTTAGCAACAATTTTTTTATTTTCCCAATGGTAAAAGGAGAAACTGAACCACGAAAGTTGTTGTCCAATTTGTCCTGAGTACACTGATACCTCATATGTTGGGGTAAACTACTGTTTGGGCGCACGGCAGGGCTTGGAAGGGAAGGAGCGCCATTTGACTTTTTGAATGAAAAATTGGCTCCACTCTTTAGCGGATACCATGTCACGTTTGGAGAGCCCCCGTGTGCCTAAAAATTGGAGCTCCCCCACAAGTGACCCCATTTTGGAAACTAGACGCCCCAAGGAACTTATCTAGATGCATAGTGAGCACTTTGAACCCCCAGGTGCTTCACAAATTGATCCGTAAAAATGAAAAAGTACTTTTTTTTCACCAAAAAATTTTTTAGCCTCAATTTTTTCATTTTCACATGGGCAACAGGATAAAATGGATCCTAAAATTTGTTGGGCAATTTCTCCTGAGTACACCGATACCTTACATGTGGGGGTAAATTACTGTTTGGGCACATGGTAAGGCTTGGAAGGGAAGGAGCGCCATTTGACTTTTTGAATGAAAAATTATCTCCATCGTTAGCGGACACCATGTCGCGTTTGTAGAGCCCCTGTGTGCCTAAACATTGGAGCTCCCCCACAAGTGACCCCATTTTGGAAACTAGACCCCCCAAGGAACTTATCTAGATGCCTAGTGAGCACTTTAAACCCTCAGGTGCTTCACAAATTGATCTGTAAAAATGAAAAAGTACTTTTTTTTCACAAAAAAATCATTTTCGCCTCAATTTTTTCATTTTCACATGAGCAATAGGATAAAATGGATCATAAAATTTGTTGGGCAATTTCTCCCGAGTACGCCGATACCTCATATGTGGGGGTAAACCACTGTTTGGGCACACGGCAGGGCTCGGAAGGGAAGGCGCGCCATTTGACTTTTTGAATGGAAAATTAGCTCCAATTGTTAGCGGACACCATGTCGCGTTTGGAGAGCCCCTGTGTGCCTAAACATTGGAGCTCCCCCACAAGTGACCCCATTTTGGAAACTAGACCCCCAAAGGAACTTATCTAGATGCATATTGAGCACTTTAAACCCCCAGGTGCTTCACAGAAGTTTATAACGCAGAGCCATGAAAATAAAAAATAATTTTTCTTTCCTCAAAAATGATTTTTTAGCCTGGAATTTCCTATTTTGCCAAGGGTAATAGGAGAAATTGGACCCCAAATGTTCTTGTCCAGTTTGTCCTGAGTACGCTGATACCCCATGTGTGGGGGTAAACCACTGTTTGGGCGCACGGCAGGGCTTGGAAGGGAAGGCACGCCATTTGGCTTTTTAAATGGAAAATTAGCTCCAATCATTAGCGGACACCATGTCACGTTTGGAGTGCCCCTGTATGCGTAAACATTGGAGATCCCCCACAAATGACCCCATTTTGGAAACTAGACCCCCAAAGGAACTAATCTAGATGTGTGGTGAGGACTTTGAACCCCCAAGTGCTTCACAGAAGTTTATAACGCAGAGCCATGAAAAAAAAAAAAAATTATTTTCTCAAAAATGATCTTTTAGCCTGCAATTTTTTATTTTCCCAAGGGTAACAGGAGAAATTTGACCCCAAAAGTTGTTGTCCAGTTTCTCCTGAGTACGCTGATACCCCATATGTGGGGGTAAAGCACTGTTTGGGCACATGCCGGGGCTCGGAAGTGACGTAGTGATGTTTTGAAATGCAGACTTTGATGGAATGCTCTGCGGGCGTCACGTTGCGTTTGCAGAGCCCCTGATGTGGCTAAACAGTAGAAACCCCCCACAAGTGACCCCATTTAGGAAACTAGACCCCAAAAGGAACTTATCTAGATGTGTGGTGAGCACTTTGAACCCCCAAGTGCTTCACAGAAGTTTATAATGCATGCAGAGCCGTGAAAATAATAAATACGTTTTCTTTCCTCAAAAATAATTATTTAGCCCAGAATTTTTTATTTTCCCAAGGGTTACAGGAGAAATTGGACCCCAAAAGTTATTGTCCAGTTTCTCCTGAGTACGCTGATACCCCATGTGTGGGGGTAAACCACTGTTTGGGCACACGTCGGGGCTCAGAAGGGAAGTAGTGACTTTTGAAATGCAGACTTTGATGGAATGGTCTGCTGGCGTCACGTTGCGTTTGCAGATCCCCTGGTGTGCCTAAACAGTAGAAACCCCCCAAAAGTGACCCCATTTTAGAAACTAGACCCCCAAAGGAACTTATCTAGTTATGTGGTGAGCACTTTGAACCCCCAAGTGCTTCACAGACGTTTACAACGCAGAGCCGTGAAAATAATAAATCATTTTTCTTTCCTCAAAAATGATGTTTTAGCAAGCATTTTTTTAATTTCACAAGGGTAACAGGAGAAATTGGACCCCAGTAATTGTTGCGCAGTTTATCCTGAGTATGCTGGTACCCCATATGTTGGGGTAAACCGCTGTTTGGGCACACGTCGGGGCTCGGAAGTGAGGGAGCACCATTTGACTTTTTGAATACAAGATTGGCTGGAATCAATGGTGGCGCCATGTTGCACTTGGAGACCCCTGATGTGCCTAAACAGTGGAAACCCCTCAATTCTACCTCCAACACTAACCCCAACATACCCCTAACCCTAATCCCAACTGTAGCCGTAACCCTAATCACAACCCTAACCACAACCCTAACCCTAAGGCTATGTGCCCACGTTGTGGATTCGTGTGAGATTTTTCAGCATCATTTTTGAAAAATCCGCGGGTAAAAGGCACTGCGTTTTACCTGCGGATTTTCCGCGGATTTCCAGTGTTTTTTGTGCGGATTTCACCTGCGGATTCCTATCGAGGAACAGGTGTAAAGCGCTGCGGAATCCGCACAAAGAATTGACATGCTGCGGAAAATACAACGCAGCGTTTCCGCGTGGTATTTTCCGCACCATGGGCACAGCGGAAACACCGTGTGCATATAGCCCAATTCTAAAGGTATGTGCACACGCTGCGGAAAACGCTGCGGATCCGCAGCAGTTTCCCATGAGTTTACAGTTCAATGTAAACCTATGGGAAACAAAAATCGCTGCACACATGCTGCAGAAAAACTGCACGGAAACGCAGCGGTTTACATTCCGCAGCATGTCGCTTCTTTCTGCGGATTCCGCAGCGGTTTTACAACTGCTCCAATAGAAAATCGCAGTTGTAAAACCGCAGTGAAAGGCGCAGAAAAAACGCGGTAAATCTGCGATAAATCCAAGGCGGTTTAGCACTGCGGATTTATCAAATCCGCAGCAGAAAAATCCGCAGAGGACCAGAATACGTGTGCACATACCGAAACCCTAACCCTACCCCTAACCCTACCTTACCCCTAACCCTACCCCTAACCCTACCCCTAACCCTACCCCTAACCCTACCCCTAACCCTACCCCTACCCCTAACCCTACCCATAACCCTACCCCTACCCCTACCCCTAACCCTACCCCTACCCCTAACCCTAACCCTACCCCTAACCCTACCCCTATTCTAACATTAGTGGAAAAAAAAAAATTCTTTATTTTTTTATTGTCCCTACCTATGGGGGTGACAAAGGGGGGGGTCATTTATTATTTTTTTATTTTGATCACTGAGATATAATCTATCTCAGGGATCAAAATGCACTTTGAACGAATCTGCCGGCCGGCAGATTTGGCGGGCGCACTGCGCATGCGCCCGCCATTTTGGAAGATGGCGGCGTCCAGGGAGAAGACGGACGGACCCCGGCAGGACCGGTAAGTATGATGGGGTGGGGGGGGAGCACGGGGGGGATCGGAGCATGGGGGTGGTGGATCGGAACGCGGGAGGTGTGGAACGGAGCACTGGGGGGGTGGAACGGAGCATGGGGGGGTGGAACGGAGCACGGGGGGGTGGAACGGAGCACGGGGGGGTGGATCGGAGTGCAGGGGGGGTGATTGGAGCACGGGGGGGGTGATTGGAGCACGGGGGTGAGCGGACAAGAGCACGGGGGGAGCGGAGCACAGGACGGAGGGGAGCTGGGCAGTGTACCCGGCAGATCGGAGGGCTGGGGGGGCGATCGGTGGGGTGGGGAGGGGGCACATTAGTATTTCCAGCCATGGCCGATGATATTGCAGCATGGCTGGATTGTAATATTTCACCCGTTATAATGGGTGAAATATTACAAATCGCTCTGATTGGCAGTTTCACTTTCAACAGCCAATCAGAGCGATCGTAGCCACGGGGGGGTGAAGCCACCCCCCCTGGGCTAAACTACCACTCCCCCTGTCCCTGCAGATCGGGTGAAATGGGAGTTAACCCTTTCACCCGATCTGCAGGGACGCGATCTTTCCATGACGCCACATAGGCGTCATGGGTCGGATTGGCACCGACTTTCATGACGCCTACGTGGCGTCATGGGTCGGGAAGGGGTTAAGGGCGAACTCAGCCAAAGGCAAGAAAGACACCCAATCATCCTGATCAGCAGAAACAAAGCATCTCAGATATGTTTCCAAAGTCTGATTGGTTCGTTCGGTTTGGCCATTTGTCTGAGGATGGAAAGCCAAAGGAAAAGACAAATCAATGCCCATCTTAGCACAAAAGGACCGCCAAAACCTCGTAACAAACTGGGAACCTCTGTCCGAGACGATGTTCTCCGGAATGCCATGCAAACGAACCACATGCTGGAAAAATAATGGCACCAAATCAGAGGAGGAAGGCAATTTAGACAAGGGTACCAAATGGACCATCTTAGAGAAGCGATCACAAACCACCCAGATGACCGACATCCTTTGAGAGATAGGGAGGTCTGAAATAAAATCCATGGAAATATGCGTCCAGGGCCTTTTCGGGACCGGCAAGGGCAAAAGCAACCCACTGGCACGAGAACAGCAGGGCTTAGCCCGAGCACAAGTCCCACAGGACTGCACAAAAGAACGCACATCCCGTGACAAGGAAGGCCACCAAAAGGATCTAGCCACCAAATCTCTGGTACCAAAGATCCCGGGATGACCAGCCAACACCGAACAATGAACCTCAGAGATAACTCTACTAGTCCATCTATCAGGGACAGACAGCTTCTCCGCTGGACAACGGTCAGGTCTATCAGCCTGAAATTTCTGCAGCACCCGCCGCAAATCAGGGGAGATGGCAGACAAAATTACCCCCTCCTTGAGAATACCAGCCGGCTCAGGAACATCCGGAGAGTCAGGCACAAAACTCCTTGAAAGGGCATCAGCCTTCACATTCTTAGAACCCGGAAGGTAAGAAACCACAAAATCGAAACGGGAGAAAAACAGCGACCATCGAGCCTGTCTAGGATTGGGATGGAGCTGCAGGACAATGAAGTAGCAAGCTGGGTGACAGTTAGGAAGCGGAGTAGAGGGAAGAGTGCCAGGGAGGCTAGTCCTGACCTGGCACACCCCAATAAGTTTGCTAAGTTGGCAGATGAGGGGGGTGCCAGTACAGGGGTAGCACTGCTGCAGCCAGGCATGTCCTCTGAAAGCCGGAGGAGTGACTGCTCCAGTAAGGAGGGAAATAGGAGAGCAGGGCAGGCCAGACAGGTGCTGGTAGTGGGCGACTCAATTATTAGGGGAACAGATAGGGCAATCTGTCACAAAGACAGGGATCGTCGAACGGTGTGCTGCCTACCTGGCGCTCGAGTCCGACACATCGCTGATCGGGTGGACAGATTATTGGGAGGGGCTGGTGAGGTCCCAGCGGTCATGGTGCACATTGGCACTAATGACAAAGTTAGAGGTAGGTGGAAGGTCCTTAAAGATGATTTCAGGGAATTAGGCTGCAAGCTGAAAGCAAGGACCTCCAACGTGGTATTTTCCGAAATACTGCCGGTACCACGTGCCACGCCAGAGAGGCAACGGGAGATTAGGGAGGTTAATAAGTGGCTCAAGAATTGGTGTAGGAAAGAGGGGTTTGGGTTCCTTCAGAACTGGGCCGACTTCTCAGTTGGCTACAGGCTCTACGCTAGGGACGGGCTGCACCTCAATGGGGAGGGTGCAGCTGTGCTGGGGGAGAGAATGGCTAGAAGGTTGGAGGAGTGTTTAAACTAGGAATTGGGGGGGAGGGTTTTCATTTTATAGGAGGGGAAGATAGTGCAGACAGAGACCTGGGCACAAATAAGGAAGTTGGGGGAGGCGGTGGCATGGGGGGTGGGGTCAGAACAGTTAATAATTTAAGAAAGAGAAGTAAAGAGAGGAACATAAAGTGCATGTATACTAATGCCAGAAGCCTCGCCAACAAAATGGATGAATTAGAACTAATGTTGTTGGAGCATAATTATGACATGGTGGGGATATCTGAGACATGGCTGGATGAGAGCCATGACTGGGCTGTTAACTTGCAGGGCTATAGCCTGTTCAGAAATGACCGTACAGATAAGCGAGGGGGAGGGGTGTGTCTATATGTAAAATCGTCCTTAAAACCCATCCAGCGCGATAATATAGGTGAATTTAATGAAAATGTAGAATCCCTGTGGGTGGAGATAAGGGGAGGGGGAAAAAATAATAAATTACTGATAGGGGTTTGTTATAAATCTCCAAAAATAATGGAAGCAATGGAGAATATCCTCGTAAAGCAAATAGATGAAGCTGCGACTCAAGGAGAAGTCATTATTATGGGGGACTTCAACTACCCTGAAATAGATTGGGGAACAGAAACCTGCAGTTCCAGCAAAGGTAATCGGTTTTTGACAACTATGAGAGACAATTACCTTTCACAACTGGTTCAGGACCCAACAAGAAAGGGGGCACTGCTAGACCTAATATTAACCAACAGGCCAGACCGCATATCAAATATAAGGGTTGGGGGTCACTTGGGAAATAGCGATCACAAAATAATAAGTTTTCATGTATCCTTTAAAAAGATGTGTAGTAGAGGGGTTACAAGGACACTAAACTTCAGGAGGGCAAATTTCCAACGGATGAGAGAGGATCTTGGTGCAATTAACTGGGACGATATCCTGAGACACAAAAATACACAAAGAAAATGGGAGACGTTTATTAGCATCCTAGATAGGACCTGTGCACAGTATATACCGTATGGGAATAAACATACTAGAAATAGGAGGAAACCAATATGGCTAAATAGAGCTGTAAGGGGCGCAATAAGTGACAAAAAGAAAGCATTTAGAGAATTAAAGGAAGTAGGTAGTGAGGAGGCATTAAATAAATACAGAAAATTAAATAAATTCTGTAAAAAGCAAATCAAGGCAGCAAAGATTGAGACAGAGAGACTCATTGCCAGAGAGAGTAAAAATAATCCTAAAATATTCTTTAACTACATAAATAGTAAGAAACTAAAAAATGATAGTGTTGGCCCCCTTAAAAATAGTCTGGGTGAGATGGTGGATGAGGATGAGGAAAAAGCCAATATGCTAAATGACTTTTTTTCATCAGTATTTACACAAGAAAATCCCATGGCAGACAAAATGTCTAGTGATACAAATTCCCAATTAAATGTCACCTGCTTAACCCAGCAGGAAGTGCGGCGGCGTCTAAAAATCACTAAAATTGACAAATCTCCGGGCCCGGATGGGATACACCCTCGAGTACTGCAGGAATTAAGTACAGTCATTGATAGACCATTATTTTTAATCTTTAAAGACTCCATAATAACAAGGTCTGTGCCACAGGACTGGCGTATAGCAAATGTGGTGCCAATATTCAAAAAGGGAACAAAAACTGAACTCGGAAATTATAGGCCAGTAAGCTTAACCTCTACTGTGGGTAAAATCCTGGAGGGCATTCTAAGGGACGCTATACTGGAGTATCTGAAGAGGAATAACCTCATGACCCAGTATCAGCACGGGTTTACTAAGGACCGTTCATGTCAGACTAATTTGATCAGTTTCTATGAAGAGGTAAGTTCCGGATTGGACCAAGGGAACCCAGTGGATGTAGTGTATATGGACTTTTCAAAAGCTTTTGATACGGTGCCACACAAAAGGTTGATACATAAAATGAGAATAATGGGGATAGGGGAAAATATGTGCAAGTGGGTTGAGAGCTGGCTCAGGGATAGGAAACAAAGGGTGGTTATTAATGGAGCACACTTGGACTGGGTAGCGGTTAGCAGTGGGGTACCACAGGGGTCAGTATTGGGCCCTCTTCTTTTTAACATATTTATTAATGACCTTGTAGGGGGCATTCAGAGTAGAATTTCAATATTTGCAGATGACACTAAACTCTGCAGGGTAATCAATACAGAGGAGGACAATTTTATATTACAGGATGATTTATGTAAACTAGAAGCTTGGGCTGATAAATGGCAAATGAGCTTTAATGGGGATAAATGTAAGGTCATGCACTTGGGTAGAAGTAATAAGATGTATAATTATGTGCTTAATTCTAAAACTCTGGGCAAAACCGTCAATGAAAAAGACCTGGGTGTATGGGTGGATGACAAACTCATATTCAGGGGCCAGTGTCAGGCAGCTGCTACAAAGGCAAATAAAATAATGGGATGCATTAAAAGAGGCATAGATGCTCATGAGGAGAATATAATTTTACCTCTATACAAGTCACTAGTTCGACCACACTTAGAATACTGTGCACAGTTCTGGTCTCCGGTGTTTAAGAAAGACATAGCTGAACTGGAGCGGGTGCAGAGAAGAGCGACCAAGGTTATTAGAGGACTGGGGGGTCTGCAATACCAAGATAGGTTATTACACTTGGGGCTATTTAGTTTGGAAAAACGAAGACTAAGGGGTGATCTTATTTTAATGTATAAATATATGAGGGGACAGTACAAAGACCTTTCTGATGATCTTTTTAATCATAGACCTGAAACAGGGACAAGGGGGCATCCTCTGCGTTTGGAGGAAAAAAGGTTTAAGCATAATAACAGACGCGGATTCTTTACTGTAAGAGCAGTGAGACTATGGAACTCTCTGCCGTATGATGTTGTAATGAGTGATTCATTACTTAAATTTAAGAGGGGACTGGATACCTTTCTGGAAAAGTATAATGTTACAGGGTATATACACTAGATTCCTTGATAGGGCGTTGATCCAGGGAACTAGTCTGATTGCCATATGTGGAGTCGGGAAGGAATTTTTTTCCCCAATGTGGAGCTTAATCTTTGCCACATGGGGGTTTTTTTTGCCTTCCTCTGGATCAACATGTTAGGGCATGTTAGGTTAGGCTATGGGTTGAACTAGATGGACATATAGTCTTCCTTCAACCTTAATAACTATGTTACTATGTTATTATGTAGGATTCAACCGTTTGGCAGACTCGAGATAAGTCAAATTCTTGTGATCCGTCAAGACCACCACGCGATGCTTGGCTCCTTCAAGCCAATGTCGCCACTCCTCGAATGCCCACTTCATAGCCAACAACTCTCGGTTGCCAACATCATAATTACGCTCGGTAGGCGAAAACTTTCTAGAAAAGAAAGCACATGGTTTCATCACCGAGCTATCAGAACTTCTCTGAGACAAAACAGCCCCTGCTCCAATCTCGGAAGCATCAACCTCGACCTGAAACGGGAGCGAAACATCTGGCTGGCACAACACAGGGGCAGAAGAAAAACGACGCTTCAATTCCTGAAAAGCCTAAACGGCCGCAGAAGACCAATTGACCACATCAGCACCTTTCTTGGTCAAATCAGTCAATGGTTTAACAACACTAGAAAAATTAGCGATGAAGCGACGGTAAAAATTAGCAAAACCCAGGAACTTCTGCAGACTCTTCACAGATGTCGGCTGAGTCCAATCATAAATGGCCTGAACTTTAACAGGGTCCATCTCGATAGTAGAAGGGGAAAAATGAAGCCCAAAAATGAAACCTTCTGAACTCCAAAGAGACATTTAGACCCCATCACAAACAAGGAATTAGCACGAAGGACCTGGAACACCATTCTGACCTGCTTCACATGAGACTCCCAATCATCCGAAAAGACCAAAATATCATCCAAATATACAATCATGAATCTATCCAGATACTCTCGGAAGATGTCATGCATAAAGGACTGAAACACAGATGGAGCATTAGAAAGCCCGAATGGCATCACCAGGTACTCAAAATGGCCCTCGGGTGTATTAAATGCTGTTTTCCATTCATCGCCCCGTTTAATACGCACAAGATTATACGCCCCTCGAAGATCTATCTTGGTGAACCAACTAGCCCCCTTAATCCGAGCAAACAAATCAGACAGTAGCGGCAAAAGGTACTGAAATTTGACCGTGATCTTATTAAGAAGGCGGTAATCAATACAAGGTCTCAAAGAACCATCCTTCTTGGCCACAAAAAAGAAGCCTGCTCCCAACGGTGACGACGACGGGCGAATATGCCCTTTCTCCAAGGACTCCTTTATATAACTCCGCATAGCGGCGTGTTCTGGCACAGATAAATTGAACAGTCGGCCCTTAGGAAACTTACTACCAGGAATCAAATTAATGGCACAATCACAATCCCTATGAGGAGGTAGGGCACCAGACTTGGGCTCATCAAATACATCCCGGTAATCCGACAAAAACTCCGGGACTTCTGAAGGAGTGGAAGACGAAATTGACAGCAATGGAACATCACCATGTACCCCTTGACAACCCCAGCTGGACACAGACATAGATTTCCAATCCAATACTGGATTATGTACCTGTAGCCATGGCAACCCCAAAATGACCATATCATGCAGATTATGCAACACCAAAAAGCGAATATCCTCCTGATGTGCAGGAGCCATGCACATGGTCAACTGAGTCCAGTACTGAGGCTTATTCTTGGCCAAAGGCGTAGCATCAATTCCTCTCAATGGAATAGGACACTGCAAGGGCTCCAAGAAAAAACCACAGCGCCTGGCAAACTCCAAGTCCATCAAATTCAGGGCAGCGCCCGAATCCACAAACGCCATAACAGAATAGGACGACAAAGAGCAAATCAGAGTAATGGACAAAAGAAATTTAGGCTGTACCGTACCAATGGTGGCAGACCTAGCGAACCGCTTAGTTCGCTTAGGACAATCAGAGATAGCATGAGTGGAGTCACCACAGTAAAAACACAGCCCATTCTGACGTCTGTGTTCTTGCCGTTCAGCTCTGGTCAAAGTCCTATCACACTGCATAGGCTCAGACCTATGCTCAGAGAATACCGCCAAATGGTGCACAGCTTTGCGCTCACGCAAGCGCCGATCGATCTGAATGGCCAAGGACATAGACTCATTCAGACCAGCAGGCGTGGGAAATCCCACCATAGCATCCTTAAGGGCTTCAGAAAGACCTTTTCTGAAAATTGCCGCCAGGGCACACTCATTCCACTGAGTAAGCACAGACCACTTTCTAAACTTTTGACAATATACCTCCGCTTCATCCTGACCCTGACACAAAGCCAGCAAGTTGTTCTCTGCCTGATCCACTAAATTTGGTTCATCATAAAGCAATCCAAGCGCCAGAAAAAACGCATCTACATCACGCAATGCAGGATCTCCTGGCGCAAGGGAAAATGCCCAGTCTTGAGGATCACCACGTAACAAAGAAATAATGATTTTTACTTGTTGAACTGGGTCACCAGAGGAGCGGGGTTTCAAAGCAAGAAACAATTTACAATTATTTTTGAAATTCAGAAACTTAGATCTATACCCAGAAAACAAATCAGGAATTGGAATTCTAGGCTCTAACATTGGATTCCGAACTACAAAATCTTGAATGTTTTGTACCCTTGCAGTGAGATGATCCACACAAGAGGACAGACCTTGAATGTCCTTATCCACACCTGTGTCCTGAACCACCCAGAGGTAAAGGGGAAACGAAAGACAAAACACACTGCAGAGAAAAAAAAATGGTCTCAGAACTTCTCTTATCCCTCTATTGAGATGCATTAACACTTTGGGCCACCTGTACTGTTATGGACCTGGTGGTTAGGAGCACCCGGAAAGACCTGATGGTTAAACTCACAGGACAAGCTCTGGGAAGTGGGAACTCTGCTGACCGCAATCCCTAATCATATCACACACACTAGAAATAGCCGTGGAGCGTACCTAACAGGCCTAGACGCCTCGACACAGCCTAAGGGCTAGCTACCCCTAGAGAAAGAAAGTAAAGCCTACCTAGCCTCAGAGAAATTCCCCAAAGGAAAAGGCAGCCCCCCACAAATAATGACTGTGAGTTAAGATGAAATACACAAACACAGGAATGAAAGAGGTTTCAGCAAAGGGAGGCCAGACTACCTAAACAGACAGAGGATAGAAAAGGTAACTTTGCGGTCAGCACAAAAAAACTACAAAAGACCACGCAGAGTGTGCAAAATGACCCCCGCACCGACTCACGGTGCAAAGGTTACCACTCTGCCTCCCAGAGCTTCCAGCTAGCCAGCCAGAATCATATTAGCAAGCTGGACAAGAAAACAAGAACAACAAAATAAACTAGCAGGGACTTAGCTTCTGCTGGAGTAGACAGGTCACCAGAAAGATCCAAGAGCGAACTGAACCAGTACTGGAACATTGACAGGTGGCATGGAGTAACGATCTAGGTGGAGTTAAATAGAGCAGCCAGCCTAAGAATTAACCAGGTCACCTGTGGAAGGAAACTCAGAACCAGCAGCTCCACTCACAGCCACCAGAGGGAGTCCATGGACAGAACTCGCCGAAGTACCATTCATGACCACAGGAGGGAGTTTCAAAACAGAATTCACAACATAGATCTAAGTTCCTGAATTTCAAAAATAATTGTAAACTGTTTCTAACTTTGAAACCCCGTTCCTCTGGTGACCCCGTTCAACAAGTAAAAATCATTATTTCTTTGTTGCGTGGTGACCCTCAAGACTGGGCATTTTCCCTTGCGCCAGGAGATCCTGCATTGCGTGATGTAGATGCATTTTTTCTGGCGCTTGAATTGCTTTATGATGAACCAAATTCAGTGGATCAGGCAGAGAAAATCTTGCTGGCTTTGTGTCAGGGTCAGGATGAAGCGGAGGTGTATTGTCAGAAGTTTAGAAAGTGGTCTGTGCTTACTCAGTGGAATGAGTGTGCCCTGGTGGCAATTTTCAGAAAGGGTCTTTCTGAAGCCCTTAAGGATGTCATGGTGGGATTTCCCATGCCTGTTGGTCTGAATGAGTCTATGTCCTTGGCCATTCAGATCAATCGGCGCTTGCGTGAGCGCAAAGCTGTGCACCATTTGGCGGTATTCTCTGAGCATAGGCCTGAGCCTATGCAATGTGATAGGACTTTGACCAGAGCTGAACTGCAAGAACACAGACGTCGGAATGGGCTGTGTTTTTACTGTGGTGATTCCACTCATGCGATCTCCGATTGTCCTAAGCGCGCTAAGCGGTTCGCTAGGTCTGCCACCATTGGTACGGTACAGTCAAAATTTCTTTTGTCCGTTACTCTGATTTGCTCTTTGTCATCCTATTCTGTTATGGCATTTGTGGATTCAGGCGCTGCCCTGAATTTGATGGACTTGGAGTTTGCCAGGCGCTGTGGTTTTTTCTTGGAGCCCTTGCAGTATCCTATTCCATTGAGAGGAATTGATGCTACGCCTTTGGCCAAGAATAAGCCTCAGTACTGGACTCAATTGACCATGTGCATGGCTCCTGCACATCAGGAGGATATTCGCTTTTTGGTGTTGCATAATCTGCATGATGTGGTCGTTTTGGGGTTGCCATGGCTACAGGTCCATAATCCAGTATTGGATTGGAAATCTATGTCTGTGTCCGGCTGGGGTTGTCAGTGGGTACATGGTGATGTTCCATTGCTGTCAATTTTGCCTTCCACTCCTTCTGAAGTCCCTGAGTTTTTGTCAGACTTCCGGGATGTATTTGATGAGCCCAAATCCAGTGCCCTACCTCCTCATAGGGATTGCGATTGTGCTATTAATTTGATTCCTGGTAGTAAGTTTTCTAAGGGCCGACTGTTTAATTTATCTGTGCCAGAGCACGCCGCTATGCGGAGTTATATAAAGGAATCCTTGGAGAAAGGTCATATTCACCCGTCGTCATCACCGTTGGGAGCAGGGTTCTTTTTTGTGGCCAAGAAGGATGGTTCTTTGAGACCTTATATTGATTACCGCCTTCTTAATAAGATCACAGTCAAATTTCAGTAACCTTTGCCGCTGCTGTCTGATTTGTTTGCTCGGATTAAGGGGGCTAGTTGGTTCACCAAGATAGATCTTCGAGGGGCGAATAATCTTGTGCGAATTAAACAGGGGGATGAATGGAAAACAGCATTAAATACGCCCGAGGGCCATTTTGAGTTCCTGGTTATGCCCTTCGGGCTTTCTAATGCTCCATCTGTGTTTCAGTCCTTTATGCATGACATCTTCCGAAAGTACCTGGATAGATTCATGATTGTATATTTGGATGATATTTTGGTCTTTTCGGATGATTGGGAGTCTCATGTGAAGCAGGTCAGAATGGTGTTCCAGGTCCTTCGTGCGAATTCCTTGTTTGTGAAGGGGTCTAAATGTCTCTTTGGAGTTCAGAAGGTTTCATTTTTGGGTTTCATTTTTTCCCCTTCTACTATCGAGATGGACCCTGTTAAAGTTCAGGCCATTTATGATTGGACTCAGCCGACATCTGTGAAGAGCCTGCAGAAGTTCCTGGGCTTTGCTAATTTTTACCGTCGCTTCATCGCTAATTTTTCTAGTGTTGCTAAACCGTTGACAGATTTGACCAAGAAAGGTGCTGATGTGGTCAATTGGTCCTCTGCGGCTGTAGAGGCGTTTCAGGAGTTGAAGCGTCATTTTTCTTCTGCCCCTGTGTTGTGCCAGCCAGATGTTTCGCTCCCGTTTCAGGTCGAGGTTGATGCTTCTGAGATTGGAACAGGGGCGGTTTTGTCGCAAAGAAGTTCTGATGGCTCGGTGATGAAACCATGTGCCTTCTTTTCTAGAAAATTCTCGCCTGCTGAGCGCAATTATGATGTTGGCAATCGGGAGTTGTTGGCCATGAAGTGGGCATTCGAGGAGTGGCGACATTGGCTTGAAGGAGCCAAGCATCGCGTGATGGTCTTGACGGATCACAAGAATTTGACTTATCTCGAGTCTGCCAAACGGTTTACAGGCTCGATGGTTGCTGTTTTTCTCCCGTTTTGATTTGGTGGTTTCATACCTTCCGGGCTCTAAGAATGTGAAGGCTGATGCCCTGTCAAGGAGTTTTGTGCCTGACTCTCCGGGTGTTCCTGAGCCGGCGGGTATTCTCAAAGAGGGGGTAATTTTGTCTGCCATCTCCCCTGATTTGCGGCGGGTGCTGCAGAAGTTTCAGGCTGATAGACCTGACCGTTGTCCAGCAGAGAAACTGTTTGTCCCTGATAGATGGACTAGTAGTTATCTCTGAGGTTCATTGTTCGGTGTTGGCTGGTCATCCTGGAATCTTTGGTACCATAGATTTGGTGGCTAGATCTTTTTGGTGGCCTTCTTTGTTACGGGATGTGCGTTCTTTTGTGCAGTCCTGTGGGACTTGTGCTCGGGCTAAGCCCTGCTGTTCTCGTGCCAGTGGGTTGCTTTTGCCCTTGCCGGTCCCGAAGAGGCCCTGGACGCATATTTCCATGGATTTTATTTCAGATCTCCCTGTCTCTCAAAGGATGTCGGTCATTTGGGTGGTTTGTGATCGCTTCTCTAAGATGGTCCATTTGGTACCCTTGTCTAAATTGCCTTCCTCCTCTGATTTGGTGCCATTGTTTTTCTAGCATGTGGTTCGTTTGCATGGCATTCCGGAGAACATCATCTCGGACAGAGGTTCCCAGTTTGTTTCGAGGTTTTGGCGGTCCTTTTGTGCTAAGATGGGCATTGATTTGTCTTATTCTTTGGCTTTCCATCCTCAGACAAATGGTCAAACCGAACTAACTAATCAGACTTTGGAAACATATCTGAGATGCTTTGTTTCTGCTGATCAGGATGATTGGGTGTCCTTCTTGCCTTTGGCTGAGTTCGCCCTTAATAATCGGGCCAGCTTGGCTACTTTGGTTTCGCCTTTTTTCTGTAATTCTGGTTTCCATCCTCGTTTCTCTTCAGGGCAGGTTGAGCCTTCGGACTGTCCTGGTGTGGATACTGTGGTGGACAGGTTGCAGCAGATTTGGACTCATGTGGTGGACAATTTGACCTTGTCCCAGGAGAAGGCTCAACGTTTCGCTAACCGCCGGCGCTGTGTTGGTCCCTGACTTCGTGTTGGGGATTTGGTTTGGTTGTCGTCTCGTTATGTTCCTATGAAGGTTTCCTCTCCTAAGTTTAAGCCTCGTTTCATTGGTCCGTATAAGATTTCTGAAGTTCTCAATCCTGTGTCATTTCGTTTGGCCCTTCCAGCTTCTTTTGCCATCCATAATGTGTTCCATAGGTCGTTATTGCGGAGATACAGTGGGGCAAAAAAGTATTTAGTCAGTCAGCAATAGTGCAAGTTCCACCACTTAAAAAGATGAGAGGCGTCTGTAATTTACATCATAGGTAGACCTCAACTATGGGAGACAAACTGAGAAAAAATAATCCAGAAAATCACATTGTCTGTTTTTTTAACATTTTATTTGCATATTATGGTGGAAAATAAGTATTTGGTCAGAAACAAACAATCAAGATTTCTGGCTCTCACAGACCTGTAACTTCTTCTTTAAGAGTCTCCTCTTTCCTCCACTCATTACCTGTAGTAATGGCACCTGTTTAAACTTGTTATCAGTATAAAAAGACACCTGTGCACACCCTCAAACAGTCTGACTCCAAACTCCACTATGGTGAAGACCAAAGAGCTGTCAAAGGACACCAGAAACAAAATTGTAGCCCTGCACCAGGCTGGGAAGACTGAATCTGCAATAGCCAACCAGTTTGGAGTGAAGAAATCAACAGTGGGAGCAATAATTAGAAAATGGAAGACATACAAGACCACTGATAATCTCCCTCGATCTGGGGCTCCACGCAAAATCCCACCCCGTGGGGTCAGAATGATCACAAGAACGGTGAGCAAAAATCCCAGAACCACGCGGGGGAACCTAGTGAACGAACTGCAGAGAGCTGGGACCAATGTAACAAGGCCTACCATAAGTAACACACTACGCCACCATGGACTCAGATCCTGCAGTGCCAGACGTGTCCCACTGCTTAAGCCAGTACATGTCCGGGCCCGTCTGAAGTTTGCTAGAGAGCATTTGGATGATCCAGAGGAGTTTTGGGAGAATGTCCTATGGTCTGATGAAACCAAACTGGAACTGTTTGGTAGAAACACAACTTGTCGTGTTTGGAGGAAAAAGAATACTGAGTTGCATCCATCAAACATCATACCTACTGTAAAGCATTGTGGTGGAAACATCATGCTTTGGGGCTGTTTCTCTGCAAAGGGGCCAGGACGACTGATCCGGGTACATGAAAGAATGAATGGGGCCATGTATCGTGAGATTTTGAGTGCAAACCTCCTTCCATCAGCAAGGGCATTGAAGATGAAATGTGGCTGGGTCTTTCAACATGACTGATCCAAAGCACACCGCCAGGGCAACGAAGGAGTGGCTTCGTAAGAAGCATTTCAAGGTCCTGGAGTGGCCTAGCCAGTCTCCAGATCTCAACCCTATAGAAAACCTTTGGAGGGAGTTGAAAGTCCGTGTTGCCAAGCGAAAAGCCAAAAACATCACTGCTCTAGAGGAGATCTGCATGGAGGAATGGGCCAACATACCAACAACAGTGTGTGGCAACCTTGTGAAGACTTACAGAAAACGTTTGACCTCTGTCATTGCCAACAAAGGATATATTACAAAGTATTGAGATGAAATTTTGTTTCTGACCAAATACTTATTTTCCACCATAATATGCAAATAAAATGTTAAAAAAACAGACAATGTGATTTTCTGGATTTTTTTTTCTCAGTTTGTCTCCCATAGTTGAGGTCTACCTATGATGTAAATTTCAGACGCCTCTCATCTTTTTAAGTGGTGGAACTTGCACTATTGCTGACTGACTAAATACTTTTTTGCCCCACTGTACGTGGCGCCTATGGTTTCCTCCGTTGATCCTCCTGCCCCGGTTTTGGCCGAGGGGGAGTTGGAGTATGTGGTGGAGAAGATTTTGGATTCTTGTATTTCGAGACGGAAACTCCAGTACCTGGTCAAGTGGAAGGGTTATGGTCAGGAAGATAATTCCTGGGTTTTTGCCTCTGATGTTCATGCTGCCGATCTAGTTCGTGCCTTTCATTTGGCTCATCCTGATCGGCCTGGGGGCTCTGGTGAGGGTTCGGTGACCCCTCCTCAAGGGGGAGGGTACTGTTGTGAATTCGGTTATCGAACTACCTCCTGTGGTCATGAATGGTACTTCGGCGGGTTCTGTCCATGGACTCCCTCTGGTGGCTGTGAGTGGAGCAGCTGCTTCTGAGGTTCCTTCCACAGGTGACGTAGTTTATTCTTTGGCTGGCTGCTCTATTTAACTCCACTCAGATCGTTACTCCATGCCAGCTGTCAATGTTCTTGTACTGGTTCAGTTCGCTCTTGGATCTTTCTGGTGACCTGTCTATTCCAGCAGAAGCTAAGTCCCTGCTAGTTAATTATTTGTTCATTGTTTCCTTGTCCAGTTTGCTATCATGATTTTGTCTTGCTAGCTGGAAGCTCTGGAATGCAGAGTGGCACCTCCGCACCGTGAGTCGGTGCGGAGGTCTTTTTGCACACTCTGCGTGGTCTTTTTGTAGTTTTTTGTGCTGATCGCAAAGATACCTTTCCTATCCTCAGTCTGTTTAGTTAGTCGGCCTCCGTTTGCTGAAACCTGTTTCATTTCTGTGTTTGTGACTTTCATCTTTACTCACAGTCGATATATGTGGGGGGCTGCCTTTTTCTTTTGGGAATTTCTCTGAGGCAAGGTAGGCTTTATTTTCTGTCTCTAGGGCTAGTTAGCTCTTAGGCTGTGAAGAGGCGTCTAGGCAGTGTTAGGTACGCTCCACGGCTATTTCTAGTTGTGTGGTAGGATTAGGGGTTGCGGTCAGCAGAGCTCCCACTTCCCAGAGCTTGTCCTGTGTGAGTTTAACCATCAGGCCGTTCCGGGTGCTCCTAACCACCAGGTCCATAACAGTCAACACTACATATATTTTGACATTGCATCCAAAAAACAATCGTTCCTTGGTTTTACTTCAGTCCTGATCAAACTATTACCTTAAAATGTGACATTTTCCATTCAATAAAATATCTTATTCCTCCACTAGATGTCACAACTGCGTTTAAGACAAAGTTCTTCATTTTGTGTGTGTGTGTTGAATGGGTTTTAATGAAACTTTAAAACAAGTAGGAATCCTGTTTTGACCCCAATTCCTTCAGTGGCAAACAGATAGTGATGATATTCACAATAACTATGTTTACTCTGCCAAAATTTCTTAAAGAGTTCCTAAGCTTTACTTGTTTTTATAGAATTTTGTCCAGCATGGAAAGATATGAAAGTCTGCAAATCACTTTAATAGATTTACCTTCATTCTTGTAGAAAAAATGCATGTAAGTGGCTACCCCTGCATTTCCCAGTTTTATTTGGTTTCAGCTGCAATAATATCAGAACTTATTAATTTGGAGTACAGATGATGGTAGTAGAAGGGTCATCAGTTACCTGTCTCCTCTGAGTGTTCTGCTTATTAGAAAAATTTATAATCAAAGTTAGTGAAGCACAGGTGCTGACACTTTCACTGCCATAATCTGTACTCCAAATGAGTATATTGTGATATCAATGGAGCTGTTTGATGAATTGGCCCCAATAGACTTGAAATGTCTGGGCATATAAATCCGCAATGATGGTTTAGAATGTCAATGCAGCGTAAGCAGCTGCATGAGATCGGACAGCTTCGGGAGCAAGGAGCTGGTTGTTAGGCACAGCCAGACTCCCCATATATAAGGCAGAGATAGTTTATTACCATATCTGCCTTTCTGATCACTGTATACACAATGCTGAACAAGAGTTTCATATACAGTAGAGGAAGCGCTAATGGTGCTTCCTCCTTCAGACGCAGCAATCATGTAATCATTGGGTGTTGGGAGGGAGCAGGAGCTGCTGGGTTCAAGTAAATGGCTGAAATCAGCAATATATGATGTATTTAAATATTAAAATTCCCCTTAGGGACTTATATGACCATATGGAAAGGTAAAATGTACCAAATGAATGAAAAATATACTGTATAAGCCGACCCACGTATAAGCCGAGGCACCTACGGTAATTTTGCCATGGAAAACTGGGTAAGCTTATTGACTCGACTATAAGCCGGGTATGTATTGTCCCCTCATTCCTATCCTGGTATGCGTGGTTCCCCCATTCTATCCTGCTCTATGTGGCTCCCCCTGTTGTATACATGGCTCCCCCTGTCCCCTCGTTGTATGCATGGCTCCCCCTGTCCCATCTTGTATGCATGGCTCAGGTCCCCCCTCCCTACTTGTATGCATGGCTGTTGTGAATTCCGCTCTTGGGCTCCCTCCGGTGGTTGTAAGTGGCACTTTTGTGAGTTCTGCTCTTGGGCTCCCTCCGGTGGTTTTAAGTGGTATGGCTGCTCCTTGGATTTAGCAGTCTGCAGCTGCTTCCACTGATTGTCTTTCTGCTCGGCTATTTGTGCCTGGCTCTTCCCTTCAGCCAGTGCCACTTGTCAATGGTTCCTGGTTGGATTCACATCTCTCTTGGATTTCCCTGATATCCTGACCAGTTCAGCAAAGATAAGTCCTTGCATTGCTCTTTTCTGTCCACATGTTGTGGACTTATTCGTTCTGTGCATTCTATGTTTTGTCCAGCTTGTCAGTATGGATTAATTCAGTTAAGCTGGGAGCTCTGGGAAGCAGATTTACCCTCCACACCTTTAGTCAGGTGTGGAGATTTTTGTAAACTCTTTGTGGATTTTTGTAGTTTTTAATACTGACCGCACAGTATTCTATCCTGTCCAATCTATCTAGCTAGACTGGCCTCCTGTGCTACATCCTGGTTTCATTCTGTGTATGTCTTTTCCCTCTCCACTCACAGTCATTACTTGTGGGGGCTATCTATCCTGTGGGGATTTTCTCTGAGGCAAGATAGTTTTCCTGTTTCTATCTTTAGGGGTAGTTAGTTCTCAGGCTGTGACGAGGTGCCTAGGGAGTGACAGGAGCATCCCACGGCTACTTCTAGTGTTGTGTTGAGCTTAGGGATTGCGGTCAGTACAGGTACCACCTCCTTCAGAGCTCGTCCCATGTTGCTCCTAAACCACCAGGTCATAACAGTACAAGTGGCCAAAAATGAATAAAATGCATCTCAAAAGAAGGGAAAAAAAATTCTGAGCCATTTTTTTTTCTGTGCTGTTTTGTCTTTTTTTTCCTCTTGATCTCTGGGTGGTTCAGGATTTATGCTCTGGCATGGATGTTCAGGGTTTGTTTTCTCGTGTGGATCAACTTGCTGCAAGAGTACAGAGTATCCAAGATTATGTTGTCCAGACTCCGGCTTTGGAGCCTAAAATTCCTACTCCTGATTTGTTTTTTGGGGACAGATCCAAGTTTTTGAACTTTAAAAATAACTGCAAACTGTTTTTTGCTTTGAAACCCCGTTCTTCTGGTGATCCCATTCAGCAAGTTAAAATCATCATATCCTTGCTGTGTGGTGACCCTCAGGACTGGGCATTCTCCCTTGAATCAGGGGATCCGGCATTGCTGAATGTAGACGCATTTTTTCAAGCGCTCGGATTATTGTATGACGAACCTAATTCTGTGGATCATGCAGAAAAAACCCTGTTGGCCCTGTGTCAAGGTCAGGAAGCGGCAGAATTATACTGCCAGAAATTTAGGAAATGGTCTGTGCTCACTAAATGGAATGAGGATGCTCTGGCTGCTATTTTCAGAAAAGGTCTTTCTGAAGCCCTTAAAGATGTTATGGTGGGCTTCCCTACGCCTGCTGGTTTGAGCGAATCTATGTCTCAAGCCATTCAGATTGATCGGCGTCTGCGCGAGCGCAAAGCTGTGCACCATATGGCAGTGTCCTCTGAGCAGAGTCCTGAGCCTATGCAATGTGATAGGATTTTGACTAGAACAGAACGGCAGGAATTCAGACGTCAGAATAGGCTGTGTTTTTACTGTCGTGATTCTGCTCATGTTATTTCTGATTGCCCTAAGCGTACTAGGAGGGTCGCTAGGTCTGTTACCATCAGTACTGTACAGCCTAAATTTCTTTTATCTGTGACCCTGATTTGCTCATTGTCGTCCTTTTCTGTCATGGCATTTGTGGATTCAGGCGCTGCCCTGAACTTAATGGACTTAGAATTCGCCAGGCACTGTGGTTTTTCCTTACAGCCTTTGCAGAGCCCTATTCCTTTGAGGGGCATTGATGCTACACCATTGGCCAAGGATAAACCTCAGTACTGGACGCAGATGACCATGTACATGGCTCCAGCACATCAGGAAGATTGCCGTTTTCTGGTGTTGCATAACCTGCATGATGTTGTTGTACTGGGTTTTCCATGGTTACAGGAACATAATCCGGTACTGGATTGGAAAACTATGTCTGTGACTAGTTGGGGTTGTCAAGGGGTACATAGTGACGTTCCTTTGATGTCAACTTCCTCTTCCCCCTCTTCTGAGGTCCCTGAGTTTTTGTCGGATTTCCAGGATGTATTTGATGAACCCAAGTCCAGTTCCCTTCCTCCACATAGGGACTGTGATTGTGCTATGAACTTGATTCCAGGTTGTAAGTTCCCTAAGGGCAGACTTTTCAATCTGTCTGTGCCAGAGCATGCCGCCATGCGGAGTTATTTTAAGGAATCTTTGGAGAAGGGGCATATTCGGCCGTCTTCGTCACCATTGGGAGCGGGTTTCTTTCTTGTTGCTAAGAAGGATGGCTCCTTGAGACCCTGTATAGATTATCGTCTTCTTAATAAGATCACGGTCAAATTCCAATACCCCTTGCCTTTGCTTTCTGATTTGTTTGCTCAGATTAAGGGGGCTAGTTGGTTCACTAAGATTGACCTCCGAGGGGCATATAATCTTGTTCGTATTAAACAGGGTGACGAATGGAAAACTGCATTTAATACGCCCGAAGGCCATTTTGAATACCTCGTGATGCCATTCGGGCTCTCTAATGCTTCATCTGTGTTCCAATCTTTCATGCATGATATTTTCCGCAATTATCTTGATAAATTCATGGTTGTATATTTGGATGATATTTTGATTTTTTCCGATGATTGGGAGTGTCATGTGAAGCAGGTCAGGATGGTATTCCAGATCCTTCGTGATAATGCTTTATTTGTGAAGGGGTCTAAGTGCCTATTCAGAGTTCAGAAGGTCTCTTTTTTGGGTTTTATTTTTTCCCCCTCGTCTATGGAAATGGATCCTGTTAAGGTCCAAGCTATTCATGACTGGATTCAACCCACATCTGTGAAGAGCCTTCAAAAATTTTTGGGCTTTGCTAATTTCTATCGCCGTTTCATTGCCAACTTTTCCAGTGTGGTTAAGCCCCTTACTGATTTGACGAAGAAAGGCGCTGTTGTGACGAATTGGTCCTCTGCGGCTGTTGAGTCCTTTTGGGAGCTTAAACGCCGATTTACTTCTGCCCCTGTGTTGCGTCAGCCGGATGTTTCTCTTCCTTTTCAGGTTGAGGTTGACGCTTCTGAGATTGGGGCAGGGGCTGTTTTGTCTCAGAGGGAATCTGATGGTTCTTTGATGAAATCGTGTGCTTTTTTTTCCAGAAAGTTTTCGCCTGCAGAACGCAATTATGATGTCGGCAATCGGGAGAAGTGGGCGTTTGAGGAGTGGTGACATTGGCTTGAGGGAGCTAAGCACCACGTTATGTTCTTGACTGATCATAAGAATCTGATTTACCTCGAGTTGGCCAAGCGGCTGAATCCTAGACAGGCTCGATGGTCCCTGTTTTTTTCCCGTTTTGATTTTGTGATCTCGTATCTTACGGGATCTAAGAATGTTAAGGCTGATGCCCTCTCTAGGAGTTTTTTGCCTGATTCTCCTGGAGTCCTTGAGCCGGTTGGCATTCTTAAGGAAGGGGTGATTCTTTCTGCCATCTCCCCTGATTTGCGACTGCTTCGGGAATTTCAGGCTGATAAGCTTGACCGCTGTCCTATGGGGAAGCTGTTTGTTCCTGATAGATGGACAAGTAAGGTAATTTCTGAGGTTCATTGTTCAGTGTTGGCTGGTCATCCTGGGATTTTTGGTACCAGAGATTTGGTTGCTAGGTCCTTTTGGTGGCCTTCCTTGTCGCGCGATGTGCATGCTTTTGTGCAGTCCTGTGGGACTTGCGCCTGCGCCAAGCCTTGCTGTTCCCGCGCTAGTGGGTTGCTTTTGCCTTTGCCGGTCCCTGAGAGGCCCTGGACGCATATTTCCATGGATTTTATTTCGGATCTTCCTGTTTCCCAGAAGATGTCTGTTATCTGGGTTGTTTGTGACCGGTTCTCTAAAATGGTCCATCTGGTACCTTTGCCTAAGTTGCCTTTCTCCTCAGATTTGGTTCCATTGTTTTTTCAGCATGTGGTTCATTTGCATGGCATTCCGGAGAATATTGTGTCTGACAGAGGTTCTCAGTTTGTCTCTAGGTTTTGGCGGACCTTTTGTGCTAGGATGGGCATTGATATGTCTTTTTCTTCGGCGTTTCATCCTCGGACTAATGGCCAAACTGAGCGAACTAATCAGACCTTGGAAACCTATTTGAGATGCTTTGTGTCTGCTGATCAGGATGATTGGGTGGCTTTCTTGCCGTTGGCCGAGTTTGCCCTTAATAGGGCTAGTTCGGCTACTTTGGTTTCACCTTTCTTTTGTAATTTTGGTTTTCATCCTCGTTTTTCAGGTTGAGCCTTCTGATTGTCCTGGTGTGGATTCTGTGGTGGACAGGCTGCAGCAGATTTGGACTCATGTGGTGGACAATTTGACGTTGTCTCAGGAAAAGGCTCAACGTTTTGCTAACCGCCGTCAGTGTGTTGGTCCCCGGCTTCGTGTAGGGGATTTGGTTTGGTTGTCTTCTCGTCATGTTCCTATGAAGGTTTCTTCCCCTAAGTTT
The DNA here is from genome assembly GCF_032444005.1 of Ranitomeya imitator. Lineage (NCBI taxonomy): Eukaryota > Metazoa > Chordata > Amphibia > Anura > Dendrobatidae > Ranitomeya > Ranitomeya imitator. The sequence goes on along the minus strand of NC_091287.1, from coordinate 426,604,193 downwards.
AAGCCTCGGTTTATTGGTCCTTATAAGATTTCTGAAATTATCAATCCGGTGTCTTTTCGTTTGGCTCTTCCAGCCTCTTTTGCCATTCATAATGTTTTCCATAGATCTTTGTTGCGGAGATATGTGGTGCCCTTTGTTCCCTCGGTTGATCCTCCTGCCCCGGTGTTGGTTGAGGGAGAGTTGGAATATGAGGTTGAGAAAATTTTGGATTCTCGTTTTTCGAGGCGGAGGCTTCAGTATCTTGTCAAGTGGAAGGGTTATGGCCAGGAGAATAATTCTTGGGTTGTTGCCTCTGATGTCCATGCCGCTGATTTGGTTCGTGCTTTTCACTTAGCTCGTCCTGATCGGCCTGGGGGCTCTGGTGAGGGTTCGGTGACCCCTCCTCAAGGGGGGGGTACTGTTGTGAATTCTGCTTTTGGGCTCCCTCCGGTGGTTGTAAGTGGCACTTTTGTGAGTTCTGCTCTTGGGCTCCCTCCGGTGGTTTTAAGTGGTATGGCTGCTCCTTGGATTTAGCAGTCTGCAGCTGCTTCCACTGATTGTCTTTCTGCTCGGCTATTTATGCCTGGCGCTTCCCTTCAGCCAGTGCCACTTGTCAATGGTTCCTGGTTGGATTCACATCTCTCTTGGATTTCCCTGATATCCTGACCAGTTCAGCAACGATAAGTCCTTGCTTTGCTCTTTTCTCTCCACATGTTGTGGACTTATTCGTTCTGTGCATTCTATGTTTTGTCCAGCTTGTCAGTATGGATTAATTCAGTTAAGCTGGAAGCTCTGGGAAGCAGATTTACCCTCCACACCTTTAGTCAGGTGTGGAGATTTTTGTAAACTCTGTGTGGATTTTTGTAGTTTTTAATACTGACCGCACAGTATTCTATCCTGTCCAATCTATCTAGCTAGACTGGCCTCCTGTGCTACATCCTGGTTTCATTCTGTGTATGTCTTTTCCCTCTCCACTCACAGTCATTACTTGTGGGGGGCTATCTATCCTGTGGAGATTTTCTCTGAGGCAAGATAGTTTTCCTGTTTCTATCTTTAGGGGTAGTTAGTTCTCAGGCTGTGACGAGGTGCCTAGGGAGTGACAGGAGCATCCCACGGCTACTTCTAGTGTTGTGTTGAGCTTAGGGATTGCGGTCAGTACAGGTACCACCTCCTTCAGAGCTCGTCCCATGTTGCTCCTAAACCACCAGATCATAACACATGGCTCCCTCGTCCCATCTTGTGTGCATGGCTCCCTCGTCCCATCTTTTGTGCATGGCTCCCTCGTCCCATCTTGTGTGCATGGCTGGGCTCCCCCCATCCTTGTATGCATGGCCGGACTACCCCCATCATTGTATGAATGGCTGGGCTCCCCCCATTCTTATGTGCATAGCTTGGCTCCCCCCATCCTTGTATGCATGACTGGGCTTCCCCCATCCTCCCCGTCATGCTCACCCTCCTCACGCCGTCCCTGAACGTCCCTCTCCCTCCACATCTCCATTGTCCTGGCATGGTAGCTTCTTCCTGTGCTGAGCAGTCATGCGGTACCGCTCATTAAGATTACGAATATGCGCTCCACACCTATGGGAGTGGAGACACGTACATATTCATGACCTTAATGAGCGGTACCACCTGACCGCTGAGCACAGGAACAGGAAAGAGCTCCTGGCAGCGGGACAGAGATGCAGGGATGAAGATGCAGTGACGGAGGGTGAGTACTGATGTCTTCTGGAAGCCGGCGGCTGCAGCTGTCACTGTGCTACAGCCGCAGGCTCCCAGCTCTCCCTCCCCTGCCGACTTTCTGGGACCGTGACTCGTGTATAAGCCAAGGGGGGCATTTTCAGCACAAAAAAAGTGCTGAAAATCTCAGCTTATACATGAGTATATATGTTACTGTAAAAGTCAGAAGGATGGTAAAACCTAGGATTTACCGGTCAATCTGGACATTCACTGAGGCCGTCGGTAAAAGCTCAAAATGAAAAGTAAAATTGGACTTTTACCGGTGAAGTCTTGGTAAATGTTAACATTTCTCAACAGCGTTGGTGAAAGTCAGAAATATCTGGTGTGAAAATGGAACATCTGACTTTAACCAAGTGCTGTTGGTAAATGTGCACATTTACCACGGCTTCTTGGTAAATGTAGCTGAGAAGGGTGTAATAAAAAGTGTAAGCCAAAAGTTTTTAGAAATGTAATAAGAGTAAATGGGGAAAATATGGTAATAACAATGAACAAAATCTGCTACCCTGTAAGGTATCTGCTACCCTGTAACGTATGTACGTTCTATATATACAGATGTCAATCCTGACTATCCTATGATTATTGTTCCGATCATACAAAAAGTGCCCACTTCCTGCTAACATACAACCACTAACCCCACACTATAATATGCAAAAGAGAACGTCCTATGAATCTTAGGGTATCAGTGTTCCGCAGCACCCTCTCACAAAAAGTTACAAGAAGTACACACGCTGCCGGTGTAGTAGTGTATAAATTGTCCTGTACTTAGCTTCCTGTAGAGCGCAGAGTCCAAAGTCTTTCCAAGGGCCCCTTGCAAGGTGGACGCTAACACCGCTCACACGATTTACTGTTGCCGCGCCAATGAGGTAGAACCAGAAGATATGCAGATAAGCTCTAAGCCGGAGTTGCTGGGTGCCATGAACGGTCTGTTCCACCCGAGCACTGTAGTCTCTGATCAGGGGAATCGGAAGACAGCGCATTCCGAGAAAAGGCTGGAAGGTAACAGCGCAACCGCCCTGTCTGGGCTCAGTCTAGTCAGCACAGCACCAGTCCTCTTACTCTCCCTAAAATAGCTCCTGCCTCAAGTCCTAGTTTCCTGGGGTTCTCTTTTTAGATTGCTGCCCAATCACTGCCTGAAGAAAATCACTAACTCATCAATGGCAGTGTTAGACCAGTAGATGGTGCTGTTGTACAGTCTTTCACACAATGCTGAGTAATCCTATTACAAAAGAACATGGGATTCTTGCCAAGCAGTGTGGGTAAATGGGCGCACTTCCTGTTTGTGTCCTCATGCTGGACGACTGCCTGAGTGTTTTGCAAGCTTCACATACTGCTCAAAGCTGCATAGCCGACTGCCTGTCAATGCTGCACAGGCACTAGCTGATTGTCAGATCATGAGTGAGGAAATGAAAGATCGTTTTTCGGAGCTCTTGAATGAAGTGGTGGAGAAAAAGCGAGATAATAATTTTTATCTCACAGACGATAAATATGAGAATATATTGAAAGAAGTGAAGGAGGCTAAGATGGCGGTACCTAAACAGAGTATTCACTACAGGCATTTGAAGAGGTACGACATCATGACCGTCGGAAATGATGAAAAGTTAATTGCACCAATCTCGTGTGAAAAAGAGAACGTGTTGCATTACGTTCGGTGTGCAGAACTCTTTAGTGACATTCATAATGCGCATATCAGTACCGGCCATGGAGGGCGGACCAGGATCCTAAAGGAGGTGAACCGTAAGTTCAAAAATGTCACAATGGAGTCAATAGTTATTTATCTGCGACTCTGCCAGCCATGCCAGAAAAAACAGAAGATTACCAAAAAAGGCCTTGTTGTGAAACCCATCCTACACAGTGAAATGAATTCTCATGCTCAAGTCGATCTCATTGACATGCAATCCAATTGTGATAATGATTTCAAGTTCATATTCGTCAATCAAGACCACGTCACTAAATTTGTGCTTCTACGTGCTTTATGCACTAAAACAGCAGAAGAGGTTGCCTCCTTGACATGATTTCCACTTTTGGTGCCCCGTGTATTCTCCATTCTGATAATGGGAGGGAGTTTTGTAACAAGGTCATACAGAATTTGTACGCGATGTGGCCTGATATGAAAATAGTGCATGGTAAACCAAGACACAGCCAGTCCCAAGGCTCCGTGGAAAGAGCAAATCAAGACATTGAAAACATGTTGTCAATGTGGATGGAAACAAATAAGACACCCAAGTGGTCTGAGGGCCTCCGCTTTGTACAAGCAATGAAAAATAGAGCATACCATGAGGGAATAAAATGCTTGCCGTATGAAGCTATGTTCGGAGTACCAATGCAGATGGGTATAGCTACCTCCAAAATTCCTAGTGATGGGATCAGAAATCTGTCTTCAGAAGAAGATCTTGAAAAAATGTTTGTTGGTTTGCAAGAGGAACCTAGTGATCCGACATCACCAACAGAAGCCGAAGGGTCAGATGAATCTAACTTTCATCACACGTCAGCACCGACAGCAGCAGAAGCTTCAGATGAATCCAACTGTTATCAGCTGTTCACAATGGAAGGAGAAGGTTTGGACTTATCCAAATGTCCGCACACCTTAACAGCATATGAAACTCCACCAATTTTGCCATCCAAGAATAATGAAGAAAGAAAAAAGTGTCGAGTAAAAGCCTTCTAAGAAAGATGGAGAACTTCATGATGATCAGCAACCTGACGTTTTGATTTCGCATACAATCAATAGAAGAATTGGTGCGGTCAGAAGAATTTGAAAAGCTGCAAGAGAAGGACTTGAAACACAGGCCAAGAAAATGTTGAAATATTCCAGTCAAGGGGCGTGGCCTGAGCTCTGGCAATGTAAGAGGTAAGAGCTCTGAGCTCCCACTAAAGAACCCAAAAAGCGACGAAAAAAATCCACAAGAGGCATTTATTTATAATTTTTATTGAGTTATTATCCCTCTACAACAGAATTGGAACATTTTACTGTCAAAAAATGCTTTCAATCAAGAATTTTTACTTCATAGAATGTAGGAGATAAAACCGGAGACAACATTTGAAAAGCGGAGGGATACCTTTACCTATTTTTATTTTTTTTTCTTCTCACACCATAATTCAACTTTAAGGTCAGTGCTTGCATTTTCCACCTAAGAGCCAATTGGACAGTTATCCCTGGTCATTTGGGTGCCCATATTGCTGAGATTTCTTTTTATTTGGGTCTCTTGTGCACTGAAACAGCATTCTTCCCTATGGTGTAAAGGCGGAGGGATACCCACTTCATATATTTTTTGACTGTAGGATATAATTAAATTGATGACCAGTGCACCCAGTTTTCACTCAGTGGACAACTTAGATTTATCATCCTGTCATTTTGACACATATATTTGAAAGATTAGAGGTGGCACATCCGAGATTTACCAGTAAAACCCGGCTGGAATACTGCACAGCTTAACAGCATTCTCACCTGAGGTAGAAAGTAGTTCCGGCAGCTCCATTTGACTTACTGCGGCAAGCTCCTGCTTCAGCAAGATTATAGATCCAGGAGCGCTTCAGGTACCTGCTTCCACGCCGACCATCAATACAGATACATTGCTTATCTAAGATCAAAGGGGCTGAATTGTCTGAAGACAGAACACCGAAGGAGACTACAATTTTGGAACACCAGAAAGGAGGAGGATATATTTTTTTTTTTTTTCTTTTTTTTCTTTTTTTTTAAAAAAGCACCCAACATTGTGGGATGCTGTTTCCCTATCAACCAGATAAGAATCTCAAGGTGAAGACATTTTGAAACAATAAAGGCGACTCTGGTTGCCTGGGTGGTGTCTTGGGATTCAGTCCCATAAGGAATTGACGGCTTTCAGAGAACTTTAAAGGTTACTTGTACCTAGAATGCAAAGGGAGAGGATTTAGGTGTTGTATATAGACCATCTCATAAATAGTGCCTTATAAGTTTATACCTTATAGTTCCTATTTCATTTTGGTTAGTGACATCTAAGCCCCATATATATTTAATTAGGGGACTTATAAGTGTCCTATGATACATAATATTAATTAACTGCAGCTCAGAGCCTTGTTCTTTTAATATATAACAATCTGGTCAGAGACTTTACTCCCTTTATCTTCTAATCCTACTGTCATCCATAGGCTCAGCTCTGTTACTCTCAGTTTGTTTGGGCAAATTTGAGGAATAGGAATCATTGTATTCTTTTCTTCATCCTGATCAAGGAATCAAGAATCTTCCTCCCATTGTACGTTACACAGGCTGTTTATTTAATCTTTAACCTCTTCCTTGGCTGGACATAAATCTCATTACGCTGCCACATCAAAGATTCTAGATCTAAAAGGTACATTACCCTATTCAAGGCCCCGTCACACATAGCGACGCTTGAGCGATTCCGACAACGATACGACCTGTCAGGGATCGCTCAAGCGTCGCTATGTGGTCGCTGGTGAGATGTCAAACAGTGAGATCTCACCAACAACGCAGCAGCGATGCGGCGACCTGTAGCGACCTGTAGCACGATGCTATTTCATGACGATTCAATGGGACGTCCTGTCAGCGAGGTCGTTGGTAAGGTGTCAAACACAGCGATGTGTGCTACCCAGCGGGACCTCAACGATCAAAAAATGGCCCAGGCCATTCCGACACGACCAGCAATCTCACAGCAGGGGCCTGGTCGCTGCTACGTGTCACACATAGCGAGATCGCTACTGAGGTCGCTGTTGCGTCACAAAACTTGTGACTCAGCAGCGATCTCGCTAGCGATCTCGCTGTGTGTGACGGGGGCTTTACTCTTTACAAAACTTGAGAGGCCTATGAGGTAATTATCTGCCTACTTTAACTTGTAAGCGTCGCATGCTGAACCTTTGTGTGTAGTATCTTGTGTTTCAGGTTACCAACTTTATTTGTTTGACTGACAGCTATTCTTTTATCAATATATTGTATCATATAGCAATATTTACATGCAATTACCTGTATATTGAGTTCCAAGGGCTATATACTATAATTAATTGTATCATACTATTATATCTATCCAAGTGTCAATAAATGAGACTGACCAAAATGCAGACAGGAACAGGGAAAACAAAAAATAAATCCCAAACAAGTAGACAATCTCTACAAAGGGCTCACTCTAAATCTTATGAAGATTTCTTTAACTCACCTAGTCCTACTAGGTCAAGGTCCCCTGTTAAGTCAGGGGAACCAAGTTCTACATTTATTAAATAATCCTCATTCCTAACATACAGTAAAGCTACAAAGGAAGGGACTATACGAAAAAATTCAACATCCAAATTGCCAATAAGCATGTCATCCCGTAAAGGAGACCCCAATGGAGTGTCCAAACTTCCAATTCTAAATACCATCTCACCTAATGAAATGGATACTTCCAGATCATTTAAAAGAAAAGGTCCTAGTGACCATGGGAGTAAAAATGACCCTTCCACTGAAGATTTTGACAATCAGTCTGATGACTATTCACCGAACAATAGCCCAGACAGACAAAGAGTTAAAACAGATCACATAGAGGTGCCACCAATAGCAGAGATCCCACCTCCTTTAATTAACCTGGATGAATTTCTTAGTTCTAACAAGCCTGCCACTGAAGGTTTCTTGGCTAGCCTTTTTAGGTCATTTAATGAATCTATGAGGATAGGATTTGAATTACAGAGCAAAACCCTGCAGGAAACTTGCAACAATTTCATTCAAAGATTCGAGAAGAATGAAAAAAGATTAACTCTTGTTGAAAAAGACACCATTTACCTTTCCAAACAGAATTCTAATCTTCAAGCTGAGATCCTTAGGGTACCGTCACACTATAACATTTCGATCGCTACGACGGTACGATTCGTGACGTTCCAGCGATATCGTTACGATATCGCTGTGTCTGACACGCAGCAGCGATCAGGGATCCTGCTGAGAATCGTACGTCGTAGCAGATCGTATGGAACTTTCTTTCATCGCTGGATCTCCCGCTGTCATCGCTAGATCGGTGTGTGTGACACCGATCTAGCGATCTAGCGATGCGATCCAGCGATGCGTTCGCTTGTAACCAGGGTAAACATCGGGTAACTAAGCGCAGGACAGCGCTTAGTTACCCGATGTTTACCCTGGTTACAAGCGTTAAACTAAAAAAAAACAAACAGCACATACTTACATTCTGGTGTCCGTCAGGTCCCTTGCCGTCTCTGCTTCCCGCACTGTGACTGCCGGCCGTAAAGTGAAAGCAGAGCACAGCGGCTGTGCTTTCACTTTCACTTTACGGCCGGCAGTCACTGAGTGCGGGAAGCAGAGACGGCAAGGGACCTGATGGACACCAGATGTAAGTATGTGCTGTTTTTTTTTTTTTAGTTTAACGCTTGTAACCAGGGTAAACATCGGGTAACTAAGCGCGGTCCTGCGCTTAGTTACCCGATGTTTACCCTGGTTACCCAGGGACCTCGGCATCGTTGGTCGCTGGAGAGCTGTCTGTGTGACAGCTCCCCAGCGACCACACTACGATTTACCTACGATCACGGCCAGGTCATATAGCTGGTCGTGATCGTAGGTAAATCGTATAGTGTGACGGTACCCTTACCCTCAAAAATAAGTTAACAGACCTCGAAGATCGTAGTCGAAGAAATAACTTAAAGATAAGAGGCATTCCTGAATCCGTCCCGCAAGGTGATCTCTCAAACTACACTAAAAATCTATTCAAACAACTGGTCCCCAATCTCTCTGACTTACAACTGAACATTGACCGTATCCATCGCCTGCCACGTCCTAAGGGGATACCCCAAGACAAGCCCAGGGATACTATCCTTAGAGTACATTTCTTCGATACAAAAGAAAAGATTTTGAAAGGCATCAGGGAAAAAGGTTCCTTCCCTGACCCGTATAGGAACATAAAATTGTTCTCAGACTTCTCCAAAGCGACGATGGATGCGCGTAGATCCTTTAAAGACATAACAGCTAAACTTAGAGACTTCAAAGTGCCCTATAGATGGGGCTTCCCAACAAAACTCTTAGTGTGGTACAACAGCAAAAATTATCCGATCGATACCCCTCAAGAAGGCTTGAGATTTATTAAATTCCTCATGGAAGAACCTGCCTTTAAAGATAAACATTAGAAAATATGGGTATTATTATTTTCATAATTTCATTCTTTCATTAGACCTCTAACTCTGAGGTGTCTTTGTGGGCCTCAGCCACAAGTCTTGTATACCCCACACTTAGGTGAGACTCAATAAATTTTGAGTCCTCCAGGAGAACCCTTAAGTTAGTTCTTGTGTATTTTGGCTAGTTTTAGATAGGTGTTGTGGCTGGCAATCAGGCAACACAGCGTGCAGTAATCAGCGCACATACAGAGATCTGGCAATAACCAAAAACAATAGGACAAGCTCTGAGACGTGGAATCTCTGTAGACTGCAGTACCTGATCTATCCTCACACAACTATAAGCAGCAGTGGATTGCGCCTATAACTACCTATGCAACTCGGCACTGCCTGAGGAGCTGACTAGCCTGAAGATAGAAATACAAGCCTGACTTACCTCAGAGAAATACCCCAAAGGAATAGGCAGCCCCCCACATATAATGACTGTTAGCAAGATGAAAAGACAAACGTAGGAATGAAATAGATTCAGCAAAGTGAGGCCCGATATTCTAGACAGAGCGAGGATAGCAAAGAGAACTATGCAGTCTACAAAAAACCCTAAAACGAAAACCACGCAAAGGGGTAAAAAGACCCACCGTGCCGAACTAACAGCACGGCGGTGCACCCCTTTGCTTCTCAGAGCTTCCAGCAAAAGTTAATAGCAAGCTGGACAGAAAAAACAGAAAACAAACTAGAAGCACTTATCTAGCAGAGCAGCAGGCCCAAGGAAAGATGCAGTAGCTCAGATCCAACACTGGAACATTGACAAGGAGCAAGGAAGACAGACTCAGGTGGAGCTAAATAGCAAGGCAGCCAACGAGCTCACCAAAACACCTGAGGGAGGAAGCCCAGAGACTGCAATACCACTTGTGACCACAGAAGTGAACTCAGCCTCAGAATTCACAACAGTACCCCCCCCTTGAGGAGGGGTCACCGAACCCTCACCAGAACCCCCAGGCCGACCAGGATGAGCCACATGAAAGGCACGAACAAGATCTGGGGCATGGACATCAGAGGCAAAAACCCAGGAATTATCTTCCTGAGCATAACCCTTCCATTTGACCAGATACTGGAGTTTCCGTCTAGAGACACGAGAATCCAAAATCTTCTCCACAATATACTCCAATTCCCCCTCCACCAAAACAGGGGCAGGAGGCTCCACAGATGGAACCATAGGTGCCACGTATCTCCTCAACAACGACCTATGGAATACATTATGTATGGAAAAGGAGTCTGGGAGGGTCAGACGAAAAGACACCGGATTGAGAATCTCAGAAATCCTATACGGACCAATAAAACGAGGTTTAAATTTAGGAGAGGAAACCTTCATAGGAATATGACGAGAAGATAACCAAACCAGATCCCCAACACGAAGTCGGGGTCCCACACGGCGTCTGCGATTAGCGAAAAGCTGAGCCTTCTCCTGGGACAAGGTCAAATTGTCCACCACCTGAGTCCAGATCTGCTGCAACCTGTCCACCACAGAATCCACACCAGGACAGTCCGAAGACTCAACCTGTCCTGAAGAGAAACGAGGATGGAACCCAGAATTGCAGAAAAATGGAGAGACCAAGGTAGCCGAGCTGGCCCGATTATTAAGGGCGAACTCAGCCAACGGCAAAAATGACACCCAATCATCCTGGTCAGCGGAAACAAAACATCTCAGATATGTTTCCAAGGTCTGATTGGTTCGTTCGGTCTGGCCATTAGTCTGAGGATGGAAGGCCGAGGAGAAAGATAGGTCAATGCCCATCCTACCACAAAAGGCTCGCCAGAACCTCGAGACAAACTGGGAACCTCTGTCAGAAACAATATTCTCAGGAATGCCATGTAAACGAACCACATGCTGGAAGAACAAAGGCACCAAATCAGAGGAGGAAGGCAATTTAACCAAGGGCACCAGATGGACCATTTTAGAAAAGCGATCACAGACCACCCAAATGACCGACATTTTTTGAGAAACGGGAAGGTCAGAAATGAAATCCATCGAAATATGTGTCCAAGGCCTCTTCGGGACCGGCAAGGGCAAAAGCAACCCACTGGCACGTGAACAGCAGGGCTTAGCCCTAGCACAAATTCCACAGGACTGCACAAAAGCACGCACATCCCGTGACAGAGATGGCCACCAGAAGGATCTAGCAACCAACTCCCTGGTACCAAAGATTCCTGGATGACCGGCCAGCACCGAACAATGAAGTTCAGAGATAACTTTACTAGTCCACCTATCAGGGACGAACAGTTTCTCGGCCGGACAACGATCAGGTTTATTAGCCTGAAATTTCTGCAACACTCTCCGCAAATCAGGGGAGATGGCAGACACAATGACTCCTTCCTTGAGGATACTCACCGGCTCAGATAACCCCGGAGAGTCGGGCACAAAACTCCTAGACAGAGCATCCGCCTTCACATTTTTAGAGCCCGGAAGGTATGAAACCACAAAATCAAAACGAGCAAAAAATAACGACCAACGGGCCTGTCTAGGATTCAAGCGCTTGGCAGACTCAAGATAAGTAAGGTTCTTATGATCAGTCAAAACCACCACGCGATGCTTAGCACCCTCAAGCCAATGACGCCACTCCTCGAATGCCCACTTCATGGCCAGCAACTCTCGGTTGCCCACATCATAATTGCGCTCAGCAGCAGAAAATTTCCTGGAAAAGAAAGCACATGGTTTGAACACTGAGCAACCAGAACCTCTCTGTGACAAAACCGCCCCTGCACCAATCTCAGAAGCATCAACCTCGACCTGGAACGGAAGAGAAACATCAGGTTGACACAACACAGGGGCACAGCAAAAACGACGCTTCAACTCCTGAAAAGCTTCCACGGCAGCAGAAGACCAATTAACCAAATCAGCACCCTTCTTGGTCAAATCGGTCAATGGTCTGGCAATGCTAGAAAAATTACAGATGAAGCGACGATAAAAATTAGCAAAGCTCAGGAATTTCTGCAGACTTTTTAGAGATGTCGGCTGAGTCCAATCCTGGATGGCCTGAACCTTAACCGGATCCATCTCGATAGTAGAAGGGGAAAAGATGAACCCCAAAAATGAAACTTTCTGCACACCGAAGAGACACTTTGATCCCTTCACGAACAAGGAATTAGCATGCAGTACCTGGAAAACCATTCTGACTTGCTTCACATGAGACTCCCAATCATCTGAGAAGATCAAAATGTCATCCAAGTAAACAATCAAGAATTTATCCAGATACTCACGGAAAATGTCATGCATAAAAGACTGAAAAACAGATGGAGCATTGGCAAGTCCGAACGGCATCACCAGATACTCAAAATGACCCTCGGGCGTATTAAATGCCGTTTTCCATTCATCTCCTTGCCTGATTCTCACCAGATTATACGCACCACGAAGATCTATCTTGGTGAACCAACTAGCCCCCTTAATCCGAGCAAACAAGTCAGAAATCAATGGCAAGGGATACTGAAACTTAACAGTGATCTTATTAAGAAGGCGGTAATCAATACACGGTCTTAGCGAACCATCCTTCTTGGCTACAAAAAAGAACCCTGCTCCCAATGGTGACGACGATGGGCGAATATGTCCCTTCTCCAGGGACTCCTTCACATAACTGCGCATAGCGGTGTGTTCAGGTACGGACAAATTAAATAAACGACCCTTAGGGAATTTACTACCAGGAATCAAATCGATAGCACAATCACAATTCCTATGCGGAGGTAGGGCATCAGACTTGGACTCTTCAAATACATCCTGAAAGTCCGACAAGAACTCTGGGATGTCAGAAGGAATGGATGACGAAATAGACAAAAATGGAACATCACCATGTACTCCCTGACAACCCCAGCTGGTTACCGACATAGAGTTCCAATCCAATACTGGATTATGGGTTTGTAGCCATGGCAACCCCAACACGACCACATCATGCAAATTATGCAGTACCAGAAAGCGAATAACTTCCTGATGTGCAGGAGCCATGCACATGGTCAGCTGGGCCCAGTACTGAGGCTTATTCTTGGCCAAAGGTGTAGCATCAATTCCTCTCAACGGAATAGGACACCGCAAAGGCTCCAAGAAAAACCCACAACGTTTAGCATAATCCAAATCCATCAGATTCAGGGCAGCGCCTGAATCCACAAACGCCATGACAGAATACGATGACAAAGAGCACATTAAGGTAATGGACAAAAGGAATTTGGACTGTACAGTACCAATAACGGCAGAGCTATCGAACCGCCTAGTGCGTTTAGGACAATTAGAAATAGCATGAGTAGAATCACCACAATAGAAACACAGTCTGTTCAGACGTCTGTGTTCTTGCCGTTCTACTTTAGTCATAGTCCTGTCGCACTGCATAGGCTCAGGTTTACTCTCAGACAATACC